>NC_047035.1:86929442-88207844 GCF_011762595.2 Tursiops truncatus | reverse complement strand
TATATGTACCACATCTTCTTTATTCCTCTGTTGATGGATATTTAGGTTGCTTCCATGTCTTGGCTATTGTAGTTAGTGCCACAATGAACACTGGGGTGCATGTATCTTTTCAAATATAGTTTCCTCTGGATACATGCCCAGGAGTGGGATTGCTGGATCAAGCTTTTGCACAGCAAAAGGAAATCATAAACAAAGTGAAAAGACAACCCACAGAATGAAAGAAAATATTTGCAAATGATGTGACTGACAAGGGATTAATTTCCAGAATATACGAACAGCTCATACAGCTCAATATCAAAAAAAAACCCAAACAACCCAATCAAAAAATGAGCAGAAGACTTAAACAGACATTTCTCCAAAGTAGACATACAGATGGCCAATAGGCACATGAAAAGATGCTCCACATCGCTAATAATTAGAGAAATGCAAAGTGAAATTACCTCACATCAGTCAGAATGGCCATTACCAAAAAGTCTACAAATAAATGTTGGAGAGGGTGTGGAGGAAAAGGAACCCTTCATAATTGTGTTTTTAAGTGCAGTCCATCTTAGCGCATATGCAATTTATTAGTTAATATCAGCTATACCTGTTAACGAGATCCATTTTGTATAATTTATGTAACTAATACAATTAATAATCTCAAATGTAAAATTTGTAAAGTACGTGAGAGAAATCATTAAAAATACAAAACTCACATGTGAACTACTTGAAAGACCACCAGGGATCATCAACAGTCTATATCCACGCCAAGAAACACTGGTGTAGGTGTTAGAAATAGGGTTCTGAAGTTTGAATCCTGGCTTTTTGACTCACTAGCAGGGTGATCTTCAACAGGTTGTTACACATGAACTTTAGACACAATTACAATTCCCATTTTATGGTTGAGAAGCTCATTTAATTCACTTCATTAGCTACTATAGTAAGTCCCCTACATACGAACGAGTTCCATTCCGAGAGCTTGTTCTCAAGTCCAGTTTGTTTATAAGTCGAACAAAGTTAGCCTAGGTACCCAACTAACACAATCAGCTACATGGTACTGTACTCTAATAGGTTTATAATATTTTTCACACAAATAATACATAAAAAACAAAAAATAAACATTTTTAATCTTACAGTACAGTACCTTGAAAAGTACAGTAGTACAATACAACAGCTGGCATACAGGGGCTGGCATCAAGTGAACAGCCAAGAAGAGTTACTGACTGATGGAGGGAGAGAAGGTGGGAGATGGTAGAGCTGAAGGATCGTCAGCAATAGGAGACGGAGGGCAAGCTGCAATTTCACTCATGCCTGACATTGATGGCACAGGTTCTGTTTCCTTGCTGGATTCAATTCTATCTACCCTCTTGAAAAAACGATCCAGTGATGTCTGGGTAGTAGCTCTTATTTCTCGTCATAGATGACACGGTAGCACTGGATTGCATTCTGAACGGCTGCTACAACCTTCATGTACCATTCTGTGTTCAGGTCCTGTGCCTCAAAAACTAACAGTGCCTCCTCAAATAAAGAAGATCCCCTTGCCATTTCCTGTGTCTCAAAACCTCTTTGATTCAGTTACTTCTTCTTCCTCTTGCCTCTCTTTGTCCTTTCTCTGGGCACATTAACATCTTTGAAAGTTAGGGACTTGAAGGTTCGTATGTAGGAGATTTACTTACATGGTTGTTGTTTTTAATTGTTTTATTTTGTTTTTATTCTTAGAGCAATGCTTGGTACACAGTGTTACGTGGGTGTATGTGCACATGTATGTGTTGTGACACTGTTATAACCTAGCCCATCCTGACTTGTAAACCACAACAACTGCAAAATCTCAGTAGTTTAACATGACAAAGTGTATTTCTTGATAATGCTACACATTCAATGCAGACCAAAAGGTAGGATCTGCTGATCATTGTCACTCTGAGACCCAGGTTGATGAAAAGATATATTCTCAATATTTTACAATTCCTATAGCAAGCGGGTAGAAATATGGAAAATCATGCCTTGGCCCATAAAACTTGTGCCCAATCCTTTTCACTTCCACCCACCTGTCATTGGTTATAGTAAATCTTATGTCCACGCCTAATTTCAAAGATCATAGAGAAATGCAATCCTACCAAGTCCCAGAAAGAAAGCCAGAATATTTATAAACCTTAGGGCAAATTATTCAACAGAGAAATATTTATGCCAAGAGGCTTGTCCCAATATGTTTAAGTTGACATTTTTCTATTTTTCTAAAAATCCAACTGTTTCTATAAAGATTGCACAAACAATAGCATAGTCATAGTCATAAAAATTAAAGTTATGCTACCATTAAATGAGGCTGTGTTTGCCTCAAGACTTGATTTGGGTTGCCATGAAAGCAGAGCCTGAGTACAGGACATTAGTTAGGGAATACAATCCCAGGGAGCAGGATTTTAGGACAGAAGAATGAAACAAGGAAGTGGGGAAAGGCAATATGAGGATATGTTATCTACATAGCAGACAACTGCCTGTCTGCATATTCATGCCACTTTCAGAACCACGCACTCAGTGAACAAAAGGGGTAGCATTTATCCATCACATCCCTTCCTCCATTGCTCAAGACAGGACCACAGACATTAACTCTCTTGTACTTCTAAGTTGTGCTTACAGATGTGCACTTCAGTGTCAAACAGGTGCCCATGGGCATCCCATATAATGGCATCAGGAATCCCAGGATAAGAAACAAGAGGTGAAGTTGTACCTGCACAAAGCTGACCTGTGTGAAACTAGTCATTTCAGTAGTGGCTGGAATAAAAGAAGAAGCCACGAGGTCATTAAATTATGCATAAGAGGTGCTCAGTAGGAGCACGTGTGTGCTCGCAGACACACACACACACACACACACACACACACACACACACACACACACACACACACACACACACACACACACACCCCTAGTGGGATGGGAATAAACTTACCTTCGTGCTTATATTTTTACTTGTCTGGTTCACATAAATAATCCGTTATTTTGTTGCTGTTCTTAAATGTATATTATATATAAAATGTTTAAGATTTGAAATATACTCTGAAAGACTATCTACAACATTTGAAGCTGACTTTTACAGATTAGCAACCTTTACAAACTTCACATATTTTAACCCAAAGAGCTTGTAATGCATCTTAGGGTATGTTGCAGCCTGGCCAAAGCTTTCTCAGAGCTGCAGTTCAGTCTGAGGCTCTACCTCCCGAAGTCTCTTTCCTTTCCTCTCTCCTTTCATAGATGTCAGACCTGGATCATAGTCTGAAGGCTTCCCTCTCTCACTCTGCTTCCTCTCCTCTTCATTCTTCACAAGTTTTCCCTAATAGATTTCTTCTACATACAAGGACCCAAACTGACACAAACCTCAACATATAGATGCATTCTCTTGGATTTCTTTCCTCCTAATATATGAATTATTTGATATAGTATATTCTTTCCCAATTGCAATTTAATGCATTGAAATAATAGTTCTTATTTCAACACTTTGATTTAATAATCAGTCTTAAAAATTCTAATGATGTTATAGTGGTCACTAGTAGTATACATTATAACCTGAGCCATTCTGTATGGTAAAGGTCAGTATCCTGTCACCCACTGACTTGTCATTTGCAACAGAGAATGTACACTCTTTATATTAAACAATCCATTTTGAGAAACACTGTTGTAAAAATAGAATGTTCGCTTGATCTGGGAGTGTTCTAAAATTTTTTAAGTTTATCTTCTGCATATAGAATTAACAGTGCTTACACTTAAAAAGTAGGATTATGGGTAAGGGTGAAATTTTTCATGATTGAAAGCCTCGAAAGAAAGAAGAATACAACAGTTTATTTTCACACAAAATATGAAAATATACAAATAGAAAGAGTTTTCTTAGATCTATAAAGGACCCTAGAAATGGAACTTCCTGTAGAATAATGGATAATTTATTAGGAGCAGTACTTTCAAACCCAGCAGAACTACACCTATAAAGATGCTGGTAAATAATCTCATGGTCTTTAGCATTGATATTTTGTCTATGAATAAAGTGTGGCTAAATCTAATAATTAATAGAATAAAATTGTACAGTGTTATTTTGTCCTAAGTCACCGCTATATTTTTGGATATATAGGCCCTCTCATTGCTTCCCCCTACAAACAAAACAAAACAAACAAAGGAATGCTAGCCTTCTCCAGAGTTCAGGAATGGTTGTTAAAAAATTTCATCAACCAAATCACATCACAGATAAGTAAGCATGTTTGATTAATGCAAGTTTGGTTAGATTTTACTACACATTAAATCCAATTTTAGGGAAAAAAAAAAAAAAAAACCCTGAGAATACTGATCTCAATTTCAGGAAATTCATGTCTTAACTATCGCTTACTGAGTATCTATCAGGTCAGATACTTTAAATAAATATATACCCTAATTCTCAATGTAGACTGAAGACATGGCATTTCATCAAATTAAATGCCATTACGTTTGTCACACTACACACATCACACCTCTAATATATGTATATAGATATATATGTGTGTGTGTGTGTGTATATGAGGATACTGGTATATATCCACCAATCCCCACATGCATCTGTAAAAAGCACCAGTTCTGAACCAGAATTTCAATGTGCCTCCTTGAGGCTGGAGGACTCCACAACTGCTATTAGATGCTGATTTCTCCAAAGTGTCTTAGAAAGCTACAAGTGATCCCCCAGCATGGGAAGCCTAATGTCTTTGCTTCTGGCCAGTCTGCAATGCTGTCACTTGTATCTGCTGCCCTCATACTACTGGGTACCAACACCATAATTTATATCTAGGACTCCAGTTCTCATTACTCTCATGTGATAGCTGGAGCAGAAACTCAGACACCCAGCAGTATCATAAAAAATGAGGAGAAAATGTAGTTCCTTCTCTTGCTTCATAAATGCCAATCAACTCACCACGACCTCCAGAAGTGTTCTATACATACAATTTCATCCATTCTGGCGATTGACCTCTCCTTCTACTTTCTCTCCAACCCATATCTCTCCTCCTCCCAATATGACTGGCAACTGGAAAATCTTTTTCCCTTAGGGCCCCAACATAACCCTCACAACAATGTAAACTATGGAGAAGACCTTGGTAAGCACACCAGCATTCATTTGGGGGTAGATATTGGATATATAGCACTGAAGTGTGGGCGTTGACTTAAGGAAGCTGAAGGTCCAATGTAGAGAAGTAACATAGCCCAAGGCTGTAGAAATTCTCAGATTCAGGATTTAATTCCATGACAATAAAACTTTGCACATTCTACAAAATAATGCTGCCTCCCATGTTTCAGACTGCTCTCCCACCAGTGTCCTGAAATGTCAGAGCAGGAAAGCCCCCATACCATTTTGTCACCTTGTTCTGCTTTCCAAACATCTAACACATCAGAGCTCACTTACCTCCTCCCACCATCTCTCCCCACTGTGTGTGTTAAGCAGAGCTTCTCCTGGAGGAATCCTACCTTCAAGTAGATCTGGTCTTTGAAGAGTGTGTGTTCCTGCATGACTACTTGCTCCAAGATAGGCATTTCATCCCATTCCTAAGCATCTATCTAAGTGCCGACTAGACCTCGTAGCCCCAGTGATTTAGGAGAATCTCAATCTAGAAAAATGATCTAGGTAATCAAAGATGTAAAGTAAAACAAGAGAAGTTTAACTTTCCTGAAGAAGAGTTACAACCTATCAACTAATGGCAAGCCTATGAGACTTCTTTGAATGTATGTAAATTACACCTAGCAACATCTTAATTACAATCCTATGCATTATTAAGTGAAATTTTGTTAGCTGTGTGGTTGACCATATCCTGTGAACAGAAGTCTAGGGCCTTCATGAGGACAGAGAGGGACTATGGCAGACTCACACTGAGGTGGGTAGGAGGGGAGCCTCAGAGACTTAAGACACCTGGCAGAGCTTCTCATGGACTGGAGGAATGCGCAGCATTAAACAGTGCTTTGTCCTTCTGTCCTCTAATACAGGAGGAGTAGACTATGTACTCAAAGAGGAGGAGTACAGTAGATCCTCAAAAAGGAGACCCATACACTGAAAACTACAAAACATTGTTGTAAGATATTAAGGAAGAGCTAATTAAACATAAAGATACCCCAAGTTTATGGACTGGAAACTTATTGTTATGATGGCAGTATTCCTCAATTTGATCTACAGGTTCAACACAATCCTTATCAAAATCCCAGCTGGACTTTTTTGATAGAAATTGGCAAGGTGATCCTAAAACTCATATGCAAATGCAAGGGACCCAGATAACCAAATGTTGAAAAAAGAACAAAGTTTGAGGGCTCATACTTCCCAGTTTCAAAACATACTACAAATATGCAGTCACGTAAGTGTGGTACTGGCATAAGAACAGACATATAAATCAATTAAACATATTGAAAGGCCAAAATAAACTCTTGCATTTATGGTCAATTGATTTTCTACAAGGGCGGCAAGACAATGAAGGGGAAAGGATAGTCTTTTCAACAAATGGTGCTGGAACAAGTAGATATCCACATGCAAAAGAATGAATTTTACCCCTATGTTATATCATACACAAAAATTAATTCAAAATGCATCAACAACCTGAATGTAAGAGCTAAAACTAGAAGACTCCTAGGAGAAAACAAAGTGATAAATCTATGTGATCTGGGATTAAGCAATGTTAGATATGATACTATAAGCACAAACAACAAAATTAAAGATATATAAACTGAACTTTATCAGAAAGAAAAACTTTTGTGCTGCAAACAATACCATCAAGAAAGTGAAAAGACAACCCATACAATAGGAGAAGACAAATGAAAATCATATCTGATAAGAGGTTTGTATCTAAAATTCACACTTTTAAAAACTCTTATAACTCAATAATAAAAAAAGAAATAAGCCAATTTAGAAATGAACAAAGGATCTGAGAAGACATTTCTCCAAAGAAGATACACAAGTGACCGATGTGCACATGAAAAGATGCTCAACATCATTAGTTATTAGGGAAATGCAAGTTAAAACCACAATGATACGCAACTGTTACAAACTAAAATCAGAAAGACAATAACAAGTGTTAATGAGGATGTGGAGAAATTGAACCCTCATTCGTTGCTGGTGGTAATTTAAAATGGTGCAGCAATTTGAAAATAATCTGGCAGTTTTTAAAAATAAGTAGAGAGTTACCACATAACCAGCAATTTCACTCCTAGGTACATACCAAAGAGAAATGAAAACATATGTCCACATAAAAACTTGTGCACGAATGCTCATAGCAACATTCATTATAGCCAAAAAGTGAAAACAACTCAAATATTCATCAAATGAATAATGGATTTTAAAATCTGGTACAGGGTTTATTTTAAGGATGATAAAACTGTTCTAAACTTAGATTATGGTGATATTTCTATAACTATGAATATAGTTGCAATCCCTGAATTGTTCACTTTAATCGGATTAATTTTATGGCATGTAAAGTATATCTAAATAAAGTTTTTGTTTAAGGATGCCATACATGCAAGCAGTTTTCAATTGCCACAAACTACATGAGGCAAAAAGTATATTATTAATCATTTTTGCTCTAAAATTGTTTCTGAGGAATGTCTCCTGAGAGGGTAATAAGAGGACCATCTGCCTAAAAAAATTTGCCTTTGCTAACTACATATTTCAACATTGATGTTTCTTAGGTCAATCACACCCTTTAACAATGCCCCAAGATCAATGGGATTGGACATAAATGCTTCTAAGTTTGTAGGGATTCTATCATTTTAGGCTCCAAAAAAAGCTACAGTTCGAAAAAATACCTACCAACTCCCTGACTCCCAAGCACCTCTAATACTGTGAGCTGACATGCAAGATTTTTTTTTAAAGGAAAACATTATTCCCCCACAAAAAGAGATTAAATGTAACTGTAATCAAGGACCTAGTAGCCTGGCCCTGAGGAAATTGCCCTTCTGGTGGAGGCACACTTCCCTGGAAAAGCACCTACATACATGTGTAGGTTTAGGTATTTTCTCACAGATACAGTACTAGTCACAAAAACTACTCTTCCAGCTCTTCTGTAGTGTTTTGTAGTGAAAAGAGCATGGGTTTTGGAGTCACACCTGATTTTGAATCCTTGCTTTACCACTTACTAGTTATGTGGCCTTGGTCTACATAACTTCTCAGAGTCTCTGTCCATCATGTCTACTGTTTCATACGGGGGAATTGCCAGCAGGGTGTGGTGGAAGAGGTATTTAATGTAAAGATATATGTGAGGCAGGAGGCATAGAGCTGCTCAGTATTTAATGTCCTTCACATCCCCCCTCCTATTTCAATAAGACAGTAAACTTGTGTGTGTGTGTGTGTGTGTGTGTGTATGTATAACCTATGCACATCCTCCCGTATACTTTATTTATTTAACATCTTTATTGGAGTATAATTGCTTTACCATGGTGTGTTAGTTTCTGCTTTATAATAAGGTAAATCAGCTATACATATATCCCCGTATCTCTGCCCTCTTGCCTCTCCCTCCCTCCCACCCTCCTCCTCCCACCCCTCTAGGTGGTCATAAAGCACTGAGCTGATCTCCCTAAGACAGTAAACTTTTGAGCAGAGATAAAGTGGTGCGCTTTCCTTCCCTGCTCCCTCCCACCCAACACACACCCCAGATGCACCTGGTGCTCAGTAAATATTGACTGAATTTAAATTAATTAGCATTCAGTGGAAAGCCAGACCCTAAGGGACAATATCAAAGAAATATTTGCAGTATTATCACCTCCTATTGTGTGCATCTCTAGATGAACTTCACAGTCCCAGGTCTTACCTCCAAGTGGATGCCTTCACTGAACCCACAGATAGAACTCTAAGTAGAACCACTGCCTAAGTGTTTGCCTCTTCCTTAAATTCTAACATGAGTAGGACAATCCTGTGCACATTTAAACCTTCCTTTTACCTTGCCCCTGAAGCAAAAGATTTGGGCATGTGACCAACTCTTGTCCCTTTACTGAGTTTCTCTATGGCTTATCTTAATTATAGTCACAGAAAGCTGATTTTGCCAGGCACAGAAGAAAGAGCAAACACAGTGCAATCTTTTATATCCATTTAAATCCTGATTAAAGTAGAATGATGTTTTCTTCCTTAACAGGTTTTGAATGTTGGAGTCTGAAAATATCTTTTGCATCACTAATTCAGATTAGCATTCTGATGCCAGTCACATAAAATCTAAAGTTCTGAGTCAGGGAGCTCTGGGCTACTGATGATCCCTCTCTATGCCCAGAACGCTGAGACTCCAACATGATTTGTTTATAGTTGTATGAAGACATAGTTAAATCAGGATTCTTGGCGAATGCCTGTTACTTTTTTTTTTTTACATCTTTATTGGAGTATAATTGCTCTACAATGGTGTGTTACTTTCTGCTTTATAACAAAGTGAATCAGTTATACATATACACATGTTCCCATATCGCTTCCCTCTTGGCGTCTCCCTCCCTTCCACCCTCCCTATCCCACCCCTCTAGGTGGTCACAAACCACTGAGCTGATCTCCCTGTGCTATGCGGCTGCTTCCCGCTAGCTATCTATTTTACATTTGGTAGTGTATATATGTCCGTGCCTCTCTCTCGCTTTGTCACAGCTTACCCTTCCCCCTCCCCATATCCTCAAGTCCATTCTCTAGTAGGTCTTTGTCTTTATTCCTGTCTTACCCCTAGGTTCTTCATGACTTTTTTTTCTTAAATTCCATATATATGTGTTAGCATACGGTGTATTTGTTTTTCTCTTTCTGACTTACTTCACTCTGTATGACAGACTCTAGGTCCATCCACCTCACTACAAATAACTCAATTTCGTTTCTCTTTATGGCTGAGTAATATTCCTTTGTATATATGTGCCACATCTTCTTTATCCATTCATCTGTCGATGGACACTTAGGTTGCTTCCATGTCCTGCCTATTGTAAATAGAGCTGCAATGAACATTGTGGTACATGACTCTTTTTGAATTATGGTTTTCTCAGGGTATATGCCCAGTAGTGGGATTGCTGGGTCATATGGTAGTTCTATTTGTAGTTTTTTAAGGAACCTCCATACTGTTCTCCATAGTGGCTGTATCAATTTACATTCCCACCAACAGTGCAAGGGTGTTCCCTTTTCTCCACTCCCTCTCCAGCATTTATTGTTTCTAGATTTTTTGATGATGGCCATTCTGACTGGTGTGAGATGATATCTCATTGTAGTTTTGATTTGCATTTCTCTAATGATTAATGATGTTGAGCATAACATGAGAATAAGCCCCATTGCCTGGCAGAGAACCGTGCAGTATTAAGAACTCAGCCAACTGGGGGGGTGGTTGTGAACCTAAGTGCTCCTTAATAGATCATGTTTGCCAAACATGTACATCTCAACTTGATATTTTATTTATGAATTTTAATTAGCATAACAATAAAAGAATGCTTGAAAGCCTTTCTGAATAAATTTGACTTTTGAATGTTATTACTACCCTCTCTCTAGGCACATGAAAAGCTTTTATTCAGGAATGAAAATACTTAGTATTAAATGATTTTATGCTTGGACTTTTTCATCTTGTTTTCGTATCACGTATACTTTAAAGAAAACCCTTAAAAAGTAAGTGGAAGTGTTATCTTATTAACTTGTTTCTCACTTTGTGTCAGCTAGTTAACTATCTATGATAATTAAGAATTTGGACCATGTACTCATTAGACCTTTGTCAAGGATGGAAATTCTTGTTGAATTACCAAAGGTGGTTTCAATGAAATAAATTATTGATCATGGTGTTAGTAGATTATTGCTCTGTAAAAACCACCCCAAAACATAGTAGCTGAAAAACATAATATTTTATATTGTTCACATGTTTATAGGTTGGGTGGGGATTTTTTCTGGTTTCTGGAGGCTCACAGATGTGCATTGGGTCACCTGTGACGTGAATAGGCATATCTGTCAATCCTGACTTGGCTTTCCCATTTGTTTTGGGGTCAGCTGGCTGTCAGCTTGTCCAAGATAGTCTCAGTTCTCCTCTACATGGTCTCTATCACTCTCTTCCTCCCCCACCCCTTCTGCTATGCTGCATAAACAAACACAGGCTAATCTGATAGAAAGTGAGAGCAGAAGCATATAAAGGCTTCTTGAAGCCTAGATTCGGAATGAACATACTGTTACTTTTGTTTTGGCTAAGGACTGCTGCAGGCCACCAGTCAGCCCAGTTTTGAGGGGTAGGGAAATTGCAATTCCTCCCATCAATAAGGAAAGTCTATAAGTAAAAGTACAAAGGGTATAGATACAGGGAAGAGAGAGAATCTACTTCAAGCATTGATTATACACAGGGCATTCAGTCATAGAAGTACCAAGATAAATAAGTTACTATACTTTGGAGTCCTTGAAATCATAGATTAGGAAATTAGGAATAGAACTCTACTGATATGGGTCACATGACAATAAGTGCTAAGAAAGAAGTATGATGCGGGGCGGGGAGGAAAATCATTAAAGACCTCTAGGCCCAGTTCTGATGGCCCTTCCTTGATCTGTCACATTTGAGTATTCATTTGGTTAACAAATATTTATTGAGCTCCCACCATGTATCAGGCAGTAGGTACTAAGAATATGGTTGTAAACAATACAGATGTGTTCCCGACCCTCCTGGAACTTGCGGTCCAGTGAGGGAGATGTTGTAATAGCTAAAAAGAAAAACTCTAAGACGTTCTGGAAAAGAGATTATGGGGTCAGAAAGTCATCCCTGGGGAAATGGTGTTTAAGTTTGTGACTGGGCTAGCTATTCAATTTAAGATCACTGCCTCATGTGTAAAGTGGAGACCCTTATAGTGGGCACAGGATTAAATAACAGTTCAGCAAAAGGCTTTGAGAAGAGACTCATAGTTTTGAAGTTTATTTACCATCTATTCAAATGTCATCTCCCTTCTCTTTCAAGTCTTCTTACCTAGCTCCAATACCTCTCTGTGTGGTAGGTGTTCAATACGTGTTCGTTTAGTAGTACCACATTGCCTTGTTTTCAAATCTAATAAATTTAGCTTTGGGTTTCATTTCCATTTGGACCCTAGTGGCCAAGTTAAAGGCACAAATAAGAATGAATGCCTGTTTTAGTGTGGGCTCTAAAATTTCAATCTTCATTATGAAGAAATGCTCAGCTGTGGAAAACTAATGAGATTTTAATCCAAATCCCATTAAAATAGGGTGTAGGTGGGAAAACTTATCATCGAAGTACTATTGAGAAGCCCACACTTTTGTATGCCTAGGATAGAGGTTACTTTATTTCTTGGCTCAGTGAAGTTCTGCTTTGAACTATTCTTAGAACTATCAGATTTATCTTACATTTAGCCTGAACCAGGTCGGCTTAGCAGCTTGAGGTCTCACCTTCTATCTAAGTGAGAGTTGACTGTGGATTATTTAGGAGGGCCATGATTTTGACTTGCTAGCTGAATGAGTCAGCAAAGATCCTGCTAGAAGTCATGAAGGGCCTTGGATGGCATACTAAGGACTTTGGGCTTTACCTTTAGCAGCCTCAACTTTTAAATAAGACAATGAAATCATAACATGTGTGTTTTATCCAGATAACTCTTTCTGCACTTAAACCCCTATCTTGGGGTCTGCTTCGGGGGCAACCCAGCCTAAGGTGAAATCCTTCTCACAGCCAGTTCCTACGGGAGGTGATACCAGGAAACACTGATACAGGAGTAAAGAAGTAAGACGGGGTAGGGGAGGGTATCATTGAAGTTTACACTATTGATAAGGTTACAACGATGGCCAGCTAAAGTTCAGGTCCACAGGTGCCCTCTGGGAGACCATACAGAACATGCCTCAGAGTTTCCCATCAGAATATCTATCCACCAACTCCTATCCGCCAATGGTTAGGGCTGCTTCTGGGAGTGTAACTCGCCAGCACTTCCTGTGCCCATGGCACAATCTCAGTAGTCTCCAAAGGCCAGAAAAAGCCCTCAGGCAAAGAGGTGCAGGTGGCTGCTGCACCAAGCCTTCAGCAAGTCTGGGAACAGTGAGTGTCAAGGGATGTACAGAGCACTGACAGCATCTGCTACAGTTCTGTAAGTTATAAGGCTGCGGTCCTAGGCAGGCAAGAAATAAGAGGCTTGAGCCATAGCAGTAGCAGTAGGGATGAAGAGAAAAGGGAGCATTTGGAAATGAATTTGAGAGACTTAGCAGGACTGGCAACCAAAGAAATAATAGTGATGAAGAATGAAGAGTCCAGAGGAGCTCCCAGATCTCTAGCTTGGCTGTTAGAGTGGATGATGGTGCTATTAACTGGTTTAGGAAATAGAGAAAAGCCCTAATCCTCTTCCCCAAATCCATGTTAAGTTTTAAGCATGCATCTGTATTTGAGATATCTGTCAGTATTGCAAGTTGGGTTTCCTGGAAAGAAGACTCTGGAGATTAGCATACAGGAGGTTTATTCGAGCACCATCGGAATCAATCATGATGAAGGAAAGGGAAGGAAACAGGATTGGGAAGAGAGAAAAGTTGGGCAGCAATACAGCCTCAACAGAAGCCCCAGGGAGCCCTAGGAGGAGTTTTGAAGATGAAATAAAACCTCAGAGTTGTCCCCAGCTGAGTGGGAAGGTCAGGCATTTATACTCCTACATTGATCAGTCATTGGAAGGGAGCTGCCCCAGGGAAGGGATAGGAGACTGAGGGAGCTGCCTCTCTTTAGCCAGCCCTCCCTGAATAAGGCTGACAACAGTAAATATTCCATACCTGGAATAAGAGGTATTTTAAACAGGGATCTGGACAAGGCATCGCAGTGTCCACAACAGGGAGTATTACAATCACAAGTGTCCAGTTGGTAACTGATGCAAGGGTCTAGTGCACAGAAGCAAAATCTGAGATGGCAACATATTTGGAGAACTATCAGTTCAAAAGAGGGTTAAGTAGATTTGGCAAATGGTATAGAACAAAGATTTCTTTCTGAACACTTCAAATATGATTATGGTAAATAATGGTAACTCTCACTGCTCAGCAAAGATGCAAATAAAGTCATTATAACACCATACATCGGGTTGTAGATTATCTGTTGACAATAAAATGTAGAAAAATGTAATTTAATTGCTTTGTTCCAAAGGTAGGTAAGTAAAATAGTAGAAACGTTATGAAGGACATAAACATATATAGGAGGGATAAATGTTTCTCTTGGTGTATATGAGAATCATAGCAAAAGAAATTACCCAATTTTTCTGTAAATTTCATTTGCTACTACAAAACATCAGTAAATATGTGATTAAAATATGGTTTTTAATACTCATAACAAGTATAGCAACTTGAAACAAAAATGTGAAATGTTTGTCTATTAAATGCTATATTCTACATGATGAAAAAAGGAAAGTAAAACAACACAAAAATACTAATAAATATGAACAGTGTTTCTCAAGGACACCCTACCCTGGGGCATTAAACAAAGAACTGCGATCACTCTAAGTAGTAAAGTATTAGGTTGGCCAAAAAGTTTATTCATTTTCCCATGGGATCTTACGAATTTTTTGGCCAACCCAATAGTTTTCCCTGCTTCTTGCCCTCCTCCTACCTACCAGGGTCATCCACACTCCCCTCTAAGAATCTCTGCAGAGGAAATATAGTGTATTGATCAACAGTGCTGACTTAGGAGTTAGATTCTCTCCTTCTCCACTTGCTAGACCTGATCAAGGTATGTGCAAGCCTCTCAACTTTGTCTCCGTTTTCTCAACTGTAAAATGAAGTTAATGAAAAGATCTACCCCCTAATGATATTGCACCATGTTTACTGGCACACAGTAAGCTTTCAAAAGCTATTACTAAAGGAGGGGGGAGTGGAGGGATGAATTGGTAGAGACCAGAGTATTTATAGGGCAGTGAAAATACTGTGATACTATAATGATAAATACATGTCATTAAATATTTGTGCAAACTCACAGAAAGTAAAAGACCAAGAGTGAACTCTAAGGTAAACTATGGACTCTGAGTGATTATATAATGTGTTAATGCAGGTTCCTTAGTTTTAACAAATGTACCAACTCTGGTGGGGGATGTTGATAACCAGGGAGGCTGTGCATGTGTGGGAGCACGTGGTAGATGGGAAATCTCTGTACCTTCCCCTAAATTTTGCTGTGAATCTAAAACAGTTATTGAAACTATAAAGTCTTTTTTTAAGCTATTATTGTTATAAATCATTACTATTATTTACCTGGAAAGGGCTATGCAAAGCCACATGGACGCCTCACCTCTGCCTTCAAAACTTGTCAGACCTCCCACCTGGGAGACAAATGAGTGATAAAGTCCTCAAGATGCCAAACCTACCTCTGTTATGCCTCAAGCTGGTGACACCTTAATTTTGTTGTGCCAAGTAGTATGAATTCCACATCACAGAGTGGCGATGACCAGAACAAGGACAACCAATAAGGCTCCAATTTTCTTTTTCCATCCAATGTGGACACCATAAATCTGTGCAAACTCTGACTAGGAGGCTCCCCTCCTAGAATCTCCATCCCCCTAGGATCACAGTGTTTTATATAGTCGTCCACACCCAACACCAACTGGCTCACAGCTGCAAAGCAGCAGTAGGAATGTGAGACATGTCTTACTAGATCAGAAAACTTAACAGTGTACAAAATTATAGATATTTTATTCTAAGAAGAAATCATATAAATGACTGATGATTTAGATGCTTTCACTTAAGGGAATGCTGCCTGACATCAGGATCTGCTAGTTCTTAAACTAAACTCCATGCCAGAAAGTCCATACCTGCATCGGGAGGAGGGGAGGACAGAAATGGTCCCCTGATGTTCCTAAGCAGCACATCCTTGCCTCCTATGTTTGGACTACCCAGAAAGCCCATTGCCTACAGCAATCTGTCTTTTCCATCCTGACGAACACTGTTCCACCCTCTTATATTCACAGGGAGACTCCCTTTCCCCCAAATTTGTTTCATTCTCTCAAATCTGAGTCACAAGCACCCTCCACCTGCCCCATAACTGAAGCACAGTTGTTTAATCCTTCCTCCAGTGAATCTTCCTCAGGAGGCTTCCTCATTTTCTCTGACAAATATAATCTTGGGAGGCCTGTACTCACACAGATGACCAAATATTCCAGAGGTGCCTGAACCATAAGGTAAGTCCAATGTAGGTACATGATGTTTTCTTGCTTCATAAGAAAATCAGAAAACTGTTATAAGGAGGAAAACATGAGATTATAAAATAAATAGGTGATTAAGTAAAAATTAATTTGGTAAGACATCAATGGTGTTGTAAGGAGCTCTGCAGACCTTCTCTAAGAAGAACAACCACAACTGGTGAAAATTATATATATATTTTAAAAGAACCACTTAAACTTTCTAGAAATTGTTCCAAGAGAATACAGAAAACATAGAAATATCTATTCAAGAATATCTATTAAATATCTACAAAAAGGTGAGAGTTTGTGGCATTTGAGCCATGAAATGCCACCTTACCCCTGCCGTATCCCCAACTCTGTGTTATGGAAGCTCTACTGTGGGTATATGTAGCCAAGATGAAAGGGATCCCTCTCTCTCAGCTCCCAGTATAGGGCTATGTTTTCTCTCTGAGATAGACAGACTGTCAGTGTTTCTCATTTCACATAGGCCTGTGTTGCAGAGGCTCTTTCCCAGAAAATGCAGCTGAGTGGTCTGCAACTCCTTTCTTCCATCCAGCCCTCACTCATAGGGTAGAAGGTCTACTCCAGGTATGGGAGGAAGAGAATCCTGAGCTCTGATTCGGGCTTGTACCAGATCACTCATGGGGTGGACATTCCATGCAGAAGGAGGCAAGCCAAGAGACCACCCACTGACCTCCTCATAGAGCAGTGTTAACTCAGAGAGAAACAGGATGCAGTCCCTGCCCCCAGGAGTTGCAGGACAGAATTTCTGGCATGGGAAGAGGCAGGCAATAATAAAGAGACCCAAAGCTTTCCCTAAGAGGACTGACTTTATTTGGAACAAATCTGGAAGTTCAAGCCAAGGGTGATGTCAAAAACAATGAAGAGTTTGGTAGTGAGCAATTCACCAGCTGGTGGTAGCTCCATGAGGGCAACAAGCAAAATGGTAGGCCAACTAGTTTAATGGAGAGACTTAGGGAAAGAGACAGCTAAGAAGAGCCCTCCTGGGGTTGGCCTAAGCCTCAAAGATTGTCCCTGCAAAATAGATTGAACTTAACTGGATCATATTGTGGAAAAATTTATGCCCCAGGATAGAAAACAAGAGAGAAATCAGCAATTACTGGAGGGCTAGCAGCTGGGTGTGATACCAACAGATAAAACAGGTAACAAGGAGATTGAGAGACATTTAAAGAGACTAGTAAAACCATTGTCATATCTGGGATGGGAGATGAGGGAGTCAGAGTGACTGTGCACTTGCCCAAGCTTGTACCTTCTAAGATGCAACACTGGAGTCTGCATACTGAGGGGGGAATAAACTTCATGAAATTATTCAGCCAAGTCACTAAACAAATTAAACAAGTGTAAAAGCAATCAACAACAAGCCCCAGAAGGGTGGTAGTGGGAAAATAAGTATCCAAATTTGCTTTATTATCCAAAGTGTTCAGTTTCCAACTAGAAATTATGAGATATACAAACAACAAAGTATGACCCACATACAGGGAAAAGGAACAACAGAAATGGCCTTTGAGAGGTCCCAGATGTCAAATTTAGCAGACAAAAATTTGAAAGCAGCTATTATAAATATGCTCAAAAAAGTAAATGTAGTAATGTCTAAAGAAGGAAATATAATATTTCATCATAGATAATGTCAATAAAGAGCCAGATATTATATTTTAAAAGAATCATATGGAAATTCTTTAGTTGAAACATACAAAAACTGGAATGAAAATTTTGCTACCAGGATCAACTGTAGATTTAAGCTGGCAGAATAAAGAATAAGTGAAGTTTAAGATAAACCAATTAAGATAATATAATGTGAAAAAACAGAAAGAAAAAAGAAAAATGAACAGAGCCTCAGATAAATGTACGGCATCATTAAATGTAACAACATAATAAGCAATGTGAATGCCAGAGGGGGGAAAGAGAAAAATAAACAGAAAAAAAATCTAAGAAATAATAGCTGTAAACTTTCTGAACTTGATTTATTATATTAATCTACATATGCTAGAAGCTCAGTGAAATCCAAGTAGGACAAATGCAAAGAGATACAAAGACAGACACATCAGAGTAAAAAATGATGTAAGGCAAAGATAATATTTTTTTTTTTTTTTTTTTTTTGCGCGGTACGTGGGCCTCTCACCGTTGTGGCCTCTCCCGCTGCGGAGCACAGGCTCCGGACACGCAGGCTCAGCGGCCATGGCTCACGGGCCCAGCCGCTCCGCGGCACGTGGGATCTTCCCGGACCAGGGCACGAACCCGCGTCCCCTGCATCGGCAGGCGGACTCCCAACCACTGCGCCACCAGGGAAGCCCAAAGATAATATTTTAAGAGGAGCAAGAGAACCACAATAAGAGTAATAGCTGACTTATCAGAAAAAAAAAAATGGAGACCAGAGGCAGTGGAATGATATATTCAAAGTGTTGAAAGAAAAATGTAAACCAAGAATTCTATATCCATCAAAAATATGCTTCAGAAATGCTGATGCCCCCTCTCACCACTCTTGTTCAACAGTTTCCAGGAATTCCTAGCTAATACAATAAGAAAAGAAAATAAAAGTTATACACACCATGAAGAAAGAAATAAAACATCATTGCTGGTTACATGAATGTCTATGTAGAAAATCCTAAAGAAGTGACCAAAAAAACCCAAACAAACAAACAAAAAAACCCTCCTGAAACTAATACATGAGTATAGAAGCTTGAAAGATACAAGGTTAATATAAAAAAGCCAATTGATTTCCTATATACCAGCAATGAAATAGTGGGATTTCAAATTAAGAGAACACTACCATTTATATAACCTCCCCCCCAAAAATGGACACTTAGTGTAAATCTAACAAAATATGTATAAGATTCTCATAAGGAAAACCACAGAACTCTGATGATAGAAATCAAATATCTAAAATGCAAAAATATTCTATTGCTCATGGATAGTAAGATTCAATATTCCTAAGATATAAGTTCTTCCCAACTTGATCTATAGTTTCAACACAAACCCAAACAATATCCCACCAAGTTACTTTGTGGATATCAGCAAATTGACTTTAAAGTTTACATGGAAAAGGGAAGACAGCAGAAGCAAGAAGAATTACAATCCTTCAGCCTGCGGAACAAAAACCACAATCACAGAAAGTTACACAAAATGAAATGGCAGAGGAATATGTCTCAGATGAAGGAACAAGCTAAAACCCCAGAAAAACAACTAGGTGAAGTGGAGATAAGCAACCTTCTGGAAAAAGAATTCAGAATAATGATAGCAAAGATGATCCAGGATCTCAGAAAAAGAATGGAAGCAAGGATTGAGAAGATACAAGAAATGTTTAAAAAAGAACTAGAAGAACTAAAGAACAAACAAACAGAGAGGAACATTACAAACACTGAAGTGAAAAATACACTAGAAGGAATCAATAGGAGAATAACTAAGGCAGAAGAATGGCTAAGTGACCTGGAAGACAGAATGATTGAAATCACTGTCATGGAACAGAATAAAGAAAGAAAAAGTTAAAAGAAATGAAGACAGTCTAAGAGACTCCTAGGACAACATTAAATGCACCAACATTAGCATTATAGGGGTCCCAGCAGGAGAACAGAGAGAGAAATGACCTAAGCAATTATCTGAAAAGATAATAGCTGAAAACATCCCTAACATGGGAAAGGAAACAGTCACCCAAGTCCAGGAAGCACAGTGAGTCCCAGGCAGGATAAACCCAAGAAGGAACATGCCAAGATACAGTAATCAAATTGACAAAAATTAAAGACAAAGAAAAAATATTAAAAGCAACAATGGAAAAATGACAACATACAAGGGAACTCCCATAAGGTTATCAGCTGACCATTCAGCAGAAAGTCTGCAAACCAGAAGGGAGTGGCACAACATATTTAAAGTGATGAAAGGGAAGAACCTACAACCAAGAATACTCTACACAGCAAGGCTCTCATTCAGATTTGACAGAGAAATCAAAAACTTTACAGACAAGCAAATGCTAAGAGAATTCAGCACCACCAGACCAGCTTTGCAACAAATGCTAAAGGAACTCCTCTAGGTGGGAAAGAGACCAGCAACTTAAAACAAACTCGTACATATATAGACGGCTATATCAAAACCTCATGGGAACAGCAAACCCAAAAACTACAATAGATACACACACAAAAAAGAAAAAGCAGCCCGAACAACACTAAAGAGGGTCATCAAACCACAAGAGAAGAGAACAAGAGAGGAAGGGAAGAAAAAACACCTGCAAAACCAAACCCAAAACCATTAAGAAAATGGCAAGAAGAACACACATATCTATAATTACCTTAAATGTAAATGGATTAAATGCTCCAACCAAAAGACATAGACTGGCTGAACAGATACAAAAAGAAGACCATATATATACTGTCTACAAGAGACCCACTTCAGACCTAGGTACACATATAGACTGAAAGTGAGGAGATGGAAAAAGATATTCCATGCAAATGAAATCAAAAGAAAGCTGGAGTAGCAATTCTCATATCAGACAAAATAGACTTTAAAATAAAGACTATTACAAGAGACAAAGAAGGACACTATATAATGATCAAGGAATCGATCCAAGAAGAAGATATAACAATTGTAAATATTTATGCACCCAACATAGGAGCACCTCAATACATAAGGCAAATACTAACAGCCATAAAAGGGGAAATCGACAGTAACACATTCATAGTAGGGAACTTTAACACCCCACTTTCATCAATGGACAGACCATCCAGACAGAAAGTCAATAAAGAAACACAGGCCTTAAATTACACATTAGACAAGATGGACTTAATTGATATTTATAGAGCATTCCATCCAAGAGCAGCAAAATACACATTCTTCTCAAATGCACACAGAACATTCTCCAGAATTGACCACATGCTGGACCACAAAGCTATCCTTTGTAAATTTAAGAAAACTGAAATCATATCAGGCATCTTTTTCAACCACAATGTTATGAGATTAGAAATAACTACAAGAAAAAAAACTGTAAAACCACAAACATGTGAGGCTAAACAATATGCTACTAACCAACCAATGGATCACTGAAGAAATCAAAGAGGAAATCAAAAAATACCTAGAGACAAATGAAAATGAAAGCACAAGGATTCAAAACCTATGGGATGCAACAAAAGCAGTTCTAAGAGGGAAGTTTACAGCAATACAATCTTACCTCAGGAAAGAAGAAAAATCTCAAAAAAATCAACCTAAACTTCACCTAAAGCAACTAGAGAAAGAAGAACAAACAAAACCTAAAGTTAGTAGAGGCAAAGAAATAATAAAGATCAGAGCAGAAATAAATGGAATAGAAATGAAGAAAACAACAGCAAAGATCAATGAAACTAAAAGCTGGTTCTTTGAAAAGATAAACAAAATTGATAAACCTTTAGCCAGATTCATCAAGAAAAAAAGGGAGAGGACTCAAATCAATAAAATTAGAAATGAAAAAGAAGAGGTCACAACTGACACTGCAGAGATACAAAGGACCATAAGAGACTACTACAAGCAACTCTATGCCAATAAAATGGACAACCTGGAAGAAATGGACAAATTCTTAGAAAGGTACAATCTCCCAAGGCTGAACTAGGAAGTAATAGAAAATATGAAGAGACCAATCACAAGCACTGAAATTGAAACTGTGATTTAAAATTTTCCATCAAACAAAAGTCCAGGACCTGATGGCTTCACAGATTTAGAGAAGAGTTAACACCTATCCTTCTGAAACTGGTCAAGATACTGCAGAGGAAGGAAAACTCCCAAACTCATTCTATGAGGCCACCATTACCCCAATACCAAAACCAGACGAAGATACCACAAAAAAGAAAATTAGAGGCCAACATCACTGATGAACATAGATGCAAAAATTCTCAACAAAATACTAGCAATCTGAATCCAACAACACATTAAAAGGATCATACACCATAGTCAAGTGGGATTTATCCCAGGGATGCAGGGATTTTTCTTTTCCTTTGTTTATAAAATTTTTTTCCATAAGAGAGGCACACATATTTATCAGGAAGTTATTATGCAGACGTTTTATCTTATTATGACTTGGGAAGAGGGTAGAAACATGCTGGAAAAGGTGAAATCAGATGAGGAGAGGGCTACTTAGGTGGGGATGGGGCATTCCAACAAATGGGACAGCATGAAGGCAAACTCCATGGTAAGACACAGCCTGGCACATGGGGCTGAGGAGGAGACCAGAATTCAGCACTGCTGGAGCTGAGAGCCACAGGTCAGGATGGGGGTGGGGGTCTATTTATAGCATGTTAAATAATGTAAATAAATACAAGTGTATTTTTATTTATTTATTTTTGGCTGCATTGGGTCTTTGTTGCTGCATGTGGGCTTTCTCTAGTTGCGGGGGGGGGCTACTCTTTGCTGTGGTGTGTGAGTTTCTCATTGCAGTGGCTTCTCTTCTTGTGGAGCATGGGCTCTAGGCACACAGGCTTCAGTAGTTGTGGCTCGTGGGCTCTAGAGCACAGGCTCAGTAGTTGTGGCACACAGGCTTTGTTGCTCCAAAGCATGTGGGATCTTCCCGGACCAGGGATCAAACCCATGTCCCCTGCATTAGCAGGCGAATTCTTAACAACTGTGGCACCAGGGAAGTTCCAGGGATTTTTCAATATCTGCAAGTCAATCAATGTGATACACCACACATCAACAAACTGAAGAATAAAAACCATACGATTGTCTCAATAGATGCAGAAAAAGCTTTTGATATAATTCAACACCAATTTATGATAAAAACTCTCCAGAAAGTGGGCATAGAGGAAATATACCTCAACATATAAAGACCATACGACAAACCTACAGCTAACATCATACTGAACAGTGAAAAGCTGAAAGCATTTCCTCTAAGATCAGGAACAAAATAAGAATGTCCACTCTCACCAATTTTATTCAACATAGTTTTGGAAGTCCTAGGTACAGCAATCAGAGAACAAAGAGAAATAAAAGGAATCCACACTGGAAAAGAAGATAAACTGTCACTGTTTGCAGATGACATGATACTATATATAGAAAATCCTAAAGATGCTATCAGAAAACCACTAGAGCTCAACAATGAATTTGGTAAAGTTGCAGGTTACAAAATTAACACACAGAACCACTGCATTTCTATACACTAACAATGAAAGATCAGAAAGAGAAATTTAAGAAACAATCCCATTTACTATTGCATCAAAAAGAATAAAATACCCAGGAATAAATCTACCTAAGGAGACAAAGATCTGTACTCCGAAAACTATAAGACGCTGATGAAAGAAATCGAAGAAGGCACAAACAGATGGAAAGATATATCATGTTCTTGGATTGGAAGAATCAGTATTGTCAAAATGACTATACTACCCAAGGCAATCTACAGATTCAATGCAATTCCTATCAAATTACCAATGGCATTTTTCACAGAACTAGAACAAAAAAATTTTTAATTTGTATGGAGACACAAAAGACCCCGAATAGCCAAAGCAATCTTAAGAAAAACAGAGCTGGAGAAATCAGGCTCCCAGACTTCAGACTATACTACAAAGCTATAGTCATCAAAACAGTATGGTACTGGAACAAAAACAGAAATATGGAACAGGATAGAAAGCCCAGAAGTAAACTCACACACCGATGGTCAATTAATCTATGACAAAGGAGGAAAGACTATACAATGGGGGAAAGACAGTCTCTTCAATAAATGGTGCTGGGAAAACTGGACAGCTACATGTAAAAAAAAATGAAAGAGAATGTTCTAATAACACCATACACGAAAATAAGCTCAAAATGGATTAAAGACCTAAATTTGAGACAGGACACTATAAAACTCTCAGAGGAAAACATAGGCAGAACACTGATATAAATCACAGCAATATCTTTTTTCTCCCAGAATAATGGAAATAAAAACAAAAATAAACAACTGGGACCTAATTAAACTCAAAAGCTTTTGCAAAGGAAACCATAAACAAGAAGACAACCCACAGACTGGGAGAAAATATTTGCAAATGGTATGACCAACAAGGGATTAGTCTCCAAAATTTACAAACAGCTCACACGGCTTAATATCATCAAAACAAACAACCCAATCAAAAAGTGGGCAGAAGACCTAGATAGACATTTCTCCAAAGAAGACAGATAGCCAAGAGGCACATGAAAAGATGTTCAACATTGCTAATTATTAGGGAAATGCAAATCAAAACTACAATGAGGTATCATCTCACACCAGTCAAAATGGCTCTCATCAAAAAAAATCCACAAAGAACAAATTCTGGAGAAGGTGTGGCAAGAAGGGAACCCTCTTACACTATTGGTGAGAATGTAAATTGGTACAACCACTATGGAGAACAGTACAGAGGTTCCTTAAAATTTTTAAACTAAAGCTACCATGTGATCCTGCTATCCCACTCCTGGGCATATATCTGGAGAAAAACATGGTCCGAAAGGCTACAGGTACCCCAGTGTTCATTGCAGCACTGTTTACAATAGCCAAAACACAGAAGCAATTTAAGTGTCCATCAACAGAAGAATGGATAAAGAAGATGTGGTACATGTATACAATGAAATATTACTCAGCCATTAAACAGAATGAAATAATGCCATTTGCAGTAACAAGGATGGACCTAGTGACTGTCATACTAGGTGAAGTAAGACAAAGAGAAATATCATATGATATCACTTGTATGTGGAATCTAAAAAGAAATGATACAAATGAACTTATTTACAAAACAGAAACAGACTCACAGACTTAGAGAATGAACTTATGCTTACTGGGGGGAACCATAGGGGAAGGGATAGTTAGGGAGTTTGGGACTGACAGGTACACACTGCTATATTTAAAATAGATAACCAACAAGGACCTACTGTATAGCACAGGGAACTCTGCTCAATGTTATGTAACAACCTAAATGGGAAAAGATACATGTATATGAATAACTGAATCACTTTGCTGTGAGACTATCACAACATTGGAAATCAACTATACTTCAATATAAAATAAAGTTAAAAAAATAAAAATATTCTCCTAAAAAAAGGTTTACATGGAAATTTAACTTACATATAGTGAACATGATAATAAAAAAGAACAAAGTCAGAGGACTAATATTACCCAACTTCAATGGGTACTGTACTATGAATGGAAGGATAGACAAAAAGACCAATGAAACATAATAGAGGTCCTAGAAATAGACCTATACAAATATAGTAAACTAATCTTTGACAAAGAAGCAAAGGCAATCCAAAGGAGAAAGGAGCACTGGAACAACTGGACATCCATAAAATAAGAAGACAAGCCACAGACTGGGAGAAAATGCTTGCAAAACACTTATCTGATAAAGGACTTGAATCCAATATATATGAAGAACTCTTTAAATTCCACAATAAGAAAAACAACCCAATTAAGAAGTGGGTAAAAGAACTTAACAAACACCTCACCAAAGAAGATGTACAGATAGCAAATAAGCATATGGAAAAATGCTCAACATTATATGTAATTGGGAATTAAAATAACACTGAGATACCACTACATACCTATTAGAATGGCTAAAATCCAAAACACTGACAACACCAAATGCTGGTAAGGATATGGAGCAACAAGAACTCTCATTCATTGCCAGGGGGTTGTGCAAATTGGTCCAGCCACTTTGGAAAAGTTTGGCAGTTTCTTACAATGCTAAGCATAGTCACACATTCCAGCAATCTTGCTTCTAGGTACTTATCCAAAGAAACTGAAAACTTTGTCCACACAAAAACCTGCACATGGATGTCTATAGCAACTTTATCCATAAGTACCAAAACTTGGAAGCAACCAAGAAGTCCTTCAATAGGTCAATGAATAAACTGTGGCCCATCCATGCAATGGAATATTATTAAATGATAGAAAGAAATGAACCTTTCAAGCCATGAAAAGATAGCAGTATGCATTTAAGTTTCCTCTAAGTGGAAGAAGTCAGCTTGAAAAAGCTATGCATTAAATGATTCCAACTATATGACATTCTGGAAAAGGCAAAACTATAGAGATAGTATTTAAAAAGACAGTGGCTGCCAAGGAAGGCTAAGGGAAAGAGGATGAAGGTTAAGGGAGGAGGATTTTAATGAAGTGAAATTAATTTTTATGTTATTGTAATGGTGGATATATGACTATGCATTTGGCAAAACTCATAGAACTGTACACTACAAAGGATGACACCTAGTGTAAACTATGGACTTTAGTTAATAATGATATATCAATATTGATTCATCAATTGTAAAACATGTACCACACCAATGCAAGATGTTAGCTGTGCAGGAAACTGTGGGTGGACAAAGGGGAAATGTACAGAACTTTTTGTAATTTCTGTTCAATCTTTCTATAAACCTAAAACTGCTCTAAAATAAAGTCTATTAATTTTAAACATGAAGGTGCAATAAAGACATTTCCAAATAAACAAAGAATAAGAATTTGTTGCCAACACACCCTGTCTTATAAGAAATACAAGAGAAAGTCTTTCATTTTGAAAGAAAATAGCATCAAACAGAAATTCAAATCCACAGAAGAAATAAGGAGCAGAAGAGGTTTATGCATAGGTACATATACAGACTGTATAAATCTTTCTCTTCCCTTCTTTCAATTTATTTAAAATAATAAGGTTATAAGAAAATAATTATAAAACTATATTGTTTATAAACTTCTACAGTGCTATATGTCAATTTTATCCTAACAGAACTGTAAAGAAAAAAAGTCAGTGTATTTCCTCTGTACCAGCAATGAGTAATCAGAATTGAAAATGTTTTCTGACTAATGAATGTTTTAATTAAAATATAGTTGACACACAGTATTATGTTGGTTTCAGATGTTCAGAACTGAAATTTTTTTAAATACTCTTTACAATAGCACCAAAAAATGGAATAATTAATTGTAAATCTGGCAAAGTATGTACAAATCTATGTCCAGGAAACTGAGATGCTGTGGAAAGAAATCAAATAAAATCTAAATAAATGGAGAGAGACTCTTAAAAATAGTAAACCATATTGAACTTATAACATAGACAGATGCCATATATATGACAATAATAGCAAAAAGGAATAAGACTAAAGTTTCTATATTTAGTCAGAATTTAATATGTATGTGAATAAAAATATAATATTCCAAAACATAAGGGCATGAGCTAAAGCAGTGCTTAGAGGGGAAATTTATGCTACAAACATCTATATTACCAAAAAGAGAAAGATGTCAAATAAATAGCCTAACTTTCTACACTAAGACTCTGGAAAAAGAGCAAACTAAATGTATATCAAACAGCAGGAAGAAAAAAAAAAATAAAGATTACAGATTTAATTATTGAAATAGAGAATAGGAAAAAAAACAGAAAAAAATCAGAAAGACCAAAAGTTAGTTCTTTGAAGAGAGCAATAAATTGACAATATTTTGCTAGACTTACCAAGAGAAAAAAGAAAAAAGACTCAAATCAATAAAATCATGAATGAAAAGGGGAGATGACTATAAAAGTTACAGAAATAGGAAGAATGATAGGGGAATAGTATGGACAACTCTATGTCAACAAATTACTTAAGGAAATTGTCTATTTCATCTAAAAGAATCAAGCTATCAAAACTGACTTGAGAAGAAATAGAAAATCTGAATAGATCTGTAACAGGCAAAGAAAGGAACTTTCTCAGCCTGACAAAAAGAATGTTAGTTTCCTAACTCTGCTGTAACAAAATACCACATACTGGGTGTGTCTTAAAACAAGAATTTACTCTTACACAGTTAATGAGACTAGAAGTCTGAAACCAAGGTGCTGGCAGAGCCATGCTCCCTCTGAAGCGTCTAGAGAAGTTTTCCTTGCCTCTTCCAGCTTCTTGTATTGATAGTTCCAGGCATTCCTTTGCTTTTGGCAACATAGCTCCAACCTCTGCCTCTGTCATACATGACCGTCTTCCCTGTGTGTATGTCTCTGTCTCTTTTTTCTCCTTATAAGAACACAGTCATATTGGATTATGTCCCACCCTAATTACCTTATCTTAACTTGATTACATTTGCAAGACTATTTTAAAATGAGGTCTACTTTCACAATTACCAGAAGCTAGGATTTCAACATATCTTTTTGGAAGACAATTCAGTCCATGACAAAAGACATCTCTTGATATTTTTAAAAAACACAGCTAGGGCTTCCCTGGTGGTGCAGTGGTTGAGAGTCTGCCTGCTGATGCAGGAGACACGGGTTCGTGCCCCGGTCCGGGAAGATCCCACATGCCACGGAGTGGCTAGGCCCGTGAGCCATGGCCGCTGAGCCTGCACGTCCGGAGCCTGTGCTCCACAATGGGAGAGGCCACAACAGTGAGAGGCCTGCATACCACCAAAAAAAAAACAAAAAACAAAAAAACCCACAGTTAACATCATACTTAGTAGTGAAAGAGTGAATGCTTACCCTCTAAGATCTACGAGATAAGAAAATCTTCTCTCGTCACTTTTATTCAGATTTGCACTGGAGGTTCTAGCCAGGGTGATAAGAAAAGGAAAAAATACTAAAGTAAAAGACACTCAGATTTAAAAGGAAGAAGTTAACTATCTATATGTGCTGATGACATGATTGTGTATCTAAAGAAACCTTAGGAATCCACCAAAGCACTATTACGATGAATAAACAAGTTCAGAAAGTCTGTAGGATACAAAGTCAAAGTAAAATATCAATTGTATTTCTATACACTAGCATTGAATAATCTAAAAATGAAATTAAGAAATCAATTCCATTTACAATATCAAAAGAATAAATTATCTAGAAAAAAATTAACAAAACAGTGCAATACTTACACACTGAAAACTATAAAAGTTCATTGAAAGACATTAAAAATATAAGTATTTAGAAAGACACTCATGTTCATTGATTGGAAGGCTTAATATTGTTGAGATAGGGAATACTGCTAAGTCAATCATCAGATTGAACACATTCCTCATCAAAATTATAGCTGCCTTTTAAAAAAACAATTCATATGCAAATACATGGAACATAGAATATCTAAGAAAATCATGAAAAAGAAGGACAAAGTTGGAGGACTCATGTGTCCCAATTTTAATAACATACTACAAAACTATAGTAATCAAGACAGTGTGGTACCGGCATAAGGTTAGACATTTAGAAACATGGAACTGAATTGAGAGAACAGAATTAAATCCTTATATTTATAGTCAAATGATTTTCTACAAGTGTTCTTAGACAATTTTATGGGGAAAGTATAGTCTTCTCAACAAGTGATACCAAGACCACAAGAAGCCTCATGGTTCTGGGACATGTTCCTTACACCATACACAAATGTAAGTCAAAATGGATCACAGATCTAAATATAAGACCTAAAGCTATAAATTCTCAGAAGGAAACATAATAATAAATCTCAGTGACCTTGGATTAGACAATCGTTTCTTAGATATAACACCAAAAGAACCAACAAATGAAAAGATAAAATGGACTTCATCAAAATTAAAAAATTTTATGCTTCAAAAGACACCATTAAGAAAGTGAAAAAGAGCATCATGGCAGCATAAGACATTCCTGCTTTTTGTTCCTTTTTCAACAAAGCATTAGACATCCATTCAGAGACAAAAGTGCCTTTGTGGGAGCTATGGGGGCCTAGCACCATACACCAAGGGATCTGGGTGAAGTCTTACCCATATGTATATCTGGTAATAGCCAGACAGACCTTAGTATGGACTGTGGAACCAGCAGAGCAGAAAACCTTCCCCAACCACTCTCATCAGTCAGGAAAAAAAACTGGAGATAGCTGTCCTGGACAGAGAGCACAGAAGAGAGAGAAACTGTAGAAGTCCAGCCTCCCCAAGGAGAGATTCCAATATACCATTGGGAAAAAAATTGGGCATAGCACAGAAAGAAAGAAGAACCAGAAACAACTACCACCACCATTCACCTCAACAAGGCAACACTGCATGGGGCTGGACTACCAGGCAACAGCAAACTCTGCTTCAGGGGAAATAGTGATGAGTGAGTACCCAGCCACACCAGTGTCTAGGATGCTGCTGGAGAAACCTGTTTCTCTCTAGCTGTGCCCAGAGTACTGAAGCAGCAGAGGTCCATGACTGGGAGGAGGTAGGAGATCAGGAAAAAGGTACATAAGAATATCAAAGGGAATTTTAGGAACATGATTCCTGTAGACTGAGCTCAACAGAAAGTCCACTCATCCGGGGCGGGGGGGAAGATAACTTACAAAGGAACCCCCATTAGACTATCATTGGATTTCTCAGCAAAAACCCTACAGTCCAGGACAGAATGAAATGACAGGATTGAAAGAAAAGATTGCCAGCCCAAGAGTACTCTATCCACAGCAAATTTCTCCTTCTAATATGAAGGAGAAATAAAGACTTTCCTAGGGAGAAAAAAAAAAAAAAGCTAAGGGAGTTCATCACCATTAGGCCACCCATGCAAGAAATTCTGAAAGGAGTTCTTCAAGCTAAAATGAAAAGACACTATCAGCAACATGAAAACTTACAAAAATATACAACACATTGGTAAATGTATGTACACAGACAGATTAGAAAACTAATTCTGTAATCAGATGATGTATTCACCACTTCACTATAGTATAAAGGTCAAAGGAAAGGAGTATTAAAATAATTACAGCTACTATAATTTGTTAATGAATATACAATAAAAAAGAGGCAAACAATGACATCAAAAATATAAAAGGGGAGAGAAGAAGAGTGAAGCTTTTGTAGGCAAGTGAAGTTAAGTTGCTATCAGCTTAATATGGACTGTTTTATGTATGCGATATCTTATGTAAGCCTCATGGTAATTACAAAGCAAAAACCTAGAATAAATGTACCAAAGATAAAGAAAGGAGAAAGAGAACATACCACCATGGGGAAAAAAAAATCAAATTTGCAAATGTAGGCAGAAAGGAGGAGGGAAAATGGAATTAGAACACGATAGAAGACAATCTAAAAGGTGACATTAGTAAGTACATACATATCAATAATAAATCTAGAGACCTCCCTGGTGGTCCAATGGTTAAGACTCCATGCTCCCAACACAGGGGGCAGGGGTTCGATCTCTGGTCAGGGAACTAGGATCCCACATGCCACACGGTGTGGCCATAAATAAATAAATAAATAAATGTGCAAATGAATTAAATTTCACTAGTCAAAAGGCAGAGTAGCTGTATAAAAAAACAAGAACTAACTAACTATATGCTGGACTTCTACAGTTTCTCTCTCTTCTGTGCTATCTGTCCAGGACAGCTATCTCCAGTCTTTTTCTTGACTGATAAGAGGGGTTGGGGAAGGTTTTCTGCTCTGCTGGTTCCACAGTCCGTACTAAGGTCTGTCTGGCTATTACCAGATATACACATGGACTCACTTCAGCTTTAAGGATATGCACAAAGTGAAGGGATGAAAAAAGATATTCCCCGCAAGAGGAAATGAAAAGAAAGTGGTTGTGGCTATACTTACAGACCTTCTGTTAACAGACAAAATAGACCTTAAGTCAAAAATGGAAGCAATACACAAAGAAGGTCAATATATAATGATTAAGTGATCAATTCAACAGAAGATATAACAATCATAAATATATACATACCCAACATTGCAGCACCTAAGTATATTAAACAAATACAGATCTGAAGGGAAAATAGACAACAATACATAATAGTATGGGACTTCAATAGCCCCATTGTCAACAATGGATAGTTCAACAAGATAGACAGAAAAATCAATGAGGAAATGTTGGTCATGAATCACACATTAGACCAAATGGACCTAAAAGACATTTATAGAACATTCCATCCAACGGAAGGACAATACGTATTCTTCTCAAGTGCACACAGAGCATCCTCCAGGACAGCCCATATGATGGGACATAAAACATACATTTTAAGATTTGAACCTTCTTAAACTTGCTAAGTATTCTTTCCAAATACAAGAGTATGAAACTAGAAATCAACAATAGGAAAGGAGGAAAATCTACAAATATGTAGAAACTAGACAACATACTCTGAACAACCAATGGTTCAAAGAAAAAATCAAAAGGAAAATCAAAAAATCTCTCAAAAACAAATGAAAACAGGAAAAAATACCAAAACCTACGGGATGCTGCAAAATAATTCTGAGAGGAAAGTTATAGCAATAAATGCATATATTAAGACAATAGATCAACAACAACCAAACTTTACTCTTCAATAAACTAGAAAAAGAAGCTAAGCCCAAAGCTAGCAGAAGGAAGGAAATAACAAAGATCAGAGCAGAAATAAATATAAACCAGAAAAAAATGAAGGAAAAAAATCAAAACTGGGCTTCCCTGGTGGCACAGTGGTTGAGAGTCCGCCTGCCTTTGCAGGGGACACAGGTTCTTGACCCAGTCTGGGAGGATCCCACATGCCGCAGAGCGGCTGGGCCCGTGAGCCATGGCCGCTGGGCCTGCACATCTGGAGCCTGTGCTCCGCAACACGAGAGGCTGCAACAATGAGAGGCCCATGTACAAAAAAAAAAAAAAAAAAAAAATCAAAACTAAGAGCTGGGTTTTTTTAAAGTTATCAAAATTAATAAACATATAGCTAGGGCCAGCTAAGAAAAAAAAAAAGAGAGGACTCAAATATCAGAAATTAAAGAGGGACATTACAATTGATACTAAGAAATACAAAGGATAGTAAGAGACTACTGTGAACAATTATATCCAACAAATTGAACAAACTAGGAGAAATAGACACATTCCCCAGAAACATACAACCTACCAAGACATTCAGAGAAAAATAGAAAGTCTGAATAATGAGTAAGGAAATTCAATCAGAAATCAAAAACCTTTAATAAAGAAAACCCCAGGACTAGATGGCTTCACTGGTGAATACTACCAAACATTTAAAGAAGAATTAACACCATTCCTTGTAAAGTTCTTCCAAAAAGTTGAAGAGGGAACACTTCCAGAGTCATTTTACAAGGCCAACATTACCCTGATACCAAAAGCCAGACCAGGGCACTACAGAAAAGGAAACTATAGACCAATGTTTGTAATGAATACAGATGTAAAAATTCTCAACAAAATATTAGCAAACAGAATTCAACAACACATTAAAAGGATTGTGCATGATTAAATGAGATTTATCTGAGATGCAAGGATGGTTCAGCATATGCAAATTAATGTGTTATACACCACATTAATAGAATAAAATATAAAACTCATATGTGAAAAAAATTTGCAATATTTTTTTCATGATAAAATCCTCAACAGACTGGGTATAGAAGAAACATATTTCAACATAAAAGGCCATATATGACAAAACCACAGCTAACATAGTTGACCATGAAAAGTTAAAAGTTTTTCTTCTTAGATCAGGAACAGGACAAGGATGACCACTCACACCACTCTTGTTCAACATAGTACTAGAAGTTCTAGCTAGAACAACTGGGCAAGAAAAAGAAAAGCAATTAAAATCATAAAGGAAGAAATCAAATTGCCATTATTTGCGGATGACATGATCTTATATATAGAAAACCATAAAGACTGTTGAACAAATCAACAAATTCAGTAAAGCTGCAGAGTATCAACATATAGACATCAGTTGCATTTCTATACACTAAGAACAAAACATCTGAAAGAGAAGTAAAGTATCCCATTCACAATAGCATCAAAAAGCAACACTTAGGAATAAATTTAACCAAGGAAGTGAAAGGTCAGTACAATGAAAACTACAAGACTTTGATGAAAGAAACTGAAGACAAGACAAACAAATGGAAGAGTAGCCTGTGTTCATGGATCAGAAGAATATTGTTAAAATGTCCATCCTACCCAAAGCCATCTATTGATTCAAGGCAATCCCTATCAAAATCCCAATGGCTTTTTTACACAGACATAGAAAACACAATCCTAAGATCTTCGTGGCACTACCAGAAACCTTGAATATCCAAAGCAATCATAAGAAAGAACAGAGCTGGAGGCATCACATTCCTGAATTCTAACTATACTATGGAGTTATAGTAATTAAAACGGTGTGGTACTGGCATAGAAACAGACACATAGACAAATGGAAGAGAATAGAGAGCCCAGAAATAAACCCATGTATTTATGGGCAACAAATATTTGACAAGGGAGCCAAGAACAATAAATTGGGAAAGAAGAGACTCTGCAACAAATGGTGTTGGTAAAACTCAACAACCACATTCAGAAGAATGAAATTAGACCACTACTATACACCACTCACAAAATTTAACAAAGTAGATCAAAGACTTAAACCTAAGACCGGATATCAGAAAAATCCTCGAAGGAAACATAGGAGAAAAGCTCCTGACATCAGTCTTGGCAATTATTTTTTAGACATGACACCAAAAGTATAAGCAGCAAAATCAACAAGCAGGACTAAAAACTAAAAAGAAACAATAAAAATGAAAAGGCAACCTGTGGAATGGGAGAAAATATTATTAATCCATATACTCAACAGGGGGTTAATATCCAAAATATGTAAATAAGTCACAAGTCATACAAGTCGATAACAAACTATTTGATTTTTAAAATGTGCAGAGGAACTAAATAGACATTTTCCCAAAGAAGACATACAGATGGTCAACAAACACATGAAAAGATGCTCAACATCAATAATCAACACGGAAATGCAAATCAAAACTACCATGATGTATTATCTCACACCCGTAAGAATGGCTATCATCAAGAAGACAAGAGATAAAAGTTGGTGAGGATATGGAGAAAAGGGAACACTTCTACGCTGTTGATGGGAATGCAAATTTGTTCAGCAACTATTGAAAACAGTATGAAGGTTTCTCAAAAAATTAAAAATACAACTACCATATGACCCAGAAATTCTACTTTTAGGTATATATCCAAAGGGAATGAAAACAGAATATTGAAGAGATAAATGCATTCCAATATTTTGCAGTATTCACAATAGCCAAGATATGGAAATAATCTAAGTGTCCATCCATAGATGAATGAATAAAGAAGATGAGGTATATATACATAAAATGTAATATTATTCAGTCATAAGAAAGAAAGATATCTTGCCATTTGTGAGAACATGGGTGGACCTTGAGAGCATTATGCTAAGTGAGATAAGTCAAAGACAGACAGATAGTATATGATACCATAATTTGGAATCTAAAAAACTCAAACTCATAAAAAGCAGGGAGCAGAATGGTGGTTACCAGGGCTAAGGAATGGGGGAATTGGGGAAATGTTGTTTAAGAGTACAAACTTGCAACCAGTGGATAAATAAGTCCTGGATATCTAAGACACAGCCTAGTCATTACAGACAACAATACTGTATTATAAACTTCAAAGTTGCTAAGAGGCTAGATCTTAACTGTTCCCACCACAAAAATAAATATTAATTATGTGGCATGACAGAGGTGTTAGCTAGTGCTACGGTGTTAATGATGCTGCGATATATAAATGTATCAAATCAACAGTTTGTACATCTTAAACTTATATAATGTTACATGTCAATTACATATCAATAAATATAAATTTTAAAAAGGAAAGTGAGGAGAAAATATTTGCAAATGAATTGACTGACAAGGGATTAATCTCCAAAATATGCAAACAGCTCATGCAGCTCAATATCAAAGCAACAAACAACCCATTTAAAAAATGGGTGGAAGATCTAAACAGACATTTCTCTGAAGAAGACATACAGATGGCCAAAAAGCACATGAAAAGGTGCTCAACATCACTAATTATTAGAGAAATACAAATAAAAACTACAATTCACACCAGTCAGAATTGCCATTATCAAAAAAATCTACAAACAATAAATGCTGGAGAGGGTGTGGAGAAAAGGGAACCCTCCTACACTATTGGTGGGAATGTAAATTGGTAGAGCCACTATGGAGAACAGTAAGGAGGTTCCTTAAAAAACTAAAAATAGAGCTACCATATGTTCCAGCAATCCCACTCCTGGGCATAGATCCAGAGAAAACCATAATTCGAAATGATACATGCACCCCAAAGTTTATTGCAGCACTATTTACAATAGCCAGGACATGGAACAACCTAAATGCCCATTGACAGACGAATGGATAAAGAAGATGTGGTACATATACACAATGGAATATTACTCGGCCATAAAAAAGAACAAAATAATGCCATTTGCAGCAACATGGATGGGCATAGAGATTGTCATACGGAGTGAAGTAAGTCAGACAGAGAAAGATAAATATCATATGATATTGCTTATATGGGGAATCTAAAAAATGGTACAAATGAACTTATTTACAAAATAGAAATAGAGTCAAAGATGTGAAAAACAAACTTATGGTTACCGGGGGGAAAGTGGGGAGAGGGATAAATTGGGAGATTGGGATTGAGATATACACAATACTATATATAAAATAGACAACTAATAAGGACCTACTGTATAGTACAGCAAACTCTACTCAATACTCTGTAATGACCTGTATAGGAAAGAATCTAAAAAAGAGTGTATATATATATATATATATATATATATATGTATAACTGATTCACTTTGCTTTATAGCAGAAACTAACATTGTAAATCAACTATACTCCAATAAAAATTTAAAAATTAAAATTAAAAAGGAAAATAAAAATAACTCATAGAATGGAAGTATTTGCAAACAAATCTGATAAGACTTATATGCAGCATATATAAAGAAGACTTGTAACAACAATAAAATGATCAATACTTCAATTTTAAAATGGTCAAGGGATGTGAATAACATTTCTCTAAAGTATATATACAAATGGTCAGTAACACATGAAAACCTTTAATATCATTAGTCATTAGGAAAATGCAAGTCAAAACCACAATGAGATACCACTTTATACATAATAGGATGGCTACAATCAAAAAGGTAGATAATAGCATGTATTGGCAAGTATGTGAAGAAATTATAGCACTCACACATTGCTGGTAGCTAATGTAAAATGATGCAATCACTTTGGAAAACATTTTGGCAGTTCCTTAAAATGTTTAGCATAGAGTTACCATATGACCCAGCTATTTCACCCCTAGGTATATAGCCAAAAGAAATGAAAACATATGTCTACACAAAAACTTGTACATAGGGACTTCCCTGGTAGCACAGTGGCTAAGACTTCGCGCTCTCAATGCAGGGGGCCCGGGTTTGATCCCTGGTCAGGGAACTAGATCCTACATGCATGCCACAACTAAGAGTTCACATGCCACAACTAAGGAGCCTGCCTGCCACAATGAAGGAGCCGGTGCAACCAAATAAATAAATAAAATTTTTTAACAGATTAAGCACTTTTCATCAAAGACACCTTGAAGAAAGTGAACACAAACTAGTAACATGTATAATAAAGAACTCATATTTAGAAAAAAATACTTGTACATAAATGTTCATAGCAGCATTATTCATAATACCCAAAATGTGAAAACCCAAATGCCCATCAATGGGTGAATAAATAAAACATACTATATCCATATAATGGAATTCTAAGCAATAAAAAGGAATAAAATACTGATACATGCCGCAATATTGATGAACCTTGAAAACATTATGCTAAGTGAAAGATGGCATTCACAGAGGATCACATATTTTATGATTCTATTTCTATGACATATCCAGAATAGGCAAATATATACAAACAGAAAGTAGATTAGCGTTGCCTTGAGGTGGGAGGGGGGTAGGGTAGAAAGGAATGGGGAATGACTGCTTGTGTGTATAGGATTTCTTTTTAGGGTGATAAAAATGTTCTAAAATTGATTGTAGTGATGGTTGCACAACTGTGTATATTTTTTTAACTGAGTTGTACACTTTAAGTTGGTGAACGGCATGACGTGAATTATATCTTCATAAAACAATTTAAAAAAATAACTTGTTAGAAATAAGGAGCCAGGGGACTTCCCTGGCAGTCCAGTGTTTAAGACTTCGTCTTCCAATGCAGGGGATGCAGGTTTGATCCCTGGTCGGGGAGCTAAGATCCCACATGGCTGGTGGCCAAAAAACCAAAACACAAAACAGAAGCAATATTGTAACAAATTCAATAAAGACTTTTTAAAAAAAGAAAAAAGGAGCCAAAATGCTTAAGTTTTAGGTTTGGTTCTCCCAAAAGCAGGTCATAAAAGAAGGATTTGAGTACAACTACTTTATTTAGAAGGTGATTCCAAGAAGTAGCACTAGGAGAATAGGGAAGTAGGAAAGAAAATAGAAGGAAGCCTAATATGGGGTACAGTAATGAAGAGCTTACCACTGATAGCCACTTGTGCTCCATCCCACTGGGCACCTCTGAGAGGCTGTGTAAGAACCTTGTATAGTTTTCTACTGCTGTGTAACAAATTACTACAAATATAGCAGCTTATAACAACATACATTTATCATCTCACAGTTTCCATGGGTCCTAAGTCTGGGCACAGCTTACCTGGATTTTCTATTCAGGGTTTCATAAAACTTCAAACAAGACGTCAGCCAGGCTGCATTTCTTTCTGGCACTTAGTGTCTTCTCCAGCTTCACATAATTGATAGTAGAATTCAGCTCCATGTGTCTCTAGGACTGGGCCCTCAGCTCCTGCAGAGGGCCTGCAGCTCCTTGCCATGCAGCCCTCTCTAGGCCCACTCACAACATGGCGGCTGACTTCTCCAGGCCAGCAGGAGAATCTCTCACTCCAGTCTGCTAAGATGGTGTCTTACATAATATCATCACAGGAGTGAAGAGCCCATCACATTTGCCATATTTATTGAGTAGAAGCAAGTCTCAGGTTCTGCCTACAGCAAAGTGAAGGATATTATCCAAGGCTATGATTCAAAACCACAATGAATGTTTTACCCTTAGAGGTAAAAACATAACCGAGTTGTCCCACCTGCAGAGCAGAAATATGGGGAGATTCATCTACCAATCCCCAGCTGTCATTACTCCCTATCATTTCTTGCCTACTCCACACTGGACAAACAAATGTGCTCCTGCATCCAGAGGAAGCCCTGCAGCAGTGAGGCTCAGCTGCTTGCGTAAGAAGACTTCAGCATGTCTGAGAATTGCAAGGGCCAAGAGGAAGCCGGCTAAGCACTAGAGCACCCACAATACCTCAATAAATTTAAAATAAGGGAAGGAACAACAAATTATATTTTAAACACCTATTTTTAAAATTATTACTTATGATATGCTTAAAATATTAGATACAAATGAAAAAGGCTAAGGCTGTAGAACAGAGATAGTACTTTAAAAAAGTGTATGAAATACATTACGTATTGTTAATTAGAGTATTTATAATACTTCAAGTTTTAAGTTTTTTTTAAATCAAAGAAAGTCACCATGAAAATACTAATAAGAAAACTTTAAAACGTAGTCTTTGGCACAAGCCATCTCTCAGAGGTGCTAAACAAAAGTCATGGTAAAAATGCCACAAGGTATCATAGGAGAAAAAGCAGGGGCTGTGGAAAGCTTCAGACTTCCCTGGCCCTTGAAGGAAGGAATGGAGGTTCAGTTCTGTATCCGCCACCTCTCAGGCTGTCGCATTGTACAGGGCACCCTGTTGCTCCTTGGTGTTCTTCTTTCACCTGGATTAGCATCTGGGTATCCACAGGAGAATAATGAACACTAGTCCATGCCCTTTGGAGTTGAATCCTCCCACAGTCAGACCCTCCCTGAGATTACTGTTTACAGAAGTACTTATGGTCAAGGCTGTAGCTATTATCACATCCTCACTGCCCTCTTCCTGCTGTGCATTACCTGGATCTAGCACTGCATGTGATGGATAAAGACGTGAAAGTTTATGTCGTGGCTCTCTCAATTATAAACTGTGTGATCTTAAGCAAGTCCCCTACCGGCTTTGACAAATAGTTTTTTAACTGGAAATAAAGATATTGAACCAGATAACCTCTTAGTTCTCTTCTAAGTCTAAATGCTCTGAGCTGTGTGACAATATTTGTCAAGTCTCTCTAGAACAGCACTGCCCGATAGAAATTTCTCTGATGATGGAAATGTTCTGTAGCTGTGCTATGCGATATGGTAATGACTAGCCGCTCACGGCTATAGAGCAGTTAGAGTGGGATAGTGTGGTTGAGGAACTAAACTTTTTACTTTAATTTATCAAAAAATAGCCACATGTGGCCAGTGGCTACTGCACTGGACAGCACAGCTCTAGAGATAAGCATGAGTAGAGAATAATTATTTCCTTACTGAAGTGTAATCAAGCAGTTACTCCATTTTGTTATCCAGAGTTATTACAAGGATTAAATAAGAATACATGTAGAGTACTTCAAACGTTACGTAGTCCACAGTAAACACAAAATAAATGTTAGCTTTTCTATTAACACTCTTATTTTATGTAGCTGATTTTTGTTAAATTTTAATTAGTAACCAGCTTTTTGTAGTTTGATAAGATAAACAATAGATTTATGAAACTAAGCAATTATCTCCTTGGGTTCAATATTTATGTAAATGGGAAAAGGAAAAACGCAGCTTGGGAGTGTGGTAGAAGAGGTTAACCGACTCTGGGAATTTAATATATATGGCAGCATAATCTCAAAAATCAGACCTGAATTCTCTCCCTTTTTACAGAAAAGTTTCCATTTGCAATAGTTTTTTTTTTTTTTTTTTTTAGTTTCAGCTCCATTTCCTCTGAGCCCTTAAAGGGTCTCAACTTCCATTTCTGTGGCTCAGTAGTTTAACAACCACTGAAAATAGCTCATTTTACCTCGTTAGGTGCCCTTCCAAGCAAGATAAAACGGCTAATTACATATGCCATTAACCGAATGCAATTCCAACTAACTGACAAAAAGTACTATACAGCAGCAGTTTTTGAAGAACAAAGTTGTATGAAATACAAGGTGGTAAGTCAGAAGTTTGTCCCCAGGAACAAAACATTCTAAGAATTCACAGCAAGACAGTCAATGTTAAGATCTGTGCCTTTCACGTGGTATCCCATAACTATGGGAGTTTCATCTTTTAACCAAAATTCACTGAGTGTGGGGTATGTATGAGCTCTGCTAGGCACCATGAAGGAAACAAATGTGTCCAAGACATAGTCCCTGACCCTCAGGAAGCGTGCATCGTCCCTTCTACTTATAGTGCTCCAGTGACCCTCCTTTGCCCCTACGATAATATCTGTAGTGTATAGTTCATCATGCTCCCCTACTAGCCACAACTTTCCTACTCAGCCTGATCTCTCCAGCGCTCTCCCATATGTCCTGTCCCTCAGCCTCACAAGAGTACAACTGTCCTCTCACCAGTGCATCCCCGCAGCACAAGCAAGAAACACCCCCCCCAAGCTGTCCAATATCCATGACCCTCCAGCCTCATTTTCCCTAAAACGTACACATTCATTCGCCTCTCATTTTTAAACTCTAGCATGATTTCCCCTGTGAGAACGGCTTTAAAGCCTCTCTTTTCTTTCTGCTCACATTACAGCTTGAGCATAACAATATGACTGTGATGGAGATACTGTTCTGTGAATCCCTCTCTCCTGAATCATAAGTTCCTAGAAGATAATGACCAAGTCTTCTCATTTATGTAACTCTACATCCTAGACATAGATGTTCAAAGTTTACTGAATAAAGTAAAAATGAGATGTTTAAAATACGCGTTTAACTAGATTGCAGTGCAAAACAGCACGGGATGCATTCCGATTTTCAAGTAAAATGCGACGGCAAATTTGATGGGGGATCTCTCACGCAACAAGATCTCTCAGGAAAATTTTATCATTTTTAGTTAAGGTGACAACTGGGCCAGTCCCTGAAAGTAGAAATGAGAAGGAAATGATAGCAGATGTGGCAGACAGGATCTAAAGGTTAACCACTATGACAAATATTTATTTATTCATCCATGACCATCTAGTTGCTGAGTGCTTTGAGAAATCCAGTGAAGATAATGCATGGTTCCTATCCTCAGGGATTTTAGGATTTAACAGTAGATACGAGTATTGTATATTCTTCACTGAGTGATCCACCGGAGCTAAGGTAGGGGAAAGTAGTTAACAGTCTTAATCAAGCAGACACTGTCAAGACACTGGGTTGTTTGTGGGTTTTTTTTTTTTGAACCAGAGTGATGTGAAAGGTGTATACAAATCCATCCAGGAGTCACTGAGGGAAGAATACCAAATTGCAGGTAATTCTATCCAACCTATGGACACAGAAGCTTCCTTCTTTTCTCTCTTATCTTACGCATGCTGAGTTGCCTCTACTTCTGGATTTAGATGAAGTACCGTAATGCAGGACATGGATCTGACTCCCTGAAGAGTTTTTTTTTTTTTTTTTATTGCGGTACGCGGGTCTCTCACTGCTGTGGCCTCTCCTGTTGCAGAGCACAGGTTCCAGACGCGCAGGCTCAGCGGCCATGGCTCACGGGCCCAGCCGCTCCGCGGCATGTGGGATCTTCCCGGACCGGGGCACGAACCTGTGTCCCCTGCATCAGCAGGCGGACTCTCAACCACTGCGCCACCAGGGAAGCCCCCTGAAGAGCTATTGATGGACTAGAGATACAGGAGATTTAGCTCCCCTTGAGGACCAATAGGAAACAGAAGACAGGAGAAAGGAGACAGATAAAAGGTCTCTCCTTTCTCTCCCCTGTGAAATTTTGAGGTGTGGCTCTTTCCTGGTGAAGCCCTGTGTGGTGAGTGAATACAACCGCTGAGGTGTGTGCTATGTCCTCAATAGCCTATTGTGTAGCCACAGGGTAACACTTGAATTGCTTCATATCGTTCTTTGACTCTCTTCCCCTCTTCCCTCACACTCACTGCCCTAGGCTTGTACCTCTTAAAGTTGTAGCACCCTAATCCTTAACTTAGGCTCTGATTTCTAGAGGCCCCAGACTAAGACATTATCCTATTCTTTGTTTCTCAAGTATAGTAATTTTTTAATATTTACTGATTCAGTAAGAACTTTATTTTAGAAATAGAATATAATCCAAGCCAGTTTTAATTTATGAGTTTACCTGAACTGTATCATGAGCCCTGGAGCAAGGATCATTTCTAAAAAATAATAGCTGATAGCAAATACTTAAACAGTTCTTACTATGTGCAGTATTCTAAGCACAATTACATAGATAAATAAATTTATATTAAAAATATGTTAATTTATTTTTGGCTGCGTTGGGTCTTTGTTGCTACACACGGGCCTTCTCTAGTTGCAGTGAGTGGGGGCTACTCCTTGTTGCGTTGCATGGGCTTCTCATTGCAGTGGCTTCTCTTGTGGCTATAACTATAAAACTCTTAGAGGAAAACATAGGAAGAACATTTTTTGATATAAATCACAGCAAGATCTTTTTTGACCCACCTCCTAAAGTAATGGAAATAAAAACAAAAATAAACAAATGGGACCTAATGAAAATTCAAAGCTTTTTCACAGCAAAGGAAGCCATAAACAAAACGAAAAGACAACCCTCAGAATGGGAGAAAATATTTGCTAACAAATCAACAAAGGATTAATCTCCAAAATATATAAACAGCTCATGAAGCTCAATATTAAAAAAATAAACAACCCAATCCAAAAATGGGCAGAAGACCTAAATAGACATTTCTACAAAGAAGCCATACTGATGGCCAAGAAGCACATGAAAAGCTGCTCAACATCACTAATTATTAGAGAAATACAAATCAAAACTACAATGAGGTATCACCTCACACCAGTTAGAATGGGCATCATCAGAAAATCTACAAACAACAAATGCTGGAGAGGGTGTGGAGAAAAGGGAACCCTCTTGCACTGTTGGTGGGAATGTAAATTGATACAGACACTATGGAGAACAGTATGGAGGTTCCTTAAAAAACTAAAAATAGAATTACCATATGACCGAGCAATCCCACTAGTGGGCCTATACCCAGAGAAAAGCATAATTCAAAAAGACACATGCACCCCAATGTTTATCGCAGCACTATTTACAATAGCCAGGTCATGGAAGCAACCTAAATGCCCACTGACAGATGAATGGATAAAGAAGAGGTGGTACATATATACAATGCACTATTACTCAGCCATATAAAGGAATGAAATTGGGTCATTTGTAGAGACGTGGATGGATCTAGAGACTGTCATACAGAGAGAAGTAAGTCAGAAAAACAAATATTGTATGTTAATGTGTATATGTGGAACCTAGAAAAATGATACAGATTAACCGGTTTGCAGGGCAGAAATTGAGACCCAGATGTAGAGAACAAACATATGGACACCAAGGGGGCAAAGCGGCAGGGGGTGGTGGTGGTGGTGTGAATAATTGGGAGATTGGGATTGACATATATACACTAATATATATAACATGGATAACTAATAAGAACCTGCTGTATAAAAAAATAAATTAAACAAATAAAAGTGAGAAAAGTAAAGGTACCTAAATGGAAATAAGCTTTCCACATTTCACTCCAAGTGGTTAATGTTATTACCAACATCTGTTACAAGTATATGTAGGAGGACAAATATCATATACCACTTATATGTGGAATCTAAAAAAATGATACAAATGAAATTATATACAAAACAGAAATAGATCACAGACATGGAAAGCAAACTTATGGTTACCAAAGGGGAAAAGGGGGAGGGATAAATTAGGAGCTTGGAATTAACATATCCACACTACTACATATATATAAAATAGAGAAACAACAAAGACCTACTGTATAGCATGGGGAAATGTAGTATTTTACAGTTTACAACAAGGGAAACGAATCTGAAAAAAATAGATTTATATATATGTATAACTGAATCATTTTGCTGTACATCTGAAACTAACAGAACATTGTAAATCAACTATACTTCAAAAAAAATAAAGTAAAAAAAAAAGAAAGAAAGAAAGAAAGAGGAGACGTTGCACCTGATACGACACAAATACAAAGGATCATAAGAGACTACCATGAAGAGTTATACACCAAACTGGACAACACAGAAGAAGTAAGTGCCTAGAAACATAGTATTATACAACCTACCAATATTAAATCCAAGAAAACAGAGAATCTGAACAGACCAATAATGAGTAAGGAGATTGAATCAGAAATCAAAAACCATCCAACAAACAAAAGTTCAGGACCAAATGGCTTCACTAGTGCATTCTACCGAACATTTAAAGAATTAAAACCAATCCTTCTCAAACTCTTCCAAAAAATAGTAGAGGGAGCACATCTAAACTCATTTTACAATGCCAGCATTACCCTGATGCCAAAAGCAGACAAGCACCACACAAGAAAAACATAGACCAATATCCCTGATGAACATAGATGCAAAAATCTTCAACAAAATATTAGCAAACCAAATTCTAAAATACATTAAAGGATCATGAACCATGATCAAGCGATATTTATTCCAGAGATTCAGGGATAGTTCAACAAATACAAAATTGATGTGATACAACATACTTATAAAATGAAGGATAAAAATCATATGATCACCTCAATAGAAGCAAAAAAAAAAGGGACTGGACAAAATTCAACACTCATTTATGATTTTAAAAATCTCAAACTTGGTGTAGGGGAACATACTTCAACATAATAAATACCATATATGACAAGCCCATAGCTAGCATCATACTCAACAGTGAAAAGCTGAAAGCTTTTCCTCTAAGATCAGGAACAAGACATGGAAGCCCACTCTCACCACTTTTATTCAACATAGTAGTGGAAGTCCTAGCCAAAGCAATTAGCAGGAAAAAAATAAAAAGCATCCAAAAACTAGAAAGGAAGAAGTACAACTTCTTAAATTTCTGTCTCTATTTGCAGCTGACATTTTTAAAAACCCTAAAGACTCCACCAGAAAACTGTTAGAATTAATAAGCAAATTCAGTAGAGTTGCAGGATACAAAATCAATATACAAAACTCAATTGCATTTCTATACACTAATAATGAACTATCAGAAAGAGATATTAAAACAATCCCATTTACAATTCCATCATAAAGAATGAAATTCCCAGGAATAAAGTTAACCAAGGAGGTGAAAGATCTATATACTGAAAACTATGAAACACTGATGAAAGAAATTGAAAGATGACACAAATAAATGGAAAGATATTCCACACTCATGGACTGGAAAAATTATTGTTAAAACATCCACACTGCACAAAGCAATCTGCAGATTCAATGCAATTCCTATCAAAATTCCAGTGGCATTTTTCACAGAAATAGAACAAATAATCCTAAAATTTGTATAGAACCACAAAAGACCCCAAACAGGCAAAGCAAGCTTGAGAAAGAATGAAGAAAGCTAGAGGCATCACACTTCCTGATTTCAAACTGTATTACAAAGCTATGGTGATAAATACAGTAAGATATTGGCATAAAAACAGACACACAGTACAATGGAATAAGATAGAAAGCCCAGAATTAAAAACTGACCTCACAGTTATGGTTAATTAATTTAATGACAACAGAGCCAAGAATATATAATGGGGAAAGGATAGTCTCTTTAACAAATGGTGTTGGGAAAACTGGACAGCTACATGCAAAGAATGAAACTGGACTCCTATCTTACCCCACACACAAAAGTCAACTCAAAATGGATTAAAGACGTGAATATAAGGTCTAAAACCATAAAACACCTTGAAGAAAACATAGGGGAGAAGCTCCTTAATATCAGTCTTGGCGATGATTTTTTGTTTTTGACAAAAAAATAAAGGCAACAAAGAGCAAAACCAAACAAGTGAGACTACATCAAACTAAAAAGTTTCTGTACAGGAAAGGAAACCATTAATAACATGAAAAGGCAAGCTACAGAATAGAGAAAATATCTGCAAATCATTTATCTGATAAGAGGTAAATATCCAAAATATATGAAGAATTCATTCAACTCAACAAGAACAACAAAACCCCAAATAATCTAATAAAAATGGGCAGAGGAACCAAATAGACATCTAAGTGAAACAAGTCAGAGAAAGACATATACTGTATGATCTCACTTATATGTGGAATCAAAAACAAAAACAAGAAAACCCCAACAAACTCATAGATACAGAGAAGAAACTGGTGGTTGCCTGAGGTTGGGGGTGGGTGAAACAGGCGAAGATAGTCTAAGGTACAAACTTCCAGTTATAAGATAAATAAGTTCTGAGGATGCAATGTACAGCATAGTGACTAAAGTTAACAATATTATATCATACTGGAAAGTTGCAAGAGCAAATCTTAAAAGTTCTCATCGCAAGAAAAAAAGAATTTGTAACTATATGAGGTGATGGATGTTAACTAAAACTACTGTGGTAATCATTTCACAATATATATTCATATGAAATCATGCTGTACATCTAAAACGAATACAAATGTTATATGCCAACTATATCTCAATAAAACCGAAAAGAAAAAAACCCAATGCATTACACATCATTGTAACTAACATATACACAGTAACAGCCCATTTGATTTATTGATGAACTTCTTAGCCCATTTTGAAAAATTGTTTAGGCCTATGTATGCATTATATAAGTATATATAATTCAAGGAACCTTTATTTTTTAGGGTTCATTGGTTTTAAGACCCATTTACAGCAAAACAAATTAAGATCATAGGTTTATTTCACAGTCAGGAACTCAAAAGGGGTTAGAACCTCAGAAGCACAGGTCATTCAGTGAGTCAGTCATGATCCCAGAAGTAGGTAAAAGGCACTCTCAAAAGGCACAATTGGATCACTTACAAAGGGTTTAGGGATCACTTAAAGAGTTAAGAAAAAACAGCAAACATGAAGCTCCCTTTTCATTCTCCTTTAGGCCTATAGGTGGTAATAGAGTCTGCTAGGCCTGGGGTGCATTTATTGAAATATAGTGATATCTATAGCTATAGCTGAAGGAAAAAGATCACCCTGTAAGATCTGTGACTTGTTAGAGAAAGGCAACCACTGCAAATCTGCAGCCTGAGTGGGAGGAAGCAAGGAAATAAATACTCCATCCTCTCTTCCTGCTTGTTGATCTAATGATTCCTCATATTGGTCAGAGGACAAGGGAGTCACATAGAATCAGATGATGATCAGTCTCCTGGGAAACAAAGCAGGGAGGAGAAAGGTGAAGAGTGGAGCAGAAGGGAAAAATGAAAACCGTCCCTGCTGGCAATCTCTCTTCATACCACATTTTTATTAAAATGGGGAAGAATGAAGAATCCACATAAATAATAAAATTAGACTGGCTTTTAGCTTCTCCATCCACATACAGAGGGAAGATGGCTACCCTGTAGCTCCCAGGTTTACTTGTCATCTGGTCAAGAGATCAGCCCTATCTCACTGGTAGTCTCCATCTCAACTCCAAATTCCTGAGAGAGAATGTTTGGCCAAGCTTCAGTCAGGTTGTCACATCTCATTCAATCACATGTGACAGGGGGTGTGCTGGGGGTATGAATGTGACTGCCAAATAACCCACACTATCAGTTAAAATGTCGAAGAACTAGGGCAGAACAGACATTTCCAAGGAATCTGCAACTGAATCCTAAGGACAAAACATAACAGCAATGTGCTCAACTCATAGGCATGGTCATCAAGTTACCCATGAGTTCAAAAGGAGAAAAATAAACTAGAAATTAGGGCTAACTTATTCTCTGGGCCCTACCATTAAGGCAGCAAAGAGTCATGCCCACCCTACTAGGCCCTACTGCAGTAAACAGATATAAAAGGAACATTTTCATTTACCAACAGAACTCAGTGTTAAAAATATATTTGGGTACTGTTTATTTGCCTCAAACTCTGCCCCAGGCTCATTGAACACTATTCAATGAAAAGAGCATCTCAGAAATAGTTCAAGGCAAAATTCCCACCTTAGGAAGTGTATTGACAGCCATTAAAAAAAAAAAAAATGGGAGAAGAGAGTATGCCTGAAATTGTCTTCTTTATGGAAAATGCAAGTGACTCTTTCATCATACTATTGCCCCAAGACACACTAGCAAGTGAACATTACAGGAATCTAGTATCACCTATACTATACAGTTCCTTGTCCCCAAATATATGTATGTTAAACATACTGAGGGAGGACCTTTACGATGGTGGAGGAGTAAGACGTGGAGATCACCTTCCTCCCCACAAATACATCAAAAATACATCTGCATGTGGAACAACTCCTACAGAACACTGACAGAATGCTGGCAGACCTCAGACTTCCCAAAAGGCAAGAAACTCCCCACGTACCTGGGTAGGGCAAAAGAACAAAGAAAAAACAGAGACAAAAGAATAGGGACAGGACCTGCACTTCTGGGAGGGAGCTGTGAAGGAGGAAAAGTTTCCACACACTAGAAAGCCCCTTCACTTGTGGGGATGGGGGGCAGGTGCGGGGGAGGGAAGCTTCAGAGCCACAGAGGAGAATGCAGCAACAGGGGTGCAGGGAGCAAAGCCAAGAGATTCTCACACAGAGGATAGCTGCCAGCCAGCACTCACCAACCTGACAGGCTGTTCTGCTTACCCTCCGGGGTGGGTGTGGCCTGGGGGTTGGGGGCTGGGACCTGAGGCTCAGACTTCAGAGGTCAGATCCCAGGGAGAGGACTGCGGTTGCCTGCATGAACACAGCCTGAAGGGGGCTAGTGCACCACAGGTACCTGGGAGGGAATCCAGGATAAAGTCTGGAACTGCCTAAAAGGGAAGAGACCATTGTTTCGGGGTGCGTGAGGAGAGGGGATTCAGAGCACCACCTAAATGAGCTCCAGAAAGGGGTGTGATCCACGGCTATCAGCTCAGACGCCAGAGACAGGCATGGAACGATAATGCTGCTGCTGCAACCACCAAGAAGCCTGTGTGCAAGCACAGGTCACTATCCACACTTCCCCTCCCAGGAGCCTGTGCAGCCCACCACTGCCAGGGTCCTGTGATCCAGGGGCAACTTCCCTGGGAGAACACACAGCGTGTCTCAGGCTGGTGCAACGTCGTGTTGGCCTCTGCTGCCGCAGGCTCGCCCCACATTCCGTACCCCTGCCTCCCCACGGCCTGAGTGAGCCAGAGTCCCCAGATCAGCTGCTCCTTTAACCTCCTCCTGTCTGGGTGAAGAACAGACACCAGAGGGCAACCTACAAGCAGAGGCGGGGCCAAATCCAAAGCTGAACTAGAGGAGCTGTGCGAACAAAGAAGAGAAAGGGAAATCTCTCTGTGCAGCCTAAGGAGCAGCGGATTAAATCTCCACAATCAACCTGATGTACCCTGCATCTGTGGAACACCTGAATAGACAACGAATCATCCAAAAACCGAGGTGGTGAACTTCGGGAGCACCTGTAGACTTGGGGTTTGCTTTCTGCGTCTAATTTGTTTCTAGTTTTATGTTTACCTTAGTTTAGTATTTAGAGCTTATTGTCATTGGTAGATTTGTTTATTGATTTGGCAGCTCTCATCCTTTATATATATATATATATATATACACACACACACACACGCATATATTTTTTTCCTTTTTCTCTTTTTGAGTGTGTATGTGTATGCTTCTTTGTATGATTCTGTTTGTATAGGTTTGCTTTTACCATTTGTCCTAGGGTTGTGTCTGTCCGTTTGTTTTTAACTATAGTTTTTAGCACTAATCATTGGTGTATTTGTAAACTGGTTTGGTTGCTCTCTCCTTTTTTACTTTTTTAATAATTTTTTTATTATTTACTTTAATAACAAGTTTTCTTTCTTTCTTTCTTTTTCCTTTTCTCCCTTTTCTTCTGAGCTGGGTGGCTGACAGGGTCTTGGTGCTCTAGCTGGGCGGGTGTCTGGCCTGAGCCTCTGAGGTGGGAGAGCCCAGTGCAGGACATTGGTCCACCAGAGACCTCCCGGCCCCATGTAATGTCAATCAGTGAGAGCTCTCCCAGATATCTCCATCTCAAGGCTAAGACCCAGCTCCACTCAACGATTAGCAAGCTCCACTGCTGGACACCCCATGCCAAACAACTAGCAAAACATGAACACAACCCCACCCATTATCACAAAGGCTGCCTAGAATCATAAGTTCACAGACACCCCAAACCACCACTGGACGCAGTCCTGCCCACAAGAAAGACAAGATCCACACTCATCCATTACAACACAGGCACCAGTCCCCCTCCACAGGAAGCCTACACAACCCACTGAACCAACCTTACCCACTGGGGGCAGACACCAAAAACAATGGGAATTAAGAACATGCAGTCTGTGAAAAGGAGACCCCAAACACAGTAAGTTAAGCAAAATGAGAAGACAAAGAAATACACAGAAGATGAAGGAGCAAGGAAGAAACCCACCAGACCAAACAAATTAAGAGGAAATAGGCAGTCTACCTGAAAAAGAATTCAGAGTAATGATAGTAAAGATATCCAAAATCTTAAAAATAGAATGGAGAAAATACAAGAAACATTTAAAAAAGGACCTAGAAGAACTAAAGAGCAAACAAACAATGATCAACAACACAGTAAATAAAATTTTAAATTCTCTAGAAGGAATCAATGGCAAAATAACGGAGGCAGAAGGACAGATAAGTGACCTGGAAAATAAAATAGTGATAATACATACCACAGAGCAGAATAGAGAAAAAAGAATGAAAAGATTTAGGACAGTCTCAAATTTCTGGGACATTAAACACACCAACATTCGAATTACAGGGGTCCCAGAAAAAGAAGAGTAAAAGAAAGGGACTGAGAAAATATTTGAAGAGATTATAGTTGAAAACTTCCCTAACATGGGAAAGGAAATCATCAATCAAGTCTAGGAAGCACAGAGAGTCCCATACAGGATAAATCCAAGGAGAAACAGGCCAAGATATATATTGATAAAACTATCAAAAATTAAATACAACAAAAATATTGAAAGCAACAAGGGAAAAATCAACAAATAACATACAAGGGAATCCCCATAAGGTTAAAAGCTGATCTTTCAGCAGAAACTCTGCAAGCTAGAAGGGACTGGCAGGACATATTGAAAGTGATGAAAGGGAAAAACATACAGCCAAAATTACTCTACCCAGCAAGGATCTCATTCAGATTTGTAGAATTAAAACTTTACAGACAAGCAAAAGCTAAGAGAATTCAGCACCACCAAACCAGTTTTACAACAAATGCTACAGGAACTTCTCTAAGTGGGAAACACAAGAGAAGGAAAAGACCTACAATAACAAACCCAAAACAATTAAGAAAATGGTAATAGGAACATACATATCGATAATTACCTTAAATGTAAATGGAGTAAATGTTCCAACTAAAAGACATAGACTGGCTGAATGGATACTTAAACAAGACCCATATATATGCTGTCTACAAGAGACTCACTTCAAACCTAGGGACACATACAGAGTGAAAGTGAGGGGATGCAAAAAGATATTCCATGCATATGGAAATCAAAAGAAAGCTGGAGTAGTTCTCATACCAGACAAAACAGACTTTAAAATAAAGACTATTACAAGAGATAAAGAAGGACACTACATAATGATCAAGGGATTAATCCAAGAAAAAGATATAATGATTATAAACATATATGCACCCAACATAGGAGCACCTCAATACATAAAGCAACTGCCAGCAGTAATAAAACAGGAAATCAACAGTAACACAATAAGAGTGAGGGACTATAACACCCCACTTTCAGCAGTGGACAGATCATCCAAAATGAAAATAATGAAACACAAGGTCTAAATGACACATTAAACAAGATGGCCTTAATTGATATTAATAGGACATTCCATCCAAAATCAGAATACACATTCTTCTCAAGTGCTCATGGAACATACTCAAGGATAGATCACATCTTGGGTCACAAATCAAGCCTCGGTAAATGTAACAAAACTGAAATCGTACCAAGTATCTTTTCTGACCACAACGCTATAAGACCAGATATCAATTACAAGAAAAAAACTGTAAAACTACAAAACATATGGAGGTTAAACAATACACTACAAAATAACCAAGAGATCACTGAAGAAATCAAAGAGGAAATCAAAAAATACCTAGAAACAAATGACAATGAAAACACGATGACCTAAAACCTATGGGATGCAACAGAAGCAGTTCTAAGAGAGAAGTTTATAGCAATACAATCCTACCTCAAGAAACAAGAAACATCTCAAATAAACAACCTAAACTTACACCCAAAGCGATGAGAGAAAGAAGAACAAAAAACCCCAAGGTTAGCAGAAGGGAAGAAATCATAAAGATCAGATGATAAATAAACGAAAAAGAAATGAAGGAAATGATAGCAAAGATCAATAAAACTAAAAGCTGGTTCTTTGAGAATATAAACAAAATTGATAAACCATTAGCCAGACTCATTAAGAAAAAATGGGAAAAGACTCAAATCAACAGAATTAGAAATGAAAAAGGAGAAGTAACAAATGACACTGCAGCAGTATAAAGGAACATGAGAGATTACTACAAGCAACTATATGCCAATAAACTGGACAACCTGGAAGAAATGGACAAACTCTTAAAAAGCACCACCTTCTGAGACTGAACCAGGAAGAAGTAGAAAATATAAACTGACCAATCACAAGCACTGAAATTGAAACTGTGATTAAAAACCTTCCAACAACAAAAGCCCAAGACCAGATGGCTTCACAGGTGAATTCTATCAAACATTTAGAGAAGAGCTAACACCTATCCTTCTCAAACTCTTCCAAAATATAGCAGAAGGAGGAACACTCCCAAACTCATTCTACGAGGCCACCATCACCCTGACAGTAAAAGCAGACAAAGATGTCACAAAAAAAGAAAACTACAGGCCAATATCACTGATGAATATAGATGTAACAATCCTTAACAAAATACTAGCCAACAGAATCCAGCAGCACATTAAAAGGATCATACACTATGATCAAGTGGGGTTTATCCCAGGAATGCAAGGATTCTTCAATATACACAAATCAATGTGATACACCATATTAACAAATTGAAGAATGAGACCATAAGATCATCCCAATAGATGCAGAAAAATCTTTCAACAAAATTCAACAATCATTTATGATAAAAACCCTCCAGAAAGTAGGCATAGAGAGAACTTACCTCAACATAATAAAGGCCATATATGACAAACTCACAGCCAACATCATTCTCAACGGTGAAAAATTGAAACCATTTCCACTAAGATCAGGAACAAGACAAGGTTGCCCACACTCACCACTATTACTCAACATAATTTTGGAAGTTTTAGCCACAGCAATCAGAGAAGAAAGAGAAATAAAAGGAATCCAAATCAGAAAAGAACAAGTAAAGCTGTTACTGTTTGCAGATGACATGATACTATACATAGAGAATCCTAAAGATGCTACCAATAAACTACTAGAGCTAATCAATGAATCTGGTAATGTAGCAGGATACAAAATTAATGCACAACAATCTCTTGCATTCCTATACACTAATGATGAAAAATCTTAAAGAGAAATGAAGGAAACACTCCCATTTACCACTGCAACAAAAAGAATAAAATACCAAGGAATAAACCTACCTAAAGAGACAAAAGCCCTGTATGCAGAAAACTATAAGACTCATTAAAGAAATTAAAGATGATACAAACAGATGGAGTGATATACCATGTGCTTGGATTGGAAGAATCAACATTGTGAAAATGACTCTACTACCCAAGCAATCTACAGATTGAATGCAATCCCTATCAAACTACCAAAGGCATTTTTCACAGAACTAGAACAAAAAATTTCACAACTTGTATGGAAACACAAAAGACCCCGAATAGCCAGAGTAATCTTAAGAAAAGCAGAGCTGGAGGCATCAGGCTCCCAGACTTCAGACTATACAAAGCTACAGTAATCAAGACAGTATGGTACTGGCACAAAAACAGAAATAGACATCAATACAACAGGATAGAAAGCCCAGAGATAAACCCATGCACATATGGTAACTTTATCTTTGATAAAGGAGGTAAGAATATGTAATGGAGAAGGAACAGCCTCTTCAATAAATGGTGCTGGGAAAACTGGACAGCTACATGTAAAAGAATGAAATTAGAACACTCCCTAACACCATACACAAAAATAAACTCAAAATGGATTAAAGACCTAAATGTAAGGCCAGACACTATAAAATTCTTAGAGGAAAACATAGGCAGAACACTCTGTGACATAAATCAAAGCAAGATCCTTTTTGACCCACCTCCTAGAGAAATGGAAATAAAAACAAATAAATGGGACCTAATGAAACTTAAAAGCTTTTGCACAGCAAAGGAAACCATAAGACGAAAAAACCCTCAGAATGGGAGAAAATATTTGCAAATGAAGCAACTGACAAAGGATTAATCTCCAAAATTTACAAGCAGCTCATGCAGCTCAATATCAAAAAACAAACAACCCAATCCAAAAATGGGCAGAAGACCTAAATAGACATTTCTCCAATGAAGATATACAGATTGCCAACAAACACATGAAAGAATGCTCAACATCATTAATCATTAGAGAAATGCAAATCAAAACTACAATGAGAGCTTCCCTGGTGGCACTGTGGTTGAGAGTCCACCTGCCGATGCAGGGGACACAGGTTCGTGCCCCGGTCCAGGAGGATCCCACATGCCGTGAAGCAGCTAGGCCCGTGAGCCATGGCTGCTGAGCCTGTGCGTCCGGAGCCTGTGCTCCACAACGGGAGAGGCCACAACAGTGAGAGGCCCGCATAACCCCCCCACCAAAAAAAAGAAAACTACAATGAGATATCATCTCACACCAGTCAGAATGGCCATCATCAAAAAATCTAGAAACAATAAATGCTGGAGAGGGTGTGGAGAAAAGGGAACACTCTTGCACTGTTGGTGGGAATGTCAATTGATACACCCACTATGGAGAACAGTATGGAGTTTCCTTACAAAACTACAAATAGAACTACCATACAACCCAGCAATCCCACTACTGGGCATATACCCTGAGAAAACCATAATTCAAAAAGAGTCATGTACCAATATGTTCATTGCAGCTCTATTTACAATAGCCAGTACATGGAAGCAACCTAAGTGTCCATCAACAGATGAATGGATAAAGAAAATGTGGCAAATATATACAATGGAATATTACTCAGCCCTGAAAAGAAACAAAATTGAGTTATTTGTAGTGAGGTGGATGGACCTAGTGTCTGTCGTACAGAGTGACATAAGTCAGAAAAAGAAAAACAAATACCGTATGCTAACACATATATATGGAATCTAAAAAAAAAAGCGTTCTGAAGAACCTAGGGGCAGGACAGGAATAAAGACGTAGATGTAGAGAATGGACTTGAGGACATAGGGAGGGGGAAGGGTAAGCTGGAACAAAATGAGAGAGTGGCATGGACATATATATACTACCAAATGTAAAGTAGCTAGTAGGAAGCTCTGTGATTTGTGTCCTCCTAGAGGGGTGGGAAAGGGAGCGTGGGAGGGAGATGCAAGAGGGAGGAGATAGGGGGATATATGTATACATATAGCTGGTTCACTTTGTGATACAGCAGAAACTAACACACCATTGTAAAGCAATTATACTGCAATAAAGATGTTATAGAAAAAAATTAAATATCCTTTAAGAGCCAGGAATTTTTCCTTCTAAAACATCAACTCTACTTTGAATAACAAGACAATCTGAAACCCCTATTTCATGTCCTCCTGAGTGGTTATTAGCATAGAAATTGTGTGCTGCCTCTAGCATGCATGTATTTTTCACTTTTAAATTTAATTTCTTTAAAATGAAATCAGGTATCCTGAAATTAACTCAAGTTCTGTAGTCAGACTTGCACTCAAATTCTGTGATTGACTCAGTCCAGTTCCTTCAGAAAGCAGAACTGGGGAAAAGATTAAAGTTCTGACTTCTTATATGGGGTGTGCAGATGAAGAGGAAAGGAATGAAAAACCTGCGATGTGATACATTACCAAGCTGGCTGCTACACGTGACAAGTTGTGAAAAGAAAAAGTGTGTTAAGCAGGAAGTGTATTCCCTTGGCACATAGGGCTTCTCTTGAAGAGTTACAAAGGAAACAAAAATTAGAGTAGTCCACTGAGGGTGAGGGGAAAGGGGGGTGGGGATTAAGATCATCTTCCTCCCTTCCCTCATCCCCATTGGTCAGTCCTTATCCCATGTGGACTTAATCACCCTGCATTTCCACGTTAGGTCATCTGACTGCAGCAGACACTCAGGAGGCCAGATCCCACGCCCCAAAGTGCGTATCTTACATTCGTTTTCTATTGCTGCATATCACATTACCACAGCTTAGCTTCTTAAAACACAATTAGGTTTATCTTACAGTTTCTGTGGTTTGTCTGCCCAGGGTGTATATAAGGCTGAAATTAAGGTGTCAGACAGCTGCATCCATACCTCAAGGACAGACAAGGGAAAGATCTACTTCCGTGCTCCACTGGCTTGTTGACAGAGTGCATTTCTTTGTGGCCATGTAACTGAGGTCTCTTTTCTTGCTAGCTGTTAGTGGGGGACCAATTCAGTTCCCGGAGGCCTCTCCTGGAACTTTGCTGAGTTGCCCTCCTCACAGCTTGGCAGTCTGTTCCCTCAAGCCTGCAGAAGGATCTCTGATGCCCTATCTTCTCTTAAACATCAAGCCCACACAGAGTAATTTCCCTTTTGATTAATTCCAAAAAAATCAGTGGATGAATAACTTAATCATGGGAATCATACCCCATCATAGTCACAGGTTCTTCCCACACTCAAGAGGAGGGTACTACACAGGGCATGTAAATAAGGGACAGAATCTTAGAATTCTGCCTGCCACAACCCAATTCTAAAAGTGAGAGGTTAACCAGGTGTTGCCAGGGCATGAAACGAGAGAAAAGAGGAAGTCAGGGGACATGAAAACATAAAAGTTTTGTCTCAATACATTGACCCTGGTCAATTTTCTCTTGTATTTTCTCCATGTGAAAAATTGGGAAAATGAAGCTAAAAACTTATATCATTTGGTGGAAGTATTAATGTTAGAGTGCCTATTAGTTATCATTTTTTCCTATTTCCTCAGTGTCAGACACTCAGCTGTGCACTCCACACGCATTCATATTTTACTTCCTATTTTTTTTTTGTGAGGACTACTTGATTGTTTTATTCATAATGAATCTCACTTTCTACTAGACTATGCTAAGTGGCATCTTTATAAAGTCAGTCTTTACTGAGAACTTCATGGATAACTTCATTAAAAAGTTCATGTTGACTTACTTCACTCTGTATGACAGGCTCTAGGTCCATCCACCTCGCTACAAATAGCTCAATTTCGTTTCTTTTTATGGCTGAGTAATAGTCCATTGCATATATGTGCCACACCTTCTTTAACCATTCATCTGTCGATGGACACTTAGGTTGCTTCTATGTCCTGGCAACTGTAAAGAGTGCTGCGATGGAACATTGTGGTGGGAAGCTGCTGCAGAGCACAGGGAGGTCAGCCCGGTGCTTTGCGACCACCTAGAGGGGTGGGATAAGGAGGGTGGGAGGGAGACGCAAGAGGGAGGGGCCATGGGGATAAATGCATGCATATAGCTGACTCACTCCGCTATACAGCAGAAACCAACACACCAGTGTTAAGCATCACACTACAATAAAGATGTTAAAAAAAAAAAGTTCATGCTGTTCACCATCGTGTTGAACTTTAAAGTGTAACAACACCCGTCTATTTACGAGTAGGCAATCCTGAAATCTGGGTCCACTTTATCCATCCATTTACTCCCCAACATCGTCGGCTGCAGTCCCACCGACGGCCGCCAGGGCGGCCTCCCCGCTCGCCTCCTACGTGGAACCTCGGGACCCGCACAGCCCGTGACGTGCGCCCGGGACATAGGTGTAGACGGAGAACAAAAGCCGAGTCCTGCCGCCCAGGTGGCTCCTTGGTCCCAACTCGCCCGGCCCGACCGGGCCCAGCCCAGCCGGCACCTGCGTTCCCTCCCGCCACGGGGACGGGCCGTCCACCTCGGGGCCAAGGCCCCCGAGGGCAGAGGCCCAGGGGTGGGACGCGGCGGCCCCGCCGGGGACGGCCCAGCCCTTCCGACAGGCGGGCGCCCGGCTCGGGGACCCGCAGCCGCCTCCACCTTGGCCAGCGGAGGCGGGAGCGGCGTCTGGCCCGGGCCCGTCGCGCCGGCCGGGGCCAGGTGCGGAGCCGGCAGCGGGAGCCGTCCCGGCGGCCGGGCGGCGGGGCCCAGCCCGGGCTTCCCGGGACGAGTCGGAGTTGCCCCCAGTTCCCCCCGCGGCCCCGACAAGATGGAGGACGTAGTCTCCTCCCGCAGCCATGACGGGAGCGAGGGACGCCTCCCCACGGGGCTGAGGCGAGGGGAAGCTCTTCCAGCCTTCGGAGCGCGCGGGCCCCCCTGCCGCCGGCCTCCCGGCCCCCGGCTCCCGCCCGCGTCGCCGTAGCCCCTGCCCGCTCGGCCCTCACGGGGCTCCCAGACACTGGACAGGGAGGGCGTGGGGGACATCGAGGCCGTGGCGCTCCTCGGGCGGCGTCGCTCGCGGCCGCTGCAGGGTCAGGCGGTCCGGCTTAGGCCCTCGGGCCGCCCGGCCCCGATAGCTCTCTGCCCCCAGGGGCCGAACCGAGGCGGGTGCAGCGGGGACGGCAGTCAGCGGCCCGACCCTAACGGGCAGAGCCCTAACTACTTCCTATTCTGACAAACCAGTGAGCTTGGTCTTCAAAGCCTCATTTTGTGGAAGAAGCTATCTACCTTGTTGTTACTGCCTATATATCATGTAACATACTTAGTGTAGTGTCTCACATAAAAGCCTATTTTAAATGGTGGCTATTATTTTAGGAGTTGTATAAGTATTTTTGGTGAAACCATACTTTTGTATTTGCATAAAATTTAAGCCATATGGCTAACAGGAATCCTCATGCTTCCCCCCAGAGTGGAAGGAATAAATTAGGCAAACACACATAAAGACTTCTTTAACTAAAACTATCTTTTGGCTATTTGTGTTACTATTTTAAGTCCTGAACTTCAGTGAAAGAATAACAGCTTAACTTTACTGAGTGTGTATGTGCATAAGTGAGTGTGTTTGTCTAAGCGTGTGAGAATCCAGCAAAAGCGTACTATCTTTAAGAGTAGAGGTAGGTGCAAGAAAACCTTATATTTTTTCCCCTTGATCCTACCAGAACTGAAGAACAGGCTACTTACAGCATTACTGTCAAAAGGATTAACAAAGTATATCATCAAAAGATGCAAATTCAAAATTTAAAAATTTTCTTCTAATTATAGAACTGCTGTTATTTTCACCCATTATCTCCCTGTCCTCCACCGGCCAGGATTTTTTCTTTTTTTTTTTTTAAACCAGCTTATCTTCCCTATGTCCCTGTCTGTCTTCCTTTCTTCTCCTTGCCTTAGGTATTGTCCTGAAAATGAAGGGAAAACAAAATACTAAAAGGACCAGATTACAAGAATGAACTACAAAGGCAAATTTTACTTTAGCAATATTCCTGCCAGAGAGAATTATTACAGTCTAGTGCCTCTTAGTCATTTTCAAGTACATGTATCAAGTCCCCAAACAGAACGTGTACAAAAATGAAACCTATGAGATTCAACTCTTATCAATCAGTTTTAGCTAAATTACACTGTGATAACAAGCAACCCTCAAAAATCTTGGTATCCTACAACAGCAGAGGTTTATTTCTCACTCAGTTTGTATTTTCAACATGAGTCAGCTGTGGCTCTGTTCCATGAATCTTCAAGTCAAGGTCCAGACTGATAGAGGAAACCCCTAACTAGAATATTTATCATCTTTTGGGGAGAGGAAAAGGCAGCCAAATCACAGACCATGCAATGATTCTTAAAGTTTGTATTCAGAAGTGAAACGTAATTTTCACTCATTAACCATTTCACTTCATTGCAGTGCACATAGCCAAGCCTGATATCAAAGGAGCAGGTAGCGATATACAGTCCTTCCTTACGGGGACAGCAGCAAATATTTTGAACAATAGAATCTACCACGGTAATTTACATTAATGCCACAGAGGTAAATTATTCCACCATCCTCAAAGTAGAAGTAACATCACATTTCTTTGTATATCACCAATGAAATGATGCCCCAAATGCATGGTTTTGGACTTTCCACCAATCTGGGTACATAGGCTCCTTGAGCTTGGTCTGTTTCTATTTATGTAAAATCTGCAATGATAAAAGAAGACATAGCCCAGCTGCAAAAGGTGCAACTCCCAGGAGCAACGGCTATAACAACTGTGGGATGCAACCTCTCTGTCTAGCACTATTTATTAGTCTAGTGTCTTACACAACCAGCTGGTCATTTTGTGTCTAGCATGGTCCATTCAAAGTCAGACAATTCTGCTATCAGCTTCACTCTCTTTATGCAAGCTTATACATAGGGGATATTAAAACTATGTCACAAAACACTTAATATCCAGCTTACAGATACACAGGTAGCCAAACACTCTTGTGATATAGCCACCTCTAAGGTGCTGGTTTCAAGCAGGCTTAAGTCTACCAGTTTACCTATATAATGTGGTACTGTAGTGTGATTTTTTTTCCCCCAATCTGAGGAACTCAATATCACAGCAAGAGTAGGGATGCACTCCTTGCAGCACTATTCCTTTCTGTTTCTGGAAATATACCTCTTAATTTTCAATGAGGCTTGTAGTAGATACTGTGCTGTACCAGCTTCAGGACCAAGGCACTCATTCCCACAGCAACAAGGTGTGTTGGCTACTGAAGGCTCACAGCTGTGCCCCATCCAGGTTGCCCTTGACTGAAGAAAGCTACAAATATTGCTTCTCCCTAAGGGCAATCCACATCCAATCATTTGTTGCTGTGCTGATACAAAAGATTGTCCCCTTCATCACCTAAATTGGGAAACCACCGAAGGGCCTAGTTTTAGAGTTCCCCACAATATTGGCCAAAGCTGCTGTTGCAACTGCATCGCAGTTCAGGTTCTCCCTCAGCTCAATTCTACATTCATTGTTCCCTCAAAGATATTGATCCAGAGATCATACACAAACGTATGAAAATACTGATGTCTCAGAGTCTGTTTCCCAGGGAACCTGATCTGCAGTGGTTGGTCTGGAAATGATCCTACAAATCAGGCTCTCAAATGGATTTTGGAGTTGAATCACTAGGAAAGAGGAGGCCATTATTGGTAGGAGGAGTATAGACAGCCCCTGGCTTGCTGTAATGACGCAATTGTTCAAGAACTCTTATGGGTGATAAACTGGAATGGACTTTCAGTAGAAGGGAATGCACTGTCGGGTGCAACACACAAGGCAGCTGAGAAGTACAGGGAAAGTAGTTATTACCAAGAGTACGGAATTGGCTGGCCGTTGCTGAGTGTACCCAACGCACTAAAGAAAGCAGTGAGACGCTAAGTATCATTAATCACCAATTTAAGGCAAAACTGGAAAGCCAGAGGCCCTTGTTGGCAACATATAAAGAGACTCGTACCACCTGAAGGCAGAGAGCAGAAAAAACAAAGGATTGGGCCCAGGTCTCAATTATAATAAAAGAGTAGAAGAGCTCCAAAGGGGGTTGAATTCTCAGCCTCAGCAACTCTTCTATTGCTAAGAGAGTATATCTTAAAAGCTCTCAACACATGAAAAAAAGCTGTTACCATGTGAGGTGATGGATATTAAGTAAACTTCCTGCGGTGATCATTTCACAATATATACATACATCAAATCATTATGTTGTACACCTAGAACGAATATTACACGTCAATTACATCTCAATTTAAAAAAAGAAAAGAAATGTCTTCTACTTCAAGAACAGGCTCTTGAGAAATAGTCAATCCTGCAGCAGGAAGAAACACCAACCCAAGTGCAATCCTCAAAGAATGGTCATATTACATTAAATTTATCAAGTTATCTTGCTATATTATATTTCATTTCAGCACAACACGGACAGAGAAATATATCCATGGAGATAAATTAATTAGGAAAATCCAAAAGAGAAACCTGAGCTTTGAAACAAAAATAAATATACCAGCAGTAGTCAAAGTCTGTTGGTTAGTTGAGGACTCAAACACCACTATATAAGCTAAATGAAATTGCCCTAACTCTCGGTTTATTTTTTGAATAATTGACTAGAGTTAGTAGTGTAACCGTAGGACAAAAACACACGTAACCTTTAAATGCATATGCCTCAGGTTACAAAATGTAATGGATTAGAGTATGAACATGTAACTCTAATCAGTCCTAAGTGTATTGGGGAAGGAGGGAGAGCAGGGAAAGGAGGAGGGAGAGGGACAAATAGATTTAGTATTTCTCAGTTTCTTCCCCAAAGATATAAGACACCCCTCATCCCATCTCCTTGGGAGATGTGCCTTGGTATCTCAACAGGACCGTCCAATGCTTTTCTATGTTTCTTGCTCTCTCTCTGTCCAAGTTTTTCTCGTTCTTCAAACCTCACGAGTAGCTGGCTAGGAAGAAGGTTATCTTTTCCCCTAATGGAAAAGATTAGCATCTCAGTGATAAGTTTTCCCATCCCTTTCCTTTCTATTTCCAAACTAGGGAACTCCTTTACAGAGTCAACTTGTTTTTCAGCCCAGACCACAATTGTTTTGTCTCTTATATCTTCCTTCTAGAACTTAGAATATTTTTTCAGGAAGAATGGTAATTATTATATTTTCCTTATACATTTTACTTTCCTTTTGTTGTAAGCTACGTTCTCCGAGAAGCAGACCCTGAGTGAGATTAGTACTCAGGATGTTTTATTAGGGCAGGGGTCCCCAACCCCCAGGCCGTGGACCAGTAGCAATCCGAGGCCTGTTAGGAGCCAGGCCGCACACCAGGAGGTGAGCGGCGGGTCAGCAAGCGAAGCTTCATCTGCCTCTCCCCGTCGCTCCCATTACCGCCTGAACCATCGCCGCCCACCCCTGTCCCGTGGAAAAATTGTCTTCCACGAAACCAATCCCTGGCGCCAAAAAGGTTGGGGACCGCTGTATTAGGGAGTGCCCTTAGGATCAATGCAGGTAGAAGGAAGGGGAAGAGAGCTAAAGTGAGCAGAAGTCAAGCTATAACACCAACCCAACAGCCTCAGGCAGCTAGAGTTCTGGAGGGAACTCGGGCAGGGCAAACCCGTCAGAGTTTTCTCATGTTGGGTTAAAGTGGCTGGACCTTTATATTCCCACCTTGATTAGTCATCGAACATAGTCCAACTATACAGTTAGGATTCTATACAGAAAGAGAGGAAGATTAACTTGAAAAAATTGGCTTACGCAGTTGTAGAGGCCTGGTAAGTCCGAGATCTGCAGGGTAGGCAGCAAGACGGAGACGCAGGGAAGCGTTGCAGTTGGAGTCCAAAGGCAGTTTGCTGCAAGCCGCTCTCCTCTTCCAGGGCCATCAGCCTTTTTCTATTAAGGCCTTCAGCTGATTGGATTAAACCCGCCCACATTATGGAGGACATGCTCTCCACAAAGTCTACAGATTTAAATGCTAATCTCTCTAAAAAGATACCTTCACAGAAACATCTAGAATAAAGTTTGACCAAATATCTGGGTCTCATGGTCTAGCCAAGTTGACACATACTTTTAACCATCACACCACCCAGAAAGGCATGATCTTGAGAAAGATGTCTCTACAGCTGAGGCAACCTATGAAGGGGCTGACAGCTGAAAGCAGTCTGCTGATAGCATGCCTCGCAGCTGGGGCAATGAATCCTTTCTTGAAATGGAATCTGAGCCACACCCTTCTGTGTTCTGGTTCATTAAATGTATTCAACAATTAAAGTTGCAGTTTAGAAGCTTATTCAATACGTTTCAAAGCAAAGGTTAATAAATATATATTAAGATACAGTCATGGAGGATACATACGTCTTTTTTGTTCAAAAGAAATGAATAAGTAAGGGTGTTTTAAATATCTGAAGTCATTATTTATATATGCAGTAAACCACATGCAGGGTCTACACTGTCTAAGCTACACAGATTAGTTACCATCACTCATCCAGGGAGCCTCCCTCAGAGTTAGCTTATATCCCTTATCCCTTTCAGAGCCTGACGTGGTGCTCTATTTAAGGTGACTGTAGTGGAGGAGGGGCAAACAAACAACTTACAGAAACTTATCCTGTGACTTAAGCAATTACTCGATAACATTTCCTGGAACAACTGATAAGTATTATTCAAGGATAACGTGTCAGGACTCAGAACAGAAGCACAAATACACAGAGATCTCAGTTTCTATCTCCCTCGTTTTTTGTTTCTCTCCAGGTTCTAGTAGGCTTTACACCAGATGTGAGAGGCCATCAAACCAGGAGCTGGGTGGATGGATAAAGACTGATTGAAGTGGAAGAATGATCACTTGAGATGTGCCTCCCCCGATCTCCCCCACCTGCTGGAACTGATTCCATTGGAGGAGTCACCTGTCCTGCAAACTCAGCTAATGAAATTTGCGTGGAAGTGATTCCTCTCTCGCCTTGGCCACACTGACTAGCTCAGGAATCGGCATGTGATGCAGAATGAGACAATGAAATATTTACGGAAGTTTCTGGGAAAAAGGGAGGGAGAAACTGTGTGGTGAGAGGTGAGATTGTTGCAGCCACCCTGAATATGAAGTGGGATGACAGAGAAGAGCCTTTTTGTCAAGGACTAAGCCTCCGGATTAAAATACACTTAAAGTTAGTTCTACCTCTGAGTTTTTCAGTTATGTAAATCTGTGAATTTTCTTTTTGGTACTTTCTGTGAGGTATATCACACACACACAAAAGAAAGCATAAAATTCATGTGAGGTTTAAAGACAATAATAAAGCAAACAGCAAGGTAACCACCAATCAAGGCAAGAAATTGAATATTGCCAGCATCTCAGAAGGCACCTGTATACTCTCGCCCCGCCCCCCGCCCCCAGAGGTAACTGCCTGCCTGGATGTTGTGATAATCGTTTCTCCTCTGTACCACATAGTTTCTGTTTATCCTCCAGATGTACTATCCAACCTTCACCTTGCTCTATACCCCAAGAGAAATAAATTTGTGTATTACATTAACAGATCTTCTTGTCCTCTGGTTTTCAGTTGAATGTGACCAAGGGGAAGTAGTGAAGGAAAATTAGAACATGGGAGGAGAAACCAGGGAGTTTCTTTGTTACCCGCTATAGGACAGTGTCTGGCAGCAGCTATGTCTCTTCTTGGAAGTTCCTGCCAGGCATAGCCCTTCCCTTCGTGGTCCCCATGACATCATGGTTCTAGCCTCTACCAGAGGACTCCAGCGACTAGGGTCTCATAATACTGCCCCCTCCCCACATCTCTCCAGCCTAAGGAGTTCCTGTTGTTTCTAATCTCTGGTAAAATCCACCATCCCCTCTTTGGTTTCTCAACTCCTCTTCACATGTGCAATTATTTCCCTGTATTTAATTCCCTGTATTGAAATACTTAGAATTGTTTTTTCCTGTCTAGTCTACGAGATTAAGAGCAATAAAAGGTTAGCCACATTATCAGCCAAAGGGAAAGCTTTGAACATTTCACCAACTGTGGTTGTTGATAAGGGTAAGAAAGTTTCTTCATAGGTTTTTTAAAAGTTTTTATCATGCTGAAATCTATGATAGTATTTTTCTATACCTACTGAGATTATCTCATGATTTTTTTCTCCTTTAATCTGTTAATGTGGTCAAGTTACATTAATATTCTGTTTTCTCAATCTGATCCTCCCCAAAAGCAGACTCTGCTACAATGAGAAGTAAAATCAGGACGCGGTTTTTCATTTTCTTCTGTGCTTAGTTGCCCACACACACACCCTTTTTTTTCCTGTGAGCTTGTCATTTAACTTGAAAATTTTCTTGTAGGAATTTTTTCAGCACACAAGGATAAAGGGACATTCATCCAGAGATTTGGATTTTCTTCTGCCAATCCTGTACTACTTGTTGGATCACTAAAGTGACGCAAATTTAAGCTAAAAATTCACTTGATGGCCAACCTATTGTTGAAACTTCTCAGGGCCTTTTACCTCCCTGCCTTGCTCACTCATCACGAAGGTAAATTTTCCTACAGGGCCCTGGGGGTAGAGATTTAGAACATATTTAATTCTGGATCACCCTTACTCTGAAGAATGGCCTTTGGAGTCCCAGCGTGGAGGGAGGGTCTCCCACGAGGTGTCCCATCTTGGGGAAATGCTGCACTTTGTCTTCTGAGGTCCCTGACAAAGCTGAAAAACAAACAAACACAACACAACACAGGTTTGGTGAATGTTCTTTGAACAAAACAAGACTTAACACTCAATTTACCTTTCTAGGTTCCTACTCTCTTTGATATTGGCCTTATAATTCTGTTAGGGGAACCACTGACTGAAACAGCCCACCCTGGCCAGGCACCCCAGTAACCACTTTGATGAGTTATCTTATGACAGGAGGTCCTGGTAAGGAATGCAGACCAACAAGCCACCACCAACTGGAAGAATTTGGCAAAGGTCAAAAGGAGAGAGGAGATGCCAGTCCGTATGTCCACCAACCTCCTAGAATCCTCCTTGCCGGAATCCATCTTGGCTGAGCGATGCACACGCCACCAAGAAGGACCCTGAAACAGAATGACTGGCCAGAGGCAACGGGGAAGCTGAACCCATCACCATTAAACCCGTGGCATTCAACCCACCATTCCAGCCACGTGGCAGAGCAGTCCTCCTGGGTTCCTTTACACTGCTGCTCTCCACCCGGGTGCCCCATCCCAATAAAGTCTCCTGCTTTGTCAGCACGTGTGTCTCCTACGACAATTCATTTCCGAGTGTTAGACAAGAGCCCACGCTCGGGCCCTGGAAGGGGTCCCCTTCCTGCAACAATGCCTCACCATCTTAGCATCTCTTCAATACTTTTCAGAATAGTTTTTATTTAACATAGCATTTTTGTTTTAAGAGCAAAGGTCAGTTCAAATACCTAAATATCCATATTATCAGAAATGGAATTCTACTCCCTTTTGTTAAAAGCCAACTTGAATTAGGTTTTCTGTCACTTGCACATGAAAAAGTCCTAATAATTAAGAGGGAGATGTGGCTTTCCATGCATCAAAATGATGTACTAAATGACCGGTTAAGTGTAGAGGAGGTAGTGTCACTGCATCGTCCTTTGTCACTTTGCTCCTTGAAATAAACCTTCTCAGAACTTGTGGTACATTATTTCTCTAGTGTATCCTATGCACATGTTTATATCACCCTATGGGTATTACTGGGTGACATTAAATCATGGTTTCTATCCATCCATGTATGCTATAAGGGCCCTCAGGACATGGACCAGACTCATCCATTTATGATTCAGTCAACAAATATCCGTTGTGTCTTGTACAGACACTAAAAATACAATGGCAAACAAAGCAGCCAAGATTCCTGTCTTCATGTGCCTCACATGAAAGTGGGTGAGACAGATACCAATAAAATAATCAAATAACAAAATGTATGAAAAGACATGGTGCTATGAGAGTATATAATGAGGGAAAGGGTCCTGGCAAGTAAGTCAGGAAAGGCTTTTGAGGAAACAATAATTGAAGCTGTTAGCTTCTGTGGAAAACATTACTGACTTTTCAAGGCATTAAGAATTATTAGGGAGAAATTTTTTTCTGTTAATTTTAAATTCTTCATTTAAAAATAACTGTGAACATGATGGCTTGTAGGCTGATTAATTTGAAATTCGATCAAGTAAATTGTTTTAAACCTTGTCCATTCCAGTGAACTCTGTATGGGATGCTTTTTAACCACAGGGTCCTGTCCTAAATTTAAGCATTCATCTCACACAAAATGTCAAGTGCATTTCCCTAGTACTAATTCTTTCAAATTCTAACACCTTTCCCCCAGAACTATCACTATTGTAAAGCAAACTAAGGCCATCACCATCAAATACTTAAACTGTATATTAAAGATGTCATCCCGTTTGTCCGTGTTATCCTAGTGTCTGTTATTTCAGACGAGGTACAACTGGCCACAGATTATTTGCCAGCTAAGCTTGACAAAATGGCTCAATTGAATAACTCAAGGCATCTTTGCTTCCTCAAACATGAGACACTAATATGAGGTAAGCATTATTTTCTGGACACGTTGTTTTCAGTGAAGTGTTTAAGATTTATAGGGTCATTTTTTGTGATTATTTCTGATGTTTCCTGACTACATTTACCATTTTCAGAACTCAAAGCAGCAGCTCCAAGTCACTAAATCATGCCTGGACCTCTCATAATTCATTCTAGCAGGATACTAACTGAACCAGAACCGTTCTGTGTTGCCATCTGCAAAGCAAGGTCTGGGAAGTGGAAAACTTTTAGCATTTGATCCAAAGTAGGGCAACTCAATTTTTTATAAAAGTCACCTTGAATTTTCAATCCCCCAATACATCTATTTCTCTTCACTTCACCCAACTCTTTGTAATCTGCAGAAATTCATTTTTAAGGGATGCATTTTAAAATAAAGGAACATTCTAACTAAACACTGTAGTAATCATTTCACAATACATGTAAGTCAAATCATGATGCGGTATACCTTAAACTTATACAGTGCTGTATCTCGATTATATCTCAATAAAAATGGGGGGAAAATGGGGGAAAAAAGGGCTTCCCTGGTGGCGCAGTGGTTGGGAGTCCGCCTGCCGATGCGGGGGACACGGGTTCGTGCCCCGGTCCGGGAAGATCCCACATGTCGCGGAGCGAGTGGGCCCGTGAGCCACGGCCGCTGAGCCTGCGCGTCCCGAGCCTGTGCTCCGCAACGGGAGAGGCCACAACGGTGAGAGGCCCACATACCAACAAAAAAAAAAAAGGGGGGGGGGGGAGATGAGAGCTGACAGATAAGTAAAAGTAAGCCAGGTAAAGAGGGAGGCAATAAGTATCATAGGCAGAGGAAACGCTATGTGCAAAGATCAGGATTTGAGAAAGAATGCAGCATCCATTCTAGACACTATTTATTGCCTCATCAACATCCATTTAGCCTTTTCTTACTCTGCATATGATTTCAATGTTGTTCAGATATCCGAATCCATCTCTGGATACTCAGGAGAATTTGAATAGTTTAAGCTAATTAGTGTGTGGCATTTCCTTGGCGACTATTATTTGTTCAGCCCAATAAAATTTAAAGGGAAAGACCTAGTCCATGCCTCAAGGAGAGATTTTCCTCTCTCTTTCCTGCTGGATGTGATCCAAAAAAGCTTGTAACCCTTATTTCCATCGGCAATCCTGTTGCTACAGCAGGCTTAACATGAAGCCAAACTGTGGAGAGCTTAGCACAAAACAGAAATACATTCAAGTATTTCATAATAAAAATAGAGGAACATTCGAAGTATCACAAGTTTGTATTTTGTTCATATTAGGCCAATAGGCTTAAAAATGTAATTTGACTACATCGAGATTTAATTCCCAATGTGAATATTCTATTAAGAACATGTTCATATTATGTTAGACACGTAGCATACAGTACAGTTACAAATAAACAATTCTGCAATATTGCCAGCTGCCTAAAAGTTAAACAAGCAAGTCAAGGAAACAATCTGTTCACACATCATATTGTATTTAATCACATTAATTTAAAATGACTCTTGATGATTTTGATAGTTAAGCTGATGGTGATGTTTATTTTTTCCATTTCTTCATTAATGCCATATTTGTATAGTATTAGACAATAATTTGTCAAGGTGCTGGAATACATTTTATTGAAAATAGTGTAAATATCTTTGTCAATTATAAAAAACATTTGTATTATAAAACTGTTTGTCACATAATCTGAGAAAGTTTTCAAAGCTATTGTTCAGTAATTTCTTTCTTTCTTTTTTTTTTTTTTTGCGGTATGTGGGCCTCTCACTGTTGTGGCCTCTCCCGTCGTGGAGCACAGGCTCCGGACGCGCAGGCTCAGCGGCCATGGCTCACGGGTCCAGCCACTACGTGGCATGTGAGATCTTCCCGGACCGGGGCACGAACCCGTGTCCCCTGCATCGGCAGGTGGACTCTCAACCACTGAGCCACCAGGGAAGCCCTGTGCACACCTTTTGACCTGAGTATCATTTCATAAAGTGGGGTAGCAGGGAAAGGCCATAAGTGTGCTCACCAAGGAGCATAGTAGGGCTGACACTGGAGACTAAATCTGACTTAAATGAACTTGGATGAGGGCAACAGAGTGGCAGCAAGGGCAAAGCAAGTACAGCAGAGAGCTGGGCAATCGTTGGTCCCAGAGATCCTTGCCAACACAGAGAACACCAGGAAACACAAGCATCAGATCATACATGCCAACAGCAATGCAGGGGCTGTTTTGAGAAAGCCACCCAAGCACAGGACTTAGAGCAATGGGAGCGAGGCAAAGGATGGAGATGGTGTGAACCGGCTGCAGGGAGCAGAGAGGGGCTAAGGGAGGGGGTGGTGGAAGGTAGGCAAGTTCAAGGAACTCGGCCATCCACTGGCCTCACAACAAGGCCTGGGTCTTAAGCAGGATTTTCAAGCAGAAATCATAAGTGGGAAACAGACAGAGCCCGGTAGAATATGTGCCTTGTTGCTCCCCTAACTTCAACATTTCTTGAGTCTTTTTCTCCTGGCTTCCCAGAACTGGGAGTTGAACACAAGGTTTCTGGTTGGTTGGATATATTTGGCTACGTAAATGTACTCAGCTTGTTTATAATTCACAGGCTTGCCACATTTCTGTTAAGCATCAAATCATTCTTAAAAGATTTGCTTTCACAGGTCTCTCAGTCAGCATAATTAGCTGAACACCTGTTATGTATACTGAGCTGTGACCTAGGTGTTACAGTGTGAAACAGAGGAAATAAAGATACAAACAAATGTGTCCTGTACCCCACTCAGACCCTCCCCATCAACCATAAACACATATGAAAGTGACAAGAAAATACAGCCAAGGAAACAGGAAGGGAAATGTAAACTCTTCACTATATAGCATTTTCTTTTCTTTTTTTTTTTTTTTTTTTTTTTTGCAGTACGCGGGCCTCTCACTGTTGTGGCCTCTCCCACTGCAGAGCACAGGCTCCAGACGTGCAGGCTCAGCAGCCATGGCTCACGGGCCCAGCCGCTCCACGGCATGTGGGATCTTCCCGGACCAGGACACGAACCCGTGTCCCCTGCATCTGCAGGCGGACTCTCAACCACTGCGCCACCAGGGAAGCCCCAATATAGCACTTTCTTTAAGATGCTAGTGGCCCTGGGCTACTGCCAAGGTCATCCAGAGATTAGCACCACCATGGGTCTGAGGATCCTCAGCTGACTCTCATGCTGCTGAAAAGCAGAAAACACTTGACTGTGTTCCCTGGAGTTCTGGATGCCCTAAAACCAAAGCCATTTTCCTCACAGAAGAGCAAGGATGCATTCTCTCTCCCAAATGAGTTGTACTTTTCCTTGCAGGAGCCAAAGCAGTGTTATTTATGCCCCAAATCTCTGAGCTGTTGATGTGAAGCAACATTCCATTTTTACGACAACCCACCTTTTCTTTCACAGAACTCCTGGTCAAGGGCAAATGAATGGTTGCCAGGACAGAATCCCACTGGTGACTCAAGACTGGTTACTGGGTCAACCTTGTCTAATTCTCTTTTCCTTTGAGATGAGGGTTTCTTCCCGGGAGGCTCCCATGTCACTCATGTAATAAATTCAGGTAGGCGTGCTTCCCCAGTTATGCTCAGATGTCTGGACACAATTTATGCACAAGCTGTACCTACCACTCCCCACTCAACACCACAATAAGAAAGGTTAGAAGTGGAGGTGTCTGCCACTTAGTTTCGCCGTCAAGTTCATCAAGATGTACAAACATTGTTAACTGCAAATAACCTAGAGAAAGTTGAAGGCAGAGAATATATAAGAGTGACTAAATGAGTTAACTTCATATTTATACAAGGGCCTAGTGGCTAGTCACTTTCTGATTCTTTAAGAAGATGTCTATATCTCCTCACCTCCCTTGAATTTTCTCATTCCTCCTAAATCCAGCAGGAGAGCCATTGGCTTTGTCGCTCTCGTTCTCAAAAGACTTCTTTCTTGCCTTTGACATAGTTACTCATTTCCTAATCAGTTTTTGAACGGATTTTCCACATCAGCAGTGAGATACTGTATCCCTTGAAAAGACATGCCCTCCTTTAAATCACTCTCTCCAGTGCTTCTCAAACTCTAGCATCCATCAGAGTCACCTGTGGGACTTAGGAAAACACAGATTGTTGGGCCCCATCCCCAGTTTCTGATTGAGTGGGTCTGGGGTGGGGCCTGAGAATCTGTATTTCTAACACATTTCCAAGTGATGCTGAGGCTGCTGGTCCAGGCACCACACCTTGAGAATGGCTGCTCTAAACCAACATCCAGCCCCTTTGTATTCATGAGCTAAGTGGAATGTTACGATGAGCTTGCAAACAGCATCGAGGAGCCATCAAAAGGCAGATGCTAGAGTGGTGTGTTTTTGTTCCCCTCAGAAAGTGTCTCACCTTGAGCCGGTACTTCCTAAAGCACCATCTCCACTTTCCTACCACATTTTTTATATCCCGGCTTTCACGATGAGCATTAGAATAGGATGTTTCTGTAGCCTTTTCAGATACTCACCCAGTTATCACGCCTCTTCATCTGCTGAACCCAGTGGCTTGAGAAATCTCTAAAACAAAACTTTAGTGCTGTTTCCAACTAGCTGTACAAAACATAAAATAGGAGATTGCAGGAGCAGCCAGACTAAGTAGCCTTAGTGCGTCTGCAAGGCCAAGATGCCTAATTGCACTACCATAGTTACAGTCACCCTTGAGTTCTCCTCACACATAAGCAGTTGCACAGAGAGAGTTCTTAAAAGACTGCTTGTAAAAACGTTATGGGCTCAGACTTGGCCTCCATCAACTCATCCTAGCAGGCATGACTTTGAACATAAATTTTAAAAACCCATTTAGTCTCTGGGCAATTGTAAGCATCAGTTGAAATAAACATTTTAAAAATACAAAAATGTTTATTTTCCAAGCAGCAGATATTTATGTTTTGCGCTAGTCCAATTAAACCAAAATGTTAACGACATAAATGTAATCATTCAGTGAGCTGGGGCTAAAACTCAATGGAGGAACAATTACAAGCTGCTCTTTTGTTGAAGGCCCTTGTTCTAACTAACCTGGAGAATAGACTTAGTGCTTGAACTACACGAATCTAGACTTTCTTCACTTCTTCATCAGGAGAAGGTAATAACTCAGAGTTGAGAAACCCTAGCATGATAGGAAGTCATGTATTTATAAAGCTTCATGTAGGTTGGAAATCAAAAAAAGAGGCCAGGAATGTGAAAGAACAGCATGCAATCCCTTTACCTGCAGCAGCCCTCTTTACTGGGACAGGATTTACAGATGCTGTAGATGCTTTTGCAGATGCTAGTTTGAGGTTTTCCAAAAGATCCTTTTTCTTTCAGCATCCTCTCTAAAACTGTAGCTGAGTCAAAGACTAACAAATTGTTCAGTATTCAACAATATTTATCTAGCACCTGCTATGTGCCAAGTACTTAAAAATACACATGTTAACACTTGTTAACACTTAATTCAAATGTGTTTAAAATTTCCTCTGTTCTCCTAAGATTTTAGCACCAGAAGAGGCTTTCTGGGCAAATCTACAACAAGAGCTAGACTCCACACATGCTGTTACTTGGGACAAATCAACCAGCCTCTGGTCTCAAGTTTCCTCAACTGAAGAAAGACCAGCTGTATCATGCCAGTGGTTCTCAAACTTTAGCAGTCATCAGAATCACCTGGAGGACTTGTCAAAACACAGATTGCTGAGCTCCACCCCCAAGTTTCTGATTCTGGAAGTCTGGGGTGGGGCTCAGAAATTTGCATTTTTAACAAGTTCCCAGGTGATGCTGCTGCTGCTGGTCCAGGGGTCATAATTTGACTAGAGTTTAATGATTACTGTCTAAAAGTTTTCTGTCTTGCCAGGTTGCCCCTTGCCGGGTCCAAGACCAGGCTTTTTCTGGAAGTTTTTTTTTTTTTTTGGTCTGTGGCTGTTTGTATTTCTGGGTTGCCAGTATCTTCAGCTGTAAGGCTATACATGAAGCTAGGAGAAAACTAAGGGAATTCATCACTGTGCTATTCCTTAGGGTCCTAAGGCCCGTCTGCCTTCTTTTTCTGTTTTGCAGAGTCTTATGTTTGCTTTATACAAAGTGTCCAAGGTGCTTAGGTGTACTTACCAGGAGAAATAGGAGAAAATGGGATACATGCCTCTATTCCATAATCCCAGAAACAGAAGTCTCTGGTCCACATTTTGAGAACCACTATATCAGATGATATCTCACATCCCTTCCAACTCTACACTCTATAATTATGATTTTTAAAAGTGTCCTCATGAATTCATAAGACACATGGCAGAGCATATACTGAGCAACATAGAGAAGAGATAGGGCTGGCCCTTTGGACCTCTGTCTTTTCTTTTGTTCTAATTAGCTACCAATTAGCACTACCAGGTGTGAGGTCTGGGGAATCCTCAGCTAACTCTCAGCTACCAAGGTTCTCCTACCACACCTGTTCAGACCACGCCTCCAAGTAAGTATTCTGGGTTCTACAATTTGCTAACCTAGGACCCATTCTCTGGGGCCTCCCTCTGTGCCAGAACTAGTCTGTCAAATCTTTCTCTATGTGGTACTGGTGAGGAAATGGCCATCTGCTTCCAAGATTTTCCCTTTTACAGGGACTTTATTCTTTTCTTAACTCAGAGGAGAGGTTGGTGGTGATTTCAGATACTTTGAACCATCCTCGTCAAGTTGGCATCACTTCTTCCCTGGTTGTCCACAGTCGCTTTCCAACTGCTCTTCTTCTGTACATTCTTGCCCCTTGAAACCTCCTTTCAACATGGAAACCTGAGTGATCTTGCCAAAATGAAGTACTCATGGCTTGCTTAGTTTTAATTACTTCTTCAGCTCTTAAAACAAATAGTGAAATACTTGGTATGTCCAGTGTGGCCCTGCGTGGCCCAGGACCTGCCCACTTCCAGCCCCTTCTCTCACTTCTCCCCTTCTCTGTTCCCTGCACTTAGTCACAATGACCTGCTCTGGTCTCCTCAACAACCTTCTTTGGTTCCATACACCTTCCTACCACTGGGCTTTAGCTCTTGCTGCTCATTCTCCCTGAAATACTCTCTCTATTCAGCTAGTTAATTCCTACTCATCCTCCTGCAGGTGTCAACTCAAATCTTTCCCTGATTTGAGGGAAATCAAAAGACCTGGTCACATCCTGCTGCTGCTCATTTATAGCACTGTTTCTTTTCCTTCATAGCAAATATGATCAAATAATCACAAAATCTCTTTTAGTTATTTATTTTTGCACCATTATATCACCAACACCTGCCACAACGCCTGGTGCATGAGATAAGTACAATAAATCTCTCTTGAATATTTGAGCAGGAGAGACTTCCCCCAAAATATCACATCTTAGTCGTTAAATGTTGCAAAAAAATAATTTGTTTCACTTCAATCAATAGTGCCCAGCATTGAGTGCTTTTTCAAACACATTGAAGGAGATAGAAGATTTTCATATTTCATGTGTTAAAAGAACTAGCAAAGTGTTCAAATACTCAACATAGTAGAGTTTTGCCATTCAGAAGGCCTCTGTCTGGGGACTTTGGCTAATCCCTCAATACATGAAAAATCCCATAGCATTTTATTTACTCCACAAAAGTGTGGTTCAACAATGACAAATAAGCCTTTACCTTCTAATGCTTCAATGAAATGACTGTTGAGCCTCCTGACTTTAAGTCACGTTAGCAAAGAGACTCAGTCATGAGTTTCCTAAGCATATCCTCGACCCCTGAGATAACTGCTCATTCAGCATTCACTGAAGTTTTCTCTTATTTGATAAGCCTAACCAAAGCACACATTGAAATCTTACAAATCACTTTTATTGTTCCACAGAGTGCATATTGTAAACTTGCTCTGGTCATGGACAGAATAATAGCTAGAAATCATTTGGGATAAATTAAACATAGAGTGTTGAATTCAATTAAGAACCATCACTTTCTTTGACCTTGTCTAGAGTCACAAATACCATAAGATGAAGAGGTGTCCACCAAGGGCCTCACAGGTGCAGAATCTTGACAAACTGCAAACCTCAGATTAAATCATAATTAAAATGTGAACAAGATCCCAGTTCATCTACTTAAGTATAGTTTGAACAAACCATACAACATTAGTTAGAATATATTTGCAACTACTTTTAAAAGAAAACATGTTTCGAGGCATTGCATTTATAGATTTGAGCTAAAGATTGTCAGACATTCATAGAATGTCCACCACCAAAAATATATATATAATATAAAACACATGAAACATGACTCTACTGTGAGAGTGGTTATTCGAAGCTACACCTCAGTGAGCAAACCTGGCTTAACCTACAGAAAATTCAACCAATGAGAATTCTGTAATGCCTAATCACAAACATACCCAGGTGAGTTTGTATGTGCCAACAACCTGAATTTAGTAACTAAGCTGTAGTAGTTGCTGTAGTGTTTTAAAAACAAAAGTTAATTGAAGAGTGTGAGCTATCAAAACACAGCTACCAATAAGGAAAAGAAAATGGTAAGGCCAGAAAATCTGAATTGAGTTATGCAAAAAAAAAAAAAAGGATAAAAGGTAATTTGAGAAAAATTACTTTGGACTAAGGCAAGTATGGTTAACAAGTATTTTAAGTGCCTACTCTGATGTATTGGTAGGGACTGCCCAGAGAGTTAAGCTTAAAATAATTGTGAGGCAGGGGCTAAAATTAGCAGGAAAAAATGAATGGTCAACTTGCAATATCTGCTATGGGCTTGAGAGAAAGGGATAATGGGACAAATTCCACTTTTGCTGACCCTAACCCAGGGTCTCTGTACTTTTAGAGCTACTTCTAACTTCTTGTGTTCACCAGTACAAGCAGTTGGCTTCACTGGGAGTGTTATTTTTCACAAAGAACTAAGGTATTTTACCCAAGGACTAGTGTGCCGAGGACAGCCAAATCCCACCAGGGTGTTGTAAGGTCTACCAGCTGGCTCAGTGGCTTGCTGCTACCCACTAGCCTGACAGTATGCTCAATTCCAGTTCTTGCCTCAGTATTTTCAGAATTACTACGTGGGCATTTAGCGTCACTCACTATTAGTTAAAAATGCGGTGGTTAAATGTGTAAATGAGATTCAGTATTTGGTTTATGCATGTGATTAATTGTTTGCTTTTAGACATAGTTCTTGATACCAGTTGGCAATTTTATATGGGAAAGTATAGATATAATAGTAGATGAATACCCACATAAGTAATGCTAACTTTGCAGATGTGAAGAAAAAAGCCCTTTAGAACTAAGCCTTGAAGGATTGATAGACTTTTGAAAGCAGATTATTAGTAAAAAAGCAAGCATTTCAGGCTGAGCAACGCTGGAGAAAATGTTTTTAACTTTAGTTCCTGCTGCTTCCTCCAAAGATCCCATGGCTACTTTACCGATACTACTAAAAGTCTCGTTTATGTTAACTCTCCACTCTTCTGCCTCTTGGCTGTATTAGTGGGTGTTATCCTAGGACATACCAGTTGAGAGAAACAAGAAACTTCACAGAGTTGGGGAACCACTGCTGTGGTCTTTGAGTCCCTTTCTAATTTTTCTGGACTTCCACAAGCAGAAGAACAGGATGTATAATGTATTATATATCCCAATATTCTCAGGATGATGAAAAGGAATAGAAGAAATTCAATAGATTGAGAACAGGATGGACATCTCTTTGCTGCTATAGAACCCAAGGCATATTTCCCTTTTTTTTGATTGGGTTAGGACACAAATGGCTTCATGGGTTTCATGCTGCAGAGAAAGTTTTTTTTTTAACTTTTTATTTTATATTAGAGTATAGTTGATTAACAATGTTGTGATAGTTTCAGGTGTACAGCAAAGTGATTCAGTTATACATATACATGTATCTCTTCTTTTTCAAATTCTTTTCCCATTTAGGTTGTTACATAATATTGAGCAGAGTTCCCTGTGCTATACAGTAGGTCATTGTTGGTTATCTACTTTAAATATAGCAGTGTGTACATGTCAATCCCATACTCCCTAACTATCCATTCCCTCCATCCTTCCCCCTGGTAACCATAAATTCGTTCCACAGAGAGAGTTTTGAATGATCTGAATGTAGCAGCTAGTTAGAAAGGCCCCCTGCCTAATCACAGACACTTGTCCAGAGCAGCTTCTTCACAGATGACAAAGACCTCAAACCTTGTGTGTATCTACCATATGCACAAGCAAATCCAGTGCTTGTGACTAAGAAGAATATGATGTGGCAAACTGCTTTAGTCTGCTTCTCAGACCATAATTTGTAATTTAATTTTATTGCTGACAATTTTAATGATCATATTTTTCTATAGAAAATATAAAAGTCACTGTGGTCTTTGGTGCTTTGCGTTTATTTCTATTAAAAACTTGGCTAAGCACACTTTCTGACATTAAAATAGTACTGCCTCAGTCAAATTCCATAGAAGCAGGGTCTGAGAGAGGAATTCTGGTTCAAGGGATTTACTGGGGGAGTACTTTGAGGAGTAGGATTGTGAGGGAAGCAGGGCAGGGCAGGGCAACAACAGGAAGAGGGAATGTGCTCTCAGCTGGAAACCAGCTTCAGTCTGATCCCTGGGGAAGCCCTAGGGGCTGAATTGCAGCACAGAGTTACACCTTGAGGGAAGAGGGCTGGCCTTTGTATATACTTGCTGCAGACATTAGTCAAGGTCATTTCTCAGAAGGGAACATCTGCGATGGTTATCATCTGTGGATGAAAGATATCAGTAAACAAAAGGATGTTGTAGTCAAGCCATCACATTACAGCCACCCCTACAGTACACCCTGAGGGAACTCAGGATGAGAAAATACAGGATACTGTCCCCAGAGAGCTGAGGTGCACATCAAAGGAATGATTTCAGTGAGCCCAGACTCTTGCATCTCCCCATACATAGAAAAGCACTAAATTCCTTAACTTGAGATGTCTGGTTTTCTTCAATTAACATAATCTTTTGATGCTCCAACAACCTAGTCTTTGGTGCAGAAAGTCCTGTCTATCCTGGCTCCTCACTTGCCTCCGCAGAGCAGTCTATCAGAGTCATCTGAGATGTTGTGTCCCAGGCTTGATGTCCTCAGTTTTGCCCACTGAATAAAACATAACTCGCAACTTTTAGGTTGTGCATTTTTTTTTTCAGTTGACACAATGTTCACAGAAGCTGGAGGACCTGGGCAGGACAATGACAACATTCACTAAAGGCATCCTCATTGGCAACTGGTCACCTATGACTCTTTCATTAACCAATTGATTTCTCCTACTTTACCCTCCTTCCCTCTAGTCCGGGGGTCAGCAATCTTTATGTGAAAATAGATATTTTAGGCTTTGCAGGTCACTTAGCATCTCTGTCACAACTACTCAACTCTGCTGTTCCGGTATGAAAGCAGTCATAGACAATATGTAAACGGATGAGCCTGACTGCGCGCCTATGAAATTATTTACAAAAATGGGGGCAGCAAGTCAGATGTGACCCACAGGTCACTGACTCCTGCTCTATCTAGTTCTCTCATCTCGACTTCCTGACTTATTTCCTTAACCGCTCATCTTTGCATGCTCTCTCTCTCTCTCTCACATGTAATCTCACATATAATCACATGTAATTGTATCTATTACTTCCCCATTGCTCTCCTTCCTACTTCTCCCTTTTCTGAAATGCCTCCCAGTCATCTTCCTTTCCCTTCTATTCCTCTACTTATACTCTTATTTGACCTTTGAAATCCAGCATCATTTGAAGTACCTCACACGGTGGCTTAATGAAATCCCCACTGTTCTTTCTTTTAATGATCTCATCTTGTTTTACCATCCCACCTCTCTTCTAGTTTGTTGACTGAAAAGAAGTGCACAACCTAAAAGTTGAGAATTATGTTTCATTTGATGGACAAAACTGAGGACTTAAGCCTGGGACACAGCCTCTCAGCCAGCTCTGAGGGACTGCTCCCAAGAGGTAAGGGAGGAACCAGGATATGTAGGGGCTTTTGTACCAAAGCCCAGGCAGTCGGAACATCAAAATATTACCATTAATTAAAGAAACCCAGACATCTCAAGTTAATGAATTTAGCACTCTTCCATGTATGGGAAGAAGCAAGGGTCTGGGCTCACTGAAATCATTCCTCAGCTATCTGGGGCCAGTATCCTGTTCTTTCCCATCCTGCGTCCCCTCAGGGTGCATTGATGGGGGTGGCTGCAGTGGCTGAGGGTTTGGCAATGGGCAGTCCCTTTGTCTCCATCCTGAGTTCCTTCAGGGCTCAGGGTCAGGGGCGCCTATAGTGGCTTGATGGCAGCAACCTCCTTTGTTCATGGATATGGCTGGCAACATTTTTCATTCACAAGTTCTTCACTTATTTCTGATTCATCAGTATATCCATGTATCCTAAAATTCAGTCCTCTCAGGCTGGTCTCCTAGAACAGCGGTCCCCAACCTTTTTGGCACCAGGGACCGGTTTCATGGAGGACAATTTTTCCACAGACGGGGGAGGGGATGGTTCAGGCGGTAATGCAAGCGATGGGGAGTGGCAGATGAAGCTTCGCTTGCTGGCCCGTCGCTCACCTCCTGCTGTGCGGCCCAGTTCCCAACAGGCCCAGGACGGGTACCAGTCTGCGGCCCGGGGGTTGGGGACCCCTGTTCTAGAACAGAGCAAAAATATTGTACCCACCAACCAGTAACAAATTCTGTACTTATTCCAGACTCATACAAAAGTCCAGGTTTTCTGTTTGTGTTTCTTTAGTTTAGACATTTCTTTGATACTCTGAACACTGGTTCAAGTTTTATCTGTTTTATTTGGAACAAGAAAAAATATTGATTTTCAACAACTCTGGTACCCCAATCTAACATCACACCCTCCTCAAGGATCATCTAAGGACACTATGTGATCAATAATCAGAAAAGCAATCAGAGGTGGAATTTTCCTTGGAGAAGAGATAAATTTGTTTTCCATGTAGAGAGCTCTTTTAGCATCCCTTTTTAAGATTGTTTTATTCTCTTATAACTCACTTCTTCATGTGCTTTTTCTGAAAATAATGTTCTAAAATCTCTTTCCACTTGGCAGGAGGCATTCTTCTAGGGTGGTGATCTCAGAGGCAAGAAGGCACAGAGCTACAGCAGAAGCCTGTAGATTAGTAGTCTTCATAGTTAGGAAGCTACGACCAATTCATCAAAGTAATATATCACTTAAGAGTCTGGGTGTAAGCTACTAATAAGGTATTTCTTTTCACTGGAAAGGACCCAAGGTACATATCCCTGGGGACTAACTGGAGTGGCAGCAGTCACAATAGGCAGGTGGGCAATGATCTGAGCATTCAGGATCCCAGTTAAATCTTGTCCCAGAATCACACCTGATGAAGTTGGGTATATGCAGAAAAGCACAGAATATGGGAGACGGGCTCACTCAGAGCATAAAGAGCAGCTTTATTTCTCACGGGAAAAGCCCCAGGTGGAGGGAGAAAAGTCTCTGGCATTGGGAGATGTTCTCCATCATGGTTCTAGAAGTCATCTCAGTGGGGATAAAGATTTATCTTAAGGGTTAAGACAGGTTCATTCCTGAAGTACATATGATAACAGCAATATTGTAACTGATCCCACTTAGAGCAATAGGACCTGGTCCTGGTTGGGGATAGGAATTCATTTCTAGGTTGAGACAGGCCCAGCTCAGATAAGGAAGTGTATTTGGGGCCTGACAGTATGAAGATAGAGTAGGGGACAGTCTACTCCCTATCCTATGTTTGTTTTCCTTCTTTCTCCTATATTCAGTGAGAATTGAAGACTAGCATTGCTGGGAATGCAAAGCTGTGAATTTTACTTCTAGAGTCTCCTGTCATCTGTGGGGAATTGCTTGCTTGCCAGAAAGTAGGAGTAACTACATTTGGATTCTCTCAGAAATAAGGAATTGAGTACAAGTAGTTTATTTGGGAGGTAATCCAAGAAACAGCTGCAGGGAAGTGGGAAATGAGACAGCTACCACTGTGGCAACTGGAGCATCATCCTGCTGGGAAACTTCAGGAATCAATGGAGAATAGGCAATTCAAAGATATCCCACCCAAGCTCTTGATTATGAGGCTTTCTAACCTATCCTGGGCACAAGAAGCATGTTCCAGCTGCCTTAGCAAGGCTCCCAGCAAAGAGGTACACACGCTGGCAGTTGGAAGTAAGACAGGGAGTGTACCACAAAGTTAAGGCCCAAGAGAATGTGGCTGGAGCACCAATAATATCTCTTACAAGGTATACTCCTGAACTCATTTAAGTGTGGACTCTGGAGGGAAGAAGCAAGAATGCAGAGTCCAAAAGGGATAGAAAACATCTTGTTTTCTCTTTTTGGGGAATTCAAAATATATAATCTGGACACTAAATGGAAGAAAAGGGTCTCACAAAGACAGGGAGAAACAGATGTTACCATCTCAAAGTTAGACATTTTATTAGAAGAAAGGAATGTTTCAGAGTTGTGCATATTTTCCCTCCCCTTCCCTCTTCCCACCAAGCATGACAATTACAGTGTAAGAATCCTTTGTCAGAAGAGCTATTACATTTGAGTTTGAAATTCAAGGGTAGTGGACTAGACAATCAGTATCAATTAGCCAGGCCCTATGGAGACACTGAAAGCCTTTCTCTATCTCCCTCTCTCTCTTTTCCTAATCCGTTTTCTCTGTTTATATGATCTCCTAAATACGAGGCATCTCTTTGGTAGTCTCTGGCTGATAACAAATCAGGGTTAGATGCTAGGATATGTATTTAGTACTGGAAATACTGGGTTGCTTGGGAAATACGTGTGCATAAGACAATTTGTACTTAGACCAGAAATATTTAGTTCAGTAGATCTGTGTTCTGACAATTCCTTGGAACTTTGGAAATATGGGAGACTTGAGATTTAGGTAATTTCTGGAGGTGCCAAAGGAGCAGTGCCATTTCCTATGCAAAACAGTCCAGCTGTTTGGAGAAGAGATCCAGATATTAATCAGACACCAGAAAGATACCACACAGCTGAGACTGAGCCAAACAAGAACACAATGAGGGGGAAAGCACTTTGTATGTATTTTGTTAGGTCTTTAATCCCCCTAAGAACAAGGGACTGACTCTGAAAAGCAAGACAATTTTTAAAATTAAATCAAATAAGGGTGTCAAGTGGAGTTATAGGAATTGGATTTACCCTCATAACTTAAACAACTGAAAACCTGAACAAAATACATGAAACCAGTTTTCATGTAATGAATGACAAAATAGCAGTACAGAGATCCCTGAGAGAAGGGACACAAATAAAATGAGCTCTACAACTATACCAGGTTACTGTTCAGCAGTAGTTTCTAGGTCTCACTGCACAGGGATAATCCAAACAGCCCAGCACTTCTCCTTGAGTTGAGAAGACAGGGACTGGAATTTGCAAGGGCCAAGATAGCTAAAATTTGTGGGGCAAAAAACAAAAAAGGAGAGCTATGCAAGAGACAGAGCTCCAGATTTCTGTAGAGTCCTCTGCTAAGTAGAAAAAGACATGTGTAACTGGGAAAGAATCAACAGAAAAGAGTAGGAAGAACAATTACAGAAGCCTACTCAGAATAGGAATAATTTGTGTTCCTACCAGTCAGAGTATAAAGATATCATAAGATCAGGTGCATTATGTAGAAGAATATCACCACCATAATAGAGCTAAGTGGATGCTCAGCTAAAGGATGGTCTGGATCCATCCTAACAAAGCTTGCAAGCAAAGTTCAAAAAGACTCAACTGATTCCAAGTAACTAACTGCACATTAGGATAAAATTCAGCACTATTTAACTGAAAACAGCAAAACCCACCAGCTAAAAATATAAACAATGTAAAGTCACAATGTCAAACATGCAATCAAAAATTATAAGGCATGCAAAGCAGCAGAAAATTTTGATCTATTACCAGCCAAAAGAAAAAAATAAAATAAATAGAAATGACTGAGGACCAGTCCCTCGCATCAGGAAACTTGCATAAGCCTCTTAGATAGCCTCATCCACCAGAGGGCAGACAGCAGAAGCAAGAAGAACTACAATCCTGCAGCCTGTGGAACAAAAACCACATTCACACAAAAATAGACAAGATGAAAAGCCAGAGGGCTATGTACCAGATGAAGGAACAAGATAAAACCCTAGAAAAACAACTAAATGAAGTGGAGATAGGCAACCTTCCAGAAAAAGAATTCAGAATAATGATAGTGAAGCTGACCAGGACCTCAGAAAAAGAATGGAGGCAAAGATCAAGAAGATCTTTGAAATGTTTAACAGAGACCTAGAAGAATTAAAGAAAAAACAAACAGAGATGAACAATACAATAACTAAAATGAAAACTACACTAGAAGGAATCAATTGCAGAATAATTGAGGCACAGGAACAGATAAGTGACCTGGAAGACAGAATGGTGGAATTCACTGCTGTGGAACAGAATAAGGAAAAAAGAATGAAAAGAAATGAAAACAGCCTAAGAGACCTCTGGGACAACATTAAACCCAAAAACATTCGCATTATAGGGGTCCAGAAGGAGAAGAGAGAGAGAAAGGACCAGATAAAACATTTGAAGAGATTATAGTTGAAAACTTCCCTAACATGGGAAAGGAAATAGCCACCCAGGTCCAGGAAGCACAGAGAGTTCCATACAGGATAAACCCAAGGAGAAACACACCGAGACACATAGTAATCAAGTTGGCAAAAATCAAAGACAAAGAAAAACTATTAAAAGCAGCAAGGGAAAAATGACAAATAATATACAAGGGAACTCCCATAAGGTTAACAGCTGATTTCTCAGAAGGAATTCTACAAGCCAGAAGGGAGTGGCATGACATATTTAAAGTGATGAAAGGGAAGAACCTACAACCAAGATTACTCTACCCAGCAAGGATCAAATTCAGATATGATGGGGAAATCAAAAGCTTTACAGACAAGCAAAAGCTAACAGAATTCCACACCACCAAACCAGCTCTACAACAAATGCTAAACGAACTTCTCTAAGTGGGAAACACAAGAGAAAAGGACCTACAAAACAATTAAAAAATGATCATAGGAACGTACATATCGATAATTGCCTTAAATGTGAATGGGTTAAATGCTCCAACCAAAAGACACAGGCTCACTGAATGGATACAAGAACAAGACCCATATATATGCTGTCTACAAGAGACCAACTTCAGACCTGGGCACACATTCAGACTGAAAGTGAGGGGATGGAAAAAGATATTCCATGCAAATGGAAATCAAAAGAAAGCTGGAGTAACAATACTCATAAGACATAAAAAAAGACTTTAAAATAAAGAATGTTACAAGAGACAAGGAAGGACACTACATAATGATCAAGGGATCAATCCAAGAACAAGATATAACAATTATAAATAAATATGCACCCAACATAGGAGCACCTCAATACATAAGGCAACTGTTAACAGCTATAAAGGAGGAAATTGACAGTAACACAATAATAGTGGGGGACTTTAACACCTCATTTACACCAATGGACAGATCATCCAAAATGAAAATACATAAGGAAACAGAAGCTTTAAATTACACAGTAGACCACATAGATTTAATTGATATTTATAGGACATTCCATTCAAAAACAGGAGATTACACTTTCTTCTCAAGTGCGCACGGAATATTCTCCAGGATAGATCACATCTCGGGTCACAAATAAAGCCTCAGTAAATTTAAGAAAATTGAAATTATATCAAGCATCTTTTCTGACCACAATGCTATGAGAGTAGAAATAAATTACAGTGAAAAAAACGTAAAAAACACAAACACAGGGAGGCTAAACAATACATTATGAAATAACCAAGAGATCACTGAAGAAATCAAAGAGGAAATCAAAAAATACCTAGAGACAAATGACAATGAAAACATGACAATCCAAAACCTATGGGATGTAGCAAAAGCAGTCCTAAGAGGGACATTTATAGCTATATAAGCCTACCTCAAGAATCAAGGAAAACCTCAATTAAACAATCTAGCCTTACACCTAAAGGAACTAGAGAAAGAAGAACAAACAAAACCCAAAGTTAGCAGAAGGAAAGAAATCATAAAGATCAGAGCAGAAATAAATGAAATAGAAACAAAGAAAACAATAGCAAAGATCAATAAAACTAAAAGCTGGTTCTTTGAGAAGATAAACCAAATTGATAAACCATTAGCCAGACTCATCAAAAAAGAGGGAGAGGACTCAAATCAATAAAATTAGAAATGAAAAAGGAGAAGTACAACAGACACCACAGAAATACAAAGCATCCTAAGAGACTACTACAAGCAACTCTATGCCAATAAAATGGACAACCTGGAAGAAATGGACAAATTCTTAGAAAGGTATAACTTCCAAGACTGAACCAGGAAGGGATAGAAAATATGAACAGACCAATCACAAGTAATGAAATTGAAACTGTGATTAAAAATCTTCCAACAAACAAAAGTGCAGAACCAGATGGCTCCACAGGTGAATTCTATCAGACATTTAGGGAAGAGCTAACACCCATCCTTCTCAAACTCTTCCAAAAAATTCCAGAGGAAAGAACACTCCCAAACTCATTCTATGAGTCCACCATCACCCTGGTACCAAAACCAGACAAAGATACTACAAAAAAACAAAATTACAGACCAACATCACTGATGAATATAGATGCAAAACTCCTCAACAAACTACTAGCAAACAGAATCCAACAACACATTAAAAGGATCATACACCATGATCAAGTGGGATTTACCCCAGGGATGCAAGGATTCTTCAATAGACACAAATCAGTCAATGTGATATACCATATTAACAAATTGAAGAATAAAAACCATATGATCATCTCAATAGATGCAGAAAAAGCTTTTGACAAAATTCAACACCCATTTATGATAAAAACTCTCCAGAATGTGGGCAGAGAGGGAACCTACCTCAACAAAATAAAGGCCATATACAACAAACCAACAGCAAACATCATTCTCAATGGTGAAAAACTGAAAGCATTTCCTCTATCAGGAACAAAACAAGGATGTCCACTCTCAACACTATTATTCAACATAGTTTTGGAAGTCCTAGCCATGGCAATCAGAGAAGAAAAAGAAATAAAAGGAATACAAATTGGAAAAGAAGAAGTAAAACTGTCACTGTTTGCAGACGACATGATACTATACATAGAGAATCCTAAAGATGCTACCAATAAACTACTAGAGCTAATCAATGAATTTGGTAAAGATGCAGGATACAAAATTAATGCACAGAAATCTCTTGCATTCCTATACACTAATGATGAAAAATCTGAAAGAGAAATTATGGAAACACTCCCATTTACCATTGCAACAAAAAGAATAAAATACCTAGGAATAAACCTACCTAGGGAGACAAAAGACCTGTATGCAGAAAACTATAAGACACTGATGAAAGAAATTAAAGATGATACCAACAGGTGGAGACATATACCATGTTCTTGGATTGGAAGAATCAATATTGTGAAAATGACTCTACTACCCAAAGCAATCTACAGATTCTATGCAATCCTTATCAAATTACCATGTCATTTTTTACAGAACTAGAACAAATCATCATGGGGGTGTGCTGAATTGGGCGATTGGGATTGACATGTATACACTGATGTGTATAAAATTAATGACTAATAAGAACGTGCAGTATAAAAACAAACAAACAAAGAAAAAGAAACAACTAATACTAAACTTTCTTTGGGTTATTTGTATGGAAATACGTTAATATAAATGTTTCAGACATTACATGAAATTTCTAAAAATCTTATGTGTTCTGGTATAATGTTATAAGTCATAATTCTAGTTATTACTTTAAAATGTATTTCTCAGAAATAACTAAATTTCCTTGTCAATTGCATTATTATGAACTTTCATCAAATCTTTAACCGTGGTCATTTTTAAGTCTTTTGTCATTTACAGACAATTCTGGGTGCACTCTGATGCTTTTGCAAAAATGTTCCTACAAAAGTGTTTCATCTTCAAGGAATTCATGGAAAAGACTCTGACAAGTACAAGTTTCTGGTAACTGACTATACTGCTAAACTGAATAAATAAGCATTTTCAGAACTCTCATGGAAAACTGATGAATTCATAAAAGTGCTAACAAAAGATCAAGATAAAAAAAATTAGGGCTTCCCTGGTGGCGCAGTGGTTGAGAGTCTGCCTGCCGATGCAGGGGACATGGGTTCGTGCCCCAGTCTGGGAAGATCCCACGTGCCGCGGAGCGGCTGGGCCCGTGAGCTATGGCTGCTGAGCCTGCATGTCCGGAGCCTGTGCTCCGCAACGGGAGAGACCACAACAGTGAGAGGCCCGCGTACCACAAAAAAAAAAAAAAAAAAAAAAAAAGAAAAAAGAATTAATTACATGGGGCTGAGTGAACTGATGAGGATGATTATAATTTTTGTGACTTTCTGTTTGAATAAAAAAAAAATTCCACAAGGACTCAGAGGCAAAAAACATACAAATCAATTTTCACTGCAAAGTAAAGGAGCTGTTACAGTGGAGGATTCCTGGACTGAATGTCAATATTATGACATAGTATGGGTGTGTTTTGTGTTTGGTAATTGCAATCATTGTTCCTTTTGTTGTGGTCATCCATTTACAATGCTTGGTGTCAGTTTATTTATCTCTTGTAAAAATAAAATACAGTGTGTGTGTGTGTGTGTGTGTGTGTGTGTGTGTGAAAAAGAAATACTGATGGTAAGCTGCTGTATAAATAAATAAATAAAATTAAATTTTTAAAAAAATTTTAATTTAAAAAATAAAAAGAAAGAAAAGATAATTGATTACTGCTTTGTTTTAAGGAAACATCTCAGGTACCAGAAAAGCTTTATAAAGTCACTGCTGAATCAGGCTTAGAGGAAGAGGTGTAGCTACCCAGCCCATCTGGTGCCTTGGAAGGGGGCCTTTCGGTAGGGGGTGGGGAGAAACACTCCCATTTTTTCTCCTACTGGTATTCTTAGAGATTTGCTTACTTTACTTATGTATGATAAAAAAATCAACCATTCAACCATAGGGCTCAGGGGAACCACAAAGGGAACAAGCATTGTGCCCTCACCTTGGGAGTCTACCACCAGCCAGAGCACCACAACTGCAGGCAGCAAGGGCATGCTGGCACAGACCCAAGTGAGCAGGAATTGGGAGTTGGAGCAAAGACAGAGGGAGATTTTCTCCAGTTCCTTGATCTATTTTTGTTTTAAAATATTCAGTAGCAAGACTTACAGCAGACTGTCCCTTGCCAGCAGAGTGTCCCTTGCTAAGCTACAACTCTCTATGACCTGGTCTTCCAGGAATTGATTCTAATCTGCTCCGTACTGCTTACTCACATGAGGAAAATAAAGCTAATGTAGACCCCATGGAAACTTCAGGGAACAAGCCCTGTGCATTTATATACCAACACTACAGGTGCACAGTGGCATAGCAGGAAGCTCTGAGACACCAAGCAAGATTTCAGAAAACCTTTTTTTAAACTGTAAAAATAAATAGGCCTCTAACTCCACACACAAAAGGTGTTTGTGGAGTAGCATTTACACCTGTGGAGAGAGTAGAAGGTGGCAGCTGAGAGGATCAGAGTTTCTCTAACTTGTTTTCCATGATTTTTGCAGTGCCCTCATGCAGGCCAGAGACCCCAGAGTGTTTTATTCAAGGTGTGTGAATAACCCAAGGAAATGGGCAACTTTAAAGAGATTAGTTAAAATAGGTAAATGCCAGCTGTTGCCTGTCTTGAGCCCTACCATTTCAGAGGAAACTGACATGGCAAAAGCACTGGCCTTGGGCCTGAAGCCCTGAGCTCTGCTGGATAGCCTTGGACACGTCACCTAAGCTCTCTGAGCACTTCTCCCCTTCCGTGAGATGAAGATGGAACCACTTCAACAGGTACTGTTGTAAGGATCAAATGGGAAGGATGGAGGAGCATTTTAAAGGGTTTGGGATTAAGAGTCTTACAGAGGTTTACAGTGTTCCTCGTTTAGGTGGTACAGTGTTGGTAGAATGCAGACAGTGGTTTTCAGATGCTCCTTCAATGTTTAATCCCCAAAACTTGTATCTTGAGGATAGATGTAGCTATACCAATATGCTTGCTTTTCCTCTTTACTTCTTTCCCACTCTTTTAATCCATCCCCTTCTACTCTGGAAAGCCTACCCATTTCTACTGCCCTGTGTTTCCTTCCTGGCTCTACCTGCTCCTATTAGTTAAGACTGTGGCATCTGGGCCAATTACATGATGTTCTGATCATGATGATGCAGTGGCTCACCCTGAGCTGGTTTGAGAAGGTGTTCCCTGTTGGACTGCACAGGAAGTAGACTCCTTGATGGGGATTAGTGGGCAGGAGGGTTATTAGTAAGTGTACTTGGGGAAGAAAGCTAGATTGGAGTGGAATAAGATGTTTGGCTGCAACATAGATTCAAAAAAGGTCTCTGCCAACCCTGTAGAGAGGTCTGAACCTGCAGGGGCAAAAGGTCCAGGCTTTCATATCCCCCATAAAGATCAGTCATTGAATGCAGGCAGCCTGGGAAGGGGCATCAGTTTCAGCCAAGACAACAGGAAGCTGATAGCTGAGGTCTTTCTTCCATCAGCACTCTCAGTAGCTGGAGGGATTAATCCTTCATTTCTGATAGGGTATCTGTGTGGCACATCTCAGCTCTCTTCTCCAGAAGCCATTAAGCGACCATGATTAGTTCCACCATTTACTGGGTTGACCTGACCCTTTGTGCTTCTGTGTAAGAAGACTCACACTGTAGCAAAAGACACAAGCATTCAAAACAACAGGCTCAAGCCAACGGCCCAGGAAAGACCAGGCAGAGATAACTCGAGGAGATTCTAATTATCTGGAGCAAGTAGAAAGTTTGGGAACCAGGAGAAAAACAAAGTCAGGAGGATTAACTAGGCCTCAGGAATCAAGATTGGCAAGAATGCAAGTCTAGGTGTAAATGCAGTAAGAAGACCCAGAACCAGCACTAGTAAATTCATGTACAGGACAGAGGCAATTTCTATTCTCACTGTTGGTAATCACCCAAATGCCAGGCTCCTCAGCTCCTCTCCTTCAAACAGGAGAACAATCTACCTTTGTGCTATTGAAATCATATAAGGGACATGTAGTAATATAATGAACAATGGATATTCATTGAACAAATCCTTTTTATGAGTTCTTAGAGCCAGGAAAATGGTTGATGGCCATTGGATAATATGCTTCCCTTCATCAAGCTATTAAAAGAGAATCAGCCTTTGTGATTTTCCTCCCCAGAGCTGGATTCCAGGAAGCTTAGAGTTAATTTCCATGTTGATCTTCAACAACCACCTTGTCACAGAAATGTGACAGAGTTCTCCTTTCTTTTCTCTGTCCCTTTTCACACTTATTTCTCATCCTTCCATTTCAAAGTCTATTTTTCACTTGTAGTGTAACATTTTCATTTTAACTATCTCAAATCCATTAGTAAGAGAGCTTGACATGTTCTTTTAATTTTTTATTGAAGTATAGTTGATGTACAATGTTTTATAAGTTACAGGTATATAATATAGTGATTCATAATTTTAAGGGTTATACTCCATTTATAGTTATTATAAAATATTGTCTATATTCCCTGTGTTGTAAGCTTGACATGTTTTATAACTAGTGGCCTATTTCCTGATCTTAGTCACAACTCTGGACAGGGAATATGCCTGTATCTATTTGGGGAGGTGCAAAACTATGAGCTTAGAATTTCCAGTCAAGAATGAGAGATAAGGGTACGTTTACTCTTCTTCCTTCCCAGAAAGCCACAGATATAAAAAGAACAAAAACTAAAGAAGAAAATTCCATCTAAAATGAAAATAGGAAATGGTTACAACCCTCAATCACAGGCAGTGAAGGACATTGTCAAAATATAGCAAAATTTAGACCTAAACTAGAGGTAGCAAAAACCAATGCATACCTCCTTGGGTCTTTTTTTTTCCTCCTTGGGTCTTGATAAGAATAGAGATTACTCTGTAAATCAAAACCATAATGAGATACAACTTCACTCCTGTCAGAATGTCTATCATCAAAAAGTCCACAAATAACAAATGTTGGTAAGGATATGAAGAAAAGGGAACACTTGTACAATGCTAGTGGGAATGTAAATTGGTGCAGGCACTATGGAAAACATTATGGAGGTTCCTCAAAAAACTAAAAATAGAACTACTACATGATCCAGCAATTCCACTCCTGGGCAAATATCCAAAGAAAACAAAAACACTAATTCAAAAAGATGCATGCACCCCAATGTTCATAGCAGCAGTTGTTCGTATTTACAATTGCCAAGATATGGAAGCAACCTAAGTGTCCATCAATAGATGAATGGATAAAGAAGGTGTGACATATATATGCAATGGAATATTACTCATCCACAGAAAAGAATGAAATTCTGCCATTTGCAACAACATAGATGGACTTGGAGGATATTATGCTTAATGAAATAAATCAGACAGAGAAAGACAAATACTGTATGTTATCACTTATATGTGGAATCTACAAGATAAAACAAACTAGTGAATATAACAAAACAGAAACAGAGTCACAGATATAGAAAACAAACTAGTGGTTACCAGTGGGGAGAAGGAAGCAGGGAGGGACAAGATAGGAGTAGGGGATTAAGAGATACAATCTACTATCTATTAAAGAGATAAGCAACAAAGATATATTGTGCAGCCCAGGGAATATAGCCATTGTTTTGTAATAACATTAAATGGAGTATAATCTATAAAAACATTGAATCACTGTGTTGTACACCTGCAACTATACTTCAATTTAAAAAAAAGGAAAAGAAAGAATAGAGATTTCTCTGAAATTAAGTAGGAGTGACTTGAAGGACCTAGCTTTACCTGGAAGGATGAGTATGAGAACATGCATAGGCCATGTAGAGATCACCCTGGGGTCTTGTTACATACTGAGGAACAGAAGAACAAGAGCTGAAGAAGAACTGTTTCAATCTTCACTTTCTCTAGTTAGGACTCCTGTGCTGAAAACAACTAGAGATCAGGCAAGGTTGAAGACAGATCAGAAATAGCAAGCAGATATGCACCTCCTTACTACACCAAACTAAGTGAGGTAAATAAGTACAAGATCACCAAACAAAAGAACCATGAGCCATGGAGGATTCTGTGAATCTGATGATCTGCTTACCAGGAGATGAGGAGCAGGGGCAGATCACTCCAAAATCTGAGGGATGATGGTTGCATAGATGTTGTGAAGTATCAAAAGGAGGAAAGGAATAAAAGAGGCAAAAGAAAGACAAAGAATGCACATATTAGGAAAAAGTAAGGTGGTAAAGTCAGAAAGAGGACATATAAACCACTATAAAAATGAAAAAGATTAAAAGCAGCAAAAACATAGACATATCTGAAATGCAATGGCATGGACTTTTTAATACAACTAGGCAATAAAATAGAAAAAAAGAGGCTAAGAGATCAGAGATGTGGAAGATGGAAGCGGATACCTGATACACACATAGTTGATATGTTTCAACATGGGAATGAAACAAATGAACACAAGAAAATTTTCAAAAGTATAATAAAAGTTGGCAGAGAAAAAAAGAAAGTTCTCAATCTGCGGTAGCAAAGATCACACTGTGTCCCAAGAAAAATTGCAGAAAAAACACTATCCACACCAAAAAAAATTAAGTCATTTACAAGAGGATATGGGGAATCAGGTTAGCATATATATACTTAACAGGGATGATATCACTCCCAAGGGGACAAGAATTGGTTCTTGAGAGGGGAGGGGTGAAAAAAATCTTAGATATTATAGGTTTGTGGCCCTCCAGAAAGCTATAGTATAAAAATAAATATAAAATATATCTGTGGTATTAAAGGCTCTTTGGGAGAGGGAGCAATAATGAAAACAGAATGTGTTATATATGTAATACATATGTTATATATGTATATGTAAATAAATTAATAATAAAAATAAAAATGCTGGGTTAGCATAACCCATCCACAAAACATTCATTGCCAGAGCAATGTTTAGAGAGTCCTGGGGAGAAATAACCATGCCCCCAATAATTTCAAGCCAAAGTTATCAATCATGAATACAATCATTACACATGCATTTGCAACATGCAATAAGTCAGGATACAACAACTATAGGCCTTTATGGGAACAAATGATAGAGAAGGAAACTCGGCCAGCTAAAAGATGGACCATAATAAGTAACCAGAAATGAGGAAGCTGTGGTATTTAAGAATTGGTATTGAACCCTGAAGCCATACGAAGTTTATAAAATTCAATATGTGCTGTGAAAATAAACTAAACTTTAACATTGTGAAAATAAATTAAAAATCAAGACAGAGATATAGGGGTATTATAGGGATAGACCAGGGCAGGAATTTCTCAATGTTTCATAGCAAGGAATCAACAGATCTAGCTTTAACAAAGCATTTATAGTCATACAGGTAGCCACCAGAGGAATTAAAAACCAGATCATAAATCTCTCAAGTTATCAATAGTAGGAGAACAACAGAACTAAAATTTAAAAAAGATATAACCAAATATAAAAGATAGAAAACAGAGAGGACCTTCAAGACAGCAGAGAAGATGTGGAGTTCAGCTTTCTCCCCACAAATAAACCAAAAATGTGTCTACATGTGGAACAACTCCTACAGAACACCTACTGAACATTGGCAGAAGACCTCAGATTTCCCAAAAGCCGTGTGGCTGACAGGGTCTTGGTGCCCTGGCTGGCTGTCAAGCCTGAGCCTCTGAGGTGGGAGAGCCAAGTTCAGGACATTGGACCACCAGAGACCTCCCAGCCCCACGTAATATTAATCAGGAGAGCTCTCCCAGAGACCTCTGTCTCAACACAAGATTCAGCTCCACTCAATGACCAACAAGCTCCAGCACTGGACACCTCATGCCAGACAACTAGCAAGACAGGAACACAACCCCACCCATTAGCAGAGAGACTGCCTAAAATCATAATAAGTTCAAAGACATCCCAAAACACACCACCGGAAGTGGTCCTGCCCACCAGAAAGACAAGATCCAGCCTCATCCAGCAGAACACAGGCACAAGTCTCCTGCACCAGGAAGCCTACACTACCCACTGAACCAAACTTACCCACTGGGGGCAGACACCAAAAACAACAGGAACTATGAAGCAGCAGCCTGAGAAAAGGAGGTCCCAAACACAGTAAGTTAAGTAAAAAGAGAAGACAGAGAAATACGCAGCAGATGAAGGAGCAAGGTAAAAACCCACCAGACCTAACAAATGAAGAGGAAATAGGCAGTCTACCTGAAAAAGAATTCAGAGTAATGATAGTAAAGATGATCCAAAATCTTAGAAATAGAATGGAGAAAATACAAGAAATGTGCAATAAGGAACTAGAAGAACTAAAGAGCAAACAAACAATGATGAAGAACACAATAAATGAAATTAAAAATTCTCTAGAAGGAATCAATAGCAAAATAACTGAGGCAGAAGAATGGATAAGTGACCTGGAAGATAAAATAATGGAAATAACTACCACAGAGCAGAATAAACAAAAAGAAAGAAAAGAATTGAGGACAGTCTCAGAGACCTCTGGGACAACATTAAATGCACTAACATTCGAATTATAGGGGTCCCAGAAGAAGAGAAAAAGAAAGGGACTGGGCTTCCCTGGTGGCGCAGTGGTTGAGAGTCCGCCTGCCAATGCAGGGGACACGGGTTCGTGCCCCAGTCTGGGAAGATCCCACATGCTGCAGAGCGGCTGGGCCCGTGAGCCGTGGCCACTGGGCCTGTGCTTCCAGAGCCTGTGCTCTACAGCGGGAGAGGCCACAACAGTGAGAGGCCCGCGTACTGCAAAAAAAAAAAAAAAAAAAAGAAGAATCAATGTTGTGAAAATAATTATACTACCCAAAGCAATCTACAGATTCAGTGCAATCCCTATCAAATTACCAATGGCATTTTTCACAGAACCAGAACAAAAGATTTCACAATTTGTATGGAAACACAAAAGACCCCAAATAGTCAAAGCAATTTTGAGAAGGAAATACGGAGCTGGAGGAATCAGGCTCCCTGACTTCAGACTATACTACAAAGCTACAGTAATCAAAACAGTATGGTACTGACACAAAAACAGAAATATAGATCAATGGAACAGGATAAAGCCCAGAGATAAACCCATGCACATATAGTCACTTTATCTTTGATGAAGGAGCCAAGAATATACAATGGAGAAAAGACAGCCTCTTCAATAAGTGGTGCTGGGAAAACTGGACAGCTACATATAAATAATGAAATTAGAACACTCCCTAACACCATACATAAAAATAAACTCCAAATGGATTAAAGACCTAAATGTAAGACCAGACACTATAAAACTCTTAGAGGAAAACATAGGCAGAACACTGTGACATAAATCACAGCAAGATGCTTTTTGACCCACCTCCTAGAGAAATGAAAATAAAAACAAAAATAAACAAATGGGACCTAATGAAACTTAAAAGCTTTTGCACAGCAAAGGAAACCATAAACAAGATGAAAAGACAACCCTCAGAATGCGAGAAAATATTTGCAAACAAAGCAACTGAAAAAGGTTTAATCTCCAAAATATACAAGCAGCTCATGCAACTGAATATTAAAAAAACAAACAACCCAATCCAAAAATGGGTAGAAGACCTAAATAGACGTTTCTCCAAAGAAGATATACTGATTGCCAACAAACACATGAAAAGATGCTCTATATCACTAATCATTAGAGAAATGCAAATCAAAACTACAATGAGCCATCACCTCACACCCGTCAGAATGGCCATCATCAAAAAGTCTACAAACAGTAAATGCTGGAGAGGGTGTGGAGAAAAGGGAACCCTCTTGCACTGTTGGTGGGAAGGTAAATTGATACAGCCACTATGGAGAACAGTATGGAAGTTCCTTAAAAAACTAAAAATAGAACTACCATACGATCCAGCAATCCCCACTACTGGGCATATACCCTGAGAAAACCATAATTCAAAAAGAGTCATGTACCAAAAAATTCATTGCAGCTCTATTTACAATAGCCAGGACATGGAAGCAACCTAAGTGTCCATTGACAGATGAATGGATAAAGAAGATGTGGCACATATATACAATGGAATATTACTCAGCCATAAAAAGAAACAAAATTGAGTTATTTGTAGTGAGGTGGATGGACCTAGAGTCTGTCATACAGAGTGAAGTAAGTCAGAAAGAGAAAAACAAATACCGTATGCTAACACATATATATGGAGTCTTAAAAAAAAATGGTTCTGAAGAACCTAGGGACAGATCAGGAATAAAGACGCAGACATAGAGAATGGACTTAAGGACACAGGGAGGGGGAAGGGTAAGTTGGGACAAAGTGAGAGAGTGGCATGGACATATATACACTACCAAATGTAAAATAGATAGCTAGTGGGAAGCAGCCACATAGCACAGGGAGATCAGCTCGGTGCTTTGTGACCACCTAGAGGGGTGGGATAGGGAGTGTGGGAGGGAGACCCAAGAGGGAGGGGATATGGGGATATATGTATACGTATAGCTGATTCATTTTGTGATACAGCAGAAACTAACACAACAATGTAAAGCAATTATACTCCAATAAAGATGCTTAAAAGAAGAAAAAAGATGGAAAACAATGTAAGCATTAGACAGAGAAAAACATAAGACAACAGCATTGAAACATGTTATATATGTATGCGAAATACAATAAATCCTTCAAAGATTCTCCAATTGGATTTAACAAATAAAAACTAATGATATGCCTTAGTCATTCAGAAATATTAAAAATAAAATGACATTACAAGTAATTCTGATTTTTTCCTTTTTTTGTATTTATTTGTCATGTCTTTACCAGACTTCCAGGCAATAAGCATTAAACAAGACAAAAGAGTATTTTATCATTATAATAACATTCAGTCTACAATGAAGAAATAATTGGTGTTCTATTTTACGTTCCAATTATTGTAACATCAGAGTACGTAAAGCTTTAAAAGCAGGAAATTTAAGGAGATTCCTCCAAACACAGGAGGATTTTAATTTATTTCTCTCAGCCCCACTCAATTCAACTACTCAAAATGGGTGAGGATATAAAGAATCTGGAATCTAATTCATTAGATTAACATTTTTATATCTTCAGCCCTGAACACAGAATAGACCCATTCTCAAATACTTGCTAAAATGTTTACAAAATGTAACCATTTATTAGGCACCAGAAAAACATCAAAAAACAAATAGTAATTGTAGTTAATGACCATGATCTCTGGTTATGATGCAATTAAAGTAGAAATTATTAACTAATAAAACCAATTACCTGAAATGTTGTAACTCCTTGACAATTATGATCATAATTTATTTATTGACTCCACAAAGTTGCAGAATATCTAGCAAATAACAGTATTGAAAATACTACATTAATAAAACCCATTGTAAATAGTTAAAGCTATGCACAGGTGAAAACATACACGTCTATACACCTGCATTGCTAGACAAGAATTCAATTCAATAATTTTAAAAGGATAAAATGTAAGGAAAGGGGCTTCCCTGGTGGCGCAGTGGTTGAGAGTCCGCCTGCCAATGCAGGGGACACGGGTTCGTGCCCCGGTCTGGGAAGATCCCACATGCCGCAGAGCGGCTAGGCCCGTGAGCTATGGCCACTGAGCCTGCACGTCCGGAGCCTGTGCTCTGCAACGGGAGAGGCCACAACAGTGAGAGGCCCGTGTACCGCAAAAAAAGAAAAAAAAACAAAAAACAAAAAAAAAATGTAAGGAAAGCAAAAGAAACTATTTCAGATAAAAAGCAGAAATTGACAGATTCTAAAACAGAAGAAAGTAGAATTAATCAGTAAAACCAAAAGGTGGTTCTTAGGGGGAAAAGTAATTAAAGATAAACCAGCTGTTAGTCTAAACAAAAAATAAAAAGGAGAAAGCACAAACACAAACAATCAACAATGATACTGCGGGGGAAGATATCAACAATGAAAGAAAGACTCATATGCCTAAGATATTAAAAAGGATTATGAGTACTTTTGTGAAAACTCTGTAAAAATAACATTGAATTTCAAGATGAAATGGATAGTTTCTAAGAAGTTATAAATTATCAAAATTGAGAGCATTCTTCTTTTTTTTGGCCACACCACACAGCACGTGGGATCTTAGTTCCCCACCAGGGATCCAACCCATGCTGCCTGCAGTGGAAGCATGGAGTCCTAACCACTGGACCACCAGGTAATTCCGAGAGCATTCTTAATTTCTTTCATGACCATAGATTTGTTAATCTTCTTCTGAGATCACAACTCCCCACATCCCCACCCCCAAGAAAACTAGGCCGAAAAAGATTGACAAATGCATTGGATTTGAATCTTCAAGGAACAAAAAATGTGATATTATTCTTTCAAAGCATAGAAAAGAAATAAGAAACCTTGCTAATTAACATCCATGCAAACATCTCTAATGTAATATTAGCAAATAGAATCCAATGGAACATTAAAAAAAAACATATATATCATGACCAAGTACAGTTTATTGAGAAAGGAAAGGATGATTCAAGAATAATTAAAAGCCATGGCCTTCCATCTGCTATTGACCAGTTTTTCCCTGGACCCATCTCCTCACTGATGCCCTACCCTCTAAGTTCATTCCTTCTCACTTTCTCCCTATCATCCCTCCATAGTCAATCACCTATATTGTTGACAGAGTGAGCCTCCTAATACTCCTAATGAGTCTATATTTTGTTGTTTCCCTATTTACACTCCATCAGAGATTCTCCACAGCCTTCAAAATAAAGTTCAACCCCCGATCATGGCATGTGAGGGAGGCTCTGCCCACCTCTCTAGCTTTGCTTCCAGCCTACACACACGTGGTTGGTTCTCTAGCCACCACAAAGTATTTGGAGATCCTCAACTCTTATTACTGTTTCTGGCCTCAGTGCTTCCCCATATACTGTGTCCTCTACATGAAACACTCTTCTTCCTCCTCTTAGCCTCCTTCTCGGGCAACATCTCCTCCATGAAGGCTTCCTCCACTGGGCTGACTTGGTTTACTTGTCCAACTTCCCCACAGCACCCTGTTCAGACCTCAGAGGAACTCAACACAGTGCACTGGAATTGCTGATTTGCGTGGCAATCTCCCGTGCTGCACCTTAACCTCCCTGAAGACGAAGAGTTTCCTTTTACCTCTTGCACTGAGCACATGCCTGGCATGTGGCAGACACTAAATAAATGCTGAAGAGATGAGTACTTCCCAGTCAGGTAGAAAATCATCTCCAGATCAAGAAAGTCACTACAAGTGGTTAATGAAATCACCGAGAAACAGGATTACTTTGGGGGCTTTGCTTAGAACTACCCCACGCTGGCTTTTGAACACAAAGTTTTTTAAAGATTGTCACCACTTGAGGAATAGATGATTATCTCAGAGGATGGTGCTTTCACGAGGTGTCTTCCTATACTTGGGAGGATCAGAAACTCAGAATTTCATCGTTTGAAGGTGATAGAATGCTGAAGAGTAAATGACCCATCTAAAAATTCAGCTTGGAATAAGCACAGATAGATTTTGCCATTACTGCCCAGGGAGCAGACCTGTACACAAAGCTCCCTGATTTGCCATTCTAGAAGAGGAGCTTCCCACTCCCACACATCACATTGTTTTACACTGCAGTAAGTACATGGCCCTTACTTCCCTCACTCATTGGAAGCTGTCACAGTGTTTCTCAGCAAGATTGCATCTGCGTTTCTGAGTCCTAGATTCTTGGACATTCCTGCTTCAACTGCAGTTCCAGCTGCATACATTTTATATAGTTTCTTTTCCCCTGCAATTTTATTTAAAGACTACTTTCAAACTTTTTGGCAGGAAAACACTCTGATTTAGGCAACTCTTATTTTACAGATGAAAAACATGAGGCCAGATAGATTAGCTGAGTTTGCCCACACCATTAGTTATTAGAATCCAGAACCGTAATACAGATACCCAAATCCTAGACACAATGTTCTTTGTTTGGGGAGAATAATACTTATACTTATTTCTATTTTGCTGTAATGGTCTAATATAGCACAAAAGTCAATGTGCTCATTGTCTGAGTCTCTTTTTTTTTTGTTTTTTTAACATCTTTATTGGAGTATAATTGCTTTACAATGGTGTGTTAGTTTCTGCTTTATAACAAAGTGAATCAGTTATACATATACATATGTTCCCATATCTCTTCCCTCTTGCATCTCCCTCCCTCCCACCCTCCCTATCCCACCCCTCTAGGTGGTCACAAACCACCGAGCTGATCTCCTTGTGCTATGCGGCTGCTTCCCACTAGTTATCTATTTTACGTTTGGTAGTGTATATATGTCCATGCCACTCTCTCACTTTGTCACAGCTTACCCTTCCCCCTCCCCATATCCTCAAGTCCCTTCTCTAGTAGGTCTGTGTCTTTGTTCCTGTCTTACCCCTAGGTTCTTCATGACATTTTTTTTTTCTTAGATTCCATATACATGTGTTAACATACGGTATTTGTCTTTCTCTTTCTGACTTACTTCACTCTGTATGACAGACTCTAGGTCTATCCACCTCACTACAAATAACTCAATTTCGTTTCTTTTTATGGCTGAGTAATATTCCATTGTATATATGTGCCACATCTTCTTTATCCATTCATCTGATGATGGGCACTTAGGTTGTTTCCATCTCCTGGCTATTGTAAATAGAGCTGCAATGAACATTTTGGTACATGACTCTTTTTGAATTATGGTTTTCGCAGGCTATATGCCCAGCAGTGGGATTTCTGGGTCATACAGCATCAGCTGCTATTTTATTCAATTATCTGGCATGGGAAAGTTTCATATTTTCTAAAGTATTACTCAAAGACAAGATATTAATCCCTAAAACTAACCAGATAACACGCACGCTCATATGAAGTTACCAGACCCATAGTTCACGTAATCTGGAAACTACCTAGCAGAGTTCTACACTAATGAACTCCATTGTCAGTAAGTCACAAAACATTAAAATGCAACAGAAAATGAAGAAAGTTAACTTCAGGGTCCACCAGTGTGTTCATTCCAGAACCATCTGTGCATCTGCTACATGATTAGACTCTGTGTTGGGCAACATTTAAATTACTGGGCAGCCCTACCACAAAGACCATATGCTTACAAGTGAATAAGAGTTGTCAATACAAGAGCCATTAACTGCTTGGCAGAAGAATCTACTCTGAGAAAAAACTTCTGTAAAAAGTTTTTGTTTTCCCATAGACTGTCATAAGATTGTAGGTTTTGATCAGCTGCTTTCTTGGTGGTTTCTGAGATGTTTGTAGAGGGTGGGGGAGAGGCAAGCTGAAAATGTTAGAAAGGAAGTTCTTTCTAAAGACCTTATAAAAAAGAACTACATTGGGGCTAAAGCACAGTGATCACAGGTAACCATAAACCAAGTCGCCTTCCCATGTGGCTTGCTAGAGACCTTCAGTTATGCTCTCAGACCCCATCGAACCACCCTACAGTTTCACAAAGCTATGGACGAAGTGGAAGATGGCGCTAGAGGAAGTATATTATAGTGAGTCTCCTATACTCTGTTTCAGTTTTTACCACACACATGCTACTAGATATGCCTTTTGTGTGCTAAAAACACAGTATAAATTTTTCCACTTTACTCAGTTCAAAAACTCATTACAATGTCATTTCCTACCAAGTTATACCTTACGAAAGAGGCAGTTTTTTCCGCCTCTTTTATATGGAAATTATTACACTCTTTTAAATCATTTTCTTTGTGTTTGTTTTCCCCCATCAGACAAGGGGCAATTTTGTATATTCACTGTCTAGCACAGCACCTGGCACATAATAGGCACTCACTAACTACTGAAAGACGGAGAGGAGAGGGGAGGAGAGGAGAAAAGAAGAAATAGCAATTGAGTCATCAGGATGAGAGCAATGTAGGAAGCAGGAAAAGGTATAGACCAGATGAGTTGTGACTTTATTTCCATCAGACAGGGGCTATGGAACCTCAGTCTTGATGAGAGAAAATTGAAGACTGACATCAAGATGCACAGTACACTTTCAAATTTTGTTCTGTAAGTGTATACATATAGTAAACTTTACACCATTTTCATTTCAGAATGTAAACTCAAAAGGAGTTGTTGAAATAATAAATGCTGGAGAGGGTGTGGAGAAAACGGAACCCTCCTACACTGTTGGTGGGAGTGTAAACTGGTGAAGCCACTAGGGAGAACAGTATGGAGGTTCCTAAAAAAACTACAAATAGAACTACCATACAACCTAGCAATCCCACTACTGGGCATATACCCAGAGAAAACCATAATTCAAAAAGAGTCATGTACCACAATGTTCATTGCAGCACTATTTACAATAGCCAGGACATGGAAACAACCTAAGTGTCCATCAACAGATGAATGGATAAAGAAGATGTGGCACATATATACAATGGAATATTACTCAGCCATAAAAAGAAATGAAATTGAGTTATTTGTAGTGAGGTGGATGGACCTAGAGTCTGTCATACAGAGTGAAGTAAGTCAGAAAGAGAAAAACAAATACCATATGCTAACACATATATATGGAATCTAAAAAAAAAAAAAAAAGGTTCTGAAGAACCTAGGGGCAGGACAGGAATAAAGACACAGACATAGAGAATGGACTTGAGGACATGAGGAGGGGGAAGGGTAAGCTAGGACGAAGTAAGAGAGTGGCATGGACATGTAAACACTATCAAATGTCAAATAGATAGCTAGTGGGAAGCAGCCGCATAGCACAGGGAGATCAGCTCAGTGCTTTGTGACCACCTAGAGGGGTGGGATAGGGAGGGTGGGAGGGAGATGCAAGAGGGAGAAGATATGGGGATATATGTATACATATAGCTGATTCATTTTGTGACACAGCAGAAACTAACACACCATTGTAAAGCAATTATACTCCAATAAAGATGTTAAAATTAATTAATTAATTAATTAAAAAAGCTAAAAACAGAGTTACCATATGATCCAGCAATCCCACTCCTGGGCATATATCTGGAAAAGACAAAAACTCTAATCTGAAAAGATACAGGCACCCCAATGTTCATAGCAGCACTACTTATAATAGCCAGGACATGGAAACCACTTAAGTGTCCATCAACAGATGAATGGACAAAGAAGATGTGACATATATATACAATGGAATATTACTCAGCCATAAAAAGAATGAAATAACGCCATTTGCTACAACATGGATGGACCTAGAGATTATTGTGCTAAGTGAAGTAAGTCAGACAGAGAAAGACAAATATCATATGATATCACTTATATGTGGAATCTAAAAAAAAAAGTGATACAAATGAACTTATATACAAAACAGAAATAAGCCCACAGACATAGAAAACAAACTTATCATTACAAAAGGGGAAAGGGGAGGGGAGGGATAAATTAGGAATTTGGGATTAACATATACACATTACTATATATAAAATAGATAACCAACAAGGACCTACTGTATAGCACAGGGAACTATACTCAATATTTTGTAATAACCTATAAGGAAAAAGAATGTGAAAAAGAATATATATATAACTAAATCACTTTGCTGTACACCCAAAACTAATACAACATTGTAAATCACCTATACTTTAATTTTTAAAAAAACAAAATATACGGCCTGAAAAATAAAAAGAAGATGATAGTCCAAAAAAAAAAATGATGCGGCATATATACACACAATGGAATATTACTCAGCCATAAAAAGAATGAAATAATGCCATTTGCAGCAACACGGATGGACCTAGAGATTATCATGCTAACTAAAGTCAGAAAGAAAAATATCATATGATATCACTTATTTGTGGGATCTAAAAAAATAATACAAATAAACTTATTTACAAAACAGAAACAGACTCACAGACATGGAAAACAAACTTACAGTTACCAAAAAGGAAAGAGGCAGGGGAGGGATAAATTAGGAGTTTGAGATTAACAGATACAAACTACTATATATAAAATAAACAAAAAGGGCCTACTATATAACACAGGGAACTATATTCAGTATCTTGTAATAACCCTTAATGGAAAAGAATCTGAAAAAGAATATATATATATAACTGAATCACTTTGCCGCACACTTGAAACTAACACATTGTAAATCAACTATACTTCAATTTTTTAAGAAAAGGATTTCTTGAAAGACGAAAAGTCTCTATAAAGCCCAAGTTATTAAACCTCTTTGGATATTGGTATACACATGGATAGATATTGCAGAACTATTAGACTGAAGATTCTAGGGCTCAAAGTGAGCCAAACTCCTGGCCCTCTGCCTGCATCTCCACCATTCCCTGTTAGATAACTTTTTTCTGAACATGTTACCCACCATTCGTCAATATTTCCCGCATCAAACTTCCAAAATGATGCAGCAGCTGAGGTGAGAGAGAGATTGGCATAAGTCATTGTACCTATGTGCAGGCAATTTCTGTTCCTGGTTCGCAGAGCTCCTTCTTCAGGTTTTTTGGTGGCACACACAGCAGACCCCACTGAATCCAGCTTTTGAGGCTTATGTAAATCAGTGTTGCACATTAGAATACAGATGCCTGCACACCACCAGCAAACTAATTAAATGACTTCCTGGGGCTAGAACCCAGGCATAGGTATTTTTTTGGAAGCTTCCTAGGGGATTCTAACATACAGCCAGGGTTGAGAATCACTAGTGTAGTAAGTATGCTGATCGCCTGCACTTCTCAGTTAATATCCTCGAGTTGTCTCGTTATGGCCCAAGACTTTGAATTCGGTTTCTTCGCAATTTTCCCAGGTGACTTAAAGGATAATCCGTTTAAATAAAACATCATCTGTGGTATGATAACTACAATTTGAGGTAAGGACGCTGTGTCAGCTTCCTTTTAGAGAATGCTGCCCAATCAATGGGTGAATGTCTGAACCAAAACATCATACAGGCATGTGGGATTTTGTCTTGCTTCCTATTTCTGGGTGTAGTGTATAACATGCATTGGCAACATTTCATTTTTATATCGCAATGGGATCTCCATAGACTTATACTGAAATTGGCTTTCTGCTGGAATCTCGCATTCTAACAGCCGATATAGACCCGCTCAGAAACTGACTCAAATTGTTGTGAAGAATATTTGGCATCATAATTTATTTTTTAAAATTATACAAATGCCTCCTCGCCCTCCCCAGTCCAACCACAGGAGATACTGAAGTGTCATTACAACTGCAGTGGGAAGTAAATACTTGATGTGGTCCATAATTATTTTACAAAAATTAGAAAATTGTTTTTCCTCCCAACTGCAGTCTTCAGTCATCCTCAGATTTTTAATAGGATTTTGACACCCATTTCAAAACGATGGGGCAAGTGATTTTATCACTTGTTTTCTTTGAGTAAATATTAGATTGAAATGAATATTATTAGCACTGGACCTATTCAAAGCCCCAGAGCATTGGGTTGGTGGCCCTCCTTAGTCAGACTTGTCACATCAGTCTGCCCTCCACATCAGACAGGCCACTCTTTTTCTCAAATGCCCCCCACCCAACCACCTTCAAAGTAACTGGAGGACTAAACCCACGTCCTTTGCGGTGAAATTAGCATTACCAGTTGCATTATCAGCCATAATATGCATAAGGGAGGTGGCCACCCGCTCCTTCCGGGCATCATTTCTGTGCAATCTCTCTGGGCAGTTGGACTCACCCTCCTTGATCACTCCTCTCTGAGGCTCTGCAGAGGCTCAAAGTGCGTACCGCTTACTAGTTCAAGGTTATTTAAACAACTTCACCACTAGAAATCTCCATTTCTTAATCAGTAAAACGCAAATGTTACCTCTTAGCATCCTTGGGAGGATGCTAAGTTGCCATCCTTGGCAACTTTTGGCACAATTATTAACGGATGGTTAACTTTTATAAAGATGACAGGTCTTTCCAACATAATTTATAGATTTAATAAAATGTCTCTCAAAATTGCAACAGAATTAGGAGATTGCCAAAGTGGTTCTAAAGTTTATTTGTAAATATATTCTTTTTCTCAACTTTGTTTCTGTTGTTTCACAAATGAGGATGTTTCACAAATATTAGATGTTTCACATCTAATTTCACAAGTATTAGAACATATTATAAAACCATAATACATAAATACTGTTTTTTAAATATTTTTAAAGTAAATGTTGATATACATCTAAGAGCCAAATATATGGAATTGGTTTCATTAATTGAATTGGGAGGGGATTATTTCAATACTAGTTGGAAAAATCATTTTTGGAAAAAAAAATTCTAGATCCTTAGATCATACCATATAACCAAATGACCCAAATTTGTGTAAAAATTAGATTAAAATTGAAACCACAAGATAAAAGAAAATATTATATATATATACATGTTTGATTTCTCAGTAAAGGATTTTCTACATGTTAAAACGATGGAAGAAGTCACAAAGGGAAAAAACAGATTTGGTTTTATAAACCTCTTAAGCTTCTACAAGGCAAAACATCATAAACAAAATTAAAGGGCAAGATCTGGGATGTATTTGTAACTTAATGGATGAAAGAGGATAATAGTTGTATTAGTTATCTATTATCATAACAAGCCTGCCTAACAAACAACCAAAGCCTCAGAGGAATACAACAGTAATCATTTATTGCTCAGTCTGGGGTCAACTAGGAGTCAGCCAGGTGGCTTTCCTGATCTTGACTGTATTCACTCCCATGTCTGGGAGTCAGCTAATGTCAGCAGATTTACAATGGCCTCTGCATCTTTCTACATGTCTCTCATCTCCGGCAAGTCAGCCCCAGCATGTACTTAAGCAGGGGTAAAGGGGGGAAATCAGAAATTTGCAAAGCTGTTGGGGGCCTAGGCTCAAAAGCAATCACTTCTGCATCATTCTACTGATGAAAGAAGTTCCTTGGGATGGGAAATAGACTCTGCTTTTATAGGAGGAATTCCAAAGTCATAGGACAAAGGGTATAATGGATACAGGGAAAAGTGAAAATTTGAGACCATTAATGTAACCAATCTCTCACAATAGCATTCATCTATCAAGAAAATCATCTCATCCCAAACTGATAAATGGGCAAAAGGCTCAGGTAATTACAAAATGATGTACAAAGGGAAAATTAAAATATGAAATCTTAATCACTTAGAATAAAGAAATGTAATTTTTAAGAAATAATATGAAAAATAATGTTTTAGAATCTATTCTAATTTGATAAGACCTCCAAATATAATTTTTAAAACAAGAAAACATAGTTATTTCTTAATCTATTTTCTGGCTTGGTGCTATCCAAGGAATGGAAATTGGACATTCAAGTGGACAACCAAATATTAGTAACACTTTTCTAGAGGAATGTGGGGCAATACGTATCAAAAGTGCTTTCTCCATTACCTCAAACTTAGAGGAGATAAATACATCTGAAGAGGTTAGTAAAACATAGAACACACAAAAACAGATCATTACCGAGCCATCATAGCAATACCAGTGTATCCTGTAGGCGTTTATTAAAGTTTGAGAGCAAGAAAAGAGGAACAGAGATAGGAAGGCAGACTCCTAACATAAGAATCTGGATGAATGGGGCCCCAGATACAGCCTTTCTCTAGGTAAAGAAGAGTGCTGCTCTTCTTCTCTGGTAGGAGACAGTTTGGTTTTTTACCCAGTTCCATCTCTCCTCTTTATTCTTTCTGGCAGAATCCCAATGTTGTCCAGGCATCCACCCCATTTCCTGAAATCCTGATCAATGAAACCCAAGCTGTACAGCACTTTCCTGACAATGATTACTGGTCCTGATATGGGCATGTGACCTAGGATGGGCCAATTGTAGCAAAGGGAAGAGTGTATATTCTGTGCTTGAAGGAGACTTTTCTTATCCTTTCTCCTGCTGTTTGTGAATAAGGAAGCATGTACCCTGATTGCCATTGGTGATCATTTTGCAACCATAAGGGAAATAGCCCTAGAAAGTAGCAGAGCAGAGAAACGGAAAGAACCAGGGTCCTTGATGCCATCACTGAACCTCTGATCACCATGCCTGGAACCTGCTTTGCCTCTGGGCTCCCAGACATATCTGAGAATTGTCTCATTTTTTAAGTCTTCAGGAGTCTAGACTTTGTTACTTTTGGCCAGAGGCAACCTAACCAATACACTTTACACACACACACAAACACACCCTTCCTCCTAGAAGTATCTCTTTCCAAAAATATGTGAAGCCTTTGGAACCGAAATTTTTTTTTACAGAGTTCAGAACATGATACAGAAAACCATGAATCAGTACCACTGGCCAATTCTACCTCCTGAGGCAGGTACACAAAACGTCAGACACAGCTGCCCTGGCTCCCCTCCAGCCAGGTGCTATAACAGCATTCCACACACCCTTGAGAGTGTGAGGTAAATGGAGGGGACTGCCCTCTGTAGACCTATCTGTGGCTATAGGCACAAGTCAGAATCTCAGATGAAGCCTGTTATATGTGACCTAAAGGGCCTGGCTTTATGCAATATCTCCAAACATATTCTTGATGTAAGACAAGTCTGTTTTGTGCTTGATTTTTCTAATCTACAGGAATACTATTTACCTGTCTATGAAAATCATTACAGCCCCAATATTTTCTTAACTGAGAATGAAAACACTAAAGATGTGCTACAATAAATGTCTTTTATAAAGATATGAGTTGCAATTTTGTTCTCCAAATCACCATTTTTAAGCTCTATTACAGTGATTATGACCTTTCATTTGAAATGTTCTTGAGATTTTTTTCAAAGCCATATCCATATGATTAGATATAAAAAGAATATTTTCAACACACTTTTAATACACTTTAATAAAGGGTCCAATAAAAAAAAGTTCTGTGGATATGAGAAAGTTCAAATTATTGGTACCTTTTTCAAAATTTTTATTAAGATTATATTGAGTTTTAGCATTGAGTTGGAAGCTATTCCTATGGTACAAATGCAAAACCTCATCAATTTTGACTGCATGAGAATGAAAATTTTATCCTTCTAAGTACTGTAATGAATAATTAAGATCATGTCCATTGATCTGGCTTCAAGCACCAATCAACTGGCCAAAATAAATTGGATTTGTACTGAAGAAATAGTTCTCCATGCTCACCACAAATATTACTGTTTCTTTTAGAAAAAGCCTATAATAGTATGAAATGAAGCCCTATTGGAGTACCTGGCTGCTATCTGCATGAATAATCATTCCTTTTTCAAACTATTCAGTCAAAACACAAGCTGACCTTAAAAATTAAAGGCCTGTTTCTAAAAGGCTGCTCAATAGCAACAGAAATTATCCAATAAATCGATTTGTATAGAAGAGGTACACACCTCCTTCTCCTCTTCTTTTGAAACCATATTTCCAATGCTTTGGATGCAAGGGAAGCCCTTCATAGCAAGGTGGTAGTAAAAAAAAACCCTACCCAGTGCACTTCCCAATTACACTGTAACTTCTATTGGTGGAAAGAAAACTGTGGGAATGCTAAAATATGTGATGTAGCCTATGAGCTAAGAAGAGTGAATGATCACCAGGTTTCACTGCAGAAGAAAGTCTGAAGAGCATAAAATATCAAAATCAGAAGAAAGCACAAAGGCCATTTCATTGAATCATCCGTTTTTGGATGGATTTTTGAATCCTCTCTGCAAAAGAAAAATCAAGTAGACATTTTTGTCAGAGCGTACTTGGGAGATGCAAAAGACCCCAGGGCCTATCTTCTTTTGGGAATGGAGTGGTACTTGGTGATAATAATAATGAAACCATTGAATAAGCAAAGCAATTTGGAAGTGGGAGAGCAGGGTCTGGATTTATATACTTGGAGATATGCCAATAGAGGTAAGGATAACTCATATTTGAGCTAAATACATGGTTTTAAACTTTAGTTAATGGAAAATCATGGGTACAAAATGCTCTTTTTTTTTTTTTTTTAAAGTCTTTATTGAACTTGTTACAATACTGCTGCTGTTTTTTATGTTTTGGTCTTTTGGCCATGAGGCATGTGGGATCTTAGTTCCCCGACCAAAATGCTCTTGAAGCAAACAGATCCTACTATAGTGTTAATGCAACAATTCACACAATTAACTAAGTAGATAATAACAACAAACTAATAATTTTAATTCAAAAAACGTTGCTATAAATGGATCATTAATGTTATTTTTATCACAGTTTATAAACAGAATTAATCATGAAGCAATGTGTCTGGGACTTTCCTGAAGAGTTCCTAACTTTTATCTAAAAGTGTGCACAATAGTGGTTGCCGTGCTGTCAATTACTGGACAACATTTGTTAAATTACTACTCCTCAGGAAGCTGGTAAGAGCACATATTTTAGTATATGAGTACCAAATTTAATAAGACTGAATTCAGACACCTTCTGTGGCAAACAAAAATAAAATCCAATGGAACTGTGCCCTCTGGGTGGATGCCATGTAAAGGAGGGATTTGAATTTTGGATCTGTTTTGGAGCCATTAGGAAGATGATGAACTGAACAAAACTACTCTAAACCCCTTCCACATGGAAGCCTTTTAATTAAAGATAGTTGGTTTTGTCCCTCTGAGTCGTCTCTCCTCCAGGCTTAACATTCCCTGGTTTGGGGGCATGGCTTAAAATCCCATCACATCCTGGTCACTCCCTGCCGAATGCAAGTCTTGCGCTGAGTTTGAATAGAAGAGTGGGGGGAAAGTCCTTGGCAGAGGAAATGGCAAAATCAAAGATTCACAAAGAGGAAAAGTATTAGGTAAGTTCAGAGCAGAGTAGAGTGGGGTTAGACAGGCAGTGAGCAGGCCAGCCTGCCGCGAGTAGAAGGTCGCTGGGAGCAATAGAGGAGGTGCAGGCAAGCTAGGCTGCAGCCAGACAGCATACCGCCCGGCTGAAGAGTGTAGACTTTACTCTGTGTTTGGGAAGAAGCCAAGAAGGCTTTCAAACACAGGAAGAAAATGTTTGAAGCAGTATTTTTTTTTAACATCTTTATTGGAGTATAATTGCTTTACAGTGGTGTGTTAGTTTCTGCTTTATAACAAGGTGAATCAGTTATACATATATATATATGTTCCCATATCTCTTCCCTCTTGCGTCTCCCTCCCTCCCACCCTCCCTATCCCACCCCTCTAGGTGGTCACAAAGCACTGAGCTGATCTCCCTGTGCTATGGGGCTGCTTCCCACTAGCTATCTATTTTACATTTGGTAGTGTATATATGTCCATGCCACTCTCTCACTTTGTCACAGCTTAAGAACATTAAATCTAACAGCAGCATCAGGCTAGCCAATAGGCAAGACAACAAGCATTAGTGCTTACAGTCTTAGGCTCTGGAGCCCAACTGCCTGGTATGGAATTCCTGCTCTGGCACTAACTGTGTGAACGTAGGCAAGTTACTCCACCGCCCCAAACCCATTTCCACACGTGTAGAGTGGGCATAGAAATATTACCTACTTCAGAAATTGGTTGTGAGGATTAAATGAGTTCACGAACGCAAAGCACTTCATATGTGACACATAGTAAACACAATAAATGTTAGCTTGTATTATTATCATCTTCATTATCATATTATTATTTTGATCATTAGGCAACACTACATATAACATAAGATCCTGAACTGGAGTTGTGGTAAAGGGAGTAGAAAGGAAAGGAATATTTGAGATTTGCTGCAAATGAGCTTTCTCACCCTCCTCCATAGGCTTCGTTTGTCTTCCCTCTCATTTCTGGTCAAAGACATGGATTTGGGTCCAAGTACATGTGAGAGTATAAAACCATGAAAAAAACGTGTTTGGTAGACAGTGTGGATTCCACTTCTGCCAATGAGTCTAAATTAAGTCATTAATTTTAGATACTTTAGAAAAAGAGTTATCTATACAGACAATATCCCTAAACTCTTGACTCACATAGACACTCCGAGATTAACTGAAGTCCCCTATTCATCTCTGCCACTGTTCCCAGATTCTAGTCTTCCCTGAACCAGGGGAAAAAGACTGAACTTGTAGACCCGAATACTGATATACCTCCTGGTGCTCTTTTGTATAAAATGTAAAGGAGTTCTAGGTTCTGAACTCGCTGGGTTTGGCATTCTAGAACTTCACCGCCATTCTCCATTAGTTATATAATTTAATTTTCAGTGTAACCTATAGGAATTAGCATTTAAATTATTTAAACTAATGTATTAACATACTACCTATAATTCCTCACAAAACAGAAATATTACCCATAAAAACTTCCACAACTGGCTTGTCTCTCCTTATCACCCACATACCTGCTTCTTTTACTGTTAGAAAGAATTAAGTTTACGTGACCTAAAATTTATAAGAAGAGATCCTGAGGAATTAATTAGCTCCAATCCTGTAACATCAAACGTTCTCTACCCTTTATACCCACGAACTGAAATGAAACTAGGGAAGATAAAGTAACGTTAGCATTTATTAGTTTGCGTATTATGTAGCTGGAGAAACTCCAGGAGAAAAGAAACCACTGGACTTACCATTTAGAAATGTCACTCAGAAACAGTTCCAGGGGAAAGGAGAAGAAGCTGTGTGGTGACTTAGGAAGAACATCTACTAAGAATACCAGTCCTCTTACTATGTAGGGGGATTTAAAATGTTTATTTATACACATTTGTTGTATTTGAGTATTATGTGCTATCAGTATACTGCAGATGTTTTATGTTAGTGACTGACATCTGTTTTTTAAAAAATAAACATGCTGAACTAGTCTGACTTAAAAATGCTGAGAAAGAGTTGTTCCTACCAAATTAGCCTTATGCGCTCTTCCATTTCCCTACATTTAAATTCTATTTTAGATTCATACATTAACTAGGTCTCCATACACCACTCCCCCAACCCTACACCCTGTTAAGACACTTTTTATGTTCGCTTATGTGCCAACCCACCTGCTTGCCCGTGATACACCATGGACTTTATAGAGAGTCAGCACAAAGTAGGCACAAAGTAATGTCGAACAGATGGTTTTTATCAGTGAAAAAAGGCTATGCAAGACTTGGAACTACTCCATCTTCTCTCTCTTGCTGGGCTGCAGGTCCTGCCTTTATCCATGACTAACAACAATAGGGCTTCTACAAATGAGGATGTGGAAGCTTGCAACAGGTTAATGATGTCAAAACTTGTCTTAAAACAGGGACTAGGGCTTCCCTGGTGGCACAGTGGTTAAGAATCCGCCTGCCAATGCAGGGGACATGGGTTCGAGCCCTGGTCCGGGAAGATCTCACATGCCGTGGAGCAACTAAGCCCATGTGCAACAACTACTGAACCTGTACTCTAGAGCCCTCAAGCCACAACTACTGAAGCCACACGCCTAGAGCCCATGCTCCGCAACAAGAGAGGCCACCACAATGAGAACTCCATGCACTACAACGAAGAGTAGCCCCCGCTCTCCGCAACTAGAGAAAGCCCGCATGCAGCAGCAACGAAGACCTAATGCAGCCAAAAAATAAAATAAATTTTTAAAAAACAGATTAAAAATAAATAAAAAAAAACAAGGACTAGATAAGTGATCTCTAGAGATGACTTCAATTGCTAAGACCTAGATTCTCTGACTCTGTTCATGTTTTTTCAGACCATTTCTGAGGTTTGTAACACCTGGTAGTATTACAGAAAGGCCATATTGTCTAGGTGTAGGCTGGAAGCTCTACTCGGTACTTGGCCAAATTCACCCTGCTATGACGGTGGAGCCTGGAGCTAAACCCAGGCTCATCAGTAAAATAAGGATCGTAATAGAATATAATTCATAAGAATACTTTCAGCACTAAATGAGGTAATCCATATAAAGTGTGTAGCACAGTGCCTGGCCTATAGGAAGCACTCAATAAATGTTGGCCATTACTGTATTAACAAGAGATGCTTGAGTTTCTCCCCAGCTTGATCTCAATGACTATTCACTGCAACGAAGCAGCTGCCACATCACATTATTCCACTAGAGCAACAGCAGCCCTTCCTTTTAGGTGGCAGGGACAGGAAATGCACCTTAGTAACTAACTGCAAGTCCCACCTGCGTGAAGTTAATTGAGTCTTCTCAGTTAAAAACCGTATGGATTTATACTGTCTTGTACATGTTTGAAGGTCTGAAAGCAGATAGTGAGAATAAGCGTTAAAGACCTCCTGCCACAGACCTCCAAATTGGCAAGAAGAGGGGCTCCTCTTACGTGCCAGGTCCCTCTAGGACAAGGGCTGGTGATTACGGCAGATTTTAATCAATGGGTAGACATCACTGTCAAGCTGCTACTTAGTTTTTTTGTTTGTTTGTTTGTTTTTTTGGCCACATCATGTGGCCTGTGGGATTTTTTTAAGTAAATTCCATTAGAGAATTCCCCACGTTTTGGAAAAGAGAAAATGTCAGGACCAACTTAGAAAGGAGAAAAGAAGGACGATCTTGAAAATGACAGATGAGTCAGCTGAATGTCACAAACCCTGGGTGATACTAGAACAGATCATCAAATGATCGACCTATAATCACTCGAAAAATGCAGAGCCAACAAGTGCAATCAAGTAGCTTTGGGAGCTACCAGTCATAGCACATTAATTTAACAGAAGGGCAGGTTATCTAAACAAGGGCAGGAGGGATGGGAGAGGCAGAGATAAGTCTTTCCTGAACTCGGCGCAAATTCTGAGTCTCAACCTAAGGAGATTTTCAGAGGCAAATTAGAACTTGGTCTAGAGCACAGAACTTGCAGGGGATTTGCTTGTCCTTAACTCAGGGTGACTTACTTGGGTGACTGTTTCCAGAAAAAGACATACAGCCTATTTCCATCCTTTACAGATATACTTGAACACAGGAATAAGAGTCACAGAGTAACCAATATGTGCTAGGAATTACACACACATTACCTAAAATCTTTCTCCTTCCCTACTTCTTCAACAACACTGCAAAGTAGTTATTTTCTTGGCTTTCAAATGGGAGAACATAAATCTGAGTTGTCCAAAGCCATACATCTGGTAAGTGTTAGAGCTAAGCCTCCCACTCAAATCTGTGTCTGCAGAATCTGGGCCAATGTGAATTGTCAAAACCACGAGTTATAACAAGTAATCATAAGCTCCTTCCTGAAAGGTGAATCAAAATAATCCACTTATTTTTCTCATACCTCAGGCTATAGAAATTTGGTTATGATGATAGTCACAGATAATCTTAAAAAAGAAAGACATTTAAAGAAGAAACATGTAATCTATATGTAAGGAAGGATGTTATCAAGCACTCAGCTCTAACTTCTGGTGATGGTGTACTAGGGCAACAATTAATTTAAAGAAAGACAAGCATAAAATGCAAAACAGAATATGCTCCTGGAATACTGACGTGAGAAGGTGCTTTATTGGTCTAGTCCTACCTTTCCATTTCACAGCTGGACAGTCTAAGATCCAAGGAGGTTAAGTCACCCCTTGCCCAAGATCACAGAGTAAGCTGATTTTAGTCAGCACAAGAACCTAGTATTCCTGATCTGATATCTCAGAGCTCTTTCACCACAGTTAAGGGACAAGAAAGTGACTTTAGAGTGAATGAATGAACGAATACATGGTTCAAAATCTCCTCTCTCCCTCTATCTCTATCTCTCATACACATATACACACAAACACCCCCATAAATAAAAATGACTAGTTACTACTAATGAACAGTTACTAATGAGACTAGCATATATTAACCAACTACAGCAAGAGATTTTTATTATCTGTCGGCAATACCACAGTGCTGTGAATGAAAAAATAAGGTAACAGATTCCAGGGCATAACAAAAGTAGTATGATGCCCAAGAGCACAGATACCATTTTTCCTTTACACAGTGAAACCCCTCATAGAAGATTGTGCCGTTTGTTCTGCAAACTTTAAAAAAGCGATGGTTAAGCTGGAGAGAATCCGAATAGAGGAACAAAGACAATCAACAATTACTTGCCTTCCTAAATGCATCATGGCTAGAAAGTGCTGGCTTGAGTACGTGATGGAGTTTGGTGCCAAAAGTGAACTGAATGAGAGGGACGAGATTGGAGATGTCAAAAAGAGATGTAGGTTATTCATAACAAAGAAGGTGTCTGGACTGCCCAGATAACAATGCTCTGGAAAGGCCTGTGGAGGAGCCCTGGAATAGTCTTCACTCAGAAATGCTTGTACCTGCTGAAAATAGAAGACGGCTGTGCTGGGTGAGGAGAGGAGCAGAGAGGTGCCGGGCCACTCAGTGTCCTGGGTCCCTGACGAGGCAGGTGCCTGAAGAGTAACACTGAGAGTCAGCGCAGCACCCTGGCAGGAGCCCAGTGACTGATGGCGGAACCCACGCCTTGGGAGGCCTCTGGGCAGTCGGCACTGACGATGGCTGGGAAAGCTTTGAGGAACTGGGCCAGATGACTTCATCTTGGGAAAGGAGAGATGGGAAAGGAAGAGCTGAGAAAAAATGTTTAATCTGCACACACAGAGTTTTGGAGCTAGACTGAGCTGCAAGTGCTCTCTGGTCCCTCTAAGCCCCCATTCCTCCTCCTCAACAGAAAGGCCATGGGACTCAGGGACTCTCCGGGTAACATCCAAAGCATACCCAGAGCAGGCACCCTCTAGGTCCTGCTAAAAACGTACAAGAAGGAGGGGACTAACACGTCAGGGTTCCTGCGATAGACCAAAGCATAGTGCTCCACCACTTGGTCTCTCCTTCGACCTCCCAGCAACCAGGGCAATGTGGTCCGCACCTTTACCTTTTTATATGTGAAGCTCAAAAAATGTGTCCCTTGACCAAAGTCAAAAAGCTAGGAAATGACAGAGCTGAAATTTGAACCCATATCTGTCTGACTGTGGATTTTTTATTCACTGATATAATAAACCAGGTAAATTTTTAAGGCTCTGACTCACTAGGCGACTGTGTACTATCAAAATGCAGATTTCTGTGTGCTTTTGTTGTTGTTCTTTCTTTTCCATCTGAGATCCAAAACTCATGTAGCAAAGAAGACTATCTTGGAAGATAAGGTACGAGGCTTTTTGATACAAGTGGAACTTCTTGGAAGTACTCAAGGTTTTGAAGTTAGCTCTCTTGGGTGTTGTTTTTAATATGCATGTCACAGTTGATAAGGTGTCAGCAGGAAGGAATCATACAATCCTTATGGCAGACATCTGAAGAACATAATTGCCCCAGCTGACACGTGTGACTGCTCTTTCATTATCACGTCAAGAGGACAGTTCTGCTTATAAATTGTTTGCAGTGAGAATAAAATAGGAAGCCCTTGCTTAAAGCTTATTATAGCCTTTTAGAGTAACATAATTATGATTATAGAGTGTTCTTCCTTGGTGTGAACATTTTATTTGTTCTCCAGAGGATCTCTTTAAGATCAGAAAAGAAAATGCTATTTTGGTAGAAGATGTTAAGCATTAAAAGTTCCATTCATGGAAACTTACTTGAATATTCAATCATGTTCTCTGGAGGATTTAAGTATACAGGGCCTGCTGTGCACTCTTACACAGATTAAGCACATCCTAGCATGTTGCATTGCTGCAATCCCCCTGCGACACTAAGGCCCCAAACTAATCTTCAGGACCAGCATTGATCTGCAGTAGAATTTAAAGTGAAAAAGAAATGGGATTTATTAGTCAGGACGGAGACCGCTCTAATTCCCCAGCAAAACAAGCCAAGCCGGGAAGTAGCTTTCACATCTGCTAAAACAAAGACCCCTGAAATGGATAACCCCCCAAATCAGTCATTGGCTCCTTACTGTCAATCAATTTCAGATTATATTTCATATTCATACAAATTTAGGGACAAGAAGAGGCTGAGAGATCACCTTATCCAATGCTTCATCTTATAGATGAAGTAAATAGACGGCCAAGATTACATGCTTCACCTGAGCTGATAGATGATGGAACCAGGAAGCAGACCCAGGGCTCCTAACTCCAGCTCCAATCCTCTTTCATCTAAATAGTATGAAGTACTAGATACCTGAGAGAAGACAAAGGGGAAACCAGGAATCAGGCAAAATGTCTTTGGTGCCCCATATCCTTCTGTTCTGCTCCCTGTGATGAGTGAAATGAGAAGATGGAAAATTATGTGGGAGATTTCTATGGAACGATCATCCCACTTCCAAGTTGTGTACATTACACTGCCTGCATTCTACTGGTCAGAACTCAGTCACGTGGCCTCAGATAACTGCCACAGAAGTCATTTAGTTATGTTTCCCAGAAGTGAAGGACATTGGTTTAGGTAAATATATAGTAGTCCCCTTGAAATTTTCTAGTTCCTTGGTTTCCATGACATTTTAATTTTCTTGTTCTTCTTTTGTTCTTAGATTCAGAAACCACTGATTAAAGAGGGCTACAGATCCTACTGAGAAACATGTAACTCACCACAGGTTTATACAATGAATACTTCCCCAGTTCTTCCCCCAAAAGATGTGAAGCCATTTTCCAGGCTAACTGTACACCGGGAAAAGGAATGTCCAGAATATCCAAAAATTTTGAGGATTTTGAGATACAGGATCTGAGCTGCCACTAATAGTAGGAAACCCAAAATTCCATAATAATTCTCTGGTTATGGTGAATGCCTGTGGAGGTCAGGTGATAAATGGAGTAGTATACCATTCTAGAGTGAGTCCAATACAACTGCAGACCTGCTCATTTCCTAGTTCCCAAGTGTATAACTGGAGAGATATATTTAACTCCTAGAAGCAGCCTCACATTTGTTGTCTAACTTATAGAATAAGAGCCATTATGGTAAGAAGGTTCAAGTGGAAGCCTCTGAAACTGCCTCAGTGTTGGCTGAAATAGCAAGTCACAAGCAATACTGTGTCCCAAGAGGAATTTCAGAGATTAGCACAACCCTCCAAGGCTGCAAGAAAACAAGGGTGGTACTCTCCATCACTTCCCCCTTCAGCATTTTGACACCTGAGAAAACCAGATGGAGTGTGGCAGAGGACAGTAGACTACCATAAGCTTAAAGGCGGGCGCCTCAAGGGCAGATGTTATTCCCAGATGTGGCATCTCTTTTGGAGCAAAACAAAATGGCTTCAGGCGCTTGTTCTGCAGCTATTTATCTAGGGGATGTATTCTTCTCTATCTCCATCGAGAGAGGATAAAGAGATCTAATGGGAGACAGGGACAGAATTATACTTTAACAATCCTTCCAAGGGCCAAGCTAATTCACTCATTCTCTGTCAAAATATAATCCACAGGAACCTTGATCACCTTGACATTACAAAGAACATATTAGTGTTCCTGTATATTGATGACATCATACTATTCACAATGTGGCAAATACTATGGATGCTCTGGGAAGACACATTATGCTAGAAGATGCAAGAAAAATCCTATGAAGATACAGGAGCCTGCCACATCTGTGAGATTTTAAGGAATGCAGTGGCCTGGGGCATGTCATTACACCCCCTCTAAAGTAAAAGACACATTGTTTCATTCCTAATCTCCTATGCTGTTTGATTACTTCTTTGGATTTTGGAGGTAGCATATGTTACACTTCAAAATATTAGTATACATCACACCTAACCCATGTACCAGACTTAGGAGACTGACAGTTTTGCTGTGGCGCAAGTTTCCTTACCACTCAGGTTGTATGGCCCAGAAGATCCACTGTTGTTGATGGTATGCACAGCAGTTATCACAGACGTGTAAAATCCTTAGCAAGCCCAAATAGGAGGGGTACAGTACACAGCGCTAGTAGTCTGGAGCACAGCCAAGACTACTGCATCAGAGAACTACTCACCATTTGAAAAGTAGCTTCTGGTGTGTAACCATATCTTAGTAGAGATAGAGCAGGTCCAGAAGCCATGATTAAACTATTTGAACAGAGCCTAGACTCCATGTCCTTGACCTCTACTGCACTGACGCCTCTCCTTCAGCTCATGAAAAACTCCATCTCTAGGACAAACTAAGGGAGGAAAAAATCAGGCTTGGTTCACAGATGGACTGGGAAATAAATATGTTGGTGCTAACAAAAAGTGCCTGGCTCTCATAAGACAGTCCCCCTCAAGAGTGGCCCTATTTACAATAGCCAGGACATGGAAGCAACCTAAGTGTCCATCAACAGATGAATGGATAAAGAAGATGTGGCACATATATACAATGGAATATTACTCAGCCATAAAAAGAAACGAAATTGAGTTATTTGTAGTGAGGTGGATGGACCTAGAGTCTGTCATACAGAGTGAAGTAAGTCAGAAAGAGAAAAACAAATACCGTATGCTAACACATATATATGGAATCTAAGAAGAAAAAATGTCATGAAGAGCCTAGGGGTAAGATGGGAATAAAGACACAGACCTACTAGAGAATGGACTTGAGGATATGGGGAAGGGGAAGGGTAAGCTGTGACAAAGCGAGAGAGTGCCATGGACATATATACACTACCAAATGTAAAATAGATAGCTAGTGGGAAGCAGCCGCATAGCACAGGGAGATCAGCTGGGTGGTTTGTGACCACCTAGAGGGGTGGGATAGGGAGTGTGGGAGGGAGGGAGACGCAAGAGGGAAGAGATATGGGAACATATGTATATGTATAACTGATTCACTTTGTTATAAAGCAGAAACTAACACACGATTGTAAAGCAATTACACTCCAATAAGGATGTTAAAAAAAAAGAATACAAAAACAAACAGAAAAAAGAAAACAAACCTATGGTTACCAATGGGGAAAGGGTACAGGGGGAGGGGGAGGGATAAATTAGGAATTTGGGATTAACAGACAACACACTACTATATATAAAATAGATAAACAACAAGGACCTACGGTATAGCACAGGGACTTATATTCAATATCTTGTAATAATCTGTAATGGAAAGAATAGATAGATAGATAGATGATAAATATGCATAACTGAATCACTTTGCTGAAACTAACATAATATTGTAAATCAACTATATTTTCTAAAATAAAAGCTCCAGGGCTTCCCTGGTGGTGCAGTGGTTGAGAATCTGCCTGCTAATGCAGGGGACACGGGTTTGAGCCCTGGTCTGGGAGGATCCCACATGCCACGGAACAATTGGGCCTGTGAGCCACAACTACTGAGCCTGCACGTCTGGAGCCTGTGCTCCGCAACAAGAGAGGCCGTGATAGTGAGAGGTCCGTGCACCACGATGAAGAGTGGCCCCCACTTGCCACAACTAGAGAAAGCCCTTGCACAGAAATGAAGACCCAACACAGCAAAAATAAATAAATTAATTAAAATCCCTGCTGATAAAAATATTTTTTAAAAATAGCTCCAATAAAAATTCTGGACATCAAAACAAACAAACAAACAAACAAAAAAACCCAGAGTGGCCCTAAAGGAGAGAGGAAAAAGCAAATCCTCCTAGTGAGCAGATCCGTAATCAGTATACTTGATGGTCCAATTTGTGTGGAGAGAAAAGTGGCTAGAAGAAAAAGATATCCACAGACTCCCGGGTGGCAGAAAATGGCTTGGCTGGTTAAGGTCCCAGAAGTAACAAGAGTGGAAGACTGCAGAAGGAATTCTGGGGAAGAGATGTATGTTTCTGGCAGTGGACACTTTGCTTCTTCTGCTAATGCTCATCAGTGTTTGCACAATGGGCCCATGAATGGAGTAGTCATGATGACAAGAGTGGAGACTATGCAAGGGCTCAATAGTATGGCCTCCCTCTCACCAAGGCTTACCTACCCTCTGCCAGTACTACAGATCTAAATCTCTAGCCTTTGATATGGAACAGTTCCTCCAGGAGAAGAACCAACCGTTTTGTGGAAGACCGATTACCTCAGCCACCTTACATCCTGGAAGAAGTAACAGATCATCCTTACTGGAATAGACGCACTCTCCAGATATGAGTTGACCTTCCTTATCCTCAGTATCCCCTCCAGCCCCATCATCTAAGTGCTTACTGAATGTCTAATCTATTGACCTGGGACCCCAAACGACTGTGTCTCAAACTGAGAGACTGACCCTACAGCCAAGGAGGTGTAATGATAGGCATATGACAGTGATCTTACCATCTACCCCCAGAAGAGGCCAATCTAATAGACTAGTGACATGTCCTTGAAAAGGCTCAGTGAGGTGGATGCCATGATACTCTACCAAAGTCCCTCTTCAGGAAAGAAGGACATATTCCCCCACGTGCTGGGACTGCTGACAACAGATAGGCCTCAGCTGTCAGCCCTTCTTAGGAACTGTACCCGCTAAAGGGATCCACTCACCCAAGGGCATGAATCTTCCCCAGGGCAGCCAAGACTGATTGGCACAGAGGTATAAAGACTCGGCCTTCTCCCCCCAACTCAGAACTGAATCACAGCCCAACAGCTCTCTCTGCTCAATCCTTGTTCCTTTACATTCCTTCCCTTCTAAAGACAGTGAGCCCAAAGCACTGCCTAATAAACCTCCTACACACTAATCTCTGTCCCAGAGTCAGCTACCCAGGGAACCCAACATGCAACATTCAGATAAGACACCAGTTGAAGAATAACACCTTGTGAAATGATACACAACTTCATTTTTCCTAGCTGTTAGGGATACATGAGAAAATAGAGGGATATACATGAGAAAATACACATATATTTATGGTGTTTTGCCCCTAATAGCTAGAATACATGAGTCTGAGAATCAAGGGGTAGAGATCAGAATGGTCCCTCTGATTACCCCTCCCCAAGAACCCATTGAGGAATTGTGCTTCCTACCCCATGATCTTAGCCATGAATGGCTTAGAAACCCACCAACTATAATATAAAGGGGAAACTGTAGCAACCACAGTCAAATGAGGGCAAAGAAACTAAGGGCTTAGAACTCTAGGGGATGAAGGTCCACACCATCTCACAGGCCAGCCAACCCAGACCAGGTAAAGGGCTGACTGAGGCTGAGGGAGACTGGTGATAGAAAAGGTAGATTTTAAATATCAACTAAGGCTTCAATACAGTTACTATCAAGGAAACTGTACCTGTTTCACTAACTCTCTTGCCTTAGGTCACTCAGAGATTGCAGCTAGCCACCACCATGAAAAACTTTGTGACTGGTTAGATAAAATTTCTCTCACAAGAAAGAATGGATGGAATAGTGTTCTCACCAAAAAAAAAAAAACGTAAAGAAAAATTGTTCCCTTTATCTCTTTAGTAAGCTGGGAGCTGGATATCATGGAGGATATAATCTGCATGACACAAGTGGGGGACAATATCAGACACTGCTTATGTATCAGTGCAGTTCCTTCTACCTTCTGTGTCTTCCAGCTCTCACGCTTTCTTATCCAATTTAAGCAGGGGCATCTTGAGAGTGCCTCACTTCCTACCCGTGCCTTGCTTCTTTCCTTTCTTCTCACTCAAGTGCTGCCCTGCTGAAGCTACTGCACGATCATAATTGGTACCCACAGGCTCAAATATACCATGAGGAAAGGCAGGGAAGTTAACACCCTGGACAATGGGAGGCAAGGGTCAGTATACAAATTGTTCCCCTAGCCTTTCTTTCCCACCCAGGGATAGTTCTGAGACAGAATTTATGTAACTTCTCAGATATGTGGTCCCATGGTTTGAGCAATTAGTTATACTGGTGGCCAGATGGCTAGCATCTTCATATGGCCTCTCCCTCCTTGCCTGCATTACTCACCCTGATCTTTCACCTATGACACCTGAGATTGCATTGCCTAATAAAATAATAGCATAGAGGGGACTTCCCTGGCGGTCCAGTGGTTAAGACTCTGCACTTCCACTGCAGGGGGGCATGGGTTCGATCCCTGGTCGGGGAACTAAGATCCCACATGCCATGTGGTGGCGTGGCCAAAAAAAAAAGAAAACTTAGCATAGAAGGCTTCTGCCTAAGCTTCAGTTTTCTTGGGAACTATGAACAGCTAAGATAGTTATTACTGTTGATTTTATTGTTGTTCTTATCACCTCATGATTTGTTTAAAAGATTATAATTATTAAGGCATTTAAAGTGCTTAGAAGCACTGCCTAAACATTAGCTATCATCATCAACCTTACCATTACCATTACTGTTACCTTCCCAGCCACAAGCACCACCCCAGCCTCTGTTCCCCTCAAACTTTATATTCTATAAAATTGAACTTGTCCATATGTTCCAAAGGTGCTCATTCTTGCACTGAGGTGGAGGGACAGGTAGAGACAGAATGCAAATGTGGCAAGAGAAGGGAGCTGGGGCTCATGCTGAGGTAATCCCCCAAACCTTCAGACTATTCTAAACCTTGCTAATATCTTCCCCTTCAGAACTCAAGCATCACTAATTGTCTAAACAAGCAAGGTTACTTTTGATTTTATGGTGTTCTACAATATTTAATTTATTTCTACACACATATGTGTACACATATGCACATATACAAATATGTTCTGTCTCCCTATCTAGACTGAAGGATCTACTTGAATACCCCTCCTGGGGTCTTATTTCAGGCTGAGCTGATTCTGCTGTTTGAGGAAAAGTTTGCTTCACGGCTAGGCAGGCTGAACTAGATTTCTTCTTGCTGTTCTTGGTACTTTCAGTTGTTCACCTCACCTGTCTAGGTACACACCAAAGCAAGAGCTACTTGTCTCTAGCATTTCTTTTCCACAATTCCATGGCTGCTTCTCCTCTAATTAAATAAGACTTTTCCTAGGCAGAGAAATCTACCATTTTGTGGAAAAAGTACAAAAAGACTCCCAGGAGCTCGGAAGCCTTCATGGAATACTCTACTCCACCCTACAGCCATCCTGGTGACTTTAGCTAGCCTGAGTACCCTACCCTCACCATTAGAGCCCCGCCTCGAACACCTTGGGAGGAATTTGTGTGGCGGTGTAGGATCAGGGAAGAGAATCTTTCACAGTTGAGAAAGATGACAAATATTCCCCCGTGTATATCCGATCCCAGACTTCCTATGGTCCACACCTTGTGCCTGGGCTGACTGTAGAGATTTGACAAGTAAATGATGTGGGGTAGTAGGAGAGTTCCTTCCACATCACCCTCACATTTTCCTGTAATCATTTTTCCTTGTCTATTTCATCAGTGCTTGGGTCACAACTGTCTGCCTCCGGGACTGGCTCTTGCTCTTGCTATTTTAATTTTCTCTTACCATTTTCAAAATTAAAGTGGCTCTATTTTTATTCCAGACCTGCCTTCCTCCCCTTCTCAGCAGATTGCTTGGAATATAATCTGTCAAGAGAGAAAAAAGCCTGCTTTCTCCACGCTCAGGATCGCTAAGCTTTTCATCTTCGTCAACCAGAGGGGAGAGCAGTTGTTAATGGGGCTTCCTTTGTATTACATATATCAAACCCAGGCAAAATGAGACCCACAGGACTCAGCAGTGCTGCAGAGTTTCTTGCTAACTTTGTTAACTTTGCGGCTCCCTTACACTTAGATGAAGGATTCCCCACCTATGGAAGGTTTTATCCTCATTGACCTATAAAAAAATAATCACTCTCATGGATTTCTTTAAATCTCAGTTATTTTTAATCTGTAGTAAAAAAAATTTTAAGACCTTCACCTCTACTGCTTTTAAAAATGGTAATTTTCATAAATACTGTTTTGATACTTTAATAATAGATACAATTAGAGCTGTACTATTAAGGGCTAAAGGCACAACGTACAATAACATTCCATACCTAATGGAAGAAAGTTCTGACTTTGGGCTCAAACCTAACAAGCCTACCTTTTTTGTACATGAGAACAATCAGTGCATTGTCACTGGTGAATGAATGGCAGTAAACTCTGGATTCATTGGACCTCAAAATGCACCAGAATTTTTGGAGCCCATAAACTTTTTCTGAAGAAAGAAGAAAATCACAGAGAAACACCTAGACTCTCCACACAAATCAAACACCTCTTTCTCTACCTATAGCCTTCACTTTCCCTCCAATCTCCTATAGCACTGCTCTAGTTAAGTTTATCTGGTTGCAAGAAATTGAAACTCATTCAAATTACTTCAAGTGACACTGGGCTCACTGAAAGGAGGTGCGAGCACAGGAGTCCCAGGAAAAACAAAATCCAGACCTCCCTGCAGGTGATTATGGGTCCAAGGTAACTCAAGGCAGAATTTCACGGATCTTCATTAAGGCATGTAAAGTGACCTGCCATCAACATCAACTTTCCATGTGTCCATGTCTCTCTACCAACCGGCCTCCTCACCCTCTGCTCCCCATCTATCTCTACCCAACGTTAAAGCCTTTGCTGACTTAGAATTTCTTCACTCATTTGTTCCTGTCTCCCCAGGGGAGAAGGAAGGAAAGAACATGAGACTCAGCTCTCAGTTCGCAATGTTCAGTCTCTCACTAGTTCCTGGTGCAAACTTCCAGAAGAATCAGACCCAGCTCCTTTGACTTGTTGTTGTTTTGTGGTTTGCATCAGGCCATATTATAGGTAGCTGGCTGACCTACAGACTGGCTGCCTTGGGGCCATGTGACCACCTCTAATCCAATCAACAGTCACACCACACAAAGCCCATCATATGGTCCCGAGCATTGCACCTAGGAGGGAATCTGAGTGTAGCAGCCATGATGGCTGACTTGGGTACCCCAAGCCCTTACCTTCTCTTAAATAGAATGTAGCACTTAATCATGTAAAATGTTAGGTTGTTCACTAATGTTTTTGTGTATTCATATGTTTTACTCTGAGCGAGTACAATGTATAAGCTACTTGCAGGCAGAGGCCATTTTTTAGAGTTCTGTGTTCTCCATAGCCCCTGACACCCGGGAAGACTTGCACCGTGGCACTCAATAAATATTAACTTATTGATTGCCTCAAGAACCTAGTTATGACAACAACCAAAAAAACGGGTTGTTCTTGAGGCAATGTGTACTTGACCAAATCTCCATGTGCCTTCTATGCCCTTTAATTCTGTATTATAATTTTACTCCTTACTGTATCTACTTATATAGCAACTTGTCCCACCAAGATTTGAGATTGTGGATGATCACTTATTTCCCAAGGAACATGCTTAGGCACTAGAAGATTCTGAAAAGAAAAACTCAAAGGTTAACCTTTTATTACATGAGAAAAGAAGATTCCGTATAAGTTTAAATAGGAGTTTACATGTAACCCTGAGCCAATCAAACTACTTTGATATCTTTATGCCTTCTGGTTCTTCGTAGTTCTGCTAACATTTAGCCTTCCCATGTGTACCAGTTACCTAATGTTTCCCAAAGGCCTAAAAGGAGCCCCAGAAATGATGTATTCACTTCACCAAAGTCGTCATTTTCCATCTAATTCAGGGATTGCACAGGAATATAGTTTTTGTATCAGTAAAAGTTCACTTCTACAACAGACTTTGAGAAGTAAATGTTATTTCTTTCAGAGATTATACGTTAAGCCCTTTTCCATTACTTTTGGTACATTAAACATTCTTATAAGTAAACTCAGAATGTAAATAATCCGGGGACGTAAAGCATACATGTTAACGTAGCACTCTAGGTAATAAAGTATCAGGGAAACGTCCTCCATTGTCATTAAATAAACATTTCCTTTTTAACCATTAATTTGCTTAATAAGCCTCCCTCTTTTAAATAAATCATTATCAAAATGCATTTCAATCCATCTTCTTAAATTGCTTCCTGGACCCATGTATTCTGTCTCTCTTTGGGGGACGTAGTCCCACATAGAGGGCTCTGTTAATGTGTACAGCATCCTGAAGGATGGGCCCATGTCGTCAGTGTTCCAGGTGCACCTTCAGCAGACTGTTCCAACACTCTACTGGGCCACTGTTTCTGGGTGGTGCAATATGTTAAATGCCCTAAGTATGTGGGAAGCAAAGGGCTGCTGGTGCAACTCCGGTCAATACCGTGGGGCTCTGGGCTACTCACTCATATATCCTGCTTGTTCTAGATCCCAGATGTACCGCTGCCAATCTACAATGGACTGCTGCTGGGTACACCTGCTTTTATGGCTCGGAGGTTCAGCAAGACCTTGCAAATGACAGGAAGTTCTGAACTCATGGTTACGTGTGCCCTCATCAACAAGTAGTCTGTCTTTACAAGGTACCGTTAGGCTGCTTTTCGAAAGGCAATATGGCCTTACTCCAGAATTTCAGGGGTCTGCACTTTTATTCTCACACCGATAGGGTTTGTCAGATCAACTAGCCCAAGCAACAGATCTGCTTGTACTGCACCCTGGACGCGCTACGATGCCTTTCTTGTTTTGGAGCCCATTCAAAGATGGCGGTCTCTTATGTCACCAAGTATACGGGCCCAAGCACCACTCTTAAATTTGGAATGTGGTACCTTCGAAACCCCATTGCTATCAGCTAGTTAAGTTCTGTGCTAACTTCTCCTACTATCAGGCATGCTCTGCAAAGGAGAGCCAACACTGACATGCCTAATGATGCTGGGGCACCTTTTACAAGTGCACCCTCTTGGTGGCCTTAGTAAGTTTGTGTCCTTTGCCCATAGAACATAATGCTCTGGTGGATCTTCTGGCCTCACATATCTCCACTCCAGCATGCCCACTTCCCTGAGATTTTTGTTTCCTTCCTCTGGTATCGGCAATGATAATGCTGGCATTTCTACTTCGCTCAGCATGGGCTATCATTTCCTCTTGCTTCTAGAAGCCACTCAAGCAGTGAGTTTGTGCTATGCCCTGGAGTCTTTGCCAAGATAGTAAATCTGTGTCCTAAGAAAGTACCTCCAAGCCATTAATCTCTTCTTTACCCAATCTTATGTTCTGGCCCCTCAAGAACCCTCAAAATCCAGTACCATGGGCACTCCACTAGCTCCTGTCAGTACCTGCTGGCTAGGTCTTATAACTCCCTGAGAGTATAATACCATTCCTCCCTTATTAGACCCAGGACATCCCTAACTGGGACATGCTATGACTTAATCCCAGTTATAGGAATAGCAGCCAAGAGAAGAGGTAGGGCCTTATCTTGATGGGGGCAGGGTGAAGCCCGTTACCTTGCAGGAGAATGGTCTACAGTGGCTTCTCTCATGAAAGAGGTATATATTAGCTCTTACTAGGGAAAGGGACCACCTCTGCAAGCTCTGAGAATTCAGAGGAGTTTGAAGAGTCAACATATGGGAGACAAGCAACAAAGTGTCCCCATCCCATGCGTCAGGATAGGGACAATTTTCTCAACCAGGGGCCTGACTTTGGCATAACAGACCTGCCTCAGCTGTATAATCAATTGTCTTTGAAGCTCAGGAATCTATTTAATCTTGATTTTGGTCTTTTTCTTCTTTCCCCATTCTGAAGATACAGACCTCTTTGTAAGCTACCAAAAGAGCTTCTGACCTCCTTAGCTATCAATTTTTAACTGCCTTCAGCTTTTCATTATCCCTCTAATAAGCCTCAATGCAACTTAATAACAATCAGGCAGTTCCATTTCCCTTGTATGGATGTTTTCCCCCTGTATATTTCAAATGCCTAAACCAGTACATTGGAACACCTCTCAATTCACCAGGGAAAGTTTTTGCAATTGGGCCAACATCTTGTGTCAGAGACTATCTGTGCCCCCACACAGCACCTGGGATAGGGTTCTCCTTGCCAACCAGGCAGTGAGTGATCTAGGTCCAAAACCTCATCTTACCACCTGTTTTCTTTAAACACTTCTGGAACCACTGTGTCAGTTGGGTCCTCTGGGAAGCAGATAGATGCTGGGATAGATTTAAGAATGTAGATTGAAGAGTAATAACTGTGAAAAGAAAAGGAAGGAAGTGGGATTGGGCAGGGAGAGATGGCAGACTATCATGCATATTGGACAACAAACATCTCTGCCCGCCCAGTGAGACCCTTTGAAGCAAAGTCATCCATTAGGGGAGTCTGGCTCCCCTAAGGCCGAGGTGGATCTGAAGACGTAAATAGCAGGAGACTGCCAGTGAACCACATTCCTTACAACTTAGTAACAAGTCCTTCTTTGAAGGGGGGTCTGAACAGAACAATGCATCTCTGGGTCTGCCACTAAGATAGCTAAAATTAAAAAGTCTTTACCCTATATGTGGGCCTGAATAAATATTGACCTAATTAAGGCCAGACTGCCCCCAGTGGACATTTGGACAAATTCTACCTGGCTTAATGAGGCCCTCAACCCTCTCTCATCTCCAAAGCCTCAAAGTTCCTCTGAGTTTTTTTCCTAGTGTGTACCCAGATGTCTTCTTAACATCTCCATGTCAGAGGAGATTGGGAAAACCTTAGAGAGAGAGGCAAGTTTAAACAGCACTCACACCTTTAAAACTCCATCCTATTTTCTAACTAGCTTGCTCTGAAGAGGAAGTCAAATGGCTTACAGTTGGGTCAACCAAAAAACTAAGTCATGGCATAAATTCTCCAATCAGGCTCTGAATGTCAAATAGCTCCCAAGTTGCCATTTTGCAGGTTAAATTACATTTGTCATAGTATTTTTTAAAAAATGCTGAAGATAAAATAACAGCCTAAGCCCTGACTTTATGATGCTTTCAGTGTTTCCGAGCGTGTATAGGAATTCTACAATGCTAAGGCCAGAGTGAGGAAGACAGTCACACTATAAGTTTCTGCTTGAGAGCTATTCCTCAAAGGAGCAGCTCTTCGGGAGCTAAAAACAATATCATTTTCATGAGCCAGCCTGTTTGTTGACATTTTAGGGAAGCTTTGGACATTCTCAAAAAGAGTGAATCTCTAGGCCACAGAAACAGAAGTCTCTTCTCCCAAGGAGAATTGTTATGGATTATGGAATGTGTCCAACCTGGATAAAAGCAATACTTAATTGTAATTAAGTTAAATGCTAATGTTATCAATGAATAATCTGATTCAGAAGCTTGGAAAAGTGTTTCCCAGAAAGTGAAGAAAGGTGTGGTAGTCCCTGGAGGAAAAAATAATAATAATAACAGGTTTTGGATGCTCTGTGGTCCAAGAAAGAAACAGAGGAAGGAAGAAATGAGGAGAATCAGGATTTGGCTAAATGAAGTGCCACCTGAGCTCAGAGAGGACCACAGGGGACCAAGAGACATTGACGATGGAATTCACTAAGTAAGACTTCAGAGTTCTGTGGTCACCAGTTGGGCTGATGGTTCAAAGGACCAGGAGAAATTGGTTTTTTCCTGAGGTGAAGTGAAGCAAATAGCTATGTCCCACATTCCCAAAGACCACAGAAATTGAGTTCGCTAGGGCTCTGGGGATAGAAAGAAAGCTGACTATCAAGAAAGGCCAGTGACCTCAAGGTTAGGGCAAAAGAAGCAGCTCAGTAATGGCCACATAATTTGTGGGGGCCAGTGAAAATTTTTAAGTGTGAGGTCCCTTGTTCAAAAATTATTAAGAACTTCAACATGGGACAGCTGAGCATTAAGCCAAGTGCAAAACCCTTCTGAGCAAGGGGACCCTGCAACTGCACAGGTTGAACACCCATGAATCCACCCCTGAAGAAGCCAGGTATGTTAGCCATTCATTGCTGGGGGAGGAGAATTAGGCCCTACGTTTGAAGACAGGAGCATCAAAGAATTTGTGGACACATTTTAAAACTTTCACAGCTGGCCTCTGGCCAGAAATTACTTACAATCCTCCTACATGCAGAATGGAGTCACCTCCCAAGATCCCTCAGATGTCTCATCCCTTTATGTCATCAACTCAAACTCCAGGACATTGGCATCTAAATCAAGTCCAAATGCACATGACCAAATTCTGTTTCCCTATTGCTGTATAACAAATAGCCCCCAAATGTAGTAGATTTTAAAAATAAATATTTCCTATTACAGTTTCTGTGGTCAGGGGTTCAGGAGCAGCTTAACTGGGTCTGGCTCGAGAACTCTCCTGAGGCTGCAGCCAAGATGTCAGTGAGGGCTGCAGTCATCTGAAGCCTTGTCTGCGGCTGGACAGTCCGCTTCCGATGACTCACTCACGTGACTATCGGCAGGAGGCCTCGGTTCCTAGCCACACGGGTCTTTCCATTAGGCTTCCTGAATGGGGAAACAGGCTCTCCCCAAAGTGGATAATCCAAGAAAGAGAACAAGAGCAAGTCACTATGCCTTTTATGTCCCAATTTTAGACATCAGACACCATCACTTCTGCCATATTCTAGCATTAGAAGTAAGTTGCTAAGTCCAACCCTAACTCAAGGGAAGGGTAACTAAGCTCCACATCTGGAATTGAGGGAAAGATATCAAAGAATTTTAGGACCTATTTTTAAACCACCATGCTGACAAATTCAGTACTTATACCGAGCATTCTTTCACTCAGGAATACTTTCTTACAAATAAATTATTCTTAGTTGCATAAAAGGCAATAGTAGAAAAAGCAATGGCCCTAAGAAAGATCCCAAAGCCTTCCAGTGGTGACAAGAAGGAGCTCCCCGATGTTCTGTGTGTGCAAAGGCCATTCTCCCCTTCACTACTGACACCATTCTGTCTTTGCTTAAACCCTCCTGGGTCTGTCTTGTGTTGGGGTGTCTATGACTCTGAAACAGAGGGAAGATGGTTATATGGGTATTATACCTGCATCCTGACTTCATCAATACCACATATCTAGCAGAACAGGCCAGCGAGCCAAGTAAGAACAGGGAGTGACTGCTTCTTAGAGTCACACCAAGCCTGCCTTCTGCAAAGAACATGACTGTTGTAGGGGGACTTTTGCTTGTCAACTTTCCTACTCCCCTTTCTGTACCTTCCCTCTTCCATGCTATGGAAAACCTAGATCCTTTTCCCTGAATATGATCCTCTGTTGCAAGGAAACACAAAGCAGCCCAAAGCACCCAAACTCAAAGCAGCCCAAGAATAACCTGAAGACCTCAGGCATCTACATACCCGGGTTTGTAGTCAGTAAGAACCAGTAACATAGACACGAATAGGAGATAGAACCTCCAGGAAATGACCAAGGATTGGTAAGAGATAGATGAGGAGCAGTATAATGGATCAAAAAATATGCAGAGAAATCTAGAAGCCAAAGGAGGAAAATGCTAAGGAAGTACTTAGATAAGGTTTAAAAAAATGATGAGATACAAAAGTGGTACAATGTTGAGGCAAAATCAGGCAACATATTTGGATATTATTTTCCTAATAGAGACTATAAAAGTCATAAGGAGTCATTATAGTACAGCGGAAAAAACACAAAACTTAAAATCAGGTATCTTGAGTTATAATTTTGACTTTGCAATTTCTACTTATGTGACATCAGACAAAGCATTTTGCCACTTTTAATCTCGTGTAAGTGCATGAGTGTGTGACTGAGAGGGAGAAAGAGAAACTGAGATTGTATCTGTCCTAATTTTCTCACAGGATGTTCTAAGGAGCAAGTAGTATGTAGCAAGAGCTTAAGCTGTATATCTACAATGAATCAGAGAGATCTAGAAATGTTTTTCTAGGCATATTAAAAAAAAAACTATATCTCAGAGGTTTCCATGAACTGAATGTTTGTGTCCCTCTCCAAATTCCCATGTTGAAACCCTCATCCCAATGTGATAGTATCTGGAGGTGGAATCTTTGGGAGGTAATTAGGTCATGAGGGTGGCACCTTCATGAATGGGATTAGTGCCCTTATAATAAGAGGCCAGAGAGCAAGCTAGCCCTCTCTCTTCCATATGAGGATACCATGGGAAGCCAGCAGTCTGCAACCTAGAAGAACTGTGAGAAATAAATGTCTGTTTTTTATAAGCTCCTCAGTCTGTGGTAATCAGTTTTAACAGCCCAAACTTACCAAGACAAAGGTCAAGACTTCCCAAGTAACTAGGAAATAAAATGCCTTTCAATTAACCCCTCAACAGTATATTGAATGAGGGAAGGCAACACTTTCAATCAATCCCACAGCTTCACTACTATAAAGGGATTCAAGCGCCTTTGTCAATTTCACCTTTAAAAGTCCAGAATCTTGAGGCTTGAATTTTATAGCCAGACCTGGACCTCGTAACCGTGACCAGGTAAGCATAGTGCTGTGATTTAAAAGTAGCCACCCTAGATTGTTTGGGGACCAGGAACCTATGACATGGTAGCCCCCACACATATAGATTAGAACCATAGGAATGACAAAATAGGCATTTACAAAAGAAGAGGATTATATATCTGAGAAGAAGAGAGAAGGAATTCTGAGCAAATGAAACAATAGTTGTACTTTTCAGGAAAAAAAAAAAAAAAAGGAAAAAGGTAAGGTCATTGAAGGGAATTGAAAAATAAGGTCAATCCATCCCATGCCCTAATTTCAAAAAGCTGAGAGAGGTGCACCAATGCAATGTCATACACTCTGAATTTAACCACAAATGGAGCAAAGTTACTGCCTTCCCAATAAGGGTAATGTCAAGTTAGAAGCATTTAGGGTAGGGAAGAATATGGCAGTAGGCCATGGGAAGGGAGCCACAGGTAGCAGGAATGCCATGATCTAGCCAGGAGAGACAGGGACTCTCTGGGTGACTCTCTAGAAGAGACTGGAGACATTTGGGAACAAAGACAGTAGAGACTCTGCTAGTACTGCTGTGAGTCAGAACAAAACTGTAGTGTTGATTTATGCCTTAATTATATTGCCTAGGCTGTTGTTGCTTGGGAAACCATTGACTACTGAAATAATAAAGCCAAAGAGTTCAACAAATTAAAGGTATCAATTTTAGAAGTGGTAGGAAACATCTACTAAAATGAGGCAGAAGGGAACCAGCATTCATAGAGCAACTATGCTCTGAACCAGGAAACTTACATTAGGTCTCATTTAACCTTCATAAGCCCTTTATGCGAATACAGAATACAAGTTCCCTGAGGCTGAGTTTTTGTCTGTTTGGTCATTGCTGTATTACCAGAACCTAAAACAATTCCTGCAACTTAGAAAGCACCTAATAAATACCTGCTGCTGCAAAAATGAATAAATACAATTGTCTCCATTTCTCAGATGGCAAACTGAGATTCAGAAAGGGTAATTAAATTGCTGAAAGTGACACAACTAACCAAGATTTTAAACCAAATCTGTCTGACATTATCAAAGCCTACCTCCTTGGAAGTCATTTTCTACCAAGAGCAGAACTTCCAAAAATTTCTGACTCCACTTATTATTTAAACTCTTCCAAAAGAGTTGGAAGGACTTAGTATATGACTTTCCTGCTATTTTGTCTTTCAAAAAGTTAAGAAAACAGGTATTCCATACTTTGACCAATAAGAAAGTAGTAGTCCATGAAACAGTTGTGATAGAAATCTTAAGGAACAATTGTATATACCATAAAAAATGATAAGAATCTCGGTATAACTGGGCATGTATCCTAGACACTTTCTTAATATAAGTGGAAACCCAGGGTTAGACTATCTGAAAGGGAAGATACTTTTCCAGCATTAGAGCTTCTCAAAAGGAAAATTCTACCATTATAAATTTCCGCAGAGAGTTTTTAAAGGGAAAGATACTTAAAAACAAAAAGCAAACCAACAAACCAAAAAAAACCCCTAAACCCTGACCCTATCATAAGCCTACCAATGAGAAACAAGTAACAGCAGTTTGCCTCTGAGAAGGGGCAAGAGTATGGAGAGAGACCCCCTCATTGGCACAGGCATGCAAGACCAAATGGAAGCTGAGAGTGGACTGGAATTCTGAGAAAAATCCTGCTGCAGCCTCAGGGCCCACACAGAACACAATGTACCAGCAGCCTAATGTTGAAGGAATTTGAGGTCTCGGGTAGACTAAAGGTAACTATAAAAATAACCCACAAAAGTTTAACTATTGACTAGATTAGCTCAACCACCTCCCACTAAAAGCCCGACATAAAAAGAGGACTGCTCATTTCCTGACATAAATTCTATTTTACTCATTCTCACTATTCTATACACAGCATCCAGGATCAAATTTTAAAAATTATGAGACACACAAAAAAGAAACACAGTCACACATCATCAAGGCATAAAGTATTCAACAGAACCAAACCAGACTGTGGTCTTTTCTTTACATCCTTAGTTGTAGAAAGTCTGTTCTGCTAGTCTTCAGTTGTTCTCAGAGATGTTGTTCTATATGTAGTAGGAGTTTTGGTGTGTCTGTGGGAGCAGGTGAGCTCAGGATCTTCCTAGTCCATTATTCTGACCTGAGAGCCTAAAGTTTCTTTTTTCTCTGGCTGTCTTCAAGATCTTTTCCTTATCTTTGGTTTTCATCAAGTTGATTATCATGTACATATTGAAAGAAAGAAGTAAAACTGTCACTATTTGCAGATGACATGATACTATATATAAAAAAACCCCTAAACAGTCCACCAAAAAACGATTTGAACCAGTAAATGAACTTAGTAAAGTTACAGGATGCAAAATTAATATGCAGAAATCTGTTGTGTTTCCATACACTAGTAACAAGCTAACAGAAAGAGAAATTAAGAAAAGAATCCCATTTACAATTGCATCAAAAGAATAAAATACCTAGGAATAAATTTAACCAAGTGGGTGAAAGACCGGTACTCTGAAAAGTACAATATACTGATGGAAGAAACTGAAGACAACACAAACAAATGGAAAGGTATACTGTGCTCATGGGTTAGAAGAATTACTGTTGTTAAAGTGTCTATATTACCCAAAGTAATCTTCAGATTCAATGCAATGTCTATCAAAATGCCAAAGGCATTTTTCACAGAACTGGAACAAATAACCCTAAAATTTATAAAGAAACACAAAAGACCTCAATTTGCCAAATCAATCTTAAGAAAGAAGAATAAAACTGGAGTGGAAATCCCACTCCCTGAGTTTGAACTACACTATAAAGTTATAGTAATCAAAAAGGGATGGTACTGGCACAAAAACAGACATGTACATCAATGGATCAGAACAGAAAGCCCAGAGCAAACCCACATTTATATGGTCAATTAATTTTCAACAAAGGAGACAAAACTACACAGTGGGGAAAAGACAGTCTCTTCAATAAAAGATCCTGGGAAAACCAGATTGCTCAAGGGATCAATCCAAGAAGAAGATATAATAATTATAAATGTTTATGCACCCAACAGATACATAAGGCAAATGTTAACAACCATGAAAGGGGATATCGACAGTAACACAATAATATTAGGGGACTTTAACACCCCATTTACACCAATGGACAGATCATCCAAACAGAAAATAAATAAGGAAACATAAGCTTTAAATGACACAGTAGACCAGATAGATTTAATTGATATCTATAGAACAGTCCACTCAAAAGTGGCAAAATACACATTCTTCTCAAGTGCACATGGAACATTCTCCAGGATAGATCACGTCTTGGGTCACAAATCAAGCCTTGGAACATTTAAGAAAATTGAAATCATATCAAGCATCTTTTCTGACCACAACGCTATGAGATTAGAAATCAAATACAGGATAAAAAACTGTAAAAACCACAAATACATGGAGGCTAAACAGTGCTCTACTAAATAACCAAGAGATCACTGAAGAAATCAAAGAGGAAATAAAAAAATACATAGAAACAAATGACAATGAAAACACAATGACCCAAAACCTGTGGGACGCAGCAAAAGCAGTTCTAAGAAGGAAGTTTATAGCAATTCAATCTCACCTCAAGAAACAAGAAAAATCTCAAATAAACAACCTAATACTACACCTAAAGCAACTAGAGAAAGAAGAACAAAGAAAACCCAAAGTCAGTAGAAGGAAAAAAATCATAAAGATCAGAGCAGAAATCAATGAAATAGAAATGAAGAAAACAATAGCAAAGATCAAAAAAACTAAAAGCTGATTCTTTGAGAAGATAAACAAAATTAATAAACCCTTAGCCAGACTCATCAAAAAAAAAGGGAGATGACACAAATCACTAAAATTAGAAATGAAAAAGGAGAAATCACAACTGACACCACAGAAATACAAAAGATTATAAGAGACTACTACAAACAACTATATGCCAATAAAATGGACAACCACGAAGAAATGGACAAATTCTTGGAAACGTACAATTTTCCAAGACTGAACTGGGAAGAATTAGAAAATATAAACAGACCTACCACAAGCAATGAAATTGAAACTGTAATTAAAAATCTTCCAACAAACAAAAGTCCAGGAACGTATGGCTTCATAGGTGAATTCTATCAAACATTTAGAGAAGAGCTAACACCCATCCTTCTCAAACTCTTCCAGAAAACTGCAGAGGAAGGAACACACCCAAATTCATTCTACAAAGCCACCATCACTCTGACGCCAAAACCAGAAAAAGATATCACAAAAAAGAAAATTGTAGACCAATATCACTGATGAACATAGATGCAAAAATCCTGAACAAAATACTAGCAAATAGAATCCAGCAACATATTAAAAGGATTGTACACCATGATCAAGTGGGATTTATCACAGGGATGCAAGGATTCTTCAGTATATGCAAATAAATCAATGGGATACACCATATTAACAAATTAAGGAATAAAAACCATATGGTCCTCTCGATAGATGCAGAAAAAGCTTTTGACAAAATTCAACACCCATTTATGATAAAAACTCTCCAGAAAATGGACACAGAGGGAACCTACCTCAACATAATAAAGGCCATATATGACAAACCCACAGCAAACATCATACTCAATGGTGAAAACCTGAAAGCATTTCCACTAAGATCAGGAACAAGACAGGGATGCCCACTCTTGCCATTCTTATTCAACATAGTTTTGAAAGTCCTAGCCACAGCAATCAGAGAAGAAAAAGAAATAAAAGGAATATAAATTGGAAAAGAAGTAAAACTGTCACTGTTTGCAGATGACAATATTATACATAGAAAATCCAAAAATGCCATCAGAAAACTACTAGAACTAATCAATTAACTTGGTAAGGTTGCAGAATACAAAATTAATGCACAGAAATCTCTGGCATTCCCATATATTTACAACAAAAAATCAGAAAGAGAAATTAAGGAAACACTCCCATTTACCACTGCAACAAAAAGAATAAAATACCTAGGAATAAACCTACTGAAGGAAGCAAAAGACTTGTACTCAGTAAACTATAAAACACTGATAAAGAAATCAAAGATGACATAAACAGATGGAGAAATATACCATGCTCTTGGACTGGAAGAATAAACATTGTGAAAATGACTCTGCTACCCAGAGCAATCTACAGATTCAATGCAATCCCTATCAAACTACTAATGGCATTCTTCACAGAATTAGAACAAAAATTTTTACAATTCGTATGGAAACACAAAAGACCCCAAACAGCCAAAGCAATCTTGAGAAAGAAAAATGGAGCTGGAGTAATCAGGCTCCCTGACTTCAAATTATACTACAAAACTACAGTTATCAAGACAGTATGGTACTGGCACAAAAACAGAAATATAGATCAATGGTACAGGATAGAAAGCCCAGAGATAAACCCATGCACATATGGTCACCTAATTTATGACAAAAGCAGCAAAAACATACAATGGAGAAAAGACAGCCTCTTCAATAAGTGGTGCTGGGAAAACTGGACAGCTACATGTAAAAGAATGAAATTAGAACACTCCCTAACACCATACACAAAAATAAACTCCAAATGGATTAAAGACCTAAATGTAAGGCCAGACACTATAAAACTCTTAGAGGAAAACATAGGCAGAACACTCTATGACATCAATCACAGCAAGATCCTTTTTGACCCACCTCCTAGAGAAATGGAAATAAAAACAAAAATAAACAAATGGGACCTAATTAAACTTAAAAGCTTTTGCACAGCAAAGGAAACCATAAACAAGATGAAAAGGCAAGCCTCAGAATGGGAGAAAATATTTACAAATGAAAAATGGACAAAGGATTAATCTCCAAAATATATAAACAGCTCATGAAGCTCAATATCAAAAGAAACAATTCAATTAAAAAATGGGCAGAAGGCCTAAATAGACATTTCACCAAAGAAGACATACAGATGGCCAAGAGGCACATGAAAAGATGCTATCACTAATTATTAGAGAAATGCAAATCGAAACTACAGTGAGGTATCACCTCACACGGGTCAGAATGGCCATTATCAAAACATCTACAGGGCTTCCCTGGTGGCGCAGGGGTTGAGAGTCTGCCTGCCGATGCAGGGGACACGGGTTTGTGCCCCTGTCCGGGAAGATCCCACATGCCGCGGAGCGGCTGGGCCCGTGACCCATGGCCGCAGAGCCTGTGCGTCCGGAGCCTGTGCTCCACAACGGGAGAGGCCACAACAGTGAGAGGCCCGTGTACCGCAAAAAAAAAAAAAAAATCTACAAACAATAGGGCTTCGCTGGTGGCGCAGTGGTTGAGAGTCCACCTGCCGAGGCAGGGGACAGGGGTTCGTGCCCCGGTCTGGGAAGATCCCACATGCCGCAGAGCGGCTGGGCCTGTGATCCATGGCCGCTGAGCCTGCACGTCTGGAGCTTGTGCTCCGCAACGGGAGAGGCCACAACAGCGAGAGGCCTGTGTACCGCAAAAAAAAAAAAAAAAAAAAAAATCTACAAACAATAAATGCTGGAAACCATGCGGTGAAACAGGAACCCTCCTGCACTGTTGGTGGGAATGTAAATTGATGCAACCATTATGGAGAACAGTATGGAGGTTCCTTAAAAACTAAAAATAGAACTACCATATGACCCAGCAATCCCACTACTGGGCATATACCACAATGTTAATTGCAGCACTATTTACAATAGCCAGGACATGGAAGCAACCTAAATGTCCATTGACAGACGAATGGATAAAGAAGATGTGGCACATATATACAATGGAATACTACTCAGCCAAAGAAAGAAACGAAAATGAGTTATTTGTAGTGAGGTGGATGGACCTAGAGTCTGTCATATGGAGTGAAGTACATCAGAAAGAGAAAAACAAGTACCGTATGCTAACACATATATATGGAATCTAAAAAAGAAAAAAATAAAGTGGTACTGATGAACCTAGTGTCAGGGCAGGAATGAAGATGTAGACATAGAGGATGCACTTGAGGACACAGAGGAGGAGGGGGAAGCTAGGGCAAAGTGAGAGTAGCATCGACATATACACACTACCAAATGTACAAGAGATAGCTAGTGGGAAGCAGCAGCATAGCACAGAGAGATCAGTTTGGTGCTTTGCAATGACCTAGAGACGTGGGATAGGGAGAGTGGGAGGGAGTTTCAAGAGGGAGGGGACATAGGGATATATGTATGCATATGGCTGATTCACTTTGTTGTACAACAGAAACTAACACAGTATTGTGAAGCAATTATACTCCAATAAAGATCTATTAAAAAAAAACAAACTGGATGGTACTGGCACAAAAACAGACACATAGATCAATGGATCAGAACAGAGAGCCCAGAAGCAAACCCACGCTTATATGGTTAATTAATTTACAGCAAAGGAGACAAAACTATGCAGTGGGGAAAAGACAGTCTCTTCAATAAATGATCTTGGCAAAACGAGAGAACTCCATGAAAAAAGAATCAAACCAGACCTCTATCTTATACCATACACAAAAATAAATCAAAATGGATTAAAGACTTAAACATAAGACCTGAAACCATAAAACTCCCAGGATAAAACATAAGGAGTACACTTTTTTATATCAGTCTTAGCAATAATTTTGGGGATCTATCTCCTCAAGCAAGGGAAACAAAAGCAAAAATAAACAAATGGAACTATATCAAAGTAAAAAAGCTTTTACACAGCAAAGGAAACTATCAACAAAACAAAAAGACAACCTACTAGATGGGAGAAGATATTTGTAAATGATATATCTAATAAGGGGTTAATATCCAAAATACATAAAGAACTCATAAAACTCAATATCAAAAAAACAAACAGTATGATTAAAAAGTGGGCAGAGAACCTGAATAGACATCTTTCCAAAGATGACATACAGATGGCCAACAGATACATGAAAACATGTTCAACATCACTAATCATCAAGAAATGCAGGGCTTCCCTGGTGGCGCAGTGGTTGAGAGTCTGCCTGCTGATGCAGGGGACATGGGTTCGTGCCCCAGTCAGGGAAGATTCCCAAATGCCATGGAGTGGCTAGGCCCGAGAGCCATGGCTGCTGAGCCTGAGTGTCCAGAGCCTGTGCTCCGCAACGGGAGAGGCCACAGCAGTGAGAGGCCTGCATACCGCAAAAAAAAAAAAAAAAAAAAAAGAAAGAAATGCAAACCAAAACCACAATGAAAGAGACATCACCTCATACTTCTCAGAATTGCTATCATCAAAAAGACAACAAATAAGGAGTGGTGGTGAAGATGTGGAAAAATGGAACATTTATGAACTGTTGGTAGGAATGTAAATTGGTGCAGCCACTATGGAAAACATGATGAAGTTTCCTCAAAAAATTAAAAATAGAATTACCATCTGATCCAGCAATTCTACTCCTGGGTATATCTGAAGAAAACAAATACACTAATTAGAAAATATGTATGCACCCCTATGTTCATTGCAGCATTACTTATAATGGACACAATATGGAAGCAAACTAAGGGTCCATCAACCAATGAATGAATAAAGAAGATGTAGCATACACATACACACACACACACACACACACACACACACACACAATGGGATACCATATGATTTCACTTATATGTGGAATCTAAAAAACAAAACAAATGAACGAACAAAACAAAACAGAAACATATTCAGTGATAGAGAACAAATTGGTGGTCACCATAGGAGAGGGAGTCAGAGGGGTTGGGTGAAGGGGATTAAGAGGTACAAACTTCCAGTTATCAATAAATAAGTCAAGGGAATATAATGTATAGCATATGGAATATAGTCAATAATATTACAATAACTTTTTGGCTACTAAACTTGTGATCAATTCATAATGCATATAAATGCCAAATAATTATACTGTACATCTGAAATTAATACTGTATGTCAACTATATTTCAAAGAAGAATTAAAAAGGAAATATTACACATAAAAGAAAGATAAAAATGATAACAGAAATTTAATTTCATCAGAAATTATGCAAGCCATAAGCCAAAGGAAAACCTTTAAAGAAAAAATGAAAATAAAAATTGGTCACTCCAGAATTCTATACCCAGTGAAACTATCAAAAATGAACGGGAGGTTAAAAAAAATGAAGAGGAGGAAAAAATTTTTCAAACAAACAAAAGATAAGAAAACTCAGTGTCAGCAAATCAGTACTATAAGAAATGTTAAAGGAAGTTCTTCAGGCAGAAGGAGTACAATACCAGACGAGAATCTGGATTTACATAAGAAATAAAATAGCATTGGATATTACTTTTAAAATGAGAGTAAATATAATTTTTATTTTTAATTTCCTTAAAAGATAATCAGCTGTCTAAAGTTAAAAAACATCAAAATATATTGTGAGACTTACATAGAAGTAAAATGTATGACAATGATAGCACAAAGGATGGAAGAGAAGACATGAGAGTGGCCCTTACATAATAATATTATTGAAGGTAGACTGTAAGTTAAATATATGTTTTCTAAACCCTAGAGCAACTGAAACTAAAACTAAGAAGTATAACTATATCTATGTGTATGTAGATATAGACATGTATGTGTGTATATATGTACATATCTATATCCTACATGTCTATAGTAAAACTATATCTCCATATACAGATAAAATGCAATCCTAGAAAAAATGCTCAGTTAAACCAAAAGCAGGTAGGAAAAGAGGATGGAAAGAAGTAAAAGACAAATGGAACACATGGAAATCAACTAATGAGAGTGAATTTAAATCCAAGCAGATAATTACATTAAATGTAAATAGTCTAAACACCTCGATCTTTAAAAAAAGGAAAAGACTGTAATGTTCAATTACAAGAAAGCAAGAACCAACTGTATGCTGTCTACAAGAAACTTACTTTAAATATAAAGATATAGATGTTAGAAGTAAACTGATGGACAAAGACATACCATACAAACAATAAGTATAAGGAAGCTGGAGTGGTTATATTAATATCAGACAAAAAAGACTTCAGGGGCTTCCCTGGTAGCGCAGTGGTTGGGAGTCCGCCTGCCGATGCAGGGGACGCGGGTTCGTGCCCTGGTCTGGGAGGATCCCGCATGCCGCGGAGCGGCTGCGCCCATGGGCCATGGCCGCTGGGCCTGCGCGTCTGGAGCCTGTGCTCCGCAGCGGGAGAGGCCTCAACGGTGAGGGGCCTGCGTACCGCAAAAAAAAAAAAAAAAAAAGACTTCAGAACAGGGTTATAAAAGGGGTGAACAAGAACATTACATAATTACATCCTTTTTGCTTTGTTGGCATACATTGTACTTCTATGCATGTTGTAAATCTCACAGTACATTTTTGCATTTATCTAGCCTTTCTTATATGAGCTATACCACTGGGTAACAAAATAGTACATGAGGGCAAGCACCTTTTTATAAAAGTATTATAATTAATAAGTGAAGAATAAAGAAGAAAATTTCACTACCTTGCTATTCCCAATCAATTAATGGATTTGGATATTGAGTATCGACTGCTGCTAGTATCACAAAAAGATGAACAACATACATTATGTGTTTCCTGATGAAAGACTACACAACCATCTACCATCTTCCAAAGGGCTCATAAGTCTGATAAATACTTTGCATCATCTGCAAACTTGCAGGAAATTCAAAGGACAGAGGAGCTAGGTGAACTGTACCAAAAATATGCAATCAACAAAATCCAGACTAAGGATAATGCTACAGTAATGGGTAGTAGTGGTGGTAATGCTTGTCAGATGCCTCAGGTTCTTCAACAGATAAATTACAAGGAAAATAAAGGGATGGAAGGACACTGTAGGTTAAAAGAGAATTAAAAGCAAAAAAAAAAAAAAAAAAAAAAAAAAGGTGGGCAAGACTAAAATACACTGTTTAGGGATACAAGAAGAGATTACTATAAAAATTCCAGTGAGTATTTACTTCAGAGGGTGAGAAGACAGAAATTGTGGCAGGACACACAGAGGAGCTTCTGGACTGGGTGGCAAAGTTCTGTTTCCTAGTCTGAGTGATAGTTATAAGAATACTTGCCTTGGAAATTCCCAGGTGGTCCAACAGTTAGGACTCTGTGCTTTCACTGTCATGGCCCGGTTGGGGAACTAAGATCCCGCAAGCAGCGCAGCACGGCCAAAAAAAAAAAAAAAGAATACTTGCCTCATAATAGCTCTGTAAGCCATACATTTCCTTTATGTGGCTTTTATTATCTGTGTTTTAGTTTACAATAAAAAGGTTAAGAAAAAGTAGCAGTGTGTCTCAGGGCTCAAAACTGAAAAGATGTTACGTAAAAGTTTAAAAATGGGGGCTTGACAAAAGATAGATCCTAAAGAAGGACTAAAATCACTCAGGAGAGTGCAGAATAGATTCAAAGTAAAAATATAAACAAGGAAAGTAGACTCACTACTCATGGCAAAAGGATTAATGTTAACATATTCCTATGAGAACAGAAATGAGAGGCCAGAATTTCCATCTTCAGTTAGGGAGTAGGATCTTTGGTCCTTCCTAACCAGAACTGTTCTTGTCTTTTGGTTCAAAGTACAAGACTGGTGAGGGCTTCCCTGGTGGCGCAGTGGTTGAGAGTCCGCCTGCTGATGCAGGGGACACGGGTTCGTGCCCCGGTCCGGGAAGATCCCACATGCCGCGGAGCGGCTGGGCCCGTGAGCCACGGCCGCTGAGCCTGCGTGTCCGTTGCCTGTACTCCGCAACGGAGAGGCCACAACAGTGAGAGGCCCGCGTACCGCAAAAAACATAAATAAATAAATAAATACAAGACTGGTGAAAAGAAAAAAAAAATTATCCAGAGATTCTAGTTACGCCCTAAGAATTCAGATTTCCAGATTAAAATAAATCACATCCCAGGGTACAAGTGTGATATGATCAAAGGAATGCTATCAGCTAGCTCTGAGGAATCATGGAAAGAAGCACTGTCTGTTTAGAGTGACTTGTTTAGATGCCACATAATAGGGTAAATTGGAAATTATGAAGGTCTTTTGACAACTACTTAAGCTATCTACGCCACCAAACTTCCTATTAATATGTGTTTATATATGCACAGTAACTACACATAAAGATTACTCGTCAGAATGCCAAAGCATCACAGGCATTTCCCCTAAAACATGATAGTCAAACATTGTTATCTTTTTAATTATTGTAGCCACAGCATTTGATTCAATATATGCTACACAGTGACATGAATATATAAATTATGATTCTTCAACTATTGAACATGCATTGCCTTTAGCTTCCATGTTCTCTATTTTACTTAAGTACCTTGATTTTCATGGAGTTTGCTAACACCAGTATTTCTAGCTGTCATTAGGATAAAATAACTGCTATTTGTATTCTCGCAGGGCAGGGTACTAGCCTGGAAGTCAGAAAGTCTCATTTTAGTCTAAATTCTGTCATTAACTAGTTCTGTGACCCTGGTCGAAGCACCCTCTAGGAAAGAATTTCATTTTCCCATCTGTAAACCATAGATGTTGGATTACAGCTGAGTGTAGTGGAATAACTGAGGACATGGAAAGGAGACGTGACCCATGAGCCCCCTCGGCAAACCGAGGGCTGGCGAATAAGCCAGGACTGCAGGCAGTCCTGGATACTTTGGGCACTGATCCATGAAATGACCTCAGTATAATCAGAACACAAGGAAACGTCCCTGTGCTACTTTAGTATAATCAGAATGATGGGAACACAAGGAGATGTCCTTGTGCTGCTTGTGAGCTCAAGGACGAAGCATGGCATGTCTTCAAGAAAGCCCATTGTTGCTTGTATAATCAATAAAAGGATACGTTGCTGCTTTGGCATTTCTGAAATGTTAAAATTTTAAGTCTTAAGATGTAAACATAGGTAATGCTTAAATAAAAGCTACCACAGCAGGACAGACGGCGCTGTTTTGCCTGAGCGAGCGGCAGCCCTCTACTGCTGTGCTTTGGCACAATTCATCTCCTGTGATGAGCTTACTTTTGGCCCTGTCCTAAGAAACTACAACAGCTGAGGGTCAAAGAGAGTATTTTCACTATTTTAATAGAGGCCTGTAGGTTTTGAAATTTTCTCATATTTCAAAGGGAACAAGTTTCTAACAGTGTCATTTCAGACACCTTTTCAGGGCTGGTGATTGACATTTCGCACAGGAGATCCTATAGAGTTTGCTTCTCTGCTTCTGAATTCAGAGTTCCAAACCCAGATAAGCCAAATCCCAGGCTCTTAACAGAGGGTGGTCTCACTATAGATTCAACAACAGAAAGCCTCAGAAATCATGGATATTAGAACGCCCCTTTTAAACTGACATTTAAAGCCTGTATGTTCATTTTTCACTCATAAAATTGGCAAAATTGAAAAGAATGACAATACCCAGGGGTTGCTATAGCAGTGGATGAAGGTGCACTGTCATGTAACTATTCATGGAAGAACAAATTCGTAGAAATTATTTTGGATATCATTTCGGCAGTATCTATCAAAAGTTTACATCTCATGCCTTTTGCCTCAACAGTTACAATGATAGACATTTACCCTCTTCAAACAGTTATACATGTACATACAGATATGCCTGCGAGAGTGGAGTTTATGGCCTTATTTATAATAATGAAAAGCTAGAAAGAACACAAAAGCTAATCAATTGAGATTAGTTGAATAAAATTAAGCACAGCCAAACAATGAAACTCTATTCAGTCATTAAAAAGAATGCAAAAATGGGGCTGGCTATGGAGCAGGGCTACGAGAATTTCAAAAAGGAGAAAAGGAAGAATTATCCCTACTTTCTTGAGCTCACAGGTGGCTTTTTTCCTGGACTTCTGGCCAGAAGGAGGGATTACAGGAGATATTGATGATGGTGTCCATCATACAGTTTAATATGTCTCATAGCGGGGAGATAAAGAAGAAACAAAAATAAGAAACACAAAAAGACCATATTAGTTGTTCTTCATGTTTTAACGCCTTTCCCAATTTTCTTGTTCTATTTACTTTTCAGATTCCTCAAGCAGTTGTTTTTTTGTATTTTGTCATCTTAAGTAGCAATCAACTGCAGTGTGCTTACGCCAAGTAGAAGTTTTACCCTCCTCCCTTTTAAATTCTGAGGCAACACATACACACACACAGGCTTTAAAAACAGAAGTTCTACAAAAAAAGATTCCTCCTGTATACTTCTAAAGAGTAAATGTTCTAATTTACTTAGTCACTAAAGGTACCGTTTTTGTTGTTGTTAGCATTAGATAGGGTTGGGCTTTTGGGAACAGAGCTCATGTTTATGAGCACTTATTGAGGGGTGGGATAGGGAGGGTGGGAGGGAGGGAGACGCAAGAGAGAAGAGATATGGGGACATATGTATATGTATAACCGATTCAATTTGTTATGAAGCAGAAACTAACACACCACTGTAAAGCAATTATACTCCAATAAATGTAAAAAAAAGAGTGATAAATTGAAATTGCTATTTCTAAAAAAAAAAGAATGCAAAAGATATATATGTACTGACATGCTATGCATAAGAAATTATTATTTAATGAAAATGCAAGTTGTAAAACACAATGTAAAATATGGCCCCATTCATGAAACCGTAAATGTTTATGTAGATATGGACGCATATTCATGCAGATATATATGTGGGTAATAGATGAGATTACAAAGGCATACAAAAAAGCCTGAAAAACTAGGCACCATAGAGGCTTTGACAATGTACCTCTTAGATCTTCTATTGCAGGGAGCACAATCGACCAATGGCCCCTAACTGCTGTGCTCTGAAATCCATCACTGTGCTGGCACCAAAGCCACCTTCCCCTGAGATGGATCCCAGCCAATGACTAAAAGCAGCAGAGATACCAAGGCAGGTCCATTTCTGGGAGAGGCATGACTGCTGACAGGAGACTGTGTCAAAGATCCCCCATTTGCCTGTTCTAAACTTCCTTAGAACTAAGGCCTTGCTTCCTTCCTTCCCTCTCTCCTTCATAGCTCAGAGCTGCGCTGCAGTCCAATGGCTCTCCTCATCTCCTCCGACTCACTCCCCACTGTGTCCAGACTAACACCAAGTTGGCAGGGGTTTCTGCAGGAAAGTGAAAGCACATGTAAATATTTTGCTGCAAGCCATAAGACTTTTGCAAACTACTTTTCTTAAAGATTCCAAATAACAGTAATAGCAACAACACCCATGTGCTTAAGGTGAACGTCTTCTCTGCATGAGCAGAGGAGCACGTGCAGACTCTCACACGGATGGTCTGGTCCCTCCATCAACAGAGCAGGTAATCTAATGACTCCTATTAAGGTCTGAACAGCACTTTATAGTTTTCACTCCCATTAGACCTCCACCACGGCCCTGGCAAATAGGTAGACTTTGCATTATGTACCTCTTTTCACAGCAGGAGAACTTCAGCTCTCTGATCCTCAAACCTCTTGATTCAATCCACTGTTCCTTCCCTGGATTGTCCCCTGCATTGAAGAGCCCGGAGAACCTGAGCGAGGAGTGACTGCCCTGATGAACTAGCATACTGTGCTCACGACCACCCGAAAAGTAGATATTATCATTATCCTCATTTTACAGATGAAAAACTTGAGACCAGAGAGGTTAAGTGCCTTGTCCAAAGTCACACAGCAGTAGTAAGTAGTAGAGCTGAAATTTGGACCAAGGTAGTGTGATTGCAAATTGTTGCATGAAACTACTTATTAAGAAAAGCCAACTCTCCAAAAGTGGTAAAAATAGGCCAATTTGCCTTCTCTTATCTGTATTTCTTTATTGCTCTTCCTCATCTTCCCACTCCAACAGAGGCATCTTTTCACCTTTTTCTCCCATTATCTCTTTCCCAAGTGGTTGTTTACGGAAATCCTGTCTTCACATCATGCTTGAGTAAAGGTACAATCTATAATCGGGACCCTGAAAAAGGGAGAGAGGTATTAACTTGGCATGGAGGGCAGACCTGAGATTCAGATAAGACTGAAGGAGAGGCCTTATGACTTAGGAGGAACCAGAAAGGATCCCACAATGGCAATGTGAGCCTGGAACAAGCAGAACCAAGTTCTGACAGGGTCTTATGAGTTCATGTATTTTAAACCATTCTGAGACCTATGTGCTATTACCTCTAGGAGTGACCTATGAAAATGGACAGAAGAAGTTGGAGAGCAGAATGTGGGGATGTGGAAGACCAAAGCATCATAAATGAGAAGTGGGAGCTAATTTCAGTAACGTGGGAGACTAGGTTTTTCTTTGATAGAGGGTGGAAGATTTTTTAGAAATTTGAGGCATCGTAAGTAAAATTGAGTTGGCACCACTGACTCGTACACCTTTGCAGAAGGCTGGGTTATTTTTTCACTCTTTCCTTGAAAAGGACCAAATATCTGGTGTTTTCTGCCCAGAAGAAATAGAAGAATAGTCTCTGTATCAACACCTATCAACTCCAAGGTAAGTTCCTTAAGTCAAAATCTCAAGGAATCAGGGGGAGGGATAAATTAGGAGTTTGGGATTAGCAGATACAAACTATTACATATAAAACAGATAAACAACAAGGTGCTACTGTATAGCACAGGGACCTATATTCAATATCCTGTTATAAATTATAATGGAAAAGAATAGGAAAAGAAGAAAAAATCCCCAGGAGTCAATAATCGTAAAAGTGTGAGGTTAGTTCACCATTTTGCTCAGATCTAGATCCATCTGAGAGAAAAGGGTACCCGTTCCCTGATCAGGATGGCAAGAGGCCAAGCAGAAGCCAATGAGAGTTCTCCAAGAACTCCGAGGCCAAAGGCTGGCCACAGCCAGCCGAACCCTGGGTGTGCTTCCACTCCCTAAGCACTCACTCACACAGCATCAGCTATGTACATGGCCCCAGAATGGTTGGGACAAACGTAAGCAGTTGGGGCAAATAGTGCCAACTGCTGGCTCAAGCACCAGTGGGAAAAGGGCAAACGGAATGCCAGGTAACAGGGCCCCCGACTACGATGGGCTACGAAAGCCACAAACCTGGAAGGAGGTTTGCGATGACTCTCAGAGGGTATTTTCAATATTTGGTGCATAGGGTCCTTTTGGGCTCTGCTCTGCATTAAAATGGCACCCCTGGGTGACTGGGAAAGCGGAGGGTGTAGGAGGGGAATTGAGACCAGCCTAGTGGAGCCCAGGGAAGGGGTGAGTAGTTCAAATTTTTTTCAGTTTCTCAATGACCCAATGAATGTTGGACTAATGATAAAACAATTGTATCAAAGACCCCTCCTGCCCCTCCAGCTCTGGTTTGGTTTGGTTTTCTCAGATGTGGGTGACAGTATATCTTTCCCTTGGTTAACCATGGTAAAATCATTTGAGTTCTTTTAAAGGCCAGGGTCAATCTGGAGAAGACACCTGCCTTCACAGCCTGAGTAGTGGAAATTTTGCCCACACAGGGACAGAAGCCAGCTTATGAGGATTCACTTTAGGAGCTACATTGGGAAGTGTCTCAACATAAGCATTTCCTGCTCAAGCCTGAGCTTCCCCAGCACTGTCACATCACAGCTCCTTCCTTCTGTCTCACATCCCTCCCTCAGCATGAGCACTTCTTTAATGCTATGGACCCAGCTAATCCAGCATACTTTGTTAACCAAGGATTTCCCAGGACAGTCTTCACTTCAAACGTTTGGTTGTTCCCACAAATCAAAAAATTATACCAGAAATTCCACTATTTCCACATCTGAATTATTCCCTCTTGAACCCAGAGGTGGCATAAAAATCCTGTTGCCATACTTTGTATCCCAATTTTTATTTTTAAAAACTAGGCTATTCATCCATTGTCAAAGGACCTGGGCCTTTGCATAACCAAAAATCACCCTGAATGCCACAGCTTCCTCCCTCTAAACGCACGGCAGAAATTGTTACTGGAACACAAAATTCCATGCCATTAAAGACTCATTCTACCTCAGAATCCTCAAAGCAATAGAATCAAGGTTAAGAGTCATTGTCAATCAATTATACATTTGTTCTAAGGGCTGTAAACTTATTTATACTGATTTCACTGTCCAACAGGTTAATGTAGTACAATCTAGACAGTGTCTAGTGTAATCTAGACAGCTGTATCCCAAGATACAGATCTGTATTTTAACTCTCATTCTGCACAGTAAATCCAGTTTAAAAGAAGATACCTGTATGGATAATTCTTTATCCAAGAAATGTGTTCCTAACTGTAGAATTTTAGGAGTTCAAGGAGATGGGTAAAACAGAGCTGAGGGCCTTCCTGCAGCTTCAAATGTAATCACGTGGGAGACCCCAATTCCATCTGTGCCCAAGACAGGCCTAGTGTATAAGTAAAAACATTTTTAGAACATTTTTAATTTCAAGATTAGAACCTTGAAACGCTTAGAGAAATAAAGTTACTAAGTCGTGAATCCACCTCTTATCTATAATAAAATACTGAAGATACAAGGCACTCTACATTCACCAGGACTACCTGAGTCCTTTCTGGTGACCAGGAAGGCTCCAGGAAGAGTGGGAAAGGATTGTTCCTACTCCCTACATCATATCACACCATCAGAATTTGTGCACGCATGAGTCATGCCCATAAAAGGATGATTTCCAGATTATTTATTATAACAAAACCATTTCAGAAAATGTTTGGTGTCTAGGGGATTATTTTAAGGATGATAGTTAGCATTCATTCATCACCTCCAGAAGTAGTTCTGCATTAGCAATGCTGTTTAATTTCTGGATTTATAATGTCACATTTTACGAGTTCAAATAAAGATGGAGACAAGACCCAACGTTGGCTGAACTATCTGAAGACGGTTTACAGGGATAATAATAGTAACCTGAAACTGTTAGAGCAATTGCTGTAATTTTCCACGTCAGCCCCAGTTTCAAATATTGAACTACAGGCTACAGAAGGTAGCCTGGTTCCTTAGTCAATTTATAGAGTGGATGATTTGGGAAGTTTGAATAAAAAATGTAGTGGAATATTTTCTTTTGAATGTAGGGGGGAAAGGCAGGTTGCTTGCCAATTCTAGATATTGTTCAATGACCACAAACCATCAGGACAGTATATGAGCTATTTCCTTTTCAAGTGAAAAACCATCACTATGAGATTACAAAAATGTAAAGCAAAGCCTTTTTTATGCTTTGATTCTCAACTTGGAGGTACTTACAGACTTGGGATTTACAAAGACCTTAGGATTTGGCCCTCACATATTTTAAGGATATGCTATAATAAATCTTAGAAACAACCTGAATATCCACTAATTAGATAATGCTAGAAGAAATCCGGCATATCTGCACAAAGGAATAACATGAAGCCATTAACGCTGTCTTTAAAGACTGTGTAATTCAATAGGAAGCTATATGGACGCACACACAATCATTTTGACAGTGTTTACCCTGAGGAGGAAGTCTGAAAGTGGACAGTGGGAAAGAACTTACTTCTCATTATCATACTATCTGAATTTATTATAAGTATTTTTCACTTAAAAGTAACTGTACATGCAATATAACTGCACAAAGAAATGACCTTACCTCTGTATTTTCTTCTCCATACTTTTCTGTATTTTTCCAAATATTCTTCAAACAATGTGTTACCTTTTTATTGAAATATAGCTGACTTACTCTATTATATTAGTTTCAGGTATGCAACATAGTAATTTGATATTTTTATAGATTGCATACAAAATTATTAAAAATACTGACTATATTTCCTGTGCTATATATTACATCTCTATGACTTTTTTTTTATGACTATTAGTTTTCACCTCCTCATCTCCTTTACCTATTTCACCTTACCCCCACCCCCCAGTAACCACTAGTTTGTTCTCTGTATCTGTGAGAGAAGATATTTGCAAATGATATGTTCAATAGGGGGTTGATATCCAAAATATATAAAGAACTCATATAACTCTTTATCAAATAAACAAACAACCTAATTGAAAAATGAGCAGAAGTGGGTAGGGGGATAAGAGAAATAGGTAAGGAAGATTAAGAGGTACAAACTTCCAGTTACAAAATAAATGAGTCACAGGTATGAAATGTACAGTATGGGAAATATAGTCAATAATAATGTAATATCTTTGTATTACATTACAGATAGTAACTAGACTTATTATGGTGATCATTTTGAAATGTATAGAAATACTGAACCACTGAATCACTATGTTGTGCATCAGGAACTAATATAAGTGCTGTAGGACAATTATACTTCAAAAGCAAACAAACAAACTCATAGAAAAAGAGATCAGATTTGTGGTTACCAGAGGCAGGGGTGGGAGGAGGGGGAATTGGATAAAGGCAGTAAAAAAGGTACAAACTTCCAGTTATAAGATAAGTAAGTACAAGGGATATAAGGTACAACATGATAAATATAATTAACTCTGCTGTACATTATATATTAAAGTTGTTAAGAAAGTAAATCCTAAGAGTTCTCATCACAATAAAGGAATATTTTTTTCTTTTTCTTTTATTTTGTATCCTATGAGATGATGGATTCTCACTAAACATATTATAATCACTTCATGATGTATATAAGTCAAATCATTATGCTGTACACCTTAAACTTATACAGTGCTGTATATCAATTATATCTCAATAAAACTGGAGGGAAAAAATGGGCAGAGAAACAACAGGCATTTTTCCAAAGAATACATGCAGATGGCCAAGAGACACATGAAAAAATGCCCAACATCATTAATCATCAGGGAAATGCAAATCAAAACCACAATGAGATATCACCTCACACGTTTTAGAATGGCTAATATCAAAAAGACAATAAATAACAAGTGCTGGTGAGGATATAGAGAAAAGGGAGCCCTTGTACACTGTTGGTAGGAATGTAAATTGGTGCAGTCACTATGGAAAACAGTATGGAGGTTCCTCAAAAAATTAAAAATAGAACTACCATACTATCCAGCAATCCCATCCCTGGGTATTTATCCAAAGAAAACAAAAACACTAGTTTGAAAAGATATATGCTACCCCAATGTTCATAACAACACTATTTACAATAGCCAAGATATGGAAGCAACCTAAGTGCCCACTGATGGATAAATGGATAAAGAAGTTGTGATACACACACACACACACACACACACACACAGAGGAATATTTCTCAGCTATAAAAAAGAATTAAACCTTGCCATTTGTGACAATATGGGTGGGCCTGGAGGGTATCATGCTAAGTGAAATAAGTTAGACAGAGAAAGATAAATACTGTATGTTTTGACTTATATGTGTACTCTAAAAAAGCAAAACAAATGAACAAATATAACAAAACAGAAATAGACTCAGAGATACAGAGAACAAACTAAAAACATATGTTACTTTTTGAAAAGGGAAAATACAAAATTTTTAAAATAACACTCAAAAATTCATTTTGATAAAGTGAAAACATTGGGTATGGCCTGTGGGATTCCTCACTCTGTAAGACATGGGACTCCTGGCTCTCCAGAATCTCAGAGGACAGACACAAAACATAAACTTTAAATATCAGGAAGAGGTTTACATAACATTGTCACGAAAGTAACATTCTGCACCAAGAATCTGTGGTATACACAAACCCCAATTTACATGGGATCTTACTCCTTCCTGTTATTGATTGTCCAGAAATTACATAGCTGGAAAAAAATGAAAAATATCTATTATGAAAAAATAGAAGATCTGAGCCTGAGACTGGGATAGGTTTACCTTTTCCTTTAAAAGGATAGAGACAAATACCAAAATATCAATAATAAAGGTTTTATATTACTGAAGTATCTATAAACTAGTTTAAAAATTAATTGATGACTAAGTTACATTAGATTGTTCAGACCTTCCTTTCTGGAGACAACAAGAAGGTAACACACACAGTAACAGACAGACATTCAAGAACATTGCAGAGAAGATAAAGCAAATTATACAAACCCTATGCATACTATGATTCCACTGAATGTGTGAGTGGGTGGATGGTTGGGTAGATGGATGCATGCATAGATGGACAAATGGATAAAAGGAAGAGAGGGAGAGAGGGAACAAAGAAATGAAAAGATATTCACTAGCTTCTAAGAGTGGTTTCTCTGAGTGGTGATCTCTGATAACCTTTTAGTTCCCTTTTTGTTCCTTGACATTTCTGATTTTTCTACAATAAACTGATGATTTTTTTAAGTTTTTAAGTTAAATGGATACTGATGAAGGAGTTGGACCTCCAGAGAAATTCAATGATTTACTAAAGTCCACGCAGCTCAGCTGGAGGAGAACTTGGACTCCAACCCACATTTGTGACTCTTAGAAGAGATTTGCTCTGAAGTCTTGGGTGAGGGGTTTCAAACGTTTCTATTCTAGCAAGACAAGAAGGTATCCTTTCTATGTCCTAAGGAATCTTCACACATTAAGTCCGAGAACTACTGGCCTCCATAACTCAAGAATAAATTCATATGCTAGGTACAAAGATAAATTTCTGTTCTTCTTAAAGAAAGGGTGTTGGGGCTGGTTTTGTCTCATTGCTTCTTTTTATGCCGTCTGAAGAGCTAGGTTGAAGAACTCCTCCCCATGAACTAGGAGCTGGGGGGACCTTTGTTTAAAACATTGCTATAAAGGAAATGAAATTGGGGGTTTTACTGACTGCTCTAAACGTACGTTTCTCCAAAATAAATGTATGTTCAGTTTCCATAGAGCCCAGCTCACTGGTCTGCAGAACAATCTGCTACTTTCATCAGGAAGAGTGATTACTACAAAGCAGTTGCTGGAGGCAGTATCTACTGGGCTGATTATTCATCATCTAGCATTCCTTGTAATCAGATCAGGGACACACTGTTATCCCCAAGCAGCTCCCACAGGGTCCCTCACACTGTTATCTGCACACTTGTGCACAGGAGGGTTTAGCCTGTACTGTTTGAACACAGGGACGCAAGTTTTCCAAATTGCGGTGGCTGTTCCTGCTGAAAATGCCACCCTCATACCCATTTCCTTCTTCCATCAAACCCAACAATCCAAATGAATAATACTGAAGTGCAAGATCATAGGCCATGCAGTCAGGCTGATATAAATATGTTTGGTTAGATGAGCAAGCAATATGCCTGGAAACATAAAAGTATCCTTCATCCCCCAAAAACAGTGGTAACAAAGAGAGTGGTTGGAGAAGGAAACAGTTATTAAGTTAACAGAAGTTACTGTTCAGAATGGCTCTGTGAATCTCAGCTGAAACAAGGATAAGCATTTCAGAACTTGGAACTTGAGAGAAAACGCTTCCAAGACTTCCTGGGGAGCCAGGAAGAACAAAGGCTAAGGATAGGCTGGGTCAGCACTCAGCACTAAGAGTCGTGTCCTAAATTCTACACTTAGATTCTGCTCCTGCTTGATGCACACTCTTCTCAGTGCATGGCTCATCTCCCACCACATCACTACGGATGCCCACCGGTTCCAGTCATTACACCTCATGACCACAGTTGAGCAGATTGTTGCGCTCTAGAACCCTGACTTGAGACTTGGGAGCTCATAACAAAGAGCACTCTCACGTTAACCTTGCTCCTTGAGAACTCAGATTCTCTTCTCTGCATTTACCCTGAACCAAAGATTAATTCATTCTATCCTTCAGTGACCTGGGAAGTGGAAAAAATATGCATTCTCTGCCCAGTTACTCCAGATTCTATCCTTCCTGCCATATCAACTGCAATCCAAGCAGTTCCCTGAAATTTCTAATAGCAGCATTTTGCTGGTCTGCACTTGCTGACCATCATCATGACTCTGTTAAGGACTTCTATCTCCTTTCTCCTGCCCCTCAGAAATCTGCATCCTTGCATTCAGTCTTTCTTCCATGCATTCCTTACTTCCAATACCTTTAAGCCTCAGCACACTCACTTCCCGAGTCCTTATGAGCTAAATCAACATACACAAACCTGGCTATATGCAAAACATCCACGAGCAGAAACAGGGAGAGAAAGTAATAACTAGGATACAGAATATGACCTTTTCCATAAAACCGGTAAAGATCAGTCCAATAATTGGAAAATGTACCTCTAAATGAAAAAGAAGTGGAGAAAAAAAGGTTTAAATCCCTGTCTAGTCCTATCTATAAGATCAGATATGCTGATTCCAAAGGATACCCCCAGAAAAATATTAGAATAAATAAGTGTTCACCAGCAAGCAGTCAAAATTCAATGAGATTATTTATTAAGGTTAAGTTCTTAAACTTTTTCTTGTATAACACTAACATAGAGATCAAAGGTTGGCATGTCTTTTCTGTAAAAGGCCAAATAGTAAATATTTTGGCCTTTTCAGGGTACAAGGTTTCTTTTCCAACTACTCAGCTCTGTCATTGTAGCACAAAACAGCCACAGACAATACAGGAATGAATGAGTGGCTGTATTCTAATAAAACTTTATTTACAGACAATGGAATTTGAATGTTACATAGTTTTAACATCTCATGAAATATGATTATTCTTTTGATTTTTTTAACTGACTTAAAAATCTAAAAACTATTCCTAGTAAGGGGACATACAAAACAGGCAGCAGACTGGATTTGGCCCGTTTGCCATAGTTTGCTGACCCCTGAAGTAGACTGTCATCCTTTGTTCACTTAAGTGATTCTCACAATGCCTCACTGAGACACACAGCCTAGTAATGTCCAACTCTTCTTGCCCTGTTCACCGAGCAACAGTCTGCTGAGCTAGAATCTAATCAGGTTTGCATGCAGTCCTTCCTTCTGCTGAATTGGCTCAATCAGACAACCAAAGAATGGATTCTAGGAGCAGAGTTCTCTCTCCTGGTGCATTCATAAGTTGTTTCAAGATTCTAAATAGAATTATGAGTTTTTCCTTTGTTCCCCCAAGTTTATATACCCATTCAAAGCTCCAGATCTCATATCTGAGGGAGCAAAGGATATAATATGGAGGGGTAACAGCAGCAATTAAATCCCCAGACAAAGCAGAATCACCCAACATCGTTACTATAAATTCTAGTATGTTGTTGTCAACTCAAAGGAAGTCCAAATTAGAACAAGTTATGAGCTTAATCAATTGCTAGTCTGATCAGTGATGATTATAAAGGCATAAATTATAACCACAAAACTTTAGGGTCTGCAGCACCCACAGTGCACACAGAGTTAAAATATGCCAAGACTGTACCTATAGGATAAAGGGAAAATTCCACTTTGCCGCAGTAGAGTGGAAAATAAACACCTAATAAGCAAGTAGCTAATAATATAAACATATAAGGATGAATCTCATAAAATTAACGGAAGCATAGTTATCCCCAAAAGAACTGTATAATAAATAAGAACCTAGTTTAATCTGTGCTAAATTTGTCCTATTACACAGTTGATCACTCATGGAATAATGTGAAGCCCATGGTTCCCCAGATCTCACCTACTGGATGATAAAAATGGGTTCCATTACTAATCTTCTCTCATTCTTGTCCTCCCACACTGTTGAGCCAAATTTATATAAGTTTCAGTTTTTAAATGCAATCCTTTTCATGAGGTTTGACTCAATAAAAATAAATTTCCTGTGTGGCTGTCCCACCAGCTCTTGACACAGTGGGAAAAAATAAATAAAATAAGCAAAATTCTGAAGTCAGTGGCAGAGGTGAGGTGCAAACCTAGGCTACTGAATCCAATCAGCTGCATAAATTTAGGACAAACTTTTACTTCTTTGTGCCATGAAGCAATGGAGAGACCTTGGAGCTTGTCCACTCTAGCAATTTTCAAGCTGTTCTTTAGCAAAGGAATCTTTGTTTAAAATGTGGTTTAACACATAATCCCCAACGTAAAACTGGAAGAGCATAGCTTCTCTGTTAAGAGGAGGTTAGGGCATCAGGAGCCCTGCCCATTCTGCCTCCCCAAGCCACCTATGGTGGCCCCAAAGCTCCCCCACAGGACCTTCTTGGGAGCACAGTTAGAAAGCCACTGATCTTTTTTTTTTTTTCCCAGACATGTAGAATTTTATTTTATTTATTTTTTTAACATCTTTATGGGAGTATAATTGCTTTACAATGGTGTGTTAGTTTCTGCTTTATAACAAAGTGAATCAGTTATACATATACATATGTTCCCATTCTCTTCCCTCTTGCGTCTCCCTCCCTCCCGCCCTCCCTATCCCACCCCTCCAAGCGGTCACAAACCACCGAGCTGATCTCCCTGTGCTATGCGGCTGCTTCTCACTAGCTATCTGTTTTACATTTGGTAGTGTATATATGTCCATGCCACTCTCTCTTTGTCACAGCTTACCCTTCCCCCTCCCCATATCCTCAAGTCCATGCTCTAGTAGGTCTGTGTCTTTATTCCTGTCTTACCCCTAGGTACTTCATGACCTTTTTTTCTTAGATTCCATATATATGTGTTAGCATACAGCATTTGTTTTTCTCTTTCTGACTTACTTCACTCTGTATGACAGACTCTAGGTCCATCCACCTCACTACAAATAACTCAATTTCGTTTCTCTTTATGGCTGAGTAATATTCCATTGTATATATGTGCCACATCTTCTTTATCCAGTCATCTGTCGATGGACACTTAGGTTGCTTCCATCTCCTGGCTATTGTAAATAGAGCTGCAATGAACATTTTGGTACATGACTTTTTTTGAATTATGGTTTTCTCAGGGTATATACCCAGTAGTGGGATTGCTGGGTCGTATGGTAGTTCTATTTTTAGTTTTTTAAGGAACCTCCATACTGTTCTCCACAGTGGCTGTATCAATTTACATTCCCACCAACAGTGCAAGGGTGTTCCCTTTTCTCCACTCCCTCTCCAGCATTTATTGTTTCTAGATTTTTTGATGATGGCCATTCTGACCGGTGTGAGATGATATCTCATTGTAGTTTTGATTTGCATTTCTCTAATGATTAATGATGTTGAGCATTCTTTCATGTGTTTGTTGGCAATCTGTATATCTTCTTTGGAGAAATGTCTATTTAGGTCTTCTGCCCATTTTTGGATTGGAAAACCACTGATCTTATGTTATCCTCTCATTTTACAAGTGAGGAAACTACTGAAAACATGAAAAATGACCCTGCCAGCAGCCAGCAGTGCTGTTAACAGCTGAACAAAAGCAACAAATATAAATGGTGCTCAAGGGACTTCCCTGATGGTGCAGTGGTTAAGAATCTGCCTACCAATGCAGGGGACACGTGTTCAAGCCCTGGTCCAGGAAGATCCCACATGCTGTGGAGCAACTAAGCCCGCGCGTCACAACTACTAAGCCCGCGTGCCACAACTACTGAAGCCCACGCACCTAGAGCTGGTGCTCCGCAACAAGAGAAGCCACCACAGGGAGAAGCCTGCGCACTGCAACCAAGAGTAGCCCCCGATCACCATGACTAGAGAAAGCTTGCGTGCAGCAACACACGCCAAACACAGCCAAAAATTAATTAATTAATTAAAATAAATAAACGGTGCTCAGACAAGGCCACACAGCTGCTATGTTTGGAACAAGATAAAGAAATGGCCACTCCATAACCTCAACAATGATGAGACATCCCCTCTTCTGACTAATAGAGTGCGGTTTCTCTTCTAATAACTACTCATAGCCCACCTTTAATCCAACAGCCTCCTTGATAAAATCTATTAAGATACCCAGTCGCCGAATTGCCCCTGCTTCTTGACATCATCCAATCCAGAAATGGCCCCTGCTCTCCTAATCCCTCCCTAGAATCACCCAACATAAACCTGAATCCTGAAAGAGGGCCTGCCCACAGTTCCTCTCCAGGGCATTCTCTTTTGCTCCAGCAAACTCAATAAACCTAACTTTTCGTTTTTCTTCCAGGTGTATCCCTGGTGGTCTTTGGCATCAACACTAAATTATTAGCATTCTAAGTAACATCCTTCAGAAAAACAGGATTGTTTCAGAGAACAGATAGCTCAACTCCTAGAATGGTAAGTAAACATGTTAGAAACAAACAGAGGATAATTCAGATCTTTAAAAGACCAAATGCTATTAATCCTGGCATGTTCAGCAATGGCGGCGTGGGGGACATGAGCTACTTTTGACGAAAATCCAGGGGCCACTGCTTGACAGCCCCACGGAGGTGGAAAAGAGACCCACCACCAGCTCTGTCTGAAATGCTCTGTACCACTCACAGCATCTGGCAGAGCAGCCAGGGTGGATGGATCCCCTCCGAGACCAGCCAGGTACCCAGAAAAGTCTGCCATTATTTAACCCACATTTGCTTTACAGAAATTCAAAGATATGTTGATCAGGGCTTCCCTGGCGGCGCAGTGGTTGAGAGTCCGCCTGCCGATGCTGCCGATGCAGGGGACGCAGGTTTGCGCCCCGGTACGGGAAGATCCCACATGCCGTGGAGCGGCTGGGCCCGTGAGCCATGGCCGCTGAGCCTGCGCGTCCGGAGCCTGTGCTCCGCAACGGGAGAGGCCACAACAGCGAGAGGCCCGCGTACCACAAAAAAAAAAAAAAAAAAAAAAAAAGATATGTTGATCATAAGCTTCTACAAACAAAGCATATTGTGATAAGCATCCTTCTAGGTTGAATAGAGGTAGAAGACATGCTCAGAAAGACGCTCAGAATGACGGACATGAAGTCCTAGCAGCTTCCATGCTGGTCCTGAAAGGGAGGATCTGATTTTCTCTGGGACTTTCCCATAGTGTGGATCCAATAAACGTATCTTAAATTGGATTTCACTGAGCAGAATCATCCTGACAGTAACCCAGTGAGGTGAAATCAACCTTGGATTCTGTGTGCAGTGTCCTTAGCTTAAGAGGGCAGGTTTTGCCCAGTCCTACTTTGCCAACAGTATTGCTGGTGCGTGAACATTAGGATTTATTTTCAATCTTTCCTCTCTTCATGCGTGAGTAATGACAAGGGTTGAAGATGTGGGAGACAGGCTAAAGCAGTGACTATACCGGGAATAAGGGCTTCAAATCCCAGCACAGGCCCAAGACCTGATGGTGAGTTTGTAGCCTCCACACCTCGGGTCCTCAACTAGTTTCCTTACTGTTCACTGAGAGGCTGGCAGGCATCACCCCAGTGAGGTCTCTGCTAGTCCAACAGTCTAAGTTCAGGCCTCTGAATACTGAGTGTTTTTCTTAGGATTAAACTCTCTAAACAAAGCTACCTACCTGGGTCCTGTTTGGACATCACCAATTTTCAGCCCCTCTGTTATTGCCCTTCTTCTCACAGCTGCCATTTGCTGGGAGGCTCTACTCACCCTTCAAGGCCAGCACTAGTGCCACCTCCTCTCTGTGATTTCAATGACTTCCTCCTCCCAAGACATAGCCCATGGAAGAATCAACTGCTCTCTCAGGTTTCCAGAATACGTTATGCATTCATTAGTCTAGACTTACTTTGTTTTTTAAGTCATCTCCATGACCAGGGCTGTTCATTTTGAGAGTGGAGTGTCATATTCACCTTTGATCTCCAGACATACAAACAGGACTTTCGTCAACAGTCTATGTGTTAGACCGAATTGCCTTCCAAATTTGTGCTTTGACATAACAATGGACCTCGTCCTCCCCCTCAAGGAAACAGAGTGTGACTGCATATAAAGATATTCATATGGGGCTCCCCTGGTGGCACAGTGGTTGAGAGTCCGCCTGCCGATGCAGGGGGCACGGGTTCGTGCCCCGGTCCGGGAAGATCCCACATGCCGCGGAGTGGCTGGGCCCGTGAGCCATGGCCGCTGAGCCTGTGCGTCCGGAGCCTGTGCTCCGCAATGGGAGAGGCCACAACAGTGAGAGGCCCGCGTACCGCAAAAAAAAAAAAAAAAAAAAAAGATATTCATATGCTGCTACTTCAACCCTCAGGTTTTGTGCTTTTTGTTCAAGGCAGAGAAGATGATCATGGGCTCCCCAGCCAGTTATCCCATCCCACTAAGAAGAACCTAGAAACAACCTCCAAACTCCCCAAAATGCAGGTCTGGCTTCCCAAACCACTCAGAGGCTTCAGTCTGAAATATTTAGTGACTCTCACCCACTAGGATTCTCCCCCAGATACCCACAAAGAGAAAAACACCTCTGATCAAAACTTGTTACAAACAGCCAAAGCTATTCAATGAGTCTGCACTTCCCCAGCCATCTTCATACCAATACATGCTCCCTAGAGCCTGGAGTCTACACACTCAACCACTAGTGAGATCCCAGGAAAGCTTATCTCCTCCAACTTCACTTTGAGCAACGGAGGGTCTATTTCCCAAAAAGGCAGTTTACCTTGAAAGGCAGTGATGAAACAATGAAACCTTAGCCACCTGCTCTGATAACTACCCTCCCTCAATCTTACTCCGTAAAATGTCTCTTTGTGAAACTCTTCAAATAATGCTAAAGGAATGTATTCCCAGTCCCTCACTAGACAATAGCCACGTGGAGCCAGCCTACTACCTTGTGATTCTATCCTGCAACCCCACAGGCTATGTTCATTCACAAACCAGAGCTGATTTTCCAAGCAGAAGCCCAAGTAAGTCACACCATTAGCTCACCTAGGCATCTATTAGAAGCTCAGTGCATGTTCTCTCTATGATATCTTCTTGAAACTTCTATTAGAGTACTTAAAATTTAGTAGTTAAAAAAAATTTAGTAGTAGAGTTTGTTTATCCATCTATCTCACCCACCAGACAGAGAACTCTAGAAGGTCAGATAATCAGTTCACACAATAAACGTATGTATTTGTATCCTTAGTGGTTGGTACAGTTCCCAGCGTATCATAGGGGCTCGATAAGTGGCTGCATCTGTAGACCTGTCTTCGGCCAACCCGAGGGCAGTCCAAGAGACAGAGGGCTCCATCCCTGCAAACTTATTGAGGTGCAGGGACTTCCTAGAGGCCGAGGTCCTACAGTTATTTATCTTTAGAGCCCTGGTGCCTTGCATAAACAAGGCATTCAAGAAATATTTGTTGAAATGAAAAATTATTTGCTTGAACACAAGCCATCAAGTATTAAGGGAAACTCTATCAATACATTTGACACACTTATGAAACTGCTCTAATAGCACTAATAATCTCATTGTCTTGAGAATGACCTGATTATCAAGTCCAGGAAATCTTCTCGCCCACATCCTTCTTGATTTCTTTGTACCATCCCTTGGTGCTTTTTTCTCTTTGGCATCTGTGACACCCTCCCCTCTAGTTTTCTACTTACCTCTCTGGCTACTTCTGCAAGTGTCAACCTCTCTCTGCATCTGATCTTCAAATGATGGATACCCCACGCAAAGCTCTCTACTTTTCTGATTTTTTACCCTCTCCTTGGAAGGATTCCTATAAATTCAAATACATGTAATTGATTACTTTTTTATTTATTAATAATTCTCAAATCTACATTTCTAGGCCAGACCATTCTTCTGAACTTTGATATCCAACTACTTCCAGGACATCTACAATAGTTCATTTCACAGGCAACTTAACCATGTAAAAGTCTGGTTCATCTTCTCCTCCTTCCCCCTTTTCTTTACTCCCACCCCAAGCCTGTTCTTTCTCCTATATTTTATACCTTATCTTGGTGAGCGGTCCACCATCCCCCAGACCACACACCAGAAACCTTGGGATCATTCTAAACTCCTCCCTCACTATCTTCTTTCATAAACTAGTCACCAACTAAGTAATTTTCAATTTCTCTCTTCCTTTCCATCCTTCCTGACGCTCACATTCGTTTATTTCTTCTTTGAAATTGTCCCCAGGCTGTTCTCTCTGCTTTCATTCTCCTCCACCTTCAAGGGATCTGCTGCATCAGCTGGAAGACAGAGCTTCCTAAAATGCAAATCTAATTACATCATTCTCCACTGAAAACACTGTTTTCAGCTATCACCCCACCCCACCCCCACTGTCCCTGAGATGAAGTATGAACTCCCAAGCACGGCAGAGGTGGCCCCTGCCTCATCTTCCACAGCCCTCCCAGCCCCGGGCTCCCCCCACCGCCCCGCAGCGCCTTGCAGTTCCCTCCCCTGGGGTCAGTGCGCCAGGAGAGCCCTTCAGCTCCTCTCTGTCTCGCTGACCCTACATGTTTGCCAAGCAGTTCAAATATTACCTCTAGAAGGCTTTCTCTGCACTTTTCCTCCCCCAGCTGAAGTAGAGGCCCATCTTCTGTCTCCCATTCTGGACAAAGACACACACCTCCACTCTGTGTGAGGCTAGAGATTCTCAACTCTAGCTGCACGCCAAAATTCACCTGAGCAGCGTTTCCCTGGTGGCGCAATGGTGGAGCGTCCGACTGCCGATGCGGGGGACGCGGGTTCGTGCCCCGGGCCGGGAGGATCCCACGTGCCGAGGAGCGGCTGGGCCCGTGGGCCACGGCCGCTGGGCCTGCGCGTCTGGAGCCTGTGCTCCGCAACGGGAGAGGCCACAGCAGTGAGAGGCCTGCGTACGCAAAAAAAAAAAAAAAAAAAAATTCACCTGAGCAGTGAGTACCCAGAATTCAACCACAGTGATTCTGATTTAATTGCTGTAGTAAGCAATCAGATTCTCCTGTGCGTTGGGCTTTATGCTTCTCGAACTTTAATGTTAGTACCAATCACCTGGAGGTCTCTTAAAAATGAAGATTCTGGGAGTTCCCTGGTGGCCTTTTGGTTCGGATTCCAGGCTTTCATTGCCGTGGCCCGGGTTCTATCCCTGGTTGGGGAACTGAGATCCCACAAGCCACATGGCGGGGCCAAAAAAAACCAAAAGAAAAACAAAAGTGAAGATTCTAATTCAGCAGGTCTGGCTAGGGTCTGAGATGCCGCATTATAAATAAACTCCCAGGTGATGTCAATGCTACTGATCCATAGACCACACCTGGAGTAGCAAGGAGCTAAATAAACTCTGCATTGGCTGGTCCATCTGGAGGCAATAAAGCTGTAAGTAGCCAGAGCCACTACAAAAAGACTCCCTCTGTCAAGGAAAATAGAGGTTGCTACCACACCTGACACAGCCTGGTTCCAGAAAAATTTGAGTGTCCGTGAGAACTGCAAAACCATAGGTTGTAGAAGCTATTGTCATCTAAAAGTGTAAAGCCCAGAGAGGGAAAGTAACTTGCCCAGGATAACACAGAAAGTAAATAGCAGAACTGAGGTCCAAACTCAGGACACTTGATTCCTCAGTCCTGTATCCTGTTCAGTATACTGAGTGCTTGGGAGAGATGTTGAAGACTCCAGTGCACTAGGAAAGTGGCCATCAAGCAGGACACAGTCAACATGAGCAGGACCCAGGCAAGTGCTTTGATGCAGAAATGGCTGGAGCAGCTCCCCTTCAAAAGCGATCCCAGCCAAAAGTTGCTGACGAGAAGGACGATGCAAAACTGGTCACTTCAGTCCAAGGTTGATGAACGTGTGTTGGGTTCCTGAATGAACTTAACCTTGCCCCAAGAGGGAACATGTACACTGTAGAACCCTGGACTATTCTAATGTCTTTAATCACCCTAATTCTTAATACTCCCAGCACCCAGCATAGTGTTTGACACATCAGAATTCACTGGCTATGTCACTGAGTAGCTGTTAAATAAAGCCTAACCAGAGAGTGTCTTGGCTTCCTTTACTGTACGTAACAGTTTATCTATGTTGTGGCCAACCTCCTTCCTATAGGATGGTATGATACCAGCTTCTTTCTAGCCACCCACTGTAGAAAATTCCTCAAGTTTCTGGTGGGGGCTGGATCTGGTAGAAGTGTGATATAGTGCGTGATTCCCCAAGCCCTTCACACATGTGCATCTAAGATACAAGGGGTATAGGCATAAACACAGTCATATTTATTCTTACTAGAGAACCAGGAAGAAGTCAACTGCTTAAGTTGTAGGCGGCTGAGGAACTGGAAAAGGTGACCTCCCTGGTTCTCCAGCCGGCAGAATTGTTTGCCAAAGAGAACGCTGAAGCATAAGTCATTATTACCTAAAGGTCAAGAGCACAGGCATTCATTTGCAGCAACATGGAGGGACCTAGAGATTATCATACTAAGTGAAGTAAGTCAGAAAAAGAAAGACAAATACCATATGATATCACTTATATGTGGAATCTAAAATATACCACAAATGAACCTATCTACGAAAAAGAAACAGAATCACAGACATAGAGAACAGACTTGTGGTTGCCAAGGGGGAAGAGGGTGGGAGAGGGATGGACTGGGAGTTTGAGGTTAGTAGATGCAAACTATTACGTATAGAATGGATAAACAACAAGGTCCCACTATATAACACAGGGAACTATATTCAATATCCTGTGATAAACCATAATGGAAAATATAAAAAAGAATTATATATATGTATAACTGAGTCACTTTGCTGTACAGCAGTAATTACACAACACTGTAAACCAACTATACTTCAATTTAAAAAAAAAGATAAGAAAAAAAGAGCACAGGCTTTGGGCACAGAAAAATTTGTGTTTGAGTGTCATCTCTACCAGTTACTCATCACTTTGGACAAGTAACTTAATCTTACTAAGCTGAGGCTTTCTCAGCTGTAAAATGGAGAAAATAAGTAACTTCCTATGAGGATTGCTACAAGAAATAAGTGAAATAATTGTGTAAAGCACCTAACACAGTGTCTAGGACACTGAAGATGTTAAATAATAATAGTGCAGAAACAGCACCAATGGAGAAAGCCTTCAGTGCCTGCTGTGACTCTGTGACTAATTCTAGAAGCAAGGATTGTGGCCACCATCTATATTTCAGATTGTTTTTTTTTTGCTAGAGAATGCATGAACTGAAAAAGTACCTTCTTATCTTTTTGTTTTCCTTTTTTTTAAAGAAGATGTTGGGGGTAGGACTTTATTAATTAATTTATTTATTTTTGCTGTGTTGGGTCTTCCTTTCTGTGTGAGGGCTTTCTCTAGTTGTGGCAAGCGGGGACCACTCTTCATCGCAGTGCGCGGGCCTCTCACTATCGCGGCCTCTCGTTGCGGAGCACAGGCTCCAGACGCGCAGGCTCAGTAGTTGTAGCTCACGGGCCCAGTTGTTCCGCAGCATATGGGATCCTCCCAGACCAGGGCTCAAACCTGTGTTCCCTGCATTAGCAGGGAGACTCTCAACCACTGTGCCACCAGGGAAGCCCTGTTTACCATTTTTTAAAGACAAGATTTACTATTTCATTCTAATTGTCTCAATTATATTTTGTTTTTCCTCCACTACTATGTATGAAGTGGGGAAGTGATAGATTTACTGAATAGGCAAGGGATGGCAAATTTCTTCCATCTCAAGTCAATGCCAATTGATTGGGGGTGGCTGCCTGGACCACTGTATTAAGAAGGATGTTGATACTAAATCCAAGCTGAGTGAAAAAGAGAGCTATGATTGATTAGCAGTATTTTCAATGAGCATTTGTCACACTTCATTTTAATCCATAGATGGAAGAATGGTGAATAATAACAGCTAGGTAAGATCACAATGGAACCAGGGGGATGGACAACAATGGTAGATTGTAAGGGGAGAGATTAATGAACACTCTTACACTGACCCGGAGACATCTTTTGATATAGCCCCTGTGTGTCTGTGCCAATTTTCCCTCCCATCCTTTCTCCACCCTTCTCCACTCATCTCTCTGCCTGGAGAGATATAAACAGGGATGTGTGCCCTCTGGCTCCAGTTTGTTTGGCCAATGGAGAACCCCAGTAGGAGATAAAAGCGAGGAAAAGTGAAAGCAAGGTCATTATTTCCCTGGATCTCTCTCTGCAGAGTTGCTTGTCTGGCTATGGCCCTCAGTTAGAAGTCATTGATCCTCTCAATGCCCATGACTCTATGTAATTCTCTCTTCTTCCAGGTCCCAAAAATCATCCCCTCTTCCCATCCCTTTGGGACAAAAGGTGATAACAGCTCCAAAGCCACAAGCTCTTGGGTACTGCACTATCCTTGGTGGTTCTTCTCACCCACAATTTTATAGTCTTTTTATAAATGAACCTCATCAAACTATATTATTTTGAAAGGATCACTCATTCCCTCTTGCTACCCTTGGGTTTCTCCTATGTTGTAAGTGAAGTGAGCATCCAAGGCATGCATGTGATAGAACACGTTAGGCAGGGCATCTCTGTACAGCTAGGGAGAAGGGGTGTGTCTGGAAGCCAGAGACGAGATGGACTGAGAAAGCAATACAGACACCTGCCATGCCCACTTCTCGTCTATATTCAATTGCCCACCTATGATGTGGACTTTGCTCTGAAGAGTAGTGTCAACTGATTGAGCAGAGGTAGGTTCAACCATTAACACTTTCTCATTTGACCTGGTAGGACAAGAGGTCCCGGACAACTTTGTTTCCCTTACTGGGAGATTAAAACTCAAAAATGTGTCATCTGGACGCCAATGAAACAGAGAGGTACAGACGTGCAGATGGTGGCTGAGTCAGGCTATCAGCAGAGAATCTGACTGAGGACAATGCCCTGCCCTTCTAGTCACCTGCCTTTCCCACCAAGCCCTCCCTTCCTGGGGCCAAGTTGTAGAATTCTTCTTAGGTCTCTACATTTGAAGAAATAAAGGCATCTCTGGTCCTATTCAGAAAGAAAATACTAATACCTCGTTGTTTACCACTGACTGCCTCAGTGATATAAGAACCCACACTTCAATATAAGCAGTGCAGATAGAGGCAGGAGAGAAGTAAGCCGGTGAATGTGACCTCTCCACCCTCAAGGTAAGGGTACTTGTCCTTGAGTATCTCATCCAGTGATCTTGTGAATCAATCACACCTGAAAACCCCCATCTGGACTAAGGTGGTCCCACTTCTTGGTAGAAGAGAGACCCCTCAGAACCATTAAGCCTCCTCCCAGTGTCCAGCATCCAGAGATAAGGTCTCCATAGTGAGCACAGGCAAGGTAAAGAACTACAGCTCCGACTCTCTCCTATAGAAAAGATGACGATAAAGCATAAATAATAAAGAGATAAAGAGAAAAGGCAAGGCAGTATACCTCTGAGAAAGCAGACTGTGAGAGAGCAATCAAAACCCTATTTAAGAGATTAAAAGGGAGAGGAATTAGGGCCAAGGAGGGCTGCAGGCCTCTGCCCCTTAAGCTGGGAGGACAGTAAAATTCACCCCAATTCTACTTAAGGAAGATTCTTTTCAAGCTTCTCCAGCTCTTCAATTCACTATCTTCAATAGCCTTTCCATCTCTCAAGGTCCAGATCAAATACCTTCTCTTCTCTGGAGGTCTCCCTGACCCTAACCCTTCCCACTTCCAGTCAAAATTAACTGTTTCTTTCTCTACACTCTTTTTATTTTTTGCGGTACCCGGGCCTCTCACTGTTGTGGCCTCTCCCGCTGCGGAGCACAGGCTCCGGACGCGCAGGCTCAGCGGCCATGGCTCACGGGCCCAGCCACTTCGCGGCATGTGGGATCTTCCCGGCCCGGGGCACGAACCCGTGTCCCCTGCATCGGCAGGCGGACTCCCAACCACTGCGCCACCAGGGAAGCCCTCTCTACACTCTAATGCATGCCAACCCTCCCGTCAGCACTCTCTACTCTGTAAGCTGTGACCACGTTTGCCTCCCCAAATGATTTGTGAGCTTGCTCATGTCAGGGATCTGTCTTAGTGATTTCTAAACAAAAATGGTCCCTAGATCATAGTGAAAGGGTATTAAATGTTCACTGAGTTTGACAATAACAGATTTTTGCTATCGATTAGAAACTGGACAATCCCTCTCTCCCACCAACTCTCACCTTTTTCCAGGGATGTCATTGGTAAGAAAGTAAGGGGATCTCCAGTGCATGTAGAGCTCTTTCACCTTGTCTTAGACTCGGTTCCCCCAAAAAGTGGAGCCTGAGACAAGGACTTCTGGGAATGTGGATCGAGGGCTGGGAAGAGTCAAACAGGGAAGGAGGAAAAGCCAAAATAAAGTGTGTTATCAAGCTAGTCCCCTTTTGGGCAACTGGGGTCCTTTCTTACTGGGGACACTCTGAAGAGCCATGTAAGAAGTATTTCAGAATTGTCCCCACAAGGGAAAGAAGATGAGAGAAATTATCCATATGCTCCCATTACCCATTGGTCAAAGGTTATCTATGGGGTCCTACCCTCCTCACACTTTTGAGTATGTGGCCGTGTCAGAATGACTGAGCAGATTTCTGCAGGTGTCCCAGGTGATGGTAGCAGAGATGCCCCAGGACAGAAAGCAATCGACAAATGATGCAATTGAGGTGAGGTGCGATCAGGTCACACCTGAGCACAGCTGGTTGCCATAGCAACAATAGAGTAGAAAGGTGAGCCAAGAAGATGTGAGGTGGGGGCACACACCTTATCATAATTTTTATTGGCCCTTTGTGATTTCTACTCACCTAAGAGAATAAATCTCACTAATCCTAGCATTAGTCATTGACATATTGCTAGCAAAAAGAAAGTGTTGGGTAATATAACTAGAATTTTCCCAAGCTTCACCAGGCTGTGGGTACAGAGCCATGACAAATACCCAAATTTTAATGTCTCTAACCCTCTAGCTTCTAACCAGCTCTGGCTTCTACCTCTAGTTCTCAAGCTTCTGCAGGCTTCTCCCAGCTCTATCTCTGAGCGTCCTGAGGGCACCTCACACATACTTAGAAAACAATCTGTCGGCAGTGGTCGCCACGTGACACCAGCCATATTTTTCCTCTCTTGCTCCAGACCCCCTTTGTAGTTCCTTCCACAAGCAGCTCCCCACCACCTCTGCCGCCCATACCCACCATGAGACCACACTGAGGGTGTAACCTTCCTTGCTTCCAAAGTCACCACACCCTCCTGATGACACATTTCTTCCCATTCTCCTTGTGCCAGAGCCATGTTGCAGCTCATACAGAAACGGGAAGATGCTCCTTTCCCTCCAGGTCACACTCAGAGCTGGGAGGGTATAAGAAGTGCTATCTCAGACCCAGTGGCTCTGTCACTGAGGACTGCTCCCTCTGCCTCAGCTCCAGTCAAAGTTGTGATCCCCCTCTCATCCAGTCAAAGGTATGATCCCCCTCTCGTCCTGTTTCCCCACCTTCACCACCACCACCAACTCATCTCACACAAAATGGCCTCCTTCCTCCTTCAGCTAAAGTGATACTCCCTTATGCAAAAAAAAAAAAAAAAACAAAAAAAACCTCAAAAAAGCCAGCAGCCTGCAGCCCATCCCAGCAGTGCACAGGAATGCCCAGGCAGGCCTGAACTCCAGAGGTGCCCACAGCCTTGGCATGGGCCATATCCTCCCTATCGTGGCAGCAATTAGAGATCTTCTATATACCAGTGATTATGTGCATTGAGGCTTAGAGTCACCAGGATGTAAACAGTTTGGCACCAAAAATTCCCAAGGGTTTCGTGGGGTATTTTTCCTATTGCTCTGAAATGAAATCTCAGCAGATATCCTAAATAGCTCTTTATCCTGGCATTCTCTCACATCACTTCACTTTAAAGAGAAATGGGTTTTTGGTTGACAAAGGTATCCAACCTCCAAGTGACCTATTCTCCCTAAAAGTGAGCTTAACAGACATGCAACATCAGTCCTTAATTTTGCCTATAGAAAAAAAAAATGTGTTCACAACATGCTGCAGCTTGGTCCAGGTATCTGAAGAACAATGGCTGATGAAAGCCAAGAGCAAAAGAAAATGGCAATAAAATAAGATGGCATGTTGACAGCTGAGATCTAGTGTGACATCTGTAGGTGGTTCTGTGGCTCTGGGATTAGATTGTTCTCACTTCAAAACAGCCATTCATGAACTCTGTCCATCAGCAACTCAGTCATACATACATAAAACTCTTTTCCTCATGCCCTGCTCAAAAAAAAAAAAAACCTTAAAGGTGATGCTAAGACACAGGGGACTATATTCCATACGCTGTGATAAACCATAATGGAAAAGAATATTAAAAAGAATGTATATATGTGTATAACAGAATCACTTTGCTGTACAGCAGAAATTAACACATTGAAAATCAACTATACTTCAATTAATTTTTTTTTTATTTTTTTAAACATGGTGCTAAGAAAATAATGTATAGACCATATGCATTCCATTAGTGAAAGGCAGCATTTTTCTCCTTGACTAACTTACAAACTGAGCTGAATTTTTATCCAACCTTTGCCTTGTCTTACTTTTATAAAAGGAATTCAACTTGTTACTCTTTTTGGACTTCAAATAAAAAAGTAACGTCAAAGTCGAACAGAAAATGAAAGCTCTGGTTCAGACATTATTTTGTTTTCTTCTCCCAGGTTAATATTTGCACTTGCTGGAGGAGCTTATGCTGATGCATCTGTAAATTGAATATATATTTTTATGAGAAGGTAAGTAGCCAGGAACAAAGGGACACAAACCAAAGTTCCCTGGTGCTCTCTTCCAAGTGACCTCCAGCTGACTGTGCAAATGACATGTTTAAAAGGAAGAGGCTTTGGTCTCCATGGAAGCTCAGTTTGTGGGCTCTGCTTTGGCAGATTGACAGCTGTGCTAAATGATGTTGAAATTACATGTAATACATTTTAGATTATGACTATTGTCCAGGAGGGACTGAAGAGGCCCCATGCAGTAAGAGGGGGCTCAGTTTGGCTATCTTCTTAAGGTTCATTCCAGTGTAAAATGGCACGGGCTCTTATTATAAACTGAACTTTTTGTTTGTTGGGGGAGGTGGGAAGTACCAAAGTGGTTTCACTAATTAGAAGCCATAGGCCCAGAATAACCACTGCAGCTCTTTCCTAGAGTGAAACATACCATGCTCAATACATTTCTAGACACAACTCTACCTCAGTTTAAAGCTAGAAATAGGGACCTCCCTGGCGGTCCAGTGGTTAGGACTCTGCACTTCCATCGCAGGGGGTCCGGGTTCGGTCCCCAGTCGGGGAACGAAGATCCCGCAAGTCACGCAGTGCGGCCAAAAATAAAATAAAATAAAATAAAGGAAATGGTCTATTTTTCAATGTCATAATAGTAAATTAGAGTAAAATTAGCCCAAATTGGCATTTGGAATTAACTCTTTGTAGGACTAGTGGGCTGCTGACCTCCTCCAGATACTTATTTATTGATAAGCATGATTTTCTGTTTTATTTTGTTTGTGTAAGCGAGGTTTGTGTGAGGAAGCCCAGGAGGGAGATGCAGGTGTCAACCCCCAAGGGTTGAACAGGAACAGACTTGAATCTGAGCACAGTTGAAATGGGCCCCAAAGACTTCCAGAAAAGCTGTGGGCTGGAGGAGGGCTCTGAGGAGGGAGCTGAATGGCTGCATAAGAAGGTAGAAGTGTAGTAACTGGAAAATGTGGATGTTGAAAGCGACCATACCTATTCCCAAAGACTGGAAACAGGAGGACACAAATGACCCTAAGTACCTGGGTTTAAATGGCATTCCCTTTGTCATAGTACACCGTGACATGGGTCACACCCTACCTTCTTGCTTTTAGACCAAAGTTGATGTTAATAATTAACATCCCTGCTCAAATGACTTGAATCTCTTTGCAAGAAAAAAAAAAGCAGTTTATGAAGCCACTGGACAGAGAAATAGGAAGGGAACCAAAGCAGAAACTAAGTAAGAAAGATACTTTATACCTCACCAAGATATGACAGAACATTTCATGTTTATCTCCTCCAGCATACTATCACCACCCCCCCCAAAATGAAGCACCAGCCATACAGAGACGAGCTCCTCCTCTGAACTAAGCCAACAAGTTTAGATAAGTATGTGTACTGGTTCTAAAAAGACATTTCAGGAACTGTGGTCTGACGTTCATGGAGAGCCAAGGGAGACTGCCTGTGATGCAGTCTAGTCACACTCACGTGTGGCCCGGGACCAGCAGCCTCAGCATCACCTGGGAGCTTATTCCAACTGCACAATCTTAGCCCCACCCAAGACCTACTACGCTGGCCTTTTTACAAGATCTATGAGGTGATTCATACACACATGATAATTCACAGCCAGCTCAGTGAGTCGTCCTCACTCTTTAAATGTATTGGGAGAGGCAAAAAGAACTTAAAAAGAATTCTGAAAATAGTGAAAAATGGTATCTCACCCTTTCTTTCTTGCCTCTCCCACTAAGAAAGAAGCTTCTCAAAGTGCAAAAGAGCACATTTTGTATAACAAAGAAAGCGAAATAAGAAGCATACAGATATCTGTTGGTATTTACAAAAAGAAACACAGGACAGGTAAAGCCAAAAACAACAAATCTGGTTACCTACAAGGTGTGAGGGGAGAGAACAGGGTAGAAGGGATAAAAATGGGAGTGACCTCTCTCTAAGTACACCCTTTGGTATGTTTCTGACTTATGGGAGCATGTTAATATGCTGCATATTCAAAAAATGAAATGAAATCAACAATTATGAGAGGAGGAAAGAAAAACCTAAACCCAAACCAAAACAAATGAACTAATTGTATTTCAAGTGAATTCCATCTCCATAGTGAAGGAGATAAAAACAAAACAAAGAACTAATCCAAGTAATTTAAAAGCATAGTGTTTGACTGTACATCTGCCGCCTTGGGTGAGATTGAGTGATGACTAGAGCTGCAAATGAATCTTGAACGCTTTTAATATTGATACATTTGTTTCTTGTACAGGTATTGGTGTAGCAATTCTGTAACTATTTTAAATTAATTACAGGATTGAACAAATGAGGACATGTATTGGTGTTGTTGGGAACCAAGGGCCAGTGCCTGCTTGAGACACACGCCAACAGCCACAGGGCAGTAGCTGTTCTCCTGAGCCTAACAAGAGTTATGGTTTACATGGGAATCAAGACAGAATAAAAGACAGGCAGAGGGAGCTCCTGCTACACCCACAGAGGATAAAGCAATGTGAAGACAGAAGCAGAGATTGGAGTAATGCAGCCACAGGTCAAAAAACGCCTGAAGCCACCACAAGCTGGAAGAGACAAGGAACAGATTCTCTCCTAGAACCTCCAGAGGGAGTCTGGTTCTACCAACACCTTGATTTCAGATTCCAGCCTCCAGAACTGTGAGAGAATAAGTTTCTGGTGCTTGAAAGCCACCAAATTTGTAGTAATTTGTTACAGCATCCCTAGAAAACCTGCCAAGTAGATGTACTATTATCTCCACTTTCCAGGTAAGGAAATAGAGGCATGAAGAGCTCAAGTAACTTGCTCAAGTTCCAGAACATAAATAATGGAGAAAGTATGCTAACCCAGGAAATGCAATTCTAAAGACAGCCCTTTACAACCTATTTCAGACTCTTTCTGCCAAGTAGTCATTAAAGAGGATTCACTATATAGAACAGATATCTTTCCATATCAGAATGATTATGCAGAAAACCAAGTTACAAGCTCTATGTAGGGATACTTCGGTATGTGAACACAGAGATTCACCTCAGTAAAAGCTCATAGAAATGCTGGATAAAAAAACTAAAAGAAATAGATACTTAGCAGAGCTCAAAAGAAAGGAAAATCTCCAAGAGCCAGAAATGAAGGAGGAACATAAAGCCAAAGTGATAAACTTATGAGCAAGGACTGGGGCTTAACATCCATAAAGGAGCAAGAAGCTTCATCTTGGAAGGTACAATGCAGGAAGTAGGAATTGAACACCCTCTCCCTTCCCCCCACCCCCATATAAAGCCAGGACTCTTGAATGGCTATCAGTACAGTGGGGGCTAGAGATGAGCTTCACTCATCAGCTCAGAGGAAAGATCTCCCACTAGAAACAGCAGGCCTAGGCCTTTTCCACACGTGTATGTGGAGACTAAATTCATACAACTCACATGGTGTGGGAATCTCCAGCCAAGAAATTAATGCAAAAATGGGACCCAAATAAGTGAAATCCTTGGGGCTTCCAGCAAAAGCAAACACAAAACTGTTTAGAAGGAAGCCTTCTAGGGACTTCCCTGGTGGTCCAGTTGTTAAGACTCTGCGCTCCCAACACAGGGGGCCTGGCTCAATCCCTGGTCAGGGAGCTGGATCCTGCATGCCACAATTTTAAGAGCCTGCACGCCACAACTAAAAAGATCCCATGTGAGGCAACACAGATCCCGTGTGCCACAACTAAGACCTGGCGCAGCCAAATAAATAAATATTTTTTTAAAAAAAGGAAGCAAGCCTTCTAAACCCCCAAACATACAGAACATTCTAAGGCACATAAACACACAAGCAAGCAAATATATTCTGGCTGAAAATGAGCTCGCAATAAAAATTACAAAATACAGTCGTTGCAAAAAGTTAAATTTTCATCGTCAATAGTAGAACAACCTGAAAGAGACTATGAAATAATTATGTTTCAAATGATAAGGTAAAAAGACTTGAAACCCTAAGGAAAGAACCCTAAGGAACTGTGTAAAAAGAACTGGCAGACCTGAAAATGACCAAACAAAACTTCTAGATGTGAAAACATAAAATTCAGCAAATGAAAGAGATTAAAGATGACTGATGAGAACATAGATGTAAGGACATCATCCCAAATGTAGCAAGGAGAGATAAAGAGGTGGATAAGAAAGAGGGTAAGAGAGATGAGAAGATTAAAAATACATCTCACTGGAATTCCAGAAGGAGAGGAATTAGAGAATGAGGTAGAAGCAATAATCAAAATACAATGACTGAGAAACTGTGAGAACTGATGAACGATGTGGGTATCGGTCAGGATCTAGGCAAAAAGCCCTTGGAGCTTCTGATGGGGCCTCTCATGGACAGAACTCTACTGGAAGTCAAAGGGCAAGGGAGGATGCAGTCCACCCATTAGCCTTCCCAGATCAGGACCTTCAGGTGAAGGAGTGGTAATAGCTTCCCACTGTAGCCCCAGGTGACTTTATCCCTTTTCCTGAACCCTGCCCCACCTTTGAAAATAGTCCCTAGGCAGTGTAAATAGGCAGTGTACTACTGCTTCCTGCCAGAACTTTGACAGCCTGATAGAGTGTGTGTGTGTGTGTGTGTGTGTGTGTGTGTGTGTGTGTGTGTGTGTGTGTGTGTGTGTGTGTGTTATTTATATAAGTAGAGAAAAAGATGCATGGGGGTGGAGGAGGGTCTACAAGTAAATATACCAAACTGTTACCATTTTGGTGATTTGTTGTTTTTCTTTTCTTTTTTAGTTACTACATTTTCTAATTCTTCTACAGTGAACATGGAGTACAATGATGCAAAACATCCATCTTTTAATCAGGCTAAGTGTTCATAGAAAATCTGGATTCTTAATCAATTCATTCCGCACTAGACTGACATCAGCCCTAACCCAGACTCCCTGCCTGATATCAGAGCTAGAGACACAAACCAGTGATGTAGCTGGAAAAAAGAAGGAAAAAAAAAAAAATGAAAAAAAAGAGGGAGGATTCAAACCAGGGATTGAGCAGTTGTTTGTAAATAGTAAATTTCTCATAGATAAGATTACACCTAGCCTTGCTTAAACTCAGTAAAATATAATATCCCAAATAGGGCATGGCCAGGTTGTGAAGCTGGCATCCAGGCCTGTGAAAGACAACAAGAAATCCTATGAAACCTAAGTTGTATCTTAAAATAAGCTGCACCTTAGGTTTCATAGATGTAAGAATAAATTTTGTATTTTAAAAGACAACAGCTAAATTCTGACTATCTTGAATGCTCCAAGAAATAGGGAGTTAAGACTTTACCTTGGCCAAAATTAAATTTTGAAGCTATATGTATAAATGCTTTCTAGGTTTGTTTATTAATCTACCCCCATAGCTAACCATTGCTTGCAATTCAACTATCTGTACTGTGAGGCTTGGGGCGAAATCTGGCTTTTGATAGATTTCAGGCAGGTCCTCATTTCAGCTCTTGCTTCCTGGAATGCGACACAGTCCTTAGCCAACGGCAGTACCGGAAACTGGCTTGGATTCAGAGGAAAGAGCGCCACCTACTGCAATAACACTCAACTTTAACAGTTCACTGGGCCTTTTCCCAAAGGTCTTCCACTTGGTCATTCCAGCTCAGACTAGCTCATGAGAATTAACAAGATTTCAGCTGGGGGTTGGAGGGAAGGGAACCTATAGCCACAGACCAACACTTAACTATATTAAAAATCCCCAAGTCTTTGGCGAGAACTATTTGTTATTAACATTGTAATGCTATTAGGCAGGGATAATGATTGATGGAAGTCATTTTACTAGGCAGTCAGATACAAGTATCAATTTCTTGGAGTTTATATGAGAAATGACATCATCAGCCCAATTCTCTGCTGAGGAGTGCAGAAGGATATAAAACCAGTAGATCCAGCTATAAGCCTTTTGGCCCTTAACAGTAACCACTATTTCCTAACACCCCTACCTACACCCCTGGAGAGAATACCTAAATCCCACTTTCATCCTCTAAGATAGAAGCTCAGTTTCAGGTGAAGGAGACAGGAGGAGGCATTGCAACTACACCTTGGTGATCCTATACTCTGCAAAAAGGTGACTTTTGTACATCTCAAGCAGGGCAGAATAATAGGCTTAAGCTTAGAGAGCAGGCAAGCAATGGGATTTGGTGGGTCAGGCAGAATCACAAATCCCTGTCAAGGAAGGAAGGAAGGAAGGATGGAAGGATGGAAACAAAGGAGAGAGGGAGGGGGAGGGAAGGGGGAAAGGAAGATGAAAAGAAGTGAAATGCAAAGGGAAGGGAAGGGAAGCAAAGGAAAATGAAGGGACAGGAAGCGAAGGGAAGGAAAGCAAATGGAAGCGAAGGCAAGCAAACGGAAGGGAAGCTAAGGGAGGGGAAGGAAAGGCAAGGGAAGGGAAGCAAAGGGAAGGGAAGCAAAAGGAAGGGAAGGGAAGGGAAGGAAAAACTGCCTCAAGACAATAACCCTCTGATTTTCACTCAGTCTCTTTCCTCACCACCCTCCCCCAAGACTCCTAACCACAGGATAGGGGGACAGAAGAAACAGCAGTGCAGAATCCCTGAGATGGAGAGGAATTTGGTGAATCCTAACACTGAAAAGGGGCCAGTGAGCTGAGCAGACTGAGCCAGGCACAGAACAGCGTGGGAGGAGAGAGGGAAGGTCCCCCTGTGCAGGGCTGATGGGCCGTGGTAGAAAATTTCCATTTCATCCTCTGTTAAATGGAAAGCAATTGGAGGATTTTAAACCAGGGAGTGACGTTATCTTATCTATGTGTTTGAAGATAACTCTGACTAATGGACTTAAGGGTAAGCAAGAGTAGAAACAGGAAGATAATTAGGAGGCTACTGTGGTTTTCCAGGATAGAAATGATGGTGGCAGTGGAGATATAATGAATAAATCATATAGAATATTATCTGCAAAGAAGATGCAGTGGTCTCTGCAACAGGACAGAACTGGCTGAGGCATTTAAGCTTAAAAGAAGGTGAAGTGACCTCCCTACTATAACCTGAAAGGGAACAGGCTTTTATTTGTAAACATGCTTTTCCATGGAAGACAAACCATCACTATTGTCCACAACACAAAGCAATGATTTACTGGGAAGCCACATGAGAAATAGCTCTGGGGTTGGTGGAACTGACTTTGTCCCAGGATAGATGCATAGATACCTCCCTTTCTTCCTGATCCATTTCCCTGTAACCAGTTCTTTAAGTCATCAAAATTATTTTAATAAATCTTCTAAATAATAAAAAAGCAAACAAAATAAATATTAGCTGTAATTCCATGAAGGAATTAATTGACATGTTTTAAGTCACTTATGAAGCAGTAGGTTTATATCTGATACGTTACGTGTGTTTTTGTAGTACTTTGTAGGCCCTTCCATAGTAAATAGATACAGCATATTTATGTATATTTTCTATAAATTGAAATGTAATTTTATTTTAAATGATTCTATTGATTTTATAATATATTCTCCTTTGTAAATATTGGTGACCATGTACATGGCTGGTTTTTTTTCTTAAAACAATATATATATGTTTTTTGGCCGTGCAGCACGGCTTGTGGGTTCTCAGCTCAACCAGGGATTGAACCCGGGCCACACCAGTGAAAGCCTCGAATCTCAACCACTAGGTCATCAGGGGACTCCCTACATAGTTGTTGTTACTTTTATATAGTTTTTTTTTTTTTTGGTTGCATTGGTTCTTTGTTGCTGTGCATGGGCTTTCTCTAGTTGCAGCAACCGGGGGCTACGCTTTGCTGTGGTGCGTGGGCTTCTGATTGCGGTGGCTTCTCTTGTTGCAGAGCACGGGCTCTAGGTGTGTGGGCTTCAGTAGTTGTGGCACGCGGGCTCAGTAGTTGTGGCTCACAGGCTGTAGCACGCAGCCTCAGTAGTAGTGGCTCACAGGCTTAGTTGCTCCGCGGCATGTGGGATCATCCCAGACCAGGGCTCGAACCGGTGACCTCTGCATTGGCAGGTGTATTCTTAAGCACTGCACCACCAGGGAAGTCCCCCTATGTGGTTGTTTTTTATGTTACATTCTTAGTCAAGAATGTAGGCCCAGAGAGGGAAATGAAATTTCCTTCATGAGAGTTTTTAGAAACCCACTCTGGCAAAAATGGGGCCTGTCTCCAGTCTCTACTTTTTCCTGGCGGGGATTCACACATAGCAGAGATTTTAAAGCCATTATTTAATATCCTCTTCTCTCTGCTCCCAAATAATCGAAGTTTTCTCTTTCATAATCTCTTTCTTCACTTAAAAAGTAGGGCCCATCTAAGAAAAGTATTACCAAAATATTGCAAGTAAAAGAAAAATCATCAAATCAAACCAACATGTATTTATCAAATAACTAATATTTGAACTCCCTTCTCTGTATATTCTACTTCCCAACTCCATATTTCATTCCATTATTTTATAAAAATAAAATTCATGTAGCATTGGTCCACATAAGAAAGTAAATCGTTTCTTAAATAGAGCAGAAGAGAGCTACAGTCAGAGAGAAATAAAGGAAAATAAAAGCACCCGACCTTAAGGGCCACTGGCTCCCTGTCCACTTCTCTCAGGATGGTTCTGAAGATAAAAACTCAAGGGAATTAATATTTGTTGAGAGTATAAACTTGGGGAACACTAAGCTAATGTGAAAGCTAATGACATTCTTACGAAGGTCACATTTCTTACCATCCAGAAAATAGGCAAATTCAGCAGATAAAGGAATGACACAATGAAGAGAATAAGCAGAGCCAGCACCAGGAGATAGGACAGAGTTTGTGAGAAGTCAAGTCAATTTTCATTTGTTTAGTCAGTGCACGGATGAAGACAAGCAGATGGGAAGCCAGCCAAGGGACTCAAGGTTAAAACGTATACTTTGAGTTAAACATTATGCAAACAATAATTCACTTGGCTATTTAAAAATGTCTGAACTGGAAGGTTCTCAGATCCATTGCTGAGCTGAGAATTCTATGCAATAAGTTTATAAACATATATAAGCAGGGGAGAAACTGCATGTCTCCAAAATGGTCATCCTTCACGTCTATGTGTGGAGGAAGATCTGCTTCTTAGCTGGCTGAGCTGATACTGAAGGATCCTTTTCACCCATTTGGTCAATATCCAAGAAGGCAGGCCTAACCGATTTTCTAAGATACTGACTCCTAGGGCCGGACTGGAAACTGGCCAAAAGTGCAGGGAAATTATCAAATCTAAGTGAAAGCAGATTCAAAATGGCTATTTTTAAATGGGGCACATCATATTTGAAAGCCAAGAAAAAAAGTAGGTTAGGGAAGGAGAGTAAGAGTGCAGAGGCATGTGACACTGTTAGAAATCCCAGCAAAATAATAGGCTGTCCTTCTCCCAGAAAGTTTGAAGAAAGACCCAACTGGTCTCCCTTGCTTTTGCTCCCATGCCCCTGCAATCTATTCTCAACACATAATCTAAGTAATTCTATCAAACACAAGTCAGGTCATGTCCTCCATCTCGTCTAAACCTACCAATGACTTCTGATCTCACTCAGAGTAATTGACAAATACTCCAGGGCCCCATGTGATGCTAAATGGTGCAGACCAGAACAGGAGACTTCACGGGACATTTCCCCCTTTTTTGGATCCCCAGCATCTGTATTTCCTTGCAGGTTGCAGGAAATCACCCCGTGATATGGTACTTAATAGGAAGCAGAGCCTACAGCAGTGGAGGAGGAACTGTTCCCTATCATCACTCTAACCATCAAAGCAATCACATGACTCAGGCTAGGCCAGTCCAGTTTGTGTTTCTGCATCACTCTCTCAAGATTTAAAGACAGAAACTGGGAGAGACCTTCAAGATGGCGGAAGGGTAAGACGTGGAGATCACCTTCCTCCCCACAAATGCATCAGAAATACATCTACATGTGGAACAACTCCTACAGGACACCTACTGAACACTGACAGAAGTCCTCAGATTTCCCAAAAGGCAAGAAACTCCCCATGTACCGGGGTAGGGCAAAAGAAAAAAGAAAAAACAGACAAAAGAATAGGGACAGTACCTGGACCAGTGGGAGGGAGCTGTGAAGGAGGAAAAGTTACCACACACTAGGAAGCTCCTTCACTGGTAGAGATGGCGGGTGGCAGAGGGAAGCTTCAGAGCCACGGAGGAGACCACAGCAACAAGGGTGCAGAGGACAAAGAGGAGAGATTCCTGCACAGAGGAACGGTGCCGACCAGCACTCACCAGCCCGAGAGGCTTGTCTGCTTCCCTGCCGGCCACTATGGGTGGGGGCTGGGAGCTGAGGCTCCAGCTTTGGAGGTCAGACCCCAGGGAGAAGACTGGGGTTGGCGGCGTGAACACAGCCTGAAGGGGGCTACTGTGCCACAGCTAGCCAGGAGGGAGTCCAAGAAAAAGTCTGGAACTGCTGAAGAGGCAAGAGACTTGCCTCGGCTTATCAGCGCAGACCCCAGAGACGGGCATGAGACGCTAAGGCTGCTGCTGCCGCCACCAAAAAGCCTGTGTGCAAGCACAGGTCACTATCCACACCTCCCCTCCCGGGAGCTGTGCAGCCCGCCACTGCCAGGGTCCCGTGATCCAGGGACAACTTACCCGGGAGAACACACAGCGTGTCTCAGGCTGTTATAATGTCACGCTGGTCTCTGCTGCCGCAGGCTCACCCCACATTCCGTACCCTTGCCTCCCCCCGGCCTGAGTGAGCCAGAGCCCCCGAATCAGCTGCTCCTTTAACCTCCTCCTGTCTGGGCGAAGAACAAACACCAGAGGGCAACCTACACGCAGAGGCAGGGCCAAATCCAAAACTGAACCCCAGCAGCTGTGCCAACAAAGAAGAGAAAGGGAAATCTCTCCCCGCAGCATCAGGAGCAGCAGATTAAATCTCCACAATCAACTTGATGTACCCTGCATCTGTGGAATACCTGAATAGACAATGAATCATCCCAAAATTGAGGTGGTGGACTTTGGGAACAATGATATATATATTTTTTCCTTTTTCGCTTTTTGTGAGTGTGTATGTGTATGCTTCTGTGTGTGATTTTGTCTGTATAGTTTTGCTGTTACCATTTGTCCCAGGGTTCTGTTTGTCCATTTTTTTGCTTTGTTTTTTGTTTGTATACTTTTTAGTGCTTGTTATCATTGGTGGATTTATTTTTTGGTTTGGTTGCTCTCTTCTTTCATTCATTCTTTCTTTTTTATTACTTTTTATTTTTTAACTTTTAATAATTATTTTTAATTTTATAACTTTATTTTATTTTATTTGTTTATTTCTTTTTTTCTCACTTTTATTCTGAGCCATGTGGATGACAGGGTCTTGGTGCTCCGGCCAGGTGTCAGGCCTCTGCCTCTGAAGTGGGAAAGCCAAGTTCAGGACACTGGTTCACCAGAGACCTCCCAGCTCCACATAATATCAACCGGCAAAAATCTCCCAGACATCTCCATCTCAACGTCAAGACCCAGCTCCACACAATGACCAGCAAGCTACATTGCTGGATACTCTATGCCAAACATCTAGCAAGACAGGAACACAACCCCATCCATTAGCAGAGAGGCTGCCTAAAATCATAATAAAGTCACAGACACCCCAAAACACACCACTGGACACAGACCTGCCCACCAGAAAGACAAGATCCAGCCTCATACACCAGAACACAGGCACTAGTCCCCTCCACCAGGAAGCCTACACAATCCACTGAACCAACCTTAGCCACTGGGGCCAGACACCAAAAACAACAGGAACTAAGAACATGCAGCCTGTGAAAAGGAGACCCCAAATACAGTAAGTTAAGCAAAATGAGAAGACAGAGAAACACACAGCAGATGAAGGAGCAAGGTAGAAACCCATCAGACCAAACAAATGAAGAGGAAATAAGCAGTCTACCTGAAAAAGAATTCAGAATAATGATAGTAAAGATATCCAAAATCTTGGACACAGAATGCAGAAAATACAAGTTTAAACAAGGACCTAGAAGAACTAAAGAGCAAACAAACAATGATCAACAACACAATAAATGAAATTTAAATTTACCTAGAAGGAATCAATAGCGGAATAACTGAGGCAGAACAACGGATAAGTGACCTGGAAGATAAAATAGTGGATATAACTACTGCAGAGGAGAATAAAGAAAAAAGAATGAAGAGAACTGAGGACAGTCTCAGAGACCTCAGGGACAACATTACACACACCAACATTTGAATTATAGGGGTCCCAGAAGAAGAAGAGAAAAAGAAAGGGAATGAGAAAATATTTGAAGAGATTATAGTTGACAAATTCCCTAATATGGGAAAGGAAATAGTTAATCAAGTCCAGGAAGCACACAGAGACCCATACAGGATAAATCCAAGGAGAAACATGCCAAGACACATATTAATCAATCTATCAAAAAATAAATACAAAGAAAAAATATTAAAAGCAGCAAGAGAGAAGCAACAAATAATATACAAGGGAATCTGCATAAGGTTAACAGCTGATCTTTCAGCAGAAACTCTGCAAGCCAGAAGGGAGTGGCAGGACACATTTAAAGTTATGAAAGGGAAAAACCTACAACCAAGATTACTCTACCCAGCAAGGACCTCATTCAGATTTGACAGACAAATTAAAACCTTTACAGAAAACCAAAAGCTAAGAGAATTCAGCACCACCAAACCAGCTTTAAAATAAATGCTAAAGGAACTTCTCTAGGCAGGAAACACAAGGGAAGGATAAGACCTACAATAACAAACCCAAAACAATTAAGAAAATGGTAATAAGAACATACATATCGATAATTACCTTAAATGTAAATGGATTAAATGCTTCAACCAAAAGACATACACTGGCTGAATGGATACAAAAACAAGACCCATATATATGCTGTCTACAAGAGACCCACTTCAGACCTAGGGACACATATATATTGAAAGTAAGGGGATGGAAAAAGATATTCCACACAAATGGAAATCAAAAGAAAGCTGGAGTAGCAATTCTCATATCAGACAAAATAGATTTTAAAATAAAGATTATTACAAGAGGCAAAGAAGGACACTACATAAGGATTAAGGGATCAATCCAAGAAGAAGGTATACCAATTGTAAATATTTATACACCCAACACAGGAGCACCTCAATACGTAAGGCAAATGCTAACAGCCATAAAAAGGGAAATCGACAGTAAAACAATCATACTAGGGGACTTTAACACCCCACTTTCACCAATGGACAGATCATTCAAAATGAAAATAAATAAGGAAACACAAGCTTTAAATGATACACTAAACAAGATGGACTTAACTGATATTTATAGGACATTCCATCCCAAAACAACACAATACACTTCTCAAGTGCTCATGGAACATTCTCCAGGATAGATCATATCTTGGGTCACAAATCAAGCCTTGGTAAATTTAATAAAATTGAAATTGTATCAAGTATCTTTTCCAACCACAACACTATGAGACTAGATATCAATAACAGGAAAAAATCTGTAAAAAATACAAACACATGGAAGCTAAACAATACACTACTTAGTAATGAAGTAATCACTGAAGAAATCAAAGAGGAAATCAAAAAATACCTAGAAACAAATGACAATGAAAACATGATGACCTAAAACCTATGGGATGCAACAAAAGTTCTAAGAGGGAAGTTTATAGCAATACAATCCTACCTTAAGAAACAGGAAACATCTCAAATAAACAACCTAACCTTACACCTAAAGCAATTAGAGAAAAAAGAATAAAAAAACCCCAAAGTTAGCAGAAGGAAAGAGATCATAAAGATCAGATCAGAAATAAATTGAAAAGAAATGAAGGAAATAATAGCAAAGAGCAATAAAACTAAAAGCTGGTTCTTTGAGAAGATAAACAAAATTGATAAACCATTAGCCAGACTCATCAAGAAAAAAGGGAAAAGACTCAAATCAATAGAATTAGAAATGAAAAAGGAGAAGTAACAACTGACACTGCAGCAATACAAAGGATCATGAGAGATTACTACAAGCAACTCTATGCCAATAAAATGGACAGCCTGGAACAAATGGACAAATTCTTAGAAAAGCACAACCTTCCAAGACTGAACCAGGAAGAAATAGAAAATATAAACAGAGGAATGACAAGCACTGAAATTGAGACTGCGATTAAAAATCTTCCAACAAACAAAAGCCCAGGACCAAATGGCTTACAAGTGAATTCTATCACACATTTAGAGAAGAGCTAACACCTATCCTTCTCAAACTCTTCCAAAATATAGCAGAGGGAATAACACTCCCAAACTCATTCTACAAGGCCACCATCACCCTGATACCAAAAACAGAGAAAGATGTCAAAAAGAAAGAAAACTACAGGCCAATATCACTGATGAACATAGATGCAAAAATCCTCAACAAAATACTAGAAAAAGAAACCAACAGCACATTAGAAGAATCATACATCATGATCAAGTGGTGTTTATCCCAGGAATGCAAGGATTCTTCAATATATGCAAATCAATCAATGTGATACACCATATTAACAAATTGAAGAATAAAAACTGTATGATCATCTCAATAGATGCAGAAAAATCTTTTGACAAAATTCAACACCAATTTATGATAAAAACCCTCCAGAAAGTAGGCATAGAGGGAACTTATCTCAACATAATAAAGGCCACATATGACAAACCCACAGCCAACAACATCCTCGATGATGAAAAACTGAAAACATTTTAACTAAGATCAGGAACAAGACAAGGTTGCCCACTCTCACCACTATTATTCAACATTGTTTTGGAATTTTTAGTCACAGCAATCAGAGAAGAAAAAGAAATAAAGGAATCCAAATTGGAAAAGAAGAAGTAAAGCTGTCGCTGTTTGCAGATGACATGATACTATACATAGAGAATCCTAAAGATGCTACCAGAAAACTACTAGAGCTAATCAATGAATTTGGTAAAGTAGCAGGATACAAAATTCATGCACAGAAATCTCTTGCATTCCCATACACTAATGATGAAAAATCTGAAAGAGAAATGAAGGAAACACTCCCACTTACCATTGCAACAAAAAGAATAAAATACCTAGGAATAAACCTACCTACGGTGACAAAAGCCCTGTATGCAGAAAACTATAAGACACTGATGAAAGAAATTAAAGATGATATAAACAGATGAAGGGATATACCATGTTCTTGGATTGGAAGAATCAACATTGTGAAAATGACTATACCACCTAAAACAATCTACAGATTCAGTGCAATCCCTATCAAACTACCACTGGCATTTTCACAGAACTAGGACAAAAAATCTCACAATTTGTATGGAAACACAAAAGACCCCAAATAGCCAAAGCAATCTTGAGAAGGAAAAACGGAGCTGGGGGAATCAGGCTCTCTGACTTCAGATTACACTACAAAGCTACAGTAATCAAGACCATCTGGTACTGGCATAAAAACAGAAATATAGATCAATGGAACAGGATATAAAGCCCAGAGATAAACCCATTCACATATGGTCACCTTATTTTTGATAAAGGAGGCAAGAATATACAATGGAGAAAAGACAGCCTCTTCAATAAGTGGTGCTAGGAAAACTGGACAGCTACATGAAAAAGAATGAAATTAGAACACTACCTAACACCATACACAAAAATAAACTCCAAATGGATTAAAGACCTAAATGTAAGGCCAGACACTATATAACTGTTAGAGGAAATCATAGGCAGAACACTATATGACATAAATCACAGCAAGATGCTTTTTGACCCACCTCCTAGAGAAATGGAAATAAAAACAAAAATAAACAAATGGGACCTAATGAAACTTCAAAGCTTTTGCACAGCAAAGGAAACCATAAACAAGACCAAAAGACAACCCTCAGAATGGGAGAAAATATTTGCAAACGAAGCAACTGACAAAGGATTAATCTCCAAATTTACAAGCAGCTCATGCAGCTCAATATCTAAAAAACAAACAACCCAATCCAAAAATGGGCAGAAGACCTAAATAGACATTTCTCCAAAGAAGACATACAGATTGCCAACAAACACATGAAAGGATGCTCAACATCACTAATCATTAGAGAAATGCAAATCAAAACTACAATGAGATATCACCTCACACCAGTCAGAATGGCCACCATCAAAAAATCTAGAAACAATAAATGCTGAGAGGGTGTGGAGAAGAGGGAACCCTCTAGCACCATTGATGGGAATGTAAATTGATACAGTCACTATGGAGAACAGTATGGAGGTTCCTTAAAAAACTAAAATAGAACTACCATACAACCCAGCAATCCCACTACTGGGCATATGCCCAGAGAAAACCATAATTCAAAAAGAGTCATGTACCACAATGTTCATTGTAGCTCTATTTACAATAGCCAGGACATGGAAGCAACCTAAGTGTCCATCGACAGAGGAGTGGATAAAGAAGATGTGGCACATATATACAATGGAATATTACTCAGCCATAAAAAGAAACAAAATTGAGTTATTTGTAGTGAGGTGGATGGACCTAGAGACTGTCATACAGAGTGAAGTAAGTCAGCAAGAGAAAAACAAATACTGTATGCTAACACATATATATGGAATCTAAGAAAAAAAAAGGTCATGAAGAGCCTAGGGGTAAGATGAGAATAAAGACACAGACCTACTAGAGCATGGACTTGAGGATATGGGGAAGGGTAAGGGTAAGCTGTGACAAAGTGAGAGAGTGGCATGGACATATATACACTACTAAACGTAACATAGCTAGTGGGAAGCAGCTGCATAGCACAGGGCGATCAGCTCGGTGGTTTGTGACCACCTAGAGGGGTGGGACAGGGAGGGTGGGAGGGAGACGCAAGAGGGAGGAGATATGGGGATATATGTATATGTACAGCTGATTCCCTTAGTTTTAAAGCAGAAATTAACACACCACTGTAAAGCAATTATACTCCAATAAAGATGTTGGAATAAATAAATAAATAAATAATGACAGAAACTATTTGCAACAATGGAATCAAGGATGCAGCGGCTATCATGTTCCATATGGTGGCTGCAGCACCACCAGCAGCAAGCTGTCTATCTTCAGTGGTGCCCACAGGAGCATGCCAAACAGACCACTGGTGTACGACCCTGGCAGTGTCCTTTTTTTAAAAAAAAAAATTTATTTATTTATTTGGCTGCACTGGCTCTCAGTTGTGGCACACAGGATCTTTAGTTGCGGCATGCAGGGTCTAGTCCCCTGACCAGGGATCGAACCCATGCCCCCTGCCTTGGGAGTATGGAGTCTTGGCCACTGGACCACCAGGGAAGTCCCCCTGGCAGCATTCTTGCTTGCTGAGCTTTCTTTGATTCCTGCCGTTTTTTAAGCCTGGTTCTAAAGCTTCTCCTTTGACTCTGAGAGTTACTTATGGCCTTCCAGTAAATTCCTTTTCTGCTTAGATTAGCCAGAGTCATTTTCTGTTGTTTACAACAAAGAATCATGACCAGTAAGAAGAGCTTTGTTGCAGGTTGATGAATCTCTGAATATGGAAGGTAAGGCCTAGAGTCTAGTAGGGTACAGGGATAATAAAGTGGACAGAGCTGAGTTTCTTTGGACACCAAAGGGAGGTGGCCTGGGGTGCAATCTTAAAGAAAAGAGAGAAGTCTGGTTAGTAGGGCTGAAGAGCCTGTGGAAGAAAGAGAACAGGAAAAAATCCCAAGGAGCAAAAAGAAAAAGGGCAGGGCTTCTCTGGTGGCACAGTGGTTAAGAATCCGCCTGCCAATGCAGGGGACACGGGTTCAAGCCCTGGTCCGGGCAGATCCCACATGTCGCGGAGCAACTAAGTCCGTGCGCCACAGCTGCTGAGCCTGTGCTCTAGAGCCCGCGAGCCACAACTGCTAAGCCCGCGTGCTACAACTACTGAAGCCCGTGCGCCTAGAGCCCGTGCTCCACAACAAGAGAAGCCACCACAACGAGAAGCCTGCACGCTGCAACAAAGAGTGGCTCCCGCTCGCCGCAACTAGAGAAAGCCCGCGCGCAGCGACAAATACCCAATGCAGTCAAAAAATAAATAAATAAATAAATAATGTAAAAAAAAAAAAAAGGGCAAAGGAAAGTGAAATGATAAAGAAATACTTTATCAAATAAAAGCCTAATCTAAACAGACTCACTGTTTAGAATCCTACCTCCTTCCTTGAATCTGCTCTGCTCAGAGTTCCTTTTCTTACCGGAACTGCTCTTGTGAGGTTTGCAGTTCCAAAGCCTCCGGTGAGATGCCATTTGCTACAGCTGAATTACTTTTAAAGTCAAAACCTAAGTAAATCTGACAATTTTTTTAAAAAGTGGAATATGAAGCATGGGTTATGCTTCTACAGGACCATCGATGAGTTTTGTTGTTTGGTTGAGTATTTAATGTATTTTACTGCTTGCTGGTCGTTATTCAGAGATCGATTAACTGAAGCATGAAACTTTGGAAAAACCAACAAAGAATGCTCTATTGATGAGGTTTATGAGGTGAGTAGTGATAGGAATTCCATAAATCCCACATGGAAGTCTGTATTATTCCAGTCTCTCCTCCTGGATTCCTCTCCATCCCTGTCCGTGTCTCTCTTTCCCTAGTCTTTTCTCCATGTTTCTCTCTCCCTCAGCCTGTGTGTGTCTGTCTGCATCAGTTTCTGCTTTGTCAACTCCTCATCTCATGTTCAAAAAGGGTTTACTGTACCTCACGAAAATGCATACAATAGAGCAAGATAACATCGATTCAAAGTAGATGAGAAAGGAAAGGAAAACCACAGAGCAGGGTCAGAAATGAGACTAATACAAAATTGCAGACTATGAAGCCCTGCTCTCAAGCTGTGGGTGCCATAAATATCCTCCACGTTCTCCAGCAGTCATTCCAAAGACGGAAATACAATTCAGTGTCCATAAGATCAAATCATCCCAATTGCTCCAGCTTCCTAAATCTGCATAATAACATAATTTATGACAACGACGCGTCACAATGACACAATTGTCAGCAAATTCCTCCATCTCACAAATGGCCCTGCCACACTTAAGAAGCAGAAATCCCTGACAGAGAGTTCACTCACCTTCCCTGGCTGGAAGCGCTGGTTTCCCAGTGTGCTTAATGGGAGTATTACTTCACACAGCAGCTAATAAATTTGTGGAATTCATTACCCCCTGGAGAAGGTGCAGGCAGGAAATAGAAATGGATTAAAAAAGGGTTTGTCAAATTCATAAATGGTGAAGCCATAAATAGCTCTTCCTTTGTTTGCATTTAATAACATTTCATTTCGTGACCGACCCCACCCCCATACCAGCTATTCTAAAGTACAATCTTACAGCTCCTTACCCCTTTCTCCAGTAAGATTTCTGACGATATATATAACACAATATATACTTCTGTCTAGAAATATTATATTTTTCATTCTTTGTTAGTAGAAGTATATTTCAAATTTGAGTAGCTTTGTTTAAACAGTCTTCACATTTTAACAGTCTTCACATTTTCAGTGTATTTTATAACTGTACACAACACGTAACTAAATTAATCATTTCAATGCTGCCATTCCAACTTATACCCTGATTTAGAACAAATTCATCATGCTTTGACAACCCAACTGAAGTAAACCTGGCCAAAATGGGAACATTTTGGAAACTTTCTTATTGCTCAAGGCCCAAAAGGGAGTGAGGAAGGTAACTGGGGTTGGATTAAGCTTGAGCTGCACTTGGCCTGGGCAAGGAGAAAGTGAGGTTCTGTGGTTTTGTGTAGCAGCTGGTGCCTGTCTAGCCTACGATCCTGCCTGCCTGAAAGAGGGGAGATACGCAATCAGTGTTTGCAGGGAACCAGCATGGCTACAGCTGACCCCTTCCAGGAGTCACCCATCGGTGTGACCGATGTGGCAGTTCTGGGAACCAGGCCCTCTTCAGCCGGAGCTGGGCTTTCCCTATGCTCTCAAAAGCCTCTGAGCATAACAGTGAGAGACAGGACTCTGCTGAGCTTCAGGTCGCTTTCTTATCTTCAGTTTGGGGAAATTCTGGAGAATTTACCAAGTCTCTGAGTGTCTGGGGAAAAGTAGCCAGAAGCCACTAGATTCACTGTCTTTTCAGAGAAAGAACTTCTGGGCACCCTGGGAAGGAATTGATATCAGCGTGTCTAGTTTATACCAGGGAGAGCCGAGGCTTATGTGCATGGGGTTCTTTGGGCCTTTAAATTCCAGGAGTTATTTTTTAGAATGACTTTGGAGGTGGGAATGAGGGTAGTAAAAATAGTTATGCTGTCATAAACATCTGCCCTTTGTTGTGTTCGGATTTTTGATAACTGTCACCAACACGGCAGAAGCAGGTCTTGAGACCTAGATTCAGGCCAAGAAAAAGAGGCCAGATGTTCTCCTGGTCTACCTTCCCTGTAGTCCCACTGGGGCTTGCTCTGAATATCACCTTGGACAAATTGCTTACCTCCTTTACATCTTCTTCCTCAGCCCTAAAAACAGGCAGTGACCTTATGCTGAAGGTCGTTTTCAGCTCCAGCTCCCATCCCTCCTTCCTGGGCTCTTGGTTCCGCTGGAGTAAACAGCAGAGCTAAGTGCCCTGTTAAGGGTGCTCCTGCCGGCTACCTGCTAAACTCACATGATACTCCTAAGTACTGACTTTTCTCCTGGTGTGCATCTCACCAGAATATTCCTGCTGAACTGTAACACAGTAACATCTGTACTAAGCAAGAACTGTTTGAAGGTTTTCAGGAACCCACCAGAAGAGAGCTGGGAAAGCAAAAGCAAGTCACCTTCTCTTTAAAACGAGGACGAAAAGGAAACATCTCAAGTTGTTGTAAAGATCAAATGAAATATTTAGCCCCCACGGTGTCCTGTGTACACAGTGCTGTGAATCCTACAGTGCGTATACTGGGAGGTGACCAAGACTGTCTTTGCACAGAAGAAACTAAGGTTCAGAGAGGTGAAGAAAATTCCCCAAGTTGACATAATTAGGAAGTGGTAGAACTGGTTTTTAAACACGCAAATATTTGACTCCAGAACTCATGCTCTTAACCAGTATATTTATGAGTTGTTTGGCTTTGCAGTGGTCAATGCGTGTGGGCTTTGGGGTCAGACAGGAAGAGATTTAAAAGGTGACTCTACCGCTCACCCGGGGTGACTCTGGACAACATAACTGATTTTGCTGAGCCTTAGCTTCCTCATCTGTGATGATTAAATGAGATTATATGTATAAAGCACCCAACACAAGGTAGGCTTCGGCAGATGGTTTTTGTCCTGAGTCTGTCATGTTCCTAAAGCGGACCCTGAGAAGAGGCTTTGGAGGCAGTAGTTTATCAGGGAAGTGCTCCTCAGAAGTACAAATGAGGAAGTAGGGAATGTGTGACAGGGAAGGAACAAGAGTCAATAAAGGGTATGTTATTGGCCAGCTAACCACTGTGAGCAACTGGGGCTCAAACCCATCTACACTGTCTGAGAAAATGTGTGGAAGCCAGCACAGATTCATCCCACCAATGCAGCAGTTCTCAAACCTGAGGACACAATAGCATCTCCTGGAGGGCTTGTGAACACCAGCGGCTGGGGTCCATTCCCAGAGTTTCCCGACGAGAAGGTATGGGGTGGGGCCCAAGAGTTTGCATTCCTGACTAGTTCCCAGGTGATGCTGAGGTTGCTGGTCCAGAGGCCACACTCTGAGAACCACTGCACTAAAAGATGGGAGGTGGGGGTATGGAGACACTGACCTGTTCCCTACTGATTGAGACGCTCCATTGTTCGAGGATGTAACTCCCACGCACATATTTCCGCGACGCCCTGCCGTGGTGAAGCAAATTCAAGCAGCACCTGAACAAGTTTTCAGGCAGAGCAAAAGAGAAACAGGTGTTTAGAGGTAGGAAGCAACTGTCTCTCACAGCAGCTGATAAACGCAGGTAAGCTGAGGGATAGGGACAGGGCATCAACAGTGTCTGCTCTACTTTCTCTTCCCCATTGTTGCTGCATTTGTGACCATTATTAGTCTCCAAGCTGAAGGGCTATAGTCTCAAGGTCATTGGTGGAGAAATCTCTGAACCCAATGGTTCTGAAGGTGGAAAACTCCCTCAGCCTGAGGCTGACAGCAGCCGTGAAGGACTCTTCCAGGTCAGCAATTTCTTCAGTGAATCGAAGGAATGAGGAGGAGAGGAATGGAGCCAAGGCCAGAGCAGTCTACAGTGACTCTGCAGTGATCAGCAGACCCACCATGACCCAACACAAACTCCTGACCGCACTGAGGCACTCTTTGCAGGCATATCCTACAAAGAGGATGCATTTTATTACTATTTTGTGTGTGTGTGGTACGTGGGCCTCTCACTGCTGTGGCCCCTCCCGTTGCGGAGCACAGGCTCTGGACATGCAGGCTCAGCGGCCATGGCTCACGGGCCCAGCTGCTCCGCAGCATGCGGGATCCTCCTGGACCGGGGCACGAACCCACGTCCCCTGCATCGGCAGGTGGACTCTCAACCACTGCACCACCAGGGAAGCCCAAGAGGATGCATTTTACATGCAAATCATGCAGGGTGCAGAGCTCTCCCACACGTTCTTTGTGCCCTGGGGAGCAAATGGCTAACACTGGCGGTAAAATGGGACTGTTCCATTATTGTGTTCCACATATATATTTAATTGTCAGCATTGCAATAGCTTTGACTACAAATAAGCACAATCTCATTGCCCATCAGTTGTTTGATGGGAGGAAAAAAGGCAGTTTGGAGATGATTTTGAGATGAGACACATCATTATCATCTTTTTGTATGAGGTTTTGTTTTCATTCTTCACTTCCCTCATCCTCTACTCAGCGCTTATATTTTTCTACAAATTCAATATTAAAATACTACCGGCACTACAAGATATTCTAGCATTCCTCTGAGTCCTGAGGGGTTCATTTACTAATTCCAGATAGCTGTAGTAGTATTTTTTTTCTTTTCTCAAAACACTTTTATATCTCTTAATTCCTTCATCCTCTTAAGAATGCCTTGGGCTTAGAGCGTTGGCAAGAACACTATTTGCAAATGAGGAAACTGAGGCACAGAATTGCAACTTGAGTTGTTCAGGAATTGACGGGCAGTGATAGAGCTGATTCCCAATAATCTGCAGAGTATCATATTCAGTTTTGCTCATGTGGCTAGAAAATCTTTGGACATATTAATCAATGAGTATAGAGAATTCCCCATAGTTCCTTTTCCCTTTATTCAAGCAAATAGCAGAGCTCTCTGCTCAGTACCCCAGGGTAGGTATGTGGTTCAAAAAGTAAAATTAGCACTGGAGAATTCCACGAGTTTCTGGAAGAAGTAGGAAGGAAAGTAGAAGAGCAGAGATGGGGTGGTGGAAAGGTGCAGCAGAGACTTAGAGGATGGAGAAACATGGAAAGAGAAGACTGCCCTCAGACCAGAAAAGGACTCCCTGAGGTTCAGGAAGAGTGGGAAGAGAGGGCTGTGTCCCAAATCAGCAGGGATCCAGACCCCCACCTCCTGGCACTGCAACCAAGGAGGAGGCCAGACCCCAAGAGGAAGTGCTGTGCAAGGTTCACACCCTGGACTCAACAAAGATTTTCAGAGCCCGGGCATATTCAGGAAGTAACAGTGTCCCAACAACTGAAAGGCCCATGAGGACAAAGACATAGGATGTCTCAGTTTAGAGACGATGAGCAATCACAGAGGTCCCCGCAATTCTCCCCATGTCCCAAACTCAGCACTGAGTGATACCTGGATCATTGACCCAAGTCCATGAGGCAGAGGCTGGGGGGCAGGGGTCAGTGTAAAGGGGGAATCCTCAGAATGGCTATTAAGTATCTATCAGAGGAAGAGTGACTCTGACTTACAGGATATAAAGTAAGTGATATTTCACACACCTGAGTTTGAGGCTGAGCTTTAAACTTGTAATATTTGTTTTGTGTTGGGCTGCCCCCTGCAGGCCAATAAGGCCTGCACTTGCCCAGCTTTAAGCCTGAAGAAAGCCCAGAGTCAGCAAAAGAGACCTCAGTGGTTTAATGAATGGGGAAGCTTACCCGTCTGAAGCAAGGTCCTGGAGCAACATCCCACCATATGTGTGGTGGATGGCGGCAGGCGGGATGTGGAGGCAGTCTTCGCTCCCAGGGAGAAGGGGAGACTATCAGTTATAGGGGAATTGATGTCAGGTGGGCTCATTAGTTACCAGGGAAACCAGTAGAAGGGCACGCCCCTCACCACCCTTTTGATAAGAACAATCACCAGCTGGGGCTTGGGGCAAGTATGTAGGAAGGTCAGTCACGTGCATAGGGTGTAGGTGAAGCAGGGACTGGTGGAGCAGGGGATGTACAGAGAACAAGAGAACAGCCATCTTGAGGAGCCTGACCATATATTTTGGTACCAGCAACATTCTTGAACCAGGGAGAGTCTTAGGTAAAAGAAGTGAAAATTTCTCTAGACTCTTCCATCCTGAAATGCTGGTGCCCCTCCAGGGCTTTCCTCTACTGCCTCCTGGCTCCAGGGCTGCATCTTCCTAGATGCTTGCTCAAGGCACACCTTCCACTACCACCATCAACACACCACCCTAGAATACCAACTAGATTATTGAATAATCTTCATCATTCTTCTCTCCACCCAACCCCTAGGAGCTATAACACCCAAAGCACAACTTCCGTCAGAAAGAACAGATGACCCTGCAGAAATTCTCAAATAAGGATGTAGGAGTAGGGATCCAGATGTAAGGATCTAAATAGTGATAGGAATAGAAGTGAGGCATGAGATTCTTATGTTTACCGAAATGGACATGGTAGGAAGAGCTCAAGAAGAGCATCTTCAAAATCAGGGCATGGTTGTTAGGGTGCTGTAGACACTTAAGCCATGCAGGACAAAAGGTTCAGAACCACTGCATTATGTTAACTCATAAAAGGCTTTGGAACTATGGAAAGCCAGGAGAGCAAGGAGGATCCCAGCTCTACCATTTATTTACATTGTGCAAGTTAGGACAAGCATCACAGGTCATTGTTATCGCACAGGATGATACTAATATTAGCAACAGCAGCATCTGATCACTATCATTTCTATACTACCACTTACAGGTAATTCTTAATTGAGAAGTTATCATAGAATAGGTATTGTTTTAAGCTACACACAAACTGTTTGTAGAATTATTTTTATTCCTGGTTTCACATGAGGAAACTAAGGTACAGAGGTTTAACGGCTTGCCCACACAGACACAGTTGCAGACACAGAGAGTAAACCCTGTGTGTGAAGTGAGGGCTCTGAACCACTCTGCTGTCCTGTGCATAGAGGGGTTAGGAGGATTACAGGAGACAATCTAGGACAGTGTTACACACATATTAAGCCATGCCAAGGGGATATAATCATAAGAAAACCAGGTTCCTTCCCAATTCATGATGTATTGGTCAGGGTTCTTGGTTGTAAAGAGGCAACATACCTCTGGGAAATCTAAGCAGCAGGGAGTTTACCCAAAGGATATCGAGTGACTCAGAACCATGGAAGGCCTGGCCAAGAAGACTTGGGTGGACAGTAAGGGCAGGGAGGCATAGTGAAGACCCTGCCATAATAACAATCTACTCAGGACCCACCACCAGCCCTGTTGACTCCAGCCACTGACCACAGCTCCACAGAGCTTTGCCACCCCCAGACCCTCCCTGCCATGCTGCCTGACTCTAACACAGTCACAGCCACCAGGCAGAAGGTCTAACACCCACCCCCTGCCCTGCATCTTTTGCCTCTCCTTCAAGTCCTAAGGGCTCAGTCAAAAGAAGTTGATGCACCACACTTAGATCACAGGCTCACTGCTTATCTTGCTAGAGATCTATCACAGTCAGCTATTGCCACAATAATGCTGCGTAACAAACCACCCCAAAACTCAAGAGCTTGTGTCAATAAGCATCTGCTTTTCTGGCTCACTACAGGTCAGCTGGGGTAGCTCTGCTTCAGACTGTAGATCAGTGGGGATCAGGTCTGCTCCTTGAGTCTCCCATCCTCCTTATTGGCTATAAGGGGCATGTTTTTCTCAGGTACAACATCCTCAGTGCAAGAGCATAGCTGAAACACACGATGCCTCTTGAGGCCCTGGTTTCAAACTAGCATATTGCCACTTCTACCTATATCCCATTGGCCAAAGAAAGCCGTGTGACCAATCCCAACATCACTTAATGGGAGGGACCGCAAAGTCACATGACAAAGGGCATGGGTATATATAATTCTAATGAGGGAGGGTGTAACATATTGTGAATTCACTCTCTCACTTGGGCCAAAAAGAAGGGATATGTTTCCATTCACCAAAAAGTAGAAATGGTGTTCAGCTTCTACTCAGCCCACTACTCATTACAAGAGGGAGGCCTTCTGGAGACAAGGGGATCAGATTGAGGAACCTCAGAAATGGGGAATCCTCCCACTTCACACGATGAGTTACAATCGCAGCACAAGGTCCAACTTAGAATCAAGATTCTATTGTAAGCTTTTGAAGATGTGTACTTATTTGGTATGTTTCAGCTTGTGATACCCATCAGTTGTGTTATTGCCCTGGATGATTTTTTTTTCAATTCTTATTAGAAATGACAGCTCTTTTATTAAAAAGCAGGAAATATTATATTGAAGGAAAATACAAGCAACAGTAACCAGGTAATAAAGGATATGAAAGTCCTATCTTGCCATAAGAGAAGAACTAACCACATCTTTAGAAGATTTGCAGTTTAAGTGGTTTATTAAATCTGACACCAGGCCGGCAATTACCACCAATTATTTGGTCCTTGTGTCAGTTCCATTTAAAGTGAGAAAGTTACTGATGGCAACAGCTTATTTTTAATAACTGATTTCAGAGAAAACCATTTCGTGTCCAACTGCTACTTCCTGACCTCCTGAACTCCAAAGAAAAGACTCGTACCTGTGGGGTTACTGACGTGAACCCCAATCCAGGAGAGCAGTGACAAGATGCTATTGCAGGCTGACAATAAGTTATGTATTCCCTCAACTGCTCATCCATCCTACAAACACATGGGTGCAAGCACTTGATGCTAGCCCCTGCAGCAAATTCCTCCTAAATATGCCACATTCATCTAAAATGCTGAGCCTGAAAACTCCCACCACCATTATGAAGAGTTCCTCCTCGGAGCAGGAAGAGATTTCACAGTTTCTTGTGGGGTGGTGATTATGCGTGAGGAAATGCAATTTTCCAGGTCTATAAATCAACCCCCGCTTTACTCATTTAATAAAGAGTTGAGTGTTTTTGTTTGATTGCCTTTGCTTAAATTTGTGTTCCTTGGGATGAACAAATGGCTCTCAAGTCCCAGGAACACTGGCAGGACAGCATCTTACCTGCACAGGTTAGTGCATGCCACTGGGGGAATAACTCCCATCTTAAGTTGCCCAACTTAAATGAAGTCACCTTTTTAAAATCCACATTTCTTTCTATTTTAAAGCCCCACCTCCTATAAATTACATCAAATTTACATAATTTAGGAACTAAGTATTTTATACCTTAATATACTTCTCTTCTACTTCTAGGCACTTGTGTTTAATATTATGTTCAAGCCTCCCCCACTCCCCAAGTTCCTTGCTTGACTTGACTTCTTTTATTCTCTGACTCCCTTAACTTACTATTATGATTCTGGAATCTAAACAACAGCAACAACAAAAACCCAGAAAGCATAAATTTAAGACTTTTTTTTTTTTTTTTTTTTTTTTTGCGGTACGCGGGCCTCTCACTGTCGCAGCCTCTCCCGTTGCGGAGCACAGGCTCCGGACGCGCAGGCCCATCGGCCATGGCTCACGGGCGCAGCCACTCTGCAGCATGTGGGATCCTCCCGGACCGGGGCACGAACTCGCGTCCCCTGCATCGGCAGGCGGACTCTCAACCGCTGCGCCACCAGGGAAGCCCTTTAAGACGTTTTAACAATCCAATCTACCAAGATGTCTGGATAGATAAGGTGTCCAGATTCAGGTTTGGTGTAGAGTAACTACCGGTAAGAGATGAGACTGAGGCCATCTTTTTCAAATTTTGTCAATTTTGATGGAGTAGGAGAGAAGGGAGAGATGGGGGAAGAAGGAAGACATTAGGGGAATCCTACATATTCTTTTTATTTATTTATTTATTCTATTTTTGGCTGCGTTGGGTCTTCGTTGCTGCTCACGGGCTTTCCCTAGTCATGGCGAGCAGGGGCTACTCTTTGTTGCAGTGCGTGTGCTTCTCACTGCGGTGGCTTCTCTTGTTGCGGAGCACGGGCTCGAGGCGCGTGGGCTTCAGTAGTTGTGGCTCGCAGAATCAGTAGTTGTGGCTCATGGGCTCTAGAGCGCAGGCTCAGTAGCCGTGGCGCATGGGCTTAGTTGCTCCGCAGCATGTGGGATCTTCCTGGACCAGGGCTCGAACCCGTGTCCCCTGCATTAACCACTGCGCCACCAGGGAAGTCCCTGGATATTCTTATTCAAACAGACAAGTAAACAAAGACTGAGAGGACCTTTAAACCTTGTGGTCAAGGCTTCTCACTTGAGGCAACACATGTCATCATCTGACTCGAGCTCTGAGCCTCTGTCTATTCAGCACGAGCACAGCTGCTTCAGGAGAGAGAGACCGAAATAGAAAACCAGCCATGGTAATGAAATGTGACGACTTGCTTGAGAAAAGACATGTTTGATGTGTTTTCCAACTGGATGTTTCTAAATTTATGGCAGTTTCGACAAGATTTCCAAAGAAATCTTTTCTCTTACTCATTTCAAGCCTGTAAATCCATACTACCCTTATCACTGCTGCAGAGAGGCATCAAAGAAAACGCTTCTTCCCAACAGGGTTCACAAATTACATTTCAGTCTTCGGAAGATGTGTCTCTCCTTGGCAAACTCGGGTCTCTCTCAGATGGCTCTCACCCACATTCCCCAGCAGCGCCACCCCTTATTGTAGGTAAATTACCTGCTCCCTTGAGGCCTCAGTTTTCTCATCTGTGCAATGAAGAGGTTCAGCTAAAAAAATCTTTAAGCCCCCTTCAACATGTAACAACATTCAGAGACCCAGATTTTACAGCAAGCCTGAAGGCTTTTTGAAGGACATATCATATCCATAATAGTGGGGAGAGGGATGTTCTAGAAACATGAAGAGAAAAAACAAAGATGTTTTAAATAAGGATTGAGCTTCTAGTAATAACCAAGTAAACATCCTGCCCCACATAGGATAAATTCTCTACATAATCCACAGAGAATAAGCCCTCCACAGGTAGCCACTAGGAAATCTGGACACATACAGGAGGAGGTATATGGAAGCACAAGAGGGTGAAGAAAAGTAGATTCCAGGGAGAAGTCTGAGCACACAGGAGGGAGTTAATACAGAGTAAACACTCCAATTTCCTGCTTCTCTTCTAGCCTGAGGGCAGGCTCAGTAGCGTACACAGAGCACCAAGCATGGCTGGAAAAATCATGATTTTTTTGGTCTAGGGAATCAGAGTACTGAATCCAAGGTAACTACGGTCATTGGAGAAAGGGAAAATTTGAAAGGGAATACCCAAGTTCTGCCTGCCCACAGGTCTGGCTGAGTCCTGACCATGCATGCATAGAGCAGATTCAAAGCCCCTCACCTAAAGGTAAAAGGTATAAACTGAACTGACTTTGGTCTTAAAAAAAAAAAAGAGAGAGTTTGGAGCTCATATCCAACCAAGTCATGAAAATACGTGACTCACAGAGGAAATTAATAGAATCCATTCTCTACAACATGACATTCATAGTGTTCATGGTACAATCCAAAATTACTCACAATATAACAAATCAGGAAAATGAGGAGCCTTACCATGTCAGTCAGAGTAAGAAAGAGGCAGAAGAGGAAGGCTCTGATATTTACCACTTGTCTCCCTTCCTATTAGGTCTGGCTATAGCAGCCCATCCCACAGTATTTTAAATTTTCATCCCCTTCACACTCTTCAATCCCAAGAGCCATTTTATTTTTCTAAACTTTGTGTTCAATGAGCAAAACTGTGAAATGATGATGGAGAGAGAGAGAGAGAAAGAGAGGAAGATTGAGAGAGAGTGAGAGGGAGGTATGAGAGATATTTTTGTACATTGGAGCCACAAGTTAACTTGTCTTGAATATTAGAAGTAATGTGAACTCATTTTCTACCTCCAAACTGGTGAAACAAAACATACTGACTACAACTACTAAATGAAAAAAGCAGATTATGTAGAAGAGTACGCTTTGTATGAATCCACTATTATGAAATATATATCAATATCTTCACAGGAAAAAATGGTCATAAGGCCAAGAAGTTGTTAGCAATGGTAATGTCAGGGTGGTGGATTCTTATTGCATAATTTTTCTTATCTGTATTGTCTGAACTTCCTGTGATGACTTTGGATTTTGGTAACAAGGAAAAAATTGTTGTTTTAAGTTTACTAAAGTGCTGAATCTGTTTTCCTTCAATAGACTGACCTTCTTTTTAAGGAGTGATGTGTATTCTCTTCCCAAGAAATACAAACATTTCCCCTTTATTTCATTTTAGATAATTAGAACAGGGCTGCCAGCTTGGAGGCCATTTCAGATGTCAATCTACAAAGCGGTCTAGAAAGGTAGGAAATAAGCCATGGAACATTTTAAATTGCCTTTATAACCTTGATTACAAAAAGGAGACATTCCCTTTGTGATTTCTGTTTCTGAGAGGAGGGTGTTATGGCCAGGGGCTTGGACGCTCACCAAATCCTCCTTCCCTTCCATGAGCATTATTAAAGAGAAGGTATCACACAGAGGAACTGTGAAAATAAACAAGGTATCATTCATATGCTCTGTGAGCTCATCTACTCCAAAGGGCCATTCCTTCTGCAAGATGACCAACAGCTGCCCTGCAACATGAGCGCCTCTGTAATGGGGAAGTCACCTCCTACCACGGTTCTACTTGTATATACTACAGGTACGTCAAACACAAAGAACCCAACCTAAATTTATCAACTTTTCTCCCCAAGACAGTGCATTTTATGTGTTCTATCATTGCCCCTGCCTTGACCCCTGCCCCACTAGCCTGTAAGCAGGTCAGTGACCCTTTCTCATTTCTCCATGTTGCCAGTGCCTACAATAGTGCAGATAATATAGTAGTTGCTCAATCCATGCTGTGGAATTATTATTGAATGAATAACAGGTATCCCAATGGTTTTCATTAAAAATCCAAGTCTCTCGGTAAGCGTTTATCTTTGATCAGCTTATCTGTTCAATTTCTGCTGCCCTTCTTTTGATTGTGATCCTGTGCTGTCTTGGAAGCAATTGGTCTCTGTCAATTCTCTTTTGCTAATTATCTCAGTGCCCATATCCAAGGTCATCTATTTCAAGGAACCTGTTGGGTGTCAACATTCTACATGTAGTCATCTTCTTTGCTTAACCCTCCTAAATAAGATTTGACAGAAAAAGGCATTTTTGAAATTTAAGGGTGAAAGAGTGGCTCAATACAATAAAAGCTCAGTAATTTGAACTAAGTAGAGGGAAGGTCAGTCTGACAGTGAAAAGTACAAATTATGAATTCTTTTTTTTTAATAGAGAGTGAGTATTCTCATGTTTAGGAGGGTTATAGACCAAAATAAAAATGTATCATTAAAAAACCGATGATATATTATGGTTGGGAAGAGAGAGGGACAGGTAAATGCAACCAGAGGCAGAAAGGGGCAACGGCACTGAGGCTAGGACACAAGACACCAGGAAAACACCAAATGTCAAAAACACAGCCTCTCTATAGAGGCTGCTGAACTATCCAGAGAGATGAGAGGCAGCTTAGGAAATATGAGAGAGGAAATGTTGCCCATGTTTTGACCTGAACTGAAGTCATGACCAAACAGATGTAGCATTTAAGGTGAAGCAGGCATAACTCACTGCAGTGGAGAGGAGAGAGGCCGTCAATCAGCAGTGAGCATCTGCTGGACATCTAATCCAGCCCCTGTGCTGTGCCCGGTCCTTGAAGGACCATACACCCATGCAAGTGTTAAGCTGCTCACCTAGGCCCAAACTCCGTGAGGACAAATTCCATCTCTCACAAAAGCCTGAAAGAACTAAGCAAGATCCTATGATAGCACATGATGGCAAGATACAGATTATGGAAACCAGGAGGATGTGGACCAGTGGAAACCATTATGGAGGACATGGATCTCGAGTACAGTTGACGGGGTAGGATTTGGTCAGACAGAGAGGAGGAGGGAAGCAGGTGCAGGGGGAGAACCATGTGAGCACGACCCAGGAGTGAGGAGGGGTGTACACCGCCCTGGGGTGACGGCTGAGGAGACAGTGGAGGCTCCACACAGGGGATGGGAGGTCAGAAGACTGACCAGCTGAGGCAGGAGGGATCATTATGCAGTCACTGTGTGCCGGGCACTGCTCACAGCACTGGGCTCACAGCAGTGAACAAACAAGGCCCCAATAAAGTTCAATAAAGTTCCAATAAAGTTCCCTGAGGAACTCATCAGGAATTACACCAGCTACCATTTAGTACACACAGAGATCTTGTTGAAAAACTGGTAGTGAGATGATACGTACCCATAATAAAAAGAGAAGACACCCAAATAAATCTATCCCACCCCAAAAATACCCCACAAGTTTTATCCAGCTGATACTGGCCAAGGAGAAGGAAGTAGTTACATCAACTGGTAAAAATAACCAGCTCTGCCATTGTATTTCTTTACAACTCTGAGTAACCTGGCAAGATAGGAGAAGCAAAGTAAAGAAAGAAGGAGGTAAAGGTGGAGAAGAGCCTCCAAAATAATTATGTCACTTTAAAGAGACCATCAAATCAGAATAAATATACTCATGATTCTTTCTTTTTGAGAAATGCTGATTCATGCCTTAAATCATATCTCTATTTACATGCAAAATAATTAATATGTCAAACATTTGCAAACCAATCTAGTTTCAAGGAATATTTCAAGTTGAATGTTTTCTCATTTGCATGGAAAAGCTCTTCATAGGATAAACTAAGTTGAGAATATGAATGTCTTTAAATGCTTTTATTCCTAGCTGTTCCTTTTCTTCTTACCAAAATAGTTAAAGAAATTTTGAGCAGCAAATATTATTTTAGAGAGCTGCTACCAAGTGTAAACATTTTCATTCATTTTCCTTTAAATTGCACTATTTTATTGAATACATTATTTGCTATCAGGGACTAAACAAGGGACCACATTACTCTGAAAGAAGTTGAAATATTGTATTAGAGACTGGCAGGCTGTCATGGCAAATTGGGCATGATCCACCACCCCTACTCCCACCCCTAGCCCCTACCATGATTCTTAAGCTTCTGTGATTGAATCACAAGTCTGGAAAACTCAATTTGGAAATTGTGGGAAGACAGATCTTAATTGAAAAGTTCATTTCTAATGAAATGCGAGGTGGTTAAAGGTTGGGCTGGCAGGGTAGATCATTCGAGTCTTTATTAATAACACCAATTCATTTTAATTCAGTGAAGCACATAATGGGCATCAAGATTTTCAAGTTCACCACACATCCCTGTGCTTGGAATCCCTAATATAAAGGAAACCATAAACAAGACGAAAACACAACCCTCAGAATGGGAGAAAATATTTGCAAATGAAGCAACTGACAAAGGATTAATCTCCAAGATTTACAAGCAGCTCATGCAGCTCAATAACAAAAAAACAAACAACCCAATCCAAAAATGGGCAGAAGACCTAAATAGACATTTCTCCAAAAGATATACAGATTGCCAAAAAACACATGAAAGAATGCTCAACATCATTAATCATTAGAGAAATGCAAATCAAAACTACAATGAGATATTGTCTCACACCGGTCAGAATGGCCATCATCAAAAAATCTAGAAACAATAAATGCTGGAGAGGGTGTAGAGAAAAGGGAACCCTCTTGCACTGTTGGTGGGAATGTAAATTGATACAGCCACTATGGAGAACAGTATGGAGGTTCCTTAAAAAACTAAAAATAGAACTACCATACGGCCCAGCAATCCCACTACTGGGCATATACCCTGAGAAAACCACAATTCAAAAAGAGTCATGTACCAAAATGTTCATTGCAGCTCTATTGACAAGAGCCAGGACATGGAAGCAACCTAACTGTCCATCATTGGATGAATGGATAAAGAAGATGTATATATATACAATGGAATATATGTACATACATACAATGGAATATTACTCAGCCATAAAAAGAAACGAAATTGAGATATTTGTAGTGAGGTGGATGGGCCTAGAGTCTGTCATACAGAGTGAAGTAAGTCAGAAAGAGAAAAACAAATACCGTATGCTAACACACATATATGGAATCTAAGAAGAAAAAAAAAAAAGGTCATGAAGAACCTAGGGGTAAGACGGGAATAAAGACACAGACCTACTAGAGAATGGACTTGAGGATATGGGGAGGGGGAAGGGTAAGCTGTGACAAAGTGAGAGAGTGGCATGGACATATATACACTACCAAACGTAAAATAGATAGCTAGTGGGAAGCAGCCGCATAGCACAGGGAGATCAGCTCGGTGGTTTGTGACCACCTAGAGGGGTGGGATAGGGAGGGTGGGAGGGATAGGGAGGGTGGGAGGGAGGGAGACGCAAGAGGGAAAAGATATGGGAACCTATGTATAACTGATTCACTTTGTTATAAAGCATAAACTAACACACCACTGTAAAGCAATTATACTCCAATAAAGATGTTAAAAATTAATTAATTAAATAAAACTTTTCTTATTTGGTAATAGATGTTTTAATAATTTGCATCTTTTTAAAATTTAAATCAATAAAGAATTACAAACTTTAATTATATCAACAGTAAGAATTTCAAACCATGTTGAGAATTTATATTTTAAAATTTAAATCTAGTCAATATATTCTAACTGTAACATAGCCCTCTAAAGATAGAAGTATTTGTGATGGCAGATGGGCAGAACAATCATTTAGGTAGCATCTAGGAATATTGTTACAATTACTTTACATAAATAGAAATCCATGTCTTTATTAGTAAGGTACCAATAATTTGCATTTTAATAAGAGGTTACCTGCAGCTGGCTTATACTAATTATAAGTGCATTGAGTTTTACTAAGCCAGTAGTACCCACCGGCCAGTGACAAACTTTCTAAGTCTTAACTTGAATTCCCTGTAATTATTCTGCAGTCAGCTAAGACTCCAGCAAAGAGATGAATGAAGCCCCTTGAGATTACTGTACCTTGGATAATCAGAGGTGGTTGGCGGGGTCAGTTACTGTTTGAGTTTGTTCCATAGCTGCTACGTGTAAATCCCTTTACTAGGAGCTTAGGGAAAGCCTTGATAGCATGTGTTTCATTGCTTTTATCTCTGCAACTGCATCCATTCTGTGATGCAAGACCTGGAGGGCTCAAATGGACCATCTCCATGGGAAGTGAAGGCATTGTAGAAGGGCTGTGTTTCTGAGGAAACAAAAGAAAACTTTCTCTTACTTACAGGATGGAAGAGAGGCAGAATTGTTGGCTTAGTGAAAAGGACTTAGGACTAAGAGTTCGGAGACATGAGTTTTCTACTCTTCCTTGGCTGAGATAACCAACGAAGATGAGTTTCTTCTGCAGCCTTGTACTATTATACGATTATCTACAAGCAAGAAATACAACATGGAGCAGCAAAGGAAAAGAGGCAAATGGAAAAAGAAAGAGAAAGAAGAAGTCCTATCGTGAAAGTAAAAACAAATAAGTGAACAAGTAACCCATGAAGCACCCACCAGTGCAAAATCTAACATACCAATGCCGTCATATGAGCTGAATAAATGTTCACAGTGTTTCTGGTTTAATTTACTGATAAAATGAATACCTTCTGGACGTTACTGAGGTTATAAATATAACTAAAAATAGCCACTTGCCCTCAATCTTACAAGCCCATAGAAAAAAAGACATACACAAAAACATTATTAGTAAACAAATGATGTGGATAAATACTGTTCATTCAAATAAGGTTCAATAATCTTGTGAGATCTGGGAAGTAAACTTTAGAACACAGAGGTTTCCAAGCCTGGCTGTGTGTTAGAATCATAGCACAAAACTTTTTTTATAAAATAGAGATGCCTGGATCCCAATCCAAACTTCAGAGGGTAGACCCCCAGAATCTGTACTTTTAACCTGCCTCCTAGGTCATTCTTATTCAGTCACCCTGGCACCAGAAAAGGTGCAAATTCTGAAACCAATGCAGCCACTTTCATAGCTTTCCCAGTTCTAAAGAAAGAAAAGAGTCACCTTTGTTAATCCTCCAGAAATGGAAAAACTTCCTTAGTCAATCCAGAACCCAGAGTACCTTTATCTCAATTCACTTTACCCCAATCCTTTGTTCTTTACAGTTGGTTTTTCTTTGAGACAGTCAGGGATAGGAAGGATGGAGAGAAGGTGTTAGATTGTCAACCTTAATGGATATTTCTGGGAGTGTGAGGCAGGCTCAGCAGGCAGCACTGTACAAATGCATTGAGATTGCATCTAAGGACAGCTGGAAACATTTGGGAGGGAAAAGCAGCTCGTGTGGCTTTTAACGCCTGCCAAAATGACCTTACTATAAATGAGGAAATAGACAAGGAGCTCACCACAATGACCATACCTCCACGTGGTGACAATGACAGGACTAGAACGCTGATCCCTGAATCCCCAGTGAGCTCTTTCCACAAGGCCTTCCCCATCTCCCTCCCAGGCTGCTGCTGGCAGTAATGGAAGTAAAACGTACATGGCCTAGGGGTCCTGCCAGGACACTTATTTATGTAGGAAATGGATGACTAGCAAAACAATATGCCCTCGCTATGCCCTTAAGATATATTGTTTCAAGGTTGTTCACTTATTTATTTAGCTTTAGATAGCTAAAAGTTCACATTTAGTACTTCCATTTCCCCCTAAAATGGTGTTTGTGGCTAGGAATATATACTGCAACAGTGAGTCATCGTCCCTGGCCTCTGAATTCACCTAAAGATGGGGGAGACCAGGCCTGACACTCTGGGCTGCTGGTGGCCATGGGGCAAGATTGTTTAGCTCCCACAGTAGGACCCACAGTAGGACCCACAGTAGGACCCATATGAAAGATTGTTTAGCTCCCACAGTAGGACCCATATGAAAGCTGAAAAAGTCCTTGGCCCAGGAAAACCAGGTGAGGGTAGACAAGTCCATATCCTAGGTCTGTGTAGTCGAGGTGGTGATAGCCAAGATGGGGAGGACCCTCAGTACGACAAGACAGGTGCATGCAGGGGCATCAAATTGCTGTGTTTTTATTTCCATGTGCTTTTATTTTTATGGGGCTATGCCCCTGGGTCTCCACATCACTCCCCCACAGATTCAATGTCCCACCAGATAAATTGGCTAAACCTGGGTTGTGTGCCTACACCTAGGTACCTGGAGCTAATGAGAGGCCTGGCCCCTTCCAGCCTCCTCCTTAGAAGGTAGAAACCTGCTCCACATAAGTTCCCACACAGTGGTGAGTCCAAAAACACAAACGGTAACTGCCTACTATACACACCATCTTTGTCCACATTACCAAGGTGCAAAATCTTCAACTCATCTTGGAATATGAGAAGAAAAGGTTTTCTGTAGCTCAATCTTATAGCCCCTTTGTCCACAATGTCCCTCCCCTGGGACTCTTCTTGCATTCATAGGCCCTTGTGTAAAGCCTATTTCAATCACCTCCAATTGACTACCTCATCCCCTCCCCTGTCAGTCAACCCTCTGTCCTGCTAGTGGCAGAAAAATACATCAAAGGCACAGAGCTCTGATCATGTACCTTCTCCCTCAATAACAACTGCCAACCAAATTAGATGTGTGCTCTTTTTTTTTTTTTTTCCACATAAAGTCTTCCATATTGTGGTCCACCCAAGTACCTTTCCAGCCTCTACTTTCCCACCACTCCCCTGTAACTACAGCTTCCTGCTTCTGTAACTTTTCTCCTGCCAGACCTTCTACCCAGAAGCCTTTCCCCATATTTCTGGTTAACCCTGCTGATCCCATAAAGATCACCATAAATATCTCTTCCTTCACTGAGCCTCTCACAATGACTCCCCCAATTGTATACCCTTCCCCTGAGTTCAAAATCATTCACTTGTCCCATTTGTCTTTCTTAGAGCACATCTTACATTGTTTTTACGATTATATCCTATTACTGTCCCCACCCCCAGATCCCATGCCCTTTGAGATCAGGAATCATATCTTACTCATCTTCAGGTCCCTTTTCTCCTCTCTTCTGAGCCCTGTTCCCCTAGCATACACCACAGTGCCTCCTATCAGTTAGTCAATAAATATTTGTTAAATGTAACTAAATTTTGTCCGTTAGGCAGAGAAAAAGAGCCAGTATTGTCTGAGTTTTATGGTAACTTGAGCCAAAATGAAGTAACAGCCCTGGACTGGCCTTTGCCTTTTCTCCTGGATGTAGAACATACCCGGAAAGCTTTGGTGTCACCCAAACCTTCCCTCATAACTGTCATTACTTGCTTTATGTCCAGCCTCCCCATTAGAATATCAACACCGCTAGGGCAGGAATCTTGCTTTATCTGATTCATCTCTGTATTCTTCGTGCCTACCTCAGTGCTCAGCACATACTAGGTACTCACAAAACATTTGAAGAGAATTGGATCAAAGTGAACTGAATCTTATCTAATCTGATCTAACTGCATGGAATCTAAGGGAGGAAAGTGGTAATGGGGTCTTTCACTTCTTACAGTTAGCAGACACCTCTAAGGAGGGGTGCCCAAAATAAAGGAAGGGGACATGGTCTTCACAGGAAATATGTCTTAATAGAAACTGACCCAAGCAGCTGAAGCATTGCCTCAGGGCCACAACTGACAAGGGGGAAAGCATGTAAGACAACATTTCTTTAAAAGAACCAGATGGGGACAAGTAACATTTTACTAAAGGAAGGTTCACCTTAAGGCCTTTCTGTCTTTTCACTTTTGTTTAAAGCAGTTTTAAATGAAGGACTGCAGTCTAATCTTGCAATTCCATAATAATTAATTCAGAAAAGAGCTCATCTTTGGAGGTAGCTGAATAAATTACTACTCATCTGGTAAAATTTTAAGATCACTAAGAAGACATCCCTCAAAAAATCCTTATAAATATATCTTCTGATACCGATCATTGTTCCTGTTTTGCACACATTAATTAGGTGACTTTGAGCAAATCTTGTCACCTCTCTGGACTGCAGAACTAGAGGTCACCCAGTCCTATTTTGCCATATGACAGATGACAAAATCAACCATCTGTGGCCCTCTTATAATTCTGACATTCTACCATGAGAGATCCATCCTTTTTGGTTTTGGAGGCATTTTATTCTAAGCAGCACCCTGTAAAACACAAACGTCCCTGGAAAGGGTTGTGTTGTAATCATGTTTTTATCTCTGCAAAATTTTCTGACATCCAGTTGAGAGGGAGTAATGAGAGGAATGTAAAAATAGGATAGATAGATGGTAGATTGCCAGAGACAAGAGAGATATTTGAAAGCACGAAGAATGGAGGAAGGGCTATTAACAACAACAACAAAAAAAGTGAATATGAATTGCTAGTCCCTGACTTTGTTGTAATTTCACTTACAGCTGGAACAACTAGGAAACTTCTCAGAATCAGTCTGACTGGCTGTGAGGAAAGTAGTTCCAAGGACTATTACTTTTTTTAAAATATCCATATAAAAAGCCTCCTTCATTATGTAGCAAAACACTTTTTAAAGATTTAATACCCTCTAGACTGAAGTTTATAGACAATAGATCAATGGAATAGAATGGAAAGCCCAGAAACAGATACACACATATATGGACATTGATTTAAAGCAAATGTAGCATTGAAGAGCAATGGGAAAAGGACAATATTGTCACTAACAGGTGCTGGGACAATGGAATGTCCATATGGAAAACAATAGAATTTGATTCCTACCTCATTCTATGCAAAATTCAAATCTAGGTACCTTGTAAACCCAAATGTGAAACAAACAGCAACAGAAAAAACATTTTAAAGAGAACAATAGGAGATTGTTGTTATCCAAGTCAGAAAAAATTTTCTTAAACACAACATGCACACAGACACACACATACACACAAACAAATCAAATAGTAAAAGGGAGGGAAGATGGGAATGATATATTTGACTATCTTTGAATTAAGAACTTATGTTCATGAAGAGACACTATAAAACAGTATTTTAAAAAAACTACAGTGTGAGAAAATATATTTGCAATACATGTTTCAACAAAGGGTTTTATCCAGTATACAAAAGGAACTCTCACGAATCAATTTTAAGTCAGATAACCAGAAGAAAAAGGGGCAAGAGATTTGAACACATACATCTGAAGAGAGAATATCTAGATGGCTCAAGTAAACACATGAAGTGGTGTTCAATTTCAACGTCATTGTTATTGGAGAAATACAAAGTAAAACCACAATGAAATACCAAAGTGCCTGCCAGAATAGCTAATTTTTTTAAAGGCCAAGTGTTAAAGAGAATGTAAACAGGAACTTTTATGTACTGCAGGTGGGAGTGTCAATTAGAACACCCATCTTGGAAGAGTTTGGCACTATCTGCTGAAGATGAACACACACATACCTATGATCCAGCTAGTCCACTCTTAGGTATATACCCAACAGAAATGTGCACACATACAAACCAAGAAAGTACATACACTTATGATAATAGCAACATTATTCTTAAGAGTCCAAATGGTAGCAACTCAAATTATCCAACAACAGTAAAATGAAGTATATATTTATACAATGAAAAACAGTAAAGGGAGAAATTGACAGGAATACAATAACAGTAGAAGACTTTAACACCCCACTGACATCAATGGACAGATCATCCAGAAAGAAAATCAGTAAGGTGACAGAGGTCCTAAATGACACAATAGACCAGTTGGACTTAATTTATATCTACAGGACATAACAACTACATCCAAAAAAAAAAAAGTACACAATCTTTGCAAGAGTGCATGAAATATTCTCCAGGATAGACTACATACTGGGTTACAAAACAAGCCACAACAAATCTAATAATTTAGAAAGTATTTCAGGCATGTTTTCTGATCGCAACAATATGAAGCTAGAAATCAACCACAGAAAGAAAAATGGGAAAAGAACAAACACATGAAGACTAAACAACATGCTACTAAAAAACCAGTGGGTCAATGATGAAATCAAAGAATAAATCAGAAAATACTCTAAGACAAATGAAAATGAAAATATAATCTAACAAAATCCATGGGATTCAGAAAAAGCAGTTCTAAGAGGGAAGTTTGTAGTAATACAGACCTTCCTTAAGAAACAAGAAAATCTCAAACAACATGACCCACCACCTAAAAGTATTTGAATAAGGAGAGCAAACAAACAAAATCCAAAGTCAGCAGAAGGGAAGAAATAATAAAGATCAAAAAGGAATAAATAAAATAGAGATTGGGACTTCCCTGGTGGTCCAGGGGTTAAGACTCCATACTTCCACTGCAGGGGGCATGGGTTTGATCTCTGGTCAGGGAACTAAGATCCCACATGCTGTGTGGTGTGGCTAAAAAACAAAAAATAAAAATAAAATAGACTTGTGACCACATAGAGGGGTGGGATAGGGAGGGCAGGAGGGTGATGCAAGAGGGAGGAGATATGGGGATATATGTATACGTATAGCTGATTCACTTTATTATAAAGCAGAAACTAACACACCATTGTAAAGCAATTATACTCCAATAAAGATGTTTAAAAAACCCCAGGAATTTGGTAATTATTTTTCCAAATTTTCTACAAACATAGATTACAAAGGTTATAGATAATAATAGCTACCATTTATTGAATACAAATTGTGTGACAAATATTGAGAAAGACATAAAACATATTTTTCTTATTTAATCTTTAAAAAAATATTCAGCAGGATAAATACAATTATCTGCATTTTGCAGCTAAGGAGACTGAGGAGGAGTAAATATACAAGATCAAAGAACAGAAAATGGTCAAAATATTTAACCAGGTCTGTCTGGCTCCCCAGCAAACACTCCTTTCCACCACAATACACAGTAAGGTTGTATTAAGAGTGAGTTTTATAGCCAGGTTTTAAACCCAAACCTCTTCATTCTGTTTTAAAGCAAGAATTTCTATAAGCTCATAAAGTAGCACACAAAGACCAGCTTAGAAAACAAAAGACCTTGATAGATGCCAGTTGTGATATGAATAGGGAATAGTAATAATAACAACAACTACCATTTATTAAACGATCACCAAGTGCTGAGTACTTGCTGAGTATTATCTCATTTAAACTTCATTATCCTGCAGTAGACTGATTGCATTAATGGCCCCAACTCTCCCTCTTTCCTTGTAGCCACATTCTTTGCATGTAACTGTGTAGTGCCCTCCCAGTCTGACTTAGAACTTAGCCATGTTGCCTTGGCCAATAGAATATTAGCAATCACAGGCTTGAAAAGTGCTTCTGTGTTTCTACTTACTGATCCTGCCCTCTGCCACCACCATGAGACTATGCCCAAGCTAGACTGCTAGAGGATGAAAGACATATGCAGCACAGCCAGTCACCCAAGTCATCCCAGATGAGGCCATTTAGATAAGCCAATAGTCAGTCAACACCCAGACAAGTGATCAATCAAGTCCAATCAAGATCAGCAACATCCTTGCCAACATCCATGTGACTCCAGGCACATAAGCAATAAATGTTCTTTGCCACTGAAGTTTTGTGATTATGAGGTTCTACGCTACATTTCTTATGCAGCGTTAACTGTAGAAAAAGCTAACTGATACAAGTAGTACTATTATTATTCCTATTTTACATACATAGGAGGAAACAGAGGCTCAGAAAAATCACATAGCTGGCAAGTGGTGGAGCTAGGATTTGAATCCAGATATGTCTAATTCCACAAGAATTGCTTTTAATTACCATACTATATATATTGCCTAGACAAATGCACTCCCAGTTATACTTTTAAACAGAGCACGCATGTCTTTCTCCACAGCTGCTCACTGACTAAACATTTAAAATTGGGAAGCGGTATTTCTGACTAACTCAAATATCTGAGCTACATTTAGCTCTTTTAAAAAGCAGACTAATCATAGTCCTTGTAGTTTAACCAACAATTTTGTGCATGGGGACCCTGGTATATTTTTCCTCTCTCTTGCACTCTCTCTTACATAGTCCACAAGCATTTAATTTCTTACAGATGCCTTCAGTGCCGATATGTATCCCAATATTAATTTGTGTGCTTCAAAGATTTATCCTAAAAATGCTGATGACACCAATAGAAGATGTAACGTTTGACCTTCGCTTACACAATGATTGGCATTGACTACAATTCCTTATGAGATTTCACATAATCAGCATGCTGATGTGTGTAGCTAGAGTACATAATCAGTTGTTCTGTATCAAAAATCACCTTGCAGTTGGGGTAAAGGAACAAATTCTCATATTAAATGCTCAGGAGAATCTGTTATTAGATACACTTTCAATAGTCCATGTTAAGGATGTGCAGGGATGATAAGTGGAGGAATAATATATCTACCCAAAGTTTTGCCTTCCAACCATAAATCCTCAAGATATAGGGATCAAAGAGCTTGCAGGTGGTTTGGGGCCAGGTGCTGTGAATTCAGATTCTCTCATTTGGAGGAAAGCATGACACGCGGACAAGTAGTGAGAGGGAAATCTGGAGACGCGACCTCTAGTCCCAACCCCTCATAGTGGTGGTTGTCACAGACCTTTTCCTGTGTTTCTAGACCACTCTCCACCCTTGCTCAACCTACCGGGTGCCAGGAGATTGACAAGTATGGACTTCCTTGCCTCTGGCTTCCAGCTGGGTTTGTTGGATAGGGAGTACCAACAACAAATCAGCAAGGTAGAGGAGATGAAAGCAGAGGTGTTTGTTCCCTTGGCTTTCCCCCTGTGGTGTCACAAACAGGTGGCTGTGTCTTAGCTCCTTTCAGGTGGTCCCCTCCGCACATCCCTCCCTATTGCTGGGTTCTGTTAATCACTTCATGCCTTCAGACTTAGAAGTAACAACAGCCCCACTACGTACAGCTCTAGGATTCCGCACTACTTCTTAAGATTTTTCCCAACATCATGTGCAAACCTCTGTAAAGAATCTCTTCATTACACCTTTCTTGATGTATCCAACTTTAGGGGTGTTGGGAGTGATCCCCTCTGTGGCCCTAAGGAAGACCTCTCACCATGTGTCATCTTCCTGACCTAGAGAATGGAAAATGCCTCCCCTTTCATGAAGGGTGGGAAGATTTGTGTTTTTTTTGTAAGATCCTAATACCAACATCTTTGAAAGGGTTAAGCACTACAAGATGTAAACATATTACTATGTCAAGTCAAGTTGATATCTTAAAGTCTTAGTAGGGTTGCAGAACAGAAGGGAAATGTACGCTAGAAATATGAAGTGGGAGGAAGCATCTGACTAAATGTAGGAATTCGATATGAAAAGAAACAGGGAGGGATGAGAAGGAACGAAAATCAGACTTTCTTTGAACTACTAGCCTCTATAGGATCTTTTCTGACAGTGAACCTGATGTCCTATCCACCTTCTTGGGTTTTGCTCATTTTCATCACTATCTCCTACTTGGAGTCCACTCGGGAAAGTCTTCGCTTTGTTAAAAATAAGGTATGTTAAATTTGCTGACATAAAAAATTAACATACCTGATGCTGAAAAATCTGGATAAAAGTGAAAACTTCACTCAGATCAACACTTGTTGACCCTACGTCCCACACTTCCTCCTGGCACTCTCACCTGACCAAGGGGCCTGGCCTCTAAAACTGTGCCCCATTGGCTTTTCACATTATGATGTTAACTAACAGGTAATTTGTTAATTTTTAATAAAATTTATTTATTCATTCAGCCCTATTTCTTAGACACCCACTGTGTGCCAGGAATTCTCCTAGGAAGTGGTAAATGAGAAGGACAAGTTTCCTTTTCTCTTATTTATTTATTTTGGCTGCATTGGGTCTTCGTTGCTGTGCGCAGGCTTTCTCTAGTTGTGGTGAGCGGGGCTATTCCTCGTTGCGGTGTGTGGGTTTCTCATTGCAGTGGCTTCTCTTGCTGTGAAACACCAGCTCTAGGCATGTGGGTTCAGTAGTTGTGGCACTTAGGCTCAGCAGTTGAGGCTCGCAGGTTCTAGAGTGCAGGCTCAGTAGTTGTGGCGCACAGGCCTAGCTGTACCATGGCATGTGGGATCCTCCCAGACCAGGGCTCGAACCTGTGTGCCCTGCATTGGCGGGCGGATTCTCAACCACTGCGCCACACGGGAAGTCCCTTCCTTTTCTCTTAGACCTTATATTCTAGTTCCATAGCCCATGGGATATGTATAACTTCATAGAAAATCTTAAAGAAGGAAAACAAAAGCACTAATATTGATGTACAGTATTCTTTACACAGCATGCACAAACGTAAGAGACTACTGTGTATTCAAAAATAGAATTTCAGATCACTAAATTCAGCCTGGAACCTCGTGCTCCCACCATTTCCCATATGCAGAAATTACAATGAGAAAACAGACCGTGTGACCTTGAGCAAATAGCACAACCTCTCTGTTCCTTAATAAATATCAGAACCAACACTAGAATCCAGGCCTCCTGAATCCCACCATGCTTCACCCCTGAGAGCTAATTTCTTCTGATGTTTCTGTGCTGTTGTTACCCTTGTGGTGGCTGGGGGATCGTCTTAGAAAAGCATCTCCCCTTCAGGAGGCTTAACACCTGTTGTTTTTTCTACCAGGCCATCTCTCACTCCTTCTTCAAGGCTCACCAGGGAGGCTTCTTGGAACTTCCAGACCAGCCTGGTTCCCCCTGTCATGTGCATCTGCAGTAACCTACCCTCCCCCATGGCACTGTCCATCCCCCCACTAGACTATAATGTTTGCAAGGTTGGCACCTGTCTCGCCCCTGCACCCAGCAGATGGCAGGTATGCTGAAAGGGTTTGTGAATAAATGAAACTTTTATTTAATTTATAAAGGAAATCAGTGAGAAAACTGAGTTGTGTTCACAGATTTTGCATGGTGAACACTTAAGAATGCAACAGTTCTACACCTTAATTTTTTTAAGTAATAATAATAAATTATGGGGTCACACAGTTTTGAGAGCATTTGCCCATTGTGGCCCCCTTTGCCTGGAAAAGCAATAAAGCTATTCTTTTCTGTTTCACCAAAAAAAAAAAAAAATAATAAATTATGGTTTTGAATAAGAGAAAATAGAAGGCTACCCTCTTTGGTCTTACTACATGAGGAACTAGGTTCTCCTCCCACTCTTTTTTCCCATTCCCTGACAGTGGCCCTTCTCTTGTGCCAGTGGTAATGAACACAAACAGTCCCTTTCCTTCACTTCACCCAGAACGGTGCAGAAAACGTCTCTGCCAGCTTAGGAAAAAGCAATTTCCTCCTAGATTCTAAGCGGGAGGAGAATAGAGGATTCAAAGGGAGGGAGCCATTGCACTGTCCTCAGGGTGGAGGAAAGACTACAGAGAAACACAGATGGCATGCTGGCAGCTGGATGAATTAATGTGATTGCATCCCTGTAACGCTTCAAGTGAGATATTCATGTAATTCATGCAAATTCAGAAATAATTGAGGTTCATGTTTCTAGGATAAAGTCATGGCATTTTGCTTTTACCTGAACTACCCCCCAAAAGGGTCATTTTTATTATTGCATTTTCAATTATTCATAACCACACACTCATGGATTTTAGAACCATAAAAGGTCAGCCCTTTTTGATTCTGCAATTGTTTTCTTCTGAAGTCAGGAAGCAGTCCATGAATATGCACGTGCACACAATCCTGACACTTCCCTCACTGTTCATTAACAGTGCGTTCACTGTATATTTCAAAGTCAAACAAATAATACCTGTCATGAGCATGAATTTTTAATATCTCCTATATTTCATTTTAAATGAAATGTCAAAATGATGGAAAATATTTCCACGGAAGTTTGGAAAGGGCAGCGTCTCACCAATGCTGCCTTGTGAAAATCAGCACTGGTACAAAAACACCATTAAAGAGATACCACTGCCACTGGAATCAGATTGTTTTTGGTATTTTACTGCCTTTGTCATTCCCGGGAAGTGTCAACGTGAAAGCTGTTTGCCCAGTCGATTTGCTTCCCGCTGTCCTCTTTTCATCTGAAAATGGACGCCGTTTGTTTACAGCCTGTTTCAATTCCCTGCTTTTGGGCTCAAACTGCATTTCATTTGCATGTGGTGCTCTTCTTAGCATACGTGCCCTTTGTCCCTCTTCAATCTTTAAATGCTACTTCCCATTTTTAATGGCAGGGAAATCAATCAGCTCTGACCTCCCTTTTCTCTCCAACTCACAGTCAGAATTTCTTAGTTTCCAGCTCCCATCTACTCTCCCAGAAACAGTCTATTTCTTTCCTTAGAAATTGTTCCCTGGAAATTGGGATAGGTCAAGGTCAGAGCACAGCTGAGATGGGGTTAGGGGGTGAGAGCTTGTGATGGCAAGAGATGACCAGGAAGGTCTACAGCAGTGTCTCAACCTCAGCACTATTGATACTTGGGGCCAGATAACTCTCTGCTGTGGGGCTGTCCTGTGTGTTACAGGGTGTTTAGCAGCATCCCTGGCCTCTTCCTACTAGATGCCAGTAGCACACAACCCCTCTTTTAAATCGTAACAAGCAAAAATGTCTCTGGACATGTCAAATGTGCCTGGGAATGGGGTTGTGCAGAAGTTTTCTGTTCTCCACCACTTGGAGATTTGGCCAGGCAGACGTGGCCTGAGACTATGGCTATGACGGTCTACCAACCCTACTCTTTCGACCAAAAGCAGTTTTCTGGTCTCCAACCTAAAAACGTTCACCCCATCCCATAAGAGACTATAATTTTTAGCGTATTTGTGCATCCCTATCCTTCCACTGCTCTGGTCCTCTAAAGAGATCTCCAGCTTGTTTATCGTCAGGCTCTTCTGCCTGAGTCATGAGGAAAAAGTGGGCTGTGGCAAGAGCAAGGAAACTGGGGACGACAATTTATGTCCTCTTCATGGTGCTCGTGACATCCTAGCAAAGGACCTGAGTCAGTCTCCTAGTTCTGAGGACCATGTTTTTTCATGCTGATGCTGCTCTGGGACTGAACCACAAGGGTTATGGACTTTCTAACTATTACACTTTTACTTGGATAGAATTTAACTTATGCAAGGAATCTTTGGAAAATGTTATCTCAGATGGAGTAGACAAAGAGATATTGTAATTCTTATTTTACTGATGAGGAAACTGAGTCCCAGAGAAGTCAAGGGACAAACTATAAGTAACTTCAGTACAAGTGTTTCCCATTTTCAAGTCTGCTTTCTCCACTTAAACATCGCCTCGAAGACAAACATTTCTCACGCACACTGCTGAGCTTGTGATATCTTTCTGTCTTTTTTAAATGGTCTATATATGTTGGTTAGTTTTAAATGGTTTATATATGTTAAATAAGTATGTCTAATGTGTTGGGAAAGTCCTCATTTTCATAAGAAGAGAGGATTCAGCCTGGGCAGCCTCAGTTAACCCATTAATAAATCCCTCCATGAGGGACAATGTGTCAGGAATGGGAAGCCTGCTGCCATTCCAATGGGCAGTTTGCAGAGCCCAGACTCTCAAGGAGAGGGGAGGGGCTGGGGTATGTGGTGGTGAGTGGTGCTAGGATCCTGGGCCAAGTCTGGGTCTCCAAACAGCAACATTTCTTCATAGGAGTAAGCGTGGTGGGTATGAACCCAGCCTCACTGTTGGGGTGTGAGAGAATAGGAGGATCTACAGCTGCTTTTTTTTTTTATCACAGCTTCAGTGAGCTCATCCCTTAATAACTGCGATTGTTGGTCAGAAAATAAAAAGAAATGCACAGCTTCCCTCCCCCCGACACACATCCCAGTGGGAAGAGGTTGGGCAAGGATATCATTTTCTGGATTTTCTCCTTACAGAGCATTCCTTCCGGGAATCAGGAGAACATGGAGCTAGTCCCACCTCTGCAACTTACCTTAATCAAAGCACTTCTTGCACACATTCTACAGGTGAGATTTAGCAAAGGTAATGCCCAATCCAGTTGTCTCAGAGGGAGGGGCTCAAATTAGATATCAGATGAAAAAGCACTTGCAGATAGTAAGGTATTTTATAAGGCATTATGATACCGCCAAGTGGATGAGGGACTGACTTTCAGAGGAAAGGAGGGTCATGCTAGGTTGACCGCTAGAGTGGATTGAATATCAGTGCCGCCCAAAATCCACGTCCACCCAGGACCTCAGAATGCGACCTTATTTGGAAATAGGCTCTTTAGAGATGTAATGACGGTAAGGATGGAGATGAGATCATACTGGATTAAAGTGAGCTCTAAATCCGACGGGAGTGTCCTAATAAGAAACAAAAAGGACACACAGAGACACAGGTGATGGGAAGATGGAGGCAGAGATTGAAGTGATGCATTCACAAGGCAAAGGATGCCAAGGACTGCAGAGCAGCACCGGAAGCAAGGAGAGAGGCCTGGGATGGTTTCTCCGTCTGAGCCTCCAGAAGGAGTCGACCCGGCCAACATCTTGATTTCTGACTTCTGGCATCCTCAACTATGAGAGAATAACTCCCGTTGTTTTAAGCCACCTAGTTTGTGGTCATTTGTATGGAAGCCCTAAGAAACTAATATAGCCACTGTGAATCTAAAGGACTAGAACTTTAATTTTCACTCCAATTTGGGAGGATTGGAGCGTCTTGAGCCAAACTGCCCCTAGCCTCATAGTGTGGGTAGGGGTAGCCGCTAACAAACCCCAAACCCTCCTCCTTCAGCCCCACTGAAGAAAGCTTGCTCTTTCAGCCAAGAGAGGCTCACGATTAAACAGCCACTGCAGTAACGTGAAGATGCTAAAGATTTAACGGGAACACAGATTTAGAGGAAGGTTTTCCCTTTCTACCTTCCAACTTCTAGATCACAAGCACGTAGGAGTCCTTCTCTAAGTGCATCAGACCAAGGGGTCCAGAGGAAAATTCTGCAACCCCTATAACAGAGTTAGACTGCCGGCAGAATCCCAATTGTCCTTTGTACCCTGCTACCCACTGCCCTGTGGACAGACACTTTTAAGAATGCTTAGAACAGGTCTGCAAGGATGTATGTACACACTGTCCCCCACTCAACTCCTACCACAGCAGAAGACTAAGTGTACCTATGAGATTTTCTGTGCCCTGAGAACATGACCTCACACAGAAAGGATGAAATGGGATTTTTTTTTTTCCTGCATGGAAGTCAGCGTGAATGGTAGAAAGAGATAAACATTTTCTTAGCAGCTAGCCTTTGCTGGGAACTTTGCACATGAGCCAGCACAGGACCTAGAACATAGTAAGAGCTCTGCAGTAACAGAACAACTGTAAACGAGAGATCCTGATGAACCAGGACTAGAGGGGAAGGTTGGGAGGTGGACGGGCAGGAGCCATGGAAATGTATGTGGAGGGAGAGAAGCAGACCACCCACAGATGGCAGGAGAAAGAAGCAGATGGTAAATGAAGATCATGGGGAAAAAAAATCAGAGATCCAAAGAGTCCTAGGTCCACAATGCTACGGAGGACTGGTCCAAGTTCACTTAATGAGAATGAGAATGATTAAATGTCCATCAACAAGGAAGATTTAAATCTTCTACTCTTTTGAAAATAAGTCTATTTTGATTTACTGATTTAAAGACCAGCTCCATCTGCACAGCCCTCAGGGACAATGTTGTTGAGCTGGGCAACCAGGCACAGGGAATGACTGGCTACCTGGCTTCAGAGAATATGGGAGACAGAATCGTGTCCACCAGGGTTCCCAGCCATTCCTGAGAACTTCTTTTATAAATGCCGCTACCCAATACTATGTTTTGGCAGTGTTTTTGAACATCAAACAAACTATGTTTGTTGAGTCATTGTTTCTCCCCTTTTTCTATTAATCACTGATACACCTTAGAAGTAGACATGGCTTCTGATTAGTGTTGGGTAATCACTGTTCCCTCACTCAAGCAATAGGATCCCACACAAAAGCAAAGAGACGTGTTCTTGCTAGCCCATACAGCCATTTCAGAGGTAAAAGCATGATTTCTGTCTGAATTTTAGAGATTCAGAAAATTGCTCGAAGAGTCCCAGCACCGTTCCACTGACCTCTAGGGGCTCAGGATCCTAGACTGGAAACCACTGATTAACTATGATTTTTTCTAGAAGCTGGTTGGCCCCCTGGTAAGTCTGTAGAGTGGGTTCCCTCTAATTCCCTATTTCTAAGACTTTTTCCCTTCCTGTCATCTCCCCTCCAATCCTTCCTTAGAGATCTAATATCTCCCCACCATATCAGAACTTTGATCAATTTATTTTCTTTCCCCTTTTTTATAACATTATTACATAGGTCAGATAATCCTAGATAATAGTATGAGAGACACTCAAATTCTTAAAACCTGGATATAATTATTTTCTATATTATAATCCTTTTTTCAGTTGTAATAATTATAAAGAGTGCCTCAGTCTTCAGATGCAAGGAATGTCACGTTTGTTTTTCTCAAGATTGGTCCACGTCCAGCATCACCTTTTAGGAGTGCCCCATTCTCCCTTGGATGGTTCAAGGCCCCCAGGAACTTACAGAGTCTGGAAAGGAAGCCCCTTCGACTTCCTCTCTGAGAGGAGGCACCGTGGGGTCTGTTTCCGCTGCCTCCCCTGCCCTTGCCTTTCTTGGCCCCGCAATGGTGCAGTCAAGCCTTCTTAGCCACTACTGCTCTAGGCAGCTTTGCTTAAGCAGATCCCACTCCACTCCCTCTGTGATGAGCAACCTAGGCTCAAAATGCCACGACCATTAGTGACCAACCGGTTCAGGGCCCCAAGAGGTCATTCTCTGAGATCTGGCTGCCTTAGAGGCACAATGCCAGCATGAGTACAGGCATCCACCCGTCCATCCATCCTTGTACAACTTGCAACTGCTCCTCCTCTCCCGGGGGTGCCTTTTGGCCCCCTGAAACCAAAGTGCCCTGCCATTACCTTAATAAGATTGTATAAATAAATAAAACATGGAGGCCTGTTTACCCCCGTAAGGGTCAAGGGGTGGACAGAGGAAGAGGAGGTTGGTGGGTAAGGAAGGAATTCCTTCCACCTCTTCCTAATGAGGTGCTCACAGATGGGAGAACTTCATGCTACAGCAGTGAAAAGCAAAATCAAAGTTGAGTTTTCAGCAGGTCTCTCTCTCTATTACACACACACACACACACACACACACACACACACATACACACACACTAAGTATGGGCATCCTACTGCCCCAACTTTATAAAATTTCAAGTGAATTTTATAATATATTTTTAATTATAAATATATATTCACTGAAGAAATTTAGAAAGTGGAGAAAATTTTTAAAGCCTTAGGTAACTTTTATGATTCAATAAGATACAGAAGCATGGGTTAGTATAAAGATCAAAATGAGATCTTCCATGGAAGCCACACTAAGGATATTGCCACTGAATAGCAACAGGACTATGATTAATGTATAGGCTTATAGTCCCTCATCCATAATTCTGACATCCAAAACCAGAATCTTTCCTGTAATTCATCTGGCATTAAAACCTGACCTGAAGCCAAAGCAATCTTGAGAAAGAAAAACAGAGCTGGATGAAGCAGGCTCCCTGACTTCAGACTATACTACAAAGCTGCAGTAATCAAGACAGTATGGTACTGGCACAAAAACAGAAATATAGATCAATGGAACAGGACAGAAAGTTCAGAGATAAACCCACACACATATGGTCACCTTATCTTTGATAAAGGAGGCAAGAATATACAATGGGGAAAAGACAGCCTCTTCAATAAGTGGTGCTGGGAAAACTGGACAGCTACATGTAAAAGAATGAAATTAGAACACTCCCTAACACCGTACACAAAAATAAACTCAAAATGGATTAAAGACCTAAATGTAAGGCCAGACACTATAGAACTCTTAGAGGAAAACATAGGGAGAACACTCTATGACATAAATCACAGCAAGATCCTTTTTGGGGCTTCCCTGGTGGCACAGTGGTTGAGAATCTGCCTGCCAATGCAGGGGACACGGGTTTGAGCCCTGGTCTTGGAAGATCCCACATGCCATGGAGCAACTGGGCCCGTGAGCCACAATTACTGAGCCTGCGTTTCTGGAGCCTGTGCTCCGCAACAAGAGAGGCCGCGATAGTGAGAGACCCATGCACCGTGACGAAGAGTGGCCCCCGCTTGCCACAACTAGAGAAAGCCCTCACACAGAAATGAAGACCCAACACAGCCATAAGAAAATAATAAATAAATAAACTAAAATTGCAACCTCCCTTTAAAAAAAAAGATCCTTTTTGACCCACCCCCTAGAGAAAGGGAAATAAAAACAAAAATAAACAAATGGGACCTAATGAAACTTAAAAGCTTTTGCACAGCAAAGGAAACCATAAACAAGATGAAAAGACAACCCTCAGAATGGGAGAAAATATTTTTAAATGAAGCAACTGACAAAGGATTAATCTCCAAAATATACAAGCAGCTCATGCAGCTCAATATCAAAAAAACAAACAACCCAATCCAAAAACGGGCAGAAGACCTAAATAGACATTTCTCCAAAGACATACAGATTGCCAAAAAACACATGAAATGATGCTCAACATCACTAATCATTAGAGAAATGCAAGTCAAAACTACAGTGAGGTATCACCTCACACCAGTCAGAATGGCCATCATCAAAAAGTCTACAAACAATAAATGCTGGAGAGGGTGTAAAGAAAAGGGAACACTCTTGCACTGTTGGTGAGAGTGTAAACTGGTGAAGCCACTATGGAGAACAGTATGGAGGTTCCTTAAAAAACTAAAAATAGAACTACCATATGACTCAGCAATCCCACTACTGGGCATATACCCAGAGAAAACCATAATTCAAAAACAGTCATGTACCACAATGTTCATTGCAGCACAATTTACAATAACCAGGACATGGAAGCAACCTAAGCGTCCATCCACAGATGAATGGATAAAGAAGATGTGGTACATGTATACAATGGAATATTACTCAACCATAAAAAGAAATGAAGTTGAGTTATTTGTAGTGAGGGGGATGGACCTAGAGTCTGTCATACAGAGTGAAGTAAGTCAGAAAGAGAAAAACAAATACCATATGCTAACACATATATATGGAATCTAAAAAAAAAAAAAAAAGTTTCTGAAGAACCTAGGGGCAGGATAGAAATAAAGATGCAGACGTAGAGAACGGACTTGAGGACACAGGGAGGGGGAAGGGTAAGTTGGGACAAAGTGAGAGCGTGGCATGGACATATATACACTACCAAATGTAAAACAGATAGCTAGTGGGAAGCAGCCACATAGCACAGGGAGATCAGCTCGGTGCTTTGTGTTCGCCTAGAGGGGTGGGATAGGGAGGGTGGGAGGGAGGGAGATGCAAGAGGGAAGAGATATGGGCATATATGTATATGTATAACTGATTCACTTTGTTATAAAGCAGAAACTAACACACCATTGTAAAGCAATTATACTCCAATAAAGATGTTAAAAAATTAATTAATAAAAAAAAAACCCTGACCTGAAGAAACAACAACAACAACACAACCTGACCTGAACTGATATGTGGCTAGTTTTGGTCTTCGTTTATCACACTTAGTATGAATATTCCTATTTTGCAATAGATATACTGGCATATTTGATTATTAGGTGCTGTTCCAGACAGTACAGGAAGTGTTCCATAATATATATGTTACATTTACAAAATATGAACAATTGTGAATTCTGAAATCCATCTGTACCAAGTATTGGGGAAAGGGATTGTGAGCCTATATACCCCAGTCTTTGAGGAACAACCTCTGCCAGTAGGAAATAGGACTAAGAACACTCATTGCTTCAAGATCTTAAGCAGGATATTTTGTTTTAACTTTGGGTCATTTCACAAAGTCTAAACTTTAAACCATCAAAATGCACACCTTTTTGTCACTAAGATTTGTGTGTTACAGACATTCTTATCTCTAAACTCCTGTCACCTCTGGGGGCTCTTGGGATAGAGTGAGATTCAGGGACACAAGGATGATAAGGGCTTGAAAGTCAGGGATGGAATGAGGGTTAAAGACATCACTTGATTTTTTTTAAGTTCAATAGTTATGTTTTATGGCCACAAATTAGATTTGAATATCATTACAGCAACAAAATGGCTAAATCGAAATGTCATGAACCCCATGAGAGAAAGAAGGAGATTTTTATAGCTACTAAAGGAGAAATTGTAGCTGTTCCCAGGAGGCCTAAGATCCCCGAGAGAGAAACAGCACCCAGAAATCTGGCCAATAAAACATATAAGCCCATAGGTCAGAACTGGAAAGGCACAGGCCTGCTTTGTTAACACAGCAGAGCATTGGTCCTCACGGGCTTTATTTTGTTTTGTTTAATGTGAAGAGCTTGCCACCATTAAAACTTGGAAGTTTTCACATAATACCTTGGTATCCGTCTTCTCTTGAAAACTAAAGACCTGGCAACATTGGGCCCATGTTCATGCACAGCAACGATCATCTTGAGCTGGGAATAAGCCATTGCACCATTTAGACAGACGTGACCTCTCCATTTCACTGAAGTACCCATACTTTCCCAGGAGGTCCACATGGTCCTGCCAGCATTTGGGAGTGAGACACATGCTTTGGCCACCCAGGACCTCTGGGGTACATGGTGTGGATTCTGAGATATACCAGGGCACATTAGGGCTACACATGACTGTGGAAAGTGTCAAGCTGGGGAAACGGTCTTTTTCTGCAGGGGGTACTGACAACCTTGCTCCAAAATATATATTTGAGCAGTAACGACTAGTAAAATAATCCAGAGAAATCCCAAAGGGAAGTGCTGAGCAGAACTAAGAAATCAGTGAAGATTTTTGCAGAAGTAAAGTAACAGGATTGGAGAGCAGTGTACTCGGGTGCTCTTAGTGATGAGAACCTTAAGGAACAACTAATATAATTATTTTCACTAATGAGCAATTTGTTGCTTTTCTCTCAGTCATATACAAACATCCCTAGTAGTAAGAGAATACCTACTAAGTACAGGTGTTCTACATATGTTGCCTCATTTACCTTTACAACATCCCTGGGAGGCAGGTATTATTATGTCAATTTTAGAAATAAAAAAACTGAGCCCTAGAGATTTTAAGTAACTTACTCAAGGACACTAGCTTATCATTGTTATAACCAAGATTCAAACTTAGGTCTTTATGACTCCCAAATTAATTCACTTTTCATTATACCACTAGACCAAAAGCAAATATTTATCTTTGCTCACCAAGAAAGTAATTACTCAAATAATGGAGAAAACTTAACTGTCTCCTCTCTCCTTTTAACAAACATTACTCTCAGGATCTGACATAAGCTAAGCTATACCTTAGTGTGAGTTTAACTCATTTTGGAGTCTTAATGGAGACCTGAAAGATTTTTCACCCACACAAAGAGAGACAAATATTCTAGGGAAGAAGAGCACTTCCTCGCGTCACTGAAGTCACAACAGCCTTTTTTAACCACATGGAAGTGTTGGAGGAGGTCATCCAGAGGATGTGGCCACTGGTTAACCCGAGAGCTGGACCCAGGCAATTGGAGGCTCCTCATCCCCTCCCCTATCTTTGTAATGTATGTTCTGCCCACGGTTCCCAGAGTGAGAGCTGTTTTCAAGGACGCAGCCTTGAGAGAACAATGTGCTGTTGAGATCACCTGGATGGTATATGTGACTGAACCCAGTAAAGGCCTCTACATAACTTTTAAGATTTGGCAGGGGTTGGGGCTTCCCTGGTGGCGCAGTGGTTGAGAGTCCGCCTGCCGATGCAGGGGACACGGGTTCGTGCCCCGGTCCGGGAAGATCCCACATGCCGCGGAGCGGCTGGACCCGTGAGCCATGGCCACTGAGCCTGCGCGTCCGGAGCCTGTGCTCCGCAATGGGAGAGGCCACAACAGTGAGAGGCCCGCGTAGCGCAAAAAAAAAAAAGATTTGGTGGGTGAGTGCAGGGGGCATCTCAAGACAAGCCTCGTATATGAGTTCCCTTGTTTATTAAGCCTGCCACCTACCAATCTGGTGTGATCTGCCTCATTCTTCAGTCTTGTTTTCCTCCCTGTAGGGGGCCAGCTTGCAAACCAACATTAAGTCCTCACCAAACTTATAAATATGGTCTGGGAGGCATGCTCAGGGGCCACATGTTAAACCGTGATGGGTCCAGTCACAACCTCCCGAGCAGGAGACAGTTTGAAGAAAGATAAAGCATTGATTTTTCAGGCAGTGCAAAAATCTCTGGCATCCAGGTACCTATCACATGATCTCAGAAAGCTCAATTATTAATATGAGTAAATGAACATCGTTTTGTCGTGATTAGATTTAACTTTAATTTAAATTCTGTTACAACCGCAAGGGAGCAAAGCAGCAGTCTCGTGAAATAAACAAGTCAGTCTCAGTTTTATTTTTCATGTTTGCAAGCCAGGATTATCGGTAAATCTTACCGATAAGATTGGCAAATTACCAATTTGCCAGGTGGCAAATTACCAAGAACTGCATTAAAAATGTGTATAGTCATTTTCATTTTTGAAAGATTCAATACATTAAATGCATTAGACATCTCTTCTTTATGAGCTGGAATGACAGTTTTAATTTAGTTCTTCATTTAGCCGAGCCTGACGTATTGTGACTCTAAAGGAAAACACAGGAAATATCTAAAAATGACATCTTTCAGAGCCTGCAGTGACCATAGGTGCAAATCAAAACCTGGTTATTTTCACTTCCCTTCAAGGCCTGTCAAGACACAATCCTCATTCGTGACCTTGTGTTGTCTGTCCTCAGGAATTCTGATTGGCTGACAGAGCAGCCCTCATCTGCTAGTTTCACAACGTAAATCAGGCTGCTTAGTAGGAGCTGTGAACATGCTCCCAATTAACTATGCATGCAGAGCTAAGTCACTAGATCAGATCTACGGACCACTTCAGGGAAATGCCAAAGAATTTTAAATGCCTGCTCTTGCCTTTTCCCACACTAGAGAAGGCTTGTTATTTGGGTTTCCCAAAGATGTGCAAAACCTCATGGATATGGAAAGAAAGAGGCAAGAAACAGATGCAAGAATTGAGATTTGGAAGCCAAGGAATAATATGTTAATAATTAAGATGCACTGAAGTCACTAACAAAAGTCGGAAAATGAAGGGATCATTTTTGGAAATGTAGGCTCCCTAATCACAAAGCCCCGTAAACCCACACACACCAGCCTGGTGCCCTGTGACAGGATACCTTTGGATTCCTGGCTCAGAGGAATTGCAATTATCCGTAGCTTGGAGCATTTCAGAACTGCCATGAATCCTGAAGTGACCCCAGCCTCCGGTGATGAGGAATTACAACACCTTGGCCTCTCTGTGAGCCTCTGGAGGTCGGACAGGTCATATTACCTGTGCTCAGCCAGCTAAGAGGTGTGCCTTTTGATTGAGCACGCCAAGCATTGGCCACAGGCTATAGGTTGGAAATTACTACAATGCTTAAGCGTTCGCTGATTCCAAACCACAGATTGACTGACTGATTTACTGTTTGTAAATTTTAAACAATTTGCCTGGGGAATTTTTCTCTATGTGTTTGTGTTTCATGTATACAATGCTTAAAGCACTAGGACTCCTGAGGAAAAAGGACCAGTGCGGAATTCGGTGAATTCTGAGCCCCTAGAATTGCTTAACAAGCTAACATGGATGTGTGTTTCACGATCATCTGCAAGAACAATCTCTTTGGAGAAAGGAGGACCAATATGTTGTGTTTTCCAATATATAAGATAGAAACCAGGGAGCAAACCAATGCATTCCAGCAGAAATGGTGCACATAAGGTAACCAACTCCCCAGGCCCCCCACTCCTGTGCCTTTCCAAACCCCCAGCTGGGGCCACTCGGCCCTTCCTCAGGCCCTGGGGCATATCCTGCAGTCAAAGAAATAGAAGGAACACTGGAGCTCAGGGACTCACAACCATTGAGTCTGGGGTGCTCCTGCCTCTGACCATGGATCCCAGACCCAGTGCTGGGACTCCTTCTTGCCTTGCATCTTACAGCAAAGACCTGCCTTATCTACCAGTGTTGTCCTCAGAGCTCCCAAACCCTTGCCTTCAACTCCTCTAGTTTCCCTGGGAGCTGAAGTCAGCCTTGTTTGACCTTCTATCCTTGTTCCCCCAGAAACCAGTGTCCTAGCCTTTAAACCTACTGCCATTAATGAGGTCAGACTGGGATGCAGGCAGCCTGGATGCCTGTCAGGACCTTCCTGTGCCTCCCAAGGCCACCAGCCAGGACAGCCACCAGGTGCCTCTGCTGAAACTCCTCAGGGTCTGTTTTGTCCCCTCTCCTTCTCCAGGGCTGGCCTATTCTCCCACTAGCATCCCAGATCTGATAACTAGGCATTTAGCCTTTCCCTCTGCTCCAGCCAGCAAGCCTATTGACAGCTTTTCCGGGATTCCAGACTTCCCCAGCTGCTAATCCTGCCCCTCCCCCAGCTCTCTATTCCCCTGCTCCAATTACTCTAGGCAGGAGCTGACTTGGCTTGTGATGTGAGGTTAATTACAGAAGTGATAACATTTCTAAATAAAAATGAGCTCCTCAGTTTAAAAAAAAAAAACTAAATTAAAAGAAAACCAGAAGGAAATAATTTTGGGTTACAACCCACAACCCCAGTTCCCAGCTCTCGTGAGCACTTTCTCCAGCAGGACTTGTCCCTTCTGGCAGGGCGGGCTTCATGGACGCACAAACCCTTGAGCAGTCCTACAGGGCCCTGGCCTCAGAAGCGCCCTGCATTGGGTTTAATGTTGTGCTGCTCCTACCTAGAAAAAAAATGGTTTTTTGGCCATGCCGCGGGACTTGTGGGATTTTAGTACAACGACCAGGATTGAACTCAGACCCTCAGCAGTGAGAGCAAGGAGTCCTAACCACTAGACCGCCAGGGAATTCCCCCTATCTAGAAATTCTTAATTTTATCTTCGAACTTGTGTTTTGTCCATGAAACCCAATGGGACAATGAATGGCACATGGATGTGAGCAGGGGGAATGTGCTCGACATGCATGTTCCCCGTAGTTCCCGCTGCCCCTCTAGCACAGAGCGTTCCCGATGCCCTAGGATTTTGGTGGACCCACGATGAGCCAGCAAGACTCAAAGTGACTACAAGGTACACGTGACAGCTACGACTGAGTATGTACGGGCACTCATAGCCCCAAGAGGCCACACTTTCTGTTCAAGTCAGAACTTGTTTCAAACACAGAAAGAAGGTGATGGTGCTGGAGGAAACACAAATGCCCAAGGAACCCTACTGCATCCTTTCTTCCTGGTGTTACTTCATTCCTGCCAGTTACTTCTAGCCACTTCCAATGAAAATGATGACGTAAAAGGAAAGGAAAAGAGCAAGGCATAATTCCCTTCCTTTCAGACCTTCCTCACTCCTCAGTGAGGCAGAGGTAGAGAGTGCTGGTAGAAGGTGAACATATCAAGAAGTGAGATTAAAACAGTTGAGTTAGGGGCTTCCCTGGTGGCGCAGTGGTTGAGAGTCTGCCTGCCGACGCAGGGGACAGAGTTTCGTGCCCCGGTCCAGGAAGATCCCACATGCCGCGGAGCCCGTGAGCCATGGCCGCTGAGCCTGCGAGTCCGGAGCCTGTGCAGTTGAGTTAGTTTTGTGAAGTGTTTCCACGGTTCTGGTCAGAACAAAATACAAATGCATGTATTTTGCATGAAATACAAATTGTGTAATTCTGGTGATTCTACACGTGAGTTGAATGCTCTTCTATTTGCCTTAAAACTAGCACTGCACAATATAAAGTTGAACAGTCAAATTCATGCTGATAATCTTAAATTTCAGTTTGTCTTTACTTAGAAAGACATTAAGCAGCAGATAAAAGTCGCCATGACAAGTTGTGAGAGAGACCATGGGAAAAAAGGAAAAAGCTTTCTATTTTAGTACATTTAACATCACTTTTTCCTGCTTTTTTTTTTTTTTTTTTTTTTTTGCGGTACACGGCCTCTCGCTGTTGTGGCCTCTCCCGTTGTGGAGCACAGGCTCCGGACGCTCAGGCTCAGCGGCCATGGCTTACGGGCCCAGCCACTCCGCGGCATGTGGGATCTTCCCGGACTGGGGCACGAACCCGCGTCCCCTGCATCGGCAGGCAGACTCTCAACCACTGCGCCACCAGGGAAGCCCTCATTCTTCTTTGATATCTTTCATCAGAGTTTTGTAGTTTTCCTCATATAGATCTTATACACATTTTGTTAGATTTATACACAAGTATTTCATTTTGGGCTACTAATGTAAGTGGTATTGTGGGTTTTTTGTTTTGTTTTGGTTTGGTTTTTTAGTTCTTACCTTTCTTATTTTTTTATTCAAGTATAGTTGATTTACAATATTATGTTAGTTTCAGGTATACAGCATAGTGAGTCGGTATTTTTACCGATTATACTCCATAAAAGTTATTACAAGTAATGGCTATAATTCCCCATGTTATAAAATATATCCTTGTTGCTTCTTTATTTTATACATAGTAGTTTGTATCTCTTAGTCCCATACCCCTAACTTGCCCCTCCTCCTTTCCCTCTCCCCACTGATAACCCCTAGTTTGTTTCCTATATCTGTGAGTCTGTTTCTCTTTTGCTATATACATTCATTTGTATTATTTTTTAGATTCCACATATAAGTGATATCATACAGTATTTGCCTTTCCCTGTCTCACTTATTTCACTAAGCATAATATTATTTAGGTCCATCCATGTTGCTGCAAATGGCAGAATTTCATTCTTTTTATGGTTGAGTGATCTTCCATTGTATATATTGGGTTGGCCAGAAAGTTCGTTCAGGAATTTCCATCAGATGTTACAGAAAAACCCAAACAAACTTTTTGACCAACCCAATATATACAATATCTTCTTTATCCATTCATCTGTTGATAGACACTTGGGTTGCTTCCATTCTTAGCTATTGTAAATAGTGCTACAATGAAAATTGAAGTGCATGTATCTTTTTGAATTAGTGCTTCTGTTTTTTTCTGGATATATACCCAGGAGTAGAATTACTGGATCATATGGTAGTTCTATTTTTGCTTTTTTGAGGAACCTCCATACTGTTTTCCATAGTGGCTGCACCAATTTATATTCCCACCAACAGTGCCCAAGTGTTCCCTTTTCTCCACATCCTCTCCAACATTTGTTATTTGTAGACTTTTTGGTGGTAGCCATTTTGACAGGTGTGAGGTGATACCTCACTGTTCTTTTGACTAGCATTTGTCTAATAATTAGCAAAATTGAGCATCTTTTCATGTGCCTGTTAGCCATCTGTATGTCTTCTTCAGAGGAAGGAAATAATGAAGATCAGAGGAAATCAATAAAATAGAGATTTTTTTAAAAAAGAAAAGATCAATGAAACCTAGAGCAGTTTTTTGAAAAGATAAACAAAATTAACGAATCTTTAGCTAACCATACCAAGAAGAAGAGGGAGGACCCAAATAAAAAAAATAAGAAATGAAAGAGGAGAAATAACAACTGATACCACAGAGATACAAAAAATTATAAGAGAATACTATGAACAGTTGGCAGATAAGCCAACAAATTGGACAACCTAGAAGTATGAGCAGATTTCTAGAAATATACAACCTGCCAAGACTGAATCAAGAAGAAACAGACAATTTGAACAGGCCAATCATTAGCAGTGAAATTGAATTCATAATTTTAAAAAATCCCAGCAAACAGAAGTCCTGGACTGGATGGCTTCACAGGGGACTTCTACCAAACATATAAAGAAGAACTAATACCTACCCTTCTCAAACTATTCCCAAAAAAACTGAAAAGGAGGGAACACTCCCAATTTCATTCTATGAGGCCACCATTACCCAGATACCAAAACCAGACAAGGATAATACAAAAAAAGAAAATTACAGGCCCAAATCTTTGATCACTATAGATACAAAAATCCTCAGCAAAATGCTAGCAAATTGAGGGAAGAGATATGGGGACATATGTATATGTATAACTGATTCACTTTGTTATAAAGCAGAAACTAACACACCATTGTAAAGCAATTATACTCCAATAAAGATGTTAAAAAAAAATGCTAGCAAACCAAATCCAACAATATATAAAAAGGATTATAGACCATTATCAAGTTGGATTTATTCCAGGGACATAAGAATGGTTCAACATATGCAAATCAATCAACGTGATATACCACATTAACAAAAGCAAGGATAAAAATCACATGATCATCTCAGTACATGCAGAAAAAAGCATTTGACAAAGTTCAACATCCATTCATGATAAAAACTATCATGAAAGTAGGTATAGAAGAAACATATCTCAGCATAATAAAGGCCATTTATGTCAAACCCATAGCTAATATCATACTCAACAGTGAAAAGCTGAAAGCCTTTCCTCTAAATTCAGGAACAAGACAAGGATGTCCACTCTCACCACTTCTATTCAACATAGGATTGGAAGTCCTAACCATAGAAATCAAACAAGGAAAAGAATAAAAGGCATCCACGTTGGAAGGGAAGAGGTAAAACTGTTTCTGTTTGCAGATGACATGATACTTTATATAGAAAATCCTAAAGTCTCCACCCAAAACTATTAGAACTAATAAATAAATTCAGCAAAGTTGTGGGGTACAATATTAATATATAGAAATCTATTACATTTTTATACACTAATAATGAACTATCAGAAAGAGAAGGTAAAAATGAAACCCGATTTAAAATCACATCAAAAAGAATAAAATACCTAGGAATTAATTTAATCAAGAAGGTGCGGGCTTCCCTGGTGGCGCAGTGGTTGAGAATCTGCCTGCCAATGCAGGGGACATGGGTTTGAGCCCTGGTCTGGGAGGATCCCACATGCCATGGAGCAACTAGGCCCGTGAGCCACAACTACTGAGCCTGCACGTCTGGAGCCAGTGCTCCGCAACAAGAGAGGCCGCGACAGTGAGAGGCCCGCGCACTGCGATGAAGAGTGGCCCCCGCTTACCACAACTAGAGAAAGCCCTCGCACAGAAACGAAGACCCAACACAGCAAAAATTAATTAATTAATTAATAAACTCCTACCCCCACCATCTTCTTAAAAAAAAAAAAAAAGGTGAAAGACCTATACCCTGAAAACTATAAAAACGTTGATGAAGGAAATTGAAGCTACAAAGATGTGGAAGGATATCCAGTGTTCTTGGGTTGGAAGAATTAATATTGTTAAAATGGCCATAATACCCAAAGCAATCTACAGGTTTAATGCAATCCCTACCAAAATACCCATGACATTTTTCATAGAACTAGAGCACATAATCCTAAAGTTCATATGAGCCACAAAGACCCTGAATTGCCATAGCAATCTTGAGAAAAAAGAACAAAGCCAGAGGTAGCACACTCCCAGACTTCAGACTATATAACAAAGCTACAGTAATCAAAACATTATGGTACTGGCACAAAAGTTGACACATAGACCAATAGAATAGAACAGAGAACCCATAAATAAACCCACACACCTATCATCAATTTATCTATGACAAAGGAGACAGAAGTATACACATGCAGATAAGACAGGTTCTTCAATAAGTGGTGCTGAGAAAACTGGACAGCTACATGTGAAAGAATGAGATTTGAACATTTCCTCACACCATATACAAAAATAAACTCAAATGGATTGAAGACCTAAATATAAGATGTGAAACCATAAAACTCCTAGAAGAGAACATAGGCAGAACACTCTTTAACATAAATAGTAGCAATATTTTTTTGGATCTGACTCCTAAGGCAAAAGAAATAAAAGCAAAAATAAACAAATGGGACCTAATTAAACTTAAAAGCTTTAGCACAGTAAAGGAAACCATTAACAAAATTAAAAGACAACCTATTGAATGGAAGAAGATATTTGCAAATAAGATGACAAACAAGGGGTTAATATCCAAAATATATAAGCAGCTCATACAAAATATATAAGCAGCTCAATAGCAAAACAAACAAAAAAACAAGCCAATCAAAAAATGGGCAGAAGACCTGAACAGACATTTTTCCAATGATATTGTGTTTTTAATTTCAAATTCCACTTGTTCATTGCTAGGTAAGCAATTGACTTTTGTACATTGATCTTATATCCTACAACCTTGCTAGAATCACTTATTAATTCCAGGAGTTTTTTGCCAATTATTTCAGAATTTTTTCAATTCTCTCTATATGGACAATCATATCATCTATGAACAAAGACAGTTTTATTTCCTTTGTCACAATAAATCAGTATATCCTTTATTTCCTTTCCTTGTCTTACTGCATAAGCTAGGACTTCCAGTACAATGTTGAAAAGGAGTGGTGAGTGGGGACATCCTGCCTTGTTCCTGATTCAGAAGGAAAGCTTTGAGTTTCTCACGATTAAGTATGATTTGTTTTGTAGATATTCACTCTCAAGTTGAAAAAATTCCCCTCTATTCCTTGTTTACTGAGAGTTTTTATCATAAATAGACCATTTTTTATGTCACATTTTTTCCAAATGCTTTTTCTGTACCTACTGATATGGCCATGTGATTTTTTTTCTTTACCTGTTGATGTGATGGATCTCACGAATTGATTTTTGAATATTGAACCAGGCTTTCATACCTGAAATAAATCCCACTTGTTTGTAATGTGTAATTTTTTTACACGTTGTTTAATTTAATTTGCTAACATTTTGTTGAGGATTTTTGCTTCCACATTCATGAGATATTGGTCAGCAGTTTTCTTTTTTATTTTTTAAATTTATTTATTTATTTGTTTTTGGCTGCATTGGGTCTTTGTTGCTGCAGGCGGGCTTTCTCTAGTCGCAGTCTTCAATGCGGTGTGTGGGCTTCTCATTGTGGTGGCTTCTCTTGTTTTGGAGCATGGCCTTTAGGCACGCTGGCTTCAGCAGTTGTGGCTCGCAGGCTCCAGAGCGCAGGCTCAGTAGTTGTGGTGCATGGGCTTAGTTGCTCCATGGCATGTGGGATCTTCCCAGACCAGGGCTTGAACCCAGGTCCCCTGCATTGGCAGGCAGATTTTTAAGCACTGTGCCACCAGGGAAGCCCAGTTTTCTTTTCTTGTAATGCCTTCATCTGGTTTTAGTATCAGGATAATGTTGGCCTCAGAATAACTTGGGAGGTGCTTCTCTGCTTCTGTCTTTTAAAAGAGATTGTCAAGAATTGGTATAATTTCTTCCTTCAGTGTTTGGTAGAATTCACCAGTGAACACATCTGGGCCTGATGCTTTCTGTTTGGGAAGGTTATTAATGATTTATTCAATTTATTTAATAGACACAGGCCTATTCAGATTGTTTATTTTTTCTTGTATGAGTTTTGGCAGATTGTGTCTTTCAAGGAATTAACCCATTTCATCTAGGCTATCAAGTTTGGGGGCATAAAGTTGTTCATAATATTCCTTTATTATCCTCTTAATTTCCATGAGATGTAGTGATGCCCCCTCTTTCATTTCTGGTATTAGTAATTTGTGACCTCTCTCCTTTTTTCTTGGTTAGCCTAGCTAGAGGTTCATCAATTTTATTGATCTTATCAAAGAACCAGTTTTTGGTTTTATTGATTTTCTCTATTGATTTCCTATTTTCAATTTCAATGATTTCTGCTCTAATTCTTATTATCTCTTTTCTTCTTCTTACTTTGGATTTAATTTATTATTCTTTTTCTAGTTTCCTAAGATGTTAACTTAGATGATTGCTTTTAGATCTTTCTTATTTTCTAATACATGCATTCAATGCTATCCATTTCCTTCTACATACTGCTTTCAAAGAATGCCTCAAATTTGATAAATTGTATTTTCATTTAGTACAAAATATTTTTTAATTTCTCTTGAGATTTCTTCTTTGACCCATGTATTATTTAGAAGAGTGTTTGTTGTCTAAGCTTCAAGTAATTGAGGATTTTCCAGCTATCTTTTTGCTACTGTGTCTGAATGTGTCTAATGCCATTGTGTCTGAAAGCAGACATTGTATGATTTCTACTCTTTTAAATTCATTAAGGTGTGTTTAATGGCCCAGAAGGTGGTCTACTTTGTTGAATGTTCCAGCTTGAGAGAAATGTGTATTCTGCTGTTATTGGGTGAAGTATTCTCAGATGTCAAGTATATTCTGTTGATTGATGGTGCTGTTGAGGTCAGCTATATCCTTGCAGATATCTGCCTGCTGGACCTGTCCATTTCTGATAGAGGACTGTTGAAGTCTCCAGCTTTAACAGTGGATTCATCTGTTTCTCCTTGCAGTTCTATCAGGTTCTGCCTCACATATTTTAACTCTCTGTTGTTAGGTACATACACTTTAAGGATTGTTCAGTCTTCTTGGAGAACTGACCCCTTTATCATTATGTAATGCCCCTCTTTATTGCTTATAACTTTCCTTGCCCTGAAGTCTGCTCTGTCATGGATCCACGTTTTTTAAAAAAAAAAGTATCATGGACTGAGAAGCAAGACCCAGTCTTGTCATTGTCACTTGAGTAGTGACTTGCTGAGCGCCCAATCATGGAGAGTGACCAGGACTTGCACGCATACACACACACAAAAAACGCAACACAAAGAGTCAGCTTCAGTTTGTAAACCATAGCTTGTTATACATGATAAATACACATGGACAGATCTGAGGCTATTAACCAACCCAGTCCATTCTTATCTGGGTGGCTAGAGCAAGATTTTGTGTTCCTTCAACCCTTTCTCGTCTTACTTTATGAAACATAAAGGCAACGCCTCATGACACAGTCCCTTAGCTCCTGCTAAGGATACAGGTTTACCTGGAGTGGATATGTTCTCTGTCTGGGCACCAAGAATTCTGGATGTTTGACTGTTCCTAGGAGACACTATATGAGTGAGCAATTATAGACTTTGGAGTCAAAACCATGTTGTATGACTTTAGACAGGCCTCCATTTTCTCATCCATAAAATGAGAGAGGAGGGAAAATTGGGGGATACAAAAATAAACTTCATAGTTTATTCTGAAGATTAAATGAGATACAGTACTGTAAAGTACCTAGTCCAGCCTGGTACTTAGTAAATGCTTATAAAATATCAGGGACGTGTCTCCCTAAAATTGCTCATTAATTACAAAAAAGGAAATAGTAACTTAATGGAAAAACCTGAGAGATGCCACCTTAACCAAGTGATCAATGTTAATATCACCGATAATGAGACAATCTGACATCAAGTGCCTCCCGATGTGATTCACTTTTATTATATTCCTGCCAAAAATGCATAAGAATCTAACTATGAAGAAACACCAGACAAATCCAAACTGAGGAACATTCTACCAAATAACTGGCCTGTACTCTTCAAAAATATCAGTATCATAAAAGACAAAGAAAGGCTGAGGGACTGTCCCAGATTAAAGGACTAAAGAGACGTGACAACTAAATGCAGTGTGTGATCCTGTGTTAAATCCTAGACCAGAGTAAACAATAGCTATAAAAGACATTATTGGACAACTGGGGAAATTTGCATATGGGATGTATATTAGATTCTATATTATCGCAGTGTTATATTTTCTGAATGTGATCACTGTACTGTGGTTATATAAAAGAATATCCTTGTTCTTAGGAAATCCACGCTATATTACTTAGAGGTAAAGGGGCATCATATCTGCAGCTCACTATCAAGTGGTTCAGAAAAAATAATTGTTTTATATAGGTGGGTAGATTGAAAGAGAGAGAAAGCCAATGTGGCAAAATACTAAAAACTGGCAAATCTGGGTGAAGCATATATACCAGTCCTTTGTGCAATTTTCTGTTTTGTACATTGCAGCTTCTCTTTATGTTTGAAATTATTTCAAAATAAAAAGGTATTAAATGGCAGGGAAGATAACTTTTCAGCGCTAATTGGAAAAAGAAATCAAGGTACACTTCCACGCTGTCGAAAAGGAGGAGGATCCCTTAGGGAAGAGCTTTCTAACCTCAGTGTAACCTTATTCACAGACACATGGCACCTAAGCAGTCCACCCATGGCAATGCTCTGAGATTTCTGCTGGCAAAGCACTTTCCTGAAGAGCAGTGGCCCTCCAGGCATGCACACACACACACACACACACACACACACACACACACACGCAAACATACACTAAGATACTCACACTCACAAATACACACACATAAACACAAACACACAGAGACAAACTGAATATAACTGGCAGTTGAACCTTAAGATCTCTCTTCTCCTCAAATTCCAAATTATATGTTGCATCTCCAACTGGAAGCCTTATAATATCATTCTAACTGGTCTATCTTCAGTCTTTACCTCCTCCAATTTATTGTTTATACTATCTCCAGGGTAGCAGTAAAACATAAATGTGATCATCTCATTCACTTGCTTAAAAATCTTCAGTGCTCCCCAAATGCTGAACAAATCCCTTCTCCTTACCTTCATCAAACCATGAAACCATGAAACCATGTGTTTCAGCTCAAACACAAGGCAGCTGTGTGTAGGTTTCTCCTGAAAGATTGGAGGTAACTGGAGGGGTATTACATTGCATCACAGCTAACCATGTAAAATTTAATTACGTTACCATTTATTTTTCTTGAAGCGGAATAATACAACTCTTTTTCCCTTAACCAGAACTACCTCGGAGCACCCTAATTCAGAGTTTCTGTCCTTTATGCAGTGATTGTCACACAGCCGTGCATTTGAATGACCTGGGGAGCTGGAATCACACCCCAAACAAGACTTGGAATCAGAATGTTGAGGGATGGAGCCCTTCCCACATCCGCACACAAAATTAGTTCCTATAAATGCAAGGAAAACAACGTAAAGACGCATCCTCCTCCAGAGCAAACGCCCAAAGACCATGGTCATTTTGTTTATTCTTTCTTTGGCCTAACAGCGCCTGGAGAACCAGAGTTCTGTGCTGTCTTTGTCAGGCATCATGCTAGACTTTAGGAGACTTATAGTAAGACCTCAACAGTAACATTAATAGTTACTCTTTTCTGAGTGGTACATATAGATTAGGCATTTTATGTTTTACCTTATTAAACAAATCATAACAATCCTTCAAGTTAGGTATTTCTATCCCCGTGTTATAGATGATGAAACTGAGGTTCAGGATAAATTATGTGTTCCAGATCACATGCTAGTACATGGTGATGCCAAAAGTTGAACTCAGATCCAGCTAACTCCCAAATCTTTGCTATTTCTACTACCCTCTACCATGATGTCCCATGTTTGTTTAGCAGATAGACTCAAAAAAGGCAAAATCTTATACACATCTTTTGTTAGGTAATTCCCAACTCTTTTGAGCAATGAACAAGTTCTATTTGCAGTTTGTATATTTCCTTTGAACTAACACCAGAAACAATCTGCACACTTGGACGCTACTATGCGTAACCCTGGCCAGCAAGCCTGAGCAACCCAGCGCATCATCCCTGTCTAAACCTGCATTTCATATGACTGAGCAAAAGAGAGAGTCTGGGATAGGATTTTTCTGAATGTCTAAGTGAATAGATCTCAAATAGCAGGGGATGGCGAGGGTCCTAAAATGCCCAGTACCATGTGGAAATTCATGAGATTTCACAGAGAACTTATACGTGCTCCAAGTCTTACCTGTGAGCTGCAAAATAAGTGGGCCATGCTTGATGGTGAAAGTAAACTGTTTGGTAAAAAACTTTGGTAAAAAAAAATTATTATTCTCGATGTGCTTCGACTGCTTGTCTGTAAACATTTTATCACCTCAGAACTCAGGCAACACAAGGTCATGGCTGATGTTGTGAAGGTTGTTCACCATCAGAATCTCATGAACGCTAAATGTAAAACAGTAAAGCTGTCCAAAGATTAATTCACACTTATGGCATGGAACATCCTTGTACTAGGCAATAGCTTATGGTTCTAAAAACACTAACGTGGGGAGGAAGAATGGAACATTCCACTCCATTAAAGCCTTCCAACAACCATTCTTCAATGAAGGTGAGCAAGTGTGTCTGCATTAGTTATCTACTGCTGCGTAACAAGTTACCCCAATATTTAGCAGTTTTAAAAAACACACATTTATTATCTCACAGTTTCTGTGGGTCAGGAATCCAGAAGAGGCTGAGCTGTGTCCCCTGGCTCAGGGTCCCATAGCTGCAGTGATCTCAACATTCACCTAGAGGAGAACCACTTCCAGGCTCACTCACACGGTGTTGGCAGGATTTGGTTCCTTGAGGGCTGTTGGGCTGAGGGCTTTGGTTCCCTACTGACTGTTGACTGGAGGTCTCCCTTAGTTTTTTGCTTTGTGAGCCTCTCCACTGGGCAGCTCACAGCATGGCAGCTGGCTTCCCTGAGAGTGAGCAAGCAAGAGAGCAAGAAAGGGGCAGCAAGATGGAAGCCAGTCTTTTTGTGATATGATCTCAGAAGTGACAGCCCATCACTCTTGCTCATCGATCATCATTTTATTATTTAGAAGCAAGTCACTAGGTTCAGCCCACACTCAAGCGGAGGAGTTTACTGAAGGGCTTAAATGCCAGGAATTGGGGCTCTTTGGGAGCCAACATAGAAGTTGCCTGGCCCGGTGTCATTGGACTTGATACAAAAGAAGCATTCAGGTCAGGCCTTAGGATGATCCCTTCCCTCTCTTGATGCATAGACTGTAGCTCCCACTCAGTCCTGGATGACACACAGGTATATCTAGAGGGACCTATTCCTGAGGAAGTGGGCTTTTGTTTCTGTTGGGTTGATTACACTTTGTAATAGTCCACAATAATCTCTGCTTCATCCTAATAGAGTAATACTACAGAGAAACATACACGCGTTTGGAGCAGCAGACACACACACACAAATGACAGCTTTTTCTCAGTTTTTGAATGTAGACAGAAACATCCCTAAAGAATGAACCTCATAAAAGTGGTGAAAAAGAAAAGACCTTTTAAATATCATACAAGAGACCTGAGTTCAAGTGTTGCCTTCAACAGGAACTGTATGACCTTTGACACATTCCTTAACTTTTCCTCACCAAACAAAAAAAAAAGAGAGAGAGAGGGGCTTCCCTGGTGGTGCAGTGGTTGAGAGTCCGCCTGCCGATGCAGGGGACATGGGTTCCTGCCCCGGTCCGGGAAGATCCCACATGCCGCGGAGCGGCTGGGCCCATGAGCCATGACCGCTGAGCCTGCGCATCCAGAGCCTGTGCTCTGCAATGGGAGAGGCCACAACAGTGAGAGGCCCGTGTACCGGAAAAAAAAAAAAAAAAAAAGAGAGAGAGAGAGAGAGAAAAGAGGGAAAAAAAGATGATTCTAATCCAACTCCCTCAGAGGCCCCCATCCAGCTCCTTTCTAAGAATTCTAAGAAGTCCAACATACTGTGAGAATTCCAAGACATGTGGAGAGGCCCTGGAGGATGAAGCCAGGTGGAGAAAGAGGGCCACAGAGCCTCCGAGGCACCAGACATCTGAGTGAAGAAGCCATCTGGGGAACAGATCCATCCAGGGCCAGCCACCCAGCTGACACTCAGCCGAGTCCTCCCCAAATTCCTGACCCACAGAATTGCGAGCAAAATAAAATGGTTGTTTTAAGCCACTAAGTTTTGGGGTGATTTGTTATATGACGATAGACAACTGAAATGGAAATGAAAGTTCTTTGTAAAATATATAACCTCATTGGATCCTCAAACCAAATGTTAACAAGTGAGAGGAAGCAAACTAAACATATTGTTTTGGCCGTATGCTAAAAGTAAACCTCCCTGTGGACAAAGACCACATCTGACACTTCTTCAGGCCCCCTGGACAATTCCTAAATTCTGAGCATTTTGTTATAAAGGCTGTATGTCCCGTTACTCAGGATATTTACTCACTCATTCAACAGACATGTACTGAACACTTACTACGTGTCCAACTCTGCTCCAGATATTGGAGACACAGCGATGAACATGTCAGATGAAGTCCCTGGCCTGGTGCAGATACCTCTCTGTGCTGCTTATTCTTTGTCCCACCCACCAGACCCAATCTCCCCGCTTCTCTGTATCCCAACAGTTAACCTCTGTGGTCTGTATCCCCTGAGCTCCTCACCCTCTGGCTTCCTCATTAAACGGCAGAGAATTTACTGAAGGGGCTGTTCAGTAAATAGGGTTCAGAAATTAGAAGGCACCAAAAGATCAAGTGGTAGCGATAAAGAAGGGACAGGCTGTTTACCCCCGCAGCCCTCTCCCTGCCTCAGTTATGTCCCTCAGCCTAAGGCTATAGATCCTATAGAGGATGTGGATCCTAGGCAGATCCCCCTTCCAGGTCCCCAGGTCCCCCCAGGATCCTGTAACGCTGTCCCTTCTGCTGGCCACTCAGGCCAAGGGATGAGAATGGCTTCTCACTTTTGCTGGTACCTGGATGCTTCACCATCCCTCTTTGGTTCCCCTGACCTCTGTCCATAGCCCCTTCAGTAAGTTCTCTGCAGTTTCATCACTTTGGCTATGCCATCTGTTACCAGATTCTGAATGTATCAGGATCTTGACTGATACATTCTCATTTCAAACACTCAACCTCACTAGGACTTTGATGTGGAACACATTTCTAATTTAAGTCTGAAAAGTGTGGTCAGCATGGTCATCGTGGGCCTCCAGAAGTACTGACCACTCAGTTGCCAACTTTACCACAGCTCTAAAACCCAACATTGAATCCCAATCATTACTGATTATGCATAAAGATGATTAAAAAAAAAGAGGTCTCATTTCATGTGCTAACACCAATTAGTTGGAAGAGGCTGCCTAGAGCACTGTATTGAGAATTGTAGAGCTACATCTGGGCTCTGTGGAAATGAGTTCTGTGATCAATTAGCAATGTCTGCTTTGAGCACAGGATGGGGAATGACAGCATGCGAAACATATATGCCATTTCAGGCCATGATTTTAGTATCACTGCTGCCTCACTGTATGCCATTGGTGTCTTCCATAAATATCTTTTATAAACATAAATTAATATATGAAAACCCACAATAAGTAAATCCTGTACTTTGTACAAGTCTATTTCCACGAGTCAGAGATTTTTTTTCCTAGTCACCTAGAGGATCAAGGAACTGAGCTGAACTGAGGCCTATGACCTTGACCCCATCGATAAGAGCTCTGGCTAGATCAAACTAACCTTCAAACTGCAAGGACTTCATATACTCATAAAACCTGTATTTCTTTGACCATAGAACTATCACAGTGATTTAAAAAATTTCTTTAGCAACAGAACTCTTCATTTAAATTAAATCTCACACAGAACCCTAACAGATATAAGAACGAGTTGCTCTGATTAAAGAGAGAAAAGCCAAAGGCCCCCTTGCCCTTGAACCCCACCTCAAACATCTTAGCGAATCTCTGAGACCAAGAGGGCACAGCTTGAACACCAAGAGGAAACCTTTTAGGTCCCTTGGGCCCTATGTAATTGCAGCAGTATAATATTTTGATGTATTAACCAATTCTGTTAACCTCCATATTCCCAGTTACCCTGTGAGCCAGCCTCACTCATACATCCAGACATGAGGCATCCACTGCCTCAAGGAGGGCTCATCCCATGGAACTGCAGAGCCAAAAGGTCAGATGCTTAGCTTTTGTTTTCAAAAGGCAAGGTCCAGGTTGAATTAGTCTGCCCGATTAACATCAGGCTATCCTACAGCGAAAATGGAACCAGAAATATCAGCGGCTTGACACGAGAAAACTTATCTGGGTTGAGCCTTCCTCCTCCATCTTTTGGCAACATCATTTGGAACACATGGCCTTGAAGGTCAGTGCAACAAAGGAAGAAAGAGAATAAAGAGCTCACATTCAATGTAAAATTCCTCACCCTGTATATTTATTCTGATCAGGCTGCCATAACAAAATACCACAGACTGGGTGGCTCAAACAGCAGAAATTGATTTCTCACAGGTCTGGAGAAAAGAAGTCCAAAACCAAGGTGTCAGCCGGTTTGGTTCCTCCTGAGGCCTCTCTCCTAGGCTTGCCAATAGTTGCCTTCTATGTCCTCACACGGCCTTTCCTCTGTGCACACATCCCTGGTGTTGCTTCCTCCTCTTATAAGGACACATGTTGGATTAGGGCCCCACACTTTTGACCTCATCTAACCTTAATTATCTCTTTAAAGGCCCTCTCTCCAAATATAGTCACATTGGGGGTTGGGCTTCAACGCATGAATTTGGGAAGGTTGGAGGGGAGGGAGAGGACACAATTCCATCCATAACCACCTGGAATCAGAAAATGCCATTTCCATTCACATTTTATTGGCCAGAACAAGTCACATGACCCACCTAACTGCAGGAGAGGCTGGAAAGCTTCATCTTCACATGTGCCCAAGAAGAAAAGGAGAACCAGACGTGGGTGAGCACTAGCAATCTCTACCTCACAAAGGTAACACAAAAAGATTTAGAAAATATATGACTGGGCACAAAGAGTCTTCCCCACCCCTAGGGTGAGTGATGGGGAAGGAGGAGGGAAGGGTGATGAAAGGGAAGCAATGAGGGATTCAACAAAGGGCCCTCACTTGGAGAAACTGTGTGGACAGAAGCACAGGCCGCATCCAGAGGCACGTCCCTCACTCCCCCTGCATTCAAGCAACAACCCCCAGCGCCAGGAAGACAATTGGAAGCTGAGTTCATGCTCACAGATGGCCCAGACTCCATTCCATGAGGGTAAAGCACTCTATACCCGCAGAACTGAGAAGCCATGCTAGTCATCGTGCCCTCTGACATCTGGAGAGGTTCTTTTATCAGCAGTAGCCTGCACACTGCCCACCAACCATCCAGAAGGACTGCTGCCCGTGTGCCCCAGATTTGGTCAGTATCTGACTGCTCTACCACCTGACTACTCCAGGGGACTACCCCCTACACACACACACACACACACACACACACACACACACACACACACACACACACACACACACACACACACCCCTGCAGCTCTCAAAGATACAGACACCGAAGGTAGAGATGGTAATAGGGGTGGTGGGAGGTGGGGAGAACGTCCATCCACCATTCTCCTCACCTGTGGGACTGAATGAAACAGCTCAAGATTTCCCCACCAGCCAGGGCAAAAGTGAATGAACTTCAGACATTAAGTGGCACCAAACTAATGTGTCAGATCAAGGAAAGCCATAGAGCCATCTACTGGTCACAAGTGAAAAGGGAAGTCATCGGAAAACAATAAACAGGGGAAAATAAAAATAATCAAATTCGACTATAATAACTTCGTTATAGAAATGTGAAGGGAAGTGTCATCTCACTCCCTTCAACACAGGAAACTATAAGAGACAAGGAGTTAGACATGCCTTGAGTAAATGTGTTTAGGAAATTAGAATTGTAGCAGGTCATCCAGCACACGGTTCTAAGGTGCTTTTCATTTCTCTCAATTCTACAGATTCAAATTCTGTAAAAATAGGACACGGGTTCATTTTATGAAACCCAAAGCCTCCACCTTTAATTATGGAATTTGCAATCCTGCAGCTCGGCTGACAAATGATACACTTAGCACCCTGCTCTTAGGTGCTGTGCTCACAGCCTCCACGACGCTGTGACGTGAGACTGACGCTCCTGAACGGTCAGGAAGGTTTTTTAACACAAAAGAGCTCCGAAGACCTGGATCGGGGGTGGGAGCAACAAAGGCCTCACTCAAGTCGTTCCCACTTTAAAGGGCAATATTGGATTTAGAAATTGAGCTATGTCAGCTAAAACACCAAGCAGCCTTGCTGCTTAAAAGAAAGCCAATGAGTTACGGTCAACCCAATTTCCCCACCCTCACGGGCTTAGAATGTGACCTTAATGTAGTCTCTGCTTCCCAGTACAAAACCCAGATAAGACTGCCCAGGCAAAGGCTCAGAAGAAACACCTCAGGGTCATTTTCACAGCCTGTGGGCATAATTCCAAAACTCAGCCCAGGATATGATCCAGCCTACAGTGAATGCTACATTTGAGCATGCTACAGAATGCTACAGAATGGCTGACCTTCCGTTTAGGGTCAGAAATTGGCTAATCTGTTTCTCAGACTTGCTCCACAGAAGCTGAACAGAAAGATCAAGTTTAACTAAAAGGATGCCAGACGCCTTGCCTTTGCCAAACGGAAATCTTGGAGATACGCTGACCACCATGCACTGGTACACAGCGCCACCTACAGCACTACTGGTGCAATTCATCACAGCACTCTTCAAAGGCGGCGTTGGAGTGAATAGCAGAAAGTCTGGGAGAACCCTTCAGGAACCTGTACAGGGCAGAAAGAATCTAACCCAAACATCAAACTTGGCATATATTATGTTTACTTGGGGGTGGAAAAAATAGAGAAGTGTGATAACAGGGAGGAGGTTGGGCTGATTGGTTATAGGCTTGTCTATTTCCTTTCTTGCTGGCTTTAGGCTAACAGCATTGAATTCTGACATGTTGATTTTTTTTCTGATATCTGTTGCAAGAGTTCACCAAGGAGGAAAATCAATCAAAAATAACTGTCAAGAGCAGTTGCAATTGAAATCTGATGTGAAGCAGTCAGTCAATCATATCTGCCGTCTCTGAAATTTAGAAAATAAAACCCCAGCGGAAGTCCTCATCTTACAAGTCCTTATGGATTTGAATGTGATCATAGCTGAGAGTTCTAAAAAGGGTTGCTACAATCATCTTCTCGCTAATTCCTGAAATGACGAGGATAGAGTGTGGGGTGTCTTGAATGACAGGTAAGAAGCTTGGATTCTTTCCTGCTTCTTCAAAACTGCCAGCTTGATCAAAAGATAATGACAGTAGCCAAACCAAATTAGATTAATCTGGTGAAAGTATAAGATGAATTTGAGGGGAAAGAAACTGGAGCTGAAAGGAGCAGTTACTTTAAAATAAACAATGATAGTGATGGGTTACAACCATTGAATAAAATGGGAATCGATAAGGCCTTAAAGATATAAATAAATAAATGAGTACAAGTGTGAGTCTGGAACATCTTGTTGTGTAAGAAAGTAAGGAATCAATGCAATCCCTATCAAGATTGCAATGGCATTTTTTTACAGTAGAAAAAGCACTCCTGAATTTATATAGAACCACAAAAGACCCTGAATAGCCAAAGAAATCCTGAGAATGAAGAACAAACCAGGAGGCATCACACTTTCTGATTTCAAGTTATACTATAAAGCTATAGTCATCAAAACAGTATGGTCCTGGCATAAAAACAGACAAATTGACAAATAGAACAGAATCAAAAGCCCAGAAATAAACCCAAGCATGTATGGTTAGCTAATGTTTGACAAGGAAGCCAAGAATACTCAATGGAAAAAACAAACAAACAAACATTCTCTTCAATAAATAGTGCTGGGATAATTGGATTTCACATGTAAAAGCATAAAACTGGACCCATCTCTTACAGCACTCACAAACATTAACTCAAATGTATTAAAGACTTCAATGTAAGACCTGAAACCATGAAACTCCTAGAAGAAAACATAGGAATAAAGCTCCTTGATATGGGCCTTGGTAATGATTATTTGGATATGACACCTAAAGCACAGGCAAGAAAATTAAAAATAAAGTGGGACTCCATCAAACTAAGGCTTCTGTACAGCTTTTTAAAACCATCAATGAAGTGAAAAGACAACCTATGCAGTGGGAAAAAATATCTGCAAACCACATATCTAATAAGGGGTTAATATCCAAAATACATTAAAAACTCATACAACTCAATAGCAAAAAAGAACAAATAACCCAATTAAAAAATGCGCAAAGGACCCAAATAGACATTTCTCCAAAGAATATACGCAAAAGGCCAACAGGTACATGAAAAGATGCTCAACATCACTAGTCATTAAAGAAATGTAAATTAAAACCACAGTGGGATAACACCTCATGCCTGCTGGAATGGCCATCATCAAAAAGGCAGGACATAACAAATGCTGACCTGGATGTGGAGAAAAGGGAATCCTAGCACACTGTTGGTGGGAATGTAAACTGGTGTGGCCACTATGGAAAACAGTACAGAGGTTCCTCAGAAAAGTAAAAATAGAACTACCATATGACCCAGCAAGTCCACTTATGGGAATATATCCAAAGGAAATGAAAACAGGTATTTCAAAAAGATATCTGCCCCCCCATGTTCATAGCAGCATCATTTATAATAGCCAAGACATGGAAACAACCTAAGTGTCCATTGACACTTGTATATTTCAATCAAATATTATTCAGCCATTAAAAAAACAACAACAACAAGGAAATCCTACCATTTGCAACAATACGATGGACCTTGAAGGTACTATGCTAAGTCAGAGAGAAAGACAAATATTATATGATCTCACCTATATGTAGAATCTTAAAAAAAAAAAACCTCATAGAAAAAGAGATCAGACTTGCAGTTTTGCTAGAGGCAGAGGGTGGGGGGAGAGGGAATTGGAGGAAGAGGGTCAAAAGGTGAAAACTTCCAGCTACAGGCACACCTCTTTCTATTGCCCTTCACTTTATTACACTTCACAGATACTACATATTTTACAAATTGAAGATTTGTGGCAACGTTGCAGTCAAACAAATCTATTGTCGCCACTTTTCCAACAGCATTTGCTCATGTCGTGTCTCAGTGCCACATTTTGGTAATTATCACAATACTTCAAGGTTTTTCATTATTATTATATTTGTTATAGTGATCTGTGATCAGTGACCTTGGATGTGACTATCCTAATTGTTTTCAGGCACCATGAACCACACCCATAGAAGACAGCAAACTTAACTGATAAATGTTGTGCGTGTTCTGACTGCTCCATCAACCAGCCGTTCCCTCTTCTTTCTCCATCTCCTCCAGCCTCCCTACTGCCTGAGACACAGCAATATTGTGATTAGGCTAATTAATAACCCTACAATGGCCTCTAAGTGTTAAAGTGAAAGGAAGAGTTGTACATCTCTCACTTTACATCTCTCACTTTAAATCAAACAAATAATTAAGCTTGGTGAGGAAGGCATGTCCAAAGCCAAGATGTGCCGGAAGCTAGGCCTCTTGCACCAAACAGTTAGCCAAGTTGTGAAGGCAAAATTTTCTTGAAGAAAATTGAAAGCAGTACTCCAGTGAATACACGAATGATAAGAAAGTAAAAGTGCCTCACTGCTGATATGAAGAAAGTTTTAGTGGTCTGGATATAAGATCAAACCAGCCACAACATTCACTTAAGCCAAAGCCTAATTCAGAGCAAGGGCCTAACTCACTTCAATTCTACAAAGAGTGAGAAAGGTGAAGAAGCTGCAGAAAAAAAGATTTGAAGCCAGTAGAGGTAGGTTCATGAGGTTTAAGGTAAGAAGCCATCTCTGTAACATCCAAGTGCAAGGCGAGACAGCAAGGGCTGACGTAGAAGCTGCAGCAAGTTATCCAGATCTAGCTAAGATAATTAATGAAGGTGGCTACACTAAACAACAGATTTTCAATGTAGACAAAACAGCCTTATTCTGGAAGAAAGTGCCATCTGGGACTTTCATAGCTAGAGAGGAGAAGTCAGTGCCTGGTTTCAAAGATTCAAAGACCAGGCTGACTCTCTTGCTAAGGGCCAATGCAGCTGGTGACTTTAAGCTGAAGCCAATGCTCATTTACCATTCTGAAAATCCTAGGGCCCTGAAGAATTATGCTATATGTACTCTGCCTGTGCTCTATAAGTGGAACAAAGCCTGGGTGAAAGCACATCTGTTTACAACATGGCTTAATGAATATTTTAGGCCCGCTGCTGAGACCTACTGCTCAGAAAAAGAGATTCCTTTCAAAATATTACTGCTTATTGACAATGCACCTGGTCACCTAAGAGCTCTGACAGAGATGTACAATGTGATTTAATGTTGTTTTCATGCCTGCTAACACAACATCCATTCTGCAGCCCATGGATCAAGGAGTAATGTTGACTTTCAAGTTTTATTGTTTAAGAAATACATTTTGTAAAGCTATAGCTACCATAGATAGTGGTTCCTTTGATGGAGCTGGGTAAACTAAATCAAAAACTTTCTGGAAAGGATTCACCATTCTAGATGCCATTACAAACATTCGTGTTTCATGGGAAGAGGTCAAAATATCAAACATTAACAGGAGTTTGGAGGAAGTTGATTCTAATCCTCATGGATGACTTTGAGGGGTTCAAGACTTCAGTGGAGGAAGTAACTGCAGATGTGGTGGAAACAGCAAGAGAACTAGATTTGGAAGTGGAGCCTGAAGATGTGACTGAATTGCTGCAATCTCATGATAAAATTTGAATGGATGAGGAGTTATTTCTTATGGATGAGCAAAGAAAGTGGTTTCTGGAGATGGAGTCTACTCCTGGTGAAGATCCTGTGAAAATTGGTGAAATAACAAGGGATTTAGAATATTACATAAAGTTAGATGATAAAGCAGCGGCAGGGTTTGAGAAAATTGACTCGTTTTGAAAGACGCTCTACTGTGGGTAAAATGCTATCAAATATCAAAGAGCAGGCTTCCCTGGTGGCGCAGTGGTTGGGAGTCTGCCTGCCGATGCAGGGGACACGGATTCGTGCCCTGTTCTGGGAAGATCCCACATGCCGCGGAGCGGCTGGGCCGTGAGCCATGGCCGCTGAGCCTGCGCCTCCGGAGCCTGTGCTCCGCAACGGGAGAGGCCACAACAGGGAGAGGCCCGCGTACAGCAAATATATATATATATATATATCTCAAAGAGCATTGCATGCTAAAGAGAAATTGTTTCTGAAAGGAAGAGTCAATTGATGCAACAAACTTCATCGTTGTCTTACTCTAAGAAACCGCCATAGCCCCCCAGCCTTCAGAAACCACCAGCCTGATCAGTCAGCAGCCGTCAACACCGAGGCAGACCCTCACCAGCAAAAAGACTACAACTCACTGAAGGCTCGGATGGTGGCTAGCATTTTTCAGCAATACAATATTTTTTAACTAAGGTATGTACATTATTTTTCTAGACACAACGTTATTGCACACTGAACAGACTACAGTATAGTATAAATAAAGCTCTTATATGCACTGGGGAACCGAAAAATGCATATGACTTGCTTTACTGCGATACTCACTTTATTACGGTGGTCTGTAACCCAACCTGCAATATCTCTGAGGTTTGCCCGTATAAGATAAATAGGTACCGGGGAAGTCCAGCATGGTGACTATGGCTAACACTGCTGCTGTATAGGAAAGTTGTTGAGAGTAAATCCTAATAGTTCTCATCACAAGGAGAAATTTTTTTCCCTTTTTTTTTTCTTTTTATTGGATCTATATGAGAAGATGGATGTTAGATGAACCTGTTGCGGAGACCATTTCACAATATAAATATCAAACCATCGTGCTGTACACCTTAAACTTATATATAGTGATGTATGTCAATTATTTCTCAATAAAACTGGGGTGGGTAGGGGGGAGAAACAGATTTGACCTTCCAAAAAAGTAAGGAAGCGCTCAAAGGTTAATGAAGACATGTCCAAAGAGCTCAGGAGTCAGCTTGAAGGGGTTCCCACCAGCCAAACTTGGGAAATGTGAGCTTTAGAGCAAATGATAATAATGGGGTTTACAGCCCATTAAATAAAATGAGAACCCATGAGACCTCAAAGCTGGATGGATGGATGGAAGGAAGGAAGGAAGGTAAGGAGGGAAAGGGAAAGCTCTTCCTTACAGTAAAATGCCAACTAATAAATGCGGCAGGAATGATGAAAATAGAAAATCACCACTTGGCAACCATTATGGAGGGTGTCATCGGTAACTGCAAAGACTGTGAGTAAAGGTTTGATGAGCAATAGGATATTGGTGTAATTTCAAAATATCTCCCCACAAAAATACTTACTAATCACAAGGGGGGGAAATGGTGGCTTTATGGTGGAGAAATCTGACAGAAAATTATTTGAAGAAGAAGATTATTATTGGTGGTCAAGGTGAATATCACCAGTGGTGGAAAGAGTTCTCATCAGGTACCTGCTAACGTGAGCAGAGCATCATGTCTGTGGAATTACTGCCAAGAATGCATGGCCTCAGTGGCCATGAGAACACAGCAGACAGACCCAGGTTGAAAGCCAGCCTCCAAAATGAAAGGGCAGTGCTCTGTAAATCTTTCTAGGTCATTCAAGACAGTGAAATACTGAGGAATTATTCCAGACTGAAGGAGACTAAGAGACATGATAAGTAAATGCAATCTGATTCTGGACTGGATCCCAGACCGGAACAGCAAAAATGGCATTGTTGGGATAGTTGGAAAAACTTGGGTGTAAATGTATCAATGTTGATTTTTTTTTTTTTTTTTTGGAGGATTGTACGATGGTTATTTAGGAAAGTGCTGTTGGGAGGGGGAAGATCCACTGTAGTATTTAGAGGTGTTGAGGCATCATATCCACAGCTTGCTCTTATTAAGTAGTTCAGGGGGAAAAAAGAGGAAAAATGATTCTATATAAGGTTTTGTTTTTAGTTACAATAAGGTGATATATGTAATAAAACACCTGGAACATGGTAGCTCCTCACTTCAAGTTAGTTGTCTCCCCCAAGAAATTAGGAGGAAATGTTAAGGCTGTGTCTACACACTGTCTGAAATGAAGACTGACATCACATAAACTCTCTTTAACATACAAGGGGAAAGCCCCCATGAAAACGGCAGTGATAGTAACTGGTATTTAGCAACATGCAGTATAATGATAGCTCTTTTTGGATTACAAAGCACTTTGGAGAACATTATCTCATTTTATCCTCATAGTACTTGGGGGGGGCAATTATCTTTATTGTTGCCATTTTTTAATATTATTATTACATTTTCTATTATGAAGAAATGGCAGTTCAGAGGCTTCAGATTGGGACTAAATAAATAATATTTTCAATGATGGTTTACTTAAAATACTGTATCACTGTAAATTTGTGAGGTTGATAATTGTACTGTGGTTACATAAGAGACTGTCCCTATTGCAGTACACCTAATATTGTGGTTCAGTATCTAGTGTAATATAGTATTTAGAGTTCAAGGCCATGATGCATGTAACTTACCCTTAAATTATTCAGAAAAGAAATGTATATACACACATATATATAGTATGTATAAATATATGTATGCATGTATATAAATGTATGTATATGTATATAAATATGTACGTACAAAGATTCCATATATTTAGAGAGCGAGAAAGAAAGATAAAGACCATGAATGATACAGTAAACCGGAGTAAAATGTTCCAAAGGGTGAATCTCAGTAAAGGGTATATAGGTGCTACTTGCACTATTTTATGTTTGCAAACTTTTTGTAAGTTTGAACTGATTTCCCCCCAAAAACTGGAGGAAAGACATGGTAGTTCTGGCCCTCGGGGCTGGGTTCTGGAAGAGCTAACAAGCAGGAAGAATTCAGGTATGTCTTTGGCCCTCATCAGACAGACCCTTTTCTGTGCCCCAAACTTTTTAACAATAACATTAATTCACATTAAAATGGCTAATGCTTTAATAGCGCTCTTGTGCTTATCAGACACCACTTTACCTTAAGACACCAAAATGCCTTAAGTATATTAACTCATGTAATAATGGTTCACACACTATTATCCCATTTGATATCATAAGCCCAATTTTATAAATGAGAAGAGTATAAACCAGTAAGCCAGCGACTCTCCGTGAAAGGCGGTCACCTTGGGCAAGTGGTGAAGCCAGGACACACACCTGCCTCTTTCTCTTCCACGTTCCGTCCTTTTTCCACCCCCACATGGTTCCCAAACCTGGAAGAGCTCCCAACTTACTCAAGAGCCTTTTAAAAGTATAGATTCCTAAGTCCTCCCTCAGATTCACTGGTCAGAATCACCAGAAAGGGCATCCAGAGACCAGTTTCTGGATTTTGTTTGGTTGTTTGCCACCCTCTTCTGTCCCCATTATGCTCCCGCATTACCCCTGATCCTAGACATCCAGTGTCCCCCTGATCACACCCTCCCAGACCTGCAATCCTACTCATCTGGCCTCTGGCCTCCTCTATGGAAACACCAGCACCCAGAGTCCCTGCGTGCCCCGGAAGGCCCTAGCTCAAGGATGTCTATGGCCAGCTGATTCGAGCTGAGGGATAAAAGGCCCCATAGGCCAGTCCAACCTTCTATTTCACTCCCAGGTGATGTGGGATATGGTAAGCCTAGAGGATTCTATACTCATATGCCCATTACCACACCTCCTTCACTGTAAAATGAGGTTTCTGGTCTGAAAAGCTGTTAGGTAGGCTCCCATGTCAGTAAACAAGCACTCTGTGAACACTGGGATGATATTAGCGGAGGCGCAGGAAAGGCCAATGAATATCTGGTGGGATCAGTTCCAAAAAGGATGAATCACTGTCCCCTATAGGGTGATAAAGTCCTGAGGGCATCAACTTGGTGACAAAGGTATGGCTGGACTTCTTGAGAAATGGTACCATATCAAGAGTTCATCTTTTATCTCTGCCATTAACACATCAGGTATTCAGAAGTGGCAATAACTGGACCAGCTTTGGGCAGAGGAAGCCCATGCAGAGCCTCTATCCCTGCTACTGTAGCTCCATCCATGGGCCCATTGTGTGAGCACCGGGACGGCCAAGAGCACAGGCTGACAGACATCCATCAGACGAGTCATCTTGACTACCTGGTTGTTGAGTGACCCCTCTGCTGGGTATTGATGGTCAACATAAAGACCTGCCCACTCCCATAGTTCAATCACATGTTTCTTCCCCAGACTCCTGGTCTTGGATCTTCCACTCCTAATCCTTCCAGACACCTAACCAAATTATTTACCACTGCCCAGGAGTCCATGGAAACTACCTCAGGCCACCTCTCCTTCCATGCGAAATGGACAAATAAGGGTACCACTCACAGCTGTGCCTATTGGGATTATCTCCCTCATCACAGTCCTTAAGGCCACTCTTGTGACAGCAGTCCATTTCAACCCCTGCCAACAGACCCAAGCTCTTCTCCCAGCATCATAGGGAACCTCCACCCCACCCCACCCCATGAAGCCATAATAAGAGCCGGGGGAGATATTGGTGCAGCAGAGGTAGATGCCACAGGGATGCGCACCACCTGTTCATGTAACACAGATTGCCAGGCTTCAGCCCAAAGTGATCTAGACAGAATCCCCAGGCAAAGGCTTTAAAAAGAAAAAAAACAAAAAGTTGATTGTACTGTACCACCAGGTTTGGGAACCACAGATATGCAGCTGCCCAGCATCAAGACTCAACACAGTACATAGTAAGGCTTCATTGCATAAAGTAGATAGATCTTTGCCCTCCAGAAGCCTAAAGTCTGGTGGGGGGCAATCAGTGGCTACGTACTTCCTTAATGAAGGTTTAAAAACTATCACTTTAAATCGATTGATAATTAGAAACTAGAGTGGTTACTTACAATCAGAAATGACCTGTTGAAACGAGGCAATCAGGAATGGCCAATAGCAATATTCTCCTCTGTAACGAACACGTCATTTAGACACCCCTCAATCAGACCAAGAGTTGGGAGCAAGGGAAAATTGGGAGAGGGAAATAGAAAAAGAGGAAGACTGATGCCTTTAGGTTATCTCAGACAGAGGAAAACAGCTACTCCAGACTTTAATTCTAAGTGTTATCGGGGCAAGGGAGACCCCAGCACTAGCCTGAGAGGACGCTCTAGGTAAGTGGGCAGCTTGCATGCATAGGCACACGGTGTGGATTGCCAGCCATAACTCACCAATGCCTCTCGTGGCTTTACAGCTTCCTCCCATATGGTATCGATGACCAACATCCCAGATTGTAGAAGACTCCTAAATTCAAAAATTCTGCCTCCTGTCACACCAGATGTAGTCTAATTTCCAGTTCCAGAAACGTGTTCATCCTACCTACAGCCCATATTCCCAACGCTGTCCATTTCCTCCAATAAATAAACACATACACAAATACGTACATACATACATACTGTGTTTATGTGGGTTCTTAACATTTGTCAAAATACATTGCGGGTTTTCCCCAAGGAAAAGCAAGACTCATAGGACAGTATTGAAAAAGGAGGTGCGCCCTCTTGTGGCTCTGGCCTGAGCTGGTCTCTTCCTAGCCACGTGCGCTGGGCGAGTTACTTCTCTAATTTAAGTCTCAGTCCTTTATAAGACACAAGTAAAATGCCCTCCCGTATGGTGATCACGAAGATGAAGTATGAAACTGGATGCAAAGCCCCTAGCCAAGTGTCTCCCTCAAAGTACTCAAAATTATACCAATTAATTTTTCTTTTTTTTTTTTCTTTTTGCGGTACGCGGGCCTCTCACCGTTGTGGCCTTCGCGGAGCACAGGCTCTGGACCCGCAGGCTCAGCGGCCATGGCTCACGGGCCCAGCCGCTCCACGGCATGTGGGATCTTCCCGGCCCGGGGCACGAATCCATGTCCTCTGCATCGGCAGGCGGACTCTCAACCGCTGCGCCACCAGGGAAGCCCCACCAATTAATATTATTTTGATTATGATTGTGATTATGGCTGAGCCGACTCACCTCGCAGGACCTGGTAAGGAAAGGGAACGCGGCGCCGTCCCTGTGGTCCCTGTGCCGTGTGAGGTGGTGGGGAAGGCGGCTGGACAGACGGGCAGAGGCTCCCCGTGACGCGGAATTCTGGCTCCTTTACTCGGCGCTCACCTGGCTGCCAGTTAATCAGGTGCAGGTGGTAAACACGCACGGCTTGGCGTTACTTCAAACCTAGCGTTTACTGGGCCCCATTTGTAAAAGAAGATCCGCAGGCGCTCCAGTTCTCCAGCAGGCGGCGCCCACAGCCCGGCTCCGGGACCCCGCCAGGCGCGCTCTCGCCTTCCCCACTCCGTCTCCGCGGGCCAGGACTTCACCGGCTCTGTCACAGAGCCTACTGAGAGACCCTGGGAAGCTGAAAGGGCTCTTGTTGGCAGGTCCTGGCAGGAATCCCTGGTGTCAGCGGGCATCCTGGAGGAGCTGCAGTCCGCCTTCCTAGTCCGGAGGATGCTTTGCGACGGTGCAAAAGGACCATTCCTGAAAACGCAGGCTCCCTGAGGGTCTAAGCTCCTCCAACAGGGGAACCCAGCTTACCCACCTGAGGACCCCAGCAGCCGGCCAGAGACTGAGTGAGTAAGTAGACTAATGTTGACAATGGAGAAGAAGATAGGATGTGTCCACCTTCTTATTCTTGTAGTAAAAAGAGGTTTTTAACCCCAGCATCTCATTGGAGAATCACCACCACCACTCCCATTCTCAGTCCAAGTGGCTCCCACAGAGCTGACCCAATCCTCTCCCCCAAGATTGGTTCAACAAGTCACAAACTCAGCTTGGATCATCACACCTTTCCCCAGATTTTTGCCATTTTAACAGAAAAGAAGGACTGTGGGCTCTAAAGACCAGAGGTAAGCCTGACCCTGCCCCACTTTGTCAGCATGTGAAGTGGTGTACCTGAGGAAGAAACCAACACAAAGAAACGCAGAGCAAGAACAAGAGAGGAAGAAATTGAGCCTCTGTATCCAGCCATGCCTGATCTCCTTCCCAAACTTCTAAGTACATAAGCCAATAAATTGCTTTTTTGCTACTTGGAAAATGAGAGAACTTGGACTAATGCATGTCTCCTTTTTCTTTTACTCCTGAGAAGAAATATGACAGCACTGAAGTAAGAGAAGCCTTCCAAAGTAATCCTGATATCAACAATTTTTCTCAGACACAGTGAGAACAGACTGCGATTCAAATCCCAGTTCTGTGTCTCATTTACTATGCAATCTTGAAAATCTTTTGGAACTTTTGACAATGAACATATAGTTCCTAGTCACAAATAACATCCTTTTCCTAGATTTATAAATTGGATTCTAGAAAAGTTTCATTTTAACCACAACCATTCAAATTACTATATTGTTTGTACAGTTATTGATGTTGAAGTACCTACAGTATTGTATTTGCACAGAACATCCATAAGAAGGCATTCCTCATTTAGAAGACAACCACTAATTAGTCAGATATACAGTGGGTTCACAGGATGTATGGATGGATTTACAAGCTGGACTATTACCAATTTGGAGGAAGTAAGCAATAAAATCAGCTTTGCTGGAGTGAAAAGGCCTCCATTTGCAGAGATAAGGAAGAAGTAAGGTGGGGAGAGTTTTCTGCCACAATCTTGTTAAATTTCAGGGGATGGTCCCCAGTCAACCTAGGTCATCTACTCTGGGAGGAAGGGCCCTGACTGACCACTGAGATAGTAAACAGGGGCGGGCAGAGGCCAAGGGCTGGTCAGCACTTTTTCCTTTCCCCACGTCCTCCCATTGCCCCCATACAGGGGATTAAGTGACCACTGCCCTTTTTAATGAGGTCCTCCCAGATGCAACGCTTTCTCTCCTTTCCACCCTCTGCCTCTCACCACCTCTCCCTCCACTCTGCTCTTTTCACCTCATTGCTTTGCTTCAGGCCTCTCTCTGCCATTCACAGGACTACACATGCCAACAGGGCCCTTGGGCCAAAGAGATTGCCAATGTTTTCCATCTCCTGGAACGTCTCCTTTAAAAGGAATACTTATAACTTGCTTTAGCCTATAAGCTTGGAAAGATATGTTAATCCCAGGCTTGTAAATCCAATTTTCTTATGTCAAAACTACTTTATGGTTTCACTCCATGAATATCACTGAGTGACGGAGTCTGAGTAAAACCCCATCGCAGGGGCTTCCCTGGTGGCGCAGTGGTTGCGAGTCCGCCTGCCGATGCAGGGGACACAGGTTCGTGCCCCGGTCCGGGAAGATCCCACATGCCGAGGAACGGCTGGGCCCGTGAGCCATGGCCACTGAGCCTGCACGTCTGGAGCCTGTGCTCTGCAACGGGAGAGGCCACAACAGTGAGAGGCCCGCGTACCGCAAAAAAAACCCCATCACAGAACTTGGCTGAGACCCCACAGTTGGCGGGGATTTGGGAAACTAACCTGCTGGCAGTGCCTCTCTCCCTGTCCAGAATCTTCTCTTCCACCCCCCTCCCTCTCCGTGGCGGCACTGTCATCCATCACAGTCACCGAAGCCTGGCAGTCATCCCAGCCTCCCTATCCCCCACCCATTGTAGTCATCCCAAAGCCCTGGGCTTCTGTATCCCTGTCTCTCCTATACTCACCTCTGTATCAAGGACGAAAGCTGGGAAAAGACAACTGGTTTCATCCAAAGTCTTCCAGTGAGGGAGGGGCATTTGCACCTCCTTCCAGATTGAAGATGGAAGGGAAGCCCTTTCCCTTTGGCAATGGCTGGCATACCAGTCCGTAGACATAAGGCTTGCAGGCAATCACCTGATTTGATGGGGCAAATCCTGAGATCAATGGGGCCAATATTCCTGCAATTTCTGTAGCCTCTTGACCCCCTGAAAACCAGCAGTACTTGCCCATGATGTTTGTTTCCCCAGCCATTCCTAGAGTTCTATACGTACCAACTTCCCAATGTTCCAGGAGTTGGTGAAGTTTTTTCTGTAAAGGGCCAGCTAGTCAATATTTTAGCCTTTGAGGGCCACATTCAGTCTCTGTCACAACTACTCAGCTCTGCCACTGTAGTGCAAAAGCAGCCCTAGACAATACAGAAATGGAGGAGGATGGCTGTGTTCCAATAAAACTTCATTTATAAAAACAGGCAGTGGGCTGAATTTGGCTCACATGTCATAGTTTGCCAGCCTCTGCACTTTCCAATTCCTTTCTGCCTGCACTATTTATATAGTGGTTTCTGTTTGCCTGACACACAGTATCCTAAATATTCCTGAATTTTTCCCCTCCTCTCCTTCCTTAGTGCCTTAATTCAAGCCCTCACCCTTCCTCGCTGAAGTTAGTTGGCCCTGGCCTTGGTCAGCCTGTCTGGAGTCTTCTCCTCAGTGCATAGCTCACCCAAGCTGCTACAGTCTCCTCTCGTTCACGCGTAAATTCCTTCAGTGGCTCTGCACCCCTTTGAGTTTACGTTGTGTCAGTCAGCGGCCCAACAGAAAGCAGATGACACGGTCAAGTGAGGCTAGTTCACGAAGGGCTTATGTACAAAGGTGGGCCAGGTTGGGGGAACCGCAGGCCCAGTGAGGTCCCTCGGGATTCGTAGGCAGGGAGCTGTTGCCACCCTTGGGCCCGTCAGGATGGGTGCAGGGAGAGGGCATCAGAACCCAAAAAGAGAGTGGGGCTTCTCCAGCCATCTGTGCTGAAGGACCAGATTTGTGGGATTTGTTTTCATTTTGTTTGATTTTTTAAAAATCTAATTCTTCTCAGACTAGTACTTCTGCAAAATACAATTAAAAATTATTGGGAAAAAATGAAATTTGAAAACACATAAAACAAAAGCCCCCACAGGGAGATCAGCTCAGTGCTTTGTGACCGCCTGGAGGGGTGGGATAGGGAGGTGGGGAGGGAGGGAGACGCAAGAGGGAAGAGATAAGGGAACATATAACTGATTCACTTTGTTATAAAGCAGAAACTAACACACCATCGTAAAGCAATTATACTCCAATAAAGATGTAAAAAAAAAAAACACAAGCCCCAATTTTTTTATTATTGGATCCAACAGGTAACATATATAAATTATCTCTGTCAAATTAACTCCTACTCTCAATTTCTGTTCTTACCTCATCATAGGGCCAAGATAGCCCCGCCAGGAGGGAGCCAGAAAAAGAAACGCCCCAACCTTACCCTCCTCCCTCCCTCCCACCTCTTACCAACCCACACCGGCCAAACCCAACCAGAAACTAGACAGCAGGGGAGACCATTCGCACGGCCTGTGCTGGGCCGCCTCCCAGGGCAGACAGCAGGATGCAGAAAGTCCAGGGTGGGGCTGGAGGAACAAAAGGCAACATCAGAGATCCCAACCCAAGATTCTCCAGAAGCCCATTTCCCACCGTCTTCCTGTCGTTCAGTATCCCTCGTACACATACCAAGTTACCCACAGTCCCCACAGCCTCCCGCCTGCATCCCTTTACACATACTGTTCCCCACGCCTGGGAAGTTTCCGCTCCTCTGCTCCTGGCCAAGTCTAACTCGCAGATCAGGACTGTAGTGGTAATAATGGTTTGGAGTGCTGAGAACATTTGTCCATCAATCTACTTCTTTTGGTAGCAAACCCCACTCCCCTAGCTATTAAGTGGGCACATGGCCAAAGTGTAGCTGGTTCGTTCAGCTAACAAATATTTACTGAGAACTTACTGTGTGCTGCTCTAGGTACTGCTAAGACAGCACTCAACAAAGAGAGCACTCTTACGGATAGGGGAAACACAGTTATTTGTTCATCTGCTGATAAGCATAATCCTTCCCCAGAACTGGTCTGTGGACATTTAGAAAGCCAAGTTCTTTTTTCCACTAAGGAGGCCAAGCCAGGAGGACATGCATGTAGCCCTCTTCCCTGGGCACAGTGAGAAAGCCTGTCTGTCGCAGAGAGTGAGTCAGAGGGAAAAAGAATTGAGAGAATTGAAAGGAAAAAGAGAGCACCTTGATTATATTATGACTCCTAGATCTAGCCAAATCTGAAGTGAACACCCGAGTTTCCCAGCTACATGAGTCAATAAGTTCTCCTTTTTCTCTTAGGCTTATTTGGGTTGGATTTCTGTCCGAACCAAATGAGACCTGGCTAATACAGGGACTCATCTCAAACTTTACCTTCTTCTGAATATTCTCCCTGAATGTCTGGTGTAAGACAGTGGCATATTCTGAATGCTATGACCACACACAGATGGGACATCTACCTTGGCGCTTTATGGAAAGAACCCAGCAGAGCTCACTGAGGACAAGGGTTTTCATCTCTGAATCCCCAGGGCCTTGTGTTTATTAGATGCCCCCAAAATATTTGTGGGAGTAGCTGATAGTGAATTCTTGCAGTCAGTGAACCCCTATAACCAATAGTATATATCTATCACATGTATTTATACAGCCTGGAGATTGGGACTGATTGAGATCAAGAGAGATTGAATACAAAGGGCCTTCTGTGATCTAAGTTAACCAGTGGCCCAGAGAGTTTCAGGGACTTCCCCTAGGTGACACAGCCAGTGAGAGGCAGATCTGGGATTCAAACCAGGCAAGCTGGATCCAGACACGTGCTCTTAGCCACTACCCCACATGGGCTAATCTATAATGCTGGCAATTTCCCAACTCTGAAAGTCAGTCGAAATGAGGCAGGGGTCTGTGGTGGTATCAAGTGACAGAATCCGTCTTGCTAGAACAAGGATGTTGGAGAGCCGTCATGACCCCATTTCTCACAGACAGGCAGGAATTTCTAGTGAAATTCCTAGAAATGATCACAATGAGCCTATCCCAAATGGAAGTTCCGTCTGTGGTCTTAGGGCATAAAGCAGGGACTTTGCTTTAAAATCAGACTGGACTTATCCAGTGCATACAATCAGAGGAGCTACTCTTAACTGTTGCATTACAGAGCCACCTTCCACAAAAAGACCTTCTATGTCTTTGATAATTACCTGTTATTGGAGGATTATGTGAGAAAAGTATCTAGTGATGACTATATGCCAATACTCTCCAAGGCACATGACATATATTTGTTACATTAATTAATTAGCAGTTTTCTCAGCCAGGACAAATGATCCGTGCACCTTGAGTAATTACTCACCGATCTCCTCCTCTCTACAACCAACCCCTGGGTCTTCAACGCATATTAAGTGTAAAACACAGGTCACAAAACAGTACTTACAGTATGATCCTATTTGTTTTCAGGAACTTTATATGTAACAGCAATATTAGGACCCTAGAGAAAAAGACACCAAGATGCTATTAGCTGTTACAACTGGGTGATGGATTTGGAGTGATTTCTATTCCATTTGTTGATCTCTGTTCTCTAAATTTTCTACAAAATTTAGAAATAAGGGGGAAAAAACACCAAAAATGTTTTTAATACAAAAGAAATAAATAAATAAGAACCAACTGAATCTGAAACCCTGTGCTCTCCCTGCTGACTTAAGTCTCACTTCCCTCCCTGTATCTCAGTGGTCCCTAAGCTGCCACCCAGCTCTGTTTTCACTATATCCACAGCTCACCCCCGGCTGACACCAAGGGTGGGGGTGGGGGGGCAAGGAGGGATTTCCCAAGTCAGCAGTCCTAGCCCTGAGTCACTTCTGCACTCTGCAGGCATCAGCCTCTGAGCTGGAGCCCTCCACAGGGTGGGACCAGCCACCTCACCCTGCCCCAGGCACCACCTTTGGAGAAACCACCACCTATCTTGGTCTTAACCCCTCCCCACTTCCTGCTGCTGACCCGGCTAACCTGAGGCAGTCCCAGAGAAGGGCCTCGCCCTCGGCCGATCCCACATTCGTGGTTAAGGAGATATGGTTTCAAAGGCCAGACTTTTCTGGAATTCAGCACATTTCTGATCTTTCCCAGCTCGGAGGAGTAACAGCTGGAGACCAGTGTACTGACAAATAGTGGTTACTGCTCCCTCCAGCCCCGGCAGTAAATTCTGCCCAGCATAATGTGAACTGAGGCAGTTTCCTGATGCTTGGAGGTTTATTCGGAATGCATGATCGTAAACAGACCCAAGAAGCTCCAGCTCACCCCGGGAGGGATTTCACAGTGACTCACCCCGGAGCCTCAGCCATTCCCAGAGACACAGCCTCACTCTCTGAAAATACATTTTTGTCCACATTTAGGGAGAGAGTCCTGGCTGGTTATTCCCAGGACTTCTTGGACCTTGCAGGGAAAGATCATTTGGGGTGAAGCGCCCCCAGCTCTCGCTGACTCAGCGGTCTCAGGCAGGAACTCTGTAAAGGCCCAGGGACTCCGAGAACAGGGCAGAAACACCCCACCTCTGCCTGTTTCAGAGCCGCACAGAGGGAAAAACAGTGCCACCTGTTATAGCACTGCTCTCCCATTCTAGAACTGAGGTGGGAGTGGGAGGGCTCAGTGCGACCACTACAGTGGTCAGTATAATCTATGGTCCAAATAGGACATCTCGGAGAGTGAAAGGGGGCGTCATGGATAGCTATGCCGGAATAACATATGTTAAACGGGAAGATGTGTGGTCATGCAGAAAACATCTCCCACTTCTAGTGCCAGATTAGGGGTCTGCTGCTAGGATGGTACCCCGTTCCTCCTCAGAACTGTGCCACTGAGGAAAGTCTACTTTCCAAATCAGATCAAGGCCTCTTTCGGCGAGCTCCCCAGCATCCCAGGGAAAGGAGAGGAAACTATCCTTTAGGAACCACAAAACTGTGGCAGGGCCGTTATCTGTCGGTTCGCCACTGCATCTCCAGGGCCAAGACAGTGCCTGGCAGCTCAGTAAATCCTTGCTGAATTAATGAATGAATGCCTAAGCAGAGTTTCTAAAGTCATCAGGGAACTTCAGGAAACCAGAGAGACTTAGCAACCCTAGGTAACACTGTTACCTAAACTAGGTAACAGTTTAGGTTTGAACTCTAAACTGTTATGAAAATCTAAGGCATTGCATAGACTGCTAAACAATGCCCTTTGGTGGAGTGTATAAATAAATGTGAAACATGCAAAGCTTTCAAATACCAGACTGAACTGAAACTGCAAGCTTCCAAATAAACTGGTTGGGGACAAATGATTTTGCTGCTGAACTTCAAATAAACTGCAACTACTTCCTGCAATATTTCCAATGTGATCTCATTCAAAATTTTATTGGCCAAAATTGGGACTGAATCAACGCCATCCTCGCTGTGTGTATGTTCTCTGCAAAGCAGGGGCCATGAGAGAATTAGATTTGCAAGAGATTTATTGGGGGAAATGTCTGTCAAGGCTAAAGAAGGAGGAACAGGAGAAGGCAAGGGAGGGCTTTCAGACCATGATTTGGCAGGGACACCTGGGAAAGGAGGAGGGGAAGGAAGGAGGGATGGGAAAGAACCACCTCAGGCTTGATGCAGTCCCGAGAAAGTTTCAGCCAGGCTAATGGGAGATCCTGGAGCCAAAGTTGCCAGGAAGAGGAGTTCCACATCCTGTAGGAATAGGCCAGCATGAGTACCCACCCCACTCCCCGCATCAGTCACTGGCTAGGAGAACGTGGCCTCCGCGTGAACATGGTGGCAGAGCAGAGGGGCAGCAGCCGGGCTCTCGGTCCACTGCCCCCGCAGCACCAGTTCTAGGCCGCACGTCTTTGGGGCTTTCACGGACACTGTTTGAAATACTATTCTCCCTGGAATGACTCTTGTTTTCTGTAAATCCAAACAGGCTCTGGAGAAATTAGGCCCGCTATCAGTTGAATACTCGAAGTAGATAACAGGTAAGCTATCCCACCACCACCATCTTTTCCTCCCCAGGGCCGTAACTTTTCATTCCACTAGTCAAGATAGAATTTTCTCACAGAATGTCAATCAATGGCAAGCTTTTATTTAAAAAATAGAAGTCTATTCTTTCATTTGCATATTTCCAAAGACTCAAACTCATCCTGGGCAGCCTGCATGGTGGCTGTCCAGAGGGACTGAAAAGGGAGGCATCTGGTCACCATCATCCAGCAGTAAATGCTTTACGGGGTTAGATTTTGAGTTCTTCATGCTGCACGCGGTCAATCAGTGGCTGTGATTTTGGTCCAGGAGCCATCCAAGGATGGATGGCCATCCCTGCAAGCCATCCAGAAGCTGAGCCATCCTCAGCTCCTACCCAGATGGAACAACTTCCGCAGAAAGGCTGGTCCTCCCCAGTAACCCCTGTAAGAAATGACACAGAAAGGTTCTTTGCGTCGGAAAAGATGGGGGTGACTTCGGCCAGCCTGGCGGCTGCTCACACAAAACACTTATCAGGCCATACAGCAAGACAGCGAAGTAGGAAGATCCCAGGACTAGGAGGGGACAAGTCCTGGCTTTGACACTGACTTGCTATGTGAGCCTGAACACGCTGACTCGGTTCGGCCAAACAAAGCCCCTACTACGTGCAGACTGCAATCCCTTCTACCTTCACCTGCTCGTGAATTAAGTATAGGTCAGGGTTTCTCAACCTCGGCCCTACTGACATTTTGGACCAGATACTTCTCTGTGGTGGAGGCTGTCCGGTTCAGCAGCATCCTAGGCCTCTGCTCACTAGAGGCCAGTAGCATCCCCTCCAGTTGTGACAACAGAATGTATCTCCAGATGTTGTCAAACATCCCCCGGGGAGCAAAACCGCCCCTGGCTGAAAAACACTGGTATCGATATTCTGACTTACTTTTCTTAAAGGTTTAGGAAAGTCAAATGAGATCATTTTTTTTTTGCAACAAAGAAAGAGGAATTATTAAGTTCGGTACTCTGTTTACTACTTGAATGCCTACTATGTAGCTGTCTCTTTAGGTATTGTCTCATTCCTCCCCATCCTGTGAGGAAAACAATGTTACTTTCATTTTGCAGATGAGAAACTTAAAACACAGAGAGTTTAAGCAACTGGCCCTAGGACACACAGCTAGTAAATGGCAGACACGTGATTCAAACAAAGGTCAGACTCCAAAGCTTATGCTCTTAATCGCTATGTTTTCTTTGTCCTATAACATAATAAAAACAAAAGCAAGGTAGCAGATGATAAAGTACTTGACATGTCAAAGTGATTTACTATGATGATTACTATTATTTATCCAGCAGCAAGAGAGAACCAGAAACTGGAAGACAGAAGACTCGGTCACTGCCAATAATGGAGACAGCAGGCTGCATCCCCTGTGGGTGGTAGCTGTGCTAGGGCTCCCTTCCCTCACCCAGGGCAGCCTCTTTCCCACCACATCTGGCCGATGCTTCAGAACCCTTTTCAGGCAGCCATCACTAATCTATGAGACCTGGCACAGCAAGGTGGTTCCCTTTCGACAGTCCTGCTTGGGGTCATATCTCCTGAAGTTGGAAGGCCTTTTGGAAACAACCGCCCTGCACAAGTGGGTGCAATCTGCTAACAGCTGTGCCTCTCCCCCAGGCAATGCACTGACCTTAGCATCATATTCCAATACAGGAACGGCATCATGTCAGCCTTCATGAGGTACATGGAAAGCCTCTCTTTGCTCTGGTCAAAGGGGAAGGTTTCCAGGGGCTGAGCGTTGTAGTCAAATTCCGCGAGAATAACACGGTTGTAGCCAGTCACCAGTGGACACGACGTGTAGCCATCATACTAAAATTGGCCATGAGACAGAGTTGGAAAGTGGCTTCTTTCACGGTGCTACGTAGATACTTTAGAATTTATTATTTACTCTGAGCGGTTGTAATTTTTTTCTTTTTTTGTATATTCTAATTTTTTGTACAGTGAAAAAATAGAAATTATATAATACACTAAAGGCAAAAACTGAAGTGCCCATATTAGAGAAATTAATTAAGAAAGTGGCAAAATTGTGGGAAAACACTGTTTTCATGCAGAACGGAAGATGGTAAATTGAGACAGTGATTCTTACAAGGCATACAAACCTTCTTCACTGGTGTTTGATTCTTCATAATCAGAGAAATTGTTCTGTCAAGTATTCCTGACTGGGCAGCTGAGAAATGGAGAAGTCAGAAAAACATAAGCAGCTAGATTTTCCATGAAAACTAATCTGCAAGTAACTTTAATGTGAACAAGTTAAGAAGACCCCATCCCTCTAGACTGTAACTAGAGCACAACTCTTAACCCAGTGATGAAATCTAGCTTCACCGGGGACAAGACAAACTAACATGAGGGGCTCCTGAGGTGACACAGTGGGAGGTACACAGCCTCACTGTGCAAGTCTTGCCGAAACGTATGATCTGAATCTAATCATCAAAAACTACTAGATGGTTCTAAATTGTGGGATGTTCTACAAGGATAACCAGCCTGGAGTCTTCAAAAATGCCAATGTCATGAAAGGAAAAAAAAAAAACAAAAAAAAAAACCACCAAATGTCAGAGGCTTCTAGATTAAAGAAAACCAAAGAGACATGACAACCAATACAGAGTGTGGCCTTTGACTGGTTCATGAATTTAAGGGGAATTGGGGCCGGGGGGCAGGGAAAGCTATAAAGGACATTTTTAGGGAAAATGGAGAAATTCAAACTGGATTGTATTGATGATTTTATAATACAATGTTCAGTTTCTTGGACATGATAATGGTCTTGTGGGTATAGAGGAGAAACTGCTTTTTCTTAGGAGATAAAGGTTGAAGTGTTTGAGGGTAAAGCATCAGGATGTCAAAACTTACTTTCTAACAACTCAACCAAAAAGTGTACATAGTGATCAAGTAAAATATTAATTTATTGGTTAATTATTATGTTAGTCACAAAATATTAATAACTGGTTAACACCTGAAGGGTATATGGGTATTCACTGTACTTTCAAATTTTTCATAGATTTGAGATTTTTGAAATGAAAAGTTGGGGGAAAATTACTGTTAATAATGAAAAAGACAGGTTTCCCTGGTGGCGCAGTGGTTAAGAATCCGCCTGCCAATGCAAGGAACACAGGTTCAAGCCCTGGTCCGGGAAGACCCCACATGCCACGGAGCAACTAAGCCCGTGCGCCACAACTACTGAGCCTGCGCTCTAGAGCCCACGAGCCACAACTACTGAGCCCACGTGCCACAACTACTGAAGCCCGCGCACCTAGAGCCCATGCTCTGCAACAAGAGAAGCCACCGCAATGAGAAGCCCGCGCACCACAACGCGCCGCAACAAAGAGTAGCCCCGGCTCGCCCCAACTAGAGAAAGCCCACGCACAGCAATGAAGACCCAATGCAGCCAAAAATAAATTTTAAAATAGTAATAATAATAATGAAAAAGACATTCAATGGATTTCCTAGAAAGTCTTTCTTAGGTTGACGTATTCAAGCAGAAGTAACACATGTTTGGCAGGTGTGTAATTCACACAAAACACTCCCATACCCGTCAGCAGGGAGGTCCGTGTTTCATAACATCTAAAGAAGACAGTCCCTGTCTACAGAAAACAGAATCTAAAAGGCAATTCCCTCCATCACTGCTAGAGTAGAACATCGAAGTGAAGAATTTAGTTTCCCAGGCTGAGGCCTTAATCATGTACCAATCAGGGCACTCTCCACTGTATCTGTCTTAATGCAATTTTCTGCTCTGCAAGCTTTCATTGACTTGCATGTGTTTTCTGGGGAAACAAATGCTTCCCTAGTTTTACGGTGTTTTAGGCAGAAGAAAAATAGCCAACCTACCTGGCATCGGGGGCAAAGAAGGCCAGGGATGTGAGCACGGCAGTATGAGAAGTAACAGAATTCTAGAGAGCTGGAAAAGCGGTACCTCTCTGTCTCTAATGCCCCCTCCCCTGAAAACCACCCCTCTGACAGAGAAAAGGCAGATGAGGTCGTGCTACTCTGGTTGCAAAGCACTTAACAGATACTTTCTTCTTTACACAACACTAGGTTCACGGACAACTTGCTTCTCTGTTGGGGAGGCCAAAGTCATTTTTAGGCCACAAAAGTTTCTTCATTATTAATGAAATCTATCTTCATTAATATAATTAGCACATAATGAAATGCCACTTGCGCCCAACTTTTGTTTTTGTTATGACAGTGCCGAGGATGACATCACGTTGAGTGGGGAAGAAACACAACTCGTGGTCTTACCTACGGCAGCAGCGGTCTTTGACGTCGGCAGGTTGGTGCAGTCCCCGATCCCAAACACGTTTGGGTACCGCTTGTGCTGCAGAGTGTCTTTATCCACGTCCACCCAGCCGGCAGCGTCAGCCACAGGACTTGTCTTGAGGACATCTGGTGGGCTCATTGGTGGTGTAACGTGAAGCATTTCATACTGCAGAAAGGGAGAGCATCCAAATGTGTGTTTCTTCTGTTATTTCTACAGCCCCACAAGCTCCCGTCCTAACTCCCTAACCCACACTCTGTACTATGGCTGTATGGAGCAGTATAAGTGCTCATTACTGATCCACACCCACTCCAAGATTTTACACGCTCCTGTGCAAATGTGGTGATAAAATAACTGACATGGTCTCCCTATACAGAGGGCACGTGATCCCTTGGGCAGTGGGCATGGGGGAATCCGAAATACTGGAGTGAACCTCACTAACATTTTGAAAGAACTCATTGATGCTTCTATTTATTACTGAAACAAAGCAGGGGGTGTATCTCAGTTGCTCTCTCCCTGACCCTCAGCTGTCGACTTGTAAAAGTCTGGTACTTCAGTTTTATTCTGCAAAGAGGTTCTCAGAGCACCTGAAACTTGTAAAGGCCATGTGAGGAGCTCATAAGTGGGCACCATTCCCAAATGTGGGCCAACACTCAAAATACATAAAGGAAACCATCAAAACACCAATTTAAGGTGAAATAAAGGTGGCAAGAATATTGGCTAGCACTTTGAAGAAGGAGGGGTCTGATTCAGTGCTGGGTTTACTGAACCATGTGGGAGGCAGGGTGGATTTTTTTCCCCCAAAAACCTGTATCAGGGTTACCCTTGGCAATAGGGCACTAACCAAACCTGGTCAATTCTGATGGCTCAATTAACTCTTTTGTTTATGTAATGTTCTTTTTTGTTTACATGATATTTTGCAGTTTATCCTTTTTATTCCTTTCATTTAATAAACTCCATCTAGCAATATCAAATTGATTTAAATGTTCACAAAACATTTCATTACGGTGAAAACTTTAGCATCTTAGGACAATCCTAACCTTGTAATAGTCAACAACCCCTGGTTTCCATAAGGAGCTCTGTCCCCTCAGCAGGGCCTGGCAGTCAGTGGTGGCAGAGGGAGTTAGGAAGGTGACTTGTATTTATTCCCACTCTCAGACAATTATAAGCTTAATCAACCTTAAGGTAGAAGGAGTAGGGCAAATGGGCAGTGTTCTGCAAAGCACTCTGGGAGGCTCTTTAGGGGCCTGGGTCCCTGAGGCTGGGTCTGTTCATTTACATGGAGACTGAGCCCATGTCTGCAGGACAGCAGATGCAACGGTCAAGAACCGTCATCCACCAAATTATTAAGGCCATGTCTGTATTTCTGCAGTTAACCAGACCACTTTTTTTAGCTGAGGGCTAAACCTTGCTAAAGTTACTGTGCTTGAATTTCACAAATACACATGAATTTCATACATCTTTTCTAGAAGGAAGGTTAAATATTTCCACATAATCATCATAAAGGTATGAAGTTTTACTTGAGAAAAGAACTACTGGGGTTTGCATTATAGATTTGCTGAAAATTAACATTAGCATTCAGTTGTAGCTTGTTCTTTAGCCATTATTTCCATAAACTGAATCTGATAAATAACTTGGTTATCCTTCATTAACATAAATCATCTATTGAGAATATAAACTTTAATGTTCATAAGCAGCATTTGGGAGACTTGTGGAAAATGCAGGTTCCTGGGCCCCACCACCCCCAGATCCCAATCCAGTAGGTGTGGGAGAAGAACAGGAATCTGCACTTTAACAAAATCCCCTAGTGATTCTGACATATGAAACCTGTAGATGATAGTTTTAGAAGCTCTGGTTTGAAGGAACAGGTTCATTTACAATGAAAAATGAAATGCTATTACTTAGAAAGTGATTTCATCTTTCCTTTCCTCATCTATAAGGAAATGCACTACATTAGACAATCTCCAAAACCTCATCTAGTTCTAGGACTCCATGATATAAAAAAAGTTTAGGACTTCCCTAGTGGCGCAGTGGTTGAGAGTCTGCCTGCTGATGCAGGGGACATGGGTTCGTGCCCCTGTCCAGGAAGATCCCACATGCCACGGAGCGGCTGGGCCCGTGAGCCATGGCTGCTGAGCTTGTGCGTCCAGAGCCTGTGCTCCACAATGGGAGAGGCCACAGCAGTGAGAGGCCCGCATACCGCCAAAAAAAAAAAAAAAAAAAGTTTAGATATTTATAAACATAGGAGACTTGGACCAGTTCACAAGCTCTCTATGAAGGATCAGAGACTATAGGCTTTTGGGTACATTTAATTCTTTACAGCATGGTGCCCAATCCTGGTTACACAAGAGAATCATTAGAGGAACTTTTGAAATTCCCAATCCTCAGTCCACACCCTAGACCAATTAACCAGAATCCCTGGGGGTTAGACCCAGGCATCAGCACATTTTAAAAGCTCTCCAGGTTATTGCAATGTGCAGCCAGGGCTGAGAGCCATTGCTCTAAAGACTTTTGGTCGATTTTTTGAAATTCGTATTTTAAACAGTGGAATTGGGTCTGGAGGGAAAATCTTACCTAAAATCTTATACTTCAAAAGGGCACAAATAATCTTCTTTCCTTATAAACCCTTTAGAAGAACCATAACCATTTATTTATGCAAGTCCCTATCTGCAGCCTCAACTATCCACAGCACAGCTGAGAACCAAAGTAAAAAGGCCCAAATAACAAAATTAAGTCCATGCACTCAAGCTCATACACTTTGCTCATAAAAGTATGCTGTGGGCCCTCACACATAGCCTATTTGCTTTTACTTTCCATAAAATTTAATGAGTTTGGCTATCTCATTTTCCAGCCAATAAAAAATTAGAAATAGCGATTTAAAAGAGCTGAAGCTGGAGGGACCTTCCAAAGTCACAACTGCCTTACAGCCAGGAAAAAAGAAAACCGGAAAACCACAAAGTGGACACACACAACAGCAAATAACAGAGTAGTCTGAGACTCTTTTGTAAGGTGATAACTAGCTCTAAACAACCCAGTAGGCCCTAAGAGCATAACTCTGCAAGAGCTATGCAAAATTATGACCCTGAGCTGGGGCAAGTAGATGAGCCTGAGACATACTGTGACACCAGAAAGCAAGGAAGTGCTCAAAAATATGATGGGGACATGTCACAACGACATAGGAGCCATCCTAAAAGGGCTCCTACTGACCAAATCTGGGACAACTTGAGCACCAAAATAATTAAGGACAGGGATGAATTATAAACCACTGGGGGAAAAACCAGAAATTCATGAGTTCATACTAATAATTAATTAATTAATTGAGAAGGGAGGGCTTTTGCTGACAGGATGCCAAGTCTATCAGTAAAGGTGGAGGGAATGCTGGACCGCAACATCATTTTGCAACCATCATAGTAAAGACTGGATTAGGCAAAAATCATCAATGGATGTTAAATCTAGTGGGAAACTTTACTGAGTAGGGTGTTTGCATGGTCTGAAATTGCACCCCCCTCACCCCCGCCAAACTCCTTATTATTAGCAAGGAAGAAAAAGAATAATAATTATACAGTGGAGAAATTGGACCGTATCTTGACTGGAGATCAAAATGAACATCTTCAGGGAGGGGCAGATGAGCACTGTGTGCTTTCCAATGTGAAGCCCTAGAAAGACACACCACTTATGCGGTATTTCAGTCCAAAAAGCAGAGCCTGAAACTCATCAGAAGAAAACATAAACAAACCCAAAATGAGGAACATTCTATTAAAAAATAAAAGTGGGGTGGGAGGGAGCTGTATTATTCTAAAATGTCAGTGTCATGGAAGACAAAGAAAGGCTGTGGAAACATTCCAGATTAAAGGAGGCTAAAGAGACATGGCAATTATACTGGCTTCTGTCCTGGAGGGGATAGCACTAACAAATGCTACTTGTCAATCAACAAAACCAGACTGTAACTCATAGATTAAAATATTGTATCCATGCTAAATGTACTGAATTGATAACTGTACTGTGGTTATATAAGAGAATACTCCTATCTCTTAGGAAATTTACAGTGAAATATTTAGGGGTAAAGGACCATGTTGTACGATGTACATAACTCACCTTTAAATGCTTTGGGAAAATATATTATATTACATTACATTATACTTACATATAGAGAGAAACAGAAAGTGAAGTCAATGAGTAAAACTCTATAATAAAGTGAATCTAGGTAAAGTCTGTATACAGTCTTCTTTGCACAATTTTTATTTTTGCAACTTCTCTAAGTTTGAGATTATTTCTAACTCAAAGTTTTTAAAAATATGACCTTGAGTCATTAGCAGCATTTTAAATGATAGTCATTACATGCCATTTAAGAAAGGAAAGATGTGTGAAATACATTTTAAAAAGAGTGTGTACTAGGAAGTTTAACGTGTGAAGTTTTGATGTTTACAAAATTCATCTTTGGTTCACTTCAAAATTTCCTTTTATGGACTCCTTCATTCCTCTAAAAATGCTGAATGAATAAACTGTGACTCTATGTACTGTTTCCTCATTAGTAACAGCTCTTGCCAGAATGACAATAAACAAGTGATGCTTCCATGCATCTTCTCCAGATGGCTTTACATCTTGTTCTTAATGTACTAGTCCCACACTCCACAGAAGAAGAAACAGACACATAGAAGCCAAGTCCCTATACAAAGGCTAGATCTTTCCAAGCAGGATGTGGCGCCACCAGATCTTTCAAGGATTTTTAAGCATCTCCTTTCAGGCACAGGTGAAAGATGTTTAAAGACAACCCCTCCCACAGATGAAAGATACCCATCATTCTTGAACTGCCCACAAGCAGGACTGACTCACAAACCATAGATTGAGACAATCACCAAATCCTGCATTTAAGGAGCCTTTCTTAAACTCTAGGCAAGAAGTGAAGTTGTAAAATATTTTTGGCAGCTTCAAGTGACTCAATGCCAAGGAAGTACACACAAAATAGCATAAAAATTCACTTGGTACCGGTAGCTGAACCCTCCTCACCTCCCATAGACACAGCCTCTTATCTCTTTCTCTTCCCCACCCATTTTGGTCCACCGTCTCCCCTGTTGCAACCCTAATATGCTCACTGTAACCAGCCTCCCAGGCACATGATGAAGATGGACAAGGAAGTGAGGGCCTCAGCGTCGCCTGCATCTATGGCACTGCTCAGCTGACAGCTTCACCTCCACACTCACTGAAATCACTTGGGTCTCTCCAGGTTTGTCCAGATTTTCAAAAACAGCCTCTTGTTTATCAGCTCGGACTTCAATGAGGTTTTGCTTGTAGTTAACGGTGAGGTTCCTCTCCCGGATAATCTCCTGCAGGGCATCTGCATACTTCTTGACCCCAAAAATTGCTCCAAGAGAAGTGTTGAAAATGATATTGGCCTTGGATCGCTTCCCTGTCTGAGAAAAAGAAAAGAATGGAAACAACCAACATCAAAGTATTACTCCGGCCACCCTTTTTTTCTTTTTAACCTAGACAAGACTTAAAACCCTCAGAAGAGACCCCGCCAGCTTTCTCCATCACTATGCACTGGTGGGTGAGCTGTGGACCAATCCACTGCCTCCTCATTTTCTGTCAGTGACACAGCAACTAAGAGCAACTTGATTCAGGTGTTGAGGTGGACCCTGTTCAAAGAGGGCCAGAGTTGAAAGTCAAGCCCAAGGGAAGATAGAACTGAATTGTTTATTCATATATTCATTTGTTGATTCACTCAGTAAACATTTAATGAGGTCCTAGAGTTGGCCCGGTACTATTCTAGGTGCTGAGAGGACAGAAGTGAACAAAACAAAGTTCCCGTCCGCTTGGCTCATACGCTCTAGTATTGTTCATATGTTTCAGAGAGGCTGGTATCCTCCCAAGTGCCTAAGATCTTAAGGCACCTGAAAGAGAACCTTCCTCTCAGGCCATGTAAGACTTGGGAGATGTTATGCAAAGAGAATTCCAGGAGGGAAGAAAGCTAACCTCTGACTCTTTTCTTTTGTTCAGCTCCTTTTAGGATTTGCTCACCTGGATCACACTATTTGAAAGAAGATGGGTGGGTAAGAACCTCAAAAGGCTGTGCCAACCTGGAATTCTCATGACCCAGGAGCGACCTTTTCTTAGAAACAGCAGTGATGGTGGACCTGTTCCTTAACTGCCCACCCCACAGGGTTGGGGCAGGTTTACATAACCCAGGGGAAGGCCTTCCCAGTGCCAGCCTCCAAGCACACATTCAACACCTCTTCAGCCCCACCTTCCCCTCCCCTTCTGCCCACCTGTCCCTTTACAGAACCAGAGGCTGCTTTGAATCCTGTCACTGTCTCAAGTCAAACCGTGCTTTGGTAAACCAACTGTGACATCCCACACATGGGCAGGAGGGCGACAGCAGCTTCTCCACAGCTTCTCACCAGGTGTACCTGAGCTGTGGACACCTGAAGTTGTTTGAGGAACGCTGAGAAAGAATCCTCACCCAAACATCTCTTTCCACTAAGGTCCAAAGTTCTAAGTGAACAATTTTTTGTCTTTAGAGTTGGCGGTTTGCCTATTATACATCCAAGAATATATAATAAGAGCCAAAAAATATTCATAACACTGAAGTTGAGCGGGAGCAGCTGAGGATATTATTATGTACAAACATGAACAATGTGCAACTAATTGTGCAAGTGCACGGATATATTTAAACAATCTCTAACATATATCACCAGTAGACTTTTATACACACATTTAAAAGTATATTACAAAGACTACTTAATAACATATAATACATATAAATTTGTATGTACAGTATGATTATAACCTTGTTAAAAAAATATGTATAGGGAAAAGAATGGAAGTACATGTCAAATTGATGACAGCAGCTATACCAAAGCAATTGGATTATGAGTGACTTCTTCCTTTTTTTCTATTTTGTAAACTTCCAATTACATAATTTTGTACATATGTAATAAAAATTTAAAAACAAAAAAGGTATTTTGACATGGATAAAAATGAAATCCCGGGCTTCCCTGGTGTTGCAGGTTGAGAGTCCGCCTGCCGATGCAGGGGACATGGGTTCGTGCTCCGGTCCAGGAAGATCCCGCGGAGCGGCTGGGCCCGTGAGCCATGGCCGCTGAGCCTGCGCAACCGGAGCCTGTGCTCCACAATGGGAGAGGCCACAACAGTGAGAGGCCCGCGTACTGCAAAAAAAAAAAAAAAAAAAAAAAGAAATCCCTTCTGCCCTCCTTGTCTCTGTCCCTGGAAAAGAAGCATACCTTCCTGAAATAGGCCTCTGATAAATACATGATCTTCTGCGGGGCTCCAGCACACTTCACTGGGGTATTAGGGAAGGTAAAGATGGCATTGCCCTCCTTAAAGTCCTGCAGAGCTTTCCATGTCTTCTCTACCGTCCTAACTGAATAATTGGACCCTATTTGGGGATGGGCAAAACCTTCAGGGAGGCCTTTGATCTGCAACAAAGCACACAAAGAAATTATTATTTAACAAAAGTGCAAATGGAGCCTGTGTTTAGAGTCCTTGTTCTCTGCCATTTCTACAACCTCTCAAGTATTTCAGCACAATCATTAGCCCCAGGACTCACACACAGTGGAGCAGGAGGTGGCTGAGGGATCTGCTAAGCCCAGAGCTGTGGTGTCTGCAGTCACCTGTCAAAGCACAGAACAGGCTTGGCCCGGCGGAAACCCTCGGCCTCCCTGGCCTGGAGACCAGGATTTGAACCTATCTCTGCCCACCATCAGAGTGAGGACAAGAAGCCAGGATTACTTCCTTTTCAGAGAACCCGTTGCCTTACTGGGGAGAAAAAGAACAACAGGCAGAACCAAGAGCCATACTGTCAGTGATTAACAAAATTAAATTACTCTGTATCAGACTGGACCAGGCCCAGCTCTTGGTAAAGGCCGCAAAGGCAGGAAATTAAAAGCATGGACTTGGGAACCCTACAGACCCAGCCTGGGTCCTAGCTTTTCCACGTACAAGCACTGTGATCCTGTGTAAATTACCCAATAAATCAGCTGGTGGGTCTCAGGTGTGGTCCCCAGAACAGGACCACCTAGGAACTTGTTAGAAATGCAAATTATCAGGCCCCACCCCAAACCTACTGGATCAGAAACTCAGAGGCCAGCCCAGAAATCTGTTTTAACAGGCCCTGCAGGTGATTCTGATGCGCACTGAGAAGCTTATGTTCAGCATCTGTGAAATGGGGATAAAAGTAACTGCTTCATGGGGTTGTTGGCAGGAATAAAGGAGACCAAGCGTGTAAGGTGATTAGAAAAATGACACTTACGTGGTAGTGTTTTGTAAGTATTAGTGTATTCCTGCCAGGAAGATTAACTGGGTCCCTGTCTTAAATGTTAGAAGGTTCATACAATGCAATGAAGATGGAAAGGAGTGAGTTAAGGGACTCAGGCACAAGCAGGGAACCATCAAAAACAGTCATCAAGATGGCCTGGTCGTTCAGAACCTCCCCAGGCTGTTCTCCAGCCTGTTCTCCTGGCTGTAGGGCACCCACCTGCAGAGTCACCCAACACCTATTCCTCAGGTCTCAAGGAAACAGAGTCCTATGGTCTCCATTGCATCCAACATTAAGAGCAACTATTCCTCTGATTACTGACCATATCTTCTGCTGCAGTTTAAGTAGTTGTAATATTCTCAGTCTCAACAACAGTAACCATTTATTACCATAAAATCACCTTGCATTTTAATGTTTCTGCAGTTTCACATCTATGTTTATATTCACTCTATTCACTATACCCCTCTGAGGGAGGGGGTGGAATATTACTGACCCACAGACACAGACGAGGAAACTGAAGAGCGAGGTTGAGAGACCCACCTAGACTCTTACAGAACTAGATACCGAGGCCCCTGACCACTGCCTGTGGCTCTTCCCACAGGACCTCCATAACTCCCGGCTCCCAAAGAAAAACTCAGTGTCCAAGAGACAAACAAACAGCAAGTCTGCCTTCATCGTTTTTCTCTAGTCTGAAGAAGTTGTTGCTAAGGAAAAGGGTAACCAAGTTCCTTTTAAGGAGACTTGGTCGTAAAGGGCAGTTTATGACGCCACTGAATCCAAGTTGCTTCTGGGAACCCTGAAGCAGGAGGAGACGGGAAAGTCTGAGATGAGATAACAGGCTGTGCGCCGGGAGCTGCGGACCGTCCTACTGCACTGAGCAGACCAGCGAGCAGGACACGGCGCTGCAGAGACCCCCTCGGGAGCTGGTGGGGGAAAGAGGCGGAGGCAGCTGGGCAGAGGGAAGCTGCTGCGGTTCAACAGAGCCCAGATCAGAGATCCAGCCCTTCTGGAGGCCCAACTACATTCCTACCCCCGAGATCCAAACACCCTGGTATCCTCATCAGAGAAATCCCTTTTTGTTTACACTAACCTGGGTAGTTTTCTAGTATCTGCAAAGACTGCTAAGTAACACAGTAGCCCTGGTAATGTTATTCACGCTCTCTTAGCCTCAGTTTCCTCATCTATCAAGAGGAGATAAAAATACCTACCTCACAAGCAGTTGTGAGGAGTCAGCATTAGATTCCTAGCATGGTCCCTGTACATAGTAGAGACTGCATAGTAACAGTTACTTTTAAATATTATTGTTTCTCGGTTTACTGCAAGAGGGTGCTAAGAACTCTCAGCACTGGTCTCTTCAAACAGTCCTCCTCTCACGGCACTGGGCTGTCGGGGTGACAGGATGGTGGAGATGGGCTGTCTTTGCTAAGTCAACTCTGGTGGGCTTTTTAAGAGGCACGGACGTCCCAGAAATTATAACTGGCACCTTTCTCCATAGAGTCTCCTCCACAGCTTGTCGTCCCCAGGTCATTTTCACGACACCCTAGCCTGGACATGTCACGATTCTGGTTTTTTACACAGAAACACACTTCGAAGACCCTGCTGATCCAACTCAGACGTGGCCCTCACCTGGACCGCATTCCTGAAACTTGTGACCTGGTCATCACAATGCTTTATGTGCTTCAGCTACTTATCCACAGTCCCCAGTAAGCTCCTGGAAATCATAATTACTAACTCACCCCACTATGTTTTAGGAAAATAAATTTGAATCTCACAATTGTCAGAAGGCATCTGGCTCTCTAGCTCACTGAAAAGGGAGGTCTAAGGAACTTCTAGGGCAGCATTTATATTGTGTCGGTCACTTCATACCAAAAACCCCAGCTCTATGCAACAAAACTCAAGACATCCTTCCAGCTCCTGATAAGTTAACTGCTGGTATTCTACCCTTAAAGTCTGCTTAGGAATTCACAATCTAAATCTTACTTTCAAAGGAAAATTTAATCTGTAATATAACCAACTAAGTCGTACAGAGAAAGGTAGTTTTCTTGTAAGTGTGGAAAAGGTGGCTATTTTGCAAGAATTACCATCAGGCCATGGACACGCCGAACTCTGATGATAGTTCAAAGCTAGAACATATCATGATCATTGACAGAATCTTAGAGAAGACTTTTTCCAAACCATAAAAAGACTGCTGAGAAATAAAACTAGAAGTGGACTGCTTAATACTCTTTCTTGCCAAAATGAATGTAAAGCAACTAAACGCTGTTTTGATCGTAGCGTAAGGACGCCAGTGTAACATAAAAGTAGCTTAAGACAGTACCTTCTCATAGTCCAGCTGAATTCCGAGAGCAATGATAAGATATTTGTAGGAAATCTGCAACACACAAAAAATGACATTTTAGACCAGGACCCAAAAAGTGGCAGCCCAAGGGCTGACTCAGGCCCCAAATGCGTGTGGCCAACACTGCGTTTCCATTTCTTAACATGACTGACTTGGGGCTGTGGGTAGTGCGCAGGACAGCAGGCAGAGATGCACGCTCCAGTTTGCCATCATGCCCACCGTTCTCTGCTGCCTCACACCTCACTGCTTCACAAATATTGTATAACCTGCCTGGCCTCTGGGAGCTGGAGACGCCTGTATTTTTACACAGTGGAGAACGACCGCAAAGAGGCCACAGTGCTTCCCTAGTGCTTGTGTTAACACAATATTTTTCATGTTGAAGAGTGGGAGGATGACTTTCAAATCTTAAAACAATCAGCTTTTTTTTTTTTAACATCTTTATTGGAGTATAATTGCTTTACAATGGTGTGTTAGTTTCTGCTTTATAACAAAGTGAATCAGCTATACATACACATATATCCCCATATCTCCTCCCTCTTGCACCTCCCTCCCACCCTCCCTATCCCACCCCTCTAGGTGGTCCCAAAGCACCGAGCTGATCTCCCTGTGCTATGCGGCTGCTTCCCACTAGCTATCTATTTTACGTTTGGTAGTGTATATGTGTCCATGCCACTCTCTAACTTCGTACCAACTTACCCTTCCCCCTCCCCGTGTCCTCAAGTCCATTCTCTACTACGCCTGCGTCTTTATTCCTGTCCTGCCCCTAGGCTCTTCATGACCTTTTTTTTTTCTTTTTAGATTCCATATATATGTGTATTAGCATACGGTACTTGTTTTTCTCTTTCTGACTTACTTCACTCTGCATGTAGGTCCGTCCACCTCACGATAACTCAATTTCGATAACTCAATTTCGTTTCTTTTTATGGCTGAGTAATATTCTAAAAACAATCAGCTTTCTTTAAAAGCTATCTGGTAGCTTGTGAATCCCAAGCAAATCTGACCTGTCGTATGAATTGGATCAATATTGTAACTGAGAAACCGCTCTTTTGAGGGCCACTAGAAAGGATGTGTGTGATATAACCTACCTGATCTTGTTTAATGATCTGGTTGGAATTTAAAACTCCTCTCTTTAAATATGGGCATTGTGCTTATCCACGCCGCAGGCAAAAGTATCCATGTTTATTGTGATGGAAATGGGGGTTTAGGATCAGAAGTTGGACAAGTTGAAGCACAAGAGTGTAAGCAAGAAGGACGTAAAGTGAAAGGACTTGCCTAGAAAACTGGAGAATGACTGCCATGACAGGAGCCCAGAATGGAGCCACAGGTGGTGACTGCCACAGTCTTGTACCAAATAGAGAAGCACTTGTGTTATACAGCAGCAATGTTCTCCTCACTACGTCGAACGCTCCTAGAGGATAAAGGTTATGTCTTGTTCTCTACAGTCCTAGAATCCAGCACAGTCACTAAATTAAAGTGAGGAAGTTGGTAATGTTTGTTGGATGAAAGGATAGGTGGATGGTTGATTTCAGTTGCTTGTGAAAAATACAGTTTATCAAAGTAGACAGATAATATATACATCTTCACCTGTATGATTTGCCTACCCACAGAGACTGGGTGCCCTTAAATTCCTTGGTCTGTAGGAAGGTGTACCAGGCCCATTAAATGGCTGAGTGAACTGTGTTGCGTCTTCAGGGTGTGAGGTCAGAGATGGCATGGGGTCTGGGGGTGGTGCCCTACAGCTAAGACATATGCACACTGTCAGCAAGAAAAGCCATTGGTTTGTGCATGCCTTGATGGTTCTATTAGAGCATAATATTGATTATTTTAAGGACTAGTAACAGACATGCTTGAGATTATGAAAAAAATAAATAAATAAGGGAGAATAAACCCTAAAGTAGCAAACAACACAAGAAAGCCTCAAGTCTTTTGAATGAGTTCAGGCTTCCAGGCCAGATGACCTAACTCTAAGGAATTGCAAAAACTTGTAGACAAAACTTTTGAGCAATTTCAGAGAACAGTGCAGACCCCGCTGGAAGGCTAAATATGGGCAAGTGTTCTAATTTTATACAGGGGATGGGGGGAGGTAAATTCGGACACTAACAATTTAGTAAATAGGATGTTTAAACATTTCAAAATTCCAGGCTCATCTACTAAATAGATGTCTCGTAATAATTTAGAAAAAGAAAAGCATCAGCGTGTGTTCACAGATTGTAAACCTGCTTTCCATCAGTCAGCAGTCAAATACTCCGCGGGCGCAGGGCGGATACTCAATAAATCTTTCCTTTTCCTTTCTTCCATGTATTCTCTTTTTTTTTAATAGATCTTTATTGGAGTATAATTGCTTCACAATACTGTGGTAGTTTCTGTTGTACACCAAAGTGAATCAGCCATATGCATACATATGTCCCCATATCCCCTCCCTCTTGAGCCTCCCTCCCCTCTAGGTCATCGCAAAGCACCGAGGAGCTGATCTCCCTGTGCTATGCGTCTGCGTCCCACTAGCTATTTTACATTCGGTAGTGTATATATGCCGATGCTACTCTCACTTCACCCAGCTTTCCCCTCCCACCCCATGTCCTCAAGTCCATTCTCTATGTCTGTATCTTTATTCCTGCCCTGCAACTATGTTCATCAGTACCTTTTTTTTTTTTTTAGAGTCCACATATATGTGTTAGCATACGGTATTTGTTTTTCTCTTTCTGACTTACTTCACTCTGTGTGACAGACTCTAGGTCCATCCATCTCACTATAAATAACTCAGTTTCGTTTCTTTTTATGGCTGAGTAATATTCCATTGAATATATGTGCCACATCTTCTTTATCCATTTATCTGTTCATGGATATTTAGGTTGGTTCCATGTCCTGGATATTGTAAATAGAGCTGCAGTGAACATTGTGGTACATGTCTCTTTTTGAATTATGGTTTTCTCAGGGTATATGCCCAGTAGTGGGATAGCTGGGTCATATGGTAGTTCTATTTTTGTTTTTTAAGGAACCTCCATACTGTTTTCCAAAGTGGTTGTATCAATTTACATTCCCACCAACCAGTGCAGGAGGGTTCCCTTTTCACCATACCCTTTCCAGCATTTATTGTTTCTAGATTTTTTGATAATAGCCATTCTGACCAGTGTGAGGTGGTACCTCATTGTAGTTTTGATTTGCATTTCTCTAATAATTAGTGATGTTGAGCATCTTTTCAGGTGTCTCCTGGCCATCTGTATGTCTTCCTTGGTGAAATGTCTATTTAGGTCTTCTGCCCATTTTTTAACTGGATTGTTTGTTTTTTTGATATTGAACTTCGTGAGCTGTTTGTATATCTTGGAGATTAATCCTTTGTTGTTTCATTTGCAAATATTTTCTCCCATTCTGAGGGTTGTCTTTTTGTCTTGTTTATGGTTTCCTTTGCTGTGCAAAAACTTTTAAGTTTAATTAAGTCCCATTTGTTTATTTCATGTATTGTTTAAAAATTAATAACAGCAACATTTCTTGAGCATTCACTCTGTACAAGGCACTGTTATGAATGTTTTATGTTTTAATTCATTTAATCCTCACAGCAACCCAATGAAGTAGGTATTATTAGTAGTACCATTTTACAGATGAAGAAACTGAGGCACAACTTGATCACAAAGATTTACTGAACACCTTCTGTGTGACAGATATTGTGCTAAGTCCTGGACATACAACGCTGAACAAGAAAGACCCAGTTCCTACCCCTCCAGGAACTCAGTGTAGTGGGCAAGACAGACATTACCAGATAATCACACAAACAATTACTAAACCACAGAATGCTGTGATGGCATGTCAAGGGGGAACCTGACTAGTCTTGTAGATCAGGGAAGGCTTGTCTGAAGATGTCATCTCTAAGCTAACAATAAGCAGGAGTTAGCTAGGGGAAGAGGTGGAAGCAGCATGTGCAAATGTCCTGGGGAAGAAGGAGGCCAAAGTATTTGAGGAAATGAGAGGCCAGTGTGCTGGAGTAGGAACAAGGAAGAGAACAGAATCAGGTTAAATCTGGAGAAGGAGCAAGGACCAGTCTACGTGGGGCCTGGGGGACACATTCCAAACAAACAGAACTCTGAATCAGGGAAAAAATCAGAGACACAGACACACTGAGGCTAGATTTCAGCAGTACCCTCACATTGTAAATAGGATAGGAAAGTGTAAACAAAGAATGGAAATGATTTGGTAAATTTTTTAATATTTTCAAAAGAATATTGATTGATTTATGTAAGCTAGAAAAAAAGTTCTCTAGGGGCATGTTAAAGAATTAAAACCTTGAACTTAAATGAAACCATCATGGATAATGGCAAGGAAAAATGGCTAACTGGATGTCTGAATCAAAAATCTAAAAGATCCAGGCAGGCTGGGAGGGTGAACCACAACCAAGAAGAAGAGACGTTATATGTAGATTTCTGATATCTGGCTATGGAATATTTTTGCTTAAAACATCTCGGAGGGCTTCCCTGGTGGCGCAGTGGTTGAGAGTCCGTCCGCCTGCCGATGCAGGGGACGCGGGTTCGTGCCCCTGTCCGGGAGGATCCCACATGCCACGGAGCGGCTGGGCCTGTGAGCCACGGCCGCTGAGCCTGCCCGTCCGGAGCCTGTGCTCCGCAACAGGAGAGGCCACAACAGTGAGAGGCCCGCGTACCACAGAAAAAAAAAAAATCTCGGAGAAGAGTCTCACCAACTAATACCAACTTCTTTCACAGCCCTAAAACAAGACTCTACAACTCTCCCAAGGGTCTAAGCCTTAGATGTCGAAGCAGCACTCAGAAGTGAGAGCACCTCCCAGTGCCTCTCATTCTCAAGAGATAAGACAAGTTTATGTTCCTTAAGATACACACAAACCCAATCACAGAGGACTCTGAGCTATTCCTATAATGCAAAGGGGTCTGACTAGGAGGCAGGCACTGCTGTACCAAAGGGGGATGTGTATTAGAAGATACAAGTCCGCTGGTCCCATGAGCTGGCAGCAGACTGGCAAGGGAAATGAGTCCCAAAACTCAGTCTTGTGAATTGAGAACAATCTTGTGTTTAATCCAGTCTGCTCTCCTGGACATGCTGGGGAAAATATGGAAGTGTTTCAACAGGGAGAAAATAATACATATATAACATATAAACTTTTTAATTGAATGTAAATAAATAAATATGTATGTATATATTTTAGGATGGGGGATGCTTGACTTGACAGTAGATCATGTGAAAAAAAGACCCAGTGGTTTGAACTGACCTCTAGCCCAGCATGAATCAGCACTGTGATAACTTGGCAAATGCTAGCTTGGATTCTATCTAGTTGTGGGAGAGAATGTCCCACTCTATTCTGGGCTGTTCTGTAGTGTTGGCTATTCTTCCAGGCACCTCTAGGGGCCATGGATCATGGGGGCAAAACAAGTCAGATGCCGTCTCAAGCAGGGTAAAGAGGGTAGTGAGAGGGCTGGAGCTCCTGAAATCTGAGGAAAGTGGAGACAGGAGGACAAGTCTACCTGAGGAGAAGACTGACACAGACTCTAGGAACCACCTTCAAATAGTTGGAGGGTTTCGCCACAGAAGAGAGAGAAGGCCTTCTCTCCCACACTGTAGGAAGAATAAGGGACAAGAACAGTATTATGGCCACTAACACCCTGGCCCAAGAAAGAACAAAAAAGAGGTTACAGGGAGGTAGATTCTGACTCATTAAAGGCAGAACTTTCATATAACCTGTCTGTCTATAAAAAATGAAGAGGGATAACTTGTCAGAGAAGTCCCTGGCCCTGGAGAGTATAAATACTAACCCATTTTAAATTCAACCCCCTACCCCACGTGCCCCAATCCCAGTAATTCGGCTCTATTTTTTTAAATTAATATTCATCACCTTCTAACACATTATATAACTTATTACGTCTACTGTTTATTGTATGTCCTCCTCCACTAGAATATAAAATCCAGGACAATAAGGATTTTTGTCTATTGTCGTTCACTTGTATATCCCTAAAACTGTACCTAGGTTATAATAATGCTTAATAAATATTGAGGAAGGAAGGAAGGAAGGGAGGGAGAGAGGGTGGGGAGGGAGGGAGGAAGGAAGCGGGGAAGGAGGGTTGGTTCAGGGTTGATCAGGGCTCAGGGAAAGGCTGCAAACAATCTCTGAACTCCTTGAAATTAAATGCAAAATTAGGTACATGTATGCATTTTCTACACTGGGCTAATTAAGATCCACACTCAGAAAGATCCATGACCTAAGGAAAGGCTGAGAAGGCCTGGTGCCAATGGTCCCTGCTTAGAGCAAGGGGTTGGATCTGAAAGATTCCCACCAACTCTCAGATTCCACAGTTCTGTGAAAATGCTGGAGTGCCCAGTCTGGAGGGAGCCGGGTCAGGATATTAAGGCCAATAACACCCTGGGGGCCCAAGAACCATGGGAGCCCGGAACAGGGCTGTGCGGCACGACGGCTGTCCTGGGCTCAGCAGCAGACAGGGGGACACGACGCCCCAATGGCTCCTAAGCCTGTCTTCTCACCATCCTGCCCTCATGCCCTCAGTCAGACACAGGGGCTGCAGTTGCTGAAAAGCTGTGATCCCTGTGTGGTGGGGGTGGCAGGAGACTTCTAAACGGTGCAGGGCAACCATGAGCCGCAAGCTGCGGCAGCAGCAATTCTCAGCCCTGGCACCACCGCAGTCACACGGTTCCCTAACAGCTCCGGCAGAGCTCCCCCGAGTGTGACTGGGATGGATACTTCCCAACACCCCCTTCCTCTGCAGGACCAGGGTCAGATAGAGAGGCTGGCTGCTTCAAAGGAAAAAGGAGGGAGGTACCTGGTATTTTCACACAGAGTAGTAGTATTTGTGCAATAAAAATTCAGGCATATGATACTGTACCAAGCAACAGGACAAACAGTGGTGTTCAATAAATACTTGTCTTCGTTGTTCATTTATTAATTCAGCAGCACTCAGTCCTTCCATCTATCCCATCCTCCATTCCCCACACCCCCTCCCATCTCATGCAGTATTCAGCACACACACACATGCACACACGCACATGTATACTGCCCTCTTACCATGAAGCTGTCCAGTTTGACAATGGCTGTGCGTTCAATACAAGCCCTCAGGTTAACAAAAGCCAAAGGACCCGGACGGTTACCTCCTTGTCGTTGTCTGTGTGGATGCAGTTCTTGTCTGGGTTCAGATCAACCACTCTAGCTTTGATCCACTCTACACCAGATGGAATCACACTCGCTGTGGGACGGCCAGATGAGGCTAATGGTTTGGCACCAGCTCCCACCAGGGTCCAGATTGGCTGGTAGAAATGTCTCTAAGAAACAAAGTATTGGGAGATTCATTTCAATGTGAGGCCGATCAAAAGGGTCATAGCTCAAAGTACCTGAGCTAGACTCTCTCAGTTCTTCCCTCCAGACCCTTGGAGCATCACAGAGAAAAGTCTCCAGAAGGTGAGTCTTCCCCCCGCCGACTCCACTGACGTCTCCTACTGTGTTAAGCTCTGAAGGGCAGTCACCTACAAAAGAATTCTGCCAAGATCAGCGAAAAAAGCCATAAACTATCTTTAGTGAGCACTGTACTATTTATTGCTTAAAGTAGATTTGGTGTTTAACATGTACGTGTTACTTATACATGCATATGAACACACACACATTATTAATCCGTTTACGTGCACGGATATAAAGAAAAAGTAAGCCCAAAAACCTAAATGCGGTTCCTCAGAAATTTGTGAGGTGAGTCTGAAAAGTTTACTGCCGCTTTGGGGATGCTCAAAACTTCATTAACTTCCCACTGTGTTTCCCAAGACCATGGGGAGGACTACAGACATCCCCTATCAGCACTAGGATCCCTCTTCTCCTTTCTCAGAGGCATCAGATCCCACCATGATACCCAAACTTCCAGTATTTTCTGGAGTTCTTCTGCTTCAGATGGTCCACTCTTGATCTCAGTTAGCTGTGAAAGTTCTAGGCTTGGGGCCAAAGGGTATATTGGCTTAATGGTCTCTGAGAATTCCAATACATCCATGGAGCAGACCGGGGGACTAAGAGATCTCAACTTTGTCAAAATGCCTCATACTGGCCAGACAGAATTGCCAACACCCCCGGAGAGTGAAGAGGACATAAGGAACAGCTCTGCAATCTCCCTACAGCCATAATGCATGGGATCAAAGGTAAGGGGGTTAGGGCTTCCCTGGTGGCGCAGTGGTTGAGAGTCCGCCTGCCGATGCAGGGGACATGGGTTCGTGCCCCGGTCCGGGAAGATCCCACATGCCACGGAGTGGCTGGGCCCGTGAGCCATGGCTGCTGAGCCTGCACATCTGGAGCCTGTGCTCCGCAACGGGAGAGGCCACAACAGTGAGAGGCCCGCGTACCGGAAAAAAAAAAAAAAAAAAAAAGATAAGGGGGTTAGAGGTCTCCAGTTGTGAGAGCTCCAGCTGTGAGAGCTCAACGATTTCAAGTCCATCTTGAACAGAAAAGGGAATGAAAATACAAACTCGGATTATTTTTTAGACTGCAAACAAGCACGAGCTCTAGCAATCACTAAACCAGACACAGGAGGGAAAGTGCCAAAGGCCTGAGCCGCTGGCAGCTCCTGTGACAGCCCCTGTCATGCACTTCCTCACAGAGCAGGACAGACTCCATTCTGGCCTCCTGAATTGTGTCCAGTGCCTTGGAGGGGCCTGTCTCATCACAAAGAGTAGCCCCACTGGGAGGCCTTCCGTGGGTTAGCTACAATCCACCACAGGCCACCTGATACAGCTCTCAGACCACTGTCATTTAAAATGTTGTCCCTGAATTAAAGTCACTTTTAAAAGGAAATAGACGGAGAGTGCCCTCCAGTCTCCCCACAAATCACAACGTATCAGTTGGAGATTGCAAAAAAGCCCTGGGCAGCCTCGTTTGGTACTGGGAAGACTTCCTGAAAAGGACTGTGCCTTTCTTGCCCTACCCTCTCCACCAAACCGGCACCAGATCCATTTTGCTTTTTCCTCCCAAAGATACAGTTTCCCACTGGTGCACACACAGTTCCTTAGGAAACATTAAGCCAACCGCCAAAAATCTTGACTATTTTTTGAAACTTTGGACAATCTTAAAATATTTTTCATGAAATAGTGCCTTATAAACACTTCCCAACTTCCCACCTCGTGTCTGCTACCTTTTTCTGCTTTATAATCTGTTTATAATCTCTTATACTTAAATTTCTCAAGCCCACTGACACCTTTTCAGTGGGTTTTCACCTTTTCCCCACCGCCCCTCAACTCATCACCCTTTCTCCAGACTGGAACAGGGAAAGGAAAGCGCAACGGCCACTGATTTTCCTCTGGACATGAGACTGAAGGTGGAGGATGACATGAGTTGAATTGCTTCTCTCCAAAAAATATGCTGACGTCCTAACCCCAGGACCTGCGATCGTGACCTTATTTGGAAATAGGGTCTTTGCAGATGTAATCAAGTTAAGATGGGGTCACACTGGATTAGAATGTCCTTGACTCTCTAATGTCTATCCATCAGATTGTCTAACGTCTAATCCAATGACTGGTGTCCTTATAAGTAGGTCATGTGAAGACACTAGAGCCACACAGAGAGAAGGCCATGTGAAAACAGAGGCAGAGATTGGAGTGATCTACAACAAGCCAAGGAACACCAAGGACTGTCCACAACCATAGAAACTAGGAGAGAGGCATGAGACAGCTTCCCCTTCCCCCTCAGCCTTCGAGGGGAGCATGGCCTTGCTAACACCTTGGTTTGGGACTTCTAGCCTCCAGAACTGCGAAAGAATAAATTATCTGTTGTTTTACGCCACCCCCTTTATGGTAATTTGTTATGGCAGCCCTAAGAAACTAACAGAGAGAAGAACGTAAGCCAAGAGATCTGTCCTCGCTCTCTCCCTCCCCCCACCTTCTCCCAATTCTTTTGGACGACCTGCTTTTTGTGCCCAGAAAGAGAAGCACTAACCTGGGAACACGGTGGCCTAGGCATGACAGTCATCCCCAACCCAGCCCCTAACCTACACATGCATGTGCACGACACACACACACACACACACACATGCACACGCACACGCACGCACTCAAAAGGGGGAGACTTACCTCGCTGGGCTCAACGATGGCCACATTCTCTGCGCCCACTTTCCTCTTCATGCGGGCAGCCATGGTGATCCCACCACTGCCCCCACCCAGCACCAACACCTCATAGTGGTTCTTGGCTGCGAGCCTGGCCCCCGTGTGAAGCTGAAGTGGTTTGGCCTGCTGACAGCCCAGCCTGAGGAGGCAGGCAAAGAGTCGGACACGGGGGCCAGACACCACAGCGGCCAGCGGGGTCATCTTCAGGCTGGATCAGGCTAGAAGGGAACAGATAAGGCTCTGTGTAAGGAAGGAGCCACTATGGGACCGAAGCATTTTCATTCCGGGAGGGAGGGGAGGCTGGCATCTGGCCGGCTCAAGCTGGTTGCCGCCGTTTCAACACCACCTCCCCACCTGGCTGTGGTCAAGAGCTTCTCGGGAATGCTCCACAGATGGCTAACAATTGGCTAAGCTTTCTTTTTCTCCCTCTCCTCCTCCTTGCAGGACATCTCAGACTTTGAACCACGTAAGTCTCATCTTTTAAGCTCTCCTCATAATGTGCCTGTCCCTCTCCTTGTCCCTCCCTAAAGCTAGGGCATCATCTACAGTATCCCGCTGTCATCCTTCTCCTCTCAGGCACATTCCTCAATTCTTTCTTTGGCTTTTCAGTCCCCCAAATATGTATGAGTCTACAGATAGACACCTGATCAATCCCTTGCCACAAAGGGCACCTGAGACCTTGCTGAAACAGAAAGAGTCCAGCAAGAAACCCACCTTCTCTGCAGCTCAGAGTTCAGGCCAAGGTAATCAGAGCCTCAGCCCCACTAAGAAGTACCCGGATCTGCCTGCCCAGCGACACACGATTTAAATCACTGGCTACAGACACATAAGCAAAGGCCCTCCATATCTTTGGCAGTTTCAACCAGATGATGCAAAAGCCATAAAAGGAGCCCTGCCTGGTATCATAAAGTTATATTTTATGAAAAGAATCTGCATATGCTGCTGACTAGTCTTTTATTATATCGGCCCAATTCGGTAAATAATCTCCCTGAATAGTTTTTCCAAGAGACACACTTTAACCTTTAGGAAAAGGTGTTTCTGCTCTGAGCAGCTGGTGCTTTGGCAGTGAGGAAATGAAGGCGTCTCAGAAGCTGGCCTTGGCGTCATCCCATCCACAGATCCGGCCTTACATCTTGGATACAGTCTATTGTATAACTTGAGGGGTCCAGACCAAAATATCTCCCTCCCTGCGTATTGCAGCACCCCAAATTCCACCATCAAGCTCAGTCCTGTGGGTTCAACAATGCCCCAGGAACCCTTTATTAAAATGCAAGTACCCAGCTGGGGGATAACACTTCTAGCTGCTAAGTTCACCAACTTCTTAACGGGAACAACTTAATTATATGACTACCCCTGCTCCACCGCCTCCAGTGGAGAAGAGGAAGGCTACACGAGGGAATTAGAGAAAGCTGGGAGGGAAAAGGAAAGGAATAAAGAAGGGCCCTGGAGGAGTGAGAAGGAGGGGCTGGAGTGATGATTTTAATTAAGATTAACTCTACTCCAGTGTTTTGGAACCCCTGACAATTTCCTCAATATTTCAGATCTGAAAAGCAACCCAGAGCTGGGGGAAGGGACATGGGGGCTACAGAAAGTGGGGCAGGCTCATACACTGTTGCCACAAGTTTAAATCAGTATGACCCTTATAGAAAACATTTCTCATCCTTTGACCCTGCATTTCGATTTCTGGGACTCTGTTCTAAGGAAGTAACCTCTAATACTTAAGAAGACAAACCTTTACAAAGATATATCTCACATATTCATTCATAATACGTTCAACCCTGAGTTAACTGGTTTGTGGATTGGATCTGATTACGTCCTGGTTACAGAAAAAACAACTGCAGCCTCCACGCTGGCCAAGGAAGGCTCAGGCTCCAGTCTATTCTAACCAAGGCTAATTTATGATTACTTCTCTTTTAAATATGGGGGTGGGTACGGGGAGATGGGCAGGAATAGCCATCTGCTTGTTAAAACTTTGGGGAAGGGTTAAGTAAAATATGGTTACACAAGATGACCTATGTAGTCTTTTCAAATTATGTTTACATAATTAGTCTTTTCCAGAATAATTACGTAACGATCAGGATATAAACTGGAATTACAATATGAGCTCAACTATGTAAGAGAAAGTGTATTTTAAAAAAATAGGAAAATGTTAACACTGGGTAAGTGGTTTTTCTCTGGGTTTTAGAATAATGGGTGATTTTGATTTCTTCTGCTTTTCTGTATCTTATAAAATCTCTACTGTATACATATATTAATGTTATAATAATGAAATCTATTTTGATGACAATAACAAACATGTACTAAGTCCTTCACATAAACATTTAACTTGTGAGATGGCTGTCATCATCATCCCCATTTTACAGATGATAAAACTGAGGCAGGGAGCTCACAAATGGTGGGCTGTGATTTGAACCTGGGCACTTCAGTGCCAGAGCCTCTGCTTTAAACCACTATATCTATTATCTCTATCAATAACAACAAAACAGTGCTTACATGATAATCTTAAATGAAAAAATCCAGATATCTTTTCCACACTTCCCACAAAAGGGAAACCATTTTTTGCACGGTACTGACACCTAAATATTAGCAATGTTTTGATAACACTATAATTGATTTTTTCCCTCTTCTTTGCATGTGCTTTTCTCACGTTTTCTTTAATGAGCTTTAAATTTTAAAAATCACTCAATTTGGTTTTATTTGTTTGGTTGGGTTTTTTGTTTGTTTGTTCTTTGTTTCTTAATCATTGAGGAGTGAAGGAAATCACCAAGTAGGATATTGCCGTTTGCTAGGGAAGAAGATATTTTATGGTGAATAGACAGTCATCACATCCTGCCTTTCTATATGTCCACGGAACAACGGAATCACAGCAAAACTCCTCACTTGCCTTTCAGGGAAACCACTTTTTCATGGTCCTGACACAACATCTTAACTCCATGGAAACAGTTACAAAATAATGATCTAAGAGGAGGCCTGGCTAAGTTTCTGCTTTCCAACCACGCCATCTGAGGCTCTTCAACCTCCTAATTCCCTTCCAGCCTAATACCCCATGGTTCTCCTCTTGAAAGAGGAAGAGTTTATGCAAATATTTCCCTCATTCAGCCAAGAAGGCTGGTTCTGTTTTATTTCAGCAGTTACCCATAGCCTATTTCTGGATTCAGTGTAAATAAACACAAAGTCCTCTGAACCAGTTCTATCAACTTCATTAAAAACAGTATTCAAGCAGAATATCCTGGTCTTTGCAGTCAAATTTCACTTGTGAACCATCAACAAAAATTTCACAAACATAAAAGAACGTGTTAGAGGAAATGTTCCAAGCTTGAAAACACTTGAAAATCTCAGGAACACTCCCATTCTAACAATGTAATGTCATCCTCACTTTCGGATCAGAAAAACCAGAACCACAATCTAATGCTATTTATGGAGAAGGTAGGGCATGATACAAGGTCAAAGACCAGAAAAAACCCAGGACAATAATCATAATTTTTTAGTATCCCACTTTGCAACTGTGGTATAATAAAATATATATATTTGCACTTTATTCCCTGTTCATGGTACAAAGCTCCTAAAACCCTTGGAATTTCCTGGGTGACAGGAGTTGTTATTCAATAGCAAATAATAATAAGGAGCCCCTTTCAACCATAACTGTTAATGTTAATGAAGCGACTCAGGGTGGGACCCCTAGATAGCTTCACGATGGAGGCCGTTCACCAGAAAGACCAAACACGTCATTAGAGGGTTGGAATTTTCAGCCCCGCCCCCAGTCTCTGGGAGGAAGTGGGGCTGGAGATTGAATTCTATAAAAACTCGTGAACAGGGGCTCCTCTGGTGGCACAGTGGTTAAGAATCCGCCTGCCAGTGCAGGGGACACGGGTTCAAGCCCTGGTCCAGGAAGATCCCACATGCCGTGGAGCAACTAAGCCCGGACGCCACAACTACTGAGCCTGCGCTCTAGAGCCCGTGAGCCACAACTACTGAGCCCGCGTGCCGCAACTACTGAAGCCCGTGCGCCTAGAGCTCATGCTCCGCAACAAGAGAAGCCCCCGCAATGAGAAGCCCGCACACCGCAAGGAAGAGTAACCCCCGCTCGCTGCAACTAGAGAAAACCCGCGCACAGCAACAAAGACCCAACACAGCCAAAAATAAATAAATAAATAAAAATTTTTTTAAAAAAAACCTCTTGAACAATGAGATTCTGAGAGCTTCGGGGTTGGTGAACATGCTGAAGTGCTGGGAGGGTGGTGACACACCCAGAGAGGTCATGGAAGCTCTGTGGCACCCCCCCACCCTCTCCCCCCACCCCAGCCCATACCTTGCCCTACGCATCTCTTCCATTTGGCCATTCCTGAGTTGAAATAAGCTTTATAAGAAACTGGTAAGCATAAGTGAAGTGTTTTCCTGAGTTCTGTGTGTCATTCTAGCAAATTATCAAACCTAAGAGGGCATCCTGGGAGCCTCAAAATTTGTAGTCAGGCAGGCAGAAGTGTGGGTCGCCTGGGATGCCATTTGCAGCTCTGGGAGCTAACATCCGAACTGAACTGTTGAACACCCAGTTGGTGTCAGAGAACTGGCTGGTGTTGGAAAAGACATACACCAGGTGTTAGAAGTAGTGTCAGAAAATATCGACAGGAACCAAGAGAAATTTCTGACATTGACCTAAACCAAGTCTGGAGCAACAATCAAAAAAACAGACAATTGAAGGAAGCAGGTCACACAATCTTAACCAGAATGAAAAAAAAGGAAAGGCCAAACTTGACCCTGAAGTCAACAGAAAAGAAATAAAAAACCTCTGTCAACAAAATAACTAAGGAGCATAAATCTAAGTCTCTGAGTCTCCCTAGAAGGGAGCCTGAAACACATCTACCTGTTAGGTTAAGAAATAAGAATTACCCACTAACGATGCAGACGAATGCAGTTGCTTCCTCTCTACCCTCTTACAAGGTGAAACACCCACTCTTTAAAAGGATCAATAAATAGCGCAAAGTTAACTTTCATTTAACAAGTGGCACATTTATTTAATTGAAAAAAATGTATTTCATATAACAAATACATGTCCTAGTTAAATAACGTCATGCTTTTAAGTTAGATAAAAATTCAATTAATGCTAAATCAATTGAGGGCTTCCTTCAAAGAATCAAAATAAATGCTTTGTTCTAGCTGTAGTCTGACTGAAGTAAAATCCCTGCTGATTGAAAAATAATACAGCCTGTTAGGCATCTCCTACTTACATCACCGGCTGCTGACTCCAGACCCCCTGGTCTAGACAAGTCTTTGGGACTCCCCCACCTCTCACAGCCAGCCTTTCTGGGACAAGCCGCAGACCGCCAGTGTCGAGAGCTCTCTAATCCTATGCCACATGCATGCCACTCACCGGGTGTCAGCTAGGACACTTGGCCCAGTTCAAAAAGAGCTGGCCTCTAAACAAGGCTTATTCAGAGCATCTTAATGAAAGACCCAACAGGCCAGCAAGACTCAGTCAATCTTTCAGCTATTTTTGCTCTTGAGGAAACAGGGGGTCTTTGTATGGGTCACAACTGTCTTATCTCAAGCCCATGCCAGGCTGGGCCCTCATTGCTTTCGGTTTCGATAACTACAAGGCCAACCTTTATTATATCGTCTTTGTAGACAACTTCAAAAATCAAAGAGGAAAACAGACGATGAACAGCCTCCACCTCTCACCACCCACCCCGTTCCTCCTACCTGACCTCTGGACCTCCAGCTTCCCAGCCAAGCTTATGCTGAGCTGTGATGTCCTGAGGGTTTGCATCCCTGTGGGTCCCAGCCTCTGAGACACAAGTGAACCTTGTCTACACAGCATGGGCTGGGCTTACACCTAGTGCCCAGGTGGTAAGACTCCTGGAAGGCTCTTCCTCCTCCATTCGCTCCTCCCCCTTGGGCTTGCTGGGCCTTTTAACTTAAATCAGCCAAGGCTATCGTCAGTTATTTACATCTCTCAACAAAATTACTTCCAGAAGACAGGGTTCGATAAGAAAAAGTAGGGAGAAACTATCATAATAATAATAGCTAACATTTACTGAGTGTTTACTAGTTGTACCTATGCTGTCTCAGAGACAATAACTTTGTAAAGAGGGTGTTAGTATCCCCATTTTACAGACGAGAAAATTGAGGTCTAGTGTAAAGTTAGAGCACCTGCCTAAGGTCACCTCACTGATTAAAGAGCAGAGGTTAATTCAAACTTACTCCTCAATTGAGTTCTCACAGTGTTAGACCTAAGAGATAATTCAGGGAAAATGCCTACCAGCTGAATTTTATTTAATTCAAATGTAAAGTAACTTATGCCCCAGGGAGTGAGTTGGGAGGGAATATATGATATTAAATTTTAGCTTACTAAACAAATTGGAAGAAAAAAATTTTAAGTTTTTTGGGGGATGAGTGAGGTAGAATAATAGTATTGATGTAAGTTTTTATGGGCCCTTAAATTTTTAAAATACTGGGATTCTTGCAGTTTAAATGATTTGGGATTTGCTCAAAAATATTACAGGAGGTGAGTAGGTAGGAGTGTAGATGATATCAGATTGGCCATGAGTTGATAATAACTTTTTTAATTGAAGTATAGTTGATTTACAATGTTTCAAGTGTACAGCAAAGTGATTCCATTATATATATATATATATATATATATATATATATTCTTTTTCAGATTCTTTTCCATTATAGGTTATTACAAGATATTGAATATAGTTCCCTGTGCTATACAGTAGGTCCTGGTTGTTTATTTTATATATAGTAGTCTGCATCTGTTGCCAAATACAAATTTATCCAAATTCCAAATTTATCCCTGCCCCCTCGTTTCCCCTTCGGTAACCATAAGTTTGTTTTCTATGTCTGAGTCTACTTCTGTTTTGTAATTGTAAATAAGTTCATTTGTATCATTTTTTTAGATTCCACATATAAGTGATATCATATGTTATTTGTCTTTCTCTGTCTGACTTACTTCACTTAGTATGATAATCTCTAGGTCCATCCACATTGCTGCAAATGGCATTATTTCAGAGTTGATAATAATCTGAAGCCAATTGATGGATATATATATGGGCATTCCTTGTGGTAATCTGTGAATTTTTGTATATGCTGGAAAGTTTCCTCAATAAAAAATTAAAATGAACGAATGAATGAAACAGCAAAAAACAGAAATCAAAAAACAGCGTGTCAGGGTGGACATTACCTTTGCTCTTTAGTCACTGAAATGTTAAGGTCTAAGCCTATTTCAAGTAATAGCAAGATAACAGAAATACAAGTAGTAGCAACACAATTATGATACTTCCCTCCCAAGTGCCTAGAGCTTTACAATTCACAGGACCCATACCTGAGTCTACACTGGAGGTATCGATACCACTTTACAAATGGGAAAACTGAGGCTCAGAGGGCCGAGGTGATCTTCCAAAGGTCACTTGAATCTGCAGCAGGGTCAGAGCTACAGTGAGTCCTTTCCGTGAACAGCAACTTTTTCTGAATGCCCTTTGGAGCAGCAACGCAGGCATTAGCGGGAGCCTGCAATTCAGAGGTGGAGAGCTCCCAGTCTGGACCTTCTCCCAGCTCCGAATCTCAAGATGACCTCTTTGCTGGGGCTCCACATGCCATCCCCCAGAAGGGCAGCCCTCCAGGCAGGGGCAGATCCAGGTTTTATGGGCATTGAAGCCTATACACGTTGGAGACCCAAAATTACAAATACAAAATTAGATAGTTAATATTAATTTGGAATGAGAAAACAAGTCCAAATAAATGTCTGGATCCTTGGTGAGTCAAGACTCTTCTGAGATCTCTCTTAGGCAGTTTAACAGAAACGTAAGCATAATGCTTTCTGGTTATAACCTGGCTACCCCTCCGCTCCTGGAACTCCCAGCACCCACAGAGACCTGTGCAAGAGAGAGGCCCAAAAGCTTAAACTTCATTTGCTTCTGGGTAAATCCACCTCTAGTGCCTACTGCACTCCTCTAGGGCACTCTGCCCACCCACCCCTCTGGGACTCACTGAACTGGCCTGGTCCCTCCCTCTACCAGTTCTCTGCAAAAGCCCCTCCCACCCCTTGCCAGCATACCATGGCTACTTTGGACAATCTGAAGCTAGATCCTGACCCCTATTGTAAAACTGGCTCATCACTGCACCATCTCAGACTCCGATGTGCCAGGCACTGTGCTAGGCACTAGAGGTAGACATATCATCCCCATTTTACCAGCTGAAAAAAGTGAGGCTCCAGGAGACTGGTTACATCAAGGCCACACAGCCAAAAAAGGACAAAACCAGGATTAAACCGGAGGGGATGGAAAGGAGAGAGGGAGAGAACCAAAGCAAACATCATCACTTTCCCTATTATACAAAGGGCACTCCTGGAAATTGGCTCACACCATTATGGAGGCTAAGCCCCAAGATCTGCAGTCAGTAAGCTGGAGATCCAGGAGAGGCAACGGTGGAGTTTCAGTCCAAAGGAACAGCGGGCTCAAGATCCAGGTAAAGCTGATGTTTCAGTTCAAGTACCAAGGCAGGAGGAAACCAATGTCCCAGGTCAAGGCAGGCAGACAGGAAGGGTTCTCTCTTCCTCGTGGGAGGGTCAGCCTTTTTGTTCTATTCAGACCTTCAACTGATTGGATGACACTACCCACACCGAGGAGGACAATCTTCTTTCCCCAGTCTGATTCCTCCAGAAACACCCTTATAGACACACCCAGAATAATGTTTAACCAAACATCTGGGCACCCTGTGGCCCAGTCAAGTTGACACAGGATATTGGCCATCACACCCTCTGACTTAAACTATCAAAGGGCAGGTCCAAATATGGAAAAAATCTCAGGAAGGAAATTGTCACTGTGACTGGATTGCCAGGAAAATACCAAACACTGCCCCCCAAATGCTATGGTAGCTTAATGTGATCTCATCTCAATCTGAAGTACATGCAAGTATGTAGGCATATTTGTGGCACTTATCAATGGCACTGAATAAGACACTTCATGAAACCTTCCTGGAGATATTTTGAATCCTACTGTATTAATCATGTTTTTAATTTCTGTATTTTATGATTGTTTGACATTTGGGGGCTTTGTTAATCCTAAAGAGACTGCCCCTCTCAGGGCTAACCAACTCCTAAAGACAGTACACAACTCAGCCTAGGAGCACACCTTTGATAGGTAAAGCCAAAAAACCCAGAGTCCATACTCAAACCACTTCCTCTGTCTGGCTTTTACATTCCAGAAGGCAACATTCTTCTGCCCTGATCATCCCAGGACCAGACATCAGACAACCAGGGCAGTCCCTATACGCCAGAGCCCACTAAAATTATTCAAATTAGCCAATCCCAAACCTGGTCCGCCTGTTCCCCCTGCCTCATGAAAACCACATTACAGGTTTTCCTTAATTTTTCTGCCTCCTGACCAACCTGCATGCTTCCCTATGCGGCCCTGGTACCTGGGGTACCAGGCCTCCCATTCCTAGGGAACTCGGAGTCAAAACTTTGTCCTTCATGGTGGTCATCTCCTGATGTGCTGGTTTCACCATGCCTCATTGAAAACAAATCCCAGGTACATTTTAATACACTACATTAAAGTGCATTCACTACTGTCCAGTCAGATGGAAGATTTTACATGTTTAACAAATTTTGCTCTACTCCTTCTCCTTACAAACTCGCTGAACTGTCAGGTGGCATTTAAAAAGCAATTTAATTACATATTACTGTTGAATGCTATAATTATGTGAGTGAGTGAGCCAAGTATTGCAACTAAATAACATAGCTATGGTATGATTTTTTAATGCAATAATTACTCCTGAAGAATACAGCACCGGGCGGTCCTCTCCTTTGTCCCACTCTATTAATGTACTGAAACGGGATATCTTCTCCAACAAGGAAAGTTTTCCCATATATTTTAGCCATTTAACCTTGATAAAAGAGAGGTGTCATCAGCCAGAAGTGCTCAAAAAACATCACCTAAGCTATATTTTTATTTACAGATTTATTTCCTACACAAAAGGTATGCAGATTAAATTACATTTAGCTATGCTAAATGTGCAATCATATCTTTATGGAAAGAAAGAGTTACATGAAATCTGCATGGCCACAATTCTGCTGTATCTAAGAATGTTTCTACAAGTATTCGTTGAGTATCTACTACATACAAGGACCTGTGCAGATGGACAGAAATTTCCCCACCCAGTCCTGGTCCCATGCCCAGTCTATTAGCTTTAGATGCTAATGGAAGAACAGCAGAGCTTGCCAGTTACTGATAAGGTAGGCCAATAATAAGGTGAGCCAAATTTCAGGGGAAAGGTGTTTGGTTGGTTGTGGCCGCACTGTGTGGCCTGCAGGATCTTAGTTCCCCAACCAGGGATCAAACCCAGGCCCCCTGTAGTGGAAGCGTGGAGTCCTAACCATTGGACCACCACAGGATTCCCCAAGGGAAAGTTTTTTTTAACATTAGAATGTCTAATTTAAATATTGGAAGGTTAAAGGTAGTGAGATGTGTGTACATCTTTCCCTTTCTAGCTTGAGTAGGGATGTGTCCTAGTGCTTTGTGTTTTCCTCTACACTCAGTAGAGTGTTTCTGAATTAATTAAGTACTACCTTCCTTCACTGTGTACACATCTGACATACAAAGGTCCTGAATAAATCCATCCATCTGCTAATTCATTCTATGCTCTAAATGTTTGTGCCCTCCCGAAATTCATACGTTGAAATCCTAACTCCCAAAGGTTATGGTATTAGTAGGTGAGGCCTTTGGGGGTGATGAGGTTATGAGGGTGGAACCCTCATGAATGGGATTAGTGCCTTATAAAAGAAGGTCCGGGGAGATCCCTCACCCCTTCTACTATGTGAGGACACAGGGAAAAGACATTGGCCCTGACTCAACTATGCTGGCACCTTGATCTTGGACCTTCCAGACTCTAGAACTGTTAGAAATAAATTTCTGTTGTTTATAAGCCACCCAGTCTGTGGTACACTAGTCCCTCCTTACTCACAGTTTTGCTTTCTGTGGTTTCAATTATCCACAGTGAACTTCAGTCCAAAAATATTAAATGAAATTAAATTTTTAATTTCAGAAATAAAAAATTCATAAGTTCAAAACTGCATGCCATTCTGAGTGGTGTGATGAAATCTCACGCCATCCCACTCCACCCCACCTGGGACATCAATCATCACTCTGTCCAGCGTATGCTGCCCCTTAGTCACTTAGTGGCCACCTCGGTTATCAGATCAACTGTATTTCAGTGCTGTGTTCAAGTCACCCTTGTTTCACTTAATGAAGGCCCCAAAGCACAAGAGGAGCAATGCTGGCAATTTGGATTTGCCGAAGAGAAGATGTAAAATGCTCCCTCTAATTGAAAAGGTGAAAGTTCTTGACTTAAGAAAATAAAAGAAATCATATACTGAGTTTGCTAAGGTCTACAGTAGGAATGAATCTTCTATCCATGAAATTATGATGAAGGAAAAAGAAATTCGTGTTAGTACTGATGTTGCATCTCATACTGCCAAAGTTACAGCCCCGGTGTGACAGGTGCTTAGTTAGGATGGAAAAGGCATTAAATTCATACAGCAAGATATTTTGAAGACCACATTCACATAACTGTCATTATAGTACATTGTTATAATTGTCCTATTTTATTATTGTTAGTCTCTTACTGTACCTAATTTATAAATTAAACATTATCACGGGTATGCACATAGAGGAAAAAACATAGTATATACAGGATTCGGTACTATGCATGGTTTCAGGCATCCACTGGGGCCGGGGGACGGGGATGGGTCTTGGGACGTATTCTCCCACCGATAACAGGGGGCTACTGTATTTCATATAGCGGCCCAAACAGACTAAGACAATTACTGAGATCCTATCCTTCATTACGCCAGGAGCTGTGCTGGGAAAAAAAACCAGTGAACGTGTCACATCAGGTCCTTGTGCTGACGGAACTTACATTCTAGTGGAATGGAGTACACGTTAGCCCCTCACCCCCGGCTATTATTCCCTTCTGAAATGCCCCTTCCTGTCTCCTCATCTTAGCCGTGGCCCAAAGTGCAGTCCAAGTCCCAGCTTCTCTAGTCCCTCCAGCCCAGGTTGGTTCTACAAGTCATGGTACCTGTCTTGCCCTTCTTGGAACTTTCTTGTGGTCACTGTTATTTGTTGGCATTTTGATGCCTCTGTTTTCTCAGGGAGATTGAAACCTCTTGATGGTTGGAGACTCTGGTTCTAACTCAGGTCCCATCTATCCCCACAACACTTATCGAGTATCTGGGCCCTTCTTGTCAACCCTGGGGTCCAAACAGTTGGTGGCAACAGGCAGAAAACCTCGGCCGCCTACCAGGAGTGCAGCACTCTCTAGCCACCTCCTCAGGGACAGTTGCCAGAAAATGAGGCACCTGTATTTTCCACCACCTACATCATCTCTGGATTAGGGGAAGGAAAGTTGGCGCCGGCTTCCAAAAATCTGGGTTTATGTCCCATATCTTAGATTTAACTAGCAGAAGCAAAGTACAATGTAATCAGTATGAGCTAAACACCTTAGGTGTTTTGAGGAGAGAAGAAATCATCAATGAAAACTTGGTGAAACAGAATCTGAGCAGCACGTAAAAGATTGGCAGCATTTGGACAGGTGAAGATGCTATGGGAGGGAACAGCATAGGTAAATGAATCAAAGAGTAGGCTACTGCCCTCCAGACCTCTCTCCAGCCTTCTCTGCCCTCTCCAAACCCTGGGAGCTGACCTGCAAGGTGCGCATCAGCTGGCCTCCCTGGTCCTCTGGCTTCCAGTTGGATTCAGCCAGTGGGAGGCACCAGGAGATCAGAGGATGCGAAAAGAATGAAATTCGGGTATTTATTCCCCAGACCCCTCGCAGCCAAGCCTCAGCTGAGCAATGCTGGATTCCTCCAGCTGAAGGCCTTGGTTCCTGTGGGGTGGCCTTCCCCTCAGCTACCGCCCTGACTCAGGGTTCTAGTAATCCCTCTACTTGCTTCTTCAGGCCCCAAATCAATACCATTGCTTCACCACTCTTGTTGGTTCCCTGTAACCCTGCCCACATCTTTGTAAATAGTTGTTTCATTAAACCCTTCTTAACAGCACTGTTTGAGTGTGCCAAGTGTTTCATAAGACCCTGACTAATAAGCTGGGAAGGCCAACCAGATATGACTGATATTGAGAGGAGTAGATAATAAAGAAACATCATAGCCCGATTATAAAGGGCCATGCTAGGGAACTGAGGCTTTATATATCAAACTTTTCAGAACAGAGGGGAAAGCTTTGAGAAAATCAATCTAGTGTCCAGGAGAAAATTAAATCAAAAGAGAGACAAAACCAATTCTGGACATCAGTTAGGAGACTAGTACAGAGGTCCAGGTATAATGATAAGGGCCTGATTCAGTGCTAGCATTAGAAATACAAATAAAGGGCTTCCCTGGTGGCGCAGTGGTTGAGAGTCTGCCTGCCGATGCAGGGGACACGGGTTCGTGCCCCGGTCCGGGAAGATCCCTCATGCCGCAGAGCGGCTGCGCCCGTGAGCCATGGCCGCTGAGCCTGCGCGTCCGGAGCCTGGGCTCCGCAACGGGAGAGGCCACAACAGTGAGAGGCCCGCGTACCGCAAAAAAAAAAAAAAAAAAAGAAAGAAAGATTCAGATAAGACAGAGGTAAGGGAAAGAGAATGACTGGATGAGAGGTAAGAAGGGCCCCTGTGGGGACGGAGCCAAAGTTGAATCATGGCAGCTGAAGAGAGAGGCATTGTGTGGGCAGAAACAGGGAAGTCTAGGCAAGGGCCGATCTGGGCTAGTTTGGGACAAGTTAGGGATTTGGGAGATGGAATCCCAAATGCTAGAATGAGCATGGCATAACTGTGGACAAGGAGAAGGGAGCCTAAGCTGGTGCCAACTGGGAAGACAGAGAAATAAGACTGTATAGGCATATTAAGTAAAATTTGGGGTTGGAAGCTTAATCCTAGACAATTCGTAATCTCATCTAGGGGTCACAAAGTAGCAACCTGCAGGCCCAATGCAGACCAGAGCTGTGTTCTGTTTGACTCACAAATTTTGCTTAAATTTTGAATTAGTGCCAACATTAAAATTTTTGGATATCTTACCCTTGAGATTCCAGATTATTGGCCTCTCTGACAACACTGAACCCACATTCTCACATGTCAACTCTCTGGGCTGGAGCTGAGCCATCACTGCCCATCTGGACCCTGCACGAGGTTCCAGCTCTCACCCAGCCCCACGTGGCCTACGATACTCCTTTGTTACTGCTCAGCCCTAGCTGCACACGAGCTGTGGTCCCCGCTAAAGGCAGTGAGAGCCCTTGGAAGTTCTTAAGGAAACTGAAAAAGACCCCCTGGGGGGGGAGTCGAAAGGATGACTTAGAGTAATTCAGTTGAGTTCAGCATTTTTGAGTGTTTACTATGTCCCAGGCACTGGGCTAAGCACTGCGGAACCCGGGATGAATAAGAAGAGTCTATTGTCCCAGGGAAGACCAGGAATATGAAGGTCCATTAAATGGCTGATTCAGAAATTCAGGCACCAGCAAGGGCTTCGAATAGACAGGAGAACAGAGATGAAGGTGTGAATGCAAAACAGATGTGGAAGGAATTTTTGTGACAAATTAGCCATAGGGGATAAAGAAGGAAGGATGTGAACCGGGACCTTGTTCAGGTGGCTATACTGGAGAGACGGTGTAAGTAACAGTACTGGACTACTCAGAGTGCAGTGAAGATCCAAAGCAGGGTGAGAGAGAAGGAAACCACGCCCCTTGAGGGCCCTGAGAACGAAGGAGCCTAAGGAGCTGAGCCCGAGAAGGGATTAGGCAGGTGGCGCCCTTCCTCTCAGCTCACCTCCCCTTGAATTCAGGAACTGGATTACTATTTTGTTACCAAATAAAGAAAATGGGGCAATCTTCATTTAGGCCTGCAGGGCCATGTTGGAACTCTACCTCTAGAGCTGTTACAATGCCAAATATTTGTTTAAACATGAAGCTGTGAAGGTAGTGCTCTAGTAGTGGACCAAGAGAAAATCGTCCAGGCAACAGAAACAATCCCGGACGGCTCCCTGATGACTCAGGGTTTAGAGTCACATTGGGTTTTTTAGTTCCCTAACTCTTTAGGGGGAAACTGTAGGAATTTTCTTTAAAGAATTACTGATTAAGAGTTACTAATGAGGGGGCTTCCCTGGTGGCGCAGTGGTTGAGAGTCCGCCTGCCAATGCAGGGGACACGGGTTCGTGCCCCTGTCCGGGAAGATCCCACATGCTGCGGAGCAGCTGGGCCCGTGAGCCATGGCCGCTGAGCCTGCGCATCCGGAGCCTGTGCTCCGCAACGGGAGAGGCCACAACAGTGAGAGGCCCACGTACAGCAAAAAAAAAAAAAAAAGAGTTACTAATGAGGACATGGCAGTGAAACAGTGGCTCCCTTTGCTACTGAGAAATTTCCTACAAGTTTCCCTAGCCTATGTTCATTTTACAATCAGAGAGCTTTGCAATAGGGGGGGACTGACAACTTCACCAAACCATACATTTGCTAAGCAGAAAATAAAAATCCTACTTACAGAAAGAGAATTCTCTCACATTACGGCTCCAGAAAAAGAAACAATAAGACAGTCAATTGGATTATTTCAACTGAAAGTTAAAGGTTTTCTCTGAATTATATGGGGGGAAGTGCCTTGTTTCTCTGCTTGTTTTAGCCAGTGGGAGCTTGACCACTCATGTTCTAGTGTATAAATCATCACAATTTAGCTCCCCTTCAACCCCACCATTCACAGTTGGCCTCTAGTCAAGTATACTGAAGGTTTCAATGTTTGCATATGCCTGTGTGTGTCCATCCTGAGACTGTACAACAAGACACACAGGAGAGGGAGGCCTAATGTGGAATTAATTTGCTTCCAGTCACACAGCAGGGATCCACCTTTGCCTTGATCTCCTGAACCCATTCAACGATCACAATAAAATTACTCATCAGCCTCTGGAGTGCTGGAATGCCCACTCAGAGTTTCACATACAAGAAGCCTCTGAGGAGTGGAGTTTCATTATAAACAGGGACTGGCCAATTTGTCAGGCATATTGTTCCATGGAATCCAGCGTGTGAGGTCTTAACACAATGAGAAGAGACTCTTTAATTACACGTTACACATGTGTTGTTTGAACGTGATTGAAGAGATGCCAAGTTCAATACTTTAATGGTTAGGATAGAATGAGGGGGTAGACACAGTAACAGGTGTGCCAGGTTCCCTAAGCTAGTGTCTTTCCTATGTCTAAATAAATGACACAGTTTCCCATTCCTGCAAAAGCCTTGTCTGAGGACATGTCAGGAGTTAGGAGACCCAAGTCCACATTCCAGGTAGTGCCAGGTAGGGCTTGTCCTTAACTATTCTGGGTCATGTTTTCTTCATCAGTGGAATAAAGGATTGGACTGGGTAGTTTCAAAGGTCCCTTCCTTTTTTAAACTCTGTGATCCTCTAAACAAGGGGAAAAGGGAAACAGAGGTTCGCAAGCAGATACTCAAAGGTGAATACTTGTCCTACTAACTCCATAAATTGACTGGAGCTCTAAACTACTGCAGCAAAGAATGACAATGGTTTGTAACCAAGCCTTGAACATAATCAGAATGGAAACCATATCTCCCTTTCTCTTCCCCCGAGTCTGTCACCAGCACCATTGCTGACCATGATTCACTGGGCAGTTGCTGTGCACTATCCCAGACACAAAAAAAAATCAGAAAAAATTACTGAAGGTTTTCTATGTGACAGGCATTACACTGTGAATCACATAATTTCTCACAACAACCCGAGACGTTGGTATTATCATCCCTGTTTATAAGTGAGGAAACAGACATTGTGGAGCCACGGGCAAGTCGCAACCACTTTGAGTCCTCTTCCACGAGCGTAAAATAAGTGGATGTGTCCAGTTGACTTTAAAGGTCCCTCCTACTCTATGACTCAAAACAAGCTTGGATTTGATTACCTAGACCTTGAAAGGCTCACGATTATCGTGCAAACCCAGTTGGCCAGAAAATAGGATGGCCTGTCACCCACTTAAAGCACCACGCACATGCTCACAGAAACACAAAACCACATTTACTAAACGCAGCACCTCCTTGGGATGTTCTCACAATCTATACTGTAAACAAGGTGATTGTTAAAACACACCATTTTCCTATGAAGACACCATGGGCTGCCTTACAGCAAACTGCCAAGGGAAAAAGAAAGTATCATAGATTGAAATCACCATAGGCCCCAAGATTGAGGCCTCCCCCTTCCAGAAGTCAGGGATTGGTCCCAGGATAAAGACACAGCTATTCCCTCTCCATTACTGTAGATTGGGCTAGAGCTGCTGGTTCCCAGCTACACAGAATGAAAGCTCCCTGAGGGCTGGGCTAGGGTGAAATTTGTAAATTCATTATGACTGGAAAGGAATTACCCCATGGTACTTAAGGATGATCACCAACACCATCATCCCATCACCCACCATGCATTTATAAAAGCATCTGCTCTGTACATGGCTCAGCAGCTAGGCTGGTCATTTGCTTAAGACTGTTTTTCCTAACAGTCAGGACCATGAAGGTGAAGAAGGCCTTAATGACCTCAGACAGGATCCAAGGGACAATACAGAGTGTCTGTAGAAAGAGAGCATAAGATATTCTTGGGTAGGTAAAGGAGAGGGGTCCTAAGAGAAAGTGATGGACCTGCTGGGATCACGACTTAGAATAGAGTGCCAAATTATATTAACTTGTTAGAGCTGCCATTAAAAAAAAGAGAGAGAGAGAGAACCCACAGCTAAACAACAGAAATTTATTTTCTCACAGTTCTAGAGGCTGGAGGTTCAAGAGCAAGGCCTCTTGGGGCCCTATGTAATTGCAGCAGTATAATATTTTGATATATTAACCAACTCTTTTCACCTTGAGATTCTCAGTTACCCTGGGAGTCAACCCCACTCATGCAACCAGACATGTGGCACCCACTGCCTCAAGGAGGGCTCATCCCATGGACCTGCAGAACCAAAAGGTCAGATGCTTAGCTTTTGTTTTCAAAGGGCAAGGTCCAGGTTGAATTAGTCTGCCTGATTAACATCAGGCTATCCTACAGCAAAAATGGAACCAGAAACATCAGCGGCTTGACACGAGAAAACTTATCTGGGTTGAGCCTTCCTCCTCCATCTTTTAGCAACATCATTTGGAACACATGGCCTTGAAGGTCAGTGCAACAAAGGAAGAAAGAGAATAAAGAGCTCACATTCAATGTAAAATTCCTCAGCCTGTATATTATTCTGCTCAGGCTGCCATAACAAAATACCACAGACTGGGTGGCTCAAACAACAGAAATTGATTTCTCACAGTTCTAGAGGCTAGAAGTCCAAAATCAAGGTGTCAGCATGTCTGCTTTCTCATGAGGCCTCTCTCCTAGGCTTGGACCTTCTTATGCCCTCAAATGGTCTTGTCTCTGCACACCCCTGGTGTCTTTTCCTCTTCTTATAAGGACACTAGTCGTAATGGATTAGGGCCCCACGCTTACGATCTCATTTGACGTTAATTACCTTTTTAAAGGCCCTCTCTCCAAATAGTAAGATCCTAAGGTACGAGGATTAGGGCTTCAACATATGAATTTTTGAGGGGACACAATTCAGTTCATAACACCAGCATTTGCCCTCTTCAAAGTTACAGGCGTAGACAGACCCAGCGTGGTCTAAATTTACTGTTCTTTACAAAGTTCTCTCCCCATCTCTCTGCCCCAACTTAGCAATTTTACAAAGTAAACCACAGGCTTCACTGGCTGGATCTACTTTTCTTCTTCCTATTACCATCCACATTTATTGGATTACATAGACTTTTAAGGCTGGGAATTAAGAAGCAACTAGTTGGCTTTAGGTCTAGTCTAGGCAGCTTGTAGCAACTTTCACCTTCTGCTCCTTTTTACCAAATCTTCAAGGGTCATAGAGGAGTTATGTAATGGGTGACGGAGCAGGGAAACGTGAAAAGAGAAAAGAGAAATGTGCATCTGTGTCCAGAAATGCCTCATCATGGGTCTGTCTCCATTCCCTATAAGACAATTTCCTGCGTTACATCACATCAGATTAACAGGCCTAGACACAGGCAAGATGGAGGAGAAACTGTTCTGCAAAGGAGTTCTAGTTTCCTATCAACACTCAATTTCATTTTCTCTGGCAAAACACCAGCCACACAGACCCACACGCACAGACCCATAGGCCCTGATTGACATTTCAAGCCCTCCAGCTCCAGATGTGTTTCTACATTGTTCAGCCAGTAGGAAAAAGCAGCTCGAATTTTAAGCAGAGTCATTTCGCAAACCACCAGCTGTCTCCTGGATAAATTCTGGGTTTTTTAGATGTAGTTACAAGCAACCCTCTCCAATGCACTTATTCATTCAAACAATATTTATTGACTACATTCCATGTACCAGGATTGGGGACATAATGGTGATTGCCACAAGCTTGGGGTCTAGTGAGGGAGACAAGTTCTAATAAATGGTACCTATCTCACCCCTCTGTGCCAGGTGCAATACTGGATACCTTAAATACTTGGGAAGGTACGATTATCTCCACTGTACAATGAAGAAGCCAAGGTGAAAAGAAGTCCAAAAGACAAGCTCGTGCTGCTAGTCAGTGGAAGTGTCAAGACCAGAAGCCATGTGACCTGACTTCCTGAACTTGGGTGGAAGATAAAAATTTCTATCTTTATTTTCACTAATCTCTAACTGAACTTTAGCACTTTCTTCATATATTTATGCAAGAAACCCCAGCAGTACCAGTAGTACCTATTACTGTGTCACCAATAGAAATCACAGATATTTTCTTACATTACAAGCATTGCCCAAATCCTGAAATATTATTTGTGTTCATTACTATTTCAAAATTATGATAGCTATTAGATCCACTGCTAGATCATGTTACTTAATGCATTCGTTTTTCTAAAGGCACATATACTACTGCATAAATTCTTTTCATATGTTGACAAGTGTTTTGAAATAGGTTTCCTTTATAATTCTATGCCTTTTATGTTACACCTTCAAAAGTACTGCACCAAAAAGTGGTCCTTAGTCTTCCCAGAAATGCCAAAGTGGCAATTGGCAGAAAAATGGGTCAGAACCCTTACATTACAGCAATGGGCAGCCCAGGCAAATCCAGAGGCTCTGCTCACTGTGTCTTTGAGTAAGAAGCTAGGTTGGGATTCTTTTATAACTAAAAGAGAGAAGCGAAGAGGAAAGGAAAGGACCCCAATTCCACGAGAGGACCCTTTCTACCCTTTCCACCAGTTCCTGCTCAGCACGTGCCCTAAATGCTCTCCTCTGCTGGTTCCAGCCGCAGCTGAAGCTGATTCCTTGAGCGCCCCTCCGTGCCTCGAGCTGTGTGGATAAATGTGCCCCACTGTGGGCAAGCAGACTTCCTACCCCTGGGGGCTGAGCACCCCTTGCGCCCTGGGAACCATGCTGAGTGTCAACAAGCGGAAGGTGCCAGAAATTCCCACACACTAAGATACCAAGAAATTCCCATACACAAGACGACGGATACTTCGGGTTTTTAACCGCCCTTCTCAGGTCAGCTTCTCCGCGACCCCGAGGCCCGACACTGCCGGAAGGAGTCCCAAGACCCGGGTTCCAGTAAGGGCAGCACTAGCTGTAGATGCCGGGGGTGGGGAAGAAAAGTGTGAAGAGGACTGTAACCCGACACACAGGGGCCGCGCAGTCCCAGCTGCTGGGACAGAGTTGGGTTAACAGTCGGCCTTATGGGTGATCTCTGTCCCCGCCCGGTCCCCCTCTCCTGGCCAAGTGCCCGATATAGGCCGCAGGATGCCTCTTACCCAGGGGTGCGCAGAGCCTCCGGCCACAGCGTTGGTGCAGCAAAAGCAGCCGCTCACCGCGAGGGCTCTCGCCTCTGCTGGGGCCCGCCCGGCTCTGGGCGGAAGCTGGAGGCGGGGAGAGCGAGCCCACCCCCACCCCCACCCCAGGAAAGTTCCGGAAAGGTCCCGCCGCTGCCCCGCCCGGCGCCACGGGCCGGGGAGCCAAGGCCAAGTGCGAGCTGCACCCGGGCTTCAAGCGCTCACAGGGTACAGCCAGGGACGCGAGTCCAGAGGGCCCGGGGCGCTGCCGGCAGGGCAGACGCCCCTACCCGCAGCGCACCCTGGAGCGCGGCCGGGTGCCCTTGGCGCGACATAGGAGGGCACGGAGGCCACCTGTCGCTCCCCCCATTCCCGGGTGCCTACACCGTTGCGTAACTGGCAGGAACAAAGGTGAAGGCGGGGCTGTGGATAGAGGCCCTGGCGGTTTGCTTTGGGTCGTCCAGTGAGCCCTGCTGGGCTTCTCATCTGGTTCCCAAGACTGTCCAGAGAGACAACTGTTCCCGGGTTCATTTCACAGATAAGGTAACCAAGGCTCAGAGAAGCCCCAAAACTTGCCTTGGTAAGCGCCGGAGCAGCGCTCTTCCCTCAGGGTGGAGGTCAGGGTCAGCTGGCTTTCAGACACTGGTCTCCACACCACGTTGCGTCCTACTTTGATGACTGGACGTTTTCAGTTGGCTGCTCTAAGTAGGTGCGAAGTGTAGGTGAGTGGTCCTCGACCACACCAGATCTAGAGCACCTTTTTATAACATATATAGGGTGTCCAGAAGTCTTACTGCAATTTTAAGCTTTTATAACTTCAGATGTGTTACAAACTTTAAAGTCCCTTGAAAGTATAATTACGTTTCTTTTACATTTATTTCATTCTGTGAATTTCGAATAATTCTTTTTGAATTTTTTGTTTCAGTCAACTTTTTTTTCTTTTTTTCTTTTTAAAGAGGAACCCTAGCAAACTTAAAATTGAGGCAATCACAGAGGTAAGAGCTCGGAAAAGCAACCTAATAAAGTTGTCCCCCTGCATTGGGCGCACGGAGTCTTAACTGCTGGACTGCCAGGGAAGTCCCTATGTACTGTCTACATTTGTCACTTGTTATCTTTTTGGCTTGAAGTCTATTTTGTCTGATATGAGTATGGCTACATCCACTTTTGTCTGCCATTTGCTTGGAGTATCATCTACCATCCCTTCATTTTTAGCTTATGCGTGTCCCTGGAGCTGAGGTTTGTCTCCTAGAGGCAGCATATAGTTGGGTCTTGTTTTTTAATCCATCCAGGCACTCTGTGTCTTTTGATTTGTGAATTCAATCCATTTACATTTAGGGTGATTATTAATAGACGAGGACTTAGTACTGCAAAACAAAACAAACCTTTTGTTTTCTGGTTGCTCTATATCTCCATTGTTTCTTTTTCCTTGTGTTTCTGTCTGCTATTCTAGTTTGGGGGTTTTCTATGATGTTTTTCTCAGTTTCCTCTTTTTTTATGTTTCGTGTCTCTGCTCTAGATTTTTGTTTTGTGGTTACCATGAGATTTGTATACAATGTCTCATAGGTAAAATAATCATTTTTCTGCTGATAGCATCTTATCTTCATTTACCTATATGGGTTTCTTCCTTTTCCCCCTTTTTGTTTTTGTTGTCTCAAATTATCTCTTTACGTTGTGAGCTTGTTACAAAGTTGAAGTAGTTATAGTTACTTTTTTCTGCTCCCCCCTTTAACCTTTATGCTATAATAAAGCGTTTAAAACCTATTCTGATTGAGAGTTGCAATTTTCTGGTTCTATTTATCACCTTGCTCAAAGTTTTATGTACTTTTGCCTTTTTGTTTCTGGTAAAGAGCTCCTTTCAACACTTCTTATAAGGAAGGTCTAGTGATGATGAACTCTCTCAGCTTTTGTTTGTCTGGGAAAGTGTTTATTTCTTCTTTGTATATGAACTATAATTTTGCTGGATAGAGTATTCTTGGGCAACAGCTTTTATCTCTTAATATTTTAAGAATGTCATTCCACTTCCTCCTGGCCTGTAGGGTTTATGCTAAGAAATCTGCTGAAAGCCTAATGGGGGTTCCTTTGTGGGTTACCATCCTTTTTTCCCCAGTTGCCTTTAAAAGTCGTTTTTTTGTCATTGACTTCTTACAATCTTAATATAATGTGTCTTGAAGAAGGTCTTTTTTCATTTAGGTAATTAGATGTTCTCTTAGCTTCATGGACTTCTACAACCAGTTCCTTCCCCAGGTTTGGGAAATTCTCAGATATTATTTAAATAAATTCTCTGCTCCCTTCTCACTTTCTTCCTTCTGGGATACCCATTACCCTAATGTCACCCTTCCTAAAAGAGATAACTCTCATAGAATTTCCTCATTTTTTAAATATCTCATTTCTCTTTCCTCTTCTAGTTGTATCATTTCTAGATTTCCATCTTCAAGCTCATTAATTCTCTCTTCCATATGGTCTGCTCTATTTTCAATGCTTTCTAATGCATTCTTCATCTCATTTATTGACTTATTCAGCTCCAGAATTTGTTTGGCTCTTTTTTAGAGTTTCAACATCTTTGGTAAAGTATTCCTTCTGTTCACTAATTTTATTCCTGAGCTCACTGAACTGCCTTTCTGAGTTTTCTTATAGCTCATTGAGTTTCTTCATGAGAGCTATTTTGAATTCTCTTACCAGTGAGATCACAATATTCTGTGACTTTAAGCTGGGTTCCTGGAGAACTGTCATTTTCTTTTTGTGGTATGGTGTTACTGTGGTTCTTCATGGTGTTTGATGAATTGTTCCTCTGCCGGTGCATTTGAAGGAGCCAACAACTTTCTGCGTGATTCTAACAATTCAACAGCTTAGAAATTAGAGGCTTTTCTTTTGTTTTTCCAGTAGGTGGCACTATAGGACAAGTTTTGAGTTTCTCTTACCTGCGCTGCCTCTGATCAATTATGTTTGAGAATCAGTACTTCCCACCCTCTACCACCTCTGTCACAGGGGTGGCCCCTTGCCCTCCTTATCATTTCTGTTCCTCTGGGGTCAGTGTTGCTGATGTGGCTGCTTTGTGCACCAGGATGGTGGGCTCTTCTGTTGCGTCCAAGATCCCCTGAGTCACAGGCTCCATTACCACTGGGAGGGAGGGTGGAGGCCGGCTGGGGTCATGCAGGTGCCTCTGCCGTGTCCAGTGTTGTCAGGTTTGCAGGGTCCACCACTGCAGGTGGTAGACCACGGGGCTAGAGTCACAGGCACCTCAGCAGCTGGTGGGCCAGTATCCTAGGTACCACTGCCACTGCTGCCCAGCTACTTGTGGCTGCAGGCACTGCTGTGGCCAGGAAGCCAGAGTCATGTGTACTGCCTCCCCTGCTACTCGTGGGTTCTCTGGGGCTGCAGGCTCAGCTGCCATGGTGGGGAAGGCCGGGATTACAGGCACCACCTCCACTGTTCCCTTGGTTCTGCCTCTTCTCTGTGTTCCAATCAACCCACCTGTTTTTCTTTCTTTTTTTTTTTTATACTTAAATGTTGGGGCAAGAGGGGGCACCAGAAATCATGCAGGACTCAGGACAATTAATTGTGTATGGCACTATCCACAGAGTACAGGATGTTGGTATTCCCGGCTCCCACCCTCTAAGTGCCAACAGATCGTGTCCTAATCACCTTGACAAATAAAAATGCCCCTGTGTATTTCCAAAATGCCCCACCTCACCTCCCAGTTCCACCACCTGAATGAAATTAGAACATTTTCTAACACCATACACAAAAATAAAATGTATTAAAGACCTAAATGTAAGGCCAGACACTATAAAACTCTCAGAGGAAAACATAGGCTGAACACTCTCTGACATAAATCGCAGCAAGATCTTTTTGGATCCACCTCCTAGAGTAATGAAAAAAAACAAACAAATTGGACCTAATTAAACTTAAAAGCTTTTGCACAGCAAAGGAAACCATAAACAAAACAAAAATACAACCCACAAAATGGGAGAAAATATTTGCAAACGAAGTGACCAAGGGATTAATCTCCAAAATACACAAACAGCTCATGGAGCTCGATATCAAAGAAACAAACAACCCAATTAAAAAAATGGGCAGAAGAACTAAATAGACATTTCTCCAAAGAAATGTCTCCATACAGACGGCCAAAAAGCACATGAAAAGATGTTCAACATCACTACTTATTAGAGAAATGCAAATCAACACTACACTGAGGTATCACCTCACACTGGTCAGAATGGCCATCATCAAAAAAGTCTACAAACAATAAATGCTGGAGAGGGTGTGGAGAAAACAGAGCCCTCCTACACTGTTGGTGGGAATGTAAATTGGTACAACCACTATGCATAAGAGTATGGAGGTTCCTTAAAAAACTAAAAACAGAACTACCAAATGATCCAGCAATCCCACTCGTGGACATATATCCAGAGAAAATCCTAATTCAAAAAGATACGTGCACCCCAATGTTCAATGCAGCACTATTTACAATAGCCAAGGCATGGAAGTAACCTAAATGTCCACTGACAGAGGAATGGATAAAGAAGATGTGGTACATACATACAATGGAATATTACTCAGCCATAAGAAAGAATGGCTTATGTTCTTTGCAGCAACGTGGATGGACCTAGAGATTATTATACTAAGTGAAGTAAGTCAGAGAAAGACAAATATCATATGATATCACTTATATGTAGAATCTAAAAAAAATTATACAGATGAACTTATTTATAAAACAGAAACAGACTCACAGACTTTGAAAACAAACTTATGGTCACCAAAGGGGAAATGTGGTGGGGAGGGATAAATTAGGAGTTTGGGATTGGTATATACACTACTATATATAAGATACATAGTCAACAAGGACCTACTGTACAGCACAGGGAACTCTACTCAGTATTCTGTAATGAGCTATATGGGAAGGGAATCTGAGAAAAAAATGGATATATGTATATGTAAGACTGAATCACTTAGCTGTACACCTGAAACTAACACAACATTGTAAATCAACAGTACTCCAATATAAAAATTTTTAAAAAAAGCATCAGCAGTCCTGGTTTTAACAACAACAACAAAAAAAGCAGCAGCAGCAGCCCTGGTTTAGATGGGAAGGGGGCAGGCAGGAAGGAATCACAAGAGATGTGCTGCTTGCTGGGTGGTTTGAGGTTGGTGGTGTGAAATCAGATTCAGAGTTAAGAAAGGTGTCCTGAGCAGATCCCACATGCTGGGGGCTTCTACCTGTATTCATCCTACTATCTCACCTAAGCCCTCTCTTAAGCCTTTGAAGAAGAGCTGGGACTGTCACATGAGACAGCCAGGAAGAGGGGGAGCTGAGAGTTCACTCATTCGCTCGCTCACTCACACAGTCGTTCTTCCATATGATGCATGATCCCTGGGTCCCTGCCTGCTATGCTTCAAGCAAGCCCTGTGCCCACTGCCTGGCCATACACTGTTGAAAAACTCAGACTCGGTTCCTACCCATGTGGGGCCTGCCAGGTAGCGCAAGTGCACCTGGGGAGAAGGGAAACTAAGAGACGCACTGTTAAAGAGCGGGAAGAGGAAGTGATAGGCGGGGCGGGCACGAATGGGAACAGACCCCAATTCAAGAAGATCCAGGAGACAGAGTAGTAAACTGGCAGGGCTCTGGGAAGACACGCAGGCTAGTGAGCAGGAAGGGCTGGCAACAGGAATGGGTGGGCACGGGGAACGGAACAGAGGAAAGTGCTCTCTGGAGAACAGGAAAAGGAAGGCGCAGGAGGAAGCATTGTGAAGAGGCTGTTCCTGCAGGCATGCAGTTTTAAATAGTACCCCCTGCTTTAGCCGGATCAGCACGTCCCACCCTCGTCCCTTCCCCGTAGCAAATTCTCCCCTCCCTGAGTAGCTAGAGAAGCAGCCTCAGCCCCTGGCCCCAGCAAACCCTCCCTAGCTGAGAGAGCAGCGCAGCTGACAAAAAGCTTCTGAGGAGCTGCAGCGAGATGTGTGTGAGCTAGGGTAAGGTCCTAGTGCAGGGACCCGCCCGCACACAGTGTTTATCCTGCCCGACCACCAGGCACTCTCAGAAGCGGAAGGGGGTGGGCAGACAGAGCATAATGATTGTGTGTATTATGCCAGGTGTGTTTTAAAGGCAGCCCCAGCACCTCCTGAATGTACTGTTTTCATCACAGTCATTCTGCATGTCAAATAAAAACTAGAATTGCTATCAGGCTACAGGGTGGCTGGAGTTTTCTCATCTGTTACATAGAAGATGAAGCTGTTTTTCAGACCAGAAGCACTAATGCATATGGAGGTGCTTCACAAACTACAAAGAGCTCTAACTCAATCAGCACTCTTGGTTGAAGGCAAGCAGCTCTGGATAACTTACACAGAAAAGGCTTTCAGGGGTTCACACTACCCTCAAAATGACAAAGCAATGATGGCAGGAAAAGTGCACAGGAATCAGCAGCTCTACAAGATCAAAAAGCAGAAAACGCAACACCATCTTTCAGCAGGAACAGCCTGGCAGCCCTCAGAATACTCCCCCTGCCTTGGCAAATGACTCCAGAGTAAGTGACACAAATATAAAGGGAATAAGAATTCAAGTCCTCATGGAAGTGTCCACTGACCAAACTGATGTCAAAGGCCAGCGCCACAGCTGTCAGAGAAGGAGAGAGTGTACATGGCCCCTCTGACTTCCATCAGGATTCTTACGATGAGTATTTCCCCCAAATTGGGAAAGGGACTGAATACGAGGCGGCCAAGAGAAAAAAAGAAAAAAGGAAGATGGCAACCATAGGCTCCGTACATATTAGATCTTATTATATATTGTTTTCTACTTATATACGCAAGGTGGTATGATAGTGAAAACCCTCAGCCCTAGAACAACAAAGACTTCTGCTAAATACACGTGCAGTAGAGGGACTTCCCTGGTGGTCCAGTGGTTAAGAATCTGCCTTCCAATGCAGGGGATGCAGGTTCGATCCCTGGTCGGGGAACTAAGATCACACATGCTGCAGGGGAACTAAGCCCGTGCGCCGCAACTACTGAGCACTCGAGCCACAACTAGAGAGCCTGTGTGCCACAACTACGGAGCCCACATGCTCTGGAGCCCACGCACCACAACTAGAGAGAAGCCCGTGCGCCTAAAGGAAGAGCCTGCGTGCCGCAACTAAGACCCGATGCAGTCAAAAATTTAAGGAAAAAAAAAAGTACATTAGAGTGCTGGAGAATGACGGTGTGGCTCAGGAAGACTCAGACTCTCCATCCAAAGGGGTCTCTGAGGACATAAGAGTGGAATCAAGTCTTTCTCAGAAACTTAGCTTCATAAACTCAGTTTTGGGAAATTCCTTTTGCCTAAATTTCCTCATCTACATGATAGGAATAAATATGTCCTCCTACGTCAAGGATATGCTGGAGGAAAAAACACTATGACTTTTGGGCCACAAATACCTCAGAGTATGTGGGACTATGAAGACCAAAGGTTACCTTTGTGTTCATACACCACCACTCTCAGAAAGAATGAACTGACGTGCCTCGGTTAACTGTATCGGTAAAATGGGTATTTTTATGAGTACCTACCTCATAGTATCCTTATGAAAATTAAATGAGTTAATATATATATAAAGTGATTGGTACCATACCTGGCATAGAATAAGTATTCAGTAAATTGTAGTTACTAAAGTAACTATAGTATTATAGGAATTATTGTTATCCAGTGTTCAGGCAGGCGTTATACAAGGTACTGAAAAGTAAGTTCTACAGGTCTGCCCCAAGGCAAGTGAAACAGTATAGTATTGAGTCTAATATAAGAATATTAGACCTCATTTCTCAAAGATGGGAGTAATCGGAAATGTACAAAAGCTAACTATTTACAGTACAGATATACTGCACTGCAAAGTGCCCCTCAGACGTAAAATTGAAACTGAGAGTGGAACTGATATTCCCAAGAGATGAAGCAAAAAGTGGGGGAGGTCTCAATGTATCCTCCAGGGCAAATAAATGCTTGTGGGTGTTCCTTTTGCCTCAAGATCAAGAGCTGGTGTGTAGGAAGGGCTCCATTGTAGCTGAGGGCTGGCTCCCTGTCAGCATCGGTTCCTTCAAGATGCTTCTTCCCAAACCTGCCTTCGTGCCAGCAGTGAGTCCCATCATTACCAGTTTCTGTTCCTTTGGTACTTCGTGTCATGGTTACTTATTACCCCTTTTAATAAAGTAATGCATAATGTGACAAACTGCGTCTCTCCGTGAAAAACATAAAGCCACTGAGGGAAGGAACGGTGTCTTCTGCATCTTCTTGTCTCCAGGACTTAGCAATGTCTTTTTCCCAATAAAAGTGTGTTGGGTTCCATGGAATGGTTCCCAGGTAGGAGTGTCAAAAGAAGCTAAAACAGACTGCCCCAAAGGGCTGTTAAAGGCCCAGTAAACTTGTGACTCGCATTTGATAAGCACCGGGAGAATAGTAGTCAGTGAAAAACTCAGGAGTTGCGGAGAGTATGAGGACCTAAGGCTTTCCTGACCCCTGGAGCAGGTAGCAAATCTTCTACTAGTTCATCTATCTCTTTTCTATGCACGTTTGAACAACACAGGAGAAGTCCACCTATAAGGGAGCACTGGGAGGCTCTGAAGTTGCGCAGCTGAGGTTCTGGGCAGCAAGCATTTCCCTGGAGGGGCTGGGAACCATGTCTCCTGTCCCCGCAGTCACCCCTTGTGTCCTATAGATCTACTTCACGCAGGTGCAGGGAGCAGCTCCTCATGGGCCTGTGGGCCTTCCCTCCTGAGGGGCAACTCAGAAGAGGGAGAAACTGGGTAAGTTACTGTCCCCTGAGATCACTAGAGTTGATCCCAAGGCCACATTTTTACTCACCGTCTCCCCTTTCCCCCCTCCCCTATCCATTCTACATCCCCTTTACCCTCAGCTCTCACGTAGGCAGGTCCTGGTGGCTCACCTGGTGGTGTGACCCAAACCTTTATTCCTGAGGGGTCTGAACACTTGCTAATCAAACCCTCCTCAGGCTGGGTTGCTGCATGTGTCTACTCACAGTTATAACGGAGCAAAGGAGTCCAGCAGATGCCCACCTGAAGCACCTGAGTCTCACACATATTCCTCCTTGCTCCCCTTGTGTAAACGCAGCCTTCCTCCTCCCGATGACCAGGGTCAGTTACCCCTGCTGCCACGGCAACTCCTCTCTTGCCTGCTGGTCCCTGGGCACAAAAAGTTCAAAGTGCCCTTTGAACTTTTTACCCCATAGCAGCAGCTTTACCATATAGTTCAATGGGACCTTTATTGTGCCCCTGTCAATAGTGTGTTCTCTTTGGGGGCCAGAAACTCCAACCATGCAGAGCCCAGAGTTGCAGGGAAAGGAAGCACAAAATTCCGCAGCGGGTCATTAGGAATGACAGTAAACAAGGCCATCCCTGCCCCCACCGCTTGGTTTCCAGACCCTTATATCCTTCCTACTGAGGACACAGCACCCTACAGAGGTCTCCGATTTAATAAAGACACCTTGTTCTGAATGACGGCACTCCATCCTTTCAGAGTGCTTTCTCAGAGCTGACGCTTCAATTGTTGAGTAGAGAAGGCCCTCCCAATCCATTGGGCCAGTTACCTCTGAGTGGAGCAGTACACAACACAACCAGAGGACCCCTGGTCACGACCCTCTCCCACACCCCCTCCATTTGAAAGTGTATCCCCTGGTTGGATGCTCTGCTATATGAGATTCCATACCTGTGGATCAGACATTCCTTAAGCCTCCAGACAGAAATGCCGGTTGAGGCTCTGTAGGCAGCAAAAACAGACAATATTCATTTACAGTTTGCCTCGGGGTTATGTTAACTCTCCCACCTCCTATCATATTATAGTCTGAGAACTCTGGACCTCTTAAATATCCAAGAGAACATCACACTGATCCATTACACTGATGACTTCCCTGATTGGACAGGACAAGCAAGAAGAGGCTAGAATGCTACAGTCAGTAAGATGCTTGTGCTTCAGAGGATGGGACATAAACCCTATGGAGAGTCAGAAACAGACCATTTCAATGACGTTTTCAGAAGTCTACTGGTCAAGGGTATTCTGGGATAGCCCTTTCTAAAGCAGAAGACAAATTGCTGCATCTTACAACCATGTCACAAAGAAGGAAGCACACTGTCTTACAGACCTCTTTGTGTTCCCCAGGGATATTTCTCTGGCCCACATACTGAGCGACACAGTGTTGAGTGGGGCCGGAGCAGGTAAGGGTGTTGCAACAGGTCGAAGCGCAGTGCAGGTAGCCCTGCCAGCTGACCCCCACGGTGTTGGAGGGGTCAGTGGTGGGAAAAGATACAGTGTGACCACTACATGGATCTGTGGATCCAGTGGGCCCACTGTAAGCTGGACTTTACCCAGGACCTCACTTTTCACCTGGTCCTCATAGGCCCCCAATCCAACAGGAGAGCCAGGATGCTCCTTTGGGTCTCTAGGTATCAGTGTCAGCTCAGAACCTTTGTCCAATAACCCAAGTAAATGGCCATAGGTAGATTCTTTTGAGGAAAGACTGGAGGAATCGCCACAGTATATACTTGCCACAGTGTTGCAGGGTCCGTCCTTCAGCCACTTCTTCAGTCAATGGGTTCCAGATCTGAAAACTGACTCAAGTCTGAGAACTGAGCAAGAGATCATGACTTTTTCTTAAAGTGACTGCTCTCAGCCTCTTGCTCCAATTTTGTTGTGTGTTTTTGTTTTTGTTTTTGTTTTTGGGGCGCACACCACACAGCTTGTGGAATCTCAGTTCCCCAACCAGGGATTGAACCTAGGTCACAGCAGTGAAAGCACCAATTCCTAATCGGTAGAACACCAGGGAACTCCCGTGTTTTGGGGTTTTTTTTTTTAAATAGATGAAAGATCAGCAAACATGGCCCCACGGGCCAAATCGAGACAACCACCTGTTCTTGTAAACAAAGTTTTATTGAAAGACAGCCACATACATTTGTTCACATATTATTTATGGCTGCTTTTGTGCTATAAACAGCTGAGTGGAGCAGCTGTGACACAGACCATGTGACCTTCAAAGCCTAAAATATTTACTCTCTGGCCCTTTACCTAAAAAGTTTGCTGACCCCGTTACAGATGCTAAGCATCTTGTCAACTGTCTGCCTATTTTGCCCCTAGGTGCAAAATCGACACGGTGTCCCATTAGCCATCTCCACAACCCCCTGCTGGCAAAGCCCACTGATTGCCCTCTGGCCTTGCCTTTTGGTGAGGGAGGTAATTATGGCCTCCTGGCTTCTGGCAGCTAAGTGCCACCTCTTGGCCTCTATGAACCCCATAGATGCTAACAAGCTCAGTTTGTAACCGTCTGTCCTTCCATCATCCCCAGCCTCCAGAACTTCTTAGTGATGTTGGTGCCCCTCTCATCAGTACACTTTGATAGCTTGGTGACTGGTGTGTCCTCTCAAGGGATGCATCCTCTGGTGGGTCTTTTGGCTTACATAATAGAGCCCTTCCAGCATGTCCACTTTCCTCAGCCTCTTTATTCCTTCCTGGACTGTCTGCTGGAGTGAAGGAGAGAAGCAGAGGTTGGGGAGAAGCATCCTAAACTGCTAAGCAGAATTTCATCAAAGCCAATGGGGAGTCCCTGAGCCAAAGCTGACATCACAGAAGTCCCATGTCTCCCAGGGAGCGGACCATTGGCTGGAGGCAGCCTGGAGAAAGCGTGCCTCAGTACAAATGCAGGGGGGGGCCTCAGAGCACTGTGGCCAGAGCCCTTGGTCAGCTATGGTCCACTAGTTAGAGGTGTGTGAGACATAGTCTCACGGTGACAGCAGGAGCACAGAATGAAGATTAGGGTGGGTGTGTCAAAGCCTGATTTACATGCCAGTCTGCATCCTTAATAACAGGTCTAACTTCTAAGGGGGCACAAGCTGCTGCTCAGAACGACACCTCTCTTAGGAAAGGAGGGTGAATCAGGAGAATAAGAGGCTCCGGGATGGACTGCAGAGAGGCAAGGTGTCTCATGTGTGCCTCTCCTCCTCTCTCCTCGCCATTATTCTTTCAATCCAGACAGGAAAGGTACATCTGCCCTCATTCAGAAGCGATCTCTTCCCAGCTCCCTCATTGTGCGAGGGTAAATTCACGGACCTTAGGATTCTTCTGAGGCCCAGGCTGTGAGGTAGTTAAAGGCTACAAAAATGTCATCTGAGATGAGTGCTTTTGCCTGGATGCTGCCACTGCACCAAGCAGATGGACTGGTGAAGCAACAGCCCATAAGCCAACATTCCTTGAGAGCCATGGGATACAAGGTGTCTCATAATGTTAATGCCAGAAGAGTCTTAGGGATCACCTCCTGTCTGCATGTTTACCCCTGAGGGAAACTGAACTGCTCAGGGGCCTCCAGTGAGGAAATCTGGCTTCTCGTCCTGTGTTCTTCCCCCAAAGCCATAAAAGTGCAAAAAGAGATGGAGCCGAGTGGGCAGAAATGAAGACCCAGAAATGCAGGCTGAGCAAGGCAACATCCATGCTTGCTTGAGGTGGTGGTGGTGGTGGTGAATGTCTCAAAACAGCTGTAATGGGAATGTCCTGGCCCTTCTGGAGTCACTCACTTCTCCCAGCAGCTCTGCCCTTCTTCCGTCTACTCCAGCAGTAGCAGCATCTCAAGGGAAGGCTCCTGAGCCGCATCTCACCCAGGTGCAGTCTCACCGTTGCTTGTTTCTATTGCAGAAATGTGGAGCTTCAGAGTCAGTCTAAAATTAAAACAGCCTTGCAGGAAAATCAAAGAAGAGTTCTGTGCATTCTTCCTACCAGGCTCTCCTAACAGGGAAACCCATGCTTCCTCCACTTCTTCCAATATTATCAGACTGGATTAAACAAATTAGCAGATGGTTTGTCCACATAATTCCCTATCACTGGTATAGCTGTAGAGAAAGATTTAAAGTAAAACTCCCAAGCCTATTTCTATCTCTGGTCCTAGGGTCTCTAGCCCAAGAAAACTCCCCAGCAACGGGGTAGTTTTGGGTTTCTCCCAGAATCAAATTCAGCTCCACCACTTGCAGCTGTGTGATCTGGGCAGTTATCAGACTCAATGTGTCTCAGCTGTCCTCATCTGTAAAGTGTCCTCATCTATAAAATGCTGATAAGGATATGGTGTTAGGGTGGTAACTGCTAAAGTTGTTGTTATGAGACGTCGTGTATAAAGCACCTGGCATATAACAGATGCTCAACAGAGCTAGGGCTCTGAACTTTAGGCTTGGGAATGAGCTGGAAGTAGATGTGGGATTAGAAATCCAGCCAGAGATGAGAACACTCTAAGAAACTGGATAATACAAGGGAAAAACCCCAGCAAGCAATGAGAGTAGGTGTGTGGCTGGCAGCAGCACTGCTCCTACCTGGGTGCTGGTCAGTGTGCTGGTCAGTGTTATCTTCTTCCTTGAACTCCTGGATTAGCAGGCATGGAAACACATAATCTCCTAAATAGCATCCTTATTATTAAATTAGATAGTGCACACTAAAACACTTTGAAAGATATAACATGCTAGGGAAACTAAATGGCAACGCTAGATGCTTAAAGTTGCAATAAATAAAGAATTGTTAAGGTTATCTCATAAATAAGGGAAGTAGGGGATGGGAGGGTGGTACTGTGGAAAACAGGAATCTTAGCCCAGTAATTAAATCCCATAGGGACCTAAGAAAAGCCCAGCACCCAGGTCACACAGAGCCTTATACAGGAAAATAGCTCGGGATCCAAGATATTTTGAGGGATCTATGACCTTGTCCCCTTTCAGAAGTAGAAGTTCATGGATCCCTACTCCTCCCCACATAACACTCAGCTGTTCTGTCTGCTTCCGTGTGTCTTCTCAATTTCTCCTTCAATTACTAAAGGCCTGATTCTCTCCGAGTATTCTAATACATATTCCCAAGACAGTAACCGACTAGGGCAATGAGATACTCTACGTCCCCATCTAGGCAGAGTTTTTCCTGCCAGGCTAATTATTCCACCACTGAGCCCATGGGTTGGCTGCCCTTGGGCCACGTGTTAACCCCAGATCCTATCAGCAAAGGCCCAATGGGGACAGTCAGGTGAATAAAAGCACAGAACTCCTGAGAACTTTGCCCACAGCAAGATCTTTGGCCTGGAATGTTTTTCTTAGAAAAGTATTCTGAGCATGGTGGATGATGATAGACGATGGGAGAAGGGCGGTGGAGGGGGGCGGGGGACGACCGTCAAGCCTAACATCAAACTAAAAGATTCAAAAAGTTAGAAAAATGTAGTTTTAAACCTGATGTTTCACAGATCACTTTCAAACATCTCACTCAGACCATACAGAAAACCCTGACTTACCAAAAACACTATAGTTGAAAACGCTTAGGCCAAACTTCATCAAACTAGTTGAGACGATACAGAATTTGTTGACTAGGGGAGCAGAGTACCACAAGATGGCAGCATTGTCCCTTCTGTGCCTCATCAGGTTTTAATTTTAAGATGTGCTCATCTGTTGAGCCTGCTCTAAAACTGCCCACCTCTTCCTAGAAGCCATTTTTAAGAAAACTGAACAGCCCCTAATTAATATAGAAGGTATAAAGCTACAATTGATGTAGCATCTATTTTGCTGCAGTCCCGTACACATATTATCCCTGAGCTCTGTTTATTCCCAAGATCTTGGGACTATCTTTTTTTTTTTTTTTTTTAGTCTAATTGAGTATGTAATCAGGGATGGAAGCAGTGGCTCAGGTTATCCAAGGATTACAGACTCCCAAGCCATGTTTCAATTTCAGGAACTTAATCTTTTTATTTTAATAGTCCCTATTTGGCATTTATGTAATCCAGGTTTTTATTATAGCTATTTTTAATATCTGTTTATTTCTCTTACTAGATTCAATTCAGTCTCAATCATGATGGCTAATTTTATGTGACAACTTGGCTAGACCATGGTACCTAGATATTTGGGCAAATATCAGTCTAGATGTTGCTGTGAAGGCATTTTTTAGATGAGACTAACATTTAAATCAGCAGACTTTAAGATTACCCTCCATAATGTGAGTGGACCTCAACCAATGAACTGAAAGTCTTAAGAAAAAGACTAAGAAAATTCCCCCTGAGAAAGAGGGAATTCTGCCTCCATACTGCCTTTGAACTCAAGCTGCAACATCAACTCTTCCCTGCGTCCCCAGCCTGCTGGCCTGCCCTGCAGATTTTGCAATTGCCAGCTCCCACGATCATATAAGCCAATTCCTTAAAATAAATATCTCTGTCTCTACGTCTCTACGTCTCTACCTCTACCTCTACCTCTCTCTCTCTCTCTCCACACACAGACACACACACATACACACACACACACACACACACACACATTCATTCTGTTTCTCTGGAGAACCCTGATTAATAACTATAGGCCAGGCACTACTGCACCATGGAACAGAAATGACTAAGAAATATCCTCGATCTTGAGAGACATGTGAACACATAACAATACTGTAAATGCTAAGGCAAATGTATTAAGTACTATAGAACACAAGAAAAAAATTCTTTGGGAAGTGGTTTGAAAAACCATAAGGAAGAGACATTTGAGTTGCAAAGAACAAATAGGTGTCTAACAGGAAGATATTAAAGAACCAAGGATCCTAGGGGAAATCCTGTGAACAAAAACAGGCATGCACAAAGGGGCAAAATAAGCACCATCCCCACATGTGAATATGTGACTTCAAGATACCATGATATAACACCCAACATTTCTTGAGCTCTTCCTATTTTGTTACGGGCTTTTATATGGATATCATAAAACCTCATAATAACCTTATGAAGCCAGAAACACCTATCCCACCTTTACAGTTTAGGAAACTGAAAGGTACCCAGGGTTTAAGCAAGTCCAAGGCCCTAAAAATCAAGCAGGAATATAAACCACAGCAGTCTGACTTCAGGTCCACAATCCTAACCACTATATTACGAAGGTTCTACATCCTTTAAAATTTAAAGGTTTATGATCAAAGCAGAGGCCAGGAAACTTCAGGTCTATATACATGTATGTTTTTACTTCTTAGTATTTATTCTCTTGTACTAAGTGTTCAATATACTTTTTGACTCTCTTTTCCAAAGTCCTAATAAAAGTCAAACCTGGAATAGGAGTGAGCAGCACCCACACACGCTTATCCAAATTTGAGCACTGCAGGCCTCCTGAAGCACTTTAGGAATATACATTATTTAAACCAGAATGAACAGCAGGCTACCACCTTTTCTTCAGTTTACGATGAAGTGACAGTAGGGGGCAACCTCATCTTAAAACAGGTGGATATTATTAATTTATTATTCTTCACAAGCCTATAAGCCTCCTTTATTAAAGGTATGTAAAAGACACATCACCTTTCCCTTCTACCTCAGACTTGGCCTTTCCTTTTCTCTTTCTCTATTACCATCCCCAACCCACCCCAAATTTCACCGATCTTCTCTTTGACTGCCCTTCCTTCACGTTGTATTTCTTTGGAATTTCTGCTTTAAGTGCTTTTTAAACTAGTCATTAGAACCATCTCCCTTGACTACTCCCCTTCACTCTCTTAATGGCTATGAAAATAAACCTAGTTTCACCCAAATGTTAACCTGAAGACTAGATGGCACCTGGCCTCATACATGCAAGCAGAGCTAAAACAGTGTGAATAAGCTATCAATAGAACAAATCTTAAATATCTGATTCATCTGTACAAGCATAATATCTGAACAAATATGTAAAATAGGAACTATCTTGATCCAAAAGGAAAGCCCAGAAACTAAGTAACTTTTAAAAATATGTGCACAGTGAGGTCTGAAGGTTTAATGATTAAGAATCATTGCTTTAGGGACTTCCCTGGTGGCGCAGTGGGTAAGAATCCGTCTGCCTATGCAGGGGACACGAGTTCGAGCCCTGGTCCGGGAAGATTCCACATGCTGCAGAGCATCTGGGCCCATGCGCCACAGCTACTGAGCCTGCGCTCTAGAGCCCGGGAACCACAACTACTGAAGCCCGCGTGCCTAGAGCCTGTGCTCTGCAACGTGAGAAGCCCAAGCACCGCAACAAAGAGTAGCCCCTGCTTGCCACAACTAGAGAAAAGCCCATGCATAGTAACAAAGACCTAACGCAGCCAAAAATAAATAAAATAAAAATAAATTAAAAAAACAAAAGTAGTAGCTATTATTCTTATTCTCAAATAGTGAAGAACTTTATGAAGTTGGGTTATTGGTAGAATCTTTTCGTAACACTTTCAATCACCTTTCTGAAAAGGATTTCATGAGCCGACCAGTCATTTTGTGACACAACCTACAGAGAACATTAAGAGGAAGATGACAGGAGAGGAAAGCAAAGGAAAGGAATGTCTGAAATAAAGTACATAAAGGGAAGTGTACAGTGCTGTGTGCACACCAGTGCTTGATAAATGATACTGGATAATTCATAGACCTTTCTTTTCTTTATTAAATGTGTAAAAAGGAGTCCTCATTTTACAAGCTCAAAATCAGACAAGTATATGAGGGTATATAATTGGCATATTTATAAACTGTATCCACCCAAAAATTCACTGCGGACACAATCCATACTACATTCAACGTCTGCATATTTACATGATACCTCCTACAAAGTAAATACAAAATTAACTCCCATCACTTTAGTTCAGTACATATATGATATAGTTTCAAAACAAAGGCAATTTTTTTCAACTAAAACACCATAGGCAATTTTTTTCAACTCAAGTACCAATTCATAATTTTGTGCAAAAATACAGCAAGACTAATTATAAGGGTTCTCTTCAGTTTTAGTCAGTAAGATATGTTTGTACACTACTGAGATACAGCTAAAGTTTTAGATTTTAATTACCAAAGTAACAGTACTTCTGATTTACAATTGACCTAAAAATAGTGGATCCTAATATATATTCTTGACATTTTAAAAAATCTTCAAAATGTAAGTAATACATTTCTAAAAGTACATGTGCCTTGCCATTCATTCAATAAACATGATTTATTTAAATATAGGTCACAAAAGTTCAATTAACCAGAATTCTATACCTATTTCCGGCCTGCTATTTATTTCAGTCTTAAATCTGACTTTATATCAAAAGCAGCAGTTTAAGAATTTATTTAATAAGATTAATCCCAAGAGTTACTGGGTAGCTTTCAAACTATTTCACTCCTTATAAATATAAATCACTAGAAAGTCTAGACCAGTGGTTCCTTGCATTGGACTTATCTGGGGGGCTCTTTAAAATGTGCATGGGCCCTACCTAAGAACTAATGAGTAAAAATCTTCAAGAGTATATTTTTTTAAAGTTTCCAGGTGCTAATATGCAGCCCAGTGTGGAAACCTCTGACTAGACCAGTGGTTCTCAACTTACAAGGTACATCAGAATCACTTGAGGAAATTTTTTAAAAAGGAAAAAAAGAGAAAAACAAACAGATCTGCTTCAATAGATTGAGAGTGGTGTCCAGGAACCAGCATTTTAAACAATCATTGCAGTTGGCCACCACAAATCACTCTAAGAAACAATGCACAGCCTTTGTCAGGTTATCAATGAGTACATTCAGCAGTTTAGGTGACACTGTCCTGCCAGTGCTAATGATCCTGCCCTAGGAGTTTTAGCCAGTGTTTGAGGGCAACACATAGCCTTTAAAAATAAAATATATTTATACTCTTAAACATAAGGTCAAAACCAAGAGAACTGTGAGATAATAATTCACTCACTAAAGAAGGGAAAGGTTTTCAAACAAATTTTTTAAACCTTTAAACAGACCAGTTCTTAGCACTCGACGTAAATCTAATGCCTTCTCCATCATTGGTTAGCCTGATATGTGATCAGAGGTAGTGAGTGATTCCAGCTTACCAAATGTAACGTAGATTATAAAAGATACACATTCTAATCATAATCTGTAATCTAATCTGTACAGTCTCTATGTAAGAGATTGGACATCATGGATATTAAGTAATACTAAAACAGTGAATAATACACTCTCAATTTAAAACAATGAAACTTCATAATATTTCCCTCACATAATAAATTTCTACATGTAATATTGGGGGAGGGGGATCTAGAAAACACTAAAGGTATCATGCTGCCTCTTTTGTGAAGAAGCTATTTACTAATTTTCCACCATTCTTGTCATTATCTATAAAATGGGTAGTTGGTATGTATCATTCTACCTTAAGAATTTTTTTTAAAAGCACAGAAAAAGTAACCACATGTTAAGACCACACAACAAATCAGAGGATAGCTAGAACTAGCAGTAAGACTTTCCACTTGGAAAGCTGGGTTCATTATCTTATCAGCTTGACAACTGTATCTCACAGTGTGTGATGACTGTTACTAAGAATTATAAACATTTAAACACTTTTGAGTGTGTGAAAGCTACATCACCCCTGCCAAACTTTAGGAATAGATATAATCTACTTTGAACCCAGAAGCAGCATAAGGAAAAAACAGCAACAACAAAGCTAGGAAGCAGATATAGTATATGGTTAGTGGAATCTACACGGCATCTTGCTCACCTATCCTATGTCTAAGATGCTACTATTTCCTGTGTACACACTTTTCTATCATGTTCTTCACAAAGGCTTATACCACCTCTTTTCCAGTGGCATATGAGATTAAACAGCTGGCAATTCTTCTCAACCAAACAATGAAAAGGCAACTGCCGAAACCCAGCGCTGTATTGCCAGAAAGGCAATTCATTTCATAAAATGAGAAACTGAAACTTTTAAATCCACACTTATTAAGAAGCTAAACAATTCATACTAATTTTTAACCACTTATAGTCTAGACTATTAAACCATTTTCCAGTTTATAAGTGACTTAAGGCCAAAATAATGAATTTTAAAAAGCAAAACAAAGTTGAAAAATTACATATAAAATATCCAAACCAAGTGATATTATGTCTTCTACTTAGGAAAAAAAGCTTCTTGAATGGCTGAAATGAAGATAGAGAGACAGCACTCATGGGAAAAGGATTTCAAAACATAACACAATGGTATAAGGCACTACCTTAACTTCAGTCTACACTGGGTCACCTTAAATCCAGAACATGAACAGGGGAAGGAAGGACACAAACATCCAACTTCTCACATCCTTTTAGCTGGTTTGGCAGTTAACTGCTTTTCTCTTTCAAATTCCTTCTCCCGTTGCTGCTCCCTTTCCAACTCTTCTTTTTGCCTCTTCTGCTGCAGTTTAAGTGCTCTTTTCTAAGTCAAAAAAATTTAAAAACCAAGAGAGCAAAAGGCTTATAGGTTATGGCCTAATTTAAAAGTAGTAGTGGTTTTAGAGAACAAACTAGTGGTTTATGGGGGAGTACAATATAGGGGTGGGGGAGTGGGAGGTTCAAACTACTGGGTGTAAGACAGACTCAAGGATGTATTGTACAACATGGGGAATATAGCCAATATTTTGTAATAACTGTAACTGGAAAGTAACCTTTAAATATTAAATTAAAAATAAAAAATTTTGAGTAATAGTGCTTTGATTTAAGGTAATCAATAAATAATAATAAATTTCATGTTTAACTTTTAAATTCGTTCAGGGTAACTTTTTTTTATTGAAGTATAGTTGCTGTATAGTATAAGTTACAGGTGGACAATACAGTGATTCACAATTTTTAAATGTTCTGGGAAATTTAAGGTCTCCTTGATAAAAAAGTTCTGTTACTCAAAACTCTTATTATTAAATGAGAAATACAGTGACATATTCAGAGAATGTGAGCCCACCAGCCCAGCTATTAGTAGAAAAGCCCAGAGTGGGGTTAATAAGAATGTGTTTTAAAAGAAAACAATGTACCATGAATTAAGTACCCTATTGCATATGAATATATAAGAAGTCAGAAAATGAATACTGAAGAAAAACAGACAATTAAACCTCTACTTCTATAAAGACTGTGAAAGAATTTTCAACTCACTTTTAACTTTGATGTCTTTTCATGAAGCATCAGCATCTCCTTTCTTATATTCACCAACTTGGCATGATAGTGTTTAGCTTCAGTGAACTTACGATGGAAAAGTAAATTTAAAAGTCAATTTAAAACAGACTGAAATATCAAAATGGATAAATAAATCAATACCTAAATTACAGTTCATTCTGCCTAAATTTGTCAAAATTTTTGAAGATCTAATTATCTCCATATTTTAATTCCAAGATTCAAATTTAATTTAAACCACTAGTAGGCTTTTGAGAATACTTGATTCAGTTCAGATTGATTAAAAGTTACTAAACATAAAATAGACATTTATATTCTGTACAGATAACATTTTGCCTTAAAAACATGCAATATAATTGGGAGATTGGGACTGACATATATACACTGATATGTATAAAACAGATAACTAATAAGAACCTGCTGTATAAAAAAATAAATAAAATAAAATTCAAAAAAAAACACCACGCAATATAATTCTCAAATTTTAGTAAGACTATCCAACAATGCTATCAGTTTCATTTAAGAAAAGTAAAACACTCTCTACTGCCTTTACAAGGGAGAGACTGAGCCAGGGTACACAGGACAGTTTAAGTGAAGTGTCTGCCCATCAGGAAAAACCAAGTTGTGGCCAGAGAGCCCTGAGAAGGCTGTGGACAAGTCTGATCATATTCTTTGGGCTTCTGAAGTCAGACCAAGGACAACAATCTCTGTAAGGACAACATTTTTCTTCCCAAGGAGTGATAAGTATAGACTTTCCATCTCTCCCAGAGATGGGAGAGAAGGAAAAAGAAACACCTCATTCTTAGGAAGGAAGGTAACAGAAAGAGAAGATCCGGTAAAAAAAAAAAGGAAAGAAGTGCCAGTAGAGAGATTAGCAGCCTTAATGTAGCTATAGTAAAGTCAGAGTCTGTCTAGAGTAAGAGTCTGTCTAGTCAGAGTAAGTCTAGAGCTTACAGACCCTCTTTCTCTCTCTCTGGGCTTCTATTTTTCAGTTCCTGAATGACAATCAAAACCACTCTTGGGTGACTTCCCTGGTGGCACAGTGGTTAAGAATCCGCCTGACAATGCAGGGGACATGGGTTCGAGCCCTGGTCCGGGAAGATCCCACATGCCGTGGAGCATAAGCCCATGCGCCACAACTATTGAGCTTGTGCTCTAGAGCCCGCAAGCCAAAACTACTGAGCCTGAGTGCTGCAACTAGTGAAGCCCGTGCGCCTAGAGCCCATGCTCTGCAACAAGAGGAGCCACCGCAATGAAGAGTAGCCCCGGCTTGCCACAACTAGAGAAAGCCCACGCACAGGAACAAAGACCCAACACAGCCAAAAATAAAATTAAAAAAACAAAAAACAACAATAAAAAAAACACCACTCATGGGCTGAGAGAAGGAAAAAGAGCAAGACTTAGTTTCTGCGACTTAGTTTCTGCCCTTTCAGATGGAAGCGTCAGTATTACATATGCTTGGTTCATTCATTCAACAAATATGTAGCTCTGCTGCAACATGAACTCAATGGAGAAGACAAAGACCACCTCCTTCACAAATCAAGAACTACTGAGTAGAAGACTTTGTATTTACTACCACAGGCCTCTGCCTAATACTACAGAAGGTGGACTTGGTTTCTGATTGTTATAAAAGGAAAACATTAATAAGCCACATTTTTCCAATGAAAAGTCCATTCTTTGACGTATATATGAAAGTCCACAAAATCATGCAAACTAAGCTATTTCTAATGTTCCGGGTAAAGAGAAAGGTAGCCACAAGTTCCTTATTTCTGTTAATTCTCCATTTCCTAAAATAAAGAGTATTAGTTCCTCTCATCAAAAAGCTATAAAGTTTCTGATGAAATTCAACTACTGTCACTTAAATTGAAAGATATAAAGGGGATGTAAAGGACCCTCAAACAGTCTATTTCAGTGTTAATTTGTTATGACATTATGAAAATACCATACAATTAAATAAATACTAATTTTAAAAACCATGTACTTGATAAAGAGAGATGTGCTTTCCTTAAGGGGAAAAATAGTACCTCCAAAGTTCCTTACTTTTACTTCTCTTTTATTAGTCTTTAATTATGAGCAGATCTATTCCAGACTTTCATATATAAGTTCAATTTCCTATCACAAGTTCCTATCACAAATACTTTCAAGTATTTGAAAGCTAATAATTCAAGACAATAGAAGGTCTAATAAAGTAAATCAAGGTTTCCTGTTAAACAACAAATTCTAAACTTTAAAAATTAGAGGAAAACATATGTAAGTATCTCAAACATACATAAGCACAAAGTTGGGAGGATAAACCTAGCTATTTCTAAAATAAGATGTCATTAAGCTATGTCAACTAAATCATACTTACCAAAGCATTAATATCCAACATAGAATGACATTCTTTAAATTTTGAAATCTCTTGTTCCAGTGTGTCTAATAATACAACTTGGTTCTGTCTGAAACAAAAGCACACAGCCAAAATAAACTTTACATACTTTAAGTGATGGTTCATTAAAAGCAACCACATTCATCTTGGTTAATGTTAAAAGTAGAAATTAAGTTGGAAATTTATTGACTCTCCAAGGCTTATTTAGTTTATCATAATCTTTTTCAAAATAATATTCCAAAGCCAAAATAATATTCCAATATTCTGATAATTAAATACGTCTTTTATTCTTGCCTCAATTTCAGATTTGAATAACATCAAACCATTTAAAATTATTTTATTACTTATTCCTAACAACTCTCTGTATTATCCCCCAAAAAGTTTTTTTATACTATCTTGCCCAAGAAACTTGATGTTTTATATATATTAAAATTGTAACATCATCATAAAGGAAGAGGAGCAGTGACTTTTTAGATTAGAGTTGGAAAAAAATGCAGTATCAAGGGATAATAATCAGTTGGTGTGATCTTGGAAATTTAGTTTCTCTGGACCTAAATTTCATTTACAAAGTAAGAAGGTCAGACCAAGTAATTTCTAAGACTCCTCAATAAAATCTGATTCAAAACTTGCTATTGAGGAAGAGAAGCCAACTTCTCTGATATTCTTCTCCAGATCAACCAATGCTAGGATCACAGGAATAAGTGACACTGCGGGGGGGGGGGGGGGGTCCCTTAATTAAATATTTTAAAGAATACTACAGACAAAGAAAAATATGACATGATGTGCTTGCAGAAGTATGCTAAACAGAGAACAACAATGAAAAAAAGAAATAGCAATGAAGAGACTGAAGGGCAGTTAAAACATCCCCACCATCTAGCACTGAGTATGGCATATCCTACAGGTCAAAAGTGTCCCTTCAGCTCTGACTGGAGACCACAGAAGGTGAAACCAGAATGGATGAGAGGAGAACCCAGCAAGCCAATGATCCAAGACAAGCAGGACAGCAAAAACAAACTGTTACAACTGGAAAACAATAAAAAATAAACAAAACCAAAAGTTGGTTCTTCCAAAATATTGATAAAACTGATAAACTTCTAGCTAGACTAACAAAGAAAAAGAGAGAGGAGATACAAACTACTAACATAATTTATGGAAGAGGGGTCATCACTACTTATCCCATGGACATTAAAAGGATAATAAAGGAATACTACAGGTAGCTCTATGCTCACCAATTTGATAACTTAGATGGAAATGACTAACTCCTTGAAAGACACAAACTACCAAAACTCACACAAGGAGAAACAGATAATCTAAGTAGGCCTATATCTATAAGTAGTAACCTTCCAGAGATCGAAGTACCAGGAACAGATGGCTTCATGACGATTTCTACCAAACATTTAAGGAAGAAATTATACCAATTCTCCACAATCTCTTTCAGAAAACAGAAGTAAAGGGAGTACTTCCTAATTCATTCTATGAGGCCAGCATTATACTAAAATCAAAACCAGATAAAGACATTATAAGAGGGACTTCCCTGGTGGCACAGTGGTTAAGAATCCACCTGCCAATGCATGGGACACGGGTTTGAGCTCTTGTCCGGGAAGATCCCACATGCCACGGAGCAACTGGGCCCATGCGCCACAACTACTGAGCCTGCGCTCTAGAGCCCACGAGCCACAACTACTGAAGCCTGCGCACCTAGAACGCATGCTCCACAACAAAGAAAAGCCACCACAAGGAGAAGCCCACACACCACAACAAAGAGCAGCCCCTGCTCACTGCAAGGAGAGAAAGCCCGTGAGCATCAACGAAGACCCAATGCAGCCAAAAATAAATAAATAATTTTTTTTTTTAAAAAGACATTACAAGAAGGAAAACTATAGATCATTATCTTTCAAGAACATAGATGCAAAACTCCTCAATATCAACAAATCAAATCCAACAATGTATAAAAAGAATTATACACCACAACCAAGTGGGATTTACTCCAAGTATGCAAAGCTGGTTCAACGTTTGAAAATCAATCAATGTAACCCACACCAACTGGTTAAAGAAGAAAAATCGTATGGTCTTATCAGCGGATGAAGAAAAAGCATTTGACGAAGTCCAACACCATTCATGATTAAAAACACTCTAATCAAACTAGGAGAGAGGAACTTCCCCAACTTGATAAAGAATATCTTTAAAAAAACCCATACAGCTAATATTGCACTTGTGGTAAGAAACTAGATGCTTTCCTCCTAAAGATCTGGAGCAAGGAAAGGATGTCCACTCTTACTACTCCTATTCAACATTTTACTGGAAGTCCTAGCTAATGCAATGAGACAAGAAAAGGAAATAAAAGGTATACAGATTAGAAAGGAAGAAGTAAAATTGTCTTTGTTCACAGATAACATGATTGCCTATGTAGAAAATCCCAAAGAATCAACAACAAGAACCCAGGAACGAATATGTGAATATAACAAAGTTTCAGGATACAAGGTTAATATACAAAAGTCAGTTGCTTTCCTATATACCAGCAATGAACAATCAGAATTTTAAAAAATACCATTTACAATAACCCGTCAGATGAAATAATCTGGTATAAACCTAACAAAATATGTATAGGATCTATATGCAAAAACTATTAAACTCTAATGAAAGAAATAAGAGATATCTAAGTAATGAAGAGATATTCCGAGTACATGGAATAAAAAACTCAATAGTGCTAAGGTATCAATTTTTCCCAACTTGATCTATAGGTTCAATACAATCTCAATTTAAATCCCAGAAAGTTATTTTGTAGATATCAACAAACTGACTCTAAAATTCACATGGAAAGGCAAAGACCTATAATAACTAAGACACACTGAAGAAGAACAAAGTTGGAAGACGTACATTACCAAATTTCAAGACTTACAGAAACTACAGAAATCAAGACAGCAGGATATTGGTGAAAGAACAGATACACTGATCAATGAGACAGTGTAGAAAGCTCTTTACTAGACCCATATATTTCTCTTTGTTCTTTCTCTGAAGTTTGCTTATCTTTCCTTAACACTCAAGAAGTTTAGTAACTGCTTATTCATCATATTCAACTGTTATAAACAGTAGCTGATTTTACTATCATCATCATCATCACTGTCTAGACGCCTAGGAAGATAAATGGGGTTATTGAAACACTAAATTTTAGCCAATGTCCTCATCAATTAAACTTTCCAATTAAACCTTGATTCCTAACTTCCTCTAAATAAAGTGTTACCAGATATGTTTTGTTTGCAGAGTTTCTTACCTTCCTTCAGTCTATCATATATCATTCAAACTCACCCACAAAATCTTTGACTTTTCTGCCACAAGGATTGGCTGGTGTTAAAATACAAGATATACCACACACTGGGGAATAAAAATAATCTTACTTGGAACTAGCAGAAAACTAAGAATGTTACCAGCTTCCGTAACTACAGTAGGGTACTACATGTAGTAGAACACAGTACCACTTTTATATTCATTTATCATCTTCAAACCCAAGGATTATAACATTAGTTACTAATATTTAAAAAACGGACATAGTTGTTGATTATTCCTCTCCTTTTGCCCTAATAAAGGCCTCTGAGACCAGTTTTCAAAGAGTAAGTCTTAGAGCAGCAGTGGTTCATAGCCAGTTTAAAGGTGACCACCACAAAAAAGAAATAATAGGCCAGCTTGGGCAATCCAGAGAGGTCCTGACCCAAGAGGAAGAAGAAGCTCAGGCTGCTGTTTCTGGGTGACAGCTGATAAAATCGGAGTGTATATTTTTGCATATTGATTACACTTTATGGATTCCATTCTTCCTTATCCTGTTTCTCTCTTATTCTCCAATCCTTTATTTAGCTAGTAGAGTTATAAACTAAGAATGAAATGGGTCATCTCCAAAAAAGATAATTAGGGATTTCTGGCAACTCATGTGAACCAGCAATTGAAAACAAATGTGACTCTTACAGAGGCAATTTTGCAGCTCTACTCAGAAACAGGTGTATACCCATTTGCAACATCCCCAAGAGGCGATTCTTTCCTAAAATAGTGGAGAGACACCAAAACTAATCAAAGAGTCTAGATAAGATTTAGGGGTACTTCTCAGAAGAGACCAAACACTCTAGGAGCATTCACTTCACCTTTTACATTTAGATTACTGTGTAATCTAAATTACATGTATACTATGTAATTTAGATTACTCCACTCCCATTTGCTAACACAAAAGACACAGAAATACTCCATTGTATTAAATGTTACAAAATATTATCCCTAATACAGTATATACTTTACTTATACAGTAAATTATGACTATGCCAGAGAAGAAATGAGTGCATCTATGTTTTTTTTTTTCAGCTCACGTGAGTTCCTGGAGAGCTTGTTTTGATCTCTGCAGATCTGGCAAGTAGTGAGAAAGCAAGCCTTCTGCCAGTTGCTCCACAGCTTTGTCTTCTATGGTCAAGTCCTCTATTAACCCTTCATCTGGAGAAGTGTCACTTAAACCTGTCCCCAAGCAAAAAATCAAATTTAGGAAGCTTTTAAACTGACATGGGGTAAGAAAGTAGCAGGGAGGAAGGAAAGGAGGCTGGCAGTGGAGTTCAGAGCACACACACAGGATACTATAGGTATCCTTTTTTTTTTTTTTAACTTTTACTTCCTGAGCATCCTCTAAAAATCAAGTTATGAGCACTCAAAAAATATTTTAAAGCTACTAGTACAAGGTAAAGTCTAGCTGAAAAGAACGTTAACACACGCAAAATTCCATATGTGTATGTATTTTTCAGGGAAGGAGATTTAGAGTTTTCGATGAATTATTAAAGGAGTCTGAGGCTTAAAAGGAAGGAACAGTTACTGAATGGAAGCAAGAAATTCTTCTTTCCAAAAGCTTGCAGAATTTTTTTTTAATTAATTTATTTATTTTGGGGTATGTTAAGTCTTTGTTGCTGTGCGTGGGCTTTATTTAGTTGCGGTAAATGGGGGCTACTCTTCATTGTGTTGCACAGGCCTCTCACTACGGTGGCCTCTCCCGCTGCAGAGCACGGGATCCAGGCTCACGGGCTTCAGTCATTGTGGCTCGTAGGCTCCAGAGTGCAGGCTCAGTAGCTGTGGCGCAGGGGCCTAGTTGCTCCGCAGCATGTGGGATCTTCCCGGACCAGGGCTCAAACCCGTGTCCCCTGCATTGTCAGGCAGACTTGTAACCACTGCACCACCAGGGAAGCCCCTAGAGATTATATATTTTTTAAATGCAGGGACTTCCCTGGCAGTCCAGTGGTTAAGACTTCACCTTCCAGTGCAGGAGGTGCAGGTTTGATCCCTGGTCAAGGAGCTAAGATCCCACATGCCTCCCGGCCAAAAAAACCAAAAGGTAAAACAGAAGCAATATTGTAATAAATTCAATACAGACTTTAAAAAAATGGCCCACATTAAAAAAAAAACTTAAAATTTTTTTAAATAAATGCAATACCTAAAAATATTTTTTTTCAATTCTATGGAAGTAATATGAGTCAACATTTATTTTGCATAGAGCTTGATAGTTACATGTAAAGGGAGGGTTGTTTTGTCATTTGTTAGCAGGAAAGAAATTTTCTAAGAATTTCTCCTCTCTTGAAATTCAGAACCTTAATTTACCATAGAAAATAGTGTATAATAATTGTCTTCTGTGTAAATTTAGATTTGATGCCAGGAACTATTTTATTCCTACCTTTCCTTTGAATAATAACAGTGTAAGCATTGTACCAGGCATTCAAAAATGTCTAACATGAATACCCATCTATCACTACTCCTACCGAGAAAAGTACAAAACAATTTCTAAACAGGGTTCAATGAATGATTTGTAAGATTTTAGAATCACTGGTTTAGAATTAAAAACAAAAAAAGTGAAATGGCCACATTACTAAAATGGTACTCCAAAAGCATTTTTAAACTAATATTAAACTCTGAAACACCTCTTTAATCATAATCTGGTAATAATCCATAACACCAAATTAGATCATTATACAAAATACGTTCATCACAATACATTGCTTATAGCTCATTTCCAAGTATAGTTTTTACCACAGATTTAAATTTTGGCAAGATTGAGGAAAACAACATGCTGTCATATTCAAAATTAGCTTTTAGAGATCAAAATAAATTAGCATGGTTTTTATTTGGATCCTGAGAAACATATGAACAAACTTTGGAATTCTCTAGATTGCAAGGCAATATTCAAACAAGTAAGAGCTAACTAGAAACTGAAGCACTCCACAAGTGAAATAAAAATATAGTGGGAAAAGTGAAGCATTTACAGATATTGCCATTGATGTTTCATCAGATGGGAAGTGAATAAAATATATCATTAATGTTATATATATTATATTATTATGATTAATGTCACTGCTAAAGGCTTGATTACAATAACAGTGCAAACAGCAGCAACTCTCTTTAAAAAATATAGAAGGGGGCTTCCTTGGTGGCGCAGTGGTTGAGAGTCCGCCTGCCGGGTTCGTGCCCCAGTCCAGGAAGATCCCACATGCCGCGGAGCGGCTGGACCCGTGAGCCATGGCCGCTGAGCCTGCGCGTCCGGAGCCTGTGCTCTGCAACAGGAGAGGCCACAGCAGTGAGAGGCCCGCATACCGCAAAAAAATAAAAATAAAAAAAATAAAAAATAAAAAAAAAAAAATATAGAAGGGCTTCCCTGGCGGCGCAGTGGTTAAGAATCCACCAATGTAGGGGACACGGGTTCGAGCCCTGGTCTGAGAAGATCCCACATGCCGCGGAGCAACTAAGCCCAGGCACCACAACTACTGAACCTGTGCTCTGGAGCCCGCAAGCCACAACTACTGAGCCCACACACCTAGGGCCCACGCTCTGCAACAAAGAAAAGCTACCGCAATGAGAAGCCCACGCCGTGCAACAAACAGTAGCCCCTGCTCACCGCAACTAGAGAAAGCCCACACACAGCAACGAAGACGTGACACAGACAAAAATAAATTTTAAAAATAAATAAATTTAAATATATATATATATACTTAAAATATATATATTTAAATATATATATACATAGATATGTATACATATATATACATATGTATATACATATACATATATATACATAGAAAACATAAGTATTACAGACAAACAGAAACAACCAAATAAGGATATTTCAACTTTAAGGAATAACAACCAATACGCCTTCCTTAAACTATATATACATTTTAACTCACACCAACCCCCTTACCCTGCCCCAGTCTTCTGGTTAAATTATTGGAAGAGTTGAAGTTTCTCATGTTTTTACACACATTTATTCACTAAGTTCAAGGTACTTTATTGTGGGAGACAAGAAACATTTGCTGCACATACATTTTATGTACTAGTTTTTGAGGTTACAACAATAAATTAGGCAAGTCCCCATCCCTGAAAAAGCTCAATACAGGGGAATCAGAGAATGTGAGACGTGCCATAGATTAGAGAAATCACTTTCATCACTATTTAAATTCTTATAAATAGATTAATGGAACAAGGTGTTTATGCATTTTTTAATAGACACTGCAGGGACTTCCCTGGTGGCAAAGTGGTTAAGAATCTGCCTGCCAATGCAGGGGACACGGGTTCCATCCCTGGTCCGGGAGGATTCCACATGCCATGGAGCAACTAAGCCCATGCGCCACAGCTACTGAGCCTGCACTCTAGAGCCCGTGAGCCACAACTACTGAGCCCACATGCCACAACTAGCCCGCATGCCTAGAGCCCGTGCTCTGCAACAAGAGAAGCCACTGCAATGAAGAAGCCCGCGCGCAGCAACGAAGACCCAACGCAGCCAAAAGTAAATAAAATAAATTTATAAAAAAAAATAGACATTGCAAAACTGCTTTCCTAAGAGATGTCACCAATTTACACTTCCATCAGCAACCTATGAGGGCTACTATTTCCAAATGGGTAAGAATTCTAAGGCAGGAGAGGAAGGGATGCAATATGGGTAAAGGAAGGAGCATGAGGAAAGGTGGGAATATAGGATGGCTCTGGAAAGAGAGGTTAGTTTGGGGTGTCTGGAGCATGAGACATATGCAGTAGTGAGCTCTAAGACCATGTGGCCAGCCTATGAGGACCCTTGAACGAGAAGATAATGTGTTTGGCCCTTAATTTAGTAAGGAACCATTTAAGGTTTCCAAGCAAGGAAATGGCATGATGGGAGCTTTATCTTGGGGCAGTGACGTGACAGTGGGATAGATGGAATGAATAAGAGACTGGAGGTGGACTAGCCTTACAACTGTTGTTGTAAAGGTGAAAATGCAAAGAGGAGATGTAAATTGTACAGTAGAATCCCCTGGACTAAACAGAGGTAGGAGGCAAGTGGAGGAAAGAGACAAGAGTAATGTCAAAGTTTCAAGTGATAGTGACTTGGCACCATTAATAGGATCAGACATCTACTTTTATTTATGTACATGCTGTGTGTGAGATTAGTGCAAAATAACCATGTCAGAGTACCCAGCAAGCAGATGGAGGAGCAAGCAGAGAGAGACCCAACCTGCACTTACATACAAGGAAGTGATATTTACAGAAGCAACTTTGGAAGGTGTGAAGAGAGGGAAGTCACTGAGGAAAAGCACCACCAAGAAAGGGCTGAGAGCGCTATTTTGGGGTAACCCCTATATTTCTGGAACAGGAAGTACAAGTAAAGGTACATCCAAAGTCCTGAAGCCTTTCTCACCTAGGGTTCCTCATCTGAACCGCAGAACACAGAAACTGCTTTGAGTGACTACCTTCTCAATTCTCCCTAGGATAGTACAAAGATAGTATCATTATGGATGCAGAAGTCATTCATTACATTCAATAGATGCCCTAGGCCATTAGGGTTTAAATCTCTCCTCGAACTCGGGCTGAGAAAGACTGCTGGAAGAAGGACGCAGTAAGGTCAAAACGCAAGATAATCATTTCATGAGTGAGTGTGCAATATTACTGGATACATCAATTCTCTGAATTACAAACCAATCATCCTTCTGGTAAATTCATCCTCAACCACTAACGTGTAACAAATAGCCAACAGTGTGCTGGAGTCAATACACAAACTCAAAATGCCTTCACCATCAACCCCCACCAACAGCACCCCAAACCCCGCTTCCCCCCAGATCTCGTTTCCTGCCTCCTCCTCTGGCCAGGAGAGCCGGCAAGGTTCCCTAGTTCAGCGCTGGGCACAGAGCCTCGGGGCGGCAGCTGCCGAAAGCATCTTACTCCCGCGGGGCGGCCCGGAGACCCACCCACTCGGGTGCCGCCCGCCCGCCCCGCCCCGCCCCGCCCCGCCCCACAGCACGTACCCGGCGTCGGGCCCCCGGACTCCAGGCCGTGGGGTGGCCCTGCCAGGACCCCGTCCAGGGAAGGCGGCCCAGGGACACTCATGTCCCTCCCGCTGGGAACAGGGAAGGGGCAGTAGTACAGACTGTCAGGTACAGTAAGGAAGCACCGAACGCGTACAGAGCCCACCGGGACAGAAGCGACGGTCGCACCCGGAAGTGACGGAAGCGGAAAAACAGCTCGGGGCACGTGACCGAGGGTCCGCCTTCCCGCTTTTTGCCTCCTCCATCCACCCACCCACCGCGCTTCGGGGGTTCCGGGCGGACGTCGTAGTCTGGTCGGTCGGTGTCAGTAGAGTCAGCTGGGCGGGGCTCACATCCCTGCCTCGGATGGTGGTGGGGGGATGGAAGGGGCGGTGACGGGAAGGCGCAGCTTTTCAGTTTTGTGTCCTTGTTAAGGAAACACCTTAGGAAGAAGGACTGCGTGCTTTCCCTGAGATTTGGACCCATAAAAAATTCAGTGTTTAGGTCTCTTCAGCTTTGCTAATTGGGGGTCTGCCAGGATTCGTCTCTCCTCTTGTTGATTGTATGCCCTCCTTACCTTAGACCCTCTTAGACTGTAATAGTGGCCTCCTAATGTTGCACCCCAAAATTGCCTGTCCAAACGATTTTTTCTATGTTGCAGGCAAAGCTGTTTTCAAAAAAATTGAGAATTTATCTCTAACCTCAAAAACTTGCACCTGCTCCCCATTGCCCTTATCAGTGCACTTGTACCCCTTCCTCTTTTGGCCTTCTTTCCTCTCAAGATTAGCTGCTCCTCACTACCTGTGGTAAGCAGAATAATGCCCCCAACAAAGATATCCACAGACTTCACCCCCAGAACCTGTGAATAGGCTGTTTCACTGCAAAAGCGTAATTAAGGTTGCTAGGCCCATGACTGTAAAATAGATTACCCGGAGTTACTGAGTGGGACTAACATAATCACAAGGGCCTTCAAACTGGGAAAGGGCGGCACAAGAAGAGTCAGGAGGGAGATGTGACTATGAAGAACGACTAGAGCAATGCAACATTGCTGGCTTCGAAAATAGAGGAAGAGGGTTACCAGTGACCTCTAGAAGCTAGAAAACACAAGGAAATGGATTCACCACTAGAGCCTCTAGAATGGAACTCAGCCCTGCCAACACCTCAATTTTATCCCAGTGAGAGCTGTATTGCACTTCTGACCTACTGAACTCGAAGATAACATACAAATTTGTATTGCTTTAAGTCTGTGGTTATTTGTTACTACTTAAATAGGAAAATAATGTACTACCCTTCAAACATCCTTTGAGAACTATGCCCTTTCATGCCTGGAATATTTTATTCTTTTCAAAGTCCTACTCATCTTTCAAGGCTCGGCCTAAATAATACCTTTACTTTGAAATCATTCACAGTCCTGCCTCCCCTTTCAACTCTCAGAAAGTAATAACCTTTTCCCAACTACAAAGCATCCTCCTGCTATTTAGCACTTAATCCATTCTTGTATTCGTTACTTCTCTTTCTCTATCAAACTGCAAACTCCAAACAGAAATTCTTATTCACAGAAAACCATAATAGGTTCTCAATGAGTATTTGCTGAATGAGGTATTGATTTTCGAGCCCCAAATTCCAAGTATCTATAATCTCCAAAGTCTGAATCACACAAGATGGCACCTGATAAATGCCTGGTAACCTTAGCTGATTGTTAGTATTATCTCCTAACTAGATACTAAGACCTTCTGGAATAGACCCTTGTTCTACAGGTGGTCTGTAACCTCTTTATCTCTTAGCACAGTATTAAGCATATTACTTGGACTTTTAAATACTGGTTATTTAAATTTAATGGATGAAATTAATTGAACATTAAAATGTTAAGCAAAAAAGAACACTTAAAAGAATGAATGTTCTTGTAAAGCATTTTAACTTTACTTAATGTGACAAAAATGAATCGGCCAAATAGACAAGGAGGACTTTCTGCCAGACCCACATTGCTTTTCTCTTTCTCCTTTTCCTTCTTTACCCCCACAGATTTCAGCTCAGTGCATCAAGTGCTTGTTGAGGGCACTCTGTATTCCAGCCTCCATTAATCAAATACTGTGCACCTAGCACTGCATGTGACACAAAGCTCAAAATCAAAAGGTTGGAATTTGATGCCAAGGAAGTAAACACAGTTTGTTGAGTTATATATTTCTTTTGAAATGCCTTTCATTTCCCCATTGGTAGTCGCCATTCTCTTTTATGCACCAAAGTTATAACCCACTTCAAATAGCTGAGTACCTAAGACGGGACTAGGCACTGTAGGGTGTTTAAAAAAAAAAACAAGGGTAAAAATGCTTGTTCCTGTCCACCAGGAATTTATATTCTACCAATTATACATAGTAGAATTAGAGAGTTTGACAGTAAAGTACTAAATTATGTGGAACAGACCTAGAAGAATATAAATACGTAATGATGTCATATTGGTTTCCTATTGCTGCTGTAACACATGACCAAAGACTTGCTTAACACTACACAAATTTCTTACCTTACAGTTCTGGAGGTCAAATGTCCAAAATCAGTCTCTGGGGGCTAAAATCAAGGTGTCGCCAAGGTTGGTTACTTCTGGAGGCTCTGAGTAAGAATCCTCTGCCTTGCCTTGTTTAGCTTCTAGAGAGCAGTCGCATTACTTGGCTCACGGCCTCACATCATATTGCCTTTTCTCCCTCTACTACCATTGTTGCATCATCTCCTCTCCTATCCTGGCCTCTTTCTCATAGGACCCTTGTGATTACACTGAGCTCACCAGCATAACCCAGGATAATCGCCCCATCTCATAGTCCTTAATTTAACCACATCAGCAAAGTTCCTTTTGCCATGTAAGGTAACATTCACAGATTCTGGGGAATTGAAAGTGGACACCTTTGCAGGGGGCATTATTCAACCAGCCACAGGTGTGCAGTTGTGTAGTGCATGATTGGGAAGTGACTAGAGAAATTTTAAAAACCTAATAGAGGAAATTAGCTGTACCTTGAAGGACAGGTCAATGTAATATGCAGACAAAAACTAGTAAAGGCTTCCAACAGGAAAAACAAAGACACCATAAGTAGCAAAAGTATACTTCAGACTCAAGGACCTCGAGGTGCTGTCTTTTGGGGAAGACAAGAATAACATAGATTAAATGGTTAGTAAAAGAACCTAATGGAGAAAATTGTTGTATAATCTTTTAGAGCAAAAGAACTTACAATGACAAAAGATAACACAAAATGTAGTCATATAGCTCTGGAGAAGTTAGTCCAAAGAAATGATAGTCAGAAAGAGCTAAATGCTGTATATATTCATAGCAAAAGGAAACTAAGTCCATTGGATTTCAAGAAACTTAAAATCCAAAAGAGGGAGAGCAAATCTTATGCAATAAGTACACAAACCCTTTTATCCATTTTTCAGTTTTTTCTGTTTTCCTTAAATTTTCCTACATTATTTTTGCTAACAAAAGGGGAGTCGGTAGGTAGCAGATTCAAGTAAAGAAATAAACATGTTAATACATGAATATTTTCTATTCCTTCTGTTGATCAGGTGTCCTATATTTAGAATGTGCTAAGATTTGATAAAAAAAATCTATCCCAGTTTGACCTAATTCTCTCACAGGATTTGCTTGTCCCTTCCCCTCATCTCTCTCCATCCTTTTCCAAAAATAAAAGAAAGAATGGGGGTAGGGAGAGAAAAAGATTTGAGCAAGAAAGATGCAGGGACCAGGGGCTGCAGAGAAAAGGGATGGAAAAGGGGAAAATATACAGGAGAAAGATGTTACAGCCCATGACCTTATCCTTCTAGTGGATTAAAGTGTTGAAAATTTGAAAACATTCATATAGGGTGATGTGCTTGCAAAAAAATAAAAAGGAAAGAAGGGAACTGAAGGTAGAAAACGAAAGAAGTTGGGGTATTAAAAAATAACAGTTTACTATTTGTCTGTGGTTAACCAACCCGAAAAGGTGTCTCAGCAGTTTTAACCACTTTTCTTACATTTACATGAGAAATATTCTTTCACATTAGCAAAGTACTAAAATTCTTCCACCCTATGCAACTCTACTACATTTCCATCATTCCTTTCTTGCATTATCTAAAAAACATATCCTTCCATGGATTATTTCACCAACACATTCTCCTACCCTTGCCACCAAAAAGTTTGTAAAATATACGCAGTGGTCAAAAGCAACAGCTTTTGACATTTTAAAATAGACTTTTTTTTTTAGGTGTGTTAGTTTCTGATTTATAACAAAGTGAATCAGCTATACATATACATATATAGAGAGAGACTTTTTTTAAGAGCAGTTTTAGGTTCACAGCAAAATTAAGAGGAAGGTACAAAGACACCTTGTACTGTCATGCATTATCAGGTCGTCCCCCACCAGAGTGCTACATTTGTTACAACTGATAAACCTACATTAATACATCATTATCCCCCAAAATTGATAGTTTACATTAGGGTTCACTCTTCATGTTGTATATTCTATGAAACTGGACGAGTATGACACGTATCCACCACCATAGTATCATGCAGAGTAGCCTCACTGCCCTAAAAATCCTCTGTGCACTGCCCATTCATCTCTCCCTCTGCTCTAATCCCAGGCAATCACTGATCTTTTTACTCTATAGTTTTGCCTTTTCCAGAATGTCATGTATTTGGAATCATATAGTATGTAGCCTTTTCAGATTGCTTTCACTTAGCAATATGCATTTAAGGTTCCTCCATGTCTTTTCGTGGATGGATGGCTCATTTTTTTTTTGGCATAGAGTAATAATCCATTGTCTGGATGTACCACAGTTTATTTATTTTTTCACTACTGAAGGACATCATTGCTGCTTCCAAGTTTTGGCAATTATGACTAAAGCTGCTGTACACATCCAGGTGCAGGTTTTTGTGCATACATAAGTTTTCAATGCCTTCAGGTAAATACCAAGGAGCAGTCTCTGCATCCAGGGGGATATAGAGAGATCTGATGGGCTAGTGTGGGTCATATGTAACAGAAAGAGGCAAAGCCCCTTGATTGACAGTCCTGCTAGGAGTTACAGAAAGGCACAGGTGTAGTTCCTTAAAGGAAAATCAGAGTCATGTTACCAAAATGAGAAAGGAATTTGGCCCAACCAAAGCAATAGATATCAACTATATCAGTTATGAGATTTTAGTCAAGTCACTTAATCTCTGTTTTTTTTCCCATAAGTAAAAGAGACAGGGAGATAATACCAGACCCATTACTTGACATATTTCTTATGAGAATTAAACACTCAGTAAGACATATGAAAAGGATCTGTAAGCTGTGAAGCACTATTACAAATAATAGCGGTCCCTGAGTACGTATTACATGCCAGAAGAAACAGTATTATTTCTGTTATTAGTGCCTCGTTTATGTCAAATGACAAAACTAGAACAATTCAGTAATGAGTTTGATGTCCTTTATTTAAAGGAAAACAATCCATGGATTGGGGGAGTAAGAGCCTTTTGTGCAGAGGGATTTAGAGCAAGAGTGAGTTTTATAGAACATTAGAAGAGGCAATGTTGCACAGCAAAGGAAACCATAAACAAAACGACAACCCACAAAATGGGAGAAAATATTTGCAAACGATGTGACCAATGAGGGCTTAATTTGCAATTGACATAAACACACTACTATATATAAAATAGATAACTAATAAGGACCTACTGTATAGCACAGGGAAACCTACTCAATACTCTGTAATAGCCTATATGGGAAAAGAATCTAAAAAAGAGTGGATAGATGTATATGTATAATTGATTCACTTTGCTGCACACCTGAAACTAATACAACATTGTAAATCAACTATACTCCAATAAAATTTTTTTAAAAAAAGATACATGCACCCCAATGTTCATAGTGGCCCTACTTACGTTAGACAAGACATGGAGGCAACCTAAGTGTCCATCTACAGAGGAATGGATAAAGAAGATGTGGTACATATATACAATGGAATATTACTCAATCATAAAAAAGAATGAAATAATGCCATCTGCAGCAACATGGATGGACCTAGAGACTGTCATACTGAGTGAAGTAAGTCAGACAGAGAAAGACAAATATTATACGATATCACTTATATGTGAAATCTAAAAAACAGTACAAATGAAATTATTTACAAAACAGAAATAGACTCACAGACATAGGAAACAAACTTATGGTTACCCAAGGGGAAGGGGGAGGAGGGATAAACTGGAAGTATGGGATTAACAGATGTACAATACCATCTATGAAACAGATAAACAAGGATTTACTGTATAGTACAGGGAACTATACTTAATATCTTGTAATAAACTATAATAGAAAAGAATCAAAAAAAGAATATAGATATATATATATAAAACCAAATCACTTTGCTGTACACCTGAAACTAATACAATGTTGTAAATCAACTATACTTCAAAACAAAAAAATTTACAAATAAAAAAAATAAAGAAGAGGCAATGTGGAAACAGGGCATGATTGGCTAGAAAGTTGGGACTTCCTTGTAAGGCCAGCAGGTCCTATTTTCTAGGATAAGGTAAGCTAGCTAAGGCTGAGTTGGAGGATCGCGAGCAGTATACGTTAGGATTCCTCGACAGGTGTTTCTGTAAGTGTAGGCTGACTTAGGTTTTGTTATGTGACATGGGCCAGGCCACTGCGGTGGCTTCCATTTTGTGGGTCCCCATATACAAATTAACTTTATCAGTTACATATATTCACCAACCTTAATTTGGTTTCTTAAATAGGTTTTAGGTTTCTGAAGTAACCCTTCAACTGTTATTTAGCTTCTTAAGTAGACTTCCATGGTGAGATAAGAGAGACTAAATGAATTAAGTGAGTATCAGAGGGTTCGGCAATTACGTTTTATTACAAACTCACTTCTTTTGTACAAGTCGATGTTATACAATAAGGTAGCTTTTTAGGGGTAAATCTCCACTGGCTAAGCTGGCAACTGAAGTTCCAGACTTGCAGAGTGAGATGATTGAGTCTTGAAGTATAGAGATCACTACCAACACCCACGGCTTTCTTTACCATCAATACCACTGTCAATATTCTGCTTCTATGGCGGGGGGGGGGGGGGGGGGGGGGGGCGGGGAACGAGGTGTCTTATTTTCTTCTTCTTTTTAGCATTATGATGTCTGACTCATGATGTTATTCATGAGTAAAGGAATATTCATAATATTGAGTGGTAATCATTTTAAATATCATCATTGCTTCTGGACTATTAGTAAAACTAGTGGTGAAAATTTTATTCATTGAAGAACTTTACATCTTAAAATTCTCTTTTAATATGCTTATATTGGTTCAAAAGACAATGATTCTTCCACTTTGGGGTTTTCACAAAATTCATTTATTATCTTAGTGTGTAGGTATCAAAGTGGCCACCAACCATTACTGCTTTATTCTCTTTCTATGTGATGCAGAAAGTGGGATTATCAGCGACTATAGGCAGCATAAATTATTCCAGTGCTCAGCTTTCTTTTTAGGATAGATTTATTTAAATTAGCTAGGATATATTAATCTTGCTTAATTCAAAATTGCTAAAAGTAGTACATACATTAGCTTTCCAAAATAATCCTTATTTGTTACTATAAATGTTCAAGATCTTCAAAGTATTTCTGTTGCTAAACAAGAATAATTTCCAAAGATCCTTCAGACCAGATGGTGAAATGAATATAAAAATTCAATTTCTTGTAATATGAGGTCAATAATACAGAAAGTTCAGAGTCTCCATTTCCTTTTTCAATTTAAAAATTCCAGTGGATCAACTTATTTTTTAAATTATTGCTCTAGTCTTTGGGCTTCCTGTAAATTTCTTGTCAACATCTTTTGAATTACTTTATGAAAGTGCTGTCTTTACAATTAATTATTTACTTATCTTCATCCAAAGTAATTTTTCTAAACTGCTCACTTAATTTACTAATGAAAGAGCACATTTAAAAGCATTAATTTTTATTAACAGCTAAAGATTTCAGACAGATTTTTTTTTTTTTTTTTTTTTTTTTTGCGGTACGCGGGCCTCTCACTGTTGTGGCCTCTCCCGTTGCGGAGCACAGGCTCCGGACGCGCAGGCTCAGCGGCCATGGCTCACGGGCCCAGCCGCTCCGCGGCACATGGGATCCTCCCGGACCGGGGCACGAACCCGCGTCCCCTGCATCGGCAGGCGGACTCCCAACCACTGCACCACCAGGGAAGCCCAACAGCTAAAGATTTCAAAATGTCATTTTTCCTTTTAAGATTTCATAAAAGTCTTTATTATGTGTTTCCAGGAGAAAAATACACTCGTTTAATTTACTTAGAGATCAATATAATCCCTCTATATTTCATCATTAACCTAGTACAACTAATTCCTTAATGTCAGTGACTATGCAGGATTTTTCCAGCCCTGGTGGCCCTCAGACCCACTCCTCACCTTTCCCTGTTCTGCTCTGTATTGCAGGTGCCCATGTTCTCTGGCCCCTGTGTCAGCTGGCTTCCAGATGGGTTTGGCGAATGGGGGGTACTGATGGAGACTGGAGGCTGGGATACTGAGAGACTGGAAGGAGAGAGGAAAGAAGAAATCAGGGTCTTTGTCCCTCCTTCCTCTCTGCCTCAGGAGACAACTGAAGCAGCAACTGGCTCTCCTGTCTGGTCCTAGCTCCCCACTGGGGAGTCCTACCAGGATTCCAGCTTTGTCGGGTATGCCAGTCACGGTCCAGTCAGGAGAGAAAACACCAAGTAATGTGAATGGAGAAGGTTTAATATAAAGAATTATTCACTATAATAGACACTGGAGTAATGCAGGACTGGCCAGTAGGAAATGAAGAGAAATCTAAACAACACAATACTAGCAAATATAAGGAGCAGTTACAACTCTGGGGCTCAGAGAGAGCAAGTATGATCCACCCCCGGCTCACCAAGACTAAGATCCAGATCTTGCTGGAGACAGAATAGCTATGGCTCACTGGATGGTGGAGAAGCTTGCTATGGCACCACACCAGCAGAACGTGCTGAGATACTGAGGGAGGCCAGCTACAGGGAGATGCCCCACCTCGTAACTGCAAAGCCGTTCTAGGGGATGCTAGAAGAAACTACCCACAGGGAGGTACCGTACTGGCACACAGTAGCAGATAGTGCAGAAACCGCGTGCACTGCAGGAGCCGGGAGCTGTAGAGGCAGCATACACTTCAGGAGCACCAGTGAGAGAAGCACATGGGAATCAAGAAGAGAGAGGAAAAAACCCTCCTCCTGCAATGTCTCTCCAGCACCTCCTACTGACAAAGCTTAATATCATGCCAACTGACAAAGGAGAAACACTCGGAGGGAGAAATATTTACAAGGCCTGTATTACTTTGCTACAGCTGCATAACGTATTACAAACTCAGTAATTTAAACAGCACAGATGTATTATCTCACAGCTTCTGTGGGCTAGGGGTCTGGCACATTTTGTCTAGGTTCTCTGCTCAGGGTCTCATAAGGCTGAAATCAAAGTGTCAGCTGGCTGCATCCTCATCTCGAGGCTCAAGGAGGAAGTGATCATTTAGGTTGTTTCAATAATTCAGTCCCTTGCACGTGTAGGACTTGAAGTCCTTATTTTTTTGTTGGCTGTCGACTGAGGACCACTCTCAACAAATAGAGGCTGCGCTTGCCCTGTCACCCCCTCAACAGGCTCTCTTAAACAGTGGTTTTTTTCTTCCAGTTTTACTGAGATATAACTGACATACAACACTGTATAAATTTAAGATGTACGGCATGAGTTGACTTACGTGCATCATGAAATGATTATCACAATAAGTTTAGTGAACACCATCATCTCACACAGATACAACATTAAATAAATAGAAAAAAAATTTTTTCCTTCCGAGAACCCCTAGGATTTGCTCTCTTAACAACTTTCATACATAACATACAGCAGTTAATTATATTCATCACATTGTAACTTACATCCCTAGTACTTATTTATCTTATAACTGGAAGTCTGTACCTTTTGACTCCCTTCCTCCAATTTCTCCCACCCCCACCTCTGGTAACCCCAAATCTGATCTCTTTTGCTATGAGTTTGCTTTTTGTTTTTGAAGTATAATTGACCAACAACACTGTATTAGTTCCTGTTACACAACATAGTGATTTGATATTACTATACATTTCAAAATTATCATATAAGTCTAGTTACCATGTGTCATCATACAAAGATATTACATAGTTATTGACTATATTCCACACACTATGCATCTCATACCGTGACTCATTTATTTTGATCTAAAAGTCTGTACCTCTTAGTTCCCCTCACCTATTTCTATCCTGCACCCACCCCCTCCCCTCTGGCAACCACCCTTTTGTTCTCTGTGTCTATAACTCTGTTGCTGTTTTTCATTTCCAATATAGAAATCCTTAATTACTGTCAACCTCTTTTGAATAGCTTTTAGGGATGAAAAACTCATTACTTCACTAAGTGGCCTGTTGCTTTTGAGGATTTATAATTGTTAAGAGATTCTTCACTGTGATGAACTAAAATCTGTTTTGTAATTAATTGAGGTATAGTTGATTTAAAATATTATATCAGTTTCAGGTGTGCAACATAGTAACTCAAACTTTTTATAGATTATACTCCACTTAAAATTATTATGGGGAGGGGGAAGGGTAAGCTGTGACAAAGCGAGAGAGAGGCATAGACATATATACACTACCAAACCTAAGGTAGATAGCTAGTAGGAAGCAGCCGCATAGCACAGGGAGGTCAGCTCAGTGCTTTGCGACCACCTGGAGGGGTGGGATAGGGAGGGTAGGAGGGAGGGAGATGCAAGAGGGAAGAGATATGGGAACATATGTATATATATAACTGATTCATTTTGTTGTAAAGTAGAAACTAACACACCATTGTAAAGCAATTATACTCCAATAAAGATGTTTAAAAAATTATAAGATATTGGCTGTATTCTCTGTGCTGTACAATATATCCTTGTAGCTTTTTTTAGTATTTATTTATTTATTTATTTATTTTATTTTTGGCTGTGTTGGGTCTTAGTTGCGTCATGCGGGACCTTTGTTGTGGCATGTGGGCTTCTCTCTAGTTGTGGTGTGCGGGTTTTCTCTCTCTAGTTGTGGCACGCGGGCTCCAGAGCGCGTGGGCTCTGTAGTTTGCGGCACGCGGGCTCTAAAGTTGAGGCGCACGGGCTTAGATGCCCTGCAGCACGTGGGATCTTAGTTCCCCGACCAGGGATCGAACCCATGTCCCCTGCATTAGAAGGCAGATTGTTTACCACTGGACCACCAGGGAAGTCACAGCTTATTTATTTTATACATAGTAGGTTGTACCTCTTAATCCCCTATCCCAATCTTGTCCCTCTCCCCTTCCCTCTCCCCATTTGTAACCACTAGTTTGTTCCCATGTGATATCTTGCATCTCCAGGTGATCCAGCCCCTTTGTACTATATTATGTCAGAGGATGGAAGGTTAACATAGCCCTAGGACAGGAACATAAATGTATATTGCTGTGTCCATCTGTGTGCAAACTGCTTCTTATTCTCCTTACTAGGACAGAAAAAAATGAATTCATCACATCAACAGTCTGTACCTGAGATCATATTAATCTTCTCTGGCAAGGATACAGCTAATGAAGCAGACTATACCCTTTGGGCTTTGGATCTGAAAACTGACTCACATACAGAAACTCGGCACGGAATCACGACTTTCTATTTGCATGGCGGCCCTCTGCCTCCTGATCATCCATTCTTGATTTCTTTCTATTTTTACAGATTGAGCAATACCCAAAACTCTTTATTGGCTGTCCATTCATCTTGACTCTAGACACACGATCTCTTAACCTCTATAGCTCTCTGTGTCAGACTCCTCTAAGGGCCACTCTACCCTTTCTGCTTATCATTATAATTGCATCCACTTTGCTTCTGATGGGTTTGGTGCTACTACTCGGCCTATGTTACTTTAGGATCCTACCATCCCCATGGCTATCACTTCGGAAGCCCTGACCTAGTTAACACTGAGATAGTTACCATTAAGTTTCTCAGTGATTCTTGTGCCCCATTTACCAGCACATTCCTTACCACTTTAGCCAATGGAATATCATCTGGATTCTTTTTCAGAACATAGGCAGCAGCAAGGTTTTTCAGACTCATATCTACTCTAGAATGCACATATCTCTGAGCCTTTTAATCTCTTACTGTCTTCCAAAGCAGTGTGAATTTTCTATTTCACTTTTTCAAATCTTCCTCAAAAACCATCCTTGCAGCAAGGTGACACTATTTTCCAAGGTGTTAAAGCCTGTGTTACAGAAGGATGTTCCCATATTCATAAATTCTTCTTTATCCAATGTTATACCTTATCTCACCCCCATTAAACCAGCATCCTTAGAATCCAGTCTCATATATACTCACTCAGCTCCTGCCAATACATGTTGGCTACATCTGGTAGCTCCTTTAGCATATGGTCCATTTCCTCCCTTAGAAGCTAAGGGAAGTGCTAGGTTATACTGTTACTTGACGCTACTAATCAGTCAGGTAGCCAGGATGGGAGATGGGGGTTGACTATGGGGAGTGGGTGCATATTATCTTACAAGGGAAGGGCTTCTACACCATCTTCAAGTACAGGAGGATCACTGGCCTTTAAAAGGAAGAAAAGGCCTACTTGTTCAGGCCCAGAGGGTCCAGGGAAATCTGAGGATTAAAGATTTTTAACTTCATCAACCCAGGTGAGATATCCCCATCTCAAGTTTCAGGGTTCCACTCCTACTCATTCAAGACCATTATTTGTCGTGGCTCAGAATTCATTCTTCGATGGAGTTTTGCTGCTATTAAAAAGTCCTGGGCTTCCCTGGTGGCGCAGTGGTTGAGAGTCCGCCTGCTGATGCAGGGGACGTGGGTTCGTGCCCCGGTCCAGGAGGATCCCACATGCCGCGGAGTGGCTGGGCCTGTGAGCCATGGCTGCTGAGCCTGCGCGTCCGGAGCCTGTGCTCCGCAACGGGAGAGGCCACAACAGTGAGAGGCCCGCGTACCGCAAAAAAAAAAAAAAAAAGTCCAGGTCCTGATCTTAAACTTTTGCTGATGTCTGACTGCAGGATTTGAGAGTTTGCTTGTATGCTGCCAAGGAGGGCTTTTGGCTTTCACATTTCATCATGAATTGGAGGTTAATCACCCTCAATATTTCACTATTTTTTCTCCAATGTTTCAATAGCATACAGCAAGAGCCATTTAATTCTGTAGCCCTTATATTTACTACTTCTTCCAGACATCTCAAAGACCTAAGTTATTATACCTTGCAGTACATCCCTTCCACTAGAGTTCTATCCCAGCTCACCACCAGTGAAAGTTTTAACAACTGCACAGATGCAGCATGCCATGCACCATCAACATTCCATCTACTACCACTGATGGAATCCACATTGCTAGCCAGCCAATGGGCTGTCATTGCTAAGACAGCATGGGCACCAACTTTCCTAGATGGAATTCCCTCAGAAACAGATTCTGAAGCATAGATTTCCATGCAGGAGGCTTACTGGAGGGTACTTTCAGGAACAATACCTGTAAGACAATGAAGGAAGTAGGATGGGGTGGAAGGAGATGAGTTGAACTGCTTAGGAGTTGCATCAGAGGCTTCAGGTGATCTTCTGGGGAGCTCTGGAGCTACAAATGACGCTTTGAGTTGTCTCAAATAGAGGCAAGGGGCTGAACCTTTGTACCCCTGCATCAACTAATCACTGGATGCAGGCATACCCTGAGAACAGGTGTGAATTCGGGCAAATTAGCACCCTTCAGCAAGGAACTCAGATGTGTGAGCCATCAGCAGTCAACATGCCCAACAGCTAGGAGAATTAGCACCTCCGTCCTGAAGGAGGGATCCAGACAGCACACCATAGCATCCACTATGGCTAGTTTCTGCTCATACCCTACAGATTCACAAGCCAAGAGAAAAGCAGGATGTATTGAAGCAGTCCAAAAGAATTTAGATAACTACTGTATTCTTAAAGATATCTGCTTCTAAGACGGGAATGCTGAGGAAACGATGGGTTAATAATGAAAGTATGATTTTGACACTACAAGGGAGTAAACTGAGGTCATTTACGACTTCCTTGATGTCCATGACCATACCTTTCCTTGAGTCTCTTCCTTCCTATCTGATCACGCTCTGGTTTCCTTCACTGACTCCTTTTCTGCCATCTTCCCCTTCCTCACACCTCAAAAGATGTGGCCTGGGGCTTCCCTGGTGGTGCAGTGCTTGACAGTCCACCTGCCGATGCAGGGGGCACGGGTTCGTGCCCCGGTCTGGGAAGATCCCACATGCCACGGAGCGGCTGGGCCTGTGAGCCACGGCTGCTGAGCCTGCGCGTCCAGAGCCTGTGCTCCGCAATGGGAGAGGCCACAACAGTGAGAGGCCCGCATACTGCAAAAAAAAAAAAAAAAAGATGTGGCCTATGTTTCCTCCTCACCCTCTCCTCACTCTGCACTTTCTTCCTTGTCTATTTCACTTCGTCCCTTAGATATGGATGACACCCAGATCTACATCCCAGTTCTCACCTCACTTCTGAGCTCCTCATTTCTGAGTTTCAGAATCTAATTTCCTGCTACCTACTGGACATTCCTTCCATTCCCACCTCAAATTCAACACATCCAAAACTAAATTCCTTAATATAACATTCACGGGCCATCACAATCTGGTTCCTATCTAATTGGGCTATTCCTCCTCTGCACTCACCGACATTCTGCCTTTTCTGCTGGTTATTTTCTATATACGTGTGCATTTTTTGTCTTTTTGCCTTTACACATACTATTCCTTCTGCATGAGATGCCCTATTTATCCTCTTCCATTTATCAGAATTCAACTCACTGTCCAAATCCCAGGTTGCATGTCACATTATTTAAGAAGTCCTTCCTAATACTGCAACCAGAATTAATTTCTTCTACCAGGTTTTATTTATATCTCCAATCAGACAGTTACCACAGTCTACCCTTTATTATAGTTATTGAGATTTTATTTGTCTCTCTCACTAGGTTGTTAACTTTCTCAAGACTTGCACTGTCGGGCTTCCCTGGTGGCACAGTGGTTAAGAATCCGCCTGCCAATGCAGGGGACACAGGTTCGAGCACTGGTCCGGGAAGATCCCACATGCCGTGGAGCAACTAAGCCCGTGTGCTACAACTACTGAGCCTGCGAGCCACAACTACTGAAGCCTGAGCGCCTAGAGCCCATGCTCCACAAAAAGAGAAGCCACCATGATGAGAAGCCCGCGCACCGCAATGAAGAGTAGCTCCTGCTCGCCACAACTAGAGAAAGCCCGCACGCGGCAACAAAGACCCAACGCAGCCAAAAATAAATAAGTTGAGTAAACAAAGATTTGCACTGTCAAGTTGTTTTACTCATCTTTAGACATTCACTGCCTAGCTCAGTATTTTGCCTATGGTAGGATTTATATTAGTTAGGGTACATATTCAGCTGCTGTAACAAAGACTAAGGTAACAGTGGCTCGAACAAGATAGAAGTCTACCTCTCACACACAGGGACACAGACTCCTTGCAGCTTGTTAACTCAGGCATCACTTGAGTGTTGGCCTCATCTGTATGACCCAGAGAACCCCACCATGTCCACATGTCAGGCAGCAGGATAGAAAGGAAGGGTTGGAGAGAGAGGACACACCCCTCTCCATGCCATGACCTGAAATTAGGTATATACTTCCACACAAATCCCATTGAACGAACTTTGCCACATGCCACACTTACCCGTTGAGAGGCCGCAAGTGGTAGTCTTTCACAGAACAACCATGTACACAGGTTAAACGTTGGGAAGAAGGGGAAAGTGGATGTTGGAAAGCAACTAGCAGTCTTGCCATAGAATCAATGGATGCCTGCTTTAAAAATAACATTAAAAAGCATTCGGGGACTTCCCTGGTGGTACAGTGGTTAAGAATTCACCTGCCAATGCAGGGGACACAGGTTCAATCCCTGGTCTGGGAAGATCCCACATGCCAGAGAGCAACTAAGCCCATGAACCACAACTACTGAGCCTGTGCTCTAGAGCCTGCAAGCCACAACGACTGAGCCCGTGCACTGCAACTACTGAAGCCCACGTGCCTAGAGCCCGTGCTCTGCAACAAGAGGAAGTCACTGCAATGAGAAGCCCATGCACCACAATGAAGAGTAGCTCCCGCTCGCCGCAACTAGAGAAAGCCCGTGCGCAGCAACAAAGACCCAATACAGCCAAAAATAAATAAAAAATTAAAAAATAAAAAAAGCTTTCGTTTCACTCACAGGAGTATGCTAGCAGACTGGGGAAAAGGGAAAAGAAAAAAGTAGGCATGACTGCAACAAGATAGCTACTGAGTGGGAAAGAAGAGAGAATCAGTGTACCCTCCTCCTCAGCCAGCATTAATACTAGATGCCTTCTGCTGGCTGGGGTCCAGTTCTCTCTCAGTAAGATGGCCTTTCCCCCTTCAGCAAGGACTCCTTTAAAGTCACTTGGGTCTTGCAATGGGATTCACACGGACATAAGAAACAACTCAGGATTGTCACAGTCAATAATGATTCCAAGTAACTAGATATTTCATCTACTAAGAGTTATCTCTCTTTCAATACTATTTGCCCCAAATCTTCTAGAGTAGCAGTGTTTTTCCTTCTACCTGTGGGCAGTCCTGGTCTTTTGAATAGGCAGTGGTTTTCATTCCCATCCCTACTCCACCCCAAATCACACATACCTTAGCTTTTTTTTATTATTATTATTGTTTCATTCCTTTGGTTCATAAAGATTTCTTCATAAAATGAAAATATCCCCGAGAGGTATTCAGGTTCCATCAATTAACATTTTAGTTACCCATTAAGCCAGTATGTGAAAGCCAAATCTTAAAGGAAATGAGGTGTGGTGGTCAGTTCTATATGCCAACTTGGCTAGACATAGTCCCCAGTTATTTAATCAAACACTAATTTAGGTGTTACAGTGAAGGTGTTTTGTAGATGTGAATTAAACCCATAATCAGTTGACTTTAAGGAAGATTCTTTATGGAAGATAATCTGGTGGGCCTGATTCAATCAGTTAAAAGGTTTTAAGAGCAGAAATGAGGTTTCTCTGAAGAAGAAACTCCTCTGTGGATAACAGCTTCAGCTGATGCCCAAGAGTCCCAGTCTGCCCTTCCTGATGGCCTACCCTACCAGTGTGCCTTGCCAGCCACCACAATCATGTAAGCCAATTCCAGGCAGTAAATTTCTAAATATATCTCCTACTGGTTGTTTCTCTGGTTGAACCCTGACTGAGGATTGGGGGCTGGGCAAGAAGAGGGGAGAGGCCTTCACAGAGGAGTAAAGGAGGAGGAGCAGGCAGCAAAGGGAATGCTGACAGGGGAGTTCATTCGACAATTCTGCCCAAGGAAGGATTTGTTTGAGAAAATAAAAGAAAGGACAGAACACTCTCAGAGGACGCTGAGAGTTCAAAGCAAAGAAAGGTAGAAAAGGTGGGGAGACACACCCCAAACTCACTCTTCTTCAACAGCTTTAGTTATTGGCAGCAGTGGGGTAGAGAGGGAATACTGACTTTCTAATGGAACCTAGTATCTGCAGATTGCATGAAAGCTCTTCCTCAGAACAGCACAAGCTTACTTTAGCTTCTTTGTACATTTCTATACTTTCATGTAACCAGAGAGGCAAAGGCATACCTTTGCAACTAATGCTTCCAGACTCATCTGCAAAATCAAATGCACCTGAAAAAAAAAAGAGCAGAGAGGAAATTGGTTTCCTTCTATATCTAGAGGGTTTCCCCAAATATCATGAATAATTCTGGCAAATTTTCCAGAATCTAGTACGTATTCTAAACTAAGTATGTATTTGAATAACTCAAGAGCAAGAATATAATGTAAGTTGGAAAAAATAAAATGCTTGGATAAATACTCACTTAAATAAGCGTGTCAGTAAATAAGTCAGTGAAAAGATGCCAATATACACGAGCATTGAAAGGAAGAAAAAAATGGTGCAGCCTTCAAGGGACTCTAAGAAGAAAACTACATGGGCATGATGAAAAACCAGGAATAAGAGAAAAGTTAGAGATCCAAAACTAGACAGAGTTAAAACTGTACCAAAAATTAAAGGAATCGGCAACTGGATGTTGCTACCAAGAATGGTTAGTAAACCTTTTAGAAAAGACAAACTGATATTTATTGAGCACTTAGTATATGACAGGCACTGTGTTACATGGTTAATCTCATTTAGGCTCCACCAGAACCCTAGAAGGAATATAACAGTAATATTGCCTTTATTTTACAAATGGAGTAACTAAAGCTCACAGAGGTTAGCAGCTTGCCCATGGTCACCCAGGTAAATACGTGATTGTACATGCCATGGTGAAAAGAAGTAAGTCTGTCTCTTTTACCTTTGGGTTTCCAATGTCTAAGCACATATTGATTATATAAATTATTACATATTGATTACACATCAATTACATATCAATATTACATATTGATTATATAAATTATTACAATTAAACTGTAGTGAATGGTGGAAGACTGGACTGACCTTAGAGAACACACTATCTCTATTCTACACTAACAGCCCTATTTTCTTAGTTATCACTTTTTCTTCTTTTTTTTTTTGGCTGCTTTGGGTCTTTTTTGCTGTGTGTGGGCTTTCTCTAGTTGCGGTGAGCAGGGCCTACTCTTCGTTGCGGTGCACGGGCTTCTTTACCTTACTTAGTTAGACTGAGTAAGGTAAAAAGAAAAGATTCGAATAAATGAAATCATAAATGGAAGAAAAGACATACAACTGATGCCATGGAAATTAAAAGGATCATAAAAGACTACTATGAACAATTATACACCAACTGGATAAACTAGAAGAAATTAGAACTCTGGCACACTGTTGGTAGGAATGCACAATTGTACAACTGCTATAGAAAACGGTATGAAGGTTCCTCAGAAAATTCGAAACAGAACTACCATATGATCCAGCACTCCCACTTCTGGGTATTTATCTAAGAGAATTGAAATCAGGATCTCAAAGATATTAGCACTTCTATGTTCATTGCAGCACTATTCGCAGTAGCAAAGATGTGGAAACAAATGTCCAATGACAGATAAATGGATAAATAAAATGTGATATACACATTCAACAGAATACTGTTCCACCTTTAAAAAAGAAAGAAATTCTACAATATGCAATAAGATACATGAATCTTGAGGACATTATGCTAAGTGAAATAAGCGGGTCATAGAAGGGCAAATACTGCATGATTCCACTGATATCAGGTATCTAAAATAGTCAAATTCATATAATCAGAGTGGAGTGGTGAGGGGTTGGGGGTGAGGGAAATGGGGAGTTACAACAGGCAGAAAGTTTCCGTTAAGCAAGAGGAGTAAGTTCTAATTCACAGGTTGTTGGATGAATGGCTCCCAGATATCTGACTCACAGCAGGGAAGCCCTGAAAACAGAGTGGTAGGGCGCCCGGAAGTGTCTCAGGAGGACCCCTTCCCAGCCACAGAATGCCTGGTTGGAGGCTGCTGACACAAACCAATGCCCAGGTACTGGCCTGAGGCACGGGCAGCCTGGCTGCTGCTCGGGGCTTGGGGAAGGGAAGAAACATCTGGCTTCTGCTTAGAAGGCTCCACAGCAAGAGCTGTACTTGCTAGGACAAGCACCTTTGCAAAGAAAATGTCCCATTTGTTAAGCAGTTGATCTCTGATAAAAATAAAGCCCAATTAGTAAGTAAACTGCGTCCTCTGAAAGATGAACCATGGCCTTTATACCCTTGGGAACCAGGTTTCTCTAAAGTTGGCCTTATCACACTGAAGCTGGGCATGATGCCTTTATGGACCAAGGACGGTCAAAAGCATATGGTCACATTACTTAAGATACAAGACTATCACATCCTAAAATATACTCCAAAGGAAAACCAGAATGGGAAAATGGCAGCCCTAACTGTAGGAGGAAAAACTGTAACACATGTCTATAGCTCTGCATCTCTATTGGAAATTTACTGAGAACTTGGATTGCTGCCAGTATGGAAAGTTAAAACCTTTCATGTAACAGACAACGCTGTCATTAAACCAGGCACTCCTCCTTACGCTGCTCATTTTCTCCCAGACAGTATATGAATGTCACAACAAAAATGATATTGGTAAAGGTTTTCAAGGCATCATGACAACATGGGGATTGAAAGGCCAGCCTCCTACTCATGGTCAAACAAAAATCCACAGGAGACTTAGAACAATTTCAACCCGTGATGTTGCCGGAGTCTGGCCTGGAACTAAAATGCCTGGACAAATGGGAAGCACAGATAGCACAGCATATGGACTGCAAGTGTGGATACAAAGCCCAAATAAGCTATGTAAATGGCTCTGTACTTGGACATAAAAATTGCTCAGAGATTCTAAACTGCCTGCATATAAGGATTCCTATTAAAATGTATTATTATTCCCTATATATTTTCCTAATGGAGAAGAAGAGGAACAACCAGACCATTTATATGATAAAAACATGTAACAACACAGTATGTAACCCTATTACATACAGTCTAACCTCACTGGACATGACAGAACCTCACATGTTCTTTGAGTTTTGATGAGCCAGAACAATAAGATAGCCAGGATTTATATTCTCTTTTCTCAACCACAGCAATACCATACTTGTTATCTTTGTCAAAGGCATAAATATTCACTGGTTCTCCAACTGAATTTTGTTAGAAAAATTACTACTTAAACAAATTACTACTTAAAAAATTACTGCTTCAACAAAAATTACTACTTAAGTAGACAGGATATGCCAAATTTAGATGGATTGGCAGTTTGCATATTAGCAAAATCTTTGTAATTTGAAGGATTTATTCTCTTTTACTGCATAATTCCCAAGTTGTCTTAAAGTGTTCATAAATATAACCTCTTTTAATTAAAAGGAAAATGAGGGAGTAGCCAGGATGGTAGAGTAGGAAAACCCTGAGCCAGCCCCCTCTCATGGGCACACCGCAATTACAACTACTTACAGAGAAACTATCGATGAGAAAGACCTGAAGACTAGCAGAAATAATCTCCTACAACTAAAGATATAAAGAAGGAACCACAATGAGAGGGTAGGAGGGGCAGAGACGTGGTGTAGCCAGGACTCATACCCCGGGGGTGGGTGACCCACAAATAATTACAATTGCAGAGGCTCTCCCCAAGGAAAACGAGGTCTGAGCCCCACATCAGGCTCCCCAGCCCAGGGGTTCTACACCAGGAAGATGAGTCGCCAAAACGTTTTGACTTTGAAGGGCAGTGGGGCTTACTTTCTGGAGACCCAGAGGGCTGTGGGAAACAGAGTCCACTCTTAACAGGCAGAGACAGAATCTCACACACACTGGGTCTCAGGACAGAAGCGGTAATTTAAAAGGAGCCTGGGTCAGACCCACCTACTGATCTAGGAGAGCCTCCTGGAGAAGCAGGAGGCAACTGGAGCTCACCCTGGGGACACAGACACTGGCAGCGTCCATTTTGGAGAACCATCTACCAAAAGGACATTGGTGCTAGCAAGTGCCACTTTGGAGTCCTCCCTCTAGCTTGTTAGCACCAGGACTGGACCCACCCACCAGCCTGTTGGCACCAGTACTGGGATGTCTCAGGCCAAGCAGCTAGCCAGGCAGGGATTCAGCCCCAACCATGCAGTGGAATACTACTCAGCCATAAAAAAGAATGAAATCTTGCCATTTGCAACAATGTGGATGGACCTAGAGGGTATTATGCTCAGTGAAACAAGTCAGACAGGAGAAAGACAAATACTGTATGATTTCACTTATATGTGGAATCTAAAAAATAAAACAAATAAACAAACATGGTAAAACAGAAACAGAGTTATAGATACAGAGAACAAAAGGGTGGTTGCCAGAGGGGAGGGGGTGGGTGGAGGATAGAAATAGGTGAGGAAGATTAAGAGGTACAAACTCCTAGATGCAAAATAAATGAATCACGGTATGAAATGTACAGTGTGGGGAATACATTCAATAATTATGTAATATCTTTGTATGGTGACAGATGGTAACTAGACTTATTGTAGTGATAATTTTGAAATGTACGGCAATATACAATCACTACGTTGTGTAACAGGACCTAACATAATGCTGTAGGTCAATTATACTTCAAAAACAAACTCATGAAAAAAGAGATCAGATTTGTGGTTCCCAGAGGTGGGGGTGGGAGGAGGGGGAACTGGATGAAGGCAGTCAAAAGGTACAAACTTCCAGTTACAAGATAAATAAGTACTAGGGATGAAATGTACAACATGATAAATATCCTCACCCTCATACCTAACACAGTGCTGTGACACTTGGCTATTCCATAGCAAAAAAGAAAAGGGACACACTCAGAATCACTTTAGCTTTGAACCTGCAGAACGTTCCATACATTCATATTCAATGCATGCTCCTTGAAAAAACAAACAGTATAACAACATTGTAAATCAACTATACTCCAATATAAAATAAAAAAATTTTAAAACAGTATATAAAAGTGTAGAATATTTAAAAAGTCTTTTCTCTCCTCCCCACTTTGCCATGTATCCCCATACTTTGCTATCACTTTGATATATATCCTCCCAGCTTGGTGTGCAGGTACACTCCCATGCATATGCACACACACAATATTCGGAATAAATGATATTATCCTAACCACACCATTCTGCAGTTTGTTTTTCTTACTTAAAATTTGTATAGATGGACCTTGGTTTTTCTACTGGCTGCCTAGTATTACGTATGACTAAACAATCTCTCACTGATGGGATACTTTTTATTTTATTTCATTTCTTTTTCCTATTTTTAAAATTTTTATTTAAAAGTAATACTCACCTTTAAGTCTTTAATCCATTTGGAGTTTATTTTTGTGTATGGTGTTAGGGAGTGTTCTAATTTCATTCTTTTACATGTAGCTGTCCAGTTTTCCCAGCACCACTTATTGAAGAGGCTGTCTTTTCTCCATTGTATGTTCTTGCCTCCTTTGTCGTAAATTAGGCGCCCATATGTGCGTGGGTTTATCTCTGGGCATTCTATCCTGTACCATTGATCTATATTTCTGTTTTTGTACCAGTACCATACTGTATTGATTACTGTAGCTTTGTGGTATAGTTTGAAGTTGGGGAGCCTGATTCCTCCAGCTCTATTTTTCTTTCTCAAGATTGCTTTGGGTATTCAGGGTCTTTTGTGTTTCCATACGAATTGTAAAATTTTTTGTTCTAATTCTGTGAAGAATGCCATTGGTAGTTTGATAGGGATTGCATTGAATCTGTAGATTGCTTTGGGTAGTATAGTCACTTTCACAATATTGATTCTTCCAATCCAACAGGGAGGGGATATGGGGACATATGTACGCATATGGCTGATTCACTTTGTTGTACAACAGAAACTACACACAGTATTGTGAAGCAATTATACTCCAATAAAGATCTATTAAAAAAAAAGTAATACTCGTACATGTTCTAAAAACTCAGACTGTACAGAAGTGCCTAAAATGAGAAACAAAAACCTCCCACCATCCATCCCCACCAACCCCACCGCTCCCACGCCCATTACTCAGAGGTTTTATTAGTAGTTTCTGTCTTAAGTTCTACTGTTGATTACCACTGAAACTGTATGTAATATATTTATACCTCTTTTTCTTGATTTATCAACTATATATATTATCTATTGACTCCTCCTGATGAAAAATTAGGAAAAAATAGTACATTCACCACATGGATGAAAATGAAATATGGCATTTGGCTACTGGGACAATCTCAGCCTGCTACTGATAATGAGTCATCTTCTATGGTACTATAACTTGGTTGCTACAAATAATATTTTAATTATAGAAATATAGTGGTTTAGTAATAAATTGGATTTAGATACAGAAAAGCTCCCCCAGGAGACAGAATACTTCACTTCACATCATGGTCCTGCTGCCAATTAACTCTATGACTGTAAACACATTACTTAACCTCATGGTGCCCTAACTTCTTATCTCTTTAAATAGGAATAACTATCTCATGGACCTGAAAGAGGATCAAATTAAATCATGCCTGTGAAAATGCACTGTAAACCATGGGGGTAGCATTAGCGCCTCTTTAGCCACCTCTGTCACTCCTGGAGCTGGTGAAGGGCAAACAAGGCAGAGAGTTGGGCAGACAGGTCAGGCTGCAAGGCCAGGAATCCTCACCTTGCCCTTCGCTTCTCAGGTTTCAGCCCCTAAGACATCTGATGGAATGGAGCTGCCAGCAGGAACAGAAGCTGAACCAGCAGTTGAGTTAGCAGGGTCTGTCATGTATCCCAAGAATATGAGGTCTTAAAGCAAAACCAGAAGCTGGAAGCAGGAGAAACAGATCCCTGCTGCCACTGGTGGCAGCAATAGAGGCACCCACCCCCTCAGCCTGGAACAGGATTTAAGTGCCTCACATGGGGATGGGGAGTGGGATGGATGTAGACATCAGATGTCTAAGTCTTGAGACAGTCCCTGGAACTTACCTTGGGACAGAAGAGCAGAAGGGGAGACAGGAGCTCCTGGCCACAGATGGGTCAATGTCATTGCCTGAGTGACCATCACAGTCCCAGGGTACAGGGGTCAAACAGGAGAGCTCAGACCCAGAGGCCTCTGGAGCCCTCACTCTGTGCTCTTGAAGCGAGCTGTCATTCTGTAAAAGTGATCTCTCTGGTGCTAATTCATCTGTAGACATGTGAGGAAAGTTCATTCTGTAATTAATCTAAACATCCCATAAGAATACAGCTGCTAACTCACAGATATAGAGGACAAACTAGTGGTTACCAATGGGAAGAGGGAAGGAGGGGGAGGGACAACATAAGGGTAGGGGATAGGAAGAAGAGATTATTATAGGATTCTATGAAATCACATGTGAAACTTTTGAAAATTGTAAAGCACTATAGAATTTAAAGAATCTTACATTCAATTAAAAAAGAAAAGAAAAAGAATGTTTCAGTGAAAAAAAACAGAATACAGCTGCTAGAGGTCCTTTGTGGAGGGCAGCACGTCACAGCTCTGTAGTGCACCCCCTTACCGTGAGGCTGATTTTGTCAGACTACAGGCTTGTTCCTGCTGGTCTTGAGCTGATTAGGCTTTAACTGTGATGGATAATGGACAGCTCCATCGGAGACATGGCTGGGATGGGAGGGAACAACCGTGAGGTGCCCCTCAAGACTTGAAATGAGAGACTAAGCCATCCTCTAAAAAGTTAAACACAAAGGAGAGGATCAGTTGTCTGTTGGAGTAAAGCAGGAAGCTGTGAATGAGTAAGCAGAGAGTTCGGGGGCACTCAAAGATGCTCTGGTTGTATTCTTAGGGAGATGGGACCATACTGGAGTTGTAATTTAGTAAACAGAATTGCTTTTGGAGGAAGATGTGGAAAACAGAAAGGATGGTTCAGTCATCTTATATGGTTAACAGGGCAATCGTCTTTTGTGGTACACATTGTCATGTTACAAAAATAACAGAAATTATAGCAATATAGTAGTGAGGTGATGTTCTGGATTTAGACACAGATAGAATCCTACAAGCCAGAAGACTCAGCTTCTATCTGGCCTAGGGCAGCTCAGAGAAAGCCAGTAACTTTTCAAGCAAGTCTGAGGGATGGGAGTCCTGCCAGGCCCCCCCAGTGGGTGACTCTCCTTGGTGGAAATGACCCCAGAGCATGGAGCCATTAGCTTGGATCCTCCAGCTAACGCCCCTTGCTAGGACTGCAGGTGTACCCAGCAGTCTTAAATCAAATTAGCTTTCCATGTTGTATTCTTGGTGAAGGTAACTTGAACATCCAGGTAGCTTATTTTACTTCTCTCTGTAAATTATTGTCATTTTCTTTATATTTTTAAATTTTATATTAAGAAAATTTCCAACACAAAGAAGCAGAAAAAATAGTATAATGAATATGTATAACATTATATAATGTATAATGAATAATGTAGAATACTCATTAACCAAGTTAAATCATTATCGAATCCTATACTTGCTTCACTTTTCTGTACTTTTTAAAACTAAAATAGTTTTTAAAAAGAGAGAAAAAAAAAAAAGGGACTTCCCTGGCGGTCCAGTGGTTAAGACTTCACCTTCCAATGCAGGGAGTGCGGGTTCGAACCCTCGTCAGGGAGCTAAGATCCCACATGACTTGCGGCCAAAAAACCAAAACATAATACAGAAGCAATATTGTAATAAATTCAATAAAGACTTTAAAAATGGTCCACCTCAAAAAAAAATCTTAAAAAAATAAAAGAAAATATTTTAAAGCAAATGCTAGACCAAAGTCATTTCATCCCCACTTACTTCAGTATGGATCTCGTAAAGGATTAGTGTTCTTACAAAGGAGAGCCCAGTGAGCTCCCTAGCCCCTTCTACTATGTGAGGACACAGCCAAGCAGGGCCAGCCATGAACCAGGAAGAGGGTCCTCACCAGAACACAACCCATGCTGGTACCTTGATCTTGGACTTCTAAGCCTCCAGGAATGTGAGAAATAAAATTCTGTTGTTTATATGCCATTTGATTTGTGGTATTTTGTTATAATAGTCCAAACAGACTAAGCTAACTGTTAAGGAATATAGGCTGGACAGACGGATGATGAGCGGTTTAAATCAAAGGGTAATACTTCAAGACCTACATGAGTTTTGATGGAACTCTAACGTGACACTGAGGGACCATTCGCCAAAATGGGTAACCAGTCATAACAAGTGGCTGCTCCCCCAAAAGATTATATAAGAGAGAATGTTACATACACACCTTCCCACCACCATCACCAACCACCAAGCATAAGAAGGGAGGAAAATGTCAGATTGGAAAGATGATGGACACTTGGCTGGGACAAATCTTGACTCCACCATTTCCTAGTTGTGAAGCTAATAAATTTCATTTATTCCATTATTTCATTTTTTACGTGGAATAAATTTCATTCCACGTACAAAAATGGGGATAATAGTGTCTACTATGTACAGTTGTTATAAGGATTAAATTAAATGATGTATGTAAGGTCCCTAGCACAGTGGTTGTCATGTACTGGGCTCAAAATATTGTAATTTATTTTTTGAATTTTATTTTTTTAATATTTTTATACAGCAGGTAAGATATTATAATTTTTATTACATGATAATATTCATTATCATTGGGACTTCCCTGGTGGTCCAGTGGTTAAGGCTCCATGATTCCAATGCAGGGGGAGTGAATTTGATCTCTGGTCGGGGGAACTAAGATCCCGCATGCCACGCAGCACGACCAAAAAAAAAAAAAAAATTCATTATCATTAAGAAATCTTGGAGGGAACCTGGGAAGTTATGGTTTCCTTGTGAAATAGGCAGGCTAAACACTTAAAATTAACTTCAGAGAAGAATGGCAAGAAGGGTAAAACTTGACAAATTTAGTTAATTTTTAAGGAGTAAATAGCATGTGATAAAAGGGAATTGCATAATATCATCCACTTTGAGACCTTAAGAAAACCTTTGACAGGTTTCCAAAGGAGAGGCTGAAATAAAAGTCGCATGAGATTGGAATGTTTTGTGAGGCAATAAAGAGCTAGCTCAGCAGCAAAAACAATGGGGGGGCGGGCTGTTGATTCCAGTAGGGGGAGGGAACTTGAGGGTCCAAGTGGCAGCTCCTGGAAAGGCAGCAGATGTGTGAAGGGTGTGGTAGTCACGTTTCTAATTCTGGACTTCTCAGAGGAAACGCCTCTTCAGGAAGGTGGAGTCCTGTACGCTTGAGGAATCTGGGCAAGAGGTAGTTAGGCGTCAGGCAACCATGGAGTTGACATCCATGAGAGGAAGTGGGGAAGGGGACTAACATTAATCTCACCATAACTGGGGCAGGCCATGTGCCAGGCACATTATCTCTTTAAGTCACCACAACCTGATGATAATAGTTATTACCTCCATTTTACAGAGGAGGAAACTGAGGCTCAAAGAGATCTTGTAATTCATGCCAGTTCACTCTGCTGGTGAGGGGGGGGGCGGGGGCTGTCATAGACAACAACGCCCCAGCCAATAGGCTGAGGTCTACTGGGGTTCTGGCGCCTCTGTTCAACAAATGCTTGTTGAACACCTACTATGTGCCAGGCAGAGGGCCAGGTGCAGGAGATACAGTAGTGAGCAAAGACAGACAGCCCCCCTCTCATAGAGCAGAGTCTAACAAGGGAGTCGGAGGCAGCTCTTAGTCAAGTAATGCCACTAATGAAAATAAAAGTACAAAGTGAGGCATTAGCTCATGTAACAGATGGACTCCTCTAGACCTGGGGTGCCACAGGTGCCATGGGGGAGAGTGGCCCCAGAGTCTACCTAGAATTGATTAGGAAAAGGAGCGGTGAAGAAAAGCATTCCAAATAAGGCAGCTGCACTTACAAGGGCTGTGGTCAAAGCCTCAAACAACGCAGGTTCAGTGCGGATTCCATTTATAGAGTGACTCAGCTGGGGGTGAGACAACGGTGGAGACACAGTCAGATTTCCATGCTGAAAAGTTCAATGCATTTTCACAAGAGTCGCTGGGAGGCTTGGGCAGCCACAAGCAGAGCACTCTGGTGGGTTCTGGGACCCCAGCTGCACCCCACCTATATGAGGACAGTTAGGCTGCCTTAATAGAATGTTGGGAAGCAGGGACTGATGGACCCAAGTAAACAGCCTGAATCCTCCAGCACATGTGTTAGGAAGGGGCTCACTGATAACGTGTATGTGATCAGGTGGAGGGAGTACGCAGTAAAATCCCTAACAACACTTCTAACTAGCGACTGGTCTAGATCAGGGTCAGCAAACTACAGTCCAAGAGCCAAATCGAGCCAGCATCTATTTCTGTGCAGCCCACAAGCTAAGAATGGTTTTTAAATGGTTGGGAAAAATCAAAAGAAGACTAATACTTTGTGACGCATGAAAATCATATGAAATTCACATTTCGGTGTCCATAAATAAAGTTTTATGGGAACACAGCCCTGCTCATTCGTTTACTATCCTCCACGGCTGCTTTCACAACACAGCGGCAGAGCTGTGCCACCGGCACTGGGGTATTGCTGCAAAGTTAAACTTATTTATTATCTGGCCCTTTACAGAATAAGTTTTCCAGTCCTTGGGCTAGTCAGAAGCGCCTATAAATATGAGCATGTGTTCAGACAAATGACAAATGAGCTTTAGTAGGAACAAGTGCAAAGTAATGTACTTTGGGATAAAAATACCCAAACTATTTATAAAATGAAGACAGGGCTCTGAGCTGTGAGGCCACAACTCAGAACTAAGCACAATGGCAAGGACTGAAGGCAGCTAGAGTAATATTGTGTGAATTTCCTGCCCCAGACTATAAAAATCAGTACACAATGGATGGAGTTGGTTATCTGACGACTTCCCTGGATGGGGGCCCGGGGAGTGATTTCAGTAAAACTAAACTAAAATTCAACTGAGAAGAAAGGCTATATTATTTTGCACTTTCACTTAACTGTTACATTTAGATATAGATAGCAACAGTCTGCATGTAATCTCGGGAAAAATTAGTGATAAAGATTTACAATGCGTGGTGTGTATACAGGACTACTGCGGGATGGGTTATCAGCTAGACTTTGTCTTGTTCAATACTTTATAGTTTAATTACTGGCGTATGATAAGCACTCAAATAATATTTATTGAATAAGAGGAAAGAAGAAAAGGAAGAAGAGGAGGGAGGGAGGGAGGGAGGGAGAGAAAGGAGGGAAAGAAGGAGGAAACTGGGCAAAACCTACAGGGTTTGAAGGCTGAACAGGAGTTAGCCGGCCACCGAGGATGAGGAAGAACAGCCCAGCAGGAAAACAGGAGCATTTAAGAGGCCAGGAGAGCCCAAGAGGCCTGGAATAATATCACATAAACCCCCTGTCACTTTTGCTCTAGCTCTAAGGTAACCTGATTTCCCATATCACTGGTCCTGTGAAGGGGGCATCCAGGGCAACAGGAGAGGTGTATCCTTCAGGATAATTAAGTCATCAGCCACACGGTAATTTCCTCAGTCTCTCTGAGCAGTAGGGCGAACACCGATTTCTTCAGCCTGATCCTTAGGGGTAGTTTCCACAGCTGCAAAGCTTACCGAACTGACCTGGGACCTTGGAGGCTCTAACAGGGTCACTGGAGGCACTACCTGGTGTGGCTGGCCTCTCTCTTGGACACCTCTGATCTCTTCCATTTCAATGTAACAGGAGTCACATCCACAGAGTTCCCTGAGAACACCCAGCCCAGTGTGCTGCGGGCCCAAAAGGAATAAGGTGTCTTTCTCAAGTAAGATACTCTCCCGGCCCAGCAAAGACACAGCCAGCATTCAGGAAGCTAAATATTCAGGGTTCCAGAATCTGTTCTCACTGAGAGGTAAACTCATCCTGGTAAACCGAAAGCCCCATGCCTGGGGAATCCCCCCTGTCCCAAGCAAACCAGGACAGTTGGGCACCTGCCAGACGGGTTCCTCATTTACAATGGGTCTATTGGGGAGGGGGAAATTTCCCTCTCTATTCTTCTTGAATTCGTGTGGTTGGGTTAATAATAAAATTAACAGAGAAAAAGGAACAAATTTTAATTCACGCCCATGGAGGACCCATAGAAATGAGACCTAAGAAGTAGCCAAAGCAGGCAGCTTTTATACTTTTTAGACAAACAAATTTGTAAGGAATTGACAGGACAAAGACACTTAGGTTCTGGGTGCCCAATTAGTGAAGAATCAAGACAGAGTTTGGGCTTAGGGTAGTAAGCTAAAGAAGTAGTAAGATTTGTTTATATAGTCTTCTCAGCCCAAATTCCCTACCTTTGGCGATAAAGGTGTCCTATCTCCAGACACAGGGAATGCACCTTTCACATGAGAGATTTATTTTCTGCTTTCAGGAAGACAGAAGATTCAGAGTGTCCCTTCTTCTGTTGGCCATAAATTTAATTCAAAATAAATAATATGCCATTGAGGCGCAGTTTGGTCTACCCAACAGGCCTTTTTTTTTTTTGGCCTCGCCATGTGGCACGTGGGATCTTAGTTCCCCGACCAGGGATGGAACACGTGCCCCCTGCATTGGGAGCTCGGAGTTTTAACCACTGGACCACCAGGGAAGCCCCCCAACAGGCCTCTTGTCCTACTGTTCCCCAGACCTCATGTGGGCCTATTCCAGAGAATCTGCTGCCTCCAGCCCGTCAACCAGAATGTGCAGAGTGGCTCCTTCTGGGTCAGGGAAAGGGACTGCATGGGCCAGGTGGGTCACTGGGGACAAAGGAGACCAAGAAACTGAGGTAAAGGGGTTCCCAAGGAACCTCAACTGTTGGAGAATTGGATCTAGGACTCCTGTCTTTTATCTGGTGTCTGTATGTGTTTCTGTGCAAACAATGAGGATCGAACAGTACCCGGTATCAGGGAAAATTTTCAACATTTGCAATGTTTGAAGATAGGGAGGAACTACTAAAGGGAAGGCTGCCTGAAACCCTATTTGTAAACGAGCAGAATGTGAGTTATTAAAATATAAATAACAAAGAGGAGAGTAAAACTTTGTTGCTCAGTATAAAACAGCTGTAATAATTACAGTAACTAATATCTAATGACCATGTAGCATAGTGATTACAAGGCATTATTGTGTCATGTAAATCATACACCAAGATCTTTGTGATTAGCGTACTAAATTCTGCTCAGTCATGTGTGCACTGGTAGCCCACTTAAAACCATTAAAGGTAATTTAGGTTGGCTTAGTCTGGCTTTTTGCTTCAGGGAATACAGAGAGTTAAACAGTAGGTGAACTTGTTTCATTTGATTCTAGGAGGACCAATATAAAGATACTTTAAAAAAAATTAAAGCCATCTTTATTTATAAAAGAATTCTGGGAAAAAGTCAAAGCATTTTGTAGATTTTAATCTAATTAATCCTCACAATAACCCCGGGAGGGAGTTCTTATACAATGGCCTTCATTGTTTAAAGCTACCAGTTGTCAGAGGCCACAAAAGAGTCACTTTGTCTGCAGTTGCTTCTCTGTCCCAGCTTAATTCATAAACGTTATAATGTTCTTTGAAATAAGTCTAGTATAAACACAAACTGACTACTAGTGTATCAATAATCTCTAATCATTATGAGACACATTGACCTCACCAATAAGAATTTCGTACAAATGACTTTACACACCAGCTTAAAGAAATAGAAATGTTTGTTAGAGGGGAATTTAAAGTCATGGATGAGCTCTCTATAAACAGAATATTTTCATTAATCCACATGTAGTTACAGGGTTCCTGCTCTGAGCACGATGTTAGGTGCCATGGACACAAACAGAGCCTAGGAGAGAAATAAAGGAATTTTAACAGTGAAGCGTATGTGGTGGTGACCTAGACGTCTAAGTGAGCCAAAACATGTTATTAATAAACCAAGGATGGAGTGTAGCAGTCCCTAGAAGGGACAGGCACAAGTGGAAGATATTTCATGACAGCATTTGTCTGTACCCTTGCTTTGCAATTTGGTCCAGACGGCATGGTCTTTAATAGTTCTCACTAGTGAAGTAGGTAAGGGGACGCTTTCACATACAGAATCTCATTGCATTCTTACAGTGTCCCTATGAAATAGGTAGGACAACTATTATTTTCCACTGTTAACACACAAGAAAATAAGCTCAGCAATAGTACACTGCTAGAGATCATAGTGAATGGATGGCAAAATTAGAAGCTGAACCAGGTTCTACAAGTTCCACCCTCACCTTCAAGCTCCCTCAGCCCAGCCACCACCTCCAGATTCCAAGACTGGCGTGCGTAGTTCTCAAATTACCGTCCCAGCTGGGACCTCGTTATTCCCTCTCATTTCAGCCAGACATGGATAGAGAAATCCATAGGAATGTTTAATTTAAGCAATAAGCAAAGACAAAAACAAAGATATGAAAACAATGAACTTGACTAAGCGTGGTGTTGTTAGGTTTTGGCTCACAGGTTGGTGACAGGGTAGATGGTCTCAAGGGCCAGAGATCTTCTCATTTATCTCCTCCCCGTCCAAGAAGGCAACTGCCTGTCCTCAGGCAATCTATTTCTGGTATTTCTTCTTCTTCCTTGGAGGAGGGGTTAAACTGAATCTCCAGCCTCTCTGTTACTAGAGTAACCCACAGAAAGAAGAAATGATTACGTTCACCGTTCACCGTAGTGGTGTATCACATCACTAACCCTTGTTCATGCCCACCCAACAGCTTTCATCCCCTCCTGAAAAAGATAAGGGAACACATTCCAAAAACATCCTATGGGAACCTCCTATCGCCACATACTCCAATGGAGAAAGGAGTTCTCATGATGGGGAATATGCAGCATTGGAACCTGTCGACTAAGTGGATGAAGCACCTTTTCCACATTTCAGTTTTAAAAAAACTTTTCACTTTTCTCCCCCTCCATTCCCAAGAGGGATTTCACCGGACAATGCAGAGGTCTCCAGGTGCTGGCAAATCTTTCATATATGAAACAGGGATCTCTCCTAACATACCGCAAGAAGTCTAGATGCTTTTTTGCAGATCATTCCATTTTTATGCAGAAAGAAACCGAGAGGGACAGTGTAGAGTGATGGTTAAGAGCTTGAGCTCTGAAACCAAACTGACCGGGAACTGAGTTCCTGCTCTGTTTGCTAGCTTCACGACTGTGGCCAAGTTACTTAATCTCCCTGAGGTTCCATGTCTCCACCTACTTAAAAAAATAGTAATAGCTGGCATTGATTGAGCACTTACTATGTGCTAGGAACTAGGTATGCTAAGTTTTACATGCTTTACATCCATTAACCCTCATCACGGCCCTGTGAAGCAGGTACCATCATCATCCCCACTTCATAGGTAAGAAAATTGAAGCACGAAGAGGTTAAATAGTTTGCCAGAAATTATAGGACCCTAAGATGTAAAGCCAGGATTCTAACACAAGCAGTCTGACTCCAAGACCCATGCTTTGAATCAATACCTTCTTCATAGTGATGTTGTAAGGATTAAATGAGCTCAGGTAAATCAGGTCCCCTGCATAGTGCCTGGCACATAAACAAGCCTTAAGTAAACGTTAGCTGTAGTATTATTTTCAGCATTGTCATTTGTTCTAAGAGATATCTAGGCCAGAAAACAGGTTTTGATATAGGGTATTTTGCATCTATTCCAGTTAACTGCCCCAAGATATGCGTCCTGCAGTTAAAATGACAGGCCTCTGCTGTTAACTAAACAATCTGTGTATTATGGGTTACCTGGTTAAGAGATAGCCTAAATCATTGACAACTTTTTCCATTTGCCCATGCAGAAATGCTCTTCATACTAAAAAGAAGTATTAAGTCTCTTATAAAAGAATGGCGTACTGAACAAGAGCTAGCAGAATTGCAGGCAGTACTCAGCTTATAAATGGGTTGTTTCAAAAGTTGGTTTGTCTACTGTTATAAACTGAATACACAGACATAAGTTTGAAAATGGTGGTTACATTCCAAGACTATTCACAGAAGTCTATTTATTTAGCCCATTTTAAAGTTCAATGATAGAAACCATGCCACTAGCTCAAGGCAGGCCTAGGAACAAGAGCCCATGTGTGATAAAAGACTAAGAAAGGTATCTTTCCTGGTACAGAGGAAAGTTGATATAGACTATATTAGTCATCTATTGTTGTGTAACGAACTACTCCAAAACTTACCATATTAAAACAATAAACATTTATCATCTCATAGTCTCTGTGGGTCATCTGAGAGTGGCTTATCTGGGTGATTCTGCTCAGGATCTCTCATGAGGTTTCAGTCAGCATCACCCAAGCTACAGTCACCTGAAGGCTTTACTGGGGCTGCAGGATCCACTTCCAATATGGCTCACTCATATGGCTGTTGGCAGGAGGCCTCAGTTCCTCATCATCTGAGCCTTTCCACAGGGCTGCTTGAGTTCCTCATGACATGATAGCTCTGGCTTCCCTAGGTACAAGTGATCCAAGAGTGAGAACAAGAAGGTAGCTGCAATGCCTTTTATGACCTAGTCTTATAAGCCACACACTGTCACTTCACCCATATTCTGTTCATAATGAGACACAAGTTATACATTAAGAGCAGCCCACACTCAGTGGGAAGGGGAATTAAGCTCTACCTATTGATGAGAAGTATGTCACAGAATTTGTGGACATACCTTAAAATACCCTATAGTTTTTGTTGCCCTCCCATTACTCTCTCTAGGTACTCAGTACACAAAAGAGTAAAAATAAACTGGGGTGCAGAGCTTCAGCCCTTCCCAACAAAGTTTACTGTAAATATCCCCCAAAATCCATGCTCTTGCCTCATCTTGCTTTAAAAACATCTATCCCCCCAAAAAAATTAAAATTAAAATAAAATAAAATAAAAAATAAAAACATCTATCCCCATTCCTTAAATGGAATCTCATTTGCAAAATGTATACTAAAGAGTGATCACATTCCTGAAATACTTGCTCTATTCATTTGTATCTCTCAGCAGTAGAATGTCAGGCAATGTAACAAACTAAAAGTAAAAACAACAAAGAAACTACTCCCAATCTGGGTGGATTAAGATATTTGGAATTAAGAAAGCAACCTTCAGGAAACTTTCTCCCTTCTGTCGATAATGACCTGGGTCCCCTGGTTATTGAGTATTCTGGGTCTAGGGAACTAGGGGATCTCTGACCCCCAGTTCCCTAGACCTGACCCCCAAGGCTGCAGCTCTGCAGGAATATTGTGGGCATTCAAAAGTGATGGACTGCCCTGGATTCCAAAAACAGTTGCTGCTCTTGCACCAGAGACATGCAAGATTCTAAAGTATCATCGGGATCTTCAGAGGAAAATGATGTTTCATATGACTTTCTATTGTATTTTTTGTAACTTGAAATTTGGTAATTCATGTAGACTGTTGTCAAAATACATTTCTAAACATTGGATAAATGGGAGTTTGCACTGTAATTCAACTCCAAGTAGAAGCTAGAGGCTTGATCTATGAGTTCTTCTAACAGTGTTGTTGTTTTAAATCTTGAGTGCCCATTTGAGAATATGATGAAAGCTAAGGGACTTACTCAAGAAAATACATATACCCACAAAATTTTAAGGCCTCCGAATCCCCTAAAACCCATCCAGGGAATCGCTGGAGAAGCGGGAGGCGGGGCTTATTGTCACTTCATTTTGTCCTTAAAATGTAGATCTAAATTAGAAGCTACTACTAAAAACTTAATTCTTTTTAAATCTTGTTGTTAAACAAAACCAACGGCCAGTACAGATACCTCTACTAGATTTTCTGTGCTGGGGTTTAGTCCATACTGTAAATACCTTGGAGGCAAAAGGAACCTGGCGGTGAGCACACAGAGGACAACACACATTTGCTGAAAAAAACAGTAAATATAACGCAGGACACAGAACTGCTGACGACCACAAGCCTTGCCCTCTCCAAGCTGACCTCACTGTGCAGCAAATTCTGCCAATTTGCCAGAGAGGCAGCAATTCGAGGAGACAAAAGCGGCTCAGCAACCCACTTAAAAGCAAACGCTAAATTCGTTTTCTATCGAGCATCAGAAACCCAAATCCCAGCCCAGGATTCTCTAGGCCCTCCTTCGGTGGAGCGAACTCCCGGCAGCAACGCCCAGCCCCGGGTGGGCGGGACCGCTCGAATCTACCCACTTAACCCGCGGACTCCAGCTCCATCCACTCATGCCTCTCAGCCTCGGGAAGTGGAAGGGCCGCGCGGGAGACTGGGGCTTCGCCTGTGAGTGTCCCCCGGGCAGAGGCGGGCCCGCGGGATCCGCATCCAGGAGCGGGACGAGGGGCGCCCCTGTCCCGTCCTTCGCGGGCGCCCCTGCTCAGCGCGCAGGGCCTGCGTGTCCTCGTGCCGACTCCTCCCTCGCGCGCCTCGCCCGCGGCTGCTCCGGCGCACGCGCGCGGCCTCGCGCAGGGCGGGGAGGGGCGGCGGCCGCGGGCGCCCGACCTCGAACCTGTCAGACCAGACCCGGGGAGCCGGCCTGGAGTTGTGGGCGCCGCAGGCGCGAGGACGGCCCCGCTGCCCCGCAGCCCCGGGCCGAGCTGTGCGTGCCGGCCCCGCCGAGCCGGCCGGGGGCGGAGAGATGAGCTGCGGCACCGCGGCGGCGCCCCAGGTAGAGCGCTCCCCCCTTTCGGAGCCCCGGCTCCCCCGCTGCCCCGGGCTTCGGAACTTGTGGGCTTTGTTGGGGCGCTTTTAATTTATAATGAGTTTCGTTTTCTACAGGATGGGGAGGGACGCGCGGCAGTGCCATCGGGAACTGGCACTCGGGTGAAGTAGGAGCCGCCGGCCGTCCGCCTGCACCGAGCCGTTCGGCGCCGCGGCCGCACAGCCTCTGCCATGGCCGGATCCGGCGTGTGGAAGCGCCTCAAATCTCTGCTGAGGAAGGACGATGCGCCGCTGTTTTTAAATGACACCAGCGCCTTTGACTTCTCGGACGAGGTGGGGGATGAGGGGCTTTCTCGATTTAACAAACTTCGAGTTGTGGTGGCCGACGATGGTTCTGAAACCCCGGAAAGGCCTGTTAACGGGGCGCACCCGGCCCTCCAGGCCGACGATGATTCCTTGCTGGACCAGGACTTACCTTTGAGCAACAGTCAGCTGAGTTTGAAGGTGGACCCCTGTGACAACTGCAGCAAACAGAGAGAGTTGCTGACGCAGAGAAAGGTGAAAACCAGATTGACCATTGCTGCCGTTCTTTACTTGCTTTTCATGATTGGAGAACTTGTAGGTGAGTTGTGTTGCCAACTCACTTTCCATTTACCTTGCCTGGAGAGTCTTTGTCAAGCTGTAGTTACACATAACTTGGCGTTTAAACTTTCTTTTTAGGAAGCTTGTTATTTATCAATATACTGATGTGAAAAGGCCTCACGGTTCCAAAGTGCAGATCAGCCTAGGTACAACAAACTTCCAAAGATAACTCTGACCTTTTCTTCTGATTCTCCAAACACTGTGTCATCTACTGTAAAGTTAAGGACATTATCTTCATTATATATCCTGTAACTTCCTCTTTAAAAAAAAAATCTGATAAAACACCAGGTTAATTTTTGCAACCTTTTAAATAGTAAATGATTCTACAATTATTTAGAATCATAAAATTTTACAGTATGAAGGGACCTTACTGAACACCTGCTCCACCTTTTTCTTTTTTAAGAGATCAGAGGACCCAGAGGTTAAATATTAATAAATTATGAGGACACTTAAGTGGGTAATTGAAAAGCTACATCTACAGTCCCGTTGTCTTGATTTTTTCCCTCTACATTTGAATTAAGTGGTCTCTTACTATTTCCTTTTGTGTTTATATTCAAGAAATTTGCAAAGCTAAATAATGCTAACTGACCTCACCATTTTTCATTATAAGGAGGATCTGAAGGCCAGAAGGCTCCCCTGGGTTTTATAGAACTTGGTTTTATTTTTCATTTTTAATTATTCAAGTAATGCAGTCTTACTATAAAATACATGCTCAGTTTAGATATTAATTTCAGAGTCACATTAATGTAACTGCTAACTTCTTTTAGTGACAATTGAGAAAGTGACATTAAAGCAGGGAGATTATTCTCCTGTGTTCTTTTTTTTTTGGCCACACTGTGTGGCTTCTGGGATCCTAGTTCCCGGATCAGGGACTGAACCCGGCCCCTCAGCAGTGAAAATGCAGAGTCCTAACCACTGGACCGCCAGGGAATTCCCTCCTGTGTTCTCTTAATGATGAACCATGACAAGAACAAAGGTGGCAGTCCAGATTTAAGATGCTGGCTGGAGGTTATGTGCAGGAAAATTATATACATTTCCTACCTCTTTTCATACCACTTCTCGCCAGTGCTCACTTCAGCCATGCTGGCCTTCTTTCTCCCTATGACTCACAAAGCTGTTTTCCTGCCCATAAGACCTTCAGACTGAGTGGTCTCTCTACCTCTGGCTTTCAAACTTTTTTGAGTTCACTATAGTAAGAAATACACTTAACATTGTGACCCGTGTAGGCATGCATGCATACGTATGTATGTATGTACACACACATATACATTTGTATAAATATATGAATAACTAAAACAAAAATTTTACTTCATGTGCTGTGTTCTACTGTTTTTTCAATTATGGTCCCAGCCCACTTAATTAATTTCATGGTCTACAAGTGGGTCACAGCCTGCAATTTGAAAAGCACTGCTTTATATGGACTGCCTTTTCCCAAATCTTCTCTTGGCTGCCTTCTTGTCATTCGTGTCTCATCACAAAAGATACCTCTTAGAGACCTTTCCAACTGCCTAAAGTCAACCTCCCTTCTCCCCTGTTCCTTCCCCAGCTTTAAAAGCCCTCAGCACCTGAGATTATCTTGTTTGTATATTCACTTGTTTAATATCAGTGTCCATTGAAATATAAGCTGAATTACCAGCACCTAGCACAATGACTAGCACAGAGTAAACACTCAATAAAATTTTGTTTAATTAATTAATAATTGCTGTTAGAGAATTATAAATGTTTAAGCTATGAAGAAATTAAAGACAGAAGTGAAACAGATCAGATAAGGCATGGTCAGCAGATTAAGAGTCAATGACTTGGGGCTTTCTGGTGGCTCAGTGGTTGGGAATCCACCTGACAATGCAGGGAACATGGGTTCAAGCTCTGGTCCGGGAAGATCCCACATGATGCGGAGCAGCTAAGCCCGTGCGCCACGACTACTGAGCCTGTGCTCTAGAGCCCGTGAGCCACAACTACTGAAGCCCCTACACCTAGGGCCTGTGCTCTGCAACAAGAGAAGCCACCACAATGAGAAGCCCGCTCGCCACAACTAGAGAAAGCCCGCATGCAGCAACGAAGACCCAATGCAGCCAAAAATAAATAAATAAATCTATTTTTTTTAAAAAAAGAGTCAATGACTTGCCCAAATTCCCAGTTAGAATATTGAGTCATTCAGACTTAGTGATTCTTGAAGTTAATATTTGAAGTTAAAATCACATTAATCACAATTTCCCCCTTAAAATTAGAGTTTACACCTATAAAAATTACTAAGATATAATTGTCCTGACTTAGCATTATTTAAATCTCTTACTTGGTAAATGATGTTTTGTGAAAGCTACAATAAGTATTTCCTTTCAAATACTAACTTTATTTTCAAATATGAAAATCTTTTGTTAAACACTGTAGAGATGCTAGTACTTAGAATAGACATTAACAATATTATTCAGAATGTTACATAGAATTAAATTGTATACAGTAGAGCATTTATTAAAGTGTGTCGAAAGCACTTAGAAATAAAGCATCTTATGTAGGAAGTATGGAGTAATTTTAAAATGAAGTATTTTAAAGATCTGAAAGGGGAAACTTGATTTTGAATCTTGGATTTGCTCTGAGACCTTAGGCAAGATCAATTCAGCAAGTATTTTTTAAGTACTTGCTATATACAATGGAGAACAAAACTTATGCTCCCTACTATCTAAAACACTTAATCTAATGTTTGGAGGACATTATATCTTCCTGTAGTGGAGGACACAGGTATTAATAAACACACAAATAAATTTAAAATTCAAATGGCCTTAAGTACTGTGAAGAAAAAGAACAAGATACTATAAGACATAGTTTAGACATGTCCAGCAGGACATGGTTTATGTATGAGCCACATACAGTTAAACCAAAAAAAAAAGAATATTAGGAGTAATTTGAGCAAAGGGAATGGAGGAAGATGTTTTCGACCAAAGAGAACAGCAAGTTCAAAACTCCTAAAACCTTCAATTCTTTAAGAGGATCTAAAAAGAAGACCAGTTTGGCCAGAATGTAGTAAGTAAAAGGGAAAGAGACAGGGGGACCAGACCAGGGAGGTCATGAGAGACCATATTAAATGAGTTTAGTCTTTAATTCTAAGTACAATGGGGAGCCAGTGACTGCTTTGGAGTGGAGATTGACCTGATGGGATTTATCTTTTTAAAAGATTACTCTGACTCATATGGAGAGTGGATTGGAGGGTACAAGAGTGGAAGCAAGTATACTTTTGCAGAGGTCCAGACAAGAAATGATTATGGCTTGAACTGGAGTGGATGGAGAAAAATGTACTGATTGAGAAACATTCTAGAGGTAACAATGGCAAAATGGCTAATGGTTTGAACGTGAGACTTGATGGGAGAGCAGTATCAGGAATGATTCTGAAATTTCTTACCTAAGCAGCTGAGCATATGGGAATGTATGTCAGTTATGAACCAGGGAGAAAATACAGAGCAGGATTTAAGCATGGGCTCAAGGGTTGTTTTAGGCATGTTAAGTATCATATGTATGTGAAATAGACAAAGATGTCTAGTGAGCTGTTACATATAAGTCTGTCATTCAGAAGGGAGGTCAAGGCAGAGAGAGAAACAGTATGTAATGCCATAGCAATAGAAAAAATTATCTAGAGAGCCCCAGCTTTGAGGAACTACAACTTTAGAAGTCAGGCAGAAGGCAAATGGGTATCCCAGAACTGAAGAAAAGAGTATTTCAAAATGGAATAAGCTGCTGAGAGGCCTGATAAGATGAGAACTAAAATATCCTCTGGATTTAGTAACAGTTATTGATTGTTTTAACAGCTGCATTTTATTGGGAATGAAAAAACTTAAAGAATGAATGCAAATAGACTTCCAGGTAAAGATGGCAAATGAACTCATGCATCTAGTTGTACTCTCTTAAACTACAGTAAAAGGATTTAAAATACACAGACACACACACACACACATATACACACACACATACATATACACATATATATATAGAATATATATATATATATATATATATATATATATATATCTCCACACAGGTGGGGAAAACCTGAGAGGAGACTCTAGCAACACAAACTAGAAAGGAATCAGGTAAAAGAGGTAACTGACTTGACCCAAGAAAGCCAACTCCTAAACAAGCAGTGGGGAAAGCCAAGAACCAATCTAGTTTACACTAATGCATCAGAAACACCTAGACAACTTATTAAAAAACAAATTGCTGGACCAGAGTTTCTAATTAAGTAGGTCTGGGGTAGGGTAGGGCCTGAGGATTTTCTAACAAGTTCCCAGGAGATGCTGATACTGCTGACCCTGAGGACTACACTTGAGAACTACACTAGAGAATCCTAAGCAGGCCCAGAATTGGTTGTACCAGGTACCCCTATAAGTGTGGTTAAAGAGGAAGGCTAAAATAAGGAAAGTTCATTAAAACCTGTTTAAGAGCCAGTCAGATATAATAGTATAATAATACAATAAGTATCCACAGAGATAAAATAAGATCATGAATCCATGAAACTAGAATAGGCTACTTTTTAAAAGAAATTCAGAGTAGAAAATAGAGCTTTTGAATAATACAAACTTTTTTTTTTTTTTTTGCAGTATGCAGGCCTCTCACTGTTGTGGTCTCTCCTGTTGTGGAGCACAGGCTCCGGACGCGCAGGCTCAGCGGCCATGGCTCACGGGCCCAGCCGCTCTGCGGCATGTGGGATCTTCCCGGACTGGGGCACGAACCCGTGTCCCCTGCATTGGCAGGTGGACTCTCAACCACTGAGCCACCAGGGAAGCCCTAATACAAACATTTAAAATTTTAACTCCAAACAAATTAGAAGGTGAATTAAGGTCACCTCTCACAGAATATAGCAAAAAGAGAAGATAATGGGAGAAAAAAAGCAAGAAAATTAGTATATTAGTTCAAATTCCAAATAATAGGAGTCTGGGGAATAGAGAAAGCAGAAGGAAAGAAGTTATCAACAACACAGTTTAAGAAATTTCCCCAGGGACTTCCCTGGTGGCACAGTGGTTAAGACTCCACGGTCCCAATGCAGGGCCCCAGGTTTGATCCCTGGTCAGGGAACTAGATCCCACATGCATGTTGCAACTAAGAGTTCGCATGCCACAACTGAGAAGCCCACATACCGCAACTAAGGAGGCCGCCTGCCGCAACTAAGACCTAGCGCAACCAAGTATTTTTTTTAAAAAAAAGGAGAATCCTTACCGCAAAAAAAAAAAAGGAGAATCCTTTCCAAAAAAAAAGAAAAAGAAATTTCCCCAGAACTGAAGGGTATACAATTCCAGATAGAAAGAGTCAATAGGGCTTCCCTGCTGGCGCAGTGGTTAAGAATCCACCTGCCAATGCCAGGGACACAGGTTTGAGCCCTGGTCTGGGAAGATCCCACATGCCACAGAGCAACTAAACCCGTGCACCACAACTCTTGAGCCTGTGCTCTAGAGCCCACAAGCCACAACTACTGAGCCTGTTCACCACAACTGAAGCCCGCACACTAGAGCCTGTGCTCTGCATCAAGAGAAGCCACCTCAATGAGAAGCCTGTGCACTACAACGAAGCGTAGCCCCCACTCTGCATCTAGAGAAAGCCCGCGCGCAGCAACGCAGACCCAACGCGGCCAAAAAATAAATAAAAAATTTTTAAAAAAAGAGTCAATAAAAGCCCAAATTGGATGAAAATAATCCCACACCAGGTACATCATTGTAAAATTTCAGAACACATGATACACACTTATTATTGCTTCAGGCAGCTGCTGTGTTAAACAATTGCCTCTGATAGTTTTTGACAAACACTGACCGAGGTTTGCACCAGGGCCAAGCTCCAAGTCAAGTCAAATAAAAAGAGCCTTAAAAAAAAAAAAAAAAAAAAAAAAAAAAGAGCCTTGCAAGTATAGTCTCCCAGGGAACCACCAGACAGGTCAAATAATGACAATTTCCTGGCAATGGAGCTTTTTTTTTTTTTTTTTTTTGGTGTACGCGGGCCTCTCATGTGGCCTCTCCCGTTGCGGAGCACAGGCTCTGGACGTGCAGGCTCAGTGGCCATGGCTCACGGGCCCAGCCGCTCCGCGGCATGTGGGATCTTCCCGGACCAGGGCACGAACCCATGTCCCCTGCATCGGCAGGCAGACTCTCAACCACTGCACCACCAGGGAAGCCCGCAATGGAGCTTTTAAGGAGCTCTAACGCCATCCTATTCCTTGCAGTGGCTGCCAGGCTGAGGTTTTCACTGTGGTTACTGCTTGTTAGTTTTCAAGGCTACCATAGAACTGAAGAGGGGGAGATTGGGTATAAGGCAAGTTAAAGTGCCACAGAGCTAGTGAGCTTCTTACCAAGATTCAGCCTTTTTCCTTGAATAGATGCTACCTGTATCAGCCTTTGTTTAATTTCCATAGTTTTCAGAATGCTGATTTGGACAATTTTTGCCCATGTTCTTATGGCTTTTATGGAGGAGATGATTTTCATAGGTCCTTACTCTGCTGTTTTTGCTGGTGATCATCACATGTGGCTCTTTAGGTTAACAAAAATTAAATAAATTCAATTCCTTAGTTGCACTAGCCGTATTTCAAATTCTCAAAAGCCACCTGTGACTAGTTGCTGCTCCATTGGCCAGCGCAGATAGAACATTTCCATCATCTCAGTTTTATTGCACAGTGTGGCTTTAGGGTATTATCCTTATTTTATAGATGAGTAAACTGAACCTCAAAAATGGTAAGTAACTTGCTCAGTCTCTGAGATTTCAAAGCCCCATGTTATTAACTGCCAAGCTGTATTTTCTGTCAGTGATTCCAGCTTTTTCATGTAAGGGAATACATAAAAAATGATATTTCTATAGAGCACACTGGCTGGAGTAAATGGATGTGACTACAAGATCACCAGCCCCAGTTCTCCTGCTGCTCTTGACTCTGCATACACATCCCAGGAATAGGGGAATCAACATCTCAGCACACTTATGTGTCACAACATCCTGATCATGAAGTTCTGCTATACATTATAACAGTATTTCTCAGTGTGGTTACAAGACCAGAAGCATCAGCATCACCTGGGAACATGTTAGAAATGTAAATTCTCAGGCCCCATCTAGACCTACTGAATTAGAAATTCTGGGAGTGGGGTCAAGAAGTCTATAGTTTAACAAAACTTCCAGGTGATTCTGATATACATAAAAGTTTGAATACCCTGTATTATATTATAAAAACTTATTCTATGGTGCTAGGAAAATTGGTTGACCATAATGGTCATAAATAAGTACATATATATGTATATATGTACACATATATATATTATTATGTATATATATATATATATACACACATATATAAAATACATATACACACCCACATATATGAAATATACACATTATTATTATGTATAATAATACATAATACTGGAAAACTAATATAAAAATTGTATTCTAAATACCATCTTTTATCCCTCTATTAGGAGACATTGCTGTTTATACCGAAGAGAATCAGTTAATTTTTATCTTTTGTTTTGAACTAATGAACATTTTGTGAAATTTCTTCAGTTTATGTTCAAACCCTCCCAAACAAGTGAATACCTACCTTTTATTCAGCTTTATTGTAATATTTAGATATGGTGGTTATTAATTTCACTGTCTAATAGTAGAATTAGTAGGCTGAGTAAAAACTGTATTGCTAAACACAAAAAACTTCTCTTTGTGTCAGCCCCCATTTAATGGCTCTTAAATTTTTTAAGGTCATTTACTCCTCAGAGAATCTGTTCCTGGAAATGGACATCTTCACCATTAGAAAAATATGCATAGTTAATGTTTTGCATAAAATTTCAGGATACCTTGACTTAATTGCAATAGGATAAGTATTTAGTTAACTTTAGTTAGAAGTTCATGTTTTGTAGGATGCTGCATATTTTTGGTTTGATTGCTTATGTTTATTATTTTAATTAACTTATTCCTTCTTTCCTGTCACCCTTACTCTAAGGTGGATACATTGCAAATAGCCTAGCAATCATGACAGATGCACTTCATATGTTAACTGACCTAAGTGCCATCATACTGACCCTGCTTGCTTTGTGGCTGTCTTCAAAATCACCAACCAAAAGATTCACCTTTGGATTTCATCGCTTAGGTAGGTAATTGGGCGTTTCTTTGGTTTATAAAATTTTATAGTAAAACCACAATGAACTATAACCTTTGATTAACTGAAATCTTTCTGATGATAGTCTGTTTGAACAAAGCAAATGAAAACAGACAAATAAGATTCATTCAGATATATATCTTCCAGGGTACATGCAGTTCAGTCAGCTAAATAGTTTACACATATAAAATTACACGGTGATCAGGGACTTTCCTGGCAATCCAGCAGTTAAGACTCCACACTTCGATTGCAGGAGTCATGAGTTCGATCCCTGGTTGGGGAACTAAGACCTCACATCCCACATGCCGCATAGTGCGGCCAAAAAAAAAAAAAATTGTGTGGTAAACATTAATCTTCAGATGTTGTTCCTTGTGTCCTGAAGGTGTTAACAGAAAAAAGTTTACCTTCAGTTTATCGAACCAAGCAAAACCACATGGATTTAATTCATCAATGAGCATTAGCTTTTCTTTCTCTTAAGGTATTCCAACCAAAGCGACTTATAACCCAGGTTTTAGGCACTACTATAATATGTATAACATACTGTATGGCTGACCTTCATTGTGGCCATTAACTGTAAATGCTAACAAAGATTCTTTGCTTGACCAAACGTTTGTCAGTCTCCTGAGCTGTCTCCCAAGCCCATCTCTGTACTTCCTCATTAAATCTAGTTTTAGGAAGAACCCTGCCAAACCAATTTAACAGAACCTCCACTCTCAATATTTGATGGGTTATTCCCAGGTGATGTCTCATCACCCTGGCCTGTTTTCAACAAGGCTTCCCTATACCAATCTTGATAGCTTCCCCCCAACTGTATTAAAGTCTTCTTTACCATGTTTTAATAAGTGTCATTGAATTTTTTTTCTTTCTCAATGCACACATATTTATATTTTCCTATTTTGAACAAATATTAATATTTAATTAAGAGAGGTTAAAATCATACATTGTTATCCACACAACTCTTCTTGCCATGTTAGTGTTTTTTTTAATTTTTACTTATTGTCAAAATACATATAAAACAATTACCTGAATTAGTATATGAAGTGCCATATGACCAATTTTTTGCTTAGAACCCAAAAATTGATTTAGGCAGCTTCAGCAAAACCTGTCTTAAAGAACCAGAATTAACATCTTGTAGTTTTATTTTGTGTAGACAATGACACTCTTGGCTAATATTCCATTCAGTTCCTCCCCTTCTTTGTTACTTTTTAGCCTAATCTTAACTCAACATCTAGGTCTCCTATAATTTAGTAGCTGGGTCTTCTAGTGTAAAACTTGACATTTTACCTGAATGGCTGTATTCCAAGTAGCTATCCAGGTCGTAAGTTTGGGAACTTATCTGGCATCCCCATTTCTCAGCACCCTCAGCTGCTGTACAAGAGCAGTAAAGCCCTGAGTGAGGCCTTTCCGTTATTTGTTAAGCAACTGAATAACACATAATGCATTTGGATGTGTTCCTAAAAAAAACTCCCACTTCTAGCTGACACATTATACATCCATTTGTTTACTGATTGCCTTGGGGTTTTTAAAAAACTTCAAAATTATTCTTAAACTTTAATATTTTTGTGTGATTTAAACACCTGCAATTTAAGAGCAAAACTCAAACTAGCATCGTGGAATGGGGATTTTTACCTTCTAACACTATTTGAGAGAGTGCATTCATTTTAGGTTATAGACCCCTTGGAATTCTAATGAAAACAGTGGAATTCTCCCCCAGAAACATGCAATACCAGAACATAGAAAGTTCTACAAATGATAAGTTAAGAACCCATAATCATGAAAATTCTATTAAATATCAGAGAAGTACTTAGTGTTTATCTAGATAGTCATAGATAACAAGTACTATGAAAAGATGAAAGAAAATAGAACTGACTGGTCCTATTGTATTTCTGTACATTTCTATAGAAAGTCAAATTTTTCCCTTTCCTTAAAAGTACTACTTCAAGATGGTGGACTAGAGGTCAGCATTTGAGAGTCCATTGAAATAAAAGGTACCAAATCAACACAGAGAAGCAAATGGTTGAGTCATCAATCAACAAGACATTTTCAGAAATTTCTGGAAGTTGGAAAGTAGATGGGAGTGGGTTGAAGAAAGAAACAAGCCAAGAAGCGACAGCCTGGAGAACGCTAGGGTAGAACTGGACCAGCCCAACAGAACTCCAAAGAAGACTCAGGGACAGAGATGGCAGAAGTGAGAATTGGGGCTGAAAACAAGACTAATTGAATGACTGCAAATGAGAGACTGCTCCCACTAGTCCACTGTGTCCCTACCTTCCTCCCACCGCCACCTCCACTCAGGCAGTCCGCATTTTCCCCCATGTAAACACCACATAGTTCTTCCAGAAGGAAATTGAATCAAATGTTTGGAGAAAGCTGAGGCTTTTAGTGTGAATGTTGATGCTCCAAAATAATTCGTTTTCATACTAGAATTCAGGGTTCTCCAGCCTTCTAGTTTGGTTCCCCACATACTCACACTAAAGTAATACACTTGTCTTAGTCTTCCCTGCTCTACACCCCTTATTAGTAACCATTTTAAATAGTTATGGCTTATCCTTCCAGCATTTCCCTTTTGCAAAGGACAGTTTCCCTATCCTATTACCCTAAATGTGAACGGACACCCAAGGATCTTTCAGAAAATGGGAAAAACCAGCAGCATGAAAGAAAGTTAAAAAACAAACAGACAAAAATTTGTCGTACAGGAAAGAGAGGTGACTTAGGAAACAGAAGAAAATGTTTTCAATTATCTTATTAATATACCCAGAATAATAAAACAGTAAAATGTTTTGAAAAAGAAACATACAGAAAAAGCTCTTTGAAATTGAAATATTACTAAAATTTTTAAAGTTTTTTTCAATAGAAGGACTAGAAAATATAATCAAGAAAGTCTCGGACTTCCCTGATGGCACAGTGGTTAAGAATTCACCTGCCAGCAGGGGACATGGGTTCGAGCCCTGGTCCAGGAAGATCCCACGTTCCACGGAGCAACTAAGCCCGTACGCCACAACTACTGAGCCTGTGCTCTAGAGCCCGGGAGCCACAACTACTGAGCCCATGAGCCACAACTACTGAAGCCCATGCACCTAGAGCCTGTGTTCCATAACAAGAGAAGCCACCGCAATAAGAAGCCCGCGCACCACAATGAAGAGTAGCCCCTGCTCAACGCAATTAGAGAAAGCCCACCCACAGCAACAAAGACCCAATGCAGCCATAAATAAATAAATTTATTTTTAAAAAAAGAAAGTCTCCCAGAAAGACAAATACCATATGATATCACTTATATGTGGAATCTAAAATACGATACAAATCAACATATCCATGAAACAAAAACACACCTACAGATATAGAGAACAGAGTTGTGGTTGCCAAGGGGGAGGAGGGGTAGGGGAGGGATGGAATGGGAGTTTGAGATTAGCAGAGGCAAACTATTATATATAGGATGGATAAACAAGGTCCTACTCTATACTATGTTCAATATCCTGACAAACCATAATGGAAAAGAATATGAAAAAGAACATATAAATATGTATAACTGAGTCACTTTGCTCTACAGAAGAAATTAACACAACATTGTAAATCAACTATACTTCAATAAATTTTTTTAAATAGTTAAAAAAAAAAAAGGTCTCCCAGAATACAGAACAAAAAAATAAAAATAGGAAGAAAAAGTTTAAAACTATAAAAGAATAATCTGGGAGGTCCAAAGTTGTGTTATTAAGAATCTCAGAAAAAGAGACTTACAAAATAAAAGGGAGTGACTGCTTAAGGGGTACAGGGTTTCTTTTTGGGGGTGATGAGTGTGTTCTGGAATTAGATAGTGGTAATTGTTGCACAGCCTGTGCGTATACTAAAAGCCACTGAATTTGTCCACTTCAAAATTGTTAAAGTGGTGAATTTTGTTATTTGAATTTTATCTAAAATTTTTTAAGTCATCTAAAAAATAAAAGGAAGAGAATTGTTAAGATATAGACAGGTATTTTCCAGAGCTAGGGAGGGAATCACATCCTCACACTAGCAGGGCCTTTTTGGGATCTTCTTTTTCTTCTTTGTATTACAAAAGCTTATAAGGATATATCTAGATAAGACTTATTTCACTTATCCTGCTCTTTGAAGTAATGGAAGAAAAACTTATGATGTGGGGAGGATTAAAAAGACAACAAAGAGGGGGCTTCCCTGGTGGCGCAGTGGTTGAGCGTCCGCCTGCCGATGCAGGGGACACAGGTTCGTGCCCCAGTCTGGGAAGATCCCACATGCCGCGGAGCAGCTGGGCCCGTGAGCCATGGCCGCTGAGCCTGCGCGTCCGGAGCCCGTGCTCCACAATGGGAGAGGCCACAACAGTGAGAGGCCCAAGTACCGAAAAAAAAAAAAAAAAAAAAAAGACAACAAAGATACGTAGAATTGAATAAAGCTATAAACCAAAGCAGTGGCTGTCCTTGTGTGCTGTAAAATTCCACCACCTCACGAGTAATCTCTCTAAGTTCTGTAGGGAAATGTTTGTTTACATTGGACACATTTAGATAGTGTGCCTCTTATGACCTCTACTACCAAGACTTGGGAATTCAGGTCTTAAAGAACACTGCAGAAGGAATCCCCCCTAAGAAACTTCTGGTTTATTACTGTGTTGTTGAATTTGCTTTGTTTTAATGGCATGGGTGGTAGGACAGGAGTTGGTTTTTTCTTTGTTGATTTATTTTGTAAATCTGTAAAACATGTCACAAAAGTCAAAAATTATTTTTTAAAAGAAAAGATTTACTCAGAGAAGCCTCGCTTTCATTCTGTCCCCTCCAACCCATCCTCCTGCCCCACTCCTAATTAGCAATCATTTTAATTAGTTTCTGGCCTGTCCTTCCAGCATTTCCTTTTGAAAGTATAAGGAAATACATATATATGTTCATATCCCGCTCCCTGCCACACTTTCTTATGCAAAGGCAGCATCCTGGAGGTGTGTGTCTGTGAATGAGAGTCAGATAACAGTAGTACCATACCCTAAATTTTCTTTTTGTTTTCTCATAACACTTTATACATGCCTAATAGCATTTATCACATTTTTATAGATATTTTTATGAAACAATGTCTCCTTCTAGACCATGAATTAAGTAGGGACAGGAACAGAAAATATTAAACTCCATGGGTCTGGCACTAATAAGTGCTGTATAAGATATCTTTAATCAAATTGTTGCGTATTCAAGCTGATTAAATATGGTTATGAAAACTGAAACAGATAATCTAGTATAGCTCATGATCCACAAATCATTTGTGTTTGGGTTAAATTAAACCAATTTCTAAACTGAGAGTAGGAGTATTTTTGAAATTTTGGGACAAAAATATTTGGGACTTGAAAACATTTATCTGTAATTCTGAATCTGTTTATGCTCACAAACTATAAAAAATTATTTGATCTCTAACATAGCTGGGTTATATAGCCTGGCTTATAGGTCCTTTGGACCAATTAAGAAACTAGTCAGAAGGGAATTTCTTCTTATCTCAGTCAGGGGCTGATCCTATTTGTTTTGGTACTTAACCTCTTTTAGAGTTTTGTGGTTAAATTGTCTTTGGTTCACATCTGAGATCTGCACTTTTACTAGCTGTATGACCTTTGGAAGAATGATTTAATCTAAGTATGGGTTTTTACTGTAAAATACAGATGATAATGTATAAGTTCCTAACATGGTACCTGGCACAGAGTAAATTCTCAGTAAAAGTTAGTTCCAGTCTTCTTTTCCTTCCCTCTTCTACCTGCCAGTTTATCATCTTACCCAGACTTTTTATATCTCTCAAAATGCTCCATGCTCCAAAACTACCTGCCTTCCCCCCTCCCCCTAATCGGAATTCTTATCCTTTTAGCAAAACTGTCTCAGCTAGGTAGGAGGAGAATAAGATGATTCACCCTGATGATTAAATAACAATTTTTAAAGATGTGCTTTTTAACTCAGGTCTTTGGTAACATTTGGGACAATATAACAAAATTTATTTTAGCAAAAATCATTCAGTCAAGGCGAGAGAAAGGTAGTTTTAGATTTGAGGGGTAAGCCAAACTGATTGTCCCAGGAGTCAGGTCCATTCTGTTGGTACTTTCTTTCCTTCATGTGAACTCAGAGATTGTGTAAAATCATTCAAGGTTTTTCTTTTTCTTCTTTCTTTATCACACTACACTGAGCTACAATGGCAGCTCTTTGGTGGGAAGAGGGAGAGCAGGGTAGGAACTATATGTGAGTTATTTTTAAATGCCTGGATTTATTTGACTTTGGGTATGTCTTCTTATTCTGGAAGCTACTAAAACTTAGAACTTCATGAAGCCACACTGTAGGAGAAATCCCACAAATCCTTAGGAAGAATAGCCTATGTCTCAGGGGACATGCTATTCTAAAGAGAACAGCCCAATCCCTTGCTTGCTTTCTACTTTTATCTTTCTCTGTGGATTATGAGTGTAATTGACTTTATTTATATGACTATTCCAGTTCTTGGGCTGAAGAGACTGCATGGATTAGATAAAGATAGTGACCATGTGAAAGGACCGTAGTAAGCAGAGTTGTCTGTATTTGAAATAAAAAGCGAGATTTACTTTGGTAATAAAATCATCAGCCTAGGTTAATAATGAAGTGACAGTGCAGGGATCTTTAGTAGCAGTGTGTCATTCTACTGAACAAAGACCTTGGCAGATCTGACTAGATGATGGTTGTCCTGAGGTAGGTATATGGTTATAATGCTAGTTCTACGTAGTTTGTTATTTTTCTCCTGATACTTACTAAAGGAACAGAAAGGATTCAGCTAAAAAAAAAATCTCTTCCCCCATACGTGCAGCAAAAAAAAGCCCCACAATGCTTCTCCCTAGTGATTCATTTTAACAACTTCCTCCCACCCCTGACAAGAGTTATTCCTATTAGTTATATTCACATCTTAGAGTTATTTCATATCACATGAACATCTATAGGAAAAGAATAGGTACATGCTAGAAATGGGAATTTTTACTGAGGCAGGAGTAAGACATGAGTGAGGTGGGCAACACTGGATAGCCAAAAGTCAACTTGAGCACACTGGGCACCTTGGGTGTGGGCTATAGGGAATGGTATGAAGGCAGGAAACAGGAGGTGATTCAGAGTAGGAGGTGAGAGGCTCCAAAGACAAACTTTGCAGTTTAGCTTAGCATTCTGGTGGCAACAGTGGGCCCCTGAAATCCTACATGATGTCTTTATCCTGAGTGCATCCTCATCTGTGGATGAGGTGAAATTAAAATACTATCAATAGTTTGGAGGTCCTAGGCAAATCCAGTACAGCCCACTGATTTCCTTCTTTTCTCCTTCCTATCTGCTTTTAGAAGAATGTAGAAAAGAGAAATAGCAAAAAGAAAGTAGAAGAGAGACTATGTCTCCACTTTCCTTCCCTATTCATTTTTATAGACCTCTGAAACCTGAACTTTAGATGTTTACTATGAGGCAACAGAAAGACAAGTGTAATATAATTTAAGGGAAATATACATTATTGGCATCATAGCATTAGCAAAGATAACAGTTATGATAGGCCAGTACATCTAGGCAGCACTCGTTAAAAAGCAAATATGCTTGAGTTGAGTGTGGTTTACATAGTTGAAGCAGATTGTTACTCATACACTGAGTAGGTGCTCAAAAGTTACCTGTTGAATGAATGAGTAATGTTATAAGGTGGGGAGACAGGCAGTAAACATGTACATAAGCACAACATAATCATAAATTGTATTAAATGCTGTGAAGAGAAAGAATAAGGTACTATGATGGAGAATAACAGGATGTCAGAGAAGGACTCAATATTCTTCATGTGAACCTTGAAAACCTCTAGTTTTGGCAATTTATAGATGTGTTAAAATGTGCAATAAACATTTTTCATATTTTATCCTATCAAAACTTGATAATCATCTGTGTTTTCTCCCATTTAATTTTTGCTCTTACTATTTATTAGCCATTCAAATCAAAACTGTTTATTCTCTGTATGTGAAATTCACGGTATATTTTGGTCTTTATTATATCATTGACTATAAATAAACATTTGTTTATATTTCAGCTGAAAAAAAAGACCCAAGTGATGTTATAACAAAAAACACATATTCATTCATCTTACTCCATCCTCCAATGCTACAGTTCAGCCAGGTGGAGTGATATAATTATTTGTGTGTAGAATAAAATAGCAAAATATGTTAGAACTACTATAATAATAGGTTTCTAGAATTTCCATAAAAATCTATTTCAAGAGTTTTTCATTTATGCTAAATTTCCATTTAGTCAAGTTTGTCCAAAATGAATAGGGTAGTAACTTTCACAGAAATCCAGCGTTTCATTTATGAAAGTTCCTGGGTCTCCTTTAGAAAATGAAAAATCCACCTGTCGTGCACTCCTTTCATCTTGAAAAATTTTACTGTATGTTGTGTGACCAGATACCAGCCCAGGGCAACAGGGCAAGAATGAGAAGACTGGAGCAAGTCATAATTTGGTTGTTGATTGAAAGCTTCCTTCTCTCTTAAATGTTGTGGGAGAAAAAAAATCCTGCCTATATTTATCTGCATTCCATCATATTTAAAATACTATGAAAAAAATTCAAACACTAATTAGTTCTACTCATGATATTTCACCAAAGTTTAATTTATTCACAGTGAAAGAGCTTTTTGTTCATTTTATCAGAATGATCATACAACTACTATTAGGAATTTTAGCTATATGGTATTACTGTACCTTATACTTCTCAATTATAAATCTCAGCCCTAAAAATCTACTTAAAATTTTGAGGTTTTTGCTTTTGCATTTATCAGTATTCTGTTTAGAAGACATTTTGACAGGTCATTAGAATAAAAAAATAACAGATGAATGTCTTTGCTTTTCACCAGGGAAACTAGATATGAGGCATATTCCTATTAATTGCTGAATAAGGCATATCTTTAATAACAATATCCTAATATGTCATTTTGGGAATTTCTAGGAATCAGTTGAATTCCATTACTCTTAACTAGGGGCAGGCATTAGGATCCTTTGTGCTACTTACATGGGTGAAAACTGTGTGGTGGAAAACTGAGTTTTCAGCTGCAGGGGCCTAGGGCCTTCAAAGTGTGGGAATCCTCCTTGTCAAGAGCTTTGTTTATGCTTTAGTTTGACTTTCATTTTACTTTATTTTGAATGTGGTTTTGCCTTATCTGAGGGTTCACAAAAAGATCATTTTCAGTGTTTAGGAAAACTATCACTGGGATGTGGGTGTTGCCAGATTTAGCCTGCTCTCTCTCTCTCTCTCTCTCTCAGGATGACAGTATGTCTGAAATATTGCAGGGGACATACTTATATGGAAAAAATTAGTTGTTTATCTGAAATGAAGATTTAACTGGGCATCCGCTATGTTATCTGGCAGACCTACTAGGGTAACAATATATCTTATCATCCAAACTAGGACACTTTTGAGAGTTAAATGGGACACTTTTAACAATTATGCCAGGATAACAGGCATAACTTGGAACTATCTGGGAAAACTGGAAAGTATGGCCAACCTAATTACAAGGGGTTTTGAAATTTTTAATTATTGGTTTTAGATTTTCATAAGCAGTCACATCTCTCTGTCATTAACTTGTATAGCTGTTAATCTTTATGAAGTATATTGCTTTATAATTTCATATTAAAAATTTGATTAAGGCACCTTTAAAACTTTGGTGTCCTAACTGCTAGCTAGCTTCAAGCTTGACACAGGGTTAGAGTTCTCTTCTTTTTTTTTTTCAGAAGAGTTTGAGAAGGATTGATATTTTTTACATACCAATATTAAAGAGAATTAAAGTTCTCTTTCTTCACGAGTAAAATGAGGAGCCTACCGTTAGTACATGAGATTTTATAGTTCAAAATTTTTAAATTATTTCTTCTTTCTTTATATTATTTATATATGTATATGTTGCCATCAGCAGTTATAACTTAAGACAAGAAATTCCATGTGTTTTCAGTCTTATATTTGGCTTCTTTTTCTTTTTAATTTATTTATGTGTTTTTTTTGGCTGCGTTGTGTCTTCGTTACTGCACACGGGCTTTCTCTATTTGCCGCAGGCGGGGGCTACTCTTTGTTGCGGTGCGCGGGCTTCTCATTGCTGTGGTTTCTCTTTGTTGCAGAGCACAGGCTCTAGGCGCACAGACTCAGTAGTTGTGGCACGTGGGCTCAGTAGTTGTGGTTCACGGGCTCTAGAGCGCAGGCTCAGCAGTTGTGGCACATGGGCTTAGTCTCTCCACGGCATTTGGGATCTTCCCCGACCAGGGCTCCAACCCGTGTCTCCTGCATTGGCAGGCGGATTCTTAACCACCGCGCCACCAGGGAAGTCCCTATTTGGTTTAATTCTTTTCTTTTAACCTATTCTTGTTTTGGGGGATTTAGTAAATAATTATTGTTCATATTTAGCTTTACCTTCTGAATTGTATATATACCCCTTTCTCTTCCCTTGCTCAGCCTAACTAACTTCAGTCTACAGATCCATCCACAAATATATGAGTACATGTTACATGCCAAACTTTCTGCTGAATGCTACAGTAAATGTGATGTGGAATGTAACTTGGTTATATCCTTAGGGGCTTAGAGTCTAGACTTGATATGGTAGTCTCTCCACAGCTTTGTATATTTCAGTTGGGGTTTTTTTCTCTGTCTTCTTCAAGCCTGTGTCTCCTATGAAGTACGATAATTAGTATATCAGGAATACATGAATCATGGTTTTGAATAGGAGTTGTATGTTTTTTGTCTTATTCCAGTACCTGTTGATGCACAGAATTTTATTAGGGTTTTGGCTACATTAATGAAATGTCTTTGGGAAAAAACTTTTTACTGCTAGATAGTTTTTCTGTGTTGCAATTTATGAGGTGGAATAAAAATGATCATAGTCCAATATACTTGAACTGCCTTTAACCTTTGAGCAATGAGTTGACCCAGATAACAATTTTCCAGATTGTTTTAACTTTTAACACTTAAAAGTTTAATATCTGGTTTCTTTAAAGAAAAAAAATTTGTGTATTTTCTTGCTATTATTGTTTTGAGTGTCAACACTAGTTTTATATAATAATTATTTTAAAATGTACATTGCCCTATTTTTATTATTTTGAAAACATATAAAATTATTTCTACTTCATACTCACATGGTAGAAAACTCACATGGTATAAAAGCATATATAGTGCAAAGTCATCCCTGTCTCCTAGCCACCCATTTTCCTCATAATCAGTTTTTATCAGTATTTTGTATATTCTTCCAGAGTTTACATGTACAGATCATTATTTATATATTCTCTTTCTTCTTTTTGCACAAATGCTAACATACCATACTGTTGTATACTTTTCTTTTTTCACATAACACTGTTATTTTGAAGATGACTCCTTATCAGAACATAAACAGCCTAATGTTTTTTTCCAAGCTGCATAGTATTCCATGTTACAAGGCCCCTACTAATCACTTTTTTTAAATTGTTTTCACTTGTTTGCTATTATATACAATGTTTGATAAATAGCTTCATAACATACCTCATTTTGCACATGTGCAGCTCAGTTGGCAAGAGTGTGTATATCACTCCTGGAAAAGGAAATCCTGAGTCAAAGTGCATTCATACATGCCTTAAAATATGGGTTTGTTTTTCTTTAGTCTAAAGGTAAATGTGTTTATAGTAAAAACTTAAAACTTTTCAAGCGTTACCAAAAAGAATAAAGTGAAAAATAAATTCCCCAAACTCTTAGTCTCACTTCTCAGGTATAACATTTTCTCATCTGTCTTTCTTGTGATTATCAATTTGCCTGATTTTTTTTCTTTTTTTTTAATATAAATGAACCAACAAGGACCTACTGTATAGCACAGGGAACTATACTCAATATTTTGTAATAGCCTATAAGGGAAGAGAATCTGAAGAGGAATATATATATATCACTCTACTGTACACCTGAAACTAACATGATATTGTAAATCAACTATACTTTAATTTTTTAAAAATACATATTTATATATATGACTCTATGGTATCCCATTATATGTATATACCATAATTTATCCATTAAGTTCCTCATTGGTGGGCATTTAAGATGTCTCCAGATCTTTTTTTATACTACAGACAAAGCTACAGTAAAAAACCTTGTAGATACCTTTGCATATATTTGGATGTGTTTCTGCTGGATAGATTTTTAGAATATAAGGAATATATGCATTTTAAAATTTTATTAGTTTTACTAACTGCTCTCCAAAAAGATAGTTCTGTTTTATACTTCCACCAGTATATCCTTGCTAACTATGGCTGTTATCAAACTTTTTAATCTTTGCCAATTTAGTAAGGGGCAAAAAGGAATTCTTACTTGAATTTCTTGTATTATGATTGATTTTGATAAATTGGCCATTTCTGTTTATTTTCTGTGTATTACTATTTGTGTCCTTTACCCATTTTTCTTATGGGTTGTTCACTTTTTTATTGATTTGTAAGTATACTCGTCTATGGGGAAATTAGCCTGTGGTCAAGTATGTTACAAATTTTATTCTCAGTTTTTTCATTTTTTTATCATGTGTATAGTCTGTAAATATACATAATTTGACACTAAAGAGATGAGGAGAAGGCGGGGAGTGGTGGGAGTGAATTAGTGGAGGATGCAAAGCAAACTACTAATCACTTTTTAAGTAGGAAGAATAATATGACAAAAATAATGTAGTGCTTTTATCTCCTTAGAGGAAAGAAGATATAAGTAAGAGATTGTACAGTATTTCGTATATATAAAGTATAATGACCATTCTGCAAATGTATTTATTTTTTATATTTTTCCCTCCAGAGGTATTGTCAGCTATGATTAGTGTGCTGTTGGTGTATATACTTATGGGATTCCTCCTGTATGAAGCTGTCCAAAGAACTATCCATATGAAATATGAAATAAATGGAGATATAATGCTCATTACCGCAGCTGTTGGAGTTGCAGTTAATATGATGTAAGCTCTATTTTTAAAAAAATTTTAATAGGTTTTATTTTTTAAAGCAGTTTTAGATTCAAAGCAAACTTGTGCGGAAGGCACAGAGCTTTCCCATATATACCCTGCCCCCCCCCCACATGCATAGCCTCCCCGGTTATCATATCCCCCACCAGAGTGGTACAGTTGTTACAAACCATGAGCCTACACTGACACATCATTATAGCACAGAGTCCGTAGTTCACTTGAAGGTTCTCTCTTGGTGTAAAACTCATTCTATGAGTTTGGACAAATTTATAATGACATGTATCCACCATTATAGTATCATATACTCTATATTGTTTTCACATTAATATTTTCAAGTACTGTGAACTTAGAGACTATTATGTATGCATTCAGTAGCCTGCAGTGATATTTTAATGTATTTTAAAGTTATGTAGTACATTAATTTTTCTTCTAAATGTTAATAAAACACTATTGGAATTACAAATTTCTCATGGGTTTGCTCAGGTATACTGAAGTTTGCCTAACAATCAGGAATTTAAGTAGGACAAAGTTTTTTTTAACTTTTATAATATTTTTATTTTAATAAGATTTTTTTGTAACTACCAACTTTTTTTCCTAAAAACTACAAAATCTTTAAGTTACATACCTAATCATTTGGACCAGGGGTCAGTAAACTTTTTATGTAAAGGGTCAGATAATAAATATTTTAGGCTTTGAGAGCCATACAGCCTCTTTGGCAGCTACTTAACTTTGCGGCTACAGAACAAAAGCACCCACATTCAGTATGCAAACAAATGAGCATGGCTGTGTTCCAATAATACTTTATTTACAAAAAAAAAAAAACTTATAAGAACAGGCAGTGAGCCAACTATGGTCTACAGACCATGGTTTGCCAATCCCTGTGCTAGTGGCCTCCATTAATACTTAGAATAAAATCAAAAGTTTTTACCATAGCCACCCCTCCAACTCATCTCCCAACACTCTTGCTCACTTTATTCTAGCCACCATGGCTGTCTTGCTTTTTTAAGCACATACACATACAGCACATTTTCATCTTAGGGCCTTCGCCCTGGTGTTCCTTCTGCCTAGAACACTCTTCCACCACCATTTGCTTCCGGACTTCATTCGAGTCTCTACTCAGAACCTTAGTGAGGCCTTTTCTGATCACTCCCCATCACTCTCCACCTCCTTGCAATGCTTTACTTTTCTTCAAAGCATTCGCGTTGCCCACCAGTACATTATGTATTTATTTGTTAATTCTCTGCCCTCTCTACTAGAACATAAGTTCCATAGGGATAGGGATATGTCTGACTTATCACTGTTTTGACCCCAACACCTAGAACAGTACCTGATACATAATAGGTGCTCAAATATTTATTAAATGAATTAGTGTCTGATTAGTAACAAATATTTCTGTCAATAATATTAGGAAGAATAATAATCTTTTCTTTTATTTTTAACAGAATGGGGTTGCTATTGAACCAATCTGGTCACCATCATGCCCATTCCCACTCCCTGCCTTCAAATTCTCCTACCACAGGTTCTAGATGTGGACAGAACCATGGGCAGGATAGCTTGGCAGTGAGAGCTGCATTTGTACATGCCTTGGGGGATCTGGTACAGAGTGTTGGTGTGCTAATAGCTGCATACATCATACGATTCAAGGTAACATGATTGCTAGTATTTTTATTTTAAAATATATATTTAATTTCAACATTAAAACTAAAGGTGACTGTCTTATCAGTATACTAGACACCTGTGCCAGTCCTATTCATTTTGCATTATGCAAGCATACTTGAACTATCAGTATATCTCTTTTATTAGCACCAAACACAATAGTATCAACCTCACGGGGTAACTTATCTGTTGGCTTTGGTGGTGCCTTCACTGAAGAACTCAATTCTAAGCCTTGTCACTCAACTGCTAGGTACTGGAATGTGCACTGGAGTGCTCTGGAAATCCAGAGATCTGAGTTCTAGTCTTGGCTCTGCCTTTAATGCTTTGACCTTGAGCAGGTCCCTCAACTCTAAACTTGAGTTCCCTCCTCTTTAATATGAGGGGCTTAGACCAGATGGATGGCTGCTAAAACTCCTTCCAGCTCTGATAGTCTATGGTTCTGGGTGGAAGATTTAGAGAAAGCACAGAGGAAAACAGTGGAACAAATGACTAAACTTCTGGAAATACAATAGGTTTCACAAAGAAAGGCATTTAAACAGTCTAGGAAAGAGTGAAGACGTTTCTCAATTGGCATTATCCAAGTTTTAAAGATATGCTCCAGTCCTGCTAAAGAACAGGGGACAGAGTATGCCTTACTTTGCTTTACAGACTGTTTTATGACTGTCTGTATTTAATCATGCAATTTTGATCTGTCATTTTTCAGCCAGAGTACAAGATTGCTGATCCCATCTGTACATATGTGTTTTCATTACTTGTGGCTTTTACAACCTTTCGAATCGTATGGGACACAGTAGTTATAATACTAGAAGGTAAGATCTCTAGTATCCCCACTGTGGGTTTATTATTTCCCTAAATCAGATTGGGGCTGTTGGTGAGGGGCAGGAGTACTCCAGGGTAGGAGCCATGTCTTTCTTTTTACTGATACTTATTAGTCTATAATACCACCTTACATGTAAAAAACATGTGAGAGTCAATGCACTCTCCCATCTATTACCCATTTGATCCTTATAATAGCCAAGAAAAGTAGGCAAGGCAGACATTATTATTCCCATTTACCAACAAGAAAATTGAGGCTCAGCGAGGTAACATAACTTCATTAAGGTCATGCTGCTAATCAACTGTGGACCTAGGACAAGAATGCAGCTCATGATTCTTAATACAGTTATGTTTAATAATTTATTTATTAAGTCTGTAATTCCCATTTAACTTGCTATTCTATTTCCAACATCCCTGCCTTACTGATATTAAGTATAAGCATTTAACTATAAGTTCTCAGAAGTAGGTTTATCTTTATTGTATGTTCGTTTTTCTTTTTTGTCTGTCCTAGCTTGTTTATTAGATGAAGTCATCTGGTTTGAGTGACATTTCTTTTTAGTGAGAATGAACATTTTCTAAGTATTTATTAACCTCTTGTATATATCCTGCTATATGTGTGCATAGTTTATCTTAAAGTTTTAATATGTTTTAAAGTGTTCATTTAAACTGAATTTGGTAAAGCCATTTGGTTTCTTTTTAAAAAAAAATGTCCTATTAGTAATATATAAATGTTTTCTCAAAATAACCTTTACTTATAAATGATACATTCTGAATAGGTGTACCAAGCCATTTGAATGTAGACTATATCAAAGAAGCTTTGATGAAAATAGAAGATGTATATTCAGTGGAAGATTTAAATATCTGGTCTCTCACTTCAGGAAAACCTACTGCCACAGTACACATACAGCTAAGTATGTTGCTGACGGTGAATGCTGGGGTTGGTGGACTTCTATCTTTGGAATTAAACATCTGTGCTTATGATTAAACAGGAAGACTTTTCTGATGGAAAGATATGTTTTAAGGGAAGGGTGAGGCTCTTCAGAACGTGAGTTGCAGGTCAATTTATTGTTGGCAGAGCAATAATTTTCTATCTCTTTGATGAGATATTACAAATTGGTTTTTTCCCTTCAGATAAAAGGCACAAAGTATATTTACCATGTTTTTTCTATATAAGAAAAGCTAAACTCTATGTTTTTATTTCTTTAAATCATTTCACAGCTTTTTATTTTTTTATCAAAATAATACATGTATATGGTTTATTTTAAAAACTACAAAAGATGAAAGACTTGTAATTGATGTCTAGTATTTTTTCTCTACCCAAGAGTGGAATAGAGAGATTGGAATAATGAGAAGTCATTCTGGCTTTGTAAACTGAAATACTTCTCTAACAGAATAGCTTCAAGAGGGTAGAAATCAAACTAATAAAAATCTGTTCACAGTATAATAAGATTGTTTTTGCCCTTTGTCTTGTTCGCTAATGTGTAACTGTATACAATGAATAGTAATGATATTTTCTTGACCTTGCAGTTCCTGGAAGTTCATCTAAATGGGAGGAAGTACAGTCCAAAGCAAAGCATTTATTATTGAACACGTTTGGCATGTATAAATGTACTATTCAGCTTCAGAGCTATAGGCAAGAAGTGGACAGAACTTGTGCAAACTGTCAGAGTTCCAGTCCCTAATTGTATACATTTTGGAGACTACCGCCTTATTTATCCTGCAGTCACAGATGTAAGAGCAATAAATGCACACCTAAATGAGAAATGGAACCCCTGACAGCTGTGTCAGTATCAAGCACCGGTCTCTCAAAACAGTCACTCTAGCCTGACAGTGCTACTTTCTGTTTAATGGCAAAATGAGACTTCACCATGATTTTCAGATGAAGATGTTTCTAAAACACTGTTTACAGAATGAGACATGACTCTACAGATACCTCATAGAAGACAATCCGAGACCGTACTTCATTAATTATGACAGTACATGTCTTAAAGGAAGCATCAAGAATTCAGTATTTGCATTTAAAAATCCTTTTTAAAGGCCATTTTATATCAAGCCAGTGCTGGAAAACTGAATTTTTTTATTATGTAATCTTGAACCCAGCTTCTGGAATTTGACACCCAGCTCTCTTTTTACCAAAATTATTTCTCAGCAGATTTCAGCAAGTACTACTAATTATCCAGAGAGTGGAATAAGCATGTATTCCTAGAGTTTCAGAAATGTTTGATTTCACAAATAAGTCTTAATCTTACTGTTAACAATTTGTAATCAATTTTTTCCAGACGTTACAGGGTTTTGAATCTCAAAGTTAGCATTTTTGGTTATTTGTAACCTTATCAGAACCAAATCTTTACATATTGTGGTCACTGTCATTAAATTGTTTAGGAAATTATTTTCAATATTATTCTGAATAGCAGAAGTTAATCATAAACTCAAATTACTATATGATAATTTAAAACAAAATATGGGAGTGAGGATGGGGTGTGGAGTTTCAGATTTAAGTCTTCCCGAAATCACTTGTTGTTCATGGAATTATTTTAAGAACAGCAAGAGACTGCAAAAGGTAAACAATGATCCTCTGTCCTTTTAAGAACTGCTTTACCTTTTGTACAGAAAGTTTGCTTGGTACCTTGCTTCCTTCCTGCTTCCATACCAGTTAATCTGTGTGAGCCCTTTCAGGGTAAAACTCTGGGAAGCTAAGGTTCAGTGTGCCCTTCACCTCTCATGTGTAGATTAACCACATTCCTCCAGAGAATTTTGGCTGGATGATATGAATTAGGGATTCTCCATGGAATCCAGAAACCCTAGGATGTAATTTTGAAGTTTTTCCAATAATAATACCTTAACAGAAACTCCCAGAGGGATTGGGACAAGCTATTACTCTGAGAAAACAAAATTTTCAAGGGATTTTGACCTTGTGTGTGTGTTTTTTAAAGCAGGGGAATGGGGATGGACATGAAATCTGTGTTGTAGGGAGGCTAAGCATAAAAGTTTTCAGAGCAAATGCAACTAATTGGTAACAGTTGTGTTAAAGAGGCAGCTGTGAATATTCATGTTTCATTTTGCAACTGTTGGTTTTGAGATTATCTTTATGCACATTAGAAATCCATTTTCAAGAGGAACAGTTTCTTATCCCAAGAATGGATATGGTTCTTTGACTCCTCAGAATCAGAGTAGAGTGTACTAGACAAGTTGTGAACTGAAATCCCAGGTGGGCATGCAGTTGACTTCTGATATAAATGAAGAATAGGAAACAGATTTCATCTTCCTACCAAGAAACTCACTATGTGATAAACCTAAGATAAAACCTAGATTTACCTAAAAATTTATTGAGTTGATGGTATCCAATAAAAGGGTTGATGAGGATTAATGGCTCCTAATAAAACCCAGTGTCTGTTGAATTGAATTGAAAATTCAATTCAATTTTTTGGGATTGAATTTTCCAAAATTCAATCCCAAAAAATTCCCAAAAGAATTTTGGGAATTTCAATCCCAAAAAATTCCCAAAAATTCCCAAAATTCAATCCCAAAAAATTCCCCAAAAAATTCCCAAAAGAATCCCTTTATGGGATTCTTACTGTGAATCTATTTAAAATAATGCTTTGAATTTTTCAAAAATTTCAGTAGCATATAAACTGTTTAAATCAAAATAAATATAAAATTAAAATACAGAGGTCAAGTAAGAATAAATGAGAGGCATTTCAGTGGACATCTGGGTATTTATGGACTTTGAGTACCTAGCAAGAGAAACGAAAAGAATATGCGTTATATATGCTAATTATGCTAATGAATTTCCCCATATTTGCTAATTGTTCCTCATATCTATGGAGCTTGTTTCTTGTAAACTTTCCTTTATCTTAAATAGCTATATATGACTTTTCATAATGACCCATTCCTTGGAAAGTTATTTGATGAAACAGTCTAAAATCCATTTGAGGATTGAAAGGATCCTCTTGTAAAATGCAGAAACACTGAAAACTTTTGTAGATTTTAATTATAGTGTTCTCCTTAAAGTGAGGCACACATGAAGTTTCCTGTGCTTTGCTTTTTGTAGCAAAGACTATAGACTTTGTACTTCTACTCCACTGGGTCTGTAAGATTTGAGAATTGATAGATTTAACTTTTTGTAACTTCACAAGACCCACAGAGAGGGATGTGAACTTAGCAGATACGACCAGGAACTGCACAGCTGGTCTGTCCTTCACCTGCTTAGTTACAGCCCTAAGTTACACTCCTCAGCCAGCCCTCAGAAAGGGCTTTCCATTGTCCTGGGAAAAGCGGTGGCTGTTTGTATAAATACCAAGCATTGTTAATTTTGCACGGAAAACATCACAACATAAAAACTGGGCAGTTCTTCATTGCAATGTATTTCAGTTAACATTTGCAAATAATCAGAGTTACTTGTGTATATAACCTGTTTCACAGCTCTGGCCAGATGCAGCATTTTGATTTATTTTAGGAAAAAGACCTATTGTTTCATTAATGACCATGCTGCTTTAGAAATATAATGTGGGGAATGCAGTTGAGTAAGGCATATTTCAGAAGGCTTTGAAATGCAGAACCAGTAGTGCTTGTAATTCCTCCATACATTTTCCATTAGCTATTTCTTGTGTAATGTGAGCCCAGATTTTCACAACTTGCAGCTCCCATCAGTATTATTTGCCAAATCACTGGATTTCTTATTTTACTGTTTTCAAGTTTGGGTGCTTTGTTCCCATTTTTCTAAAACTAGTTTTCTGCTCTTAGGAGTCTCAATGTTCTGGTTCTGTCTCTTGAACCCAGGTGTCCTCACCGACAGTGTTTGTCTTTAGTAGAATTTTCCCAGAATAGACTCAGGCAGGATCAGATACTTGAGCTTCCCTTTCATTTTAATGTGAGGAAAAACCATCTTTCAGAGACAAAGCACCACTTATAAATGTGTTTCTGGGTAGGGAAGAACCTTGTTTTAAACAGCTGGTTGTTCCTGATCCAGATTTCTCTGCATGCTGAGCTCTATAGAGTAAGTGTGGTAGAAGTGGATGCACTATACAACAAACAGCAAGCCAAGATCACTGCTGATAAGACTCGGGGTTGTGTTTCTCAAACCACCACTCTTACTACTTTAGAAGAGAGAAGAATTCACTTCTGAAACAAGCACAATTAGCTAAATTTATTTTCTTCTTATGTGTTTATATTAATTGGTTCACCGTAATGAATAAGGCGTTCTTACGGAATTTGAGCCCCTTTGGAATAAGGTTTTAGGCACTTTTGCTGTTGCCTCTACCGTACATACAGTAAATTTAAAGTTATAGAATGTGTTCATAGATACAAGATTAGTTCATTGGATTCAGTTTGTCTTTGAACCAAACTTCACTTTTGAGCCTGTTGGGTATTAGTCACAAACGAATAGTGGCACCTCGCTATATGCTGTGTTGAGGGGAGGCCAGCCTGATCCCCAAATTGATGATTAAGCTTAATGTCTCTATAACCAAAATACCATTTGCAAACCCTGGCTACAGATCTATCCTGTGAATCCCGCCAGACAGGGCTTCAGATTTATGTTAACAGATCGCTAGCCAGGGATATTGTGATGTTGATAGGAGCACGCAAATTGGAGAGAAGAATTGTTGTGAGAGTTCCTCGGTGTTGAATTGTGTGTGTGCAACTGGGTTACACATTCGGGCCAGCCTGTCATTGAATTCTTGCTTACAAAAGGTTTAACCCGTTCTTCCAGTCATGTGGTGAGGACCAACAAACATTTGCTGAGTTTTGGTAAGATTGGAAAACCTTATGGAGACTTTCCCAGTTAAACCTGTGACAGTGTCAATTTAAATATTGCAATTAAGTATATTACGAAATAACTGCAACACAAAATTGAAATGTGCCAGTATGTCAGCTTTGCACCTGAAAAATAATGTATATTTGGAAAGCTTATGCTTCTCTAAATAAATGTATGTTAATAAGTAAGCCATATCACAGTTTAAGAAATTGTATATACTTTTCCATATACACCTTCAGAAACTAGGTATTTTGCATAATGATTGATTTTAGAAAGATTTTGAAGCTGGAGTTTGTCCATGTAATTTAAGATCGAAGTACAGTATATGTATATGTACTGTATTTGCAACTTTCAAATTGTAATTTCCTATACATTTATTAAATAAAGTATTGTTTTGCCATGTGGTTTATTAAAAAATGAAAGTGTATATTGCCTTAAATTTCTAGGCTTTTTAAATTGAATAAATAATCATAATAGGCCTTAAAAGACAATCTTCTTAGAAAGAAAAGCATTGGAAAATAGATTTTAACCTATCTAGTTTTATTTATTTATTTTTAATTAATTTATTTTTTGGCTGCGTTGGGTCTTCATTGCTGCGCGTGGGCTTTCTCCAGTTGGGGCGAGTAGGGGCTACTCTTTGTTGCGGTGCACGGGCTTCTCATTGCGGTGGCTTCTTTTGTTGCGGAGCATGGGCTCTAGGCATGCGGGCTTCAGTAGTTCTGGCACACGGGCTCAGTAGCTGTGGCTCGCAGGCTCAGTAGTTGTGGCGCACGGGCTTAGTGGCTCCGCGGCATGTGGGATCTTCCCAGACCAGGGCTCGATGCCGTGTCCCCTACCTTGGCAGGCGGATTCTTAACCACTGCGCCACCAGGGAAGTCCCCTTATCTAGTTGCATAATCTCTGATTGTAATGCCTTTTAGATGTTTAAGAAATAACATCTTCCAGATAGGATAAAAGAGAGGTTAGAAGAACCTTTACTTTTTATATCAATCACTTTTAATGTCCCTGCAGCCCCAGCAACAGTGGCAGACAGGAAAGAAAGAGGCCCTAGCGGGAGTGAGTTTGGTGAGGACCGTCGGGAAGTGTGAGCATTGCGACCTGAGGAGCCTCCAACGGTGCAGACCACGGGTCGGCGGCACGCCTCACAGGCCCGTCTGCCAGCCTGTTTGTATGGCCCAAAGAGCTGAGGGTGGTTTTCTCATTTTTTTAATGGTTAAAAAATCAGAATAATAATATTTCATGAGGTGAAAATTATGTAAACTTTAAATTTCAGTGTCTGTAAATAAACTCACTGAACCCATCCACACGCATTCAACCATGGCTGCTCTCTCATGCTGCAGTGGCAAAATTGAGTAGTTGTGACAAATATAAGATATTTACTATCTGTCCCTTTATAGAAAAAGTTTGCTGGCCTCTGGTGTACCCTATCGTACCATTTTAGGGCCATAACAGCATAAATGGATGCAGCAAGCTCTTGTAGAGCCCCCTTGGAAGTTTCTGTGACTGGTTGATCTGACGGCTACCCAAGTCACCAAAAGGTCTTCTCCTCCCTTTACCTTTTTTCTTTTCTTTATCCGCCTTGGAGTTTGGGGCCGAAATATAGGGAAAGAGTAGCAAGATTTCAAATATTACCTACGTACCATATGTTCTATGTAATGTTCAGCAGCAAAGCCATTTTATACCCAGAGCACCATGATCACCAGCATCATTTAAGAATATTCTTCAGGACTTCCCCGGTGGTCCAGTGGGTAAGACTTGGAGCTCCCAATGCACGGGACCCAGGTTCGATCCCTGGTCGGGAAATTAGATCCCACATGCATGCCGCAACTAAGACCCCACGCAGCCTAAATAAATAAGTAAAGTATTTCTTAAAAAACTATTTTTCAACGTAAAGCTTATTCACCTGAATTTTTAAATTTCTCACTTAAGTTATGACAAAAAAATGAAGGAAATAAAAATGTATATATGTTGAATACCTTATGTAGTTGGTGCCAACTGGGAGTTCACAAACAAAAAACATTTTATCTGCTAAGTAAATTGAAAATTGGCTGTCAGTCTTTTAAAAGAGTATGTTCTTTAGAGTTTTCCAGTTACCTAGCTAGTAAAAGACAACTATTTTTGAAAACAGTAATAAATACAGTTTTAGATAAGTTATACTAGTAAATACTGATATGTTACATATTCTTTGTGATTATATACCTAGCTCTATTTGTTTTTGATGTGTTATATTTTGGGGTCCATGTCAGATGCTAAAACAAATCCTAATCTGGGCTACCAGCCATACAAACTCTTATTTATGCTAAACTTTCAGCTTTATTTAATATATTAGAATAACATTTTTATTATAATTCAGTTCCAACTATGATCTATTATAATTGCTATAAGCTGTGAAATAAACTAAGCATAAATAGGAATTACGAAGCCTTAGGACATCTCTATGTGAATCTTGTTTAAGATTAAGATGTTTAAACCTCCTAAGATTATAAGGTTCAGTGAAATATAACCAAAGATGTCATTTTCAAGCAGCACTCTGGTTTAAGGCTCTCATGTAACTTTTACAGAATGTAAACTGTAAAGTTTGGCCTGTGGGTATTACCCAATAAACATGAAGATGATACTTTGTAAGTTACCAAATAGCTTCGATGTCTCCTGTCCTGGACTTTTCAAAGACTTATTCTGGTTTGATTTTAAATTCCTATTGTCTGTGTTTCACTTGCCCGTTTCTGCACATTGGTTTTGGGTTGTTTTTGTTTTTTCTTTTTTAATTTTTTTATTATTTTTAACATCTTTATTGGAGTATAATTGCTTTACATTGTTGCTGCTGTATAACAAAGTGAATCAGCTATACGTATACACATATCCCCATATCCCCTACCTCTTGTGTCTTCCTCCCTCCCTCCCTATCCCACCCTTCTAGGTGGTCACAAAGCACGGAGCTAATCTCCCTGTACTATGCAGCTGCTTCCCACTAGTTATCTATTTCACATTTGGTAGTGTATATATATATATCCATGCCACTCTCTCACTTCCTCTCAGCTTACCCTGCCCCCACCCCGTGTCCTCAGGTCCACTCTCTATGTCTACGTCTTTATTCCTGTCCTGCCCCTAGGTTCTTCAGAACCATTATTTTATTTTTAGATTCCATATATATGTGTTAGCATACATTATTTGTTTTTCTCTTTCTGCCTTACTTTACTCTGTATGACAGTCTCTAGGTCCATTCACCTCACTACAAATAACTCAATTTCATTTATTTTTATGGCTGACTAATATTCTATTCTATATATGTGTCACATCTTCTTTATCCAATCATCTGTCGATGGACACTTAGGTTGCTTCCATGTCCTGGCTATTGTAAATAGTGCTGCAATGAACATTTCAGTACATGACTCTTTTTGAATTATGGTTTTCTCAGGGTATATGCCCAGGAGTGGGATTGCTGGGTCATGTGGTAGTTCTATTTTTAGTTTTTTAAGGAACCTCCATACTGTTCTCCATAGTGGCTGTATCAATTTATATTCCCACCAGCAGTGCAAGAGGGTCCCCTCTTCTCCACACCCTCTCCAGCATTTACTGTTTGTAGATTTTTGATGATGGCCATTCTGACCAGTGTGAGGTGATACCTCATTGTACTTTTGATTTGCATTTCTCTAATGATTAGTGATGTTGAGCATCTTTTCATGTTTGTTGGCAATCTGTATATCTTCTTTGGAGAAATGTCTATTTAGGTCTTCTGCCCAGTTTTGGATTGGGTTGCTTGTTGTTTTGATATTGAGCTGCATGAGCTGCTTGTATATTTTGGAGATTAATCCTTTGTCAATTGCTTCGTTTGCAAATATTTTCTCCCATTCTGAGGGTTGTCTATTTGTCTTGTTTATTGTTTCCTTTACTGTGCAAAAGCTTTTACGTTTCATTAGGTCCCATTTGTTTATTTTTGTTTTTATTTCCATTTCTCTAGGAGGTGGGTCAAAAAGCATCTTGCTGTGATTTATGTCATAAAGTGTTCTGCCTATGTTTTTCTCTAAGAGTTTTATAGTGTCTGACCTTACATTTAGGTCTTTATTCCATTATGAGTTTATTGTACAGTGTTAGGGAGTGTTCTAATTTCATTCTTTTACATGTAGCTGTCCCGTTTTCCCAGCACCACTTATTGAAGACGCTGTCTTTTCTCCATTGTATATTCTTCGCTCCTTTATCAAATTTAAGGTGACCATATGTGCATGAGTTTATCTCTGATTCCGCCAGCTCCATTTTTCTTTCTCAAGATTACTTTGGCTATTCGGGGTCTTTTATGTTTCCATACAAATTGTGACATTTTTGTTCTAATTCTGTGAAAAATGCCATTGTTAGTTTGATAGGGATTGCACTGAATCTGTAGATTGCTCTGGGTAGTAGAGTCATTTTCACAATTTTGATTCTTCCAGTCCAAGAACATGGTATATCTCTCCATCTGTTTGTATCATCTTTAATTTCTTTCATCAGTGTCTTATAGTTTTCTGCATACAGGTCTTTTGTCTCCATGGGTAGGTTTATTCCTAGGTATTTTATTCTTTTTGTTGCAATGGTAAGTAGGAGTCTTTCCTTCATTTCTCTTTCAGATTTTTCATCATTAGTGTATAGGAATGCAAGAGATTTCTGTGCATTAAATTTGTATCCTGCTACTTTACCAAATTCATTGATTAGCTCCAGTAGTTTTCTGGTAGCATCTTTAGGATTCTCTATGTATAGTATCATGTCGTCTGCAAACTGACAGTTTTACTTCTTCTTTTCTGATTTGTATTCCTTTTTATTTCTTTTTTGTCTCTGATTGCTATGGCTAAAGCCTCCAAAACTGTGTTGAATAATAGTGGTGAGAGTAGGCAACCTTGTCTTGTTCCTGATCTTAGTGGAAATGGTTTCAATATTTCCCATTGAGAACGATGTTGGCTGTGGGTTTGTCATATATGGCCTTTACTGTGTTGAGGTAAGTTCCCTCTATGCCTGCCCTCTGGAGAGTTTTTTCATAAATGGGTGTTGAATTTTGTCAAAAGATTTTTCTGCATCTATTGAGATTATCATATGGTTTTTATCCTTCAGTTTGTTAATACGGAGTATGACATTCATTTATTTGTGTATATTGAAGAATCCTTGCATTCCTGGGATAAACCCCACTTAATCATGATGTATGATCCTTTTAATGTGCTGCTGGATTCTGTTTGCTAGTATTTTGTTGGGGATTCTTGCATCTATGTTCATCAGTGATATTGGCCTATAGTTTTCTTTTTTTGTAACATCATTGTCTGGTTTTGGTATCAGGGTGATGGTAGCCTCATAGAATGAGTTTGGGAGTGTTCCTCCCTCTGCTGTATTTTGTAAGAGTTTGAGAATGATAGGTGTTGGCTCTTCTCTAAATGCTTGATAGAATTCGCCTGTGAAGCCATCTGGTCCTGGGCTTTTGTTTACTGGAAGATTTTTAATCACAGTCTCAATTTCAGTGCTTATGATTGGTCTGTTTATATTTTCTGTTTCTTCCTGGTTCAGTCTCGGAAGTTTGTGCTTTTCTAATAATTTGTCCATTTCTCCCAGGTTGTCCATTTTATTGGCATATAGTTGCTCGTAGTAATCTCTCATGATCCTTTGTATTTATGCAGTGTCAGTTGTTACTTCTTTTTCATTTCTAATTCTGTGGATTTGAGTCTTCTGCCTTTTCTTCTTGATGAGTCTGGCTAATGGTTTATCAATTTTGTTTATCTTCTCAAAGAACCAGCTTTTAGTTTTATTGTTCTTTGCTATTGTTTCCTTCATTTCTTTTTCATTTCTTTCTGATCTGATCTTTATGATTTCTTTCCTTCTGCTAACTTTGGGGGTTTTTTGTTCTTTCTCTGATTGCTTTAGGTGTAAGGTTAGGTTGTTTATTTGAGATGTTTCTTGTTTCTTGAGGTAGGATTGTATTGCTATGAACTTCCCTCGTAGAGCTGCTTTTGCTGCATCCCATAGGTTTGGGGTCATCATATTTTCATTGTCATTTGTTTCTATGAATTTTTTGATTTTGTCTTTGATTTCTTCAGTGATCTCTTGATTATTTAGTAGTGTATTGTTTAGCCTCCCTGTGTTTGTATTTTCTACAGATTTTTTTTCCTGTAATTGATATCTAGTCTCATAGCGGTGTAGTCGGAAAAGATACTTGATACAATTTCAATTTTCTTTAATTTACCAAGGCTTGTGACCCAAGATATGCTCTGTCCTGGAGAATGTTCCATGAGCACTTGAGAAGAAAGTGTATTCTGTCATTTTTGGATGGAATGTCCTATAAATATCAATTAAGTCCATCTTGTTTCATTTAAAGCTTGTGTTTCCTTATTTATTTTCATTTTGGATGATCTGTCCATTGGTGAAAGTGGGGTGTTAAAATCCCCTATTATGATTGTGTTACTTTCGATTTCCCCTTTTATGGCTGTTAGCATTTGCCTTATGTATTGAGGTGCTCCTATGTTGGGTGCATAAATATTTACAATTATTATATCTTTTTCCTGGATTGATCTCTTGATCATTATGTAGTGTCCTTCTTTGTCTCTTGTAATAGTCTTTATTTTAAAGTCTATTTTGTCTGATATGAGAATGCTACTCCAGCTTTCTTTTGGTTTCCATTTGCATGGAATATCTTTTTCTATCCTCTGACTTTTAATCTGTATGTTTCCTTAGGTCTGAAATGGGTCTCTTGTAGACAGCATATATATAGGTCTTGCTTTTGTATCCATTCAGCCAGTCTGTGTCTTTTGGGTGGAGCATTTAATCCATTTACATTTAAGGTAATTATTGATATGTATGTTCCTACTATCATTTTCTTAATTGTTTTGGGTTTGTTTTTGTAGGTCTTTTCCTTCTCTTGTGTTTCCTGCCTAGAGAAGTTCCTTTAGCATTTGTTGTAAAGGTAGTTTGGTGGTGCTGAATTCTCTTAACTTTTGCTTGTCTGTAAAGGTTTTAATTTCTCCGTCGAATCTGAATGAGATCCTTGCTGGGTAGAGTAATCTTGTTTGTAGGTTTTTCCCTTTCATCACTTTAAATATGTCCTGCCACTCCCTTCTGGCTTGCAGAATTTTTGCTGAAAGATCAGCTGTTAACCTTATGGGGATTCCCTTGTATGTTATTTGTTGATTTTCCTTTGCTACTTTCAATATTTTTCCTTTGTATTTAATATTTTATACTTTGATTAATGTGTCTGGCGTGTTTCTCCTTGGATTTATCCTGTATGGGCCTCTCTGTGCTTCCTGGACTTGATTAACTATTTCCTTTCCCATATTAGGGAAGTTTTCAACTATAATCTCTTCAAATATTTTCTCAGTCCCTTTCTTTTTCTCTTCTTTTTCTGGGACCCCTGTAATTTGAATGTTTGTGCATTTAATGTTGTCCCAGAGGTCCCTGAGACTGTCCTCAATTCTTTTCATTCTTTTTTCGTTTTTCTTCTCTGTGGTAGATATTTCCACTATTTTATCTTCCAGGTCACTTATCCGTTCTTCTTGCCACAGTTATTCTGCTATTGATTCCTTCTAGAGAATTTTTAATTTCATTTATTGTGTTGTTCATCATTGTTTGTTTGCTCTTTAGTTCTTCTAGGTCCTTGTTCAATGTTTCTTGTATTTTCTCCATTCTATTTCCAAGATTTTGGATCATCTTTACTACCATTACTCTGAATTCTTTTTCAGGTAGACTGCCCATTTCCTCTTCATTTGTTTGGTCTGGTGGGTTTTTACCTTGTTCCTTCATCTGCTGCGTATTTCTCTGTCTTCTCATTTTGTTTAACTTACTGTGTTTGGAGTCTCCTTTTCACAGGTTGCAGATTCATAGTTCGTGTTGTTTTTGGTGTCTGCCCCCAGTGGGTAAGGTTGATTCAGTGTAGGCTTCCTGGTGGAGGGGACTGCTGCCTGTGTTCTGGTGGATGAGGCTGGATCTTGTCTTTCTGGTGGGTAGGACCACGTCTGGTGGTGTGTTTTGGGGTGTCTGTGAACTTAGTATGGTTTTAGGCAGCCTCTCTGCTAATGGGTGGTGTTGTATTCCTGTCTTGCTAGTTGTTTGGCATGGGGTGTCCAGCACTGTAGCTTGCTGGTTGTGGAGTGGAGCTGGGTCTTAGCATTGAGATGGAGATATCTGGGAGAGCTTTCTCCAATTGATATTACATGGGGCCAGGAGGTCTCTGTTGGTCCAGTGTCCTGAACTTGGCTCTCCCACCTCAGAGGCTCAGGCCTGACACCCCGCCGGAGCACCAAGACCTTGTCAGCCACACAGCAGTGAATGTGGCGGTCTCCATTATGAAGCCAGATTACGAGGGTCTACAATAGCTGTTCAGCTAGAACAGGCTGACTTGGTAGCACTTTGTCTACGAGGCTGTCTCCAGCAGCTGGTGGCTAAAAGCGTAGGTCTCAGCATGTGCGGCCAGAATCTTAAACGTTTATATAGAGGTCTTCACTGGGTTCAGTCACGGATTCGGTACAGAAGGTCTCAAGAACACCTTACTCTCTCAAGGCTGTGTGCTTGAAACAGCTCCTAAGCCTGAGGATCTACAAGCTGCAGGAAGACGAGACAGCCGGGGGTGGCCTGAAAGCCGTGATTCTTGCCACGAACCCTGCTGCTGCCGTCGTGGAATCCGGCTTCCCCTGCCGCTCTGCAATGAGTTTTCAGTGAAGCTTTCTCTCTGTGCTGATGAGATTCATGCTACCTGAGTTGCCCAAAGCCACAGAGCTCTTCGATGTTGGGGCGGGGGTACAAACCCAGCAAACCTGGCTCCAAGGTCGGTGTCATCTCACCCTGTCTGAAGCAAGGTCCCGGAGAAACACCCCACTGTGTGTGGCAGACAGCACGCAGGACCAATTTTTTTTTTTTAACACTTTTGTTCACTTTAACAAAATGCTGACAGTATGGGTAGGTTTTTCTCCAAAATATATTGAGGTATTTCTTGTTAAGAGAGTAGGATTTTTTTAAATAGGAAACTTTTAGAGACCTCATGAAACAAGGCTAGCCCTAGAGCAAGACAGACCACCTCTGTTCCCTTGACTTTCCTAGGATTGAGGCTCTGTCCCCACCTTCTTCTATCACCTTTCCCCTACTTCCTTTCCAGAAGAAACTTGCTAACAGCATAAAGGTAACAGCGATATTTACCTCTGAACAGTGATTGCATTGAATGTTTGGCCTCAAACTTCAGAACTGGGGTGAAGACAAGAGTTTCCTGGACTTCCATTTACTAATTATCATATTCAACTGTGAAGGCTACAAGGCAAATCCTAGTTCCAACAGGTTTTAAATCAGTTACAGCTTGACCAGAGTTTCAGTATTATTAGAACATGAGCCTATTCCATCCTCTCTTTGCTTTTTTGTATAAGAATATTTTCTATTTTTAAATCCCCTGAGACAAAGTATTACAGAATTTATAGTGTTTTAACCATTGATATATATTTGGTTTTAGAAGCATTCTCATCTTTAAGATACAATGATATTGAAATCGGGACATCTCAAAAAGTTGGTTCAACTGGTTGGAAATTTTTTTTTTTCTAGAGTAGATTGAGACTATTTCCAGATGCTGATTTTATAAGCATTCAACTAAGAATTGCTCTTTGAAGGTCACCTCCCTACCACTGAACATGTTACGGAATAGAACATGAAACTCCTACGTATTTTTTAAATGAAACAGGAAATTAAACAATATTATGTTTTTGGAGAGCAGGTTGAGCCATACGGTCACCCCTATAGATAGATCACGCTCCCATTAGGGATGGCTTGAGAAACTGGCCTGAAGGATAAAGCCCATCCTCTTGGTAAAAACACACAAAATCCTTCTAATTGGTGACTGCTGACTTCTCCACCCACAGTTCCATCCTCTCCATGACTGCCATCCTACTTCCCATGCATCAGCCATACCAAACCACAGTCAACTTTTGGTTAATGGGGGAAATAATTGCTAACATGTATTGAGCCCTTCAGACACTGCCCTTCAGACGCTGCCTTACTGCCCTTCAGACACTGCGCTGTGCACTTTTTATGTATTATTTAACCCTCGTGATGGTACTTTGAAGAATATTATAATATTCATTTTGCAAATGAAGGAACTGAGATCAGAAAAGGTTAAGTGACTTGCCTAAAGTCCTATAGGTGGAGCAGTAATGCAGGAATAGAAGCCACAGACAACTCTTTAATATAGTTGTAACTAGTAAACATGTAGTACAAAAGGAATGCAATGTAGACTAATGTAGTTAAAATCACAACCAAGTTTTAATAATAGATGTATAAAAGTAATAGAAGTATAATAGTTTAGGAACATTCAACCTTATATAAGTTCATGCATGATTGGCAAAAAAGTAGCCAAAAGTTTACTCTGTTTCTTGAGTTCTTGTTTTTTGAGGTACGAGAATGGCACTTAATAGGGTCCCAGCATGTTCCCTTCATTGGCCCTTCCTGTCCTTATTCCTCAGCCCTCACAGCCATGACTGGGAAGGGTTGGGATCCAAGCCACAGGGCTTGGACTCCTCCTGGCCTTCCCTCTGTAGACAGCCACTCCTCTAAGGCCAGGACACTGCATTTCCCAGTCCACACCTGGTCTTGTTTGTGCGGGGGGTGGGGGCAGTCCATGTTACAGTCAACATACCATGGCACCCACTGGTCACAGCAGCCCCCCAAATCTTAAGTCAATTCATGCATGGTTTGGGGGGAGGGAAGGAAGGCTAAATTAAGAAGGGGCTGTGCCCACCAGTCAGCCATCACCAAGACAGGACAGAGACAAACAGCTCGGAAATGCTGCATAGAGAATGTGAACCCACAGGAAACAAAACAAATGAAAACACAAGCCTCTGGTAATTCATAGAAATTTCCAGAAAGACAATGAACTTCCCACAAGTCATGGAATTATGGGTTAAAGTCGATCTCATCTTGGTTGGGAGTGCACAAAATCTAGTTGATATCTGGGTTAGTTACTAGGTAGCTCCAAACCAAATAGATGCTTTCATTGTGAGCTCACACAGAGGCAGGGACTCTGGCAGGCAGCCTAGATTTCCATCCTGGCTCTCTCACCCTAAGAATTGCGGAAAGTTACTAAACTTCTCTATGCCTCAGTTTCTCCATTTGCAAAATGGGGATAATAATTGTCTCTACCTAATGTGACTTTTACGAGGATTAAATGAACCACATAAAGTATTAAGAATACACAAAGCTCAAATGTCAACTATCGTCTACAAGTTAATTTCTTCACAAATGCGCTTTTATTTTTTTAAAAACACTAATTGAGCACTGCCAGTCTTGCAGCTCCCAGAACAAGACAAACTTTCTTATCCTCTGCTCCCTTGCCCCCTTCTTTACCTGAAAGATCTTTTCCCCAACTTCTTTACCTCACAGAAACCAACTCATCCTTAAGGACTCTCCTCAGGCATCACCTCCTCCAAGAAGCCTTCCTTGCCCTCCCTAAGTGAATTAGGAGCCCCTCCTCTGTGCTCACTTCCCTAATTCTGTCTCCGTCACCCTGGAGAGCCACCACTGTCTGATTACGCACAAGCCCCCTGGGGTGGAACCTAGGTCTGCTCTTTGAATTTCCAATGTTAGAGACACAGGAGGGCTGGGTCAATGTTCCCATGGTTGGAAACTATACAGTCATTAAATATCTATTTATACACAGAAAATTTTTAAGGAGCCCTAAGAACCCCCACTGTCAATGCTCTAACCTCTTCCCTGTAATGTAACTGAAACCCTATTGTAAAATTACTCTTCTGGAAAAATGTTCCAGATTGGCCATCTCCCAATGACAAATTGGTTTTTTCTACTTATGATATGTGTAATTATACTGCAGCCATGCAAGTATTTATGGTTTTCTTTATCTTTTTAAGATTGCAACAGAAATTAGACACTTTTCTGAAACACCCAAGACAAGTATGCAATTAACTGCAACTAAATTGGTGTTAACAGCCTGCAGTTTTTATCACTTACAGGGCCTGATGATTTCTCTTGGAGCCCAGTGGTAGGACTGAGCGGGTTCCTATCAGTTCTAGTCTTCTTGATGACAGCTTCTTTGTTTTTATAAAAGACCCTTTCTTTTTGAAAGATGAATGAATAAAGTGATTATTTTCAACATGGGGGAACTGTTCAGGCTACTTTCAAAATATCAATGGATTTTAAATCAATAATCTTAGCGTTAAAGCGTGTAGCCAAGTATACACAACTGCTCTGGATTAAGAGGCCAGAGAGTGGGTTCTGATCCCAGCTTTGCTATGTGTGTCTCATCGGACAAGTTACTCTGTTTTTCTGGGCCTCAGTCTGGCTCTCTGAATAATAATAATAATAATGGGGACTTCTCTGGTGGTCCAGTGGTTGGGACTCCGCACTTCCACTGCAGGGGACGGGGGTTTGATCCCTGGCTGGGGAACTAAGATCCCACATGCCACGTGGCATAGCCAATAATAACAATACTTATTATTATTAATACTTAATAATACTTATTATTATTAATAATAATTATTATATTATACTTAATAATAATACTTATTTTTTTTAAACATTGAGTGCTTAGCACTGTACACACCAGGCATTGTTCTAAAAGATGTTTCATTTGGAGTAATTAACAGTTCTAAAAGCTTTTCAGGTTTTTGAGAATCCTACCAAATAGTCCTATGAGTTATCATAACCCCAGTTTTACAGGTGAGGAAGCTGAGGCAGAGAGAGGTTAAGAAATTCGCCTAAGGTTGACTAGTAACCTTGAGCTGGGATTCAAATCCAGGTGGTCAGGCTCCAGTGTCCATGCTGTTACCCTTTATGATGTGATTAGAGCTGTGACTGGCCTCATGAGTTATCTAGTACAGTATTGTGCTATGCTCTCTGAGGGCCCCGGGTGGCTGCCCTGGGCCACAGCAAGAACCTGCCTCTGTGGGCGGCTGTGTGGGTGGGATGGATGTGGGTGAAGAGGGGCACAGCAGGAACGTACCTGCTTCATCAGTGATTGTCCAACCGGATGGACAGGTTACCTTAACTCTGCCCCCATGTCTCCCAGGATTGCCTGAGGCTTTCTAACACGTTTTGCAAATAAAGACCCCCAGGGGCTATGCTCTTACTGCCTCTTCTCTTGTATACTTTGTTGGTGAGACACTAAGGAGAGACAGCATGGTGCAGTGGAAAGGAGAGGGTTTGGATCCAGCCTGCAGTCAGTTCAAGTTCAGCTCTGTGAACTTAATAGCTATGTGATCTTAGCAAGGGCCTAAAAGTCTCAGCTGTGCAAGAGGATAACACCCTGGGCCTCACAGGCTTGCTTTAGGGATGAACTAAAGCGCTGTACATAAAATGTCTACATGGTCCTTGATGCTCAGTAAAATGCCATCTCTTTCTTCCACTCCCAACTCCGGGGTTGAGAAGTTGTAAGTGTCCCTGCTGGACACATATAATCAACTTAGTCTAACTCAGGCAGATTCTCTCATCAAGGGATCAATGTAAAGATGGAAAGAAACTAACGGTTATCAGAGGTTTTATGTCAGGTCATTTCATACATACCAGCTTCTCCTAACTGGGGCAAAACTGACCCTGACTTTATATCCAGGTTCACTCAGTGAGATCTTAGGTAAATTATTTGACCTCTTCAGGCTCAGTTTTTTCATTGGTAAAGTGGTGGTCATAATATTACCTGACCTCATAGGACTGTTGTGAGAATTAAATGAGATGATGCATGCAAATGCTTCGTGCTCACTCAGTGGAGGCTGCAGCTGTCATTATTCCTATTTTGGTTTCCCGATCTTCCTTGGCCCCACAGAAGCTTTCCTGACACCCTAAAAACAGGTTCAAAGTCACAGACTTAAATATGCAATTAAGGTGCAGGATCTGCTTCACAAGGAAGTCACTCATAACCATCCCAGCACAGATCACACCATCAGGTCAAGGATGACATATCTCAGCCCCTTCCTCTTCCTTCCACCAAAATCCTGTGCTTAGGGCTGCTACTGGGGGAAGTATCCACAGCAGACTCTGATAAGCCATGAACACAAGGACGTAAAAGTTTTTAGGAAGCCTCTTGGTTCAACAAACACACACCTTCTAACTCATGGACCAAAAATAGTTTTTCTCTAGAGGGAGACCCAAGTAGAGATGTGTGTATATCATGTCCTAGTGACAGAATGAGAGCTCAGATTATGGGGAGTCCCCCTACTGTGCCCCACCATGTCACTCGGACAAGTGCAATTAGTACTAGGACAGCATGTGTCCTCATCTCTCCCCCCAACAACACATCCCCCTACCTGAAACATCAAGTTCGCCAACTATACCCCCATCCTCCAAACATACCATCTGTCCCTGTCCCTTGTTCTTATTTTCATAGTAGGACAGTAGGATTTATTTCATCAGTAAGACAGGGAGGGCCTCCATCCCTCACCCTAACCCCACACCCTTCCTGGGGCCAAGTTAAGAGCATCTAAACAGACCTGAATTACTCTACTTGATCATCACATTGGATTCTTCCTCCCCTTCCTCAGTGGACTTCAATGTTGAATACACCCATAGCCCAACCAAACTGAGTCCACTAGACTGTGAGTACCTTGAGGACAGGGTCCACATCTATCTTGCCCCATCCCATCCTTAGTGTCCAGCACGATGAGTGGCACAAAGTCGATCTCAAAAGATCTTTGCTGAATAAATGATGAATGATTAAATTCAAACTATAGAGAAGGAACAGAAGTCTTGAAATCAAGCAGGACCCTGTGGGGCCCTCATGGGTACAGGTCCTTTCTGTGTCCCCTGTTTCTTGTTTATAGGAAATAGGCTTCATTCAGCCTCCTTGATCTTCCCTGAGTTCCAAAGGGAAAATTCAAACAGTTGCTAATCAGGGAAGGGAGGAGATGCAGAAACAAAGGAGGAGCAGTCAAGAAGTATATCAACTATTCATACACACAACAACGTGGATGAGTCTCAAAATAATTATGCTGAGCAAAAGAAGTGGACAAAAATAAATATTGTATAATTCCATTTATATAAAAGTTGAACTAATCTATACTGACAGAAAATAGGTCAGTGGTTGCCTGGGGATGGGTGGGGACAGGGAAGCATGAAGGGGAGGGATTAAAAAGGCACACAAGGAAAATTTTAGGAGTGATGGATATGTTTACCATCTTGATGGTGGTGACTGTTTCACAGGCATATACATATACAAATATTATAAAATTATACCCTTTAAATATGTGCAGGGTATTGTATGTCAATTGTATCTCAACCAAAAACAAGAGTAAAAGCCCTGAACCAAGATGGCAGAGTACAAGGACGTCCTCTCACTCCCTCTTGTGAGAACACCAGAATCACAACTAGCTGCTGGACAATCATCAACAGGAAGACAATGGAACTCACCAAAAAAGATACCCCACATCCAAAGACAAAGGAGAAGCCACAATGAGACAGTAGGAGGGGCGCAATCACAGTAAAATCAAATCCCATAAATGCTGGGTGGGTGACTCACAAACTGGAGAACACTTATACCACAGAAGTCCACTCACCGGAGTGAAGGTTCTGAGCCCCACATCAGGCTTCCCAACCTGGGGGTCCAGCAACAGGAGGAGGAATTCCTAGAGAATCAGACTTTGAAGGCTAGTGGGATTTGACTGCAGGATTTCGACAGGACTGGGGGAAACAGAGACTCCACACTTGGAGGGCACACACAAAGTAGTGTGTGCATTGGGACCCAGGGGAAGGAGCAGTAACCCTAGGGGAGACTGAACCAAACCTACCTGCTAGTGTTGGAGGGTCTCCTGCAGAGGCAGGGGTGGCTGTGGCTCACTGTGGGGACAAGGACACTGGCAGCAGAAGTTCTGGGATGTACTCCTTGGTGTACCCAGAGTCTGCCATTAGCCCCACCAAAGAGCCCAGGTAGGCTCCTGAGGGTTGCCTCAGGCCAAACAACCAACAGGGAGGGTACCTGGCCCTACCCATCAGCAGTCAAACGGATTAAAGTTTTACTGAGCTCTGCCGACCAGAGCAACAGTCAGCTCTACCCACCACCAGTCCCTCCCATCAGGAAATTTGCACAAACCTCTTAGATAGCCTCATCCACCAGAGAGCAGACAGCAGAAGCAAGAACTACAATCCTGCAGCCTGTGGAACAAAAACCACATTCACAGAAAGATAGACAAGATGAAAAGGCAGAGGGCTATGTACCAGTTGAAGAAACAAGATAAAATCCCAGAAAAACAACTAAATGAAGTAGAGATAGGCAACCTTCCAGAAAAAGAATTCAGAATAATGATAGTGAAGATGATCCAGTACCTCCGAAAAAGAATGGAGGCAAAGAGCAACCTTCCAGTAAAACAATTCGGAATAATGATAGTGAAGATGATCCAAGACCTTGGAAAAAGAATGGAGGCAAAGATCGAGAAGATGCAAGAAATATTTAACAAAGACTTAGAAGAATTAAAGAACAAACAAACAGAGATGAACAATACAATAAGTGAAATGAAAACTACAAAACAAGGAATCAATAGCAGAATAACTGAGGCAGAAGAACGGATAAGTGACCTGGAAGACAGAATGGTGGAATTCACTGCTGCAGAACAGAATAAAGAAAAAAGAATGAAAAGAAATGAAGACAGCCTAAGAGACTTCTGGGACAACATTAAATGCAACAACATTCGCATTACAAGGGTCCCAGATGGAGAAGAGAGAGAGAAAGGAACCGAGAAAATATTTGAAGAGATTATAGTCGAAAACTTCCCTAACATGGGAAAGGAAATAGCCACCCAAGTCCAGGAAGAACAGCAAGTCCCATACAGGATAAACCCAAGGAGAAACACACATAGTAATCAAATTGGAAAAGATCAAAGACAAAGAAAAATTATTGAAAGCAGCAAGAGAAAAATGACATACAGGGAACTCCCATAAAGTTAACAGCTGATTTCTCAGCAGAAACTCTACAAGCCAGAAGGGCGTGGAATGAGGTACTTAAAGTGATGAAAGGGAAGAAGCTACAACCAAGATTACTCTACCCTGCAAGGTTCTCATTCAGATTCGATGGAGAAATCAAAAGCTTTACAGACAAGCAAAAGCTAAGAGAATTTAGCACCACCAAACCAGCTCTACAACAAATGCTAAAGGAACTTCTCTAAGTGGAAAACACAAGAGAAGAAAAGGACCTACAAAAACAAACCCAAAACAATTAAGAAAATGGTCATAGGAACACACATATCGATAATTACCTTAAACATGAATGGATTAAATGCTCCAACCAAAAGACACAGGCTTGCTGAATGGATACAAAAACAAGACCCATCTATATGCTGTCTACAAGACACCCACTTCAGACCTAGGGACACATACAGACTGAAAGCGAGGGGATGGAAAAAGATATTCCATGCAAATGGAAATCAAAAGAAAGCTGGAGTAGCAATACTCATATCAGATAAAATAGACTTTAAAATAAAGAATGTTACAAGAGACAAGGAAGGACACTACATAATGATCAAGGGATCGATCCAAGAAGAAGATATAACAATTATAAATATATATGCACCCAACATAGGAGTACCTCAACATAAGGCAACTGCTAACAGCTATAAAAGAGGAAATCAACAGCAACACAATAATAGCAGGGGACTTTAACATCTCACTTACACCAATGGACAGATCATCTAAAATGAAAATAAATAAGGAAACACAAGCTTTAAATGACACAATAGACCAGATAGATTTAATTGATATTTATAGGACATTCCATCCAAAAACAGCAGATTACACTTCCTTCTCCAGTGCGCACAGAACATTCTCTACGATAGATCACATCTTGGGTCACAAATCAAGCCTCAGTAAATTTAAGAAAATTGAAATCATATCAGGCATCTTTTCTGACCACAACGCTATGAGATTAGAAATGAATTACAGGGGAAAAAACGTAGAAAAACACAAACACATGGAGGCTAAACAATACTCTACTAAATAACCAAGAGATCACTGAAGAAATCAAAGAGGAAATCAAAAAATACCTAGAGACAAATGACAATGATAACATGATGATCCATAACCTACGGGATGCAGCAAAAGCAGTTCTAAGAGGGAATTTTATAGCTATACAAGCCTACCTCAAGAAACATCTCAAATAAACAATCTAACCTTACACCTAAAGGAACTAGAGAAAGAAGAACAAACAAAACCCAAAGTCAGCAGAAGGAAAGAAATCATAAAGATCAGAGCAGAAATAAATGCAATAGAACAAAGAAAACAATAGCAAAGATCAATAAAACTAAAAGCTGGTTCATTGAGAAGATAAAATTGATAAACCACTAGACAGACTCATCAAGAAAAAGAGAGAGGGGACTCAAATCAATAAAATTAGAAATGAAAAAGGAGAAGTTACAACAGACACTGCAGAAATACAAAGCATCCTAAGAGACTACTATAAGCAACTCTATGCTAATAAAATGGACAAACTGGAAGAAATGGACAAATTCTTAGAAAGGTATAACCTTCCAAGACTGAACCAGGAAGGAATAGAAAATATGAACAGACCAATCACAAGTAATGAAATTGAAACTGTGATTAAAAATCTTCTAACAAACATAAGTCCAGGACCAGATGGCTTCGCAGGTGAATTCTATCAAACATTTCGAGAAGAGCTAACACCCACCCTTCTCAAACTCTTCCAAAAACTTTCAGAGAAAAGAACATTCCCATACTCATTCTATGAGTCCACCATCACCCTGATACCAAAACCAGACAAAGATACTACAAAACAGAAAATTACAGACCAATATCACTGATGAATATAGATGCAAAAATCCTCAACAAAATACTAGCAAACGGAATCCAACAACACATTAAAAGGATCATACACCATGATCAAATGGGATTTATCCCAGGGATGCAAGGATTCTTCAGTATACGCAAATCAATCAATGTGATACAATATATTAACAAATTGAAGAATAAAAACCATATGATCATCTCAAGAGATGCAGAAAAAGCTTTTGACAAAATTCAACACTCGTTTATGATAAAAACTCTCCATAAAGGGCATAGAGGGAACCTACCTCAACATAATAAAGGCCATATACGACAAACCTACAGCAAACATCATTCTCAATGGTGAAAAACTGAAAGCATTTCCTCTAAGATCAGGAACAATACAAGGATGTCCACTCTCACCACTATTATTCAACATAGTTTTGGGAGTCCTAGCCAGGGCAATCAGAGAAGAAACAGAAATAAAAGGAATACAAATAGGAAAAGAAGAAGTAAAAGTGTCACTGTTTGCAGATGACATGATACTATACATAGAGAATCCTAAGGATGCCACCAGAAAACTACTAGAGCTAATCAATGAATTTGGTAAAGTTGCAGGATACAAAATTAATGCACAGAAATCTCTTGCATTCCTCTACACTAATGATGAAAAATCTGAAAGAGAAATTAAGGAAACACTCCCACTTACCATTGCAACAAAATGAATAAAATACCTAGGAATAAACCTACAAAGGGAGACAAAAGACCTGTATGCAGGAAACTATAAGACATTGATGAAAGAAATTAAAGATGATACCAACAGATGGAGAGATATACCATGTTCTTGGATTGGAAAAATCAATACTGTGAAAATGACTCTACTACCCAAAGCAATCTACAGATTCAATGCAATCCCTATAAAATTACCAATGGCATTTTTTACGGAACTAGAACAAAAAACCTTAAAATTTATATGGAGACACAAAAGACCCCGAATAACCAAAGCAGTCTTGAGGGGAAAAAATGGAGTTGGAGGAATCAGACTCCCTGACTTCAGACTATACTTCAAAGCTACAGTAATCAAGACAATGTGGTACTGGCACAAAAACAGAAACATAGATCAATGCAACAAGATAGAAAGCCCAGAGATAAACCCACGCACCTATGGTCAACTAATCTATGACAAAGGGGGCAAGGATATACAATGGAGAAAAGACAGTCTCTTCAATAAGTGGTGCTGGGAAAACTCAACAGCTACATGTAAAAGAATGAAATTAGAACACTCCTAACACCATACACAAAAATAAACTCAAAATGGATTAGAGACCTAAATGTAAGACCGGACACTATAAAACTCTTAGAGAAAAACATAGGAAGAACACTCTTTGACATAAATCACAGCAACATCTTTTTTGACCCACCTCCTAGAGTAATGGAAATAAAAACAAAAATAAACAAATGGGACCTAATGAAACTTCAAAGCTTTTGCATAACAAAGGAAACTGTAAACAAGAAGAAAAGACAACCCTCAGAATGGGAGAAAATATTTGCAAACGAAGCAACTGACAAAGGATTAATCTCCAAAATATATTATCAGCTCATGCAGCTCAATATTAAAAAAAAAAACCCAATCCAAAAATGGGCACAGGACCTAAATAGACATTTCTCCAAAGAAGACGTACAGATGGCCAAGAAGCACATGAAAAGCTGCTCAACATCACTAATTATTAGAGAAATGCAAATCAAAACTACAATGAGGTGTCCCCTCACACCAGTTAGAATGGGCATCGTCAGAAAATCTACAAACAACAAATGATGGAGAGGGTGTGGAGAAAAGGGAACCCTCTTGCACTGTTGGTGGGAATGTAAATTGATACAGCCACTATGGAGAACAGTATGGAGGTTCCTTAAAAAACTACCATATGACCCAGCAATCCCACTACTGGCCATATACCCAGAGAAAACCATAATTCAGAAAGACACATGCACCCCAATGTTCATTGCAGCACTATTTACAATAGCCAGGTCATGGAAGCAACCTAAATGCCCATCAACAGACGAATGGATAAAGAAGATGTGGTACATACATACAATGGAATATTACTCAACCATAAAAAGGAACGAAACTGGGTCATTTGTGGAGACGTGGATGGATCTAGAGACAGTCATACAGAGTGAAGGACGTCAGAAAGAGAAAAACAAATATCGTATATTAACGCATATATGTGGAACCTAGAAAAATGGTACAGATGAACCGGTTTGCAGGACAGAAATTGAGACACAGATGTAGAGAACAAACGTATGGACACCAAGTGGGGAAAGTGGCAGGGGGCGGGTGGTGGTGGTGGTGATGAATTGGGCGATTTATGCACTGATGTGTATAAAATTGATGACTAATAAGAACCTGCTGTATAAAAAAATAAATAAAATTTAAAAAACAAAAAAAAGCAAGAGTAAAAAAATTCAGTGAAATTTCAAATTCAGTTCCTAAGTCATTCTGACCACATTGCAAGCACTCAGTAGCTTCATGTGGCTGCTGGCTATCGTATTGGACAGCAAAGATACAGAACTTTTCCATCATGGTAGAAAGGCTATTGCACAGTGCTGCTCTAGAATAAGAAAAACCAGATTTTCAAGGGCCTCAGAAGGCATCCGCACAACTCTCCACCAAAGCATAACTTTGCTCCAAAAATCCTGGACTGCCCCTGTGGCCTCACATGCACACCAGTGTCATGCTGCACCATCCTTAGCCCCTGGGCAGGGTGTGAAACAAAGTAACTGAGCTCCCTGGCTGAGTTTATGATTAACCTCTTTTTTAAAATTTTTGTCCATGCCAGGACAGTCCCTATAATTAACTTCTCTGTCCAAAACTTTATTCCCTTTCTTTTTCCTTTCACCTCTCTGATGCTTCCTCTGGCTTCCTCACCTCCTCCTTAAATATTCCTTAAATGCAATGTGACTGGCACATAGTAAGCACTCAATAACTATCAATTTCTCTTCCACTCCTCACCCCCTCCAACCCCCAAATACTCCTCCATCCTGGTGGCCAGATGGGCTGGGGAGGCTCCAGGGACTTTATAACCCTCTTCTCTCATGCTTCTGCTGAGAGATGCCAGGCTCTTGCTGGCAGATGCCTGGGGAAACTGAGGCTCAAGGGCACCACTTCATCTTAGCAACAATTAAAGGTGGGAAAAGTGACAGTTCTTCTCCTTTTTGGGATACAGTTATTTCCTTCACCATAAATACACAGTTCAGAAATATGAACCAATGAAACAAAATAATTATGCCACAATCCCCAAATTATGGGAAATTTATAATCAGTGAGTGGACAGTAAAACCACACAAAGAAGAACCACATTTAACAAATTCTGCTAAGTAATGTGGATGAATCTCTTAGGAAAAATGAAAGTTGATTCATGTCTTTCATTTCATGCCACAAAAATGCTAGATCAGGACAGTCCGTGGAATCATGTAAAAGATTAATAGGTGATGTAAGAAAGAGTGTTGCTCAAATGCATTGGAGAAAATCTGTCTACTGTGTCCTTCTCCTGGAAATACACAACATACATTTGTCTCGTTGTTCACTGCTGTATTCCCAGCCACTAGAGTGCCTCATAATAGGTGCTCAACAAATATTTTGCTCAATGAATAAAGTACCATATTTATGATCTGATAAGTACTATAATAACGGAGCTGTTTAGTTTTTGTCTAATTCATTATTTTCCAATATTATTTGACTATAGAACCCCTTGAGAAAATGCATTAACACCCAAAGAGATAAGAGGAAGCTGGCGGGCTTCCCTGGTGGCGCAGTGGTTGAGAGTCCACCTGCCAATGCAGGGGACACGGGTTCGTGCCCCGGTTCGGGAAGATCCCACATGCCACGGAGCGGCTGGGCCCGTGAGCCATGGCTGCTGAGCCTGCGCGTCCGGAGCCTGTGCTCCGCAACGGGAGAGGCCACAACAGTGAGAGGCCCGTGTACCGCGAAGAAAAAAATAAAAAGAGAGGAAACTGGCGTGGGAAACACTGCTTAGAAGAAATTTATGTTAATTTAGGAAGAATATATATATATGTTAGGTAGTTAGTCAGACATGAGCAGGTCCACACCCCATCCTGGAAAGGGTCATCTTTCCCTCCCCCACGTGGACACTGGTATCAGAACACACCCAGAGATCCTCCCTCTTGTCGCCAAGGACCACTGCTAGGTTTCCAGTTATATCGGGACCAAACAAGGTACAAACTGCCAGTACAGGTTGGTGCAGGCGCACCAAGACCTAAAAGGTGGCTCAAGGTAACCAGGGGTTCATTATGCCGTATTTGTAATAAATTAGCATTTCGGTTTTTGCCCCTCCACCCACCATGGGTTTCGAGTGGGTGCTTATGGGTAAGCACCTGCACACCGGGAGAAAAGTTATATAACCTAAAGCTGTCAATCAACTTGTCAGTCAAATGATGCAGGACACGGGGAGGGACCACCAATCTAAAAAACCCAACCCTACCCCATTGCAGTGCTGCTTCTGGTTTCCAGACAGCACGCTCTCATCCTTTCTCAAGAGTATACTTTCACTTTTGCTGAATAAAACTCTTAAAACTCCTTAAAGCTCCTCTATGTCTCTCAACTGAATTCTTTCCCTTGAGAGGGCAAGAACCGAGGAAATCGCCCTTCCACTGGTGACGTATTTATTACTTACTATTGAGGTAATAAAAAAAAATTGAGGAAAAAATGTACAGGTGTAACCACAGAAGAATTCAAGTAAATTTTTATCATTTTCTTTTGTTTAAGAGTAACCATTAGAATTGGAGAAATTGTGACAACTATGACAGATAAAAATTTGCTAATAAAACATAAAAAAGATTAAATACAGACCCATAAAGAATACAAACTCCTAAATAGGCAGAGAACACACTGACCAGGCAGTGTGTATAAGAGGGAATTATTGTCAGCATTTTAAAGGAAAATGCTTAGTTTCGCTAATAATTAAGGAAATGTAAATTAGTCCACTTCCGTACCATTTTTTAAAAAATTTTATTTATTTATTTATTTATCTTTGGCTGTGTTGGGTCTTCATTGCTAAGCGCGGGCTTTCTCTAGTTGTGGCAAGTGGGGGCTACTCTTGGTTACGGGCAGGGGCTTCTCATCGTGGAGGCTTCTCTTTGTTTCGGAGCACAGGCTCTAGGACCACGGGCTTCAGTAGTTGTGGCACGTGGGCTTCAGTAGTTGTGGCACAAGGGCTTCAGTAGTTGTGGCTCATGGGCTCTAGAGCGCAGGCTCAGTAGTTGTGGTGCATGGGCTTAGTTGCTCTGCGGCATGTGGGACCTTCCTGGACCAGGGCTTGAACCCCGTGTCCCCTGCATTGGCAGGCGGATTCTTAATCATTGTGCCACCAGGGAAGCCCCCATACCATTTTGCAAATGTTAAATCAATAAGCTCTTAAAACCCTGTTTTAGAAAACACACACTTTGAAGCATTCTTGAGTTGCTATGGGTTGATACTGTCTTTCTGGAGGACAATCTGGCAAAGTTTATAAAACATTAAAATAGCTGTACCCTTTGACCAAATTATTCTACTCGTGGAAATTTTCCCTCTGGAAATAATTCAAGAGGAAAAAAAAAAGCCCAAACAAAATGTTTGCATAGGGCAAGAATTCTCAGGGGGGAAGACAGAGAGGCAGACCCCCAGTGGGAAGAATCTGAATTACCTGGAGATTTTTTGTAGTCAGCACCTGCTTTTCCCCTTTCCTGAGTTTCTTATACCTTCCTTCCCTACTCTTGCCTATATTCTCCTGGTTAGGAATCCCACTCTACCCTTCCACCTTTCACTTTTTTATTTTTTATTTTTATAACCGAAGTGTCAAGTGTATTTTTTAAGTGCTCAAATCAAAGATAAATGATCACAGTGTGAACACACCCATATAACCACCAGGTCAATTGGTGCAGGCAGCTTCTGCCTGCATCCTCCACACACCATCATCCTGACACCTAACACTATAAAATGATTTGCCTGTTTGACTTTTATATAATCATTATCACATAGTAGGCATTGTTTTATCTCTAACTTCTTTTACTCAACATAATGTTTGTAAAATTCATTTATGTTGTTACTGTGTGTAGCTGCCGTTTTTTATTTGCTTTTGTTTGTTTTGCTGTTAGTTATTCCACTGCATTAATATACTACGATTTATTTATCCAGCCTATTTTCATGGACATTTGCACTGTTTCCAGTTCTTGGCTATTACCAGTTATGCTGTTAACAATCCTGTATGCCTCTTGGTGTACATGGGCACACATTTTTTGCGGTGTATACCAAGGAGTCAGGTTGCTAGGTTACAGAGTAAGCCATTGTTCAACTTTTTTAGATAATGCAGAACAATTTTTCAAAATTGTATCGGTTTGCACTCCCCATAGCAGTGTATGAGAATACCCATTGCCCCACATTTTTGTCAGCTTGGCGTTGTTAGTCTTTTAATTTTCACCATTCTGGAGGGTAAATGGTGATGATACCTCATGGTGGTTTCAATTTGCATTTCCCTGATGCAAATTAAAGTGAAAGTACGCCCCCTCGTGGTTGAAATCCGAATTACCTGGGAAGTTGGGGTTTTTTTGGTCTAAGTATTCAGGCTTCCCCTATATCTAGGCCCTCCTTCACCTCTCTTCCTCTTCCAAGAGTCTCCAAGAATGAAAAGTCGACCATCTTTCATAAATTCACCGTGCACTGGATATCCTCTTTTATAAATTACCCCTTTAAGTCTTATGCTTATTTTTCTATTGAGGTTTTTTTATATTAACTTGTAAGAGTTATTTACATATTCTGGCACAAACTGTTATTTGCATGTGTGGTTGCACACACCTTTTCTGTTTTAAACCTTTAAATCAACTCATTTCCAACACAACATTGTAAATCAACTATACTTCAATTTAAAAAATAAAATAAAAAATAACTCATTTTCACCTGTGCAAGAGGCTCAATGCAAGTTCCATTTTGTCATACTTAGAAGTTACCAGTAGATGGCGCCCTAGCCTTGCTCCTGAGCCTTCCACCGGCTATGCCTGACTTTCAAATAAATTTCCCAAAATTTAGCAAGTATTAAAGAATGAGAAATCAAACTTTAAACCATCATACAGCTAGATGGAATACAGCTGGAACTGGGTCTTTTGGTGGGAACAACACATTAATGTTTTTTGTTCTGAATAAAGGAATAAAAAGGTCTTTACCACAAGGCAGGAAAGACTGGCGAGGCTGTCCGGTGATGGGTGGGGCACCAAGTGGAATCCATGGAAACACCTTCTGAGAGCAACCTGCAGGCGGAAGAAAGCGAATAACTGTCACGCCTAGCATTTAGACACTGTTTTACTGTTTACAAAAGGCAGGTACCCACTAGCACAAGGTCTGAGAGGGGAACAGGGGTTTGGTCTCAGTTCCTGCCTACCTCTGCCCCTCCTTCCGCCTCCACTCAGGGTGCAGGCTTCCCTGAGCTGCGCCCCACTCAGAGGTGGACAGACTTTCCGTCCTCCTCCCTCCTCCCTATGCCCGCTCCCCACTGAATGAAGTAATGAACGAGTGAGTGAATGACAAGGTCCTGGCTTTCCTGAGCTTAGAAATCAGAGCACATAAACCTACACTCAAAGGAAGACCCCAAGGGAGAATGTGGAAACGCTACAAATAGAGGTGCAACTCCAAGAGCTGGAGGGGGCGGGTGCGATGGGTTGGCTTGTGGTGGGCTGTGATTATGAGCAAGGGGAAGGCACCTTTAGTTACGGGAAGACATAAACCGAGGACCGAGGCATATTTGGGGTGTGGTGAGAAGGTGACCCCTTTTCTCCAATTTTCACAATGGTGATTGGCAAGAACACAGGAACATCAAACCAGAGATTCAGCTTACTTCCTGCAGTAGCCAACACAAGGTTTCCGCCACAGTGGGTCACCACGTCTGATGTCCCCACAAAGGGGGACAAAGACTGGCCCATTTAGAACATGTCTCTGGTGGTTTTCATTCTCACTGTTCAGAAATGCCCGAAGGTTGAGTTGCACCCCCGAAGCTCTCTCTGTCCCACATCTGTTCAGACCCAGCATGACCTGCCTTGCAGCCCATGGATATAAAGAGAGGCTCAGAAAGAGAGGCTTTGTCTTCTTTCGTTTTCTTCATTGCCGGTGATTGGGCAAGCTTGCTTTCTGAGAAATATGGAAGTTCCAAACCTCACAGGATTTCACACTTTTCAGGGTGAAGGAAATTGTGCCACTCGAACTTCCTGGCTCTGGGGGCTGCCAGGGTGGGTGTCCAGAGGCTGGGGCCTGGGCGGGCACAGAAAGCACACATCTGTGGGTGGGAGAGGTGCCCAGGGCCCAGCTCTGCTCCTCCTGGGTCTGACTTTAACTGGGAATTCAGAGGCTTGGTACCTGTCACATGCCACCCACACTGACACCCACATGGCCTGGGCAGAGAGAGGATGCCAGGTGAGAGTGCACTGAAGTTTGGGGCTTGGAATCCCCCGCTTTTCTCCTGGCCCAGGTGGCACTCAGTGGTTTGCTGGAGCTGGTTTGTACTGCTTGCAAGAGCCAATTGTTAAGTTTTCAGGAATTTTGCAAAGCAGTTGTTAAAACAGCCATTATTTTAACAATTAAATTACAAAATCTTACAAGAGAATAAGTTATATTTTTAAGAAGCAGCAAATACTCAAAACTTCCTATTTTACTGCATTTTGTAATTATATTTGCTTTTGAGGCTATCTATGCCTATTGTGTTTGCTTGCTGGAAATATTATGTGACAGTGTACTACTACTGCCCATCTCTTCCCAATTCTGTATTCAGTGACATCCTGTTGGTAGCTTGAAATCGGTCACGGTGGGAATATTTACACTGCGGAAATCAGGAAATGTGACCTATCAGGGCTTTCCGCCCCCAGTGCCTGTAATACGTTGGCCAGAGCCCTGCTGCAGCTGGGGGACCTGGATGTGCAGTGTGGCTGGGAGGGGAGCTGGCCCTGGGTTTTCCACCCACTGCTGCCAGTGCAGGACCATTTCTCAGGCAGATGAGGGAGGAGGGAAGGGGAGGAAGCGGATAGAAACTGGAAAACGGCCTTGGTTCCCCCAGGACACAGCGGTGGAGAGCCTGGCTCACTGGGGGGTGGGCAGGACTATCTGGAGGAACTCAGGGGAGGAAAGCCAAGAGCATGAGGAGGGTGACAAGCAGAAATGAGATAAGCCACTGAGTGGAGGAAAGTGTAATGTCCAGGAGGCGGGCCTTGTGAAGACAAAGGGGAAACACAGAATGTGGCATTCTTGTGACCACAAAAGGGAGGGGAGGGGCTTCCCTGGTGGCGCAGTGGTTGAGAGTCCGCCTGCCGATGCAGGGCACATGGGTTCGTGCCCCGATCCGGGAAGGTCCCACATGCCGCGGAGCGGCTGGGCCCGTAAGCCATGGCCGCTCAGCCTGCGCGTCTGGAGCCTGTGCTCCGCAACGGGAGAGGCCACAGCAGTGAGAGGCCCGCGTACCGCAAAAAACAAACAAAAAAAAAACAGGGAGGTGAGCCCAGAACACACAGAAGTTGAGCCCCGTGGAGCTGGGTTTCACCGAAGGCTCTGCAGTGCTGATGCCTGTCCCGGGCTGTTATAATGGGATGGTAAGAACAAGGCTGGAGGGAACAGAGAAGTCACAGGCTCACAGTCCTGACGTAGGACCCCCTAGTGCTTCTCCTTCCCCCCTGACTCCCTCAGTCCTCGGCCCCCTACTTAAAAGTTCTTCTCTCCAAGGCATCCCAGCCCTCCTCCCCATATTTTGCCATACATTCACCCCTAAGGCTTCCAGAATCTTCTATTGCTGGAGACACCCCAATCTGGAGCTGGATGTCCCACAGGCACCCAACTTTTCACCTAGTCCTCCAAACCTGCTGCTCTCCACGGGCTCCCATCTCAGGCAGATGCCAAACCTAGAAGGCCTCATAGGTCCAACAACTGTCACAGCTCAGAGGAGCCTCTCCATCACCCTACACCCCTCCTCCTCCCCCACCCTGCCTCCCAGACCTCTGACCACTGCTTCCCAAACTTAAATGACTTTTTCTTTCGTGTTCCTCATGTTTTGAAAGTTGCCTATGACATTGCATGTATTAAACAACATCACCTACCCTTAAAGTTGCATAAGCAACTTCCAGTCAGAATTTCAGCCATTAAACACCCACTGAGCAGTTACCACATGCCGTGCTGGCCAGTGTACTGGGTACAGGGATGCAGAGGTGAACAGGACCAGGACCCGGCCCCGGCCCCGGCCCTCCAGGCCTCACGGCTTGCTTAGGGGAGAGTCACATAAAGAAGTAATAAAATCATAACAATGCCCCGAGGTAAGGACAATGTCTCTGCCACCTGGACTCTGTCTCCAGCCATTCTCCAGACCAAAGCCAAAAAGGGATTCCTGGGACCCAAAGCCGACCACGTCATGCCCTTATGTAAAACTTTCAGTGGATCCCTATTGCCCTTAGGATGACACCCAAACTCTGGTTAGCTTGGCTTCTCAGCCCTTACGGACACAACCCACATTAACATGAGAATTCTCATTTACTCGTTCACTGAACGCCAATTTAGTTGAACACTTACTGTGTGTCAGGCATTGTGCTGGGCACCAGAATCCTGAGAAAATATAATGTACAGCATTTCCTCTCCTGGAGCTTGTAACCTCGCAGCGGATACAGATCTCAAGCGGATACTTATACAAATAATTGATTACAATTGTGATGAGGGCAGGAAAAGGAACATTTCCTCCTCAGCTCCCTGCTTTGACCACGACTCCTTGCGGGGCCTGCCTGCCGGCCTTGCCTATGCCATTCCCTCTCCTGAGATGCCCTCTCTCCTTCAATTGGCCAGATCTCTGTAACCCCCCAGGTCTCGGGTCAAGGTTCCCTCCTCTTGGGAGTCTTCCCTGAACCCCCTTGTGGTTCCGTGGCGGGTCTCATCCCTGTGAGGACGCTGAGTACAGGCCTGTGTCCCCCAGGCCCAGCACAGGGCTCCTGCGAATGACAACTAGGTCCCTCTTGATCCACGTGTGAATGCATTAAAAAATTTTTTTCATTATAAAATTATTTACATCGGGCTTCCCTGGTGGCGCAGTGGTTGAGAGTCTGCCTGCCGATGCAGGGGACACGGGTTCGTGCCCCGGTCCGGGAAGATCCCATATGCCGCGGAGCGGCTGGGCCCGTGAGCCATGGCCGCTGAGCCTGCGCGTCCGGAGCCTGTGCTCCACAACGGGAGAGGCCACAACAGTGAGAGGTCCGCATACCGCAAAAAAAAAAAAAATTATTTCCATCGAATTCGCATATTTATGAAGGCTGGAGCTGAGTGCAAATAAAGGAAACAGAAATGTCTTTTAAAACAAGGACGCTTGTGAAGATGAGAGCTTTCAGGCGACTGTGAGAGTGAGAGGGGTGGGCTGCAGAGGAGGCGGGGCGGCGTGGTGAGGGCGGCTGTAGGGCGAGGGGCGCCCTTGGTCAAGCTGGCTTTTCCGGGGTGGGGGCAGGGGGCGTCCCCATCTTTCCCGCGGGCTCTTGGCCCCGAAGCCCCTGCTAACTTCCTGCTGTCACCCACCATCCTGCCCCGGAGCCCGGTGTCTGCCCCTGGGCTTAGCTCCTGTGGGCTACTCATTGCCCCGGGGAGAGAGGAGCACCGGGAAAGGAGGGGAACCCCAAGGGGGCTGGAGCAGCTGGACCCTCTTGCAACCTAGCGTTCTTGCACCCCGGAGCAGCCTGGCCGAGCCGGCTGGACTCCCCTCTGCTGCGTCTTGGGGAGGAACTCCACTCCCACCGCCTAAGTCCCGTGGTGGCAGCCGGTCCAGGAGCAGCCGAGGTAGGGTAGGGAAGCGAGCCCTGTCACTCACCCGCTTGCAAAACCCGCCTGTCCCTCTAGAAGAGGCTTTGTTCTGCCTGGGAGTCGCCCACCTCCAGCAGCTTATGCTCAGAGTCCCACGCTGCTCCCGCAGCTTCCTCCTCCCTCGGAATCACGGAGCTGGAAGATCACCTGGTCGGCCCCCTTCACTTAACAGCTGAGGAAGCTGAGCTCCTGAGAGGGAATTAGTGACCAAGGTACCACAGCCGGTAAGGGCAAGCGTGCTTTCAAACAAACAAATAAGAAAGGCAGTCTCCTGGCCCTCACTCAGCCTGGGGCCCCTTCGCTAAGCCCTGCTGCCCACCTGTCTGGGGTAGGCTGCCCCAGCTTCTCCAGCTGGTTTGAACCCGAAAGTTATGCCTCCAGTGAATGAAACTCACAAGCCTCATGGCCAGCCCCCGCCCCCGCCCCGCACCTTCCTCCACACCCACCTGTTCATCTGCCCCTCTGACCCGGAAGTGGGGCAAAGCTGGACCCAACCTGACAGGCTCTCCCAGGTAGGGACCTAGAGCAGGGGCTGAGTGACTCTGAGTGACAGTGACTCTGAGGCAGGACTCACCTGGACAGGGAGTGGCTGCCTTACTGCCTTAAGGAAGGAAACCAAGCACAGGTGTGCCCTGTTTGCCTTCCTGGCTCACAAATATGATGGGTCCCTACCCGCCTGACAGGATAAAGCTCCAACCTCTTAGCCCGGCCCTGAAGCCCTTCCCAGTCGGGCTACAACCTGCCTGTCCAGCCTCATCTCCCACCACCGTGGACCCCACGCTCCTTCCTGCGTTGTCACACCATCCTCAGATTGCACCACACCCTCCAGCCCTCTTTGGCTTTACAGGTGCTGTTCCCTTTGCCTTGAACACCCTACCCTGCTTCTCCACCTCAGAGGACATCTCCCATCCTCTGTGTGGTTGCTTTCCTCCTCCCCCCCTCCTCCCCTCCTCCCCCTCCCTCCTCCCCTCCTCCCCCTCCCTCCTCCCCTCCTCCCCCTCCCTCCTCCCCTCCTCCACCTCCCACCTCCCCCTCCCTCCTCCCCACCCTCCCTCCTCCTCATGCCTGGAGTGCTTCTGTGCTAACTTTATAGATAATAAAGAAAATACAAGGTCATGAATCTGTGTCCCCACCGGACTCTCAACTCCTCAATGACAGCAATTATGTCTTTATCTTCAAATTCATAGAGCCCTGCACATCAGTAGACACTCAAAAAAGCTATAAATTGCTAAACAAAATCAGTATATGGACTCTGGATTTACTCCAGAGCTAAATTAGGAAACGAGTCTTAACATTGCCCAAGGATCCCCTTCCAGCTCCTTTATTTAACAAATATTGATTGAGTATGGCTACGTGCAAAGCACTGGTTTGTGTCTGGGGGTCCAGGGTGAGCAGACTTGTGGGCCATCTCTGAAGTCTGTCCCAGTGCCCAACTTCCTGCCTCTCTAATCCTAGATCTAGATGATTCATGGACTGTCTGACCATGCAAGGCCCTCACTTAGGATGGCCACATCTGTTCCTCTAATTTGGGGGGCTAGGATATGCTCTGTGACTAACCCCCCACCGTGACCAGGTGGGAAAGAGCTTCCTCCTCAAGGAGAACAACAGGGTAAGACACCAGAACAGCCACGGTGGAGGGTGGGCCTTACCCCCAGCCTGTGCTTATTTTTAAGGGCAGAGCCCCTGTTTTCTTTACCTTTGTATAAGCCCTCTCCCCGTATCACCTAGCATAGTACATGGCATGGGACGGATGCTCCTTAAATGTTTTCTGGATGATTCAACCCAGTGATGAATCCTTTCACAAAGACTCATGCCGTTACTGAACTCCGGCGTACTTTTACCAACAAATAGATATGATGAGTGCCTACTGCACGCCAGGCACACACCAGCAGTTAGTGATCCAATGAGGAGTGAAAAATCCGGATGGCGCTCCAGATTTGTGTGGGAAGAAATTAATTTTCCAAATGCGCATAGAATGACACCGTGAAAAAGTTATTGAAGGAGAGGGTCACAGGACTATGGAAGTGCAGGCAAGAGGGCCTGTCCGGGGGTGCTGGAAGGCTCCTTTGAGGAAGAGGTTTGCGCATCAATCCACCCAGCCACCCACCCATACATTATGGACCACATTCCAGGGTTTGCTTAACAAGGTGCCAGCATGTACTGACTGCTCGCGGGTCATTTCCCCAAGGTCCTTCAGAGCAAGAGGAAACCCACATCTCCTGGCTGCATAGGCCTCACCCAACAACACGCTCAAGTTTTTAAGTGTAAGTTTTCCGGTCAAGGGGAAAAAGAATTTTTTTGTGTGCGTGTGTGTGAAGCAGCTTAAACTGAAGCTGACCTCACCATGGGTGTCTCAGGTTGTTTTTGGTGAAGGTAATGAGCCAACTTTCCAGGAACCTCGGGACACACCCAGATTGCCCAACACTGCAGGGCAGTGCAGCCCAGACACCTCCCAGCCCCTTCCCCTCCTTAGTGCCAGCTCCTCTGTAGCCAGAGGTCCACAGGGGACCACCCCAAATGAACCTTCTCCAGGGTCTGCTCGGGGCACGGTCAAGGGCAGGCCTGAAGGAGGGACCCTCAGACCAGTCGGATGAGGCACAGACCAAACTGTCTGCCCACGATCAGGAGATGGACGATGACTGTGCCCTCTGATGCTTTGCCTCTTGAACTGTCCTCACCCCTTCCCAGGGCTCTGAGCTCATAACAGTAATCCTACTGGCTCTGGACACAAGCTGTCACCCACACCTCAGCTTCTTCCTGGCTTTCTGCTCAGGTCCCCTTTCTCTCTCCTGACTAGCTTCTTTCCATCTCTACTCCCTCGGTAATTTGGGGTGTAAGTGGCCCTATGACGGCCCTGACTTCTCTGCTGGCTGTCACCCTCGTCTCTTACTTTAAGCTTCTGAGAGAGTCTGACCGACATAATAAGCCTTTTCGAGCTGGGGTCTCGTGAGGCCACTCAGAAGAAGACTGAAAACCCTGTAGATCCTTTAAGATCTAATCTCAGCCCTTTCTCATCCTCTCTCCTTGCTGCTGATCAAACTGGTCTTCCTTTTGGATGTAAAGAGGGCTACGATGCCATCATAAAATCTTCCAGATACCGTGGCTTAGAACATAACCTCTGGGCTCAGTTTCCCGAGCTTTGTCTTCCATACAAAACCCTTTCTCTCCCAACTTGCACCACATATACGCATATTGGCTTTTGGGAGGGCTGTGGTCTCAGCTATGGATTTTGAAGCCTCTACATTAATATTTATTTGCTCTAGACCAGAGCTTCTCAAACTTTAGCCATGCAATAACCTGAAAATTCTGTGTATTGAAACTCAGAATCCTGGGCCTCCCCGCCAGAGATTCAGATTCAGCAGGTCTGGGGTGCAGACCCAGGCGATGCGGATTCTGCCAGCCCACCCAGCTGCACTTGGAGGAGGACTGTTCTTGCATCAGTCCTCACCCTGAAGCAAAAGTTACTCGGGCTTAACACTGGAGGGAAGAAGAGCGATGAGGAAACAGTGCAGGGATGAGATATCTCAGTGAAGACATTTCTAAATATTAACCTACCTCCCTGGTTTACCCCTGAGATGAATCCCCCTTTGCCAAGCAAGGTTTTGAGAAGTTAGGAAACCCACCCAGCTCTTGACTTGCAGAGCCTAGAGTCAGGTGCTGGCCTGTCTGCTTGCTCCCTGCCCACTGTGCCCACCATGAAGCTGAATTAATGTCAGATTTGATTGTTACTGGCAGAACCACTGCCATCTGTCCTGACATGGGTGGTCAGTAGTGTCATCTCTGCAGAGAAATGAAGATGTTCACAAAGGCATCCGCATCTACTCCCACTGATACCTGCTAGACCCACCACTCCTCAGTTTAGGGTGCTGGGATCAATGTGACTGAACAGGCAGCCGGGGCAGCCTGGCCAGGAGAGGCACTCCCACCCTTTTAGTGTTCCATGCCTGGCCTGACCCTGCTCTCCTGATAGCAAGAGTTCAACTGACATCTCAAGGCTGGTCTAGGGTATTAACGACTGGGTGAAATTCCCCACTAATTACCAAATGTTATAGGAGCAGTTTCAGCACAGTACTTCTCAAAGTGTGGTCCCCAGACCAGAAGCATCAGATTCACCTGGAAACTCCTTAGAAACCCAAATACTTAGATCCCACCCCAGAACTACTAAAGCAGAATCTTTGCGTTTGGGGCCCAGCAATCCACATCTTAACGTGCCTTTCAGGAGCGTCTGATGCGCAGCTAAAGTTTGAGAACAGCCGTTTTGACTGAAAGAATGAGCCAGATTCCTAGTGCGGTTTGGGAGCATTTGGTTTGGCGACACAGAGGGTTCCCTGCTCTTGGGCAAGCTCTGACACACACGATGATAGAAAAGTTGGGGAAACATATACTAATCCAGTTGTGAAGTCAACTGTAATTTCTCTTGCTTAGCTTGGTTACAGCCTTGCCCTGGAGAGGATTTATTGCCGGGATAGTCTTTTTTTTTTTTTTTTTTTAACATCCTTATTGGAGTATAATTGCTTTACAGTGGTGTGCCAGTTTCTGCTATACAACAAAGTGAATCAGCTATACATATACATATATCCCCATATCCCCTCCCTCTTGCGTCTCCCTCCCACTTTCCTTATCCCACCGCTCTAGGTGGTCACAAAGCACCGAGCTGATCTCCCCGTGCCATGCAGCTGCTTCCCACTAGCTATCTATTTTACATTTGGTAGTGTATATATGTCCATGCCATTCTCTGACTTCGTCCCAACTTACCCTTACCCCTCCCCGTGTCCTCAAGTCCATTCTCCACGTCTTTGTTCCGCTACAGTAACTCTTGTACTCTGCCTGGGCCCTTACTCTGTGGGTGGTGATATTTACAACATTGAGACACAAGGTAAACCCAGTGTCTGAACTCTGCTTCCGGGTCTTTCCACACCAGAGCCCAGGGAAGCCTATTTGTTGTCACTACAGGGACCGCCTAAACTACAGGCTCTGGCCCGGCTGGTCTTGTTGATGTGCTTCTTACAATCTTCAGTAACCTCCAATTCCCTGTTTTCGAAAAAGAAAGCAAATAAAATGTAATATATGGGGGGGACTGGGACAGATTACTACATATGGTGGAAACCTCTGTTAGTTCTTGAGGCGAGATAGCAAGTAAATGTGGAGCAGATTTTTTTGATGATGTAATTCACATACCATAAAATTCACCCTTTTAAAGCGTACAATTTAGTGGGGTTTAATTTAAAAAGTAAATTGTGCCACAAGAACTTTCTCGGGTGATAAGAATGTTCAATAGCATGTTTTGCATGATGCTTTCATGGGTGCATATAATTTTCAAAACTCCTCTAACTGAACCATTAAGACCTGTTCATTTTATTCTGTCTAAACTATACCTCAATTTAAAAAATAATTTAAAAAGTATAATAAATGGTGCAGTTTCCCAGTAAGCAGCCCAAGGTGGCCTCTGAAAATGGTTCGCTAGTCTCTTGACCCAGAAAACCCACAAAAATCATGCAAATCAAGAGGTTCAAATCTTTGTGCCATTAAGGGTATGCAGATCCAAAAATCCACCAAGTATCTGAAGGATATCACTTTACAGAAGTAACGTGTGCCGTTCTGTCGTTACAATGGTAGGGTTTGTAGGTGTGCCCAGGACAAACAGTGGGGCTGGATGCAGGGTCAATGGCCCCAAAAGAGTGCTGAATTTCTACTGCACATGCTCAAAAATGCAGAGAGTAATGCTGAACTGAAGGGCTTAGGTGTAGATCCTCTGGTCATTGAACACATCCAGGTGAACGCAGCTGCCAAGATGCAGCGCAGGACTTAGAGAGCTCATGGTGGTTTCAACCCGTACATGTGCTCTCCCTGCCACATTGAGATGATCCTTACTGAAAAAGAGCAGATTGTTCCTAAACCAGAAGAGGAGGTTGCATAGAAGAAAAAGATATCCCAGAAGAAACTGAAGAAGCAAAAACTATGGCCCAGGAATAAATTCAGTTAAAAAAAAAAAAAAGAGTCAAATAAAAGTAAAATAAATGGTGCTACTTCAAAAAATAATCTGAAACAAAATTTGAGAAGTGTCCAGTGGTTGACTCAATGAACTTGTCTAGAAAATAACAAGCAAACAATAGGTCACATTTGTCTTGCAATATGAATCCATTTCTCATTAATGTTGATAAGGAGAATTCAGATAAGCAAAATATAAAATATTTTATAAAATAAAATAATCAGGTTAACTTGCCCGAGGCAACCTAACCTGAACAACATAACCTTTAGAACATAAACACCAAGAGAACAGTATCAACTTCATGATTACACACAACCAAGTAAAGGAAAAATCACATATATTACTTGATGTAAATACAAAAAAGGGGAGTTTAATTTTTTACATAGTATGCCCACTCTCCAAATAAGCAATATTTTATTGTATATGTATCATAAGTCATACCAAGTGAATGACCAAGTTGCTTTTAGCATGTCATCAAGAGTTATCAAATTTAGTGTTTTCCTTGATTTTATTCTAGTTTTCATTTTAAAACTAAGTAGTGTGCACACAAGCAAATAAAACACTACCAAAACCAAGCCTTAGTTTCTAGGGAGAAATTACATAATTACTGATGCAACTTTCTAAGCATGAGGAAAAGATATTATAAGGGATAATTACCAGAAAAACTAGTTCAATTCCTATTGCTCTCACTTAACCTCTCCAAGCCTTAGTTTCTCCTTCTGTAAAATGAGGGTGGTAAAAGCTACCTCTGGGGTTTTTTGAGAGGATTAAAAGAGGCAATCCTTGCTAAAGAGCTAATGCCAGGCTTGTAGTTAGTGCTCCATAAATAGAAGTATTGTTAATCAATAGTGGAGCTTGCGTTTCCCTTCTATCAAGTTTACATTTAAAAAAAATTGATACCCTAAACAGGTATCTCAAAGGTTCCTCATCTTTTTCACTCAGGTAAAAAAGATCTCTTGAACTAAATTTGCAACAGCCTAAAGCTATATTTTAGGAAGGGAAACAGAATTTATCATGAATGTGTGAAACTACTGTTCAGCCATTGAAACAACCAATTAATAAGAAACCCTTGGAATTACAGAAGATACTATTTTTTTATGCCAGGAAAACTTCGTTACTATTTTAATCCTAAAAATGAATAAATAAAATTTTAAAAATTCCTATTGCTCTCTTAGGTACATATACTCAACTTCATCCCCCTTCCTTATTCAAACCACATACCATCATTTTTTTTAAATAAATTTATTTATTTATTTATTTTTGGCTGCATTAGTTCTTCATTGCTGCAGATGGGCTTTCTTTGGTTGCGTCGAGGAGGGGCTACTCTTGGTTGCCGTGTGCGGGCTCCTCCTTGCAGTGGCTTCTCTTGTCGCGGAGCACAGGCTCTAGGCTCGTGGGCTGCAGCAGTTGCGGTGCACCGGCTTATTATTTGCAGTAGTTGTGGCGCACTGGCTTATTAGTTGCCCCGCGGCATGTGGGATCTTCCCAGGCCAGGGCTCGAACCCACGTTCCCTGTATTGGCAGACCAATTCTTAACCACTGCGCCACCAGGGAAGCTCCATACCATCGTCTCTGAATGTAAGAATATGTGTAGTGTACTTGTGGAATATAGTGATTACTAAAATGTAGACAGTGGTTGTTAAGGACAAATTTTTATATTATACACATAAAAGTAATTATTTTTGCTACTATGTCTTTTCTAGATGTGAGGCCATTTAGGTGGGCACATATGCAGGGGTTCTTATTTCTAGCTCGGTGTCTGAGTAGGTGAGGGTAAAGGTGAGATGTGTTTATCTTCAGGTGTGGTCATGCTCTGGCAAAGGTTTATAACTGGGGCACTGTGAACCAAAGGTAGACCAGTTACCAGAAGTAGGCGTGTGTGAATCTCAAACAGGCAATGTCCTCACTCATGGAAGAATATAATTTTATACACATTAAGAGCTTTCTCTTATTTTTTTCCAGTTAGATGCAAATATATTTCATGACAAAGCAAATTTATGAAGGGATATGCTAGATCATTCATACCCTTAAACACAATTAATATAATGGGCTGACTTTCTGAATACTCCTTTCAATGCGGACGAAAAGAACAGACATTGCTCTAGCACAGAGTCAAAGCCAAGGGAATTATAAAGCACATTTGGGTGTTCACTGTGCAAAGAGCTTTCTCTTTTACAGTGATAATCATTTTTTAAAAAGCAAAAAGGGAATACTTATTGAACAACTAGTGCATGTTGAACACCATGTCAGAAACTTTTATTATCTCACAAAATCTTCACAACTAACCCAAGCAAGTAACAGATTAACCCAATTTCATAGACCAGGAATCTGAGGTACAAAGCAACATGGGTAGTAAAGTGGCAAAGTGGTCTGATTTCAGAGCCTGTAGTTTCATTCTCTGACAAAGTCTCAACTAAAATGTGTGAGACTTTCCCCAAGAAAATTGAAAATGATGATGAATGAGTATTTAATCAGACCTCACTCGTTTTTAGTGATATGGTGTGTGACTTTAACTTTTTTATTCAGAAAGCTTACTTCACTTCCTCTTTTTATATGAGAGAATTATAGGTGTTTGCTTAAGGCTCAAGGACATAAAACTGAAGGACTCTGGGCTTTGGTTTAATTGCAAACTGAAACCAACAATGGAAGTTGTTAAAATGTTAAAAAAAAAACACAAACTGTATTATCTCCTTCCCCATCTTAAAATAGCATAAAAGGCCCTAAGCATTTCACCTATCCCACTCTACACTCCAATATGAAATTTCATGTACTAAATTGCTCCAAGTTTCTGAAGAGATGCTGTCTTAGCTCTCTATGGCTAGGTAAATACACGCCTCTACTTCAATTGCCTTTCTGACTTCTAATTATTGGCTGTTTTTTTAACATCTTTATTGGAGTATAATTGCTTTACAACGGTGTGTTAGTTTCTGCTTTATAACAAAGGGAATGAGCTATACATATACATATATCCCCATATCCCCTCCCTCTCGTGTCTCCCTCCCACCCTCCCTATCTTACCCTAATTAATGGTTTTTAAAGAAACTAGGCTTTCAGGGACCCATCTTCTTCGGAACCTTCCTTTGTACCATGTGCTTGTTTCTATCCTTGCCTTATTGTCACTGTATTGCTTGGATTTGTTCACAGATGTATCTACCTTTCCTATGTCAGATCCTTGAGGCCAGCACACCGCCTACCACATAGTGAACGCTTAACAATTGTACAACTTCTTAAATATTTAAATTACTTGAAAATGTCTTTAATATGTCTCAAATTTTAAAACTTCAAAGTCCACTTGCAAGAGAATCTTGCAATCTTGAATCAGATCAAACTCTGCAGAGAGAGTTCTATACAAGCTCCTTGGGAGTCACTTCCATGACCACATATCCGTCAAGTACTCAGTACAATAGCCTAACAACCAAATGCAACAAGTGAAACTTGGATTGGACTCTGGACTTAAAACTACAGTTATAAAGGACATTACAGTCAGAGGAAATGGAAATGGATTATATGTTAGGTGATAGTATTGAATTAATGGTAATCTTCCTAGGAATGATAATGGTATAACAGCTAGAATGTCCTTTCTCTTAGGCATGAATAGCTTTATGATGTCTGTAACTTATTTTCAGAGTTCATTTTAAAAGAGCATAATATACAGAGAGATACAGCAAATGTGGCAAAATATTAAGTGATAAAAAGTGTGAGTATTTTTTGTGCTAGTTTTTCAACTTCTCTGAATATTTGAAAAATTTCAAAATAAAACGTGTGGAAAATGCTAAGAATACTATCAAAAATAAAATCAATAAACCTTTTGAAATTTAAGTTTCAGTATTGCTGTTGGCCTTTCTCCCTCCCAATCCTGCTGCATGGTACCTTCCACTGCCTTGTTCACCCCATAAGGCCACTGTATTTCAATCAGGTTTGTGTTTTAAAGTTGAAAGGCACAGTCCCCTCCCAAACACTACAATTTGCTCTCCTAATTGGCCAAGCATCACAAGGTTGTTCATTTTTATTTGACTATATGGTACCACATTGCCCTTTAGAAGCTTAAGCAAATAAAATTGTACTTCCTAACTGGTACATGTAATTCCTTGAAATCAATAATTGGAGATTTTCACCTGGGAAAATTTGAGGTGATAAGGAAAATAGAAGTTGCAGAAGTAGTCTTGCTTTAATCCCTTCAGAACCGCCAAGTCTCTAGAAAGATCTAGTTAATTCTTATTGCCGTGAAGGTGATTAGAATTTAGCCCTACTCTTAAATTTCTATTATGTTCAGATGGAAATTAAGAAAAAGGGATTTATGATATTTATTTAAAAGAGTTAATGAACCCAGGTATACACCCAAGAGAATTGAAAAGATATGGCTATACAAAAACTTACACATGGCTGTCCACAGCAGCATTATTCATAACAGCCAAATGGTAGAAACAATCCAAATGTCTGTCAACTGATGGATAAACAAAATATGGCGTATCCATACAATGGAAAATTAGTCATAAAGAGGAACGTAATACTGATACGTGTTACAACACGGACGAATCATGATAACATTATACTAAATTAGAGCCAGGCTCCAAGGCCACATAATGTGTGATCCCATTTATCTGAAATGCCCAGAATAGGCAAATCTATAGAGATAAACTTTATTGGTGTTTCCCTAGGCTGGGGGCAGAGGGGTCAGAAATGGGGGAATGACTGCTAATGGGTACAGTGTTGTTTTGGGGTGATAAAAATGTTCTGGAATTAGATGGTAGAGATGGTTGTAAAACTTTGTGAATATACTAAAAACCACCGAACTGTGCCCTTTAAATGGAGGAATACTATGTTCTGTGAATTGTATCTCAATTTTTTTAAAAAGTTAATGAAAAGCTATTTTCTATGTGGTCCCACTTTCAAGAACAGTCAAGGGGGAGCCGAGGGGCATGCTGCGTTTGATCGTACCTTTGATCTCCAAGGGACCATTGGCCACAGTGAAGAGGAGCCCTAGACTCTGTGGGGTGCTCTCCATCCTCCCCTCCCCAAGCCTCACAGGAGCACCACTGTTAGCCTTGGCATCTGGAGGGCTACTCTCGCATGCCTCACATTCCCATCACTGCCAGAATCCCAGTACTTCCTCCAAGACCAATCCCCATGCAAGTCTCATACCCCATCTTGTCTTCATTTTCCTCACTGTACTTACCATCTTTTATTCCTCTCCCTCCAAAATTTGGTTTTGTTCATTGCTTTATCTCAGCTGCACAAGAACAGTGCCTGGATAACAGTAGTTACTCAATAGATTTCTGATGAATGAGTGAACTTGGAAAAAAAGTTTATACAGAAATTTGCACTGGGTGTTATTTAAAAAGATGAAGTTCCACGCTTCAGAATGTGTTTATCTCCCATAAAAAGACTTTCTCCTCTATTTAAGAATGTACCTGAACTTTAAGAAATCTCGCACAAGTGGTATTTTATTGGAGACAATCAAATTTAACAGATCTTTATACATTTTAAGGAGAACATTCAGGCATCATAAACACAAAAATTTCAATACGCAAAACAAATTTACAACAAGAAAATAAACATAGAATCTTATTTTGGGACTACGTGGTTATTGTTGCACTACCTTTATAATTCTTTATCCAGAATCTGAAAACGTAGGCAAGCCCTAAAAATGTAGCAGAAGCATTTCCGCACACTGGTATCCATAATCTAGTTTGTGCAGAAGTGTTTCCACTAGATTCATAGAGTACTCTTTGGAAGAAAATGGCGAAGACTGGTCACCTGGTTGCCTTTCGGACCTGCTGCAACTCTTCAATAGGCTTCCATTCTTGGTTGATTGTTATAAGCTTTAAAAAAAGAATAAAAATGTTTTGTTAGGATCTGTCCATCCTCAGGCCCCCTTCTGGGATTTGTACACAGCTCCCTTTGTAAGAAGCATCACCATAACGTTTGTAGTCAACGAATCACCTCTTCCCATCTCTAAAACAGTAATATGGGCTGGTTCTATCCCTCTCTCCCTCTAAAGAGCCTTTGGGTTCCTGAGTGTTACAGGATCAGAGAGAAAGGTCATATCCATTTACCCTACTTTCACTTAAGATTTTTAAGTGAATTTTAATTTTCTAGATTTTTAAATTTCCTATGGTTTTATGTGAACCAGAAGCTCAAAAAGTGTGTCTGCTACGTCTGAGTGGAGGTATGATGCTCCCAGCACAGAGCTAGGCACATAGTAGGCTCTTAAAATTTCCTCACTGTAATTACTCAACAAAAGTACAAATGATCCAAGTTATACAATAAGGGAAAAGGCACAGAGCTGTGGACAAGATAACTAGTAAGCACAGGTAACTCTACTCAATATTCTGTAATAACCTATTTGGGAAAAGAACCTGAAAAAGAATGGATATATGTATATGTATAACTGATTCACTTTGCTGTACCCCTGAAACTAACACAACATTGTAACTCAACTATACTCCAATATTAAATAAAAATTAAATTAAAAAAGGAGATGATGTGTCACAATAATGATAGAAGTTAATATTTGAGTGCTGACTATGGGCCAGGCACTGTGCTAAAGGGCTCTATTTTATCTACTTTAATCCTCTAAACTCTGAGGAAGAGCCCTATTATTGTGCCCATTTTATAGATTCTGAGAGCCTCAGAGAGGCCAAATTATCTAAAATCACCTGTGACTAATGGAGCAAAGATTTGAACTAAATCTTCCATAACCCTACAGCACTCCCTTTGCACTACACGTTAAATGGCACGCTAAAGGTTAAAAGGTATTACATCTATGTTGCTGACAAATGTGCTAAGGTTTCGGCTAAGTATAAATCACGTTTTAATGCAGCAATACCTTTCTAGGTGCAGTAGGATCCACAGTTTCCCAAGGTTCTGGATTTCTTTTTCGATCAATGCTAAAAATAAAAGAAAGCTGATTAAACATTAAAGTAAGTGCATTTAAACCAAGTCTGATATTGGGTTTATAAATATGCTAGGGACAGACTCAGAGTGCATACTTAGGCATTGAGTTAATTGAAATTGATGGAACATTCCTTTAAAAAGCTTCACAGTTTGGCTCAAACATCAAGGATCAATTCCTCTGCAGAGTAGGAGGTCTGTATTCCCTTTACTGGCCTAGACTGGAGAATGTTCTCATAAGCTGAAGAGCAATTAGGGTGGAAGTGCCAGGCTAAGAGCAAGCAAATATGCTCTTACCCCAGTTTCTGGAAGAGGCAGAAGGGCTGGGCTTGAAACCGGTAGGTGATGAACTGCCACAGCCTAGCATTACGGCTCTACGGAGCCCTGCACCCGGTCAATATCAGAGTCAGGTTTTTCTCTTCCTCATATTCCAGGACACATGGTATTTTACCTTATATCCAGGGCTAAGATTAGATTCATCGTAGACAGCTGAATCTATAAACTCTACCATGTTAGGAAAGACCTTTCTAATGAACTGACATTTTAAAATGTTATTAAAATGATTAAGATTGATGATGTATATCCCAAAAGACCGTCTAAGAACTTTAAATTTCAAAACTTAAGTTAAAAAAAAAACCCAACAAGCTTTATTTTGCTGCAGGAGAAGAGGAGGAGGGCCAGTGGCTGAAAGGGTATTTAGATACAAGGAACTTATATTAGTAAACCTATTTTATCTCTAATCATCATTTGATAGTCTTCTGATACCTGGATGCTTTCTGGCCCTGACTCTAACCAAGTTCACAATTCGACATTCTTATCCTGGGGGGAAAACCAGGAATCTGATACTATGCATTTCATAAACTGAAGGTCAACCTAACACGGCTAAAAACGTTTTTATAAATGATGAATGCCTACTTACATCACATCGGGTTTTCGAAGGGAATACAGAGCAAAAGACAAAGCTCCAGTCGCTGCCACGGTCGTGAAAAACGCCAAAGGAATAAGCTAACAGAGAACAAAATACTCGGACGTTTCAATGTGAAACACTTGAAATATAACAGAATAGCTCTATATCATTTTATACTTTCTTCAACATCTTTAAAAGTTAATATTTTTAGTCAGATTTTCAGTTGCTTTAAAAATTTACTTGCTTCTTTTGGACTTCCCTGGTGGTGCAGTGGTTAAGTGTCCGCCTGCCAATACAGGGGACACGGGTTCAAGCCCTGGTCCGTAAGATCCCACATGCCGCAGAGCAACTACGCCCCTGCGCCACAGCTACTAAAGCCCGCGCGCCTAGAGCCCATGCTCCGCAAGAAAAGCCACCGCACTGAGAAGCCCGTGCACCGCAACGAAGAGCAGCCCCCGCTCACCGCAACTAGAGAAAGCCCATCCTTAGTAACGAAGACCCAACGCAGCCATAAATAAACAAATAAATAAAACCTTACTTCCTTCCTTTTCATCAGGACTTGGAAAAAGCTCATGATGACTTCAGTGTAGAATGCCAAATCTAGAAGAAAAAAAAATCCAAGATATTGATCAAAACTCAGCTACTAGGACGAAGCCTGGTGGGCTCCAAACCGGCCAATGTATCCCAAAGCCAGCCTCGAGACGGCTCACCAGAGCCTCCGCCCGAGGGCAGCTCACCTGGGAGACCTGGCGGGGCGCCGCGAGCGGACGATGCTAACGCCCAGAACGGAACGCCGACCTCGACCTCCGCGCATTATATACCAACCCCACCCTCTCCGGAAGGCCGGCCGGCGCGTTCTGGTCACGCGGGCCGCGCAGGGGGCGTGCGGGGCTTGACTCGCTTTCCATGCCGGGCGCCCGGCAACCGGGCGCCCCCTGCGGGATGCCGGGCCTTCAAATTCCGCGCAGCAGGACGCTAGCGCTCCCTGCCGCCTGCCGCGGTTCTTACCCGCCGCTCGGAGCGAGCCCAGGTTGGGCGTTGGCGGGTCTGCAAGGGGGTGGAACTGAGAACTAGGGGCACTTGGATGGCCAAGAACAGGTGAAAAACAGCCCGTCTAAAAGGAGGTCCGGAAAAGGAGCCGCAGATCCGGGGGTCCCATGGGAGGCTCCTTGGTGCAGGCAGGTAAACTAGAATTAATCCAAGTCACATTAAAAGCTCCAAAAATGTGATGTGGCGCACTTATGGAGATAATTTAAGTTGTAAATTTCCTTTCAGAATAATTCCTTGTTGTCCTGATTTTTTCCATTAAAAAAAAAAAAAATCAGGAGATGAGAGAGAAGAAACAAAAGAATCAACCGGAGAGGTTTCCAGGAGAAGATCTCTGAGACGACCCTGAAGGAACTCGCCCCTAAGTTAGCAGCCCAGCCTTTCACGGAGCATGAAGGCGGCTGCAGAACCACGGGAATAATAATTAAATCAGTATCTGTGTGTCAGGCACTGTACTGGAATCTTCTCGACATTTTTGCAAGGTATGTTATTTAGGCTCAGAGATGCTCTAGGCACATAGCCAGTAAGCGGCGGAGATATAATCAGAAGCCCGGTCTGTCTGGCAATCAGGCAGCACTGTTCTTTCTGCACCCTGCTCTTAGCAACTGCGATTAAGTCAAGAGTGCAAGCTCAGTTATCTAAAAATAGTTATTTTAAAACAATTATTTTAAAACTGTTTGAAGTTTAAGCTATGAGTTAGCATTAAAAACGAAAACATCTTAATGTTTTCTAAACGGCCAGACCCAGCTCTGTTTCAGCCCCATTTTATTTCTAGTCGTGGGCTTTGCATTCAAACTGACGTGAGTTCAGAGCCCACCCCGACATACTTTATTAGCTGATTGACTTCGAGGAAACTACTTAACCTTCATGACTCTCAGTTTATATATCTGTAAAATGGGGACAAACCTGGCTCGGCAGGGAGTTGGAAAAAATGTTAGAATGTATGCAAAGCATGTAGCAGTCTGCCTTGCCTGTAGTAGGCATTCAATAAATAGTAATTATTATTTGCAAAGATTTGTTTTATATAAGGCAGATCATAAATATAACTTCTCACCCAGTCACTGACAAGGGTTCTTACTGTGTAACTCGAGCTGTAGCTGGAGACGTTTGTTGATTACTTCAGAGAAAATTCAACATTTTCCGTGGTTTGTATTGAATAGAATCAAAGAAGCCTTTTAATGCTCCTTCTGCAGAATCTCTAAAGCTTCTTTTGTCAGAAGGTTCTAAGAAAAGCCTCAATTTGTTAATTAAAGATAAATTGTTTTTTCTAGGATACAAGCAGGAGAAAAAGGAAAGAAATCTTATAGGAATATATCATGGCCCACAAATTAAAATTAAAATGTGTAGCCCTTGGGAATTCCCTGGCGGTCCAGTAGTTAGGGCTCCGTGACTCCACTGCTGGGGGCCCGGGTTCCATCCCTGGTGGGGCAAGTAAGATGCTGCAAGCCACGTGGCACGCCCCGGGGCGGGGGGGGGGCGGGGGGAGTGTAGCCCATGCCTAGTAATGACCTTAAACTTAGAGCCCTGCTTTGCCAATGTCATTTCTTTTCAAAATGCAGTTTTGTAATAGCCTAGGCATTATTCTCGGAATGGGGCATGGTAAATTTAAAAGAATAAAACACAAGTCCCTTACTTCACGTTTCTTACAATTTAGTGCCTATAAGTAACTCTAACGCGCTCTGTCATGATCTGGTGCCAAAGACCGATGATTAATTCTGACTAATGGGCTCTGAGAAATCTTACCAAAGGTGAGGATATTTATTTGAACATAGAAATAGACAAACCAACTGTAAAGACATTTGGGGGGCAACTAGAGAAACTTACAGACCAGATATGAAATGATATTAAAGGGAGTACTGTTGATTTTTTCAGGTGTGATAATAGTATTATGGTTTTTTTTTAAAAAAACACATTTTTAAAGAGATTATATGTGGAAATAATTAAGAAATATCATGATGTTTGGGATTTACCTGAAAATACTTGTTTTTCAGTAGAAAATGAAGCAAATTTAGCAAAATACTAATTATTCAATCTAGGTGACAGATATGTGGGATTTTGTTATATTATTAAATGTGTGTGAAAATGTTCAGAATAAAATGTTTTAAAAATTTATAAATTGTATATAGCGTTAAAAAACAGAATTCAACTGAGTCAATTTGAAGATCTAATTGGCTTCATTCAATGATTCATGAACTAGCAGGGTGCTCCAAGGGGTAGTACAAACAGAAAGCTTTTATAAAGGCATTAGGGTGGGGCAAGAAGTAGTAGCAAAAGAAAATGCTCGTTTCAAGCCAGACTGTCTTCTTTTGGGGGCCAGGATGGGGTGGGAGGAGGGGGTGGGTGGGAAGGAAACAGAGGGGTCTTTATCATGCAGATTACCTCACTACTGTTGATCAGGAAATTTTAGACTGGCTGTTTTAAAGCTCACAATGAGAACTAGACCCTGAAAGCCATACTTTCCCTCTTTTGGTTAATGCCCAGGTTTACTGAGCTTGTGTTTAGTCTTTCCCAGAATGACTAACTAGCAGGCACAGTTCTCACCCTTCAAATCTTGGCAGTGCCCCAAAGGAACCCACTCAGGATACTCACCAGCATTACCCTCTGTGGCTGCTCCAAAGCCCAAAATCCCTTGGGGGAGCTTCTCCTCCCCACCCCAATTGTCAGAAACTTCCAGAACCTTCTCTAGCTGCTGCAACCCGGGCTTGCAGGAGCATGGAACCACAGCTACTTGGTTCCCATGTTAGGAATTCAAACTTAGATTTTAATCAGCCCAGCTCAGGCTTTATAAGAAAAATAAAATATCCTTTCATTAAATATTTTGTGTTGGAATTCTTTCTGCCCACCCTTCAGTGGCTGCCTAGTTACCAGGTTTAGCAAATATGGATTTGCTAAATTTCAGATGGTATGGGAGTGTACTATTGATACATTGTTTAATGCTGTAATGTGGCTCAGAAAGGAGTTTGAGCTTAATGTAAAGCTGTTCACACTTCCCAGGTATAATACTTAGAAGCTGAAGTGTTTTCTCACCGATTACGAACACAGCTTTTGGAAATTTCCCAGAGCCATCCTCTAATCACACTGAAGTTGAGTCAAAGAAATCCTTGATCTGACTTCATCATTTATTGATTTATTTCAATGAGAGAAGAAACATGGTTTTTGTCCTCAGGAGGCTTCCAAAGTTCTGTTGCAAAGTTACAGTTTAAAAAGACATTTTCAAATAAAAACTCAGCCTCTAACCAAAGTGTGGGTACTAAATTTCTTGGCTGACCACTAGAAACTTTCTCTAGGAAAAAACAAGGAGCATACAGCTAGAATCTGAGTTTAGGGGTTCAGGCCTAGGGATGGCAAAGGCCTAATGGCTGCCTTTTCCTGTAAAATCAATAATGGACAGAACATGAATGAAAATATTCAGAATTCTAATAAAGTTTCTAGGTATTTTCCCTACTACTCAAAAGCAAGAGTCAGGTTGTTAGAATAATTTTAACTGAATTATATTTTATACCTATAAATAAGACAGGCCTTTTCCTTAACTGTTCCCCAATAGTGAGGTTTTGCTTAATAACAGTACTGGCTCCCGTCAGAAATAGAAAACTTTCCAACTGCTTGACATTTATGACTTCATATAGTTCACGCACCATGTCCTGACTGTACCTATACTTCCTTTGAAGCTCGTCTCCTGTGTTTAACTCACACTGCATGATTTGTTGGAGGTCTCCGCTCCCAGCTGCCCTATCAGTGCCATGTCTGTCTCCTTCACGAACGCTCCTGCACCCTGTGTGGCACGTTGAGAGTGAAGAAAGGCTCAGTAAGATGCTTACCAGGTACTGTTAGGTGAGAAAAACAAGAGCTACACAGTACCATGCTTTTGGTTTTAAAAAGTTATCTATACATGTGTAAGGGACTGGAAAGTTAAATACCCACATGTTTTCTTCATGTTTATCTACATTTTCTAGCATTATTACTCTTTTCATAAAGGAAAATAAAAACTTATATATAACCTATCTCCTTAAAAAATACAATTACAAAAGGAAAACTAGTAGCTATACAGTGGAGAAGACGGACAAGATCATAAACAAGTGATCAAAATTAACATCACCAATAATGTGCAGATGTCACGTGCCTCCAGCTGTGATCTGAGGACATGACAGCACATACATATGCTCCACTGGTGATGCATAACCTGAACCTATCAGGATGCACATCAGACAAACACAAATTAGGAACCAACTGTTCTATAAAATACTTAGTCTGTACGCTTCAAAAGTGTCAAGGTCAAGAAAGACTGAGGAACTGTTTCAGATTAAAAAAGGCAAAGAGGCTAAAGAGACATGACAACTAAGTGCAGTGTATGATCCTAAACTGGATCTTGTAATGGGAAAACAATTACTATTGGAACAATGGATGAAATTCATCGTCAATAGATTAAAATGTTGTATCAATGTTAAATTTCTTGAATTTGATAACTGCACTGTGGTCATATAAGAAAATAACCTCATTTATAAGAAAATGTACACTAAAGTATTAAAGGGATAAAGGGGCATGATGTGTAAAATCTACTTTTATTAAATAGTTCAGAAAAATACTGTGGTGGGGAGGAGGGAGGAGGGAGAGAGAGAAAGGAGACAAATGTAGAAAAATGTGAAAAATTGGAGAATCTGGGTTAAGAGTGTATAAGAGTTCTTTGTATTATTCTTTTAACTTTTCTGTAAGTATGAAATCTTAGCTTATTAGGCCCAAGTTTTTTTATTTATAGGAAATAACACACACAGAGTGTGAAGTTGCAAATTATAATGCACGTTCACATTTAAGTTAATCCTTAAGCAGGTATGTAAAATAATTTTTAAATATCTTCTAAGTTAGAAAATCCTTGTTTCTGAAATAAGTTTTTATATAAAGTCAAATCCTTGTGACTTAAGGATGGTTTTACAGTCTTAAGTGATTCTAGAAAGTGCTCTTGTTTCACTGTGGTCGCTTCCAGTCCATTTTCTTGCAGAGCCAGCAAGGCGGCCTATAAAAGACAAACAATAGGAAATAATAAATACGCTTCATTGTTATTTTATAATATATGGTAATACTTTAAAAAATCTGAACACAAAAATCTCAGTCTCACTTCATTGAATTTCAATATTCATGATAATAGAAACATTAAGCTAAAAAGTTAAAGTGATTAAAAGTCCTCTCAGTAGACCATCTTCTCTTCTACATTAAATTCTAGCCTTAGGGCTTCCCTGGTGGCGCAGTGGTTGAGAGTCCGCCTGCCGATGCAGGGGACGCGGGTTCGTGCCCCGGTCCGGGAAGATCCCACGTGCCGTGGAGCGGCTGGGCCCGTGAGCCATGGCCGCTGAGCCTGCGCGTCCGGAGCCTGTGCTCCGCAACAGGAGAGGCCACAACAGTGAGAGGCCCGCGTACAGCAAAAAAAAAGAAAAAAAAAAAAATTCTAGCCTTAAATGGGTGGGGGGCTGGGGGGAAAGCAGACTGCAGAATAATATAGACACTGTGAGTGCATATATTTTAAAGATGAGATCAACTATACTCCGGTATAAAATAAAAATTTTTTAAATCAACTATACACCAATAAAAAAAAAAGTTAAGTTACAAAAAGAGAGACTATATTCCTGACCTCAGAGTAGTTTTTAAACAGGAAACAGCACTGATCATAAAGGAACAGATCAACACATACTCGATGACCCACCAATTCTCTTTGTATACGAAATAGACATACACACACACGTATACCAATAGACGCGTACAAGATTGTTCATAGCAGCATAATTCATAATAGCGAAAAAGTTGTAACACAAATGTTCAAAGATAAAATGCGTATATAAAAGCAGCACATTCATATATTAGAATATTATAAGCAATGGAAATGAACAAACTACTGCTACACACAAAACAACGGATGAACTTCACAGACATAATCTTGAGTTAAAGAAGCAGACAGAAGAGCATACCGTATGGTTCCATCTATATAAAGTGCAAAAGCAGGCAAAACTAATCCCCCCAGTGCTGGAAGTCAGGAGAGTGGTTCTCTTTTGGGATAGAGTGGGAAGGCCCACGGGAAGCTTCTGGAGAGGTGGTTATACGAGTGTGTTCACTTTATGTTAATTCAGTGCACCATATCCTCTGATCTGTGCATTTTTCTGAATGTTATATTTAACACAAGTTTATAGAAAGGAAAAACCCAACAGTGGCTGCCTTTTTTGGCAGCCAACATAAAGTCTAAATGCCTTAAAGTGACCTACAAGAACCTGTGTGATCTGGCCACTGTCCACTCCACCTCTTCAATAATGTCATTTCTCACCTCCAGTTGCTGCACATTTTATTCCTTCTGCCTCAAACACTCCGCTTCTCTCCCTTAGCCTAGCTAACTCCCTAATCATCCTTCCAGTTTCAATGTACACACACCCTCTCTCAGATAGCCTTCTCTGGTGCCCCCAGGTCTGGACTGGTGTCCTTCCTAGGTACTCCCACAGCACCCTGAACTTCCCTGACTCACTACATGTTTTAATTCAGTATTACCTCTCTGCACCTCCCCCACTGCCCCATCAACCTGTACGCTCTGAAGAGAAGGTAAGGGACCACAGTGGTCTTTTTCACCTCACATGGTGCCTCCCTTTCAGTAAATACTGCCAAGTGAATGAAGTTCTGAATAAATGTTTTGAACTATAGGTTTTCTTCATTAATTAACTTACTTCTTTGCAGAGGTTTCCAAGATCAGCTCCAGAGAAAAAACAGGTATCTGCTGCTACATTTTCCAAGGAAATATCAGGCCCCATTGGCATGTTTTTTGTACAGACTTTCAGAATAGAAAGCCTGCCCTGGAACAAAATAAAAAATAATACGTTTATAACCTTACAACATTTACGTCTGACACAATGCTGTATTAAAACATTTCAAGTTAGAGTTTTCTATCGTATTACAGAGAAAGTATATATATTTCAGAAACAATAAGAAAGAATCACTTCTTCTCAAGAAGAAAGTAAATGTGACATCATGATACATTTTAATATTTTTATAATTAATTTAAAAAACAGCCAACCATAGATATAATCTTTAAGAGACTTGATGAATCTCTCTTTTGGGTACAAACAGTCCCATCAGACATGGTTCAAAAGCAAATACATAAATTATCAGACACAATTTAAAAATAAAATAGATATAATTTTTTTTCCATCCCTTCAAAATCTGATAAAAGCCTAAGGAAGGAAAAAAATTCATTTTCTGTGTCTTTCACCACTTACTGCCAATGGCTCTGGATGTGAAGGGCAATGGATTTACTGATTCTTTGGCTGTGGATACATTGTACAATCTCTGTAACCTCAAATTTTTCCACTGAAAAATAAGAATGCTGACCCAGATAACCTCCAAAACCCTTTTAACACTTCAGGATTCCTCCATTCTAGTTGCAAAATAATGTTGAGTAGACTCGATAAACTCAGTATTTTGAGTCTTCCACAAAAAGGAAATTACTACCTTGCTTTTAGGCTTATGTTTCTCTGAAAACAGGGCCAGAGCACCCAGCAAAAGCAGATGAAAATGATGATTTATGACGGGCCCAGATAAGGAAAAACGCGGAATTCAATATAGGACATAGACCATGTACACCTACACCCAGTAAGGGATTCAATTCTGCCGTCTTCTTAGAGCTCCCTGATGTGTTGTTAGAAATGCACAGAGTAAATGTGCACAATGATTACCTTTTCATCTGGAGGTGGAATATAAATAATCTTGTCTAATCTTCCAGGCCGTAACAAGGCATCATCTAACACATCAGGTCTATTTGTTGCTGCAACAATCATGACATTGCTATTAAAAACTTCCTGAAACTCTAGCTGAGGGAAAACATACAACACAAAGTAATGTCAATAAGTTGTTAATTATTAAATGTATTTTTTTAAAATTACAAATCAGAAGGTCCATTTGTTTCTAAATAGGGGGATATTTTTTTCTTGGGACTAGAATGCTTACATTTCCTTTCCAGACCACCTTCTCAGTATCAAGGTACCCCAGAAACAAATTATTATCAAAGAGCTACTCTGTGTACACAGTGAAGGGAGTGATCCATCCTCATGGGGCATCTCTCAGTGTGAGAACTGATGAAAAGCTTTACACCACAGCAGAGAACATATATCTGTTGACCTAAATGCACCTGGGCCCCAGTGAATGATTACAACTTAATGGACGACTTGAAAAGACAGAAGCATCTGACTAACACATGTATAGCTATGAAAAGTCTTGGCTCTCACGTTCTTGAAGAAGGAGATTGATTCTACCTCTTTGTTTTCTTTCCACAGGCAGAAATATGACAATTAACATAAGCTGCATTTATATAAATCCTGAAGATAAGAAATATTTAAGAGCAACCAGAACAAGGCCTTACACATGCTAAGCATTCAAAATTGTTGAACTTAATTATCAAAGCAGTTCTCCAGTGATGTGATCTCTCAAAGCAATGAGTTCCCTATATCTGCAAGTATTTTAGCAGAGGCTGGGTAAACACCTGTCAGAGGCTATAGAAGGAAAGCCTGCATGATGAGGAGATTTGATTAGAAAACCTGATGGGTCCCGTCAAATTCTAGTGGCATATGTTCCTAAGGAGCTGTAAGACTCTCTTTCCATGGAACAATTTAAAAAATGGGAAACAAGTAAGAACAAGAAAAAAATAAAAGAAGAAAAATTATCTGTCAGGAATTACTTAAGGATACCAAACTCTATCTGGAGAAGGCTCAAAAGAGAGGAAGAGGATTTCCAAGGTCACTTTAACTTTGTTATAACCAAGGAAACCCATTCCTTAAGAAAACTGAAGATTTTCAATTACTGATCATTATTTCCAATGATCAGTAACCCAAACATGGGTTATGTTTCATTTCACATAAACAATTTTAGAAAGGGATGAACACTAGTTTTTCAGGGTATGAAAATAAGAAGAAACTCCCTTCTCCACTAGCAATATGTAGTTATGTTTCTAATCTTAGGAAAAAATTCACGTTCATATATACCTAAGATACTTTATTATAAAATTTGCCTCACCTTTCCCAGGTAAGTCACTATTTTACCAGCTCTGTAAAAGTCCTAAGAGTCACACTGAAATTATATAACTCTCTGAGATGCATCCAGCATAGGGAAAGCTAGGGCAGATGCATTCTACCTAATGCTGGCCTGGTGTGTTCTGGCTAATAAATACCTCTTCGTTTTTTTCCAGCTCCTTGTATTTACCATGTTGATCTGATTTACTTCCTCTTCTCTCTATAGTCTTCAATCCAACACCATCTAATTCATTTAGGAGAACAGAAAGAACACGTTCTTGAACATTACATCCTGTTCTGCTGATTGATCGAGAGCCCAAGATTGAATCAATTTCATCCAAAAACACAATTGCTGGAGTATTTGCTCTTGCTTGTCGAAATACCTTTTGTTCGAAAAACGGAAATATTTAAAAGCTATACGTCATGCCTTATTCATATGAATGTATGTTTTCTGCATTACTCTGTATTTATAATTTTTAAAATATAAAAAGAAGAGAAAGATTCTAATGTCTAAGAACTAGGGAATGAATAAATAAGGAATAACAGTATTATATGGGGGTTAAAATCATATTTTCAAAGAATATTTAATATTATTGAATTTTAAAAGTGATAATATTAAGTTAAAAAATCACAGATATATATTACCATCCACCCATTCCCTGCCCAAGGAAACTGAAAAGCAAAGGAAATTCACCAAAATGTTAACGGTAGGTAGAAGAATTATGGAGGATTTCTTATTTACACTTTTCTATATTTTCTAAATTTTCTATACACAATCAGGTATAACTTTCCTAATAGGAAAAAAAGCCAGTTATATTTTAAAAAATAAGGTTTATCCTTAAGGCATGAAACAAAAATTCAAAAGTCAACTTAACTGCATGAGGGAAAATAAAAAAACAAACCTGAGACAAGATTTTTTCTGAATCGCCAACAAAAGGTGAAAAGAGATCAGCTCCGCTCACTGAAACAAAAGAGCAATGACAGCTCGTGGCCAGGGCCCTCACCAGGGTGGTTTTAGCGCACCCAGGGGGACCATACAGGAGAACTCCCTTTGGCTCTGTCAGGCCCATCCTAACAAATTCCCGAGGGAATTTCAGAGGCCATTCAATGCTCTAAAAGTACACAAAAAGAGACAGGACACAAAAAGAGAGAGTTGTTTTAGTATAATGATGAACATCAAAAACTTCAGTAAATTCATGCGTTCCACAACCCTCAGGTACCTGCTATGAGCTGGAAATGTGGTCCGATCTCCACACAGCAGCCTTATGACCTAAGTGAGGTCACATCACTTCCTGCTTAAAATCTTTCCATGACTTCTCATCAGAATTAGAATAAAATCCAAATCCAAACTCCTAACTTACCACTGCTTACAAGGCCTCACATAACCCATCGCCCAAACACTCCAGTTTGTTCCCATCTCGTGGCCTTTACCTGCTAGTCTCTCTCTGCCTGAACACTCCCTTAAGATCTTTGTGTGCTATCCCTCATCATACATGTCTCCACTCATATGTCATTTCCTTGGAGAGGTCTTCCCTAACCACCGTAGTTAAAGCAGATCCTCCTCCTCCTAGGCAGTCTACGCTACTACCCATCTTCTACTTTTGGAGCACTTATTCATTTGCTGTCTGAAACTACTATTTTTCCATGTTGAGTTAGTCATTCTGCTCCTGCTAGAATGTAAGCGAAGTTCACCTCTAAATCCCCATCACCTAGAGTGACACACCTTCACAAAGTAGGCACTCATAATAGTAAGTAAATCCTCACTACCTCTGAGGTAGATGGTTCTGTTATCATCATAACTTCACAGATGCAGAAACTCGGGCTAAAAAAGTGAAGTAACCCGCCCAGATCTTATCTTACTGCTAGCGAGGCAGCAGAACTAAGACTAAACCCAGACAGTGTAGATCAAGAGCACAAGCTCTTAACTACTGATATATTGCCTCTACAGAAAAGGATAGACAAGACCCCTGTACCTAGAAACTCCTATTTTAGTTGGGGAGACAGGCTTGTAAACTAACAAGCAGACCAGAGAAGGGCATTCCACAGACAAGGAACAATATATACAGAGACACAGGAAAGCATCCAATTCATCTCCCAACAGTAAGCAGGAACAGAGGGGAGGATGAGGGAGGCAAGACGCGATAGAGCTGAAGTGGAAGTAGGATTCAGATCACATTGGGCCTTGACAGTTTTAGTCAACAGTGAGGAAGCAGTATAGAGAATGGATAGAAGGAAATGAAACTAGAGGGAGGGAGACCACTTAGCAGTCTCTTGCAAGGATTCAGACTACAAAAATAATAAGGCTTGATGTGCCACAGGCAGCAGAGGTGGTGTGGGAGGGATGTATATGAAACATAAAATGTAACTGTATTATACGCAGGGGAAATCCAGAGGGGAAGTTACGTTATGTAACGTTATGTACGTTATGACATGACTCCATGCATTCAGAAGACAGGTTTCTGAGTGAGGGGATGGGGTGACTGGCTGCATTCACTGAGGGAGGGAATCCAGGTGTAGAGGTGGAACTGATTAGCTGAACTTTGGACATGCTGAGTTTGAGATCCCTGGAAGTTATCCAGTAGGCAGGCATTTAAGTAGTTCTAATGATCAAAAGAACTATCTGCGCTGGATATAAAGATTTCTGAGTTAGCATTTTTCAGGGGACAGCTGAGGCCTGGGACATTGAGGAGATCAAAGGCTCACTCAGAAAATGCAAAAAGAAAACTCTCAGGAGCTTGAAGAACTAACATTTAAGGTAGGGGAGACGAGTGCTCAGAAAGGCAGGAAAGCTTAATATTCAGAGCTAAAGAAACAGTGTTTCTAACAGGAAGGTGTTACTCATCTCCCGCATGTATTTTGTGAAGATTAAACGAGACAAAGCATGTAAAAAATTAGGGGGACTTCCCCGGTGGTGCAGTGGATAGGAGTCTGCCTGCCAATGCAGGGGACACAGGTTCGATCCCTGGTCCGGGAAGATCCCACATGCTGCAGAGCAACTAGGCCCATGAGCCACAACTACTGAGCCTGCACTCTAGAGCCCGCAAGCCACTACTACTGAGCCCGTGTGCCACAACTGCTGAGGCCCACATGCCTGAAGCCCGTGCACCACAACGAGAGGCCACCGCAGTGAGAAGCCTGCACACTGCAATGAAGAGTGGCCCCCGCTCACTGCAACGAGAGAAAGCCCAAGTGCAGCAACGAAGTCACAATGCAGCCAAAAATAAATAAATAAATAAAAAATTAGGGCATATTATAAACGTGCTTATCCATGGACACAAGGATTCCAGGGTTCACTGTAGATGTAGCTTCCAGTTAAGACAAATAAATTATAATTGATACTTATAAATCAGTCTTGTGTGTGTGCAATTAGAGAAACCTACTTCCTTATGGCAGGATCACCCAAAGGGGTACTGGCAAAATCAACTGCTGAACCTGCAATGCAGGTAAGAAGGGCTGAATAGCTGTGTCCCTCAACAGCCACTGTGAGAACCAGTATCAAGTAGCCACCCAGGCCATACTGACTGTTTATTATAATTTTGTGTTTTTACCAGTTCCAGGGCAAACTCAGGCCTATGAACAAAGAATCTGTATTTGTATAGCCCATGAACTAATAAGAATCGTTTTTACATTTCCAAATGCTCAATAAATAAATAAATAAATAATTCAGGGCTTCCCTGGTGGCGCGGTGGTTGAGAATCTGCCTGCCAATGCAGGGGACATGGGTTCGAGCCCTGGTCTGGGAAGATCCCACATGCCACTGAGCAACTGGGCCCGGGAGCCATAACTACTGAGCCTGCGCGTCTGGAGCCTGTGCTCCGCAACAAGAGAGGCCGCGACAGTAAGAGGCCCGCGCACCGCAATGAAGAGTGGCCCCCGCTCGCCGCAACTAGAGAAAGCCCTCGCACAGAAACAAAGACCCAACACAGCCAAAAATAAATAAATAAAATTAAAAAAAAAATTCAAAAGAATACTATTTTGTGACGTGAAAATTATATGACTTCAGTGTCCATAAATAAAGTTCCATCAGAACACAGATACTCATTACATACTGTCTACGACTGTTTTCGTGCTACAATGGCAGGGTTGAGTGGTTGCAACAGAGACCACAAAGCCTAAAATATTTACTCTCTGGCCCTCTACAGAAAAGAGTTTACTGACCCCGGTCTAAATTATAAACTCTTTAGAGCAAAAAGCAAACAAAAAGAGGGTGAGGCAGGAAAGTATGAAAAATAATATTTGATGCCTATAGAGTCCGGTTAAATAAGGATTGAAAATCGACCATTAGATCTAGATGTTAGGATTGCATTAGTGATGACGGCAAGAAGTTTCAGTGCAGCTTGTTTTCACCATAAAGCATTACACTTAGACTGTCATATTCTACTGGCTTAAGCAGATTCTCTATCTCACCTGTTTTAACTTCAGTTTTACATCTTCAAGGCCACCAATCTGCTCCCAGCCAACAGGCTTGATGTCCATCAGTCCAATGACACTTCGAAATGATGAGGGCTGGATCTTTTTAAAAGCTTCAAGGAAGTCTGTTTCATCAATCATTGGATTGTCCTGGTTCTGAAGAAATCCACCCCAAAAAGCAAAATCAAACCAAAAATCAGGTGGGCCTTTTTTGTGGTACACAAACACAATTACTTTTTAATTGTAAATCCTCTTTTGAATTTACACATCTATTTTGTTATCACTATAAAGAAATTTGTAACACATGGTATAAAAAATTAAATGTCTCCCCCTCAACTCCACCAATATTCATCCCCAGAGAATGTCAACAGTTTCCTGTGTATTCTTCCAGTATGTTTTATGACATATGTATATGCTTTCAAAAAGATACACAAATGTGACCATACCATACATATTAATTTGTACTTTTTCATTTATCTTAGAAATCTTTTCATGTCAACTAATACAGCTCTATCTCATTCTTTTTGACAACTGCATATTGTATGAGTATTTTAACAACATCCTTCTGTTGAACGTAGGTTGTTTCCAGTCTTTTGTTATTAAAAACAAAGCAGCGGGCTTCCCTGGTGGCGCAGTGGTTGGGAGTCCGCCTGCCGATGCAGGGGACGCGGGTTCGCGCCCCGGTCCGGGAGGATCCCATATGCCGCGGAGCGGCTGGGCCCATGAGCCATGGCCGCTGAGCCTGCGCGTCCGGAGCCTGTGCTCCGCAACGGGAGAGGCCCGCATACCGCAAAAAAAAACAAAAACAAAAACAAAACAAAAACAAAGCAGCAACTGAAAGTCCTTGTGCACATGCTCAAATATTTTATATAATAATTTCCTCAAAGTAGAATTATTGTGCTTAAGAGTATGTACACTTAACAATTTTCACAGCTACTACTAAACTGTCCTCAAAGCTGCACCAATATATGAAGCTGTTCTCCCCACACCTCTCCAACAATGGACATTACCAAACCTTAAATTTCGGCCAGTATGAGAGAGGAAATGGTGCTCACTATTGTGTTAATTAAATTTCTTTAATCAAGAGTGAGGTAGAGGAAAATAATGGAATTAGAAAATCAATTTTGCAAGCATCACAGTAAAGGCTGTTTAGGGCAAGAATCAATGGATGCTAATCTAGGGGAGGGAAAGTTTGATGAGGAACAGTGTGTCTGCATTGTCTCAGAGCGTTTCCTCACAGATTTCTTATTAGTTGCAAAGGGAAAAATAGCAGCTATACAGTAAATAAACTGGACAAAACCTTGACTGATTGATCACATCAGTCACCATTAGGGACATCACCAATGAGGGGCAGGTGGACGTACTGTGCCTTCACATGTGACATCATAAAAAGGACACTATCACTTACGTAGTATCCCCAATGGGCATGCATAACCTGAATCTGACTATGAAGAAACAGACAAACCCAAACTGACAGAAGTTCTATAAAATCACTGACCTGCATCCTTGAAAAATGTCAATGTCAAATGTCGCACACACACCAAAAAAGTGCTAAGGAAGCGTTCAAGATAAAAAGAAACAAAAAACTAAACACAATACATTATCCTGGACTAGATCCTGTACTGGAGGAAAAGAATGCTACAAAAATGGATACAGTTAGCAAAATTAGAATAGGAACTATAAATCTGACAACATTTTGATCAATGTTAAATTTCCTGAATATAATGAGATTATACATACTTTTTCATAGGAAATGGACATTAAAATATTAAGGGATAATGGGTTAAGATGCATGCAACCCCTTCTCAAATGATTCAGAAAAAAACAATGTGTATACCTAGGCAGTTGACCCTTGAACAACATGGGAGTTAATCCTCGTTTAAGTAGAGGTGGCCCCCCATATCTGCCGTTCCCCACGTCTGTGTGGATTCAACCAACCCCAGACCGTGCAGTATTTATAGTATTTACTATTGAAAAATATCCACGTATAAGTGGACTGGTGCAGTTCAAACCTGTGTTGTTCAAAGGTCAGCTGTACAGAGAGAAGAAGAGAAAGGAGAGAATGATAAAGCTAATTTGGCAAAATGTTAAAAACTGGTGAATTTGGATAAAGGATTTAGCAGGAGTTCTCTATCTCAGAACTCTCCCTGAAGTTTTAATTATTTCAAAATAATAAGTTTTTAAAAAAGAAAAAGAACCAAAAGATTAATTTTTAAAGGAAGTTGAGGATTTTTCATGTGTATAAGCCATTTGTAATCCTTTTACTGTCAACTACCAGTTCATATCTTGCTACCCATTTTCTCTTGGATTGTTGGTCTTTTCTTATTGCTTTGTGAGAGTTCTTTCTACACCAAGGAAATTGGGCTTTTGTCATGGGCTGAAAGTATTTTTCCCAGTCTGTCTCGTGTCTTGCCTTTGCTTATAGTATTGTTCGTTTGTTTTGCTTTTGAACTTGTCATCTTTCTTTTTTTTTTTTAATAGTATTGTTTTGCCATTCTAAAATGGTCAAATCAGTAGATCATTTCCTTTCTGGCTATCAAAAACATATTTCTATTTGTAATATCTGTATTATATTTAAGTATTTGCCCTCTTACATCAAATTCTGAACATTCAGTTATCCCAAAATTCCCACTTTCAATAACAAACTATTTTATCCCATTTATGAAAGATTAAATAAGTGAATATGTATACGTGGAGCTTTTCTGAACAGTTTTCCTAAAAAATGTCAATAATTATAATCTCTGGGAGGTGAGATTTCAGACAATTTTTACTTTCTTTATAATTTTTATCTTGTTTAATTTCTCACAAACAACATTATTAAATAGTTTTTTGAAATAGCGCTATTTTTTTTAACTAGTTAGCAGTATTAGATATTGGGTAACTGAATACTAACTAATTTATAAGTAACACCAACTGACATTTGAAAATCCCATTTACACTTGCAGGTTACTTGTGTGTACACTATTCACTTGATTTTCATAATCCTTTCAGGCAGATAAAAATCCTTTCCCCTCTATGTCTATAGGTGTGTGTGTTAAACTGTCTTTCTAACCCTTTAATAGGCATACTTGACAAAAAGATGAACAAACTGTGATGTGCCCTTGTCTGCCCCGGCACAGACAGAAGCAGCAGCAGCCCCTCAGCTGCCTGGGGAGGGAAAGAAGAAAAAGATGGAGCCAGTACCTTCCCAGAAGCCTCTGTCCCTTCTTCCTTTTTGCCTTTCTTTCTTCCACTTCCCCTGGTTGTTTATGAACTGAGCCATCACCTGTGGTAACTATGCCTGGGCAGGCCCCTCCTGAAGTAGCAGTGGGCTCCACCCTAGGACGGCTGCAGCTGGATGGTCCACCTAAGCCAACGTGCTTAAGGTCAAACCTGGAACTTCAAAGCAGAGGGGATTCTAAATGTAAATCTCCTTTCCCACACCGTGGTGTTCTTGTCCTCCCCTCAAGAGGCATTATATATCCTCAAATCTTCACACATGGGACTTGTCATTAAATCTTCAAGCAGCTTTGGTCCTAAACTGAAAAGATGAGGACTTACAAGTTCACATAACTCCTTCCCCACCTTTGGTGTAAGAGTAAAAATAAAGGAAAAGAACATGAGTAAGGGTATAAATGACCTAGGTAAAAAGGTTTTCAAAATTTAGAATGATAAATCATCCTTTCATACCTTAAACAAACTCGAATTAGGTTTTAAAAAATTATAAGGTCAAAGAACAATTTTAAGGTTACAAGAGAATCCTCAGCATGCTGAAAATAATTTTTTTCGGAAGGGGTTTAGGGATTCAGGTTGACATTACATAAAAGTGAACAGATTTTCCAATCTATAGTGTTGAAAACTACTATATTTAAGATAATATCCTAACTATTTTTAAGAAAAGCAGTCATGAATTAAGGACTTGAATGTCAAAGATGAATTTAAATAAAATCCTAAGCACCTAATCGTCTCCTGAGTTAGAAAAGCTTATTTTCCCTTCAAGATGCTTATTAACAACAAAGGGAAAAAATAGTGTCTTGACAATGGAGAAATCTCAGAGATACCACCTTATCCAAGAAATCAAAGTTAATTTCACCAGTAATAGGACAAAGATATATCATTTGCTACCTAATAGATGCAATGAGAAGAACACAGTATCATTTCTGTGATATTTCTGCCAAAAATGCAAAACCTGAAACAAATCATGAGAAAACATCAGTCAAACCCAAACTTAGGAATATTCTATAGAATAACTGAATTGTACTTTTAAAAAATTAAAGTCGTGAAAGAAAGACTGAAGAATGTTTCTAGATTAAAGATTAAGCAGCTATGACAGCTAAATGCAAGGTGTAATCCTGGATTAAAAAATATTTTTTTTTCCTTTTAAAATTTTTGCTACAAAGGAAATGAGTGGGACAAATGGTGAGATTTGGTTAAGGTCTATATAGATTAGGAAGAAGTATCATGTCAGTGTTAATTTCCTCATCTTGATAATTGTACTGTGGTTTTAAAGTCTTTGTTTTTAGGAAATATACACTTAAATTTTCAATGCTAAAGGGGCATCATGGCTGCATTTGAGAGTATGAGTATATATATATATACACACACACACATAAACATTCATACACATGAAGAGAGTATGATAAAGCAAAAGTGATAAAATGTTACATTTGACGAATCTGTGTGAAGGATATACAAAAATTCTTTGTACTATTTTTGCAACTTTTCTCTAAGTCTGAAATAGATTCAAAATAAAACAAAAATTAAAAAGATATAGGTTTACTTCTTCTGGGGCCACACTGTCTTTTTCCTGACTGCTCTGGGCTTCAGCACTAAAGAGTTACTATGGGAGTGGGGGAAAACGCTCTGGGCAAACCTGAAGAACTCAGCTCTCTGTCCCTACTTTCAGTCATATACTATTTCTATGGAGTTCAGTTGTAAAAATATATGTAAGAGGACTTCCCTGGTGGTGCAGTGGTTAAGAATGTGCCTGCCAGTGCAGGGGACACGGGTTCGAGCCCTGGTCTGGGAAGATCCCACATGCTGCGGAGCAACTAAGCCCGTGTGCCACAACTACTGAGTCTGCATGCCACAACTACTGAGCCCGTGACCCACGACTACTGAAGCCTGCACGCCTGGAGCCCATGCTCTGAAACAAGAGAAGCCACCACAGTGAGAACTCCGTGCACCGCAACGAAGAGTAGCCCCTGCTCACCGCAACTAGAGAAAGCTCGCGCACAGCAACAAAGACCCAACGCAGCCAAAAATAAATAAACAAATTTATTTTTAAAAAAAATATGTAAGAAACAGCTGTTGAAGGTATCAAAAGTTTGAAGAAAATGTACTTACCACTTTTTTTAATCTCCAAATTAACTTGTTACGTTAATAAAAGGGTTCACATAGAAGGTCATAAATCAATCCTTCTTACCTTCTCACTATGAAGCAGAGCGTGCATGGCAGCCTCCCTACAGAGTGCGGTCAGGTCTGCACCAACATAGCCAACAGTCATTTCTGCAAGGAGGCTCAAATCGACTTGACTGGAGATGGGCATCTTTGAGGTAATCACTTGTAGAATCGCCTTTCTTTGTCTAAGTGTGGGAGTTCCAATGACAATCTATGTGCAAAGCAAGGAAAGAAAAAGTTTACAGCTTAAAATATTATTTTTTTAATCCTCACAAACATGTATAATAATTTAGCGAACAAATTTGGAACTATTACTGTGTACTCTTAAGCATACCTTAGATTCTGAATACATGAAAATCCTTATCTTCCAGAGGAGTAACACTGGCTAGAAAGTTGCACAGTTAAAATTACATATGTCATTTAATAAGTTTTTGTTATTTTTCTTTTTTTTTTGCTGTACGCGGGCCTCTCCCGTTGCAGAGCACAGGCTCCGGACGCGCAGGCTCAGCGGCCATGGCTCACGGGCCCAGCCGCTCTGCGGCATATGGGATCTTCCCGGACCGGGGCACGAACCCGCGTCCCCTGCATCGGCAGGCGGACTCTCAACCACTGCGCCACCAGGGAAGCCCAGTGTTTGTTATTTTTGAGAACCTACCACGTTCTAGGAGCCAGTAAACTAGATAGTCTATGTCCCTGCTCTTATGGAGCTTATTCAGGACAGGTACTACATGGTGTGAAGAAGAAATCCACTCAAGTTCTAAACAGATTATGCTAAAGTGGACAATTATCACCTGTCTCTTTAGAAACCTACCACAAAGTTCAAACATCATTTAAATAATCACTATTCAAACTATTTAGTAGAAATCAAGAATCAATTTAGGACTGAAGTTTATAAAATAGGACAGCTTTGAATATTCAACCTTCCTGGCAACTCAGGGAGCAATTGTGGGATAGGAGGCTGGCGTTCGAACAAGGAATGAATAAATCCAGAAGAGTTAAATGTCTGCTCTGAGTTAGTCCTTCCCTGCCTTCCCCCTTATTTCAATACATTTGTTTCTTGAGGCTATCCTACTTTAAATTCTCCTTCCAGATTCATAAGAGTTTAATATGCTTGTAGCAGTCCTAGTTCCCTTAAAAACTAACACTACTGATTATAGTACTCCTCATTCTCAGGACCTGCACAACTCATCCCTAACGGCCCCCCTGCTTCTCAGAACAATTTGACTCTGGAGGGGGAAAGGGTCCTGGCTCGCAGATCATTTGTGGACCAGAGAATGGGTTCTCTGCTTTACAGAGCCCCACTCCAGCTTCACTGACTTCCAAACCTAAGTGGCAAACGCCTCGGGGCAGCCAACCGGGGCCAGAAGAGGCCGGGGTTCCAGGGGGCAATGAGCTAGCTGGCTGAGCCTATTTACCTCTCGGTCGAATCTCCCAGGTCTACGCAGCGCTGGGTCTAGTGCGTCCGGCCGGTTGGTGGCTCCCACAACCACCACCTCCCGGCCCCCACTGATGCCGTCTAGCAGCGTCAACACCTGGGCCACCACGCGGCTCTCGGGGGCTTGGTGTGGGCCGCCCCGCCGGGGACACAGGGCGTCCACCTCGTCCAGGAAGAGAAGGGTGGGCCTGCGGCTGGCCAGCTCCTGCGCGCGCTGGAAGACCCGCCGCACATTCTCCTCGGTCTCCCCGGGCCGGGAGCCCTGCAGCGAGGGCGCACTCACGGCCAGCAGCTCCGCGCCCGCCTTTCGGGCCACGGCCCGCACTAGCTGGGTCTTGCCCACTCCGGGGGGGCCAGCCAGGAGCACCCCGCGTGGCACTTCTAGCCCCAGCGAGGCCAAGGCGCGGGGGTAGCTGAGCGGCAAGTCGAGGAGCTCCCGCAGCGAGTCGGCCGCCTCGGAAAGGCCCCCCAGGGGCACCTCGGGCTGCGGCTCCTCTTCCGACGGAGGTAGCCCGCTCAGACTGATGTGGGTGTGAGGGGTGACCAGCCCGGCCGGATTCGGGTTGGGTGCCCCGCTGACGATGTGCAGGGCGGCCACCGGGCCGGGAGCGCCCGGAGGAGCGGCCACCACGTGGCCCAGAGAGACCGGACGGTTCCTCAGCAGCTCCTGCGCCGCCTCCAGCACCGCGGCTGGATTTGGGGCACCAGACACGCCCGCCAGCTCCCGCAACACCGGCCACACGGCGAGGAGCCGAAGGGGCGGGCAGGGCACTAACCGGAGTCGGCTCAGGTTCAGACTTCCCCGGGACCCCGGCGCCCCCACTGCCGCCCCCGGGCTCGCGCACTGCGGATCCAGTTGCACAAAGCCGTCCGCTCCATCCCGCCGCGGCCAGGCGGTGCAGAGGCAGGAGCCGCCGTCAGGCAGCGAGATCTCCACCGCCGAGCCCAGGTGCGCGCCTAAGGCGCGGAGGGCCGCCGGGCCCAGGCGACAGCGCTGGGTGCCCCGGTCCCTAGCGTCTACGGGTAGCAGCTTTAAGAGCGGCCCTTCTGGAAAGGGACCTGAGTCCGGAGCCATTACTCACGGAAGACGCAAGGCCCAGGAAAGTGGGGTAAGAATTCCACCCGGGCCAGAAAGACCGGTACACAGAGCTCCTCTGCCGGAACCACGTGATGCGCATGCGCCAGGGATCAGTTGCCGTTCCCTTACAGGAGGCAGAAAGGACCAATCGGAAAGTTAGACGAAGTTAAACGCTCGGACCCTTGGGGCTAGTTTGCTGTGGTGCTGGGTTTGATGAACTCCAGTCGTCCTTTCCATAGCTTTACGAACAAGGCCTTAGTCACGGGTGTCTGGGAGGCAGCGTAAGCTACCTTTACTAGGTCATTAAGCATGTACCTTGGTGGTTTGGGGAGTCGCCACATAGCACTCTCTTTCCCTGGCTCCCGGACTCGAGCATCACCACCTGCGCTTTTGGAGCCTAGAGATTTTGCTGTTTTGTGAAAAAAACCTCGACAGTCCTCAGGGGCACAGTATTTTGCCTTTTTTTTTTTTTTTTTTTCGGTACGCGGGCCCCTCACCGTTGCGGCCTCTCCCGCTGCGGAGCAACAGGCTCCGGACGCGCAGGCTCAGCGGCCACGGCGCACGGGCGCAGCCGCTCTGCGGCATGTGGAATCCTCCCGGACTGGGGCACGAAGCCGCGTCCCCTGCATCAGCAGGCGGACTCCCAACCACGGCGCCACCAGGGAAGCCCAGGGGCACAGTATTTTGGAGTGCTCTGGTGCTAATGTCTTAGGTGACTTGGAGTGGATGAGAAATACAGCCTTGGCACCTTCGATAACCTGGGTTCCAACCTGTTTGTAAAGTCCATGCATGTCCTTCGTATACAAAAGCATCAGCCGAGCAAAAGAGAATCACAGTGTAGCATTTTAAATCCCTTGAAGAAGGGAAAGAAGGAAAACCAAGCCATCTGACGTAGTTGTGGCACACCAGTACATTCTGTTCATATTCCTGACTTCTCCTTTGAATGTTCTTTGACAACAACTTAATCATAACCTCTTCTGTTCATGTGATTAAGTCCTTATTGTCTATCTGGGGCACAACAGTACTAAGTCCTGTATTAGAGGCAATGCCCGTCTACATTATTAAAACCTCCACCTAATATTCTCTTTCCACTTCTCCTCTCCCCTCCCCACCGGGAATTACTCTTTCCTCCTATCCTTTTAAATTCTGCTCATCAAAAAGAGCTATTGGGCTTCCCTGGTGGCCCAGTGGTTGAGAGTCCGCCTGCCCGGTCTGGGAAGATCCCACATGCCGCGAAGCGGCTGGGCCCGTGAGCCATGGCTGCTGAGCCTGCGCGTCCGGAGCCTGTGCTCCGCAACGGGAGAGGCCACAACAGTGAGAGGCCCGCGTACGGCGGGGAAAAAAAAAAAAGAAAAGAGCTACAGATATTCAAAGTCAAGATAATATGCCTTGTTTTTTATCCTACTCACATCTTTCTACCTCTGTTTTTCCCACTTTCACTGAAAACCAAATTTATGTGATTACAAAATTGAGATTGCAGATGGAATGCTTAAGTCACTGGGGTTTGAGTGCTTTTTCTTCCTACTTATGCAAATAATCAGCTGCAGACTCTATAGTGATCTCTTCTCAATGGAAAGTACTGTCAGATCTGGGATCTTATGACTAATGCCCATTCCTGGCCTCACTCTATCCAAACCTCAGGGAAGACACTATGACTAATGTCTGGAGTCCACAGTCACTTATCAGATCTCTGCTGTATGTTTCCAACTACTGTGCTGGAACAACGTAAAAGGAACAAGAAAATAGCATACTAGGAGGAGGTCCTGAAATGGGTAAATCACCCATTACATCCTGTTTGCTTCTTTCTCTTAATCGTATTGCTTTCTATTCTCTTTGGAGAACAAAGACTCTAAACTCAGACTTTTCAAGAACAGCTTTGTATTTTCTGAAATAAAAAGCCAATTTTTTTTTTTGCAGCAACACGGATGGACCTAGAGATTATCATACTAAATCAGAGAGAGAAAGATAAATATCATAGGATATCTCTTTTACGTGGAATCTTAAAAAAGGGTACAAATGAACTTATTTACAAAACAGAAATAGAGTCCCAGTTGGAGAAAACAAACTTATGGTTACCAAAGGTGAAGGCGGGGGGTGGGGGGGATAAATTAGGAGATTGTGATTAGCATATACACACTACTATATATAACAGAGATATCTAATAAGGACCTACTGTACAGCACAGGGAACCCTACTCAATATTCTGTAATAACCTATATGGGAAAAGAATCGAAAAAAGAATGGATATGTGTGTATGCACAACTGATTCACTTTGCTGTACACCTGAAACTAACACAACATTGTAAATCAACTGTAGTTCAATAAGTTTTTTTAAAAGCCAATGTTTTTACCTCTGAAGATGTGAACAAAATACCCATTAAGTTATTCAATTATGATACCTCTACCTCACAGAGGTTCTTTTATTCTGGTTCCAAGAAGCTTTGGGGATCCAAAAAAGGGAAAGAAGACAGGACATGATAACTGTCCTAAATATGCAAAGGGCTGTCATATTAAAGAGTTGGCAGATTTATGTAATCTATAATGCAGAACTGGCTAGGAAGTGAAAGTTTAATAGAGTGAACACAAGAGTCTGCCTCCTCATGTGGTCATGTGCAAGAAGTAGGAGACAGCCAAGGGGCATAACCAAAGCCAATACAGGGAAGCAAATAAAGTTAAATCACTCTTAGAATTTTCTGAATTTGGTTTAAAACAGATGTATAGGTTGCAATATTAGGGATATGATATGAAGGGAACCACATGTTGCTTTGGGTTGGTCTGAAAGGTTGACTTTATACAAGGTCAAGCTAGAATTCTCTGACCTTGTAGGACCCATATACCCAGAAAATAGTCACTTCTCTCTATCCTTAAAAGGTTGAATTCTCACCTTAGGTTGCAAACAAAAGCAAACAGAAATCCTGTTCCTGGACCTTCAGCTATTATCCACACATTCTCAGCAGAACTATAACTGGCTTTTCTAGTCAGCCAGTGAAATCCACTGTGTCCCTTTAGGTCAGACCATTTGAAACACTATTATTTCAACTACCTTAATAGCCACATTATCATACCATTCAATCACAAAATTTTCTTCTTGTGGGAAACCACTCAGGAGTTGTGTGGTCCTTTTTCTTGTTTTTAATATGACCCAAAATTTGATGATTCTACGAACTGGAGAGTACCAATTAAAGCACCAAAGGTTTGAACCACTAGAGGGAGTCCAGAACCAAATAAGCCGTAAGGCTGTAAAATTTGAGTTTGAAGTGTTCTCACCTGTGGTTCTAGGTTTTCCCAAGATTCACACCCAGGTGTATGAAACAATCTGTTGACTATATAGTTACTTATTTTCACATAATTTCTACATCCCTCGGGCCATGTATAACTCACTTCTCACATTGTTCACATTATCCTCGTTACTGAATACTTCATTTGCCCTTGGAAATGAAGGTCACTGTTTCCCTCCCACGTCCCAAAGATGTGTGGGAGTGGTCATGAATGCTTAGGCATTTTTCAAAGTTTTCTTTGGGAAACTTCTTTCCATGTTTCTCTGCTACTCCCAGACCCTCAAACTTTTCTGACTTCAAGCAGACTCAATATGTTTCATTGCCATGAAACAGTGTCTGACCTGCTTTGGTGCCACTGGGATGGATTCTAGGCAAACATACCACCTCCAGACAGAATTCATCAATTCTTCCTTTGGCTTTCCTCAGCATGTAACCTGCACCCCTTTTATTTTTATTATTTATTTATTTATTTTGCAGTACGCGGGCCTCTCACTGTTGTGGCCTCTCCCGTTGCGGAGCACAGGCTCCAGACGCGCAGACTCAGTGGCCATGGCTCACGGGCCCAGCCGCTCCGCGGCATGTGGGATCTTCCCGGACCGGGGCACGAACCCGCGACCCCTGCATCGGCAGGCGGACTCTCAACCACTGCGCCACCAGGGAAGCCCTGCACCCCCTTTTAGTACATGGCTTCATTATGCCTTGAATGAGCTAGTTGTTTTCCTCCCTGTCTTCCCTCTACTCCCTTCTTATTTTAAGAGTTGACACTGTGTTATCTTTAATCTTTCATTCTACCTTTTCTCAACAGGGCCTAACTACTTGCTGTATGATCTTTAGCAATCCATTTTACCTTTCTGAGCCTGATTCTTGTAATCTATAAAATAGATTATTATGAGGATTAAGTGAGATAATATTATTTTTTAAATGAAGTATAGTTGATTTAGAATATTAGTTTCAGGTGTACAACATAGTGATTCAATATTTTTATTGATTATACTCCATGAGATTCTATTGTCTTAATTGTAATGATTATTGTCCACCTTATAAGGACGTTATGAGATAATGTATAAAAATTTCTTTTGAAAAGTAGAAAACTCTATTGGTATGTAATATAAGGCTCTACTAAACAGTAATAGCTATATTTAGAGGGTGCCAGCCACAGTTCTAAGTGCTTTGCATGTGTGATCTCATTTAATCCTCCCAATAACCTTGGGAGGTTGGGATTATTATTTCTAATTTACAGATGAAGGAACTGAGGCACAGAAAGGCTAAGTAACTTCCCCAAGGTCACACAGTTAGTAAGTGGCAGAGCTAGGATTCAAAACTAGCTCTGTGGTTCCCACTCTGAACCACTACACTATGTTATGCTACAATCAATTTCAGTTTACCAGCTAGGTTCACTTGTTACTTATTAGTTATGTGAACTTAGGCAAAGCTTAAAATTCTAAACCTAATTTTCATCATTTGTAAAATTGATGAAAGTAATTCCTATCTCACAGATTTACTCAACAAATATCTATTAAACTCCTCCTGTTTGCTATATGCTGGGCATATTGCAATATCACGTTGATTATATTCACATAAAACACTTGGCATACTGCCAGGCACATGGTAAGTGGCCAGTGTTAATTATTGTTTTAATTAATAACAATAAGCCAGTAACTTCTCTGACACATGTTTCCTATTACTCAGCTAGAGATTATGTTCTGATCATCACCATATTGTCATTTCTACTGTTCCCTTAATTCTATTTGAAATATTTTTGTGGCACTGTTCTGTAGGATATTGCCTTGCTATCATAGCAAAAACAAACAAAACAAAATAGCAATTCAAGTATCTCTCAGGGCTAAACAGAGAAAGTGCTTTAAATGGCTACTTTCTGATACATAGCTAAGGCTGGGTGAGGCATGCAATATGCTTACTACCAAGGAACATGAAGTATTGGGTTGGCCAAAAAGTTCGTTCTGTAACATCTTACAGAAAAACTCGCACAAACTTTTTGGCAAACCCAATATATTTGATGAATATGAAGCTGTGAGGATCATCAAATATAATGCTTTCAGGAAATGTACAATAAGGTCATCTTGGGAAAGAAAATAGCCCCACATTTCATCTCCAGTGACATATAAAGAGCCCAGCAACACTTCTGGTAATCCAGACAGGAAGGGATGGCCTGCTATGCTCTACTGTGCTCTCCTGCACTGTACTTTGGTGCTCTGAGGGTCCATCCTGTGCTTGCCTTACCCACATACTGTGAGAGTCAGCAGTATTTGCTAGATTGCATAAGAGATCTTACCTCCATAGATGGCTGATAATCAAATGAAATGATATATAGGAAATCACTTTGAAATATTACACACACACACACAAACACACATGCAAATAGTGAAGAGTTATATACAAGAGTGTTGTAGTCACGTCCAGAGAGTACCTGATGTAGGAAGCAGATGTGGAAAGTATTATCTTCCCCATTTCTGAACTTGCTCTCAGCATCTTTTTCTTAATGTGGCCACACTTGCCTTCCTGTCTTGACTAGTTCCCCTTCTCCCCATTTCAGTTCCTATTTTTTTAAATAAATTTATTTTATTTATTTATTTTTGGCTGCACTGTGTCTTCGTTGCTGCTCACAGGCTTTCTCTAGTTGTGGCGAGAGGGGGCTACTCTTCGTTGAGGTGCACGTGCTTCTCATTGCGGTGGCTTTTCTTGTTGCCGAGCGTGGACTCTAGGCGTGCGGGCTTCAGTAGTTGTGGCGCATGGGCTTTGTTGCTCCACGGCATGTGGGATCTTCCCAGACCAGGGATCAAACCTGTGTGCCTTGCATTGGCAGGTGGATTCTTAACCACTGCGCCACCAGGGAAGTCCCCCAGTTCCTATGAATAAGAATAACAATAGCGAACGTGTAGTGAGTGGTGCTTTACGTATATTATTTAATCATCATAACGACTCTGTGAGTTATGTACTAGTATTATTCCTGTTACATTCAAGAAAGCTGAGATCCAGAGGGTTTAAACAACTTCACAAGGTCATACAGCCAACAAATGGTAGAGTCAGACTTCAAACCTGGAAGTACAGCTCTAGAGCCCATGTTCCCACTACTAGGCTGACTGCATCTCACCCTGCCACAGTGCCTGCCGCTGTCGTAGATATATATTTACCAAGCTAAATTTTTTCAGGCAGCAGTCAACATTTTTCTTCTTTACCTTTTATAATTCAGTCAATGATACCAGAGTCATTTTTTCATCTAAAATCAACTCTGGGGACTTCCCTGGTAGTCCAGTGGTTAAGACTCCGTGCTTCCAATGCAGTGGGTGCGGGTTGGAACCCTGTTTGGGGAAGTAAGATCCCACATGCCTCGCAGTGCGGCCAAAAAATTTAAAATATATTAATTAATTAAATCAACTCATATAATATTTGTTACCCAGTATGATAAATTCAGAATCTTATCAACTGGTAATAATTCATGCTATAAACTTTGATTTTTAGTCATTATCTGGGGAAAAAAAGAGTTTAGCAATAACTCTGTATAATATTAACTAAACCACTAGCTTAGCTAGCTGACAACCACAAACATATCTACTCAAGAAATGAGGTCAAATCTCAGCTATTTTTCCTCTGATGATTACTTGATATAACATTAAAGCTGCAACTTGCTCAAGGGTTAGGCACAAGTTGGCAGAATCAGCTTTATTAATGACATTGTAAACAGGGATAAGCATTTTGAAATGTATGCAAAATATCTTTCTGAGCTATGGAGATGGAGTGGTGAAAGACTAGGACTTGAAAGAAACCCTGACTTGAGCATCCGTGGATTTTGGAATCCACAGAGGTCCTGAAGCCAATCCCCCTTGGATAGTGAGGAATGACTTTAGATTTAAATATATTTAAATAAGTAGACTTTAGATTTAAATATATTTAAATAAGTAGATTCCATATGTCATATTAGCTTAATTTGAAAGCAACTAAGGGCTTGGCTGCTGTGGCTTAGATCTTGAAGGACAAACCCACCTTGTGTTTGTAAGAAAATAGAAGGAATCATATAAAATGTACATTAGCGTCATCCTAAAATCCTCAAGTGTAATTTTAGGATAAGAAGCCTCAAGTTCTAGAAGTGGACCTCTCTCCACAAAACTGATCTTTATGTAAAACTAGCTTATTGCCCTTTTGATGTAGTCTGGGTGCTTCTTTTCAACATCAGAGGAACCAGAAAGTCCAAGAACTGTTTGCCTCTATAGTAGTTCTCTTAAGGGAGAGAATTCTCTTTCCCTCCTTTGGCTTATTTTAGAAGAATGAGTTATTTATTTTTGTCACCTAGCTCCTTCTTTTTCTAAGCTCTGACTGTACTTTGTGAATGATCCATGTCTATTCAAAGCTCTTCGCAGCATGAGAGAAAAGTTCTGCCCCGTTCCAGGAACTTCCTGGCCTCCTAAAGCCTTGCCAACAGCCAGACTACAGAGTTGGGTATGTAGGGTTCCCTGGGTCCTTGTCACTCAAAGAAGGATCTATGGACCAGCAACACTGGCATCACCTGGGAGGTTGTTAGAAATGCAGAATCTCAGGCCTGAATCAGAATCTGGCTTTAAAAACCTCCCTGCGTGATTTGTATGAGCTGTCCTGCCTGCTCTTGTGTGAACACCTGTTGCTTCTCTCTGATCTAGAAGTAAGGCTGAGACCACTGTACCCCAGCCCGAAGTAAAAACCTTAGGTTTAAAACAAGAAGTCTTCGGTTATTTGGGGACGTAACTTCATTAATCTTGTCTGATAGTTGTTAAACTTAGATTGGAAAAAACTTTAGAGGTCATCAAGTTTAACCATCATCATTGCTGTGAATTTCAGTATCATGATCAATTTTTGTAAAAAGGCTAAATTTTTGTTCAGGATATTCTGTTCAAGAAGATAAAAGCATATGATATACCATAGAAAGGCAGCCAGAAGAATGGGAGAAATTTATATATTAAAAAAAAAGAAGCTCTTGGTGATTGAAGGAATACATTTCAGTAATCTGGAAAGTTTATTGATGTGAACTCTCTCAGCCATGGTGGTGTCCCCAAAAGAGGTGTTTATCTCTTAAATTCATATTCTAACACCATATGCTTACTTTATATTGGCCCAAACTTACTGTCTTATACAGTTATCATTTTAGTTTAACTTCCCACAAATTCAAGGAATTGCTATTATCTACTAAACTAAAATCTCCATAAATAAAGGGAGGATAAGAGATAAATCTCCCTAATGAAAGAATTCCAAATACTATATGAAGATAAACCTCTCTTCCCTTCCAGGCCGGTCCTAGTGACTCACCTCTAAAGAATAGCGAATGGAAAGGAAAAACACTAACTTTATAGTGGAGAAACCTGGCACATACCACCTTCACCAAGTGGTCAGGGTTAACCTCACCAGTGATAGCATGGGGATATCATTTACCTCCTGATGTAATGTGATGAGAAGGGCACTTGGCATTTGTGGTATGCTTTCCAAAAACACATACATAACCCCAGTCTAATGACGAGGAAAACATAAGACCAAACCAATTTGAGGGACAATCTACAAAATACCCAACCAGTACTCTTCAAAACTATCATGGTAGCCATAAAAGAGAACAAAATAATGTCATTTGCAGCAAGAAGGATGGACCTAGAGATTGAGTGAAGTAAGTCAGAGAAAGACAAATATGTGATATCGCTTATATATGGAATCTAAAAAAAGGGTACAAATGAACTTATTTACAAAACAGAACTGGAGTCACAGATGTAGAAAATAAACTTATACTTACCAGGGGGTAAGGGGGGGAGGGATAAATTGGGAGATTGGGATTGACATATACACACTACTATATATAAAATAGATAACTAATAAGGACCTATTATATAGCATAGGGAACTCTGCTCAGTACCCTGTAATGGCCTATATGGGAAAAGAATCTAAGAAAGAATGGATATATGTATATGTATAACTGATTCACTTTGCTGTATACCTGAAATGAACACAGCATTGTAAATCAACTATACTCCAATAAAAACTAAAAACAAACAAACTGTCATAGAGCAAAGACTAAGAAACTGTCACAGACCAGAGAAGACCAGAGAAGACACGACAACTAAACATAATGTGGTATCCTGGATGGGATCCTGGAATGGAAAAAGGACATTGGTGGGAAAACTGGTGAAATCTGAATAAAGTCTGGAGTTTCATTAATAGGAATACACAGTGTTAGTTCCTTAGTTTTTTTGTTTTTTGGGTTTTTTTTTGCGGTACGTGGGCCTCTCACTGTTGTGCCCTCTCCCGTTGCAGAGCACAGGCTCTGGACGCACAGGCTCAGCGGCCATGGCTCATGGGGCCCAGTCGCTCCGCGGCATGTGGGATCCTCCCGGACCGGGGCACGAACCCGTGTGCCCTGCATCGGCAGGCGGACTCTCAACCACTGCGCCACCAGGGAAGCCCAGTTCCTTAGTTTTGACAAATGTACCATGGTAATGTAAGATGACAGCATTAGGGAGAACTGACACTGGGTGACAGGTATATAGGAACTCTGTACTACCTTTGTAACTTTTCTATAAATCTAAAACCTGTAATGGAAAATAAAAATAAAATGTCCCACAAACTCATGAGAATAGTTTTAACACATTAAAGTAAGATTTCTCTTGATAGTATCTTCTGCAAGTTTAGAGTCAATTAATTCCACAGACATTTATTAAGCGGCAATCACTGTGCTCTGGTACAGGACCTATAGCCCTTGCTCTCCAGAGATCTCAGTCTGGTGATAGAGACAGATCTGGAAACAAGCTGTTACAGGCATGTAACAAGTGCTATAAAAGAGGTATTAACAAGGTGCACTGGTACTCAGGGAGGAATTGCTTCGCTCTGCCTGTGGAGGCTGGAGATGGCTTTGGACCTGAGAAACAAGGACAACTATGAAACATTACAAGTTGATCTAACCAGATTCAGTGAGGGATCTGTCCTATAGTAGTAAACATTTATTTTAATTGGCTGTGTATGAGAATTTGGGATTACTGGATTTTCCCCGCCATACATTGGTTGTTGACTCAGTAATTTGGCTGCTACAGAGCTGGGCCAGAGAAGTACACTGTCTCAGGTGGCAGATGCGCTCTCTGGGGAATGTTGATACGCGTCAATGTTCACATGAACAAGATAACTTTCTAAAAAAGGCCATGTGGGGGCTACATATCCTGTCATTTCTAAATCAGGCCTCATTAAACATTCATGCCTCTCAGATCATTTCATTTCCATCTTACAGCTGAACATCTGTGGCTCAGGCCTTACAATCCTCAGTCTTAGTATATAGCTTTGCTTTTAAATTCTGAACAGCCTGGCAGAAATGGAAATTTAGGATTCCTAAGCAAAAATTCAAAATTGGCTCCTACCTGGACCCTAAGCTTGCAAATTCTGAATAATTCTATTTAGGCAGGCCTTTCTTTAGTGAGAACGTGACATGACTGTGGGGGGAGCTTTGCCACTTAAACGATCTTGATGGGGGTGGGGATAAGTGCTTTCTCCTGGGATGTTGCCCAAGCCAATCCGAGAGAGGGGTACAGAAAACTGGCAAATGTTACGTCTCCATTTCCCAGGGCCTAGTTAGAGAAATGCCTTCTGCTGGGAGTGATAATTTGGGGAAATTCCTCACCAGCAACAAGTGAGACAGATGGGAGTGAAACAGCAAGCACAGATCTGAGAGAGCTGGGCAAAGTGCACAACAGACAGACGTGCCTTCCCATGCTAATCCCTGCGTCCTGCCAGATCATCACATGTGTGGACACAGAGGAGCCAGGTGGCCATGGGAGGTGTTCTCCCAGAGCAGGGTTTACAGTTTTCCTGGGGCTGTGAGGGAAAACATCTGGGACAGTAAGAGAGTTCTTTGCAGTATACACAGAATCCTTTTCTTCTAAAGAAAAAATTGACATTTATGGGTTTTTTTCCTGATTATAAATGTAAGAATGGCTCATAGAGAAAACTGCACAAGTTGCTGAAAAGCAGAAAGAAGATTATAAAGAACACCCATTATATCTCTATCCAAGGATAGTAACTATTAAAATTTTAGTGAATTTCTTTCCAGCATTTTACATGCATAGGTATTCATCACGGTTGAGAGCATACTATATGTATAATTTCATATTCTGTTCTTTTCCTCTTAATATCATGACATAGGAATTGCCCTACGTTATTAAAATTCTCTGTAAATATTCTTCTTAGTGGCTGCATGTTTTATCCGATGATGAAATCTATTTACTCTAAATCCTAAAGTTATTCATTCATTTAAGAAATAGTCACTAAATTTTTTTATTTTTTCACTTAAGAGCCCAATGCTGAATGTGTTTTAATTTCCTAACCCATCTGCTAGTTGTTGGCCACTCAATCCCTTTCTTATTTCATAGCTTTCTTTTTTTTTTTTTTTTGAGGATCTAGGCCAGACGTGAAAATAGGGAGTCAGAGTTAAGAAGAAGGTTGAAAAAATAATGGGAGAAGAATTTAGGCTGAATGAATGAGACGAGGGAGAGGATCCAGTGAAAGCTGCTCTCCCACCACTAAGGCATCCAAGGATATTTCCTGCAAAATCAGGAGTTGTTCATGGGCAAAGAAATCTTTGTGGCGCTGACATCATATAACTTAATGATGGTGATTCAGTAACTTCTCCACCATTTCTGGAATTGGCCAAATGCCTTCCTCACTCTTGGGTGCTGACTAGATGTGGCCCACCCCTGGCCAGCACCACCGGTGCTAGCGGCTGTTGGGTTAGGAAAGGGAAGTGCCGACTCAGAGGGAAATGTGAGGCACCTTTTTCAGCAGGGTGAGTGGAGCTATTTTAGCCCCTGCGAAAAGTCTTAAGGGTGGACTCAAGTGGGGATGAATATGTAGTCTATTTCCAGAACCATCCCCATAGGATAGACCCTTGTGGAGCATCCATCCCCTTCCTCATGTTCTCCCCTCTTTGACTGAAGTGCAGGGGCAACAGCTACACCTATGCTAAAATACCTTCTCTTGCCTCTGTAGAGTTCTCAGTAAAACACCTAAGCCATTCCTGTGCTTGTTTAGAGTACCCATACCTTATGCTTTCCTTTGCTGTGCAAAGCTTTTAAGTTTCATTAGGTCCCATTTGTTTATCCTTGTTTTTATTTTCATTAGTCTAGGAGGTGGATCAGAAAAGATCTTGCTGCGATTTATGTCAGAGAGTGTTCTGCCTATGTTTTCCCCTAAGAGTTTTATAGTATCCGGTCTTAACATTTAGGTCTTTAATTCATTTTGAGTTTATTTTTGTGTATGGTGTTAGAGAATGTTCTAATTTCATTCTTTTACATAAAAATATGGAACGCTTCATGAATTTGCATGTCATCCTCGTGCAGGGGCCGTACTAATCTCTGTAGTTCCAATTTTAGTATACATGCTGCCGTAGCAAGCATTGGAGTGCTCATACTATGTTCTGGTCTTTCCCTGTCCTTGGCATTCAGCTATAGCTGACCTGTAGAAGTTCAATTTGTCAAAGACTCTACCATGCAATCTTTATAGGTACAGTGTTATCCTAAGAAGGGCAGTTATCTGATAAATAACTCCCAGAAGAAACACTCAGATATCCTGAAGGATAAATGGAAGCATGTGACACAACATGAAGCTTACAGGAGAGTATCTGATATTGAAAGTAGTTGGATTACACATGTACCTTGTGTTGCAATACGTATTTCCCTGAGAATCTGGAGAAAATCAAGAGGTATGAGAGGTAAGGGCACAGGCTTTGAAGTCTGTGCCTGCGTTTGAATTTGCCTCTGTCAGTCACTAGGCAGCTGTTTGACGTTGGGCAATTTATTTAACCTCCCCAAGGCTTAATTTCTTCATCTACATGAGATTTGAGATTATTTTAAGAATACCTCCTCAGGACTTCCCTGGTGGCGCAGTGGCTAAGAATCTGCCTGCCAATGCAGGGGACACATCCCTGGTCTGGGAAGATCCCACGTGCCCGGAGCAACTAAGCCCGTGCGCCACAAATACTGAGCTTGCGCTCTACAGCCCATGAGCCACAACTACTGAGCCCACGTGCTGCAACTACTGAAGCCCGTGCGCCTACAGCCCGTGCTCCGCAACAAGAGAAACCACAGCAATAAGAAGCCCGCGCACCGCAACGAAGTGTAGCCCCCCTCGCTGCAACTAGAGGAAGCCTGCGCACAGCAGCGAAGACTCAACGCAGCCAAAAATCAATCAATCAATAAATAAAATTTAAAAATAAATGAATAAATTAAATTTGTCCTTATTTAAAAAAAAAGAATACTTCCTCATAGATGAGTGAATAAGATAACATACATGAAGCTCTTAATCTGGCACATTTAAGCACTCAGTAAATAGTAGCTATTATTAAGTAGAGTGGAAGTTATTTTCAAATTAATTCAGTCAACAAATATTAATTGAGCACTGTCAGGGGCAGGGCTGTATGATAGTCCCCCTCCGCTTATACTTTAGCTTTCAGGTGAACTGAGTTTTTCTCTGTGGGTTCATTAATATTAAAATGATAACTTTATCTTTTTCGAAACAGCAGATTTGTTACATTATCTACTAAGTCCTAAGCAAGTCTCAGAGGCTCCTCCAAAAATAGGAATATTGGTGGTAATGTCTCTTACAAGCCCATTGTTTAATTTTTGATGTGAGCGGTAGTTACTGTTTATTTTTCTGCTCTAAAAGAGAAATTTCCTTAGCTTTCCTTAAGAGAAATCACTTAGCTTTGAGGTTAATTTTTGTAACTTTTTAAAGATAAAAGGGTGTGTTTAACCCCAGAGTCCTATGCTATATATTTAAAGAAGTATTTCCCCTTTGCATTTTTAAACAACTATTAATTTGGCCTCACTTGAAAGAGTGCTGTTGGTTCCTATAAACAGGCATCAGTTCCGCTCTAAATAAAGGTATTTTAATTTTTATCTGTCCTAAGACTGAGGTGACCCAAAGATGACGTACAAATGGCCAATACGCACATGTAAAGATGATCAACATCATTAGTCACTGGGGCAATGCAAATTAAAACCACAGTGAGACACCATGTCACACCCACTAGGATGGATATGATCAAAAACAATGGACTTACAAGTGTCGATGAGGATGTGAAGAAACTGGAACCCTCACACATTGCTGGTGGGAATGTAAAACTCGTACAGCCACTTTGGAAAACCGTTTGCCAGTTCCTCAGAATGTTAACCATGGAGTTAACATATGATACAGTGATTCGACTCCTAGATATACATCCATGATCAATGAAAAATACATTCACAAAAAAACTTGTACGTAAATGTTCATAAAAGCATTATTCATAATAGCCCAAAATGAAAACTATACACGTCCATCAACTGATGAATAGATAAATATAATGTGGTACTGAACCAACTTTAGCCACTGGGGACAGACACCAAAAACAACGGGAACTACGAACCTGCAGCCTGCAAAAAGGAGACCCCAAACACAGTAAGATAAGCAAAATGAGAAGACAGAAAAACACACAGCAGATGAAGGAGCAAGATAAAAACCCACCAGACCTAACAAATGAAGAGGAAATAGGCAGTCTACCTGAAAAAGAATTCAGAGTAATGATAGTAAAGATGATCCAAAATATTGGAAATAGAATAGACAAAATGCAAGAAACATTTAACAAGGACCTAGAAGAACTAAAGATGAAACAAGCAACGATGAACAATACAATAAATGAAATTAAAAATACTCTAGATGGGATCAATAGCAGAATAACTGAGGCAGAAGAATGGATAAATGACCTGGAAGATAAAATAGTGGAAATAACTGCTGCAGAGAAGAATAAAGAAAAAAGAATGAAAAGAACTGAGGACAGTCTCAGAGACATCTGGGACAACATTAAACACAGCAACATTCGAATTATAGGGGTTCCAGAAGAAGAAGAGAAAAAGAAAGGGACTGAGAAAATATTTGAAGAAATTATAGTTGAAAACTTCCCTAATATGGGAAAGGAAATAGTTAATCAAGTCCAGGAAGCACAGAGTGTCCCATACAGGATAAATCCAAGGAGAAATACACCAAGACACATATTAATCAAACTGTCAAAAATTAAATACAAAGGAAAAATATTAAAAGCAGCAAGGGAAAAACAACAAATAACACACAAGGGAATCCCCATAAGGTTAACAGCTGATCTTTCAGCAGAAACTCTGCAAGCCAGAAGGGACTGGCAGGATATATTTAAAGTGATGAAGGAGAAAAACCTGCAACCAAGATTACTCTACCCAGCAAGGATCTCATTCAGATTTGATGGAGAAATTAAAACCTTTACAGACAAGCAAAAGCTGAGAGAGTTCAGCACCACCAAACCAGCTTTACAACAAATGCTAAAGGAACTTCTCTAGGCAAGAAACACAAGAGAAGGAAAAGACCTACAATAACGAACCCAAAACAATTAAGAAAATGGGAATAGGAACATACATATCGATAATTACCTTAAATGTAAATGGACTAAATGCTCCCACCAAAAGACAAGATTGGCTGAATGGATACAAAAACAAGACCCATGTATATGCTGTCTACAAGAGACCCACTTCAGACCTAGAGACACATACAGACTGAAAGTAAGGGGTTGGAAAAAGATATTCCATGCAAATGGAAACCAAAAGACAGCTGGAGTAGCAATTCTCATATCAGACAAAATAGACTTTTTTTTTTTTTTTTTTTGCGGTACATGGGCCTCTCACTGTTGTGGCCTCTCCCGTTGCGGAGCAACAGGCTCTGGACACGCAGCCTCAGTGGCCATGGCTCATGGGCGCAGCCGCTCTGCGGCATGTGGGATCCTCCCAGACCGGGGCACGAACCTGTGTCTCCTACATCGGCAGGCGGACTCTCAACCACTGCGCCACCAGGGAAGCCCCCAAATAGACTTTTAAATAAAGACTATTAGAAGAGACAAAGAAGGACACTACATAATGATCAAGGGATCGATCCAAGAAGAACATATAACAATTGTAAATATTTATGCAACCAACATAGGAGCACCTCAATACATAGGGCAAATACTAAAAGCCATAAAAGGGGAAATTGACAGTAACACATTCATAGTAGGGGACTTTAACACCCCACTTTCACCAATGGACAGATCATCCAAAATGAAAATAAATAAGGAAACACAAGCTTTAAATGATACATTAAACAAGATGTACTTAATTGATATTTATAGGACATTCCATCCAAAAACAACAGAATACACTTTCTTCTCAAGTGTTCATGGAACATTCTCCAGGATAGCTCATATCTTGGGTCACAAATCAAGCCTTGGTAAATTTAAGAAAATTGAAATTGCATCAAGTATCTTTTTCGACCACAATGCTATGAGACAATTACAGGAAAAGATCTGTAAAAAATACAAACACATGGAGGCTAAACAATACACTACTTAATAACGAAGTGATCACTGAAGAAATCAAAGAGGAAATAAAAAATACCAAAAAACAAATGACAATGGAGACATGATGACCCAAAACCTATGGGATGCAGCAAAAGCTGTTCTAAGAGGGAAGTTTATAGCAATACCATCCTACCTTAAGAAACAGGAAACATCTCGAATAAACAACCTAACCTTGCACCTAACATAATTAGAGAGAGAAGAACAAAAAAAAACCCAAAGTCAGCAGAAGGAAAGAAATCATAAAAATCAGATCAGAAACAAATGAGAAAGAAATGAAGGAAACGATAGCAAATATCAATAAAACTAAAAGATGGTTCTTTGAGAAGATAAACAAAATTGATAAACCATTAGCCAGACTCATCAAGAAAAAAAGGGAGAAGACTCAAATTAATAGAATTAGAAATGAAAAAGGAGAAGTAACAACTGACACTGAAGAAATACAAAAGATCATGAGAGATTACTACAAGCAACTCTATTCCAACAAAATGGACAACCTGGAAGAAATGGACAAATTCTTAGAAATGCACAACTTGCCAAGACTGAATCAGGAAGAAATAGAAAATATGAACAGACCAATCACAAGCACTGAAATTGAAACTGTGATTAAAAATCTTCCAACAGACAAAAGCCCAGGACCAGATGGCTTCACAGGCGAATTCTATCAAACATTTAGAGAAGAGCTAACACCTATCCTTCTCAAACTCTTCCAAAATATAGCAGAGGGAGGAACACTCCCAAACTCATTCTACGAGGCCACCATCACCCTGATACCAAAACCAGCCAAGGATGTCACAAAGTAAAAAAACTACAGGCCAATATCACTGATGAACATAGATGCAAAAATCCTCCACAAAATACTAGCAAACAGAATCCAACAGCACATTAAAAGGATCATACACCATGATCAAGTGGGGTTTATTCCAGGAATGCAGGGATTCTTCAATATACGTAAATCAATCAACGTGATACACCTTATTAACAAATTGAAGGAGAAAAACCATATGATCATCTCAATAGATGCACAGAAAGCTTTTGACAAAATTCAGCACCCATTTATGATAAAAACCCTGCAGAAAGTAGGCATAGGGGGAACTTTCCTCAACATAGTAAAGGCCATATATGACAAACCCACAGCCAACATCGTCCTCAATGGTGAAAAACTGAAAGCATTTCCACTAAGACCAGGAACAAGACAAGGTTGCCCACTCTCACCGCTCTTATTCAACATAGTTTTGGAAGTTTTAGCCACAGCAATCAGAGAAGAAAAGGAAATAAAAGGAATTCAAATCAGAAAAGAAGAAATAAAGCTGTCACTGTTTGCAGATGACATGATACTATACATAGAGAATCCTAAAGATGCTACCAGAAAACTACTAGAGCTAATCAATGAATTTGGTAAAGTAGCAGGATACAAAATTAATGCACAGAAATCTCTGGCATTCCTATACACTAATGATGAAAAATCTGAAAGTGAAATCAAGAAAACACTCCCATTTACCACTGCAGCAAAAAGAATAAAATATCTAGGAATAAACCTACCTAAGGAGACAAAAGACCTGTATGCAGAAAATTATAAGACACTGATGAAAGAAATTAAAGATGATACAAATAGATGGAGAGATATACCATGTTCTTGGATTGGAAGAATCAACATTGTGAAAATGACTCTACTACCCAAAGCAATATACAGATTCAATGCAATCCCTTACAAACTACCACTGGCATTTTTCACAGAACTAGAACAAAAAATTTCACAATTTGTATGGAAACACAAAAGACCCCGAATAGCCAAAGCAATCTTGAGAACGAAAAATGGAGCTGGAGGAATCAGGCTCCCTGACTTCAGACTATACTACAAAGCTACAGTAATCAAGACAGTATGGTACTGGCACAAAAACAGAAAGATAGATCAATGGAACAAGATAGAAAGCCCAGAGATAAACCCACGCACATATGGTCACCTTATCTTTGATAAAGGAGGCAGGAATGTACGGTGGAGAAAGGACAGCCTGTTCAATAAGTGGTGCTGGGAAAACTGGACAGGTACATGTAAAAGTATGAGATTAGATCACTCCCTAACACCATACACAAAAATAAGCTCAAAATGGATTAAAGACCTAAATGTAAGGCGAGAAACTATCAAACTCTTAGAGGAAAACATAGGCAGCGCACTCTATGACATAAATCACAGCAAGATCCTTTTTGACCCACCTCCTAGAGAAATGGAAATAAAAACAAAAAAAAACAAATGGGACCCAATGAAACTTAAAAGCTTTTGCACAGCAAAGGAAACCATAAACAAGATCAAAAGACAACCCTCAGGGCTTCCCTGGTGGCGCAGTGGTTGAGAGTCCGCCTGCTCATGCAGGGGACATGGGTTCGTGTCCCGGTCCGGGAAGATCCCACATGCTGCGGAGCGGCTGGGCCCGTGAACCATGGCCACTGAGCCTGCACGTCCAGAGCCTGTGCTCCACAACTGGAGAGGCCACAACAGTGAGAGGCCCGTGTACCGCAAAAAAAAAAAAAAAAAAAAAAAAAAGACAACCCTCAGAATGGGAGAAAATATTTGCAAATGAAGCAACTGACAAAGGATTAATCTCCAAAATTTATAAGCAGCTCATGCAGCTCAATATGAAAAAAACAAACAACCCAATCCAAAAATGGACAGAAGACCTAAATAGACATTTCTCCAAAGATGATATACAGACTGCCAACAAACACATGAAAGAATGCTCAACATCGTTAATCATTAGAGAAATGCAAATCAAAACTACAATGAGATATCATCTCACACCTTTCAGAATGGCCATGATCAAAAAATCTACAAACAATAAATGCTGGAGAGGGTGTGGAGAAAAGGGAACCCTCTTGCACTGCTGGTGGGAATGTGAATTGATACAGCCACTATGGAGAACAGTATGGAGGTTCCTTAAAAAACTACAAATAGAACTACCATATGACCCAGTAATCCCACTACTGGGCATATACCCTGAGAAAACCATAATTCAAAAAGAGTCATGTACCAAAATGTTCATTGCAGCTCTATTTACAATAGCCCGGAGATGGAGACAACCTAAGTGTCCATCAACGGATGAATGGATAAAGAAGATGTGGCACATGTATTCAATGGAATATTACTCAGCCATTAAAAGAAACGAAATTGAGCTATTTGTAATGAGGTGGATGGACCTAGAGTCTGTCCTACAGAGTGAAGTAAGTCAGAAAGAGAAAGACAAATACTGTATGCTAACACATATATATGGAATTTAAGGGAAAAAATGTCATGAATAACCTAGGGGTAAGACAGGAATAGACACAGACCTACTAGAGAACGGACTTGAGGATATGGGGAGGGGGAAGGGTGAGCTGTGACAGGGCGAGAGAGAGTCATGGACATATATACACTACCAAACGTAAGGTAGATAGCTAGTGGGAAGCAGCCGCATAGCACAGGGAGATCAGCTTGGTGCTTTGTAACGCCCTGGAGGGGTGGGATAGGGAGGGTGGGAGGGAGTGAGTTGCAAGAGGGAAGAGATATGGGAACATATGTATATGTATAACTGATTCACTTTGTTATAAAGCAGAAACTAACACATCATTGTAAAGCAATTGTACTCTAATAAAGGTGTAGAAAAAGAAAAGAACCCATCTGAAAAAAAAATGACAGCTCTTAATTACTTATTAAAAATAAGTAATTACATATATTGTAGGCACAGACATGAAATACTCTCTGTCCCCTCTCCTTCTAAAAATATAAATGTAAAACCGAGTTCTCTAGTTTTGCACAAATCTGCAGCAATTAAAACTTTGCACTGTTTGGGAGCTACTTTTCTAACAAATGTATCTTTATCAAATTGAAACAAAATTTAAATACATGAGATAGAAGGGAAAAAAATTCCCTGTAGTCCTCCCTCATTTCTGGCCCACATTTATCTCTATTTTCATGACTGACTTTCTCAAGCCAGGGACACATGGCCGAAGACTATGAAACGACAAGTATTCCGAAGAACACGTAACAGGCTAGTGGGTGGACCACGCAGCACCCCGGGGAGCGGATGACCTGAGTTCCAGACTTGGTCCCCTCCAGGCTCCATCCCGGTGTTGCCCTAAGAAGCCACCTAAACTTGAGGTGGTTTCGTTCACTGCAAAATGAGGGGAGTGGATCAGTGCACAGAGATGAATTTAAACGTGAGACTCTACTCACGCTTTGCATATTTAAATCCATAAATGTAAATTTAAAACCATACATGTATATATCATTACTTGACTCGTCAGAAATCGCGTCCTCCTCCCCGTCCCTGAGACTGGGGGCCTGGTTCGGCGGACCCGGGCGGGGCTGGCGGAGCTCGGCAGAAACCAGTGGGCGGACTGACAAGCTAACAGAGGGCCAGCCCGGGGGACTTGACCCCGCGTCCCCCGCTCTCCCTGCCGTTCCTAACTCCCGAGCGGCCCCGCGCGCAGCAGTGCGCTCCGCGGCCCCGCCACCTGCTCCCGGCAGCCAATGGGGCGCGCGGGAGGAGGGGGGCGCGCAGGAGGAGGAGGTGGGGGCGGCCGGGGCGGGGCGAGGCTACAAAAGGCCGAGCACCGGGACACCCTGCTGCGGGCGCGCTCTCGGGGCACTCGGAAGGAGGTGGCCGAGCGCTGGGCACAGTCGGCTTGTGGACCAGGCGGGCACGAGACGATGCTGCGGGTGCGGTGTCTGCGCGGCGGGAGCCGCGGCGCCGAAGCGGTGCACTACATCGGGTCTCGGGTGCGTGCGCCGCCGCCTCATCGGGCAGCCGCGTGCTCTCTTCCCCCTCTCCTTTCCTGGCTTTCCCCCGCCAGCCTTGCACGACCCTGTCCTTTCTGGGCCCCCTTGGAAGCTCGGCTTCAGGAGCCTTTGCCGGCTGCCGGAAGCTTGGCGGTGTCCCAGGGGAAGGGGGCGTGCGTTGGGGCCACACCCAGTGGGCACAGCTGCGGTGTACGCGCCTCGGGTTGCGTTGGCCGTCAGCGCGGGGGGCGCCGCCCTCTCCAGCCGGAGGGGGCGAGGGCGACAAGCAACACGGCTTAGTGAAAAAGGGCGGCCTTTTGGCGGCTCATCGCTATGGGTGGGCAGAGAGTTGGGCATGCGTGTACCGTGGATGGACGGGAGAAGGGGCGAAGTGGGACTTGGGGACGGAGGGGGAGCGAGCAGGCTCATTCCAAGTGTAACGTGGAGTCCCGAGTCGCGAGAGGAGTTGGAGCGAGTTCGGTCTGTACCCAGATTTCTGCCCGGTCCTGCCCTCCGCTTTCCTGGTATGCAAGCACGCGCCTGCAGCAAACCCTCCCTAGCTCCTGGGACGGGAATAGCCAGGCAGTTTGGCTTCCGCCAGCAACTGGCTTCAGAACAGCTGTCACTCCCTCCTGCTTTTTAGTCTCCACCCTGGCTCCCCTCCTGCCTCCTTCCTAAGGCTTTTAACAGAACCGGATAGAGATTTGTGGGGTTGAGGTTTGCCCAGTGTATGAGGGACTCTCCCTGATCTAGAGTTTATGGGCTCTACATTTTCAAAAGCCTTTTTTGAAGTTCTTAGATCTCCTTCCTAGTTGTTTAAGTTTGTACCTGGGTTAGTTAATCCTTATCTTGCCTGGGGTACTGTGGACCATCTGTAAAATAAGCCTGTGGCACTTGGTCACTCTCTCATAATTGCAGTGCCAAATAATGTGAAGTGTGTGTCCGTGAGGACAAATTGATGGTTTGAAGCTGATTATTCTGAAAGATAAAGTCATTTAAAATGCTTCTATAGTTTCATTTGCGTGGGGCGGGGGGAGAGGATCCTAATACTAGTAACCTTTGGTACTGAAAGGGACAGGAGGCTCCCTCCCACAGCTGGACTTGGCAGGGAGATCCGGAGCCACTTTCTGTGGTTTTCTGGGAAGAAGGGTGACCCATCATCTGCAGAAAACTTGCTTAAGGCCTGATTGCAGAAAACCATTCCGAGATATAAATGGGGGTGTATGGTCGTTGGGGACAAAATCTTCTGAGAAGTTTTAAAGAGTTATACCAATTAACATAATACATAAAAAGATAATGTATAAATAAACACAAAAGTAAAATCTGTAACCCCACTACCCACCTATCCACTAACATCTCGGTTTACATTCTCCTAAAAGATTTTAAATGCCTGGCTGTGTTATCCTGGGTTTTCATCCTACCTCTACTTCCCCCTCCCCCAAGTACTGTGCAGGACCACACAATAATCTTTTCTTTGTTCTTGGAAGCTTGGAAGAACTGTAACGGGATGGGTGCAGCGAACTTTCCAGAGCACCCAGGCAGCTACGGCTTCCTCCCGGAACTCCTGTGCAGCTGACGACAAGGCCACTGATCCTCTGCCCAAGGACTGCCCTGTCTCCTCTTACAACGAATGGGACCCCTTAGAGGAAGTGATAGTGGGCAGAGCAGAAAATGCCTGTGTTCCACCATTCACTGTGGAGGTGAAGGTAAAGCCAGGGTTTCTCATGTCTGAGCGGGTTCATTCCTCATGGTCTGCAGTCTGGCTTCTGCTCCCACTCTCCTCTGTAACTGTGTTCACTTTAGCTTACCCAAGACTACCCAGATCCAGTGGCTGATGATATCTAACTTGGCATCTCTGCAGTATTTGACACTATCTACACCAATGATTACTCCCTCCTTCAGGTTTGGGGAGACCGTTGCGGGGGGTGGGGGGATATTAGTTCTTTCCCTATTCCTCACATCTTCTTCCTTTACGGTCTGTAATGTTGGGCTGAACAGAATTTCACTGTAGCTGTTCTCATAGCTTCCTCCCACCCCTCCACTCTGGTCCAGATCTCTCTCCTGAATTCTGTCCATATGAACACGTTAAACTCCTTGTTGGATATTGCCACTGGACCTCAAACATGGCACATTTGAGTTCAGCTGCCAGCCACTCTGCAAAACTGGGACGTTCTTCATTCCTTCCTTTCAGTTTTGGGCATTCCTATTTATTCAAGCTAAAACTTTTATTTATTTCTCCTTCAGTCACATCCTCCACATCCATTCTCCAAGATCGAACAAGTCTTTTATCAAAATGAACCTCACCTCCATCCCTCTGCTACTGCCTTAGGTCAGGATCTCATCTACTGCCTGGACTATTGCAGTGAACTCCTAACTGGTCTCCCCTATTTGCTGCACTCTCTAAACCACCTCTAGCTTCTATCAGAGTTAATTTTTTTTTTATAAATTTACTTATTTATTTATTTTTCGGTGCATTGGGTCTTCATTGCTACATGTGGGCTTTCTCTAGTTGCGGTGAGCAGGGGCTACTCTTCGCTGCGGTGCGTGGGCTTCTCACTGCGATGGTTTCTCCTGTTGCGGAGCACGGGCTCTAGGCACGCAGGCTTCAGTAGTTGCGGCACGTGGGCTCAGGGCTCCAGAGTTATTAGCACAAAAGAACTTGTTTTCCATTTGGAGAGGTATGATGTTTATTACGTAGAAATGAAGACTAATACTAAGTATCTTATGGCAACTAGCTGTCAAGGCAGTTGAATTCAAATACCAGGAGAGCTAAGGGAAAAGCAATGACCAAATGCTGAATAGTTAGGAAGTCTTCTTCCTAAACGAAGAAAATAATTCTTGAGTTAGACCTTGAAGAGAAGGTAATAGAAAAAGTCATAACTTATTCTAGTTGTTCTGAAACTACCTTTGGTTTTGAAATTTGATGAACAGATTAATTTATGTATCATCCACATGTTTTAAAAAGGCACGATCTTTTTAAAGTCTTTTGTTTTTTAGTAAGTTTATTTTATTCATTTATTTTTGGCTGTGTTGAGTCTTCGTTGCTGGGCGCGGGCTTCTTCTAGTTGTGGTGAACAGGGGCCGCTCTTCATTATGGTGCGCAGGCCTCCCATTGCGGTGGCCTCTCCTGCTGTGGAGCACGGGCCCTAGGCGCGTGGGCTTCAGTAGTTGTGGCTCGCGGGCTCTAGAGGGCAGGCTCAGCAGTTGTGGCGCACAGGCTTAGCTGCTCCGTGGCATGTAGGATCTTCCCAGACCAGGGCTCAAACCCGTGTCCCCTGCATTGGCAGGCGGATTCTTAACCACTGCGCCACCAGGGAAGCCCTGAAGTCTTTTCTTGAAAGGAAGTCCCATCCCCTAACCATTTTAATTGGGTGGAATTAAATTTCAAATTCAAGCAATAATTTATCCTTCTATTTGTCTTTAGAATAATTGACTTTTATATCATGTGATCTTATGGAATCAGAATTCTAAGACATTATTTTGAGTTCTTTGTCACTTGATTTATGATTTTAGATTTTGAAATTTCATGGACTTTTGGAAGGTGTGCCAGGCTGAAGTCAGGAGATCAGGATTGAATTAGGTATTTGATAAAAGCTTATTAGCTAATCTCAGTTAATCAGCTATTTGACCTTGTGATCTTGATTCCACAAATTTCTGGGCCTCACTAAAATGAAGATATTAAGAGGGTTGCTATCTACCTAATGAGATTAAATAGGAAGGTAAAAGGTTACATGTTATTTATTTTTAAAGGACAAAACTACAACTCATTATAGTTGTATGGATGCAATTTGCCAAGTCTGTTGAGGGTATAATAATTGTAGATAATAGTAGCTTTAGCGGTATTGATTTCATTCATTTGTCTGGTTATTTCTGCTTTATGACATATAAGAAACTAGGTATCGAGGGAGAGGAAATTAAATCTAAGACATGCATGGCCAACTAGAAGGTCTTACCTTCTAGTTGGAGAAAAATGACACAGACATATTAATCAGTTTGGGACCAATGAAATATAAAATAGTGTAGTAAACCATTTATAGGCAGTTAGAGCATAAGATATGTTGGAAGATGTAAGTGCTAGAAAAATTTTATGGGAATGAGGAACATAGTCATCAGGAAGCACAATTTTTGAAAGCTTTGTGGCTTTTTATTCTGCAAACATGGTGAATACTTTCCATCAAATATGTGCTTTTTGTTTTGCTTTTGTCTTTTTTTTCTAAAGCCCTTGATAAAAGGACCTTTTAAAAATACAAAGTCGAGTGGGATGAATTGGGAGATTGGGATTGACATATACACACTATTATGTATAAAATAGATAACTAATGAGAACCTACTGTACAGCACAGGGAATTCTACTCAGTGCTCCGTGGTGACCTAAATGTGAAGGAAATCCAAAAAAGAGGGGATATGTGTATACGTATAGCTGATTCACTTTGCTGTACAGCAGAAACTAACCCAACATTGTAAAGCAACTATACTCCAATAAAAATTAATAAAAAAAATACAAAGTCGATTAACGTTAATGTAATACCAGTTTGCAGCTGGATAAATAATGTTTCTATTGAGATTTCCTAGCCTTCCAAAGACAGTATTTAAAATTCACTTGGCAAACACCTCTAAAGGATTTTAGGCTCTGAAAGACTATCAGGTTTCTAGGAGTGCAGCCACATGTCTGCAAAAGATTATTAAAAACATCCCATGCTAAGCATTTAATATAGTGTTTTTTTATCTTGCAGACACTTGGTAAATGATTGCTAACTTACTTAGCAGGGTTGTAAAGGAAGTGTAAATAATTTCCAACTATCTCTTGGAAAATGTAGTCTGGCCTGATCACTCAGACTTTGTCCAACCTTAGCCAGAGTATGAACTATACAAGAGAATTCACACTTGTTCAAACAACTTTTTTCTCCCAGGGAAGTTTATATTTATCAAGCAAGCTTCACTCTGCACAAACAGTCACATGGGATACTTTGGAATGTGTCCAGCAAGAAAACATGGCTGTGCAGCAGAAACTATTTCACCCAGTGTTAAATTTTCAAAGACTTCTTGTCCCCTCGTGGACTGTTAGAGATGTGCCTGGCATGAGAAGGAGGAAGTGGTGAATGGATGAGTAGTACCAGGATGTGTCTGAGAGGAATATAAAGAGTCATTATTATCCTCTCCTCTGGTTGCTACTGCAGGACCTCCTAGGAGTAGAAAACAGTAGAGTGCTCTTGTTTTGTTCTGTTTTTTAAAAGAGTGGATTGATCTTAACAAGCAATCAAATTTTTAATTCTGATAACATTTTTCATGGGCCAGAAATTGAGCTTATTGTTTACCTATAGATCTTCAAAAGTAAAGCAACTAACTGATCATTTAGACAGGGTTTGGCAAGGTTTTTCTTTACAGGGCCAGATAATTAATGTTTCAGGCTTTGCAGACCATAGGTCTCTGTCACAACTACTCCACTCTCAACTCTGCCACTGTAGTGCAAAACCACCACAGGCCATATGTAAATGAGTATTTCTGTGTTCCATAAAACTTATTTGCATAAACAGGCAGCAGTCCAGATTTGACCCATGGACTTTAGTTTGCCAGCCCCTGTTTTAGAGCTTCACTGGCATCTCCCTGTTTGCTGAAGACCTGTTTTTCAGATTCTTATTCCCTCCCCAGCAGGCTCAGCTCCAGCCTAATTGATGTGAACCTAGGTACTGAACTAACAAGAGGCAGGTCTGCTTCCATATGTTTGATATTTATCAGGCTGAGGTGAAAGTGGAAGTAGAGACATATAATCTGGAAGAGACATGGTCTTTGACGTTAAAGAGCTAGACATCTAGATAGTCTGTCTCATTACCCAGTTTCCCCTTCTTTATGGCACTTACCACTGTCTGAAGTTATCTGATTTGTAATAATGGAAACCTCATCGGACATGATTAGGACTAGTGGTTGGTTAATCAATGATATAAGGAAACACTTTAAAAACACCTGCTTTAACACAGACCTACTAGAGAATGGACTTGAGGATACGGGGAGGGGGAAGCGTAAGCTGGGACAAAGTGAGAGAGTGGCATGGGCATATATACACTACCAAACGTAAAATAGATAGCTAGGGGGAAGCAGCGCATAGCACAGGGAGATCAGCTCGGTGCTTTGTGACCACCTAGAGGGGTGGGATAGGGAGGGTGGGAGGGAGGGAGACGCAAGAGGGAAGAGATATGGGGACATATGTATATGTATAACTGATTCACTTTGTTATAAAGCAGAAACTGACACACCATTGTAAAGCAATTATACTCCAATAAAGATGTTAAAAATAAGAATAAAATAAAAATACCTGCTTTAAACATTTTTTAAAAACTTAAAACATATAAATGTACGTTGCTTTGCCAATCTTTTGATGAAGGTCCAAGGCTTTTTCTTAGCATTTGGATCTTCTGATTGGAATTCTGCTTTGTGTGTCTTAATAAATTATATCCATGTGTGTCTCCTACATTTCCCAATGTATTTTTTAATTTGACTGAGAACCTTGCACATGGAAAACAATCTGAATGAAGAATCCTTCCAGACTGTTCCACTTTTGAAAACCAGTATTTTATAGTTGTTGTACCTACCCTAATTCAATAGTAATTTTTAGCAAATTGATTGAGCCTTTTTAAAGCATTCAACCGCTTTCCATTCAGTTGTCTTTTAAAATGCGTATAACCCTTGGACACTTCCTAAATGTTAAGATTTGTTTTTCAGCTACTTAAAAATTTGGGGATTTGCTTATCAAATCACTTCTTTTTTTTTTTTTTTTTTTTGCGGTACGCGGGCCTCTCACTGTTGTGGCCTCTCCCATTGCGGAGCACAGGCTCCGGACGTGCAGGCTCAGCGGCCATGGCTCACGGGCCCAGCCGCTCCACGGCATATGGGATCTTCCTGGACCGGGGCACGAACCCGTGTCCCCTGCATCGGCAGGCAGACTCTCAACCACTGCGCCACCAGGGAAGCCCTCAAATCACTTCTTTTTATGGTGAAAGGACCTGAAGCACTATGAAAGCTTAGATGGATTGGGAGAAGAGAGGTTGGTGGGCAGAGACACTTTGGCAGGGAAGTGTAGGCAGCACTAAAGGTAGACTTGCACCGCTGCACAGGTTTGCCAAGTGGTGATTCTGTTGAATGAGAAAATAATCAATAATGGCTTTTTAAGAGAAACAAAGCATAGTTGAGAGAATGTCCCTAACCTTTAAGGGAGCAGTGTCCTATTTTCCTACAAAGTATCTTGAAGTGTTTTTTAGACAGAATTCTGGGATGCCTGGGTAGCCCACGGTTTTATCTTCGTATAGGTGTGCTTTTATTAAGCTGTTTTGTTTGTTCTCTTATTTGATTTCATTGAGACTGTCTAATGGGAGCGTCCATGTCCTATTTTGTCTATGAAGCATGTAAAAAGTGGCCCAAGAGCGTTCCAAGCCCATATGAGGGCAGACATGCTGTGTGTGGTAAGGCATGAGATCTCAGGCAGAAGGAACAAAAGGTCTCAAAACATCCAGAGAATTTAGAGATCTTCATTCAACAAATATTGAGTGTCTTCCCAGAGTCAGTGTGCTTGGTTCTGGGGATGAACACTGCACCAGATGTGGTCTCAGTCTCAATTCCAGTAAGTTATACAAGTAATTGTTCACAACCTATGAACCTATCTTGAGCTGTAATTTTTTCCTGTAAGTATTTCACTTACTTTCTTCTGGTTCTAGGCCAACACATATGAAAAGTACTGGACTTTTTACCAAAAGTATGGGGGCCATCATTTTCCCAAAGATCATTTGAAAAAGGCTGTTGCCGAAATTGAAGAAATGTGCAATATTTTAAAAATGGAAGGAGTGACAGTGAGGAGGCCTGACACCATTGACTGGTCCTTGAAGTATAAAACTCCTGATTTTGAGTCTACGGGTAAGTGATACTGGATACTTTAACTGCTAGAGTCTTAATTTTTTAATTTCTCTCAATCTGTAAGGAGAAAGCTCTGATTATTTCTCAGAGATCCCTTTGTTTTAATAATCCTTCAAAACTTTAAAGATTATTTAGGAACAGTTTGGTTCTTTTTGGTAAGACTTAGAGGTACACATTTTAAACTCTATTGTAAATCTAGAATTTCCTTGAAAGAAGCAGTTTTTCTAAACTTCATGAGCATTTCCTTACATAAGACCAGTGGATTCCATTTACTTTTCCTCAAGAACAGAAATTAAAAGGGGAACAGAAACATTCCCATCTTATTTTTAACTGACACTGCTGCAGGATTGTTTTTGTGCCTGAGTTCAGTGTTGTTTTTTTTTAAAAAATATTTATTTATTTATTTGGTTGTGCTGGGCCTTAGTTGTGGCAGGTGGGCTCCTTAGTTGCAGAGTTTGGTGTGTTCTAATTTACAGTTGTATAAGTGATCCTTGGCCCAATTTTCATCTTGTGGTACTGATATTCCCTGAAAAACTCTGTTAGGAGTTACAAAAGGTGAAAACTTGGTGGTTCAAGATGTCTTTGACCAAGAGATGCTTCTTTTTCTCTTTTCTTTTTTTTTTTTTTTCTATTTGGCCTGGCTTCATCATCCCCACACAGAATTCATGTTAACAGTCTAGGATGTATCATTTAATATTTTTTCATTTGCGTAAAATTATGTACATATACACGTATAGGTTTTCTGTAATTTTTATTTTTTACCAAAGAATGAAATCACATGATATAGACTCTTCTGTCTTGGAAATTAGCATCACTGAAGTTGCTCTGGAACTTTCTGGCCTGACAGGTTTATATGGTGCGATGCCTCGAGACATCCTGATAGTTGTGGGAAATGAGATTATCGAGGCTCCCATGGCCTGGCGCGCTCGCTTCTTTGAGTACCGCGCGTACAGAGCAATTATCAAAGACTACTTCCGCCGCGGGGCCAAGTGGACAACAGCTCCTAAGCCCACAATGGCTGATGAGCTTTATGACCAGGTAAGTCCCCAGTTATGGGAGAGCTTATCAGTAACTTTTCTAAATAATCCACAGAGACTGAGAGATTCTCTGATACCTTGTATTTATTATGTATTTCAGAAGCTGAGATGACCTACTTTTCGAAAACTGATTGTTTTATGATGAAAATAACAGTAAATGATAAGTTATAATAACAGTAATAATAATAGCTAACACTTATTGGTGTTTACCATGTGCCAGATCTTGAACTAAGTACTTTATTAGTTTATTTTTCACAACAACCTCATGAGGGAGTAGTTTCATTCCATTACAGGGAGGAAAACTGGTCTAAAGGCGCACAGCTATTCATTGGTGGAGACAGAACAGTCGCTAGGCTGAACTCCAGCCTCTTCTAGAAAAAGAATTTGGTCTGTAGGCCGTATTCACAGTAAAAGGAAGTGTATGTCTCTTACTAGATCACTTACTATTTGATCACTTATAGAAGGAATCAAAAAATGAAAATTTCTTTAAACCCTTTATGGGTTTAAAGACATAAGTAAGTAATGAATCTATTACCCAACCGCATACCCAGTCAAATTTGGTAGCGGATGCATGGCATCGCATTTTATGGTATGAGTTAGGCTCAGGGCCAACCTCCTTTTTCAAAAGAACAGAATGACTTCATCTTGCAGATTTTCAGTACTGTACATAGATACATAAATCATTGGATGGGTCATGGAATATTTTCAGTTTCATTACTGCCTCTGTACCACCTGCTTCCAAGTATCAGGAACTTGTCATGCCTAGTTTTTCATTTTTTTGTTGGTGGTTTGGTTTATTTTGGTTTGCTTAGCATGGGCCTACATCTTCCCATGCCTGTTTCAGTCTAGAACAGGGCCGTAGTATTTCAGGAAATGATGATGTTGAACTAATTTTCTTAGTAATGAAGGCCCTATGAGTCATCTCTTCATGAACCAAGGCACTGTGTGTGTTCATTCCTGTTCCAATTAGGATTACCCCATCCATTCTGTAGAAGACAGACACAAATTGGCTGCTCAGGGAAAATTCGTGACGACTGAGTTCGAGCCGTGCTTTGATGCTGCTGACTTCATTCGAGCTGGAAGAGACATCTTTGCACAGAGAAGCCAGGTGGATAAAGGCTACCTCGGAAACTTCTCACTTTATTATTATATTTTAAATTTCCAAAATTAAAATATTTTCATCCTATTTTTAGTTATCTAAACATAGAACCAAATCTTTATAGGTTTATGTCTCCTTTTCTATTTTCAGGTGACAAACTACATGGGCATTGAATGGATGCGTAAGCATCTCGCTCCAGACTACAGAGTGCATATCATCTCCTTTAAAGACCCCAATCCGATGCACATTGATGCCACCTTCAATATCATTGGGCCCGGTCTCGTGCTTTCCAATCCTGACCGACCATGTCACCAGGTAGGGGAGTTCTTAGGACTCTGGAAAATCAAGAGAGTTTGGCAACTGAAGGAATTGCCACTATTATTTTAAGCACTTCCGTGATTTCCTAATGGTTCTAAACGACAGATTCAGCAATGCTCACATTATTATGATCAAACATTGGACTGCTTATGTTATATTTACTACAGGATGTCCAACACTCAGAAATATACACTGTAGCCGTGATAATTAGTGTAGTGTCATCAGACTCTGACTTTGGCTGCTTGCTGCTGTCAGAGCCTCAAGTTTGTGCGTATGTGTGTGTTTTTATTGAACAGAGTGGTATTATCTCATAACTTGCAGCCGGGGTTCCTCAGCAGATGAATTGCAAACAAGATGATCTCTGCATGTCTGGGGTAACACCACTAGGCAGTGGGTGTCTTCTTCCCTCTCCAGTGGGGCTCCCTTCAGCCAGGCCCACCCTGCAGGGGAGGAGCAGAGCCACTGCACTGCAGCAGGTCTATCCCCCCCTGCAGCCTCCTACTTCTGCCCGCTGCCCCCTACTTCCAGTTGGGCGGTGAGTGATTTTGTGTTATTTGCTGGGCTGCAGTGCGCCATTGCAAAATTCACTATTTTACCATATCACTGTTCATTTCTATTCTATATATTTAGACCAATGACCAAGATTACTTATTCACTTCATTTTAATTTATTTATATATAATTTACATAAATCAATTATATATATTATTAAATATTTATTTAATATAATTTATATACTAAGTGGGTATGTGAACTAGGGATGGTTGGGTTATAATAGGTCACTAGGGACAGTTATGGTTCTTTGGGAGTATATTCCTAACATCTGTCTTTATACCATGGTCACAGACGCAAAGTGACAGACTATGAAGTGGATGGACTATGGGTTTGACATAGTCATATTTTGTTTTCTTACAACTAAGTAAGAGGAAATATTTTCATTTTCTTTAAAGAGAATTTCTCAAGGAAAATATCTTCGGTCTTTTAAAAAATCTCTGAAACCTGTGAAAAGCACAAGAATATTTTTAAAAGCTTTAACATTTCTGTTACTTTTTAATTTTAATCTGGCAATCTGAGGACTTTATGTACATTTTAACTAAGATTCAGACAAAATCATCCAAATGTTTTGAAATTTTAATTTTTAAATTTTGGCAGTTGAGAAGACAGCTTCTCAAAAAGAATTATTAATCATAAGGGCTATCAGAGACCAAGAATGATAAGAATAGTATCTATAGATTTAAGCCTCTTTGGGTTTGGGGGGGTTTTTTTTATTTTGGTCTTGCAGATTGATCTTTTCAAGAAAGCAGGATGGACCATAGTTACTCCTCCAATACCAGTCATCCCAGATGGTATGTTTACTTTTGTATACTCATAGCCTAAAATAATTACTTCAGTGGCCAAGAATCTTTCACCTATAGACAGCAGCCTGCATATTAGCAATTTAGAATATTTCTCTGGTAAGCAGTAAACTGGTGCTTGGCACTACGGGTACTAGAACAAGGCTGGACTTGTGTTCACAACCTCTCCTTCCATAGAAAATGAAAATGAAAAGACAGGAAAAATCAGTACAAAACAATTTGACGGAAAGCAAGAAATGGCTTTTTAAAGACCACAAGGTGAAATTCAAATGTGTAATGAGTATGGATTGATTCATAACATTTACAGATAGTCTTAAGATTAAAATAAATTTTCACAGGGAAACTGAACTATTGAAAGAATTGAGCTGTCACTTGAATATTCTTCACTTCTGAATCCTTGCTTTAACCAAGAATAACAGCAGACATGATTTAACGGTTATTGCTATTTTTAGATCACCCACTCTGGATGTCGTCCAAATGGCTTTCCATGAATGTCTTAATGCTAGATGAAAAGCGTGTTATGGTGGATGCCAACGAAGTCCCGATTCAAAAGATGTTTGAAAAGCTGGGTATGTACCCAGCATAAATGAAACATGTTCATATTCAAAAATATTAAATGAGAAGAAATGACATGCTAGGTCTGATGTATGAGTTATCTAATTAAATTTCTGTTCCTTTTAGAAGTACCAAGTTGTTATTTCGTAGATGGACAATATACTTCTTTTCAACAGTCACAACCTCAAAAGGTTGGAGATGCATCCCAGGCTCCTTAGACACCCCCTGAGCAATAAGTTTATCAGTCTTCTATGACTTATCTAACTTGCTGGTGCCCAAGTGTGGAGAGCTACCCCTTTGCAGATAAGCATATAGATGATTTGGCCCTTCGCCAAATAAGAAATTGTTGGGGTCCTTTAAAAGTAATTTGTCATTACATATTTTAAAGGACGTATAAGGATACAGATATAGAAGTGACTTATCTGTGTGATAAGCACTGTGAACAAAGTAATGAAATACAATAGAGGATGTCAGTAAATCATTTCAGCTTTGAACTAAAAAGCAGAACTGGTTATTGCTTGGGTGGGAATTTGCTTATCGTGGTATTCAAAATTTAGACCAGTTATCCTATACTGAGAAAAGCATTTAAAGAATTTTCATACGGCTGTTATTAGGGTGCAGAAGTGTGTGTTTATCACTATCATTCTACTTGACATATCCTAAGTGTCAAATAAAGCCAGGCAGTACACTTGTTGAAATCAAGTCATGTTTTGATTTATGTCTTATATTTCAGGTGTAGTACTCAGAAGATATTGTTTGCCCCTTTGAAACATCCCTCTTTAATGAAGTATCAGGTTAAAAAGATTAGCCCATTAGTTTTAGATTGAGCCCAGTCTAATGATTTCACCTGTAATGCTATCCCACTTTTTTTTTCGTGGCTTTTGTTAAATAAGCCAGTTGCTTGGGTTCAGTTTCCTGTCCTTTAAGATTTTATTGTTTCTCAACTTAAAATATTATTAAGTACCAAATATCTGATTTATAATTTTGTTTTTAATAAAGTCTTTTTGAACATAGGGAACTTGTTAAAGCAAATTAACTTCTCTCCAGTTCAAGGTTATATGGCTCTGGCCATCTGACTAAGATAGATATGTCTTTCTGTCAGGAAACACATGCTCATGGTTAAAAGCCCACTTCTTATCCCAAGCCCACTCCTGAACCTATGTCCAAACGCTGTTTTTACTCTTCAAAGCCCTGCTCAGTCTTACTTTCTCATGAAAGGCTTTCCAGATGACTCATGCTGCCTTTCTAACTATACCAGTGGGCCCTTTAGCAACTCTGTAGCTTAGCTTTCCTCTCAAAATAATGGATTCCTTGAGAGAGGAGAATAGATTTCCTTTTTAAAACCCCATTATGCCAAACACAACAGATTCTTCCAAAATACCATTGGTTGACTGGGCCATGTACATCATAACCATATTAATACAAATGGTGCTGGATTAAACTGATTGCCTGAGTAGCTTTGATACCTGTATGACCATACAACCCAGATGAGTTCTGTTCCATTGTTTCCTTAAGGTGGCCTGGTCAAGCTAATTGTGTCAGATAAACTCTGCTTATATGTGGGTAGGTAAAGTCAACTTTTCAGGTTGGCTAAATTACACTTTTCTTACTAAATTGACATGGTAAAATTAGAAACAGTCTGACAAAGTAGTTAAAGCATAATTCTAAAAGGCCTTGAAATTTTACTATTTGGATTGTTTCTGAACATTTGTCAGATATATCCACTCATGAAACCTGTTGACTTGTGAATAGTCAATAGAACAAAATAGACTTCAGAGTCTCTGCTGACTTTCTGGTGAAGGTTTTATATTAGCAGTGGAATAGATTAGATGAAATATAATTGACGAACAAAATTGAAAGACTATCCTGGGGTGGACTTAAGGGTTAGAACCACAGTATTCCTACCCATTTTTAGGCTCATTTCTATAGAAGAATCTTCGTGTGAGTCCATCTAACTGGCCACATCTCTCTCTTTCCATGCAGGTATCAGTACCATTAAGGTTAACATTCGTAATGCCAATTCCCTGGGAGGAGGCTTCCACTGCTGGACCTGCGATGTCCGGCGCCGAGGCACCCTACAGTCCTACTTTGATTGACCAGGCCTGCTGGGGCTTGGGGCTTGGCCTCAAATAAAACTAGGAAGCTTAGGGATAAGGTTCATTCTCCTGCTTTAAAAAGTGCATGAACTGTAGTACTTTATACAATCATATCCATAACAGGGGTCTTAAGCCTGGTTTATTTTTATTATTTTTCTTTGATAAAAGGAAGATAACCTGTGCTAGATCTTACTCTCTTCTCCTAAATATTTTGCTGTTTGGCTTCAAGCATAAAAATTTGGTGAATGTCTACCAAAACAAAAATTAGTCATTTGAGTAACTTGGCTACTAATATATTTAACCATCTACCTCTGTTTTTAATTTTCTTTCCAAAAGGCAGCTTGAAATGTTAGTCCTAATAGTCACTTTTTTTTTTCCTTTTTGCTAAACTTGTGAATGTTTGTATCACTTCTTTTTTCTAAATAAAAGACTCAGAATGTATACAGATCTTCTAGAACCAGTAATTGTCCCTTTTTCTAATAAGGAATTTTGGTAATTTTTAATTTTTTGTTTTTAAAAATAACCTAGACTATTGCAAACATTTAAGTGAATTTTCCATGAATATTTTTAATATTCTCATCTCAACATTGGTGATATTTGCTATTAAAAACCTTTTCATACAACTTACCTCATTTCAAGTGATTTATTTTAATCTCTTTTTTCTTCTCTGTCCAGAATTTTAGAGGAATATTTAGTGCAATAGGGTATAACTATCAGTTCCAATTCCTAAATTTTGATGTTCAGTATCTAGTGGATACATTGCATCTTTGGTCATCTAAGATTTGTTTACAGATGTGCAAATTATTTAAAGCACAGACTTTAAAAGCATTAAAAAAAAAACTAATGGAGGTAAAACCTACATGCGACGTGAAATAATTTTAACGTTGGATACGGTACATGTATTTTTATTCTAATAAACTTTTGTGTTACAGAATGGGTTTTATTAGAGTTTGGCATCAGTCTAATCATTTTAAGCATAAGTAAATTATGGGAATATAGCTCTTGAAACAGTGTTCTAATGCTTTGAATTATTCAATATATTCACCCCCAGTAGATAAAAATTTAAACCTAATGCTTGTATTCAGAAATGTTTAGCAGAGTCAGATTTTATTTATTAATTAATCCAATCAGTCAACAATATCTGAATGTCTTCTGAATATAAGGGACTATTCCTAGGCCCCAGAAGAGGAAAAAAGTCTCCATTCTCTAGATACTCAGTATTTTGACCCATGAAAAATCTGTGGGGTGGGGATGGGGGGAGGTATACTTTGAAGTGGTCATGGGTTTCGACCGTGCCTTTGTAGCCTAGTGTCTTTTTTCACGCACCACAGAAATACCTGCCCATTCTACACTCGACTGAATCCTGCTTAAGAAACCTTACAGGGGCTTCCCTGGTGGCACAGTGCTTGACAGTCCGCCTGCCGATGCAGGGGACATGGGTTCGTGCCCCGGTCCGGGAAGATCCCACATGCCGCGGAGCGGCTGGGCCCGTGAGCCATGGCCGCTGAGCCTGCGCGTCCAGAGCCTGTGCTCCACAACGGGAGAGGCCACAACAGTGAGAGACCCGTAAAAAAAAGAAACCTTACAATCATGTGGATTGGTGCAGTTAGGGGATATATTCCTGGGTTTAAATACTACTCTGCAATTCTATTACACACCCCTCCACATTCTCCTCAGTGGCTATTCCAGACCTTCACTTTGTTCTCTTATCATATTGCTTCATTTTTCACAGAGAAAATAGAGGCCGTCAGGTGTCAGTTCCCTCAGCTTTTCTGCTCCAATTCTCTATAGATTTACCTGCATTTGCATTCCCTGGTTAAATTCTTTCTCTCCTTGCCTGTACTAGCTAAGCTTCTAAAGAGAAAAGTTGGGTCTTCCTCTCATCACTCAACTGTACTTCTCAACCCTCTACAAAGACACTTCTCTCACTACTGCAGAGAAAGAGGTGAACCTTTTGACCAGGTCTAATCCACACAACTGTCCTTAGATTCTAATCTTTCTCTCCTCTTTCAGGAACTGGCTTCATCAGTTATCGTCTTTCTTATAACTCCAGCGTGTGTGTGTGTGTGTGTGTGTGTGTGTGTGTGTGTGTGTGTGTGTGTGTGTGTGTGTGTGTGTGTGTGTGTGTGTGTGTGTGTGTGTGTGTGTGTGTGTGTGTGTGTGTGTGTGTGTGTGTGTGTGTTTTCCCTCAGCAAATAGTCATGTTCAAAATAATCTTCAAAACTATCCCTCTGGCAATGTCACTGTCTTTTAGAGCTCAGTTTCCAGAAAGAATACATCTACTGATATGTCCACTTTTTCACCTTTTATTTACTCTTCAATCTCTTGCCATCTGATTTCTACCTTATTGCTTCAGTGTACTGCTGAGAACCCTGACCCAAGTGTCATTTCCAGTGGATACAATTCAGGCCTTACTGACCATTCCTTTGAAGGTCTCTCCTCTTTTGGGTTTCTGAGGTACCGCTTTCTCCCTCCCGGCTTATCTCACCTGTGCACAGGTCTTCCCCTCTGCATATCCACCAGTAATTCCCAGAGGCTACGTGGGAGGGGAGGCCCTAAGCCTGGATCTTCTAGTCTAGGCCTGGCCCTGAGCCCCAGGTCCTGTTCCCAACTGTCTGTGGACATTATCTGGATGTGCAAAGGCATCGCAGGCTCAACACTATCACAACTGACTCAGTTGGCCAAGCCATCCTGGACTCTTCCCTCTTCCTCATCTCATTGTGTCTCTAGCATTGGCCTTTTGCATGGTTATTAAATAAGACGATTACTTCAACAAAGATAGCTCAACTGAATGATTTAATAAAGTCTCTATTTTTAGATCCTTGGCACTCCTTGTGGTGTCCCCTCTTGTCAAAGTTGTAGAGGAAAACAGAAGCAGCCTGGTGTCCACCACACAATTGCTATCAGGTTTCTTTTCGTCATCCACCAGTCCTGCAACCTGGTGGCTTCTATGGTATCTGTAGCAGGCAGAAGGCCCACCATTTGCTGCTTTAGAGTCACGGTTTCCAGATCACTTGCCAACAACTGCAGATTGCCATTCTTCCTAGGGACCACCAAGCCTTTTGTAACTCGATGTCTAAGGAAACAGCTGTGCATATTAGGATGAACGTACTGTCATAAAAAATGAACTAAATTTAAATAAAAATATCTAATATTGCCAGGGCAGGTCTAGTTCCTTGTAAAAAAGCAAGGTATTTCTTTCAGGAATAGCCTTTTAAAAATAAAGTTCATGGATCTGACCACTCTAGTGTGTTAACTTGCAACTACATAGGAATACCACCCAATAGTTCAGAAGAATGTAAAAATACAGTACCTCAGATTTTTTTTGGTCAACTTTTTGGATGTAGAGGATCTTTTTTTTTAAGAAATTAGAAGAATATGAAAAACATTTAGATTCCCATCACAGTGCACCAACAGTAACAGTTAAACGAGGTTTGACTGCTGAAGTCTCATAGGACTTAAAATGACAGTGCTTATAAATCTATATAGTTTATTACAGGAAAAGGACACAATACAGCAATAGTATTAAAGTAACGACATGCATCACAGCCAAAGGCCATCTCACAGCAAGGAGTCCAGGGCAGCCAAGCCCGACCTGCATTTGTTAGCCTTCTGTAAGGGCTGTCTAGACACACTTTCTCAGATCCGGAACCACCAATATGAGCACGGACCATCTCAGAACCAAGGAGCCCAAGGTAGAGTCTCAACCAGGGTTTCTCATCCCCTGTTGGTCACGTGGGCATATACTTGCTATGTAACCAGTTCCAATGACAGAACCCTCTGGGTGTCTCGGACCAGGTGCAAGTCAATTTCACTGTTATCAATAAACAATGTCAAAAGCTTGCCTTGAAACTCCTCCCACCCATGGTTACAAAGCAGCACTAATAATCAGTAGGTGTTATGCCTGGACCAGAGGTCAGTGTCAGGTGGGTACATTTCTTATTTTAGTAAAAGAGTTCGGGCCAATTTCAGGTCTGCAGGAATTAACCCTCACAGCACGGACTAACCCCTCATCCATGGTCAAGACCATTTTAGGACAAAATGGTCACTCTTAGTTTGAGAGCCATTACTTGCTTGACGATATATAATCAAGTAGACAATCAAAATGTACATGAAAATTCCATGCATTTGTAATAAGCCGTGGGCAGCTGGTATGGATTTAAACAAATAGCTGAAAATTCCAGCATAAACTTTCTCATACTTCTGAACTAACTTTACAATTTGTTTGTCTACTTATTCTACAGCCATTGTATTTATGGTATGTATCTGCTGAGGGATTCAGGGACTGTAGTCGACCTACCATTGCTCAGGTCAAAATTTTCTTCATGCAGGTTCTCCTCCACAGGGATAATATCCTAAAGGGGTTTAGTTCAGTCTCCCAATATTCACATTTGATTGTCCATATCAGTATTATCACATGTTTTATTAGCTTCTACAATATCAGTTTTACCCAATTATCTAATGTAATTCTACCTTTAATCCTCCTCAGGTCAAGTTATAAGACATAGTTCTATAATTTTGTGGAACGGCCCTTCAATCACTTGTTTTCCCTCAGTTTAAAAAGCATATGTTTTGTTTATCCCCATTTTCTATTAACCCATTACTTTGAGAGTGACAAGTAATATTCTAAGCCTACTGAATATGTTTCTTTGCCTACCGTTTCACTGTATATATAGGCAGTGAAGTGTCTTGATCTGATCTGATGAAATGTAACTAGGAGGGCCAAACAGGAAGGTGATGTATATGTGTGTGTGTGTGCGTGTGTGTGTGTCTGCATGTGTGTATGTGGTTGTTGCAGTCCTTTGACAGAATTTGCAACACTGACTTTAGCCATTGGTAAGTGAAACCAAACCCTTAAGGCCAATATTTAAGTTGTCAAATAGGTAAAGGGACAATGTAATCTATTTGCCAGCTAGATGATGGACCTTTTCCCCTGGGAATACTTCCCCAGAGGAACCGAAAATCCTGCCTTTCCTGTTGGCAAATAGGGCAATTTTTATTAAGAGTTTGAGGCTCAGTAGGGCCAAATAACAGCTGGCCAATCCTCTTCAGGAGGCTCTATAGTCAGTCCTAGGGGAAAAGAGGCTACTTGCTTGTGACTACAGTGAGTTCCTCCCATGGAAACTCTCAGGAATATGCTCCCATTGTGTACCAAATCCATTTTAGGATGGAACTTGTTTGGGCATTGTCCTTCCTGTTGGAATGCTTTTCTAACATCACCCATGACATGCTGGTATTTCAGGTCTTAATATAATCTTATATCCTTCTATTATTGGAGCTGTTCCATAAATGCTCAGTAACAAGCCTGTAACTGTCTTCAAAAGGAATACACTAGAGAGTAGCATTTGGTACTTTTCCAGTTCAAAAGTCCAGGTCACCATTGAGCAGTAAATATTGCCTTTGGCCAGACACTCCAGTTGGCATGAGTGCAGGCAGCCAACACTCTAATATTATTTCATCATAAGGATCATAAGGTCCTAATGGGATAATTTGGGCTACAGCCCTCTGCGGTTCTAAGAAGCCTTGTTGCTATTCAGCTCCTCAGTCAAATATAGCCTTTTTCTGGGTAATCTTACGAACTGAAACTAACGGTATCCCTAAGTGAGGGATACAATTTTTCCAAAAGCCAAACAGGCCCACTAGGTGTTGAGTCCCTACAGCCTGAGAGATGGGAAGAAATAATTTATTGCTCATTGTCTACAGTATGCAGTCCCTCCAAATTTCATAGTCTGTGTACAGCCCTGGATTTTTTTGGAGTTAATCAATTATCCCCAATTAGTTATATGATTTATGACCTTCATAAGGTCTCTTTTAGCTTGATCCTCAGATTCTGAGATAACCATATCACCAATATAGCATATTTGAACATTGTCCAGTTTTATTAGATCTAGGGCCCACCTGACCAGACTGTGACAGTACATGGGCAAGTTCAAATATCTTTGATGTGATACAGTAATTGTGTATTACAGACCATAACACATCAATGCAAGTTGTGGTTGCCTCCCCCTGTCGACTGATAATGGGAACAGCACATTTTCTGTGGGATTCTGTGGTGAACCGGCTCACATTGGTCTCTGCTTCCTGTACCCTGCTGTCTGGATTAGGTATCACTCCTCCATCAGCTGTCCTGTCTTCCAAAAATGTATAGGCAGCTCTCATCTACTGTTCTCCCTTTTCTCTTAGTCCTTGTGGGTTTTTACCTTGTTATTCCATTACTATCATTTTAGGGCAGTTTCAGGGGAAAGTGAAGATAAATGTTTATTTTTAACCCAATTCAGTCCCTAATCATGTGTTAGTCTTTAGACAGTTAATTCTAAATAGCATGATAAAGGAAGAAATTGAGGGAATTTCCCCCAAATCGGACAATCTGGTTGCACACCAGGAATTAAGGTGAAATGGAAGTGAACCAGCCCTTGCACCGTCTGCAGCTCAGCTTCACATCATTTGAGTAGCCCAGAAAATCTCTAGCTTGGAATTGGATTAAAATGATACTTGATGGCTGGCACTCCCAGATGACTGAAAAAAGTAATAAAAATTCTTTTCTGAGGGAATGTAACATCTGTCTAGGCTTCAGATTGTTTCTAAAAATAAGATTTCATATACAAAGTCCCATACACAACCAAAGACAGACAGACACATGAAGAGTAAAGACCCTTTCAGCAAAACATTCAACAGAAATATATCCACAGACTCCAGATATCAGATTATCAGACAACAGACTATAAAGTATCCTCCCACTAAGAAGCCCCATACCCATTAGCAGTCATTCTCCATTTCTCTTCTAAGCCCTAGGCTATTACTAATCTACTTTCTGTCTCTATAGATTTATCTGTTCTGCAAATTTAATAAATGGAATCATACAAAATGTGGTCTTTTGTGATGGGATTTTTTCACTTAGCAAAATGTTTTCAAGTCTTATCCACTTCGTAGCTCATATCAGCACTTTATTCTTTTTTTATGGCTGAAAAAATTCCATTATATGGATATTCCACATTTTATCTGTCCATCAGTCGGTGAATATTTATGTTATATCCATTTGGGGGCAATTATGAATAGTGCTGCTGTGAACACTTGTGTGCAAGTTTTCATGTGGACCCAGCAATACCAGAGTGAAACTGGAATTGCTCAGTCATATGGTAACTCCATGTACTACTTACAGAAAGAAAAAAAATAGTTACATTAAAAAGAAACTAGTAAGGGTTCTTTGAGAAGATAAACAAAATTGATAAACCATTAGCCAGACTCATCAAGAAAAAGAGGCAGAGGACTCAAATCAATAAAATTAGAAATGAAAGAGAAGTTACAACAGACACCGCAGAAATACAAAGCACCCTAAGAGACTACTACAAGCAACTCTATGCCAACAAAATGGACAACCTGGAAGAAATGGACAAATTCTTAGAAAGGTATAATCTTCCAAGACTGAATCAGGAAGAAATAGAAAATATGAACAGACCAATCACAAGTAATGAAATGGAAACTGTGATTAAAAATCTTCCAACAGGGCTTCCCTGGTGGCGCAGTGGTTGAGAGTCTGCCTGCCGATGCAGAGGATGCGGGTTCGTGCCCCGGTCTGGGAAGATCCCACATGCTGCGGAGCGGCTGGGCCCGTGAGCCATGTCCACTGAGCCTGCGCGTCCAGAGCCTGTGCTCCGCAACGGGAGAGGCCACAACAGTGAGAGGCCCGCGTACGGCAAAAAAAAAAAAAAATCTTCCTACAAACAAAAGTCCAGGACCAGATGGCTTCACAGGTGAATTCTATCAAACATTTAGAGAAGAGCTAACACCCATCCTTCTCAAACTCTTCCAAAAAATTGCAGAGGAAGGAACACTCCCAAACTCATTCTATGAGGCCACCATCACCCTGATACCAAAAGCAGACAAAGATACTATAAAGAAAGAAAATTACACACCAATATCACTGATGAATATAGATGCAAAAATCCTCAACAAAATACTAGCAAACAGAATCCAACAACACATTAAAAGGATCATACACCATGATCAAGTGGGATTTATCCCAGGGATGCAAGGATTCTTCAATATATGTAAATCAATCAATGTGATAAACCATACTAACAAATTGAAGAATAAAAACCATATGATCATCTCAATACATGCAGAAAAAGCTTCTGACAAAATTCAACACCCATTTATGATAAAAACTCTCCAGAAAGTGGGATAGAGGGAACCTACCTCAACATAATAAAGGTCATATACGACAAACCCACAGCAAACATCATTCTCAATGGTGAAAAACTGAAAGCATTTCCTCTAAGATCAGGAACAAGACAAGGATGTCCACTCTCACCACCATTATTCAACATAGTTTTGGAAGTCCTAGCCATGGCAATCAGAGAAGAAAAAGAAATAAAAGGAATACAAACTGGAAAAGCAGAAGTAAAAGTGTCACTGTTTGCAGATGACATGATACTATACATAGAGAATCCTAAGGATGCCACCAGAAAACTACTAGAGCTAATCAATGAATTTGGTAAAGTTGCAGGATACAAAATTAATGCACCGAAATCTCTTGAATTCCTATACACTAATGATGAAAAATCTGAAAGAGAAATTAAGGAAACACTCCCATTTACCATTGCAACAAAAAGACTCAAGTACCTAGGAATAAACCTACCTAGGGAGACAAAAGACCTGTATGCAGAAAACTATAAGACACTGATGAAAGAAATTAAAGATGATACCAACAGATGGAGAGATATGCCATGTTCTTGGATTGGAAAAATCAATATTGTGAAAACGACTCTACTACCCAAAGCAATCTACAGATTCAATGCAATCCCTATCAAATTACCAACGACATTTTTTACAGAACTAGAACAAAAAATCTTAAAATTTGTATGGAGACACAAAGGATCCCGAATAGCCAAAGCAGTCTTGAGGGAAAAAAACGGAGCTGGAGGAATCAGACTCCCTGACTTCAGACTATACCACAAAGCTACAGTAATCAAGACAATATGGTACTGGCACAAAAACAGAAACATAGATCAATGGAACAAGATAGAAAGCCTGGAGATAAACCCATGCACCTATGATCAACTAATCTATGACAAAGGAGGCAAGGATATACAATGGAGAAAAGACAGTCTCTTCAATAAGTGGTGCTGGGAAAACTGGACAGCTACATGTAAAAGAATGAAATTAGAACATTCCCTAACACCATACACAAAAGTAAACTCAAAATGGATTAGAGACCTAAATGTAAGACCAGACACTCTAAAACTCTTAGAGGTAAACAGAGGAAGAACATTCTTTGACATAAATCACAGCAACATCTTTTTTGACCCACCTCCTAAAGTAATGGAAATAAAAACAAAAATAAACAAATGGGACCTAATGAAATGAAATGTCTAAGCTTTTGTACAGAAAAGGAAACCATAAACAAGATGAAAAGACAACACTCAGAATGGGAGAAAATATTTGCAAACGAATCAATGGACAAAAGATTAATCTCCAAAATTTATAAATAGCTCATGCAGCTCAATATTAAAGAAACAAACAACCCAATCCAAAAATGGGCAGAAGACCTAAATAGACATTTCTCCAAAGAAGATATACAGATGGCCACGAAGCACATGAAAAGCTGCTCAACATCACTAACTATTAGAGAAATGCAAATCAAAACTACAATGAGGTATCACCTCACACCAGTTAGAATGGGCATCATCAGAAAATCTACAAACAACAAATGCTGGAGAGGGTGTGGAGAAAAGGGAACCCTCTTGCACTGTTGGTGGGAATGTAAAATGATACAGCCACTATGGAGAACAGTATGGGGGTTCCTTAAAAAACTAAAAATAGAATTACCATAGGATCCAGCAATCCCACTACTGGGCATATACCCAGAGAAAACCATAATTCAAAAAGACCCATGTGGGCTTCCCTGGTGGCGCAGTGGTTGAGAGTCTGCCTGCCGATGCAGGGGACACAGGTTCGTGCCCTGGTCCGGGAAGATCCCAGATGCCGTGGAGCGGCTGGGCCCATGAGCCATGGCCGCTGAGCCTGCGTGTCCGGAGCCTGTGCTCTGCAACGGGAGAGGCCACAGCAGTGAGAGGCCCGTGTACCGCAAAAAAAAAAAAAAAAAAAAAAAGACCCATGCACCCCAATGTTCATTGCAGCACTACTTACAATTGCCAGGTCATGGAAGCAACCTAAATGCCCACTGACAGACGAATGGATAAAGAAGATATGGTACATATATACAATGGAATATTACTCAGCCATAAAAAGGAACGAAATTGGTTCATTTGTATAGACATGGATGGATCTAGAGACTGTCATATAGAGTGAAGTAAGTCAGAAAGAGAAGAACAAATATCGTATATTAACACATATATTTGGAACCTAGAAAAATGGTACAGATGAACCGGTTTGCAGGGCAGAAATTGAGACACAGATGTAGAGAACAAACGTATGGACACCAAGGGGGGAAAGCGGCGGGGGGTGGGGGTGGAGGTGGCGGTGTGATGAATTGGGTGATTGGGATTGACATGTATACACTGATGTGTGTAAAATTGATGACTAATAAGTACCTGCTGTATAAAAAAATAAAATTAAATTTAAAAAAATTTACATTCCTCCCCCCAAAAAAACTAGTAAGAATAAAAATAACCCTACTAATATACCAAATCAGTGTATGATTTGTGTGATTCATTTGTACAATAGTTGGTATGACTGTATTATGGCTTGAAAAAGACGATGAAAAGGATCTGAAGGGCAACGTGGCTCTCACGTGAAGATAGACTAAACTGATTGAACTCAGTCTAGAAGAAGGAAAACTGAGGAAGTTACAAAATCAAAATTATTGAAGTTACAAAGTCTTGACTAACTGGTCAACCTCCAATTTATTTAACCATTTTCAAAACACCTCAATAAGAGTACAGTCTTGATTTTAAATAAGATAGTTCAGGAACCTAATAGCAAAGTAATCTGGACTCTGTTGGGTTTTTTTACCAAAAAATATAATGAACATATATGAATATTAATATATGAGTTACTGAGAATCTACCATAAGCTAGGCATCATCCTGAGTACAAAACATGCTTTATCTCATTTGACTTTTCTAAAAAACTTCAAGATAGGTATATATTTTTCTTATTAAAAAAGGAAGAGAAAATACAGGTTAAGTGCTCATGTCCAAATCTCTCCTATTTTAACAACAATTTTCTCTTAAATCACATCATCCCCCAGCTACCTCTCATTTCCTTCCCTCCATGTAGAGGTAAATTTCATGAAAGGATTGCTTGTATTTCCCATAATCATTTTCTCACCATCCTTATGGTAAGAAACTTATACCTGAAGTTTGCCCCACGACATTGTCAGAAACTGCCTCCTCTGAGTTCAACACAGAAGTGAGAGTTCCAGTGCCATTTTCCAGACTTTCTCTTAAAAACCTCTTCCCTTGGCTCATCCTCTAGAGCAGGATTCAGCAAATGTTTTCAACATCCTTGGAGCTAAAAATGGCCTTTGTATTCTTCAATAGTTGAAAAAAGTCAAAAGAAGAAGAAGATTTCACAACATGTGAAAGATTACATGAAATTCTCATTTCAGTGTCCATAAATAATGCTTATGGGACACAGACACGTGTATTCACTTCTGTATTGTCTATGGTTGCTTTGGTGCTACAATGGCAGAGTTGAGTAAGTTGGGACAGAGGCCTTACTTATGTGGTGCTATCACTGCTTCACGCTGCTGCTCACGGGCTATGAATCACACTGACACACTTAGAACTTGACAGATCCCACTGACACAGTTAGAACTTGACAGTGTTTCAAGAGCCTTATGCATCACTCTATCCGTGACATTTCATTTTTTTCACTGCCAGTGCATACCCATCATGTCAAAACAAGAAAAGTGGACTTCAAATGTCATGCCTCTAAGGCACAGTGGAATGTGGGTTATTTTGATCAAATTAGATGCCAAAGCATTGTGTTTATTACACGATGACATTAAGGCTGTGCTGACATTACCAAACTAAGCCTGATCACAATATTCCCAACTCACAGGAGAGGAACAGTCAGAAAAATTGGAAACTCTTAAATGGAATATCTCATCACAGAAAAATTTCTTCACAAAAGTAAAAAATGAAAATAAGGCTGCAACAAAAGCCAGTTTCCTACTGGCTCATTTGCTAGCCAAGCAAGGAAAGCCATTTACTGCTGGTAAGTTCACTAGATCATGTTGGATTGCAGCAGCTGAAGGAATCTGTCCAGAATAAACAAACTTGCTTAAAACTATTAGCCATTTGGTGTGAAGTGTTGATCCAAGAGTTGAGGACATTGGGAGCAACATCGATAATCAATTAAACAAGAAGGCAAATGATTTCGAGTGGTTTTCCTTGGCTCTTGATGTGTCAGCAGGTATTACTGATACTGTATCTGCTAACACGGAGAGCGATCAACTTGAAGTCTTAACACACATCATGCCCTAGAGCATTTTTCATCTTTCCTTCTCTAGCCAGCTTTCACACATACCACAAAGGTTTCAGATTCGTTCTCTTCTCAAGCAGGGGCATATTTATTCTTGCAAGATTCTAACTGCAGTTCTCAAAGCTCTAGGATAACTATGGTACATTTTCAGAGAGTGTCAGTTTTATTCCAGGATTTGGAGAAAAACTGTTTAAAATGTTTGCCCCTTAAAAGGGTTTTGTGACACATGTACAAGTAAAATTAGCAAAATTCTGCTTTTCCATGTCAGTCAAACTTGTGTTTTTCTTGAATGCATACTGTAGAGTAGAAAATTTTTTATGTGTAGAGAGTGATTGAAAACTCTGGCATTTTTTGGTGTCATCGAGGAACCCATTGATATTAGCTCTGGAGTCTCCTTAAGTGAATGCAAGACGCTACACGAGGCAAGAACAAATTTTGTGGGTATCTGTGGCCCACATTTATACTTTGACCAGAGTAGACAAACTTGAACATGTGACTTCTCAGTGAGTCCAAGAAGGCTGAGATAGCTATTGTACAATAGATATTTATCTACCTTATAAGTTTCTCACCTCGTAAATCACTGTTACTACTTGGATTATACACAAAACCATTGGCTCCTGCAAATCAGCTCCATTTCCTGATATAATTGCCCTCAATCAAATGTTTTGGTATATTGAAATATTTCTGGATAAAATCATATGATATTTAGGATTTGGTTCAAAATAATATGGGATGGGGGAAGTACACTGGAGTAAGGTTTCAAACTCAAGGTCGACTTGCTTTTCATTAGGCAAGAAAAGAGAGGTGATGACCGAAGACAAAAACCTGGATAATTTGACTAACTTGTTCATCGTGGTGATAAAGAATGTCTCACTCAATTTTCTTATTTAATAGCTTTTGGTTTATCTGTTTGAAGTCTAAATAATTTCAGATAACAACTGCAAAGCAAAACTGTTAATTTTTTTTTGGTGAACATCAATAAAATTGTTATAATAAAGATTGAGAGTTAGATGGAAATCATAAGGACTATATCATTGAGATTCTCGGTTCATTTAAGCATAGTGAAAGTTTTGGCTTTAGTGAAACAGAAAACATCATTACTCGTCTTTCTTCAACATAAAAGTGTTTTGACAAGAATCCTGCGGAAATAGTAAAAAAGGCTGACTGGGTCAGAGAGCAGATCACATGACACTGATTACTTGGCCTGTGAGCAGGATGTCGCAGCTCTCAGAATTGTTTATCACAGGAACCTGAAAATACTGCACCATCACTCTCTCTCCAGCAGCATCCTACACATATTTTTTCAGCATTTACCCTTTTGTAGCCCATAAAGCAGTGAAAAACTGTTTGCCGTTTTTTTGTGGGTGTGGGTTCTAGAGACACTGGGACTCCAAAATAGAGAAGAGAAGTTGTCGAGATGATGAATCTGGTATTGGTGTCAGCTGCCTTCGGTGCAGCCCAGTTTTCTGACGTGGACAGAATCCAAGAAAAGCAGCCTCTTCATTGAACCAATGATACAAGCGGAACATTTCTTTTTCCCTGAATGATAATTTAAAACATTTTAATATATTTTAAAATATGGTGTTATTATAGTATAAAATGAAATATTTGTATGGATTTTAATATTTCAAAAAGAGACTTCAAAGAAACTTAATGATTTTATTGGCTACTTTGGCCATACCCCCCTACTCTCCAGAGTATGATTTGTTCTCCGCTGCTAGGAGGGGTAACTGGTGGAAAATACTGAAAAGTCCTGATTGAACTGGTTTTCTTTTTTAAAGGAAAGCTTAGGAAGGTATCAATTATTTAAAACTTCTCTAAACCACACCTGTGGGGAGAAATTCTTCTCAGTTATTTAAAAATCAGGCTAACAAAATATTTTTACATAAACAGTAGTTTTATTATTTTCTAATACTCTAGTATATTCAAAGTAGGCTAAGAAAGCATTGCCTAATAGAGAATCGGTGAAATGGGGGGAAAATGAGTTGATTTAAGAAACCATGGGCTTACCACAAATCAATTCCTAAATTGAAATTTATTATTTGCATAGACATTAAAGATAATGCCTGAAACCTTTTAAAAAACTAAGTAAAATTTCCTGTATAATTCTGTAGACAGCCTAAATTTTCTATGGGAACAATTATCTCTAAGGTAAAAGGGGAAAATTTGATTTTGTCCCTTCAAATGATCACAAATGGTCAAATCTGTTTTAGGAAGGTTTTTATTATAACCTACATTGCACAGAAAGGATGCTTGGGTGGTATTTGTGGGAATGCCCAGAAAAAAATGTATCGTCTGGTCAAAGCTGAGACATCGAGGTCAGTATTTTCATCCCATCCTGTCCTTGGGCTCCAGGATGCAGGGATTGTGGCTTTCAAGTGAGCGCCACAAGTCTTTCCACTCTGTCCCTACAGAAACTATTTCCTTAACCAGAACTGCTGGCGCTTATTGTGCACAGAGTGGGAACAAACTCCTGGCACAAGGCTAGAATGTGTTCAGCATTCTGAGAATTGCTTTAGCAATTCTCCCCTCTGTAATGCATCCATATATTTTTTCTCTCTACTAGACATTTCCGCTAGTATACAAATATAGTACTATTTCTTCCACGTAAAAAACAAACAAACAAACAACCACTCCTGACCTCATTCCCCCATCTAGCTTACTGCTCTATTTCTGTTCCTGCCACAGAAAAACTCCTCAAAATCATCTACCCCGCTTGTCTGCAATTCCTCTCCCCTTCTCTTCTGAGCCCACTCACTCAGGCCTCTACCCCGACCTCTTCACATAAGTTGCCCTTGTTAGGGCTATTAATGTCTCCCACGTTGTAAAATCTAAGGCACATCTTCTTTATCCTTACTTGACCCATCAGCAGTGTCCCCGACAATTGATCACTTTATTTTTCTTCCTTGTAACATTTGCTGCCTCTGGTTTTCAGGACACCCCTCTCTCCTGGCTCTCCTCTCTCCTCAATGGCTGCTACTTGGTCTCCCTGGTTCCTCCCGTCTCTCTGACTTGAAACGCAGGACTGCTCCAGGGCTCCGTTTTGGCTCTTTGTCTTAGACTACAATTTCTCCTGGGGAATCTCATTCAGTCTCATGCACGTAGATGACATCCAAATGCACATTTCCAGCCCTGACCTGTCCACACGCATATATTCAGCTGCCTGCTCCACATTTCTACTTGTATGTCTAACAGGCGTCTCAATTTTCGTATGTCCCAAACTGAACTCCTGATCTTTCCCCCCAAACCTGCTTCTCCCTGAGTCTGCCTCTGCTTATTTAGTTAAAGTAATTCCAACCTTCCAGTGGCTCAGGCTATAAACTTTGGACTCATTGGCCTTCACTCCACTCTTTCTCTTGAATAAAATGCTGAAAGAAAACGCTGAAGTCTGCTCAACATAATGCTTAAAGACGAAGGGCTAGAATTCTTACCACTGCCTAAAAGTTGCAAAAGGGCTACTGCCACCTCTTTCTCTCTAGAAATGCCAAGCTTCCAACCATCAGCTATAATCACCCTTTGGAGAGACCAGGAAGCTTCTGTTCAGACCTGCAACTTCTACTAACTGGGTAACAATTGTTCAAACTGGTTCCAGGAAGGAAGGAAAAACACAAGGTTGGACATCACGTTCCCTTTATACACACCACTTATATACGCCACATATTTTCACACACATTTCTTTTATTCTCTACTTTCAAGTGGTCAACCTTTCCACCAAGTACCAAAGGGGAGCTCTGTGGCCCTGGAGACACCAACTGCTGGAAAAGTTCTTTGCAGAGCACGTAGGTGCCATAGTTGCTGCTGGGCACTTGTATTGGAGAAACAGAGCTGGCCTCACCTCCTTTGGGGACATATCAATACAGAGAGGATTCCCAAGTAGTGAGGAAAAATGCTCCCATGGGTAGAATGTAGAATTTAAATCCCTCTGGGAGTTTTTAAACAGTAAAGTATGTCTTCTGCTTTTTTGAAAATCAGCCCATCTGTAATTTCTTTGAAGATAAGAGATCTGTTTTCTACTTTTTTTTGTACCACTTCCAAGAGCCTGAGTGAGGTGCTTTGCATTTGATGGGTCAAAAAAAATGTTGCTGATTGCTCTGAACTTTATCCTGCCCCTTGGGAACTGGGTGGGTTCCTTTATTCTTTAAGGACTAAATCATATTTCTATGTGTTTGTATCTCCAAGACCCAAAGAAGCACCTACTTGCCACATTTGCATTTGATGGGTGCTTTGCATTTGATGGGTCAAAAAAAATGTTGCTGATTGCTCTGAACTTTATCCTGCCCCTTGGGAACTGGGTGGGTTCCTTTATTCTTTAAGGACTAAATCATATTTCCATGTGTTTGTATCTCCAAGACCCAAAGAAGCACCTACTTGCCACATTTGCATTTGATGGGTGCTTTGCATTTGATGGGTCAAAAAAAATGTTGCTGATTGCTCTGAACTTTATCCTGCCCCTTGGGAACTGGGTGGGTTCCTTTATTCTTTAAGGACTAAATCATATTTCTATGTGTTTGTATCTCCAAGACCCAAAGAAGCACCTACTTGCCACACAAGCAGGTAAAGATACACAAGCCCCAGTGAAGAAGGCACTCATGCAGTCTTGGAAAGTTGCTCTTCTGGTGGGACATCACTGAGGCTTCAGGCAACAGGGGAGATGAGGAGAAAGGAACTTAAGGTAGCCAAGTGTTCTGTATGCTACCAGTTTATTAGGAGGAATTCTGATAGGATCCTTAGTTTATCACTACTAACAGCTCTGCCTTCTCCTTTGCAAATTGGCATTTGTATTCTGTCATCATTTTTACTATCAACCTTGCAGTCTTTAGTGCCTTAAATTCATTTAAATACATTTCTTCTTCCTTACCCACAATCCAACATACATAAGTGATTCTGATAAAAAAGAAATGGGACATTATCTGATAGATATCCTCAAAGACTTAAAATATTTTTAAGAGCTACATCTGAAAAAGTTGTGACAAAGGAGTATGATGAAATCACTTAGTATTTATGTTTTAACTTTACTTTCTGTTAAATGTAATTTTGAAATGTTCTTTTCTAGAAAAGATACATGAATGATAAGGTTCTTTAAAAAAAAAAGAAGGTGCACAATAGAAACCTGTTAGAGCTATTACTAAGGAAACCCATGAACCCATGAAGAAATGCCCGTAAATAAGTGCAAGTGACTGATGCAGATTAGAAGCTCAATTATGGTTTCAAAGAAAAAAATGCTAAAAGCAAAGATAGAGGAATAACTTTCTTTTTTCCCCAAGTTTTACTGAGGTGTAACTGATGTATAACATGGTATTACTTCAAGGTGTACAACCTAATAACTTGATTTATGTAAACATTGCAAAATGATTACAATAGTCTAGTTAATATCCATCATCTCATACCGTCATATGTTTTTTTCTTGTGATTAGAATTTTAAGATCTACTCTCTTCACAACTTTCAAATATACAATATAGTATTGTTAACTATAGTTATCATGCTGTACATTGCATCCCCAGAACTTTTTTTTTTTTTTTTTTTTGCGGTACGCGGGCCTCTCACTGTTGTGGCCTCTCCCGTTGTGGAGCACAGGCTCCGGACGCACAGGCTCAGCGGCCATGGCTCACGGGCCCAGCCGCTCCGCGGCATGTGGGATCTTCCCAGACCGGGGCACGAACCCATGTCCCCTGCATCGGCACTGCGCCACCAGGGAAGCCCCCGAACTTATTTCTTATAACTGGAAGTTTGTATCTTTTGACCCCCTTCACCCATCCCCTCCATCCGCCACCTCTGGCAACCACCAATCTGTTCTGTTTCTACGAGTTCATTTTTTTTAGATTCCAAATATGTAATACTATATGGCATTTGTCTTTCTCTGTCTGACTTATTTCACTAGAAATAACTTTCTTATTAGAAAGGTTGTATTAGTCAGGGTTCTCCAGAGATACAAAACCAATAGGATAGAGAGAGAGAGGGACAGAGAGAGAAGAGAGACTAATTTTAAGGATTGGCTCATGGAATTTTAGAGGCTAGAGAGTCTGCAGTCTTTAGGGCAGGCAGGCAGAGTTTCTCTATTGCAGTCTTGAGGAGAATTCCTTCTCCTTTGGGAAACCTCAGTCTTCGATTTTAAGACCTTCAACTGATTAGAAGAGGCTTACTTACATCATGGAAGGTAAACTGCTTTATTCAAAGTCTACTGATTTAATGTTAATCATATCTAAAAATACCTTCACAGCAACATCTAGACCGGTGTTTGACCAAACAGCTGGGCCAGGTTGACACACAGAGTTAACCATCACAGAGGTAGTCAAGAAGGCGTGTTCTCCCTCTAGTTCTCCTTCAGCTGAGGAAGGAAACAGCTCTGAGTACTCAGGGATGCGGTGCACTGGGCAAAGTCACCTAAGCTTGTTCAAGACTAGCAGACACCAGCCTAAAGCTTAAGTTAAAGCCTCAGCGGAAGAAGTAAGAGGTTTTGGTAGTTGACAAAGCTGCTGAAGGTCCCAGAACTGTGACTAGGGCCCTTGGAAGACCAAATTCAAGAAGGGTTCAGGGTGAACTTGAAAATTCTGTTCTTCTCAAGGCTTAGATAAAACGAAGCAAGATAATACTAGAATAAGCAATAATCGATAACATCGAAATTAGTATGGGATAAAATTAATTATACCTAGGTATTTTTTGAAACTGCTTCCAATTGTGTGTAATGCTTTACACTTAAGGAGAATTCTAGGAATTATTTATGTCTAGGTCCTGTATGAGAGTACTATTTCTTTTAAAAAATCAAAAGCACATCAGTCTTTGACCCTCTTAACCACTGTCTGTGAGAATGGCACCTAGTGGTAGCTTAATTAATACCTAAGTAGAAATAAAACAACTTCTGGAACGCTAGCTTTGCAAATCTAAGCCAAAACCTATCATGTGAGAGCAAAAGTCCAAACTGTTGCTTTAAAATATTCCTTCTAAACATCTAACTCTTGACTCTTCCTCCCTTATTCCTCTTCTTTGAATTTCAGCGAAGAACAACACACATTCTTAAGAAACATGCTTTTATTATGCCTTCCATTACCAATCTTGTGTTCATCTACTTAGCAAGGGGATTGACACCATTTCTACTCTCCTGGTTCCTGGTCATTTTAATAAATCCAGCATTCATGCTTTACATTGTATAGAAACAAATCTTCCACCAGGGCCTTCACTTTGGCCCTAATGAAATATACCCATTTCTAAAATTGTCTGTAATATTCCAGAGGTTTAATAGGAGGAAAAGGAAGTGGGGAGTTCCTATTGTGCTCACTCAAGTTTTCTCACATGATCCCTACCGGGGCCCAGGTTGGCAAATCCACAAAGAACGAGCTCTTTCCTAAGAAAAAGAAAGTAGATGTGAGAAGTTCTGTTTCTCCTGCCAAAACTCTTTCCATCATCCCAATTATATGAAAAAAAAAAAAAACTGAAGAAAAACGCAGATTAAGGGATGGGAAACTGTCAGAGATTAGAATAGTGGCTCTATCCTTTATTGACAGGCTAGGGAAGCTGGCCTTCTTTACACTATGGATTTGAAAACTATTATATGATATTGTTGGGGCCAGTGATATCGCTACCTCTCTGGGAATGGGGTGGATTAACTAGGAATGTATTATCAATTCTAAAGGGCTGGCTACTAAGTCTGCGACTCTTCCTTTTTTCTTTCTCTTTGCCCTCTAGTTATTTACAGAACTCTTAGTGCTCATTAGCACCTTCAGCCCGGGCTGAAACATGGAAAATAATTATTTTCCAAATGATCATTTCCCATAGATCTGTCTTCATTTCTAGGCACCAACCCTGCATTGGTTTCCATACTACATTAGAGGGGATTATATTGTTCTCTTCCACATTTTATTGTTAACACAAGCTGGTATGGATGTGACTGTACACTTCTGTGGGTAGGCTACGTAGAGCAATGTACCGTTATTCATTTCCTGCCCATTCTTCTATTCCAGAGAGACATTTATTCTTATGCTGGAACAACTACTGACAGGCCACAAACTTATTCAGAGACATTTAATCCACAGCATCTCAGCGGCTAGGATAGGGCTGATGCTCCATTGGTAGCAGCTGCCGAGAGGTTCTGTGCCTCCCTGTTGTGTTAGAAATTATTTTTATGGCACATTTTCTGAAAACTGTTAAGATTTTACCGGCCTATAAACAACTCAGCTAGAGAAAACTGCTATACCCTACACAAGGAAATTTGGGGGAAAAGCAGTAGAATTCAGGGCCAAGTGGCTGTCCATAGTGTCTGACAAGAAAGATTATTCTAGAAATGATGAGAGAGTAAACTCTGCCCAAAGATGAGTATGGTAAAATGTCAGAGAGGCTGTGTTAAGAAAGAGCATTTTTATTATAATGGGATATCAGTGTTCAGTGGAATGCAGAAGCTGCTCATTTTCTTCCTCCCCCATTTGTCTACTTTTTATCCTGGATTTGGACTCTTCCACGGCCAGACAGATCAGCCTCAATGCGGCAAAGCCTCTGGGGGCAGCCATTTCAGAGGCAGCAAGCAAAGATGAAGAGTCGGTGTGCAAGGTCAGTGTGCAAGGTCAGTGTAACAGAGGCTGCTTTCTTATTCTGAAATTCCTGGTTGATGGGAATGCTCTGCCACCCACTACTGGATGGCATCCAGGATGATTTCTGATTCTTCCAAGGAACTCAGTTTAGAGAATGAGTTAACGCCCCCGTCTTTCCTTCACTCTCTAGAAGGCTTGCTGTAGACTAATAATTTCCTGTCATAGTTATAGAGCAAAGAAGCTTGGCTTTCATTACAATAGGGGCATAAAAATATTAATTTAGAAAAAAAATGAATTCAGCTACTATGGTTGGATAAAAAGTCAATATGATGAGATTTGTTAAGTTCATAAATGACCTCAGGGTGGTAATCTGCAAATGGGAAACTGAGTCAACTCTGTGTGTGAATAGGAATGAGGCAGTTTCCCCTGTGCTGGTTCAAGTAGCCATCCCTACACTGGGGAACCTTAGGAAGAACCTGGGAAGTATTGGGTTGGCCAAAACGTTTGTTTGGGTTTTTCCGTAACCTCTTATGGAAAAACCCAAAAGAAAATTTTGGCCAACCCAATATACTCCATATAAAGTAAATTCCAGGGGCATTCACTGAAGCCAAAGCAAAACTAGTGTCCAGCCCAGAAAACTGACCCATATCATACCAGTATTTAGTTCTGGGGATTAATGGAAGTAGGAAGGAGAATACATTTTTATTGTTTACTTTGCCATCTTGTTTGCAGACTGCCTGGTTAATGTAGGTTACTTTGAGCATAGCAGCCACAGAAACTCTGAGTGCAGAGGGAAACAATTCTTGTGGGTATGGTTAAGTAGCATATATCTTTCTCATTAGGTAATCTCAGATATTTTTATAAACACATCTCAGAGTCCCCAGAGCTCTGCTGGGTACAGAAGGTTTTTCAATAACTTTTTTTGTAGGAACTTTCCACAATGATAGAAACTCATCCCTGCCGTTCAGTTAACTTGAGGTTTTCCTAATGGTTGACTACTTAATTCTCCGAATTCAGGTTCCCACAGTAAAATAACTTGCTCCTTCTACTTCTAGGGTTGTTTCGTGAGTATCTGGTGTTCTTTCATCTGTGGCTGCCCACATCCAATTCTGATTATCGTTCTAGTTTGCATACAGCGGCACTTCTAATTTGTCCGTGCACTGAAGGCTAGTGCTCTCTGAAATCCATGCCTTGATGACTGGTGACTTTGCTACCACTGCAAGGAGTGTGATGGATGTCTACATGTCTTCTGTTAAGCTTCTGGCAAAAGCCAGAGCACCAGACACTGAGGAATGTAAGTTTATAATATAGCATATCAGACATGTAATATGGTTATTCAACCGCCCCTTCTAGAGTACTGGATCCTGAACATGTATGCAGGCATTTCCTTACTGGTTTTAATGAGTGCTTTGGTTCTTTTTTTTTTTTTTTTGCGGTATGCGGGCCTCTCACTGTTGTGGCCTCTCCCGTTGCGGAGCACAGGCTCCGGACGCACAGGCTCAGGGGCCTTGGCTCACGGGCCCAGCCGCTCCGCGGCATGTGGGACCCTCCCGGACCAGGGCACGAACCCGTGTCCCCTGCATCGGCAGGCGGATTCTCAACCACTGCGCCACCAGGGAAGCCCGTGCTTTGGTTCTTTAGGGAAGACAAAGGTAAAAGAATGAGGACCCCAGGGGAATTTTCCACTCAATTCCTAGAACACAAGTACCCTAAATGCAGTATTCTTTGGTCTAGTCTAATTTATCCCTAGGAACACTGTCTGAATATTAATAACTATCTTCAAGGTAGCCTAACTGTCCAGTAGTGTGTACCAGAAGCCACTATCATAAGGAATCCCTTTGGTGTACTTGTCCTGCATCCAGTCATGAACCTGTGGGGAGATGAGAGATTTCTAGTTTGTCTACAGACTGTAGGGTGGCTAAGGGACCTCTTACCTTCAGGGTAGACCCAGAAGATAAGCCTTTGGGGAAGAGGTTTTGTTTAGTCTTGTGTCAGCTGTTAAGGAGAATTCCAATGGGAGAGGTCTGCTCATCTGAGCATTTCTTTTCCCTTTGAAGAATTCCAGGGCATTCCAGTTTGGCTCAGAATACGTGGCGAATTGAAGTAAAAGCAGACCTTTCTCGGAGTAGCTGTGAGCTACAATAGTTTCACATCATCACCACCCAGGAATGATATGACAGAACTGTGTGGTTGTAGGAAATACTTCAAGAAAATATATTGAGATAATACCTTTTGTTTTTTGTTTTTTGCGGTATGCGGGCCTCTCACAGCCGTGGCCTCTCCCGCTGCGGAGCAACAGACTCCGGACGCGCAGGCCCAGCGGCCATGGCCCACGGGCGCAGCCGCTCCGCAGCATGTGGGATCCTCCCGGACCGGGGCACGAACCCCCATCCCCTGCATCGGCAGGCGGACTCTCAACCACCGTGCCACAAGGGAAGCCCAAGATAATATCTTTTAAAGTTTATGAATTTCTTTGTCCTCTAGGATTTACTGAGCTCAATCTCAGCTTATACTCAGACATTCTGATTTAATTATCTAGGATGGGGACCAGGGGTCCTGATGATCTGAATATGCAGCCTGCATTGAGAGCCACCAACTACCTAACCCCCTCATTCTACAGATGAGGAAATTGGAGGATTAATTAAAATGGCACCAATACAGCATATTGAAGTAAAAAAATTTTTTCATAAATATGTAGTTAATAATTTTTAAAACCTGAAACTTCTTGACCAAGGGAGACTTAACTGTCTAGACAACTGTTTACCATTTCCACTTTTTTGGGGGGTGGGGGAGGACTAAAGGTCTCCTTATCTCTGATATTTAACTCCGTGAACATGGATTAACCTCTCTAACCTTACTTTGAAAGAATTACCAGCCAAATATTTATCCACAGGAGCTGACACAAGCAAGTTTAAAAAGAAAAAAGAGGGACTTTCCTGCTGGTTCAGTGGTTAAGACTCTGTGCTTCCAATGCAGGGGGCATGGGTTCAATCCCTGCTCCTCAACTACTCAACTCTGCATCAGAGCACGAAAGCAGACACAGAACGGACATGGCTATGCTCCAATAACACTTTCTTTACATAGTCAGGTGGCAGGATGGATTAGGCATCAGGCCACTGTTTGCTGAGTCGGCAGGCGGACTCTCAACCACTGCGCCACCAGGGAAGCCCCTTATCTTTAACTCTTGAAGAGAATGGAAACAATACCTAAAAAACCTTTATTTGAAATTTCCTTAAAAGAACTTTTTTTTTTTAGATTTAAGTATAGTTGATTTACAATATTATATTAGTTTCAGGTGTACAACATAGTGGTTCAATACTTTTATAGAGTATACTCCATTTAAAGTTACTACAACATAATGGCTATATTTCCCTGTGCTGTACAGTATGTCCTTGTTTACTATTTATTTTATACATAGTAGTTTGTATTGAAATTTCAATTCTTATGTAAAACAAAACCTACCTCTGGATGGACATGAGGCTGATGAACTCCCATAAATTCTCTTAACTTCTGATAACTCTCAAGCATTGCAGAAGTACAAGACAGATTCTGGTGAAGAGGTCCTGAGAAGGCACTTTGAGACAACACCAGTTAACATACTGTTGGCAAACAGTAGAATCAGCTCCTAGAGATCCGTGAGAGCCTCATTCAGGAAGAAACCCTCAGGAAAGTGAGGGACTCGTGATTATGATGATGTGTGAACATAGCTGGGGAAGAACACCAGACCGTCCTGGTGAGGTTTGCTGAGGAATTTCATACTCAAGAGAAGAATTTGTAGGCTTCCTTCCTCAACAAGTTGATACAGAAATTCTGGTTATGTAATTTCACACTGGGGTAACTGAGAAGTAGGGACTAAATATGGAGCACTGTCATGGCCAGGCAGACGTTGTATCCAGTAGATTTTCTTCAAAAATGAAAGTTGTTGCTTTAAGACTCGTAGGGAAGTATCCCTAAGCTGTCTACACACTCTGTTCTTCCTGTGCCTTACATATGTGGTTGGCAAAATCAGTGCCTGTTAGGGGCGTACCTGTCGCATTGGGAACGATTGAGGAAGGTTGTTCTTTTATCCATCAATTACCATGACTCTTTTAGAACTTGACAGTGTAATTTCTGTCTCTTCTCAGAATAATGAAAAGGGTAATGACCTGAAGGAAATTTATCATTCTCAGTGGACAGACAAGAATGATGCTTTTGAAATTTAAACAGATCTCCTGCAAGCACTTACTTTATGTTTAGATGGAATAACCATCTAGCTGGCTGAGCATTTGTCCTCTGCAGTGTATCAACAGATTTTTATTTCATTTTTGTCACTGTTGTCCTTTAAAGTGTCCTATCTTAACCTCTTTAAAAAGTCCTATCTTTTTCAAGAGTCTTTGGAGAAAATCTCCAGGGGCAAATCTTTGATGTTTTCTTTGCAGTCAGTAGAATGACTGCAGCGTTGCATTCACTAACGAGGCGATGGAAAATATTAAAACTTACCATGGATTTCGGTTTGAGGAAGCCATAAGTTTGATAACCAAACCTGATATTCAAATGAAACTCCCTGGGAAATTCCACAGAGTTCAGCAAGGTAACCCGGAATCTCAATTAACCTCTGAGACTTACTCTGAAGAATCCCTAAGTGTTCCAACAGTGGAGTTACTCGGGAACTTAAAGATACAGCTGACCCCTGAACAACACAGGTTTGAACTGCACAGGCCCACTTATACGGGATTTTTGCAACAATAAACACCACAGTACTACGTGATCCACAGTTGGGCAAATCCATGGATAGGAAGGAACTGTGGTTAGGGAGAGCTGATTGTGCAGATCGACTGCAGGCAGTGTTGGTGCCCCTAACCCCCAAGTTGTTCAAGTACCAACTGTATATACTCAGAACAACACCCCAAAGCGTGTAAATGCTTATCTCTGGTACCATCGGTCACAGCTCAAATTCAACACATCAGAGGAATAGCATGCTGACGTGTACACAAGTGACTTAGCGAACCCTGACACACTCTCAGCCCAGCTCCACAATTGGAGAATCAAGCAGAAACACAGAAGGACAGAGGTAGAGCTTCCATCCACCCCTTATGAAGCCCTCCACCTGCCTGGCCTCAAGTGTTTTCCCAATGTTCATGCATTGCTGAAGGGCCTTTGCATGCTTCCTGTGATGGAGGTTGAGAATGAGCCCCATGAAAATGGAGGAAAGCAGCTCAAAGCACACCTGAGGAACACTTTGACAGACCTAAGCTCAAGTAACTTGGTTTTGCTTAAAATGAATTTTTATATAAAACATGACCTGGATTTCATGGTAGACACATATATCAAACTATACAACTATGCTTCCTACAGATAATTCATAAACTATCAAAATACCTAAAAGAATGTTTAAAAATAGGTTTTCTCCTATATTTAATATTTGAAGGAAAAGCTGTAAGGTGCACGTAGGCACCTTAATCTTTGACTATCTTTGCCTACAGGGCTCTGACTGAATACATTAGCCATTGATAATCTATCTACCTGTTTAAACAACCACCGCAAGCAATTATACCCCAATAAAGATGTTAAAAAAAAAAAAAAAAAACACAACCACCGTTTTAACGCTCACACTTTGAAAACTTATCTGGTCTTCCAGAAGATAGTACTGAAAGCGCCACATTTCATTTCTGCATGATCTCTGGTACCGGCACTCTGGAATTGTTCAAAGTCATTTCAAACATAGCATCTATTATCACTGTGGACCCAACTGTACTGAGTTATCAGTTCTTTGAAGGAATAAATTTTGGGGAGGTGGGGGAGGAAGGAATACATTTTATAAAATATTACAACGAATCTCACAACTGGCCTTTGACTAGTTGAAGGTTTAAGTATATTGTTAAACATTTGTAATGTACAGTGAAGGGAATTACCAGAGAGAGAGAGAGAAACTGTGAGCTGGTTAAACCGTGTAGTTTTGTCTTTATCAACTGAACCTAAAGGAACAAGTTACAATTGAAGTTCAGATGAAGAGCCTACCACTGTTGTTCCACATCTGGTTGCTGCCATCTACGTTACTTTGTGGAGCCTACACCTTCTTTTATCATAACCTTTTTATCAGGTATATGTTAAACACTTCTGCATCACGCTCAAGACAGAATTAGAGGCAATGGGTACAACTGATTTACTGTTTTCTTCTGCTTTTTCTCTGACTACACTTACTTCATCTTGAGCTGGAAAACTTGCAAAAATAAATGTTTTGTGGTTCATTTAGGAATGACTGTATATATGGCTATTGTCTTTAGTGAGGAGAATAAATTTTATTTTAATCTAAATGAATTTTTATTTCATCTTATTTCAACGAAATAAGCTTATTTCAATATAAATAAAATATGGATTTGGCTTTTCAATAAATTTGTTTTAAAATTTCATTTTGAAAACATTGTGCCTAGATGAGTTTGCTGGTGAATTCTTCCAAACTTTGAATATGGAAAAAATTACACCAATTCTCTATAATCTCTTTCAGAAGACAGAAGCAGAGGAAATACTTCCTAACTGATTTTATGAGGCCAGAATTACCATGATATCAAAACTAGACAAAGACATTACAAGAAAAGGAAGAAACAGACTGATCTCTCTCATGAACATAAATGCAAAAATATTTAGCAAAATATTAGCAAACCAAGTCCAATAATGTATAAAAAGTATTATACACCATGACCAAGTGGGATTTATCCCAGGTATGCAAGATTGGTTCAACATTCAAAAATCAACTAATGTAGGGCTTCCCTGGTGGCACAGTGGTTGAGAGTCCGCCTGCTAATGCGGGGGACGTGGGTTCGAGCCCCGGTCCGGGAGGGTCCCACATACCGCGGAGTGGCTGGGCCTGTGGGCTGTGGCCGCTGGGCCTGTACGTCCGGAGCCTGTTCTCCACAGCGGGAGGGGCCACAGCAGTGAGAGGCCCGCGTACCGCAAAAAAAAAAAAAAAAAAAAAAACCCAAAAATCAACTAATGTAATCCATCACATCAACAGGCTAAAGAAAATCACATGATCATATCAATAAATGCAGGAAAAACATTTGACAAAATCCAACACCCATTCCTAATAAAATCTATCAGAAAACTAGGAAAAGAGGGAAATATCCTCAACTTCATAAAGAACACCTACAGAATACAGCTAAAATACTTAATGGTGAGAAGGTAATTGTCTGTGTAGAAAATGTGAAAGAATCAACCAAAAAAATCCTGGAACTAATAAGCAATTATAGCAAGGTTGCAGGATACAAAGTTAATATACAAAAGCCAATCATTTTCTTATGTACCAGCAATGAAGAAGTGGAATCTAAAATGAAAAACACACTATCATTTACATTAGCACTTAAAAAATCTAATACTGAGGTATAAATCTAACAAAATATATGCAAGGTCTATATGAGGAAAAATACAGAACTCTGATGAACAAAATCAGAGAAGAGCTAAATAAATGGAGAGATATTCCATGTTCACAGACAGGAAGACTCAATATTGTCAAGATATCAGTTCTTTCCAACTTGCTCTATAGATTCAACACAATCACAATAAAAATCCCAGAAAGTTATTTTTGTAGATGTTGACAAACTGATTCTGAAGTTTCTATAAAGAGGCCAAAGACCCAGAATAGCCAACACAACATTGAAGGAGAAGAACAAAACTGGAAGACTGATACCACCAGACTTCAGGACTTACTATAAAGCTACAGTAATCAAAACAGAGTGGTATTGGCATAAGAATAAAGAAATAGATCAAGGGAACAGAGTACAGAGCCCAGAAACTGACCCACATAAATACAGTCAACTGATCTTCAATGAAGGAGCAAAGGTAATATAATAGAGCAAAGATAGTCTTCTCAACAAATGGTACTGGAACAACTGGACATACACATGCAAAAAAAAAAAAAAGGAATCTAGACACAGACCTTGTACCTTTCACCAAAACTAAATCAAAATGGATCACAGGCCTAAATGTAAATGCAAAAATATAAAACTCCTAGAAGATAACACAGGCGAAAATCCTAGTTGACCTTAGATACAGGGGTAACTTTTTAGATACACCAAAGGCATGATCCATGAAAGAGATAATTGATAACCTAGACTTCATTAAGATTAAAAACTTCTGCTCTGTGGAAGACAATGTCAAGAGAATAAGAAGACAAGCCACAGACAGACATATTTGCAAAAGACACATCTGATAAAGGACTATTGTCCAAAATATACAAAGAACCCTTAAAACGCAACAATAAGAAAACAAATAACCCAACTGAAAAATGGGCCAAAGACCTTAACAGACGCCTCATCAAAAAAGATGTACAGAAGGAAAATAAGCATATGAAAAGATGCCATCACAATATATGTCTTCAAGGATATGCAAATTAAAACAACAGTGAGATTGCCACAACTATCAGAATGGCCAAAATCCAGAAAACTGACAACACTAAATGCTGACAAATACGTAGAGCAACAGGAACTCTCATACATTGCAAAATGGTACAGCTGCTTTGGAAGACAGTTTGACAGTTACTTACAAAACTTAAAAAAAAAATACTTAAAAAAGTCAGCTTTATATTGAAGTATAATTGACATATAAAATTGTACCATACTTAAAAAGTATACACTGTGGTGATTTGATTACACGTATACTTTGTGAAAGGATTCCCCATCTAGTTAATTAACACATCCTCTTACCATATAATCCAACAATCACACTCCCTGGTACTTACTCAAAAGAGTTTAAACACTTATATGTACATAAAAACATGCACACAGATGTTTATAGCAGCTATATTCATAGTTGCCAAAAGTTGGAGCAACCAAATGTCCTTCAGCAGGCAAATCAATAAACTATGGTACACTTTAGTTATTTATTTTTGGCCAGGCCACATGGCATGTGGGATCTTTGTTCCCTGACCAGGGATTAAACCCGCACCCCCTTCATTGGAAGCGTGGAGTCTTAACCACTGGGCCGCCAGGGAAGTCCCAATCTGTGGTACATTCAGACAATGGAATATTATTCAGTGTTAAAAACAAATGAGCTATGAAAAGCCATGAAAAGACACAGAGGAAACTTAAGTACATGGTACTAAGTAAAAGAAGCCAATCTGTAAAAGTTACATACTCTATGATTCCAACAACATGACATTCTGGAAAAGGCAAAACTATGGAGATAGTAAAAAGATCAGTGATTGCCAGGGGTTAGGGTGGAAGGAGGGACCAAGAGGTGGAGTACAAAAGACTTAGTGCAGTGACAATACTCCGTAATGCTATAATGGTGGATACACGTCATTATACATTTGTCAAACCCATATAACGCACAACACTAAAAGGGAAAGCTAATGCACGCTGTGGACTCTGGGTGATTATTATACGTCAATGACGTTCAATGACTGTAACAAATGTACCACTCTGGTGGGGGGATGTTGATAGTGGAGGAGGCTGTGGGTGGGCAGGAAGGAAGAATATGGTAAATCTTGCCTTTTCTGCTCAATTTTGCTGTGAATCTGAAACTGCTCTAAAAAAATAAAGTCTAGTTTTTAAAAATTTAATTCACAGAGTGATTTTTTAAAAATATTTATTTATTTACTTATTTGGCTGAGCTGGGTCTTAGTTGCCACACAATCTTTGTTGCTGCGTGTGGGGTCTTTTAGTTGTAGCATGTGAACTCTTAGTTGCAGCACGTGGGATCTAGTTCCCTGACCAGGGATCAAACCCGGGCCCCCTGCATTGGGAGCACAGAGTCTTAGCCACTGGACCACCAGAGAAGTCCCTCATAGAGTGATTTTAACAGAGTTTATGTGATAAAGAGCACCCCAAATATCTAAGCACATTTTTTTTATCTTTTGTAAAACTCAGTGGCCTCACTGAAGGCAGAGAAACTAGTTATGAGTCTATTAGAAATGATCATACCTGAAAAGCATATTTCTTCAATCAGTAGGTCTCCAAAGACAAATCTAGAACCAACTATGGTACTGTTCAGGAAAATCTGGGTGGGGGGTGGGGGGCGAAGAGCTATATAGTTAATACACAATCTCTCTAACCTCTAGATGAGGGTTCTCAACAGGGGACCATGGACTCCTGTGACATCCATAGATCAAGGCAGTCCTTGAACTCTATGAAACTTTGTAACATTTTCATGTATGTGCATTTTCATGGTTTTTTAAAAATCAGATTCTAAAAGGATTCCATGACACAAAAAAGGTTAAGAACTACTAGCTAAATTATGTTCTTTTTACCCACGTTTAATCTGCTTTTTAAAAAGTAGACCTAAGTAACTCTTTGGAGAATGAAAAAAACTACCACAACAGGAATATTGGGCACCCGAAATTGTGGAAAAACTGCTAGGTACAGCACGTTTCATTGGATGAACCTAAGAATCATGCGGAAAATCAAAATAATCTGGTCCTACTCAACTAGGTGCTGACGATAGGAAAAAAACTCAAAACTTTTCTCTTTTTTCCTCTTTATGCCTTTTGTCATCCTGTAAGGATCATGGGACCTTCCTTAGCAGAGGAATATCTCCTACATCAAATCAGAACTATTGGGACTTCCCTGGTGACACAGTGGTTAGGAATTCGCCTGCCAATGCAGGGGACACGGGTTCAAGCCCTGGCCCGGGCAGATCCCACGTGCCGCGGAGCAACTAAGCCCGTGTGCCACAACTACTGAGCCTGCGCTCTAGAGCCCATGAGCCACAACTACTGAGCCTGCGTGCCACAACTACTGAAGCCCGCGTGCCACAACTACTGAAGCCCACGGGCCTAGAGCCCGTGCTCCACAACAAGAGAAGCCACTGCAATGAGAAGCCTGCACACTGCAACAAAGAGTAGCCCCCGCTCGCTACAACTAGAGAAAGCCCACGCACAGCAATGAAGACCCAACGCAGCCAAATGAATGAATTAATTAATTAATTAATTTAAAAAAATCAGAACCATTATCTGGTAATGTTGGTATTTGGATTAAATGAATACATTGGCTCAAGGCCTGGAAATATTAGGGATGGATAAGCCAGCAGCTGATGGGTGTGACAATATCATGCCATATTGATATGGCCTACTCATAATTCCATAAATGCCTCACTCTGAACTCTTCAGCATTAGAACGTATAATTCTCCTTTGTGTTGAATGGGAAGACTATGTTTTTACCATGAAGTTCAAGTCATTTTTAGGATATCATCTTCCACACCACAACTCTTGCCTAATATCATTTCCTTTATAGTGTGACTGAAGTGAGGTTTTTTTGTTTTTTTGGTTTTTTTCGGTTCGCGGGCCTCTCACTGTTGTGGCCTCTCCCGTTGTGGAGCACAGGCTCCGGACGCGCAGGCTCAGCGGCCATGGCTCACGGGCCCAGCCGCTCCGTGGCATGTGGGATCTTCCCAGACCAGGGCACGAACCCATGTCCCCTGCATCGGCAGGCGGACACCCAACCACTGCACCACCAGGGAAGCCCGAAGTGAGAATTTTTTTGTACAGAGTTCACTAAAATCCTGATGCAGTTTACCTTTTGTTAATTTATTAGAAGCAAAATCCATAGTAATTTATGCCTTTCTGTTATATAAAACCATATCTACCCCAAACGATTCATTTGTAATTTGACATGAATTATATCACTTTTCACTTTCCAAACATCTTGCTTAGGCCAATATTAAAGTAGCTTAAAGGCCCAAAGCATACAGAAAAATGGGAATATGACCCTGAAGAACTTTAAATACCAAGATGAAACTAAATTAGAATAATGGGCTGTGGGTTATAATACATTATTACATTATAATAATATATTAGTAAATATAGTCATAGTAAGCTTAAGAGAAGTAATTTTATTTATTGATCTTCATAGTCTCTACAGAACTTAGCACAGTGTCTAGAACAAAGTAGATTCCAGAAGAGTCTGATAAATAATCTCTTAAATATTTATTTTCTTTGCTTGCCTGTATTTATGTTAACAGAAAAACTCTGAATTGTTGGGCCCCAAATTCAGTTGAGGTATCGCTAGTTTAGTCCTATATTTTCTATAGCCATCTTTGTATTGTGTTGTAGCAAGACCCTTAAGAATTTCACTTCTGTATTTTATCATGGGGACATAATCTGAAAGTCAACAAAACTGTATGCACAATGATATCTGTAAAATCCTTAATTATAAAAGCAAACACTGAAAATAACTTAAGTGTCAACAATGGGAAAATGGCTAACTAGTTACAATGGAATGCTTAAAGTAAGTTTTATTTAATTAAATAAATTACATTAAGAATATAATTAATTTTAACAACATTAAGGTAATGTTTATATGATAATATTAAGTAAAAAAAAAGGCTACAAAAATGTATATACATTTTACATATCAACTATGTAAAAAATATACAAAGGAAAAAAGTTGGAAAGAAAACGTAATTCATCAGTTTAAAGATATATTCTCTACCACACACATTTTCTATAATTGGGATTCATTGTATCACCAAGTATATATTAACTGTAGTACCCTTGTTTTTCTAAAAGGTTGTTGGAATATTTGAATTTCCTTTCATGCCTTACTTTTTTAATGTCCATTGGTTATCTGGGTAGTGGGCCATTTTGTGGGTAATGGGTCATTTTGTGCTTTCCTGTATTTAAAAAAAAAACCCTATATTTAAATTTTTTTAGAAAATTAGTGTTATGGGAAATACTAGCCAAAGTCTCTAACACTATGATGTATATATTTTTTTCATTTTTCTTCTGGAAAGAAGATGAAGTTAACAAATTATGATCATGAAGTAATTTTTACCAGGATTTGTGTGACCTTTCTAAGAAAGTAAATACATATATATCAATAAGGAAAGAGTACATGCAGTTTTGCAGAATGTCCATGAGAAGTCATACATCTTTCTTTGTTAATGCTCACTTGCTATTTAATGTTTCTATTAGAAAGTTGAGAGAGACTTGCCCCTTAGTACTTTGAATGAGGCTACAAAGTTGTGTGAATGTCAATGTTGAAACTGCCGCAAGTGAGGAATAAGAGTTAAGTATACACTGTCACCAAGCGCCCACAGTATTTGCTTGGTGGAGGTATTAAAGGGATCAGAACCCATTGCCCTCTTCCTTGAAGCTGTCACTCAATACCGCGCGGGAAGTTGGGCTGTAGGTTGTCCAGCAAACGCTGTCCAGCTCTAGGACCACGCAAGCCATGTCAGCTTGGGTGGCCCTGGACTACACAAATATTTGAGATAGTCTCATCTTTGTCAGGAGACTAAATGCAATGCAAATAAGACAAAAAGTTTGCTTAGAAATGTCTTAGAGAATAAAGGAAAAATTTTTTAAATGTTTGAATGCTTTTTGCTTTTTTAATATCCTAAAATTTCCATTTCATTTCATTTAAAAGCCTTGTCCAGAGACAGATCATCTTTATTTTTGGCAAGGTTCTAAATGGCTAGGCAACTATCCTAACATAATTTATTTACTAATTAATCTTTTCCACACTGATTTGAAATAATGCCTGTATCATTTACAAAATTCCCATATACACATTCTATTTTTAGACTCCCAATACTGTTCCACTGAAGTGTAGATTTCTTGGCATAACATACCAAATTGTTTCAAGCATTATAGCTTCATGATTAAATATCCAATTGGGTCAGTGTATTAGTTATCCATTGTTGCATAACAAGTAACCCCTGAAATTCAGCATCATAAAACAACATTACCTCACACAATTGTAAGGAATCTGGGGGCAGCTTAGATGGGTGGTTCTGCCTCAGAGTCTCACAAGGTGGCTATCCAGGTGTAGGATGGGGCTGAAGTCATCTCAAGGCTTGACTGGGCTGAAGGAGCCACTTCTAAGGTCACCCACATTGTTGTTGTTGACAGGGATTGGTTCCTCACTTGATGCTGGCCAGAGGTTTTATTTCCTTGCCACATAGGCCTTTCCACAGGGCTGCTCACAATATGGCAGCTTGTATCCTCCAGGGTGAGAGACCAGGGGATGGGGGGATGTCCAAGGCAGAAGCCTGTCTTTTATAACCTAATCTTGAAGCTGACATATCCTTACCTCTGTCATATGTTACGGGTCACACAGACCAATTAATTTGTAAATTAAAGTGTTCCAGATTTTAAAAAGTATAGCATTCTCAGTTAAATATAATTTTCAGATAAACATCAAAATTTAGTATATCGCAATAAAGTGAGTCACATGACTTTTTCGGTTTCCTAGTGCACGTATAAGTTATGTTTACACTATAATATAGTCTAGTAAGTGTGCAATAGCATTATGTCTGAAAAAACAATGCACATACCTTAATTAAAAAATACTGTTGGATAGCATTTTACCCACAGAACTTCTTTCAAAATTAGAGTCAATCCTCTTAAACCCTGGCACTGCTTTATCGACTAACTTTATGTAATACAGTAAGTCCCCTACATACGAATGAGTTCTGTTCCGAGAGTGCGTTCGTAAGTCCAATTTGTTCGTTAAGTCCAACAAAGTTAGCCTAGATACCCAACTAACACAATTGGCTATATAGTACTGGACTGTAATAGGTTTATAATACTTTTCACACAAATAATACATAAAAAACAAACATGAAAAATAAAGAAGACATTTTTAATCTTACAGTACAGTACCTTGAAAAGTACAGTAGTATAGTACAACAGCTGGCATACAGGGGCTGGCATGGAGTGAACAGGCGAGAAGAGTTACTGACTGGAGGAGGGAGAGGTGGTGGGATCACCAGCAATAGGAGACAGAGGGCAAGATGCAATTTCACTCACGCCCGACACTGTCAGCACAGGTTCTGGTTGCTCGCTGGATTCAATTCTATCTATCCTCTTGAAAGAACGATCCAGTGATGTCTGAGTAGTAGCTTTTTTTTCTTGTCAGAAATGACACGGTAGCACTGGATTGCATTCTGAAGGCCGCTGCAACCTTCGTGTACCATTCTATGTTCGGGTCCTGTGCCTCAAAAACTAACAGTGCCTCCTCAAATAAAGAAAATCCCCTTGATATTTCCTGCGTCATGAATCTCTTCGGTTCTTCAGTTACTTCTTCTTCCTCTTGTCTCTCTTCGTCCTTTCTCTGGGCCTCCAATTCCATCAGATCTTCACTAGTATGCTCTTCGTGTTGCACAGCCAGGAGTTCAATGAAGTCGTCCTCTTGCAGATCTAGCTCCACCTTCTCTCTGAGGGTCACTAAGTTGCTGAAGAGCTCTTTGGACTCCTCATCCACCTTCTCAAATACAGGAAAATCATGAACAAAGGTTCTTCCAAACCCCATTCATGGTGACGGCCATAACCTCACACCAAGCAAAATCAATGGTTTTTATGGCCTTGTAGCTGTTATAGTCCTTCCAAAATTGTCGCAAGGTTGTTTCTGATTCATCACTTGCCGTTACCGCCTGACGAAAAGTATTATGTAAATAATAGTTCCTGAAAGTCACTATAACTCCCTGCTCCATAGGTTGGATGAATGACACAGTATTCGATGGCAGACACACCACTTTGACGTTGGGATGAAAGTCATCCATGAATGGGGGTAGCCCAGAGCACTGTTGAGCAGCAAAAGAATGCTGAATGGGACATCATTCTCCAAGCAATATTCCTCTACCTCTGGGATAAAGTGGTGGAAAAACCAGTGCTGGAAAATGGCCTGTGTAACCCAGGCTTTGGGGTTACTCTTCCACACAACAGGAAGAGAGCCCTTGGCTATGTTTTTAAGGGCTCCTGGGTTCTCTGAATGATAACCTAAGAGAGGCTTCAGCTTCATATCACCAGAAGCATTGCCACCAAACAACAGTTAGCCTATGCTTTGCTGCTTTATAGCCTGGCAACCACTTTTCCTCCTTATTGATATAACTTTGGTCTGGCATCTTCTTCCAGTACAGTCCTGACTCATCCACAATGAAAACCTGTGCCTTCATCAATAATTTCGCAAAGTGTTTCAGGAAATTCCTAGGCAGCTACCATACCTGCATTCGTTACTTCACCACATACTTTTTTTTTTTATTGGAGTAAAATTGCTTTACAATGTTGTGTTAGTTTCTGCTGTATAACGAAGTGAATCAGCTATATGTATACATATATCCCCTCCCTCTTGGACCTCCCTCCAATCCCCACCCCCATCCCACCCAGCTAGGTCATCACAGAGCACCAAACTGAGCTCCCTGTGCTTTATACCAGGTTCCCACTAGCTATCAATTTTACACACAGTAGTGTATTTATGTCAAACCTAATCTCCCAATTCATCTCACCCTCTCCTTCCCGCCCTGTGTCCACACGTCCTTTCTCTACATCTGCATCTCTATTCCTGCCCTGGAAATAGGTTCATCTGTACTATTTTTCTAGATCCCACATATATGCAGTAATATACGATATTTGTTTTTCTCTTTCTGACTTACTTCACTCTGTATGACAGATTCTAGGTCCATCCACATCTCTACAAATGACCCAATTTCAATCCTTTTTATGGCTGAGTAATATTCCATTGTATATACATGCCACATCTTCTCTATCCATTCGTCTGTCAATGGGCATTTAGGTTGCTTCCATGACCTGGCTATTGTAAATAGTGCTGCGATGAACACTGGGGTGCATGTGTCTTTTTGAATTATGGTGTTCTCTGGGTATATGCCCAGTAGTGGGATTGTTGAGTCATATGGTAATTCTATTTTTAGTTTTTTAAGGAACCTCCATACTGTTCTCCATAGTGGCTGTATCAATTTACATTCCCATCAACAGTGCAAGAGGGTTCCCTTTTCTCCACACCCTCTCCAGCATTTACTGTTGGTACATTTTTGATGATGGCCATTCTGACCAGTGTGAGGTGATGCCTCATTGTAGTTTTGATTTGCATTTCTCTAATAATTAGTGATGCTGAGCAGCTTTTCATGTGCTTCCTGGCCATCTGTATGTCTTCTTTGGAGAAATGTCTATTTAGTTCTTCTGCCCATTTTTGGATTGGGTTGTTTGTTTTTCTGATATTGAACTGCATGAGCTGATAATATATTTTGGAGATTAATCCTTTGTCCATTGATTCGTTTGCAAGTATTTTCTCCCATTCTGAGGGTTGTCTTTTCATCTTGTTTATAGTTTCCTTTGCTGTGCAAAACGTTTTAAGTTTCATTAGGTCCCATTTGTTTAGTTTTGTTTTTATTTCCATTACTCTAGGAGGTGGGTCAAAAAAGATCTTGCTGTGATTTATGTCAAAGAGTGTTCTTCCTATGTTTTCCTCTAAGAGTTTTAGAGTGTCTGGTCTTACATTTACGTCTTTAACACATTTTGAGTTTATTTTTGTGTATGGTGTTAGGGAGTGTTCTAATTTCATTCTTTTACATGTAGCTGTTGAGTTTTCCCAGCACCACTTATTGAAGAGACTGTCTTTTCTCCATTGTATATCCTTGCCTCCTTTGTCATAGATTAGGTGACCATAGGTGCATGGGTTTATCTCTGGGCTTTCTATCCTGTTCCATTGATCAATATTTCTGTTTTTGTGCCAGTACCATGTTGTCTTGATTACTGTAGCTTTGTAATATAGTCTGAAGTCCAAGAGCCTGATTCCTCCAGCTCCGTTTTTTTTCCCTCAAGACTGCTTTGGCTCTTCAGGGACTTTTGTGTCCCCATACAAATTTTCAGATTTTTTGTTCTAGTTCTGTAAAAAACGCCATTGGCAATTTGATAGGGATGGCATTGAATCTGTAGATTGCTTTGGGTAGTAGAGTCATTTTCACAATATTGACTCTTCCAATCCAAGAACATGGTATATCTCTCCATCTGTTGGTATCATCTTTAATTTCTTTCATCAATGTCTTATAGTTTTCTGCCTACAGGTCTTTTGTCTCCCTAGGTAGGTTTATTCCTAGGTATTTTATTCTTTTTGTTGCAATGGTAAATGAGAGTGCTTCCTTAATTTCTCTTTCAGATTTTTCATCATTAGTGTATAGGAATGCAAGAGATTTCTGTGCATTAATTTTGTATCCTGCAACTTTACCAAATTCATTGATTAGCTCTAGTAGTTTTCTGGTGGCATCCTTAGGATTCTCTATGTATAGTATCATGTCATCTGCAAACAGTGCCAGTTTTACTTCTTCTTTTCCGATTTGTATTCCTTTTATTTCTTTTTCTTCTCTGATTGCCGTGGCTAGGACTTCCAAAACTATGTTGAATAATGGTGGTGAGAGTGGACATCCTTGTCTTGTTCCTGATCTTAGAGGAAATGTTTTCAGGTTTTCACCATTGAGAATGATGTTTGCTGTGGGTTTGTCGTATATGGCCTTTATTATGTTGAGGTAGGTTCCCTCTATCCCACTTTCTGGAGAGTTTTTATCATAAATGGTTGTTGAATTTTGTCAGAAGCTTTTTCTGCATCTATCAAGATGACCATATGGTTTTTATTCTTCAATTTGTTAATATGGTGTATCACATTGATTGATTTGCATATATTGAAGAATCCTTGCATCCCTGGGATAAATCCCACTTGATCATGGTGTATGATCCTTTTAATATGTTGTTGGATTCTGTGTGCTAGTATTTTGTTGAGGATTTTTGCATCTATATTCATCAGTGATATTGGTCTGTAATTCTCTTTTTTTGTAGTATCTTTGTCTGGTTTTGGTGTCAGGGTGATGGTGGCCTCATAGAATAAGTTTGGGAGTGTTCCTTCCTCTGCAATCTTTTTGGAAGAGTTTGAGAAGGATGGGTGTTAGTTGTTCTCTAAATGTTTGATAGAATTTACCTGTGAAGCCATCTGGTCCTGGACTTTTGTTTGTTGGAAGATTTTTAATTATAGTGTCAGTTTCATTACTTGTGATTGGTCTGTTCATATTTTCTATTCCTTCCTGGTTCAGTCTTGGAAGGTTATACCTTTCTAAGAATTTGTCCATTTCTTCCAGGTTGTCCATTTTATTGGCATAGATTTGCTTCTAGTAGTCTCTTAGGATGCCTTGTATTTCTGCAGTGTCTGTTGTAACTTCTCCTTTTCCATTTCTAACTTTATTGATTTGAGTCCTCTCCATTTTTTTCTTGATGAGTCTGGCTAATGGTTTATCAATTTTGTTTATTTTCTCAAAGAACCAGCTTTTAGTTTTATTGATCTTTGCTATTGTTTTCATTGTTTCTATTTCATTTATTTCTGCTCTGATCTTTATGATTTCTTTCCTTCTGCTAAATTTGGGTTTTGTTTGTTCTTCTTTCTCTAGTTCCTTTAGGTGTAAGGTTAGATTGTTTATTTGAGATTTTTCTTGTTTCTTGAGGTGAGATTGAATTGCTATAAACTTCCCTCTTAGAACTGCTTTTACTGCACCCCATAGGTTTTGGGTCATCGAGTTTTCATTTTCATGTGTGTTTCTATGCACTTTTCTTTATTTCCTCTTTGATTTCGTCAGTGATCTCTTGGTTATTTAGCAGCGCACTGTTTATACTCCATGTATTTGTGTTTTTTACAGGGTTTTTTTTCCCCTGTAATTGATTTCTAATCTCATAGCACTGTGGTCGGAAAAGATGCTTGATACAATTTCAGTTTTCTTAAATTTTCCAAGGCTTGATTTGTGACCCAAGATGTGATCTATCCTGGAGAATGCTCTGTGAGAATTTGAGAAGAAACTGTATTCTGCTGCTTTTGGGTGGAATGTCCTGTAAATATCAGTTAAATCTATCTGGTCTATTGTGTCATTTAAAGTTTGTGTTTCCTTATTTATTTTCTGTCTGGATGATCTGTCCATTGGTGTAAGTGGGGTGTTAAAGTCCCCCACTATTATTGTGTTACTGTCAATTTCCCCTTTTATGGCTGTTAGCATTTGCCTTATGTATTGAAGTGCTCCTATGTTGAGTGCATAAATATTTATAATTGTTATATCTTTTTCTTGGGTTGATCCCTTGATTAACCCAAGATCATTATGTGCTGTCCTTCCTTATCTCTTGTAACAGTCTTTATTTTAAAGTCTATTTTATCTGATATGAGTATTGCTACTCCAGCTTTCTTTTGATTTCCATTTGCATGGAATATCTTTTTCCTTCCCCTCACTTTCAGTCTGTATGTGCCCGTAGGTCTGAAGTAGGTCTCTTGTAGACAGTATATATATGGGTCTTGTTTTTGTATCCATTAAGCCAGTTGTGTCTTTTGGTGGGAGCATTCAATCCATTTACATTCAAGGTAATTATTGATATGTATGTTCCTACTACCATTTTCTTGTTTTGAGTTTGTTTTTGTGGGTCTTTTTTTTAATATTATCTATCTATCTATCTATCTATATATATATATATTTATTTTATTTATCTGGCTGCATTGGGTCTTCAGTTGCGGCACGCAGGCTCTTCGTTGCAGTGTGCAGGCTTCTCTCTAGTTGTGGTGCGCAGGCTCCAAAGTATGCTGGCTTAGTTGCTCTGCAGCATGTGGGATCTTAGTTCCCCAACCAGGGCCCAAACCTGCATCCCTTGCATTGGAAGGCGGTTTCTTAACAACTGGACCACCAGGGAAGTCCCTGCCTTTTTCTTCTCTTGTGTTTCCTGCTTAGAGAAGTTCCTTTAGCATTTGCTACAAAGCTGGTTTGGTGGTGCTGTATTCTCTTAGCTTTTGCTTGTCTGTAAAGCTTTGACTTCTCCATCGAATCTGAATGAGATCCTTGCTGGGTAGAGTAACCTTGGTTGTAGGTTTTTCCCTTTCATCACTTTAAATATATCCTGCCACTCCCTTCTAGCCTGCAGAGTTTCTGTTGAAAAATCAGCAATAACCTATGGGGATTCCCTTGTATGTTATTTGTTGCTTTTCCCTTGCTGCTTTTAATTTTTTTCTTTGAATTTAATTTTTGTTAGTTTGATTAATATGTGTGTCTTGGTGTGTTTCTCCTAGGGTTTATCCTGTATGGGACTCTCTGTGATTCCTGGACTTGGGTGGCTATTTCCTTTCCCATGTTAGGGAAGTTTTCGACTATAATCTCTTCAAATATTTTTTCAGACCGTTTCTCTTTCTCTTCTTCTTCTGGGACCCCTATACTTCGAGTGTTGGTGCATTTAATGTTGTCCCAGAGGTGTTTGAGACTGTCCTCAATTCTTTCCATTCTTTTTTCTTCATTCTGCTCCTCAGCAGTTATTTCCACCATTCTATCTTCCAGCTCACTTATTCGTTGTTCTGTCTCAGTTATTCTGCTATTGATTCCTTCTAGAGTATTTTTCATTTCAGTTATTGCGTTGTTCATCACTATTTGTTCTATAGTTCTTCTAGGTCTTTGTTAAACATTTCTTGTATTTTCTCGATCCATGCCTCCATTCTATTTCTGAGATTTTGGATCACCTTTACTATCATTACTCTGAATTCTTTTTCAGGTAGGTTGCCTATTTCCTCTTCATTTATTTGGTCTTCTAGGTTTTTACCTTGCTCCTTCATCTGTAACATACATTTTTGTCACTTCATTTTTTTTTTTGATGGGTGGGGCTGTGTTCCTGTCTTAGCGACTGTTTGGCCTCAGGTGTCCAGCATTGGGGTTTGCAGGCAGTTGGGTAGAGCCGGGTCTTGGTTCCAAGATGAGGACCTCCAGGAGACCTCACCCTGATTAATATTCCCTGGGGTCTGAAGTTCTCTGTTAGTCCAGTGGTTTGGACTCGGCCCTCCCACCACAGGAGCTCAGGCCCAACCCCCAGTCTGGGAGCCAAGATCCTGCAAGCTGCTTGGTTTGACCAAAACAAAAAGTGGGGGGGCAGAACAATAACAAAGAATAAAAAATAAAATAAAATTAGAAAAATAAAAAGAATTATTAGAAAAAATAAAAATATAAGTGAAACAACAGCAAGGTAAAACTGAACCACAACAGCAAAAAAAAAAAAAAAAAAAAAGCCAGAAAATGCCTTGGCCATGTGGGGCAGGGCTTTGGCGGAAGCAGGGCTTTGGCATGCGGTGCGGCCAGAGAGGGCTTCAGAGCACAGATCAGGACCTCAGCAGGCTCCCTGGGGCCCAAATGCGTGGGGGAAATGCTGGCCCATTCCCTCCTATCCCTCAGGGGTCTCTTTCCATTTCCACTGATCTCACTGTGGGTGGGCCCCTCCCGAGCGTGGGAACCCCTCCCCTCCCACAGCCGCCCCTCAGGGGCACAGGTCCTGTGCCGCCTCCACTTCTCCTCCCCACTTCTCCCCCCCCACATCCTACCCGGTCGCTCGGGGGTTCCTCCCGTCCCCTTAGGTGTCCGAGGTCCCCCACCAGCACCTGGTAGGTGCCCTAGTTGTGAGGAGATGCAAACTCCACGTCCTCCTACTCCTCCATCTTGACCTCCCCAGTTTCTCGCCATTTACCTTTACATTGTGAAGGCTGGCTCTAGCCTTGAACCAATGAAACCTGCCACGGCTGGCATGAAAAGATGCGCTCTCTGATTATTTGCTGTGCTTCTTCTTCAAGTCTTCATAAAGGCTCTTAGCTCTCTCTTGAATCAGCATTAAGCTGAGCAGGACTCAGTGCTGATGCTGATCCTACATCCACACACTGAGAAGCTTCTCCATCTCCTCCATCACTTGTCCACACTTCTTCAATATTATTGTCAACATCATCGGCACAGCAGACTTCACATGTTCCATGATCTTGTCCTTGTTCTTTAGAACTGTGCCAATGGTGGAACGATTCATGTTATAATAATGAGTGGCAGCTACCATCTTTTTGCCTCTCTCCACTCTCTCAATTATTTTCAGTTTGTTTACATCGTTATCGCTTGATGTTTCTTAGCAGTACCAGCTACATCACCACTGCTTTTACGCTTGTTTCCGGACATCCTGGGCTTGAAATAAAGATATTGTACTACTGTACTCTATACAGTACTGTAAAGTACACAAAAGCACAACCACTTGTAGAGGATGCATGCACGTGACAATGTAAGCCAGACACGTGAACTTACTTACATGACTGGACATGCAAATTCACGTTCGCATCTTTGAAAGTTCACAACTTGAAAGTTCGTACTTAGGGGACTTACTGCATTCTAAATCCTCTGTGGTCATTTCAACAATCTTCACAGCATCTTTACCAGGAGTAGATTTCATCTCAAGAAATCACTTTCTTTGTTCATCCATAAGAAACAACTCTTCATCCTCTCAAGTTTTATCATGAGATGGCAGCAATTCAGTCACATCTTCAGGCTCCACTTCTAATTCTAGTTCTCTTGCTATTTCTTGCTACCACATCTGCTGAAGCCTTAAACTCCTCAAAGTCATCCATGAGGGTTGGAATCAACTTCTTCCAAACTCCTATGGATACTGATATATTGACCTCTTCCCATGAATCATGAAAGTTCTTTTTTTTTTTTTTTTCCTTTCGGGAGAAGGAAAGATTGATTTATTACTTGCAGCTAGTAAGGAGAACACCTGGTGATCTTTCCCAAAACAGTGTCTCCACAAATGTTCTTAATGGCATCCAGAATGGTGAATCCTTTCCAGAAAGCTTTCTATTTAGTTTACCCAGATCCATCAGAGGAATCACTATCTATGGCAGCTACAACCTTACAAAATGTGTTTCTTAAATAATAAGACTTGAAACTGTTAATTACTCCTTGATCCACGGGCAGCAGAATGGATGTTATGCTAACAGGCATGAAAACAACATGAGGGACTTCCCTCGTGGTCCAGTGGTTAAGACTCAGAGCTCCCAATACAGTGGGCATGGGTTTGATCCCTGGTCAGGGAACTAAGATCCCACATGCCACTCAGCGCAGCCAAAACAAAAAACAAAAAAAAACACATGAATCTCATTGTACATCTCCATCAGAGCTCTTGGGTGACTGGGTCCATTGTCAATAAGAGTAATATTTTGAAATGAATCTTTTTTTCTGAGCAGTAGGTCTCAACAGTGGGCTCAAAATATTCAGTAAACCATGTGGTCAACTGATGTGATGTCATCCAGGCTTTGTTGTTCCATTTACACAGCACAGGCAGAGTAGATTTAGCATAATTCTTAAGGGCCCTGGGATTTTCAGAATGGTAAATGAGTATTGGCTTTAACTTAAAGTCACCAGCTGCATTAGCCCCTAACAAGAGAATCAGCTTGTCCTTTGAATCTTTGAAGCCAGATATTGATTTCTCCTCTCTAGCTATGAAAGTCATAGAGGGCATCTTCTTCCAATATAAAGCTGTTTCATCTACACTGAACTCTGTTGCTTAGTGTAGCCACCTTCATTAATTATCTTAGCTAGTTCTTCTGGATAACTTGCTGCAGCTTCCACATCAGCCCTTGCTGCTTCACCTTGCACTTTTATGTTATGGAGACAGCCTTCCTTAAACCTCATGAACCAACCTTGACTGGCTTCAAACTTTTCTTCTGTAGCTTCCTCTCTTAGGCTTCACAGAATTGAACAGCGTTAGGGCCTTGCTCTGGATTAGGCTTTGGCTGAAGGGAATGTTGTGGCTGGTTTGATCTTCTATCTGGACCAATAAAACTTTCTCCCTATCATCAGTTAGGCTGTTTTGCTTTCTTATCATTTGTGTATTCACTACAGTAACACTTTTAATTTCCTTCAAGAACTTTTCCTTTGCATTCATAACTTAGCTCACTGTTTGGTGCAAGAGGCCTAGCTTTCAAGTCTATCTGGGCTTTTGACTGCCTTCCTCACTAAGCTCAATCATTTCCAGCCTATGATTTAAAGTGAGAGATGTGCAACTCTTCCTTTCACTTGAACACTCAGAGGCCATTGTAGGGTTATCGATTGGCCTAATTTCAATATTGTTGTGTCTCAGGGAATGGGAGGCCCAAGGAGACAGAGAGAGAGATGGGGTAGAGCAGTCAGAACACACACATTTATCAACTAAGTTTGCCATCTTATATAAGTGCAGCTTGTGGTGCCCCAAAACAATTATAATAGTAACATCAAAGATCACTGATCACAGATCACCATAACAGGTATAATAAAAATGGAAAAGTTTGAAATACTGTGAGAATCACCAAAATGTGACACAGAGACACAATATGAGCAAATGCTCTTGGAAAAATGGCACCAACAGGACTGCTCAACACAGTGTTATCACAAACCTTTAATTTGTAAAAACACAGTATCTGTGAAGTACAATAAGGCAAAGCACAATAAAATAAGGTATGCCTATGTAAGTATGCCCTGTGCAACATTTAAAAATTATGCATTGTTTGTCTGAAGTTCAAATTTAACTGAGAATTCTATATTTTATCTGGCAGCCCTACCCTGGTACAATATAGGAGGGGACTACACAAGGGTGTGAAAGCCAAGAGGCAGACAGTGATCACTGGGGTCTGTCTTATAGGTTGGCTACCAGAGCTAAGTCTTCCCATACAACACTTTTTTTTTTTTTTTTTGGTTGATCAATTTCACAGTCACTCTTTCAGTGAAACTGAAAATCAAGTCACGGTCCAAAAAAAGAAATCAGTTATAGTTTTTGTTGAGATTTCATTAAATCTACAGATTAATGCAAGGGAAATGGATATATTTATAGTATGGAGTTTTCTCAGCAAGCCTTTTTATATCCTCTATTAAGTTTTATATTTTTCTTCATCTAGGTCATGCATACTTCCTGTTAGGAGTTTGCTGTTATTATAGTTTTGGTTTGTGATTATAATTTTACCTATGATAGTTTTGAGATGGTTTTGGTTGGAATATAAGTTATAATTTTACCTATGATAGTTTTGAGATGGTTTTGGTTGGAATATAAGACTATTATTGATTTTTGTACATTTATTTTGTTATGGCTACCTTATTGAATGTTCCTATTATTTCTAGTAACTTTTAAGTTGATTCCCTTAGGTTTTCCAGGTACGTTATACTGTCATCTGCAACTAATGATAATTTTGCCACCTCCTTTTCAATATTTAAACCTCTCATTTTGTTTTTTTGACTGATTATACTGTCTATGGAGCAGTTATCATTTTCATGAGAAAAACTTGAGCCTCGGAATAGTCTTCTGAATTGGGAGAAAATAATATATAGGAAAACTACTTTACACATTTTATTATTTAGGTTGAGGTGTAACTGTAAGTATGATGTTTCCAGACTACCCTCCCCAAATCTGCTATACAAAAAGCTTCCCAGAATTTCACTTTGTTTAAATATCCCACATCTGCGTTGCTTTCAATGAACTTATAACAAAGTCTGCCTTCCAGAAACAGCGGAACTTTTTCCTTACCATTTCAGGCAGACATTCAAGGGGAGTTTTCACAGGACTTTAGACATGTCACTTCCCCCAAAAGTGTATTACATAAAAAGCTTTGGATCAGGAAAACAAGAATCACACATATACAGATAAATAAGGACTCCTGAAAATCCAGAATACAGTCCACAGCACAAAAACAACATAACCTAATGGGAGAGGGAGAAGAAAAGCCCAGAGAGAGAGACAGCTCACAGGGGAATGTTCTGCCAGGCATTGGCTCCCTCTCTTAAACAACAGCTGTTAATAAATCTCTTGAGCAGTGGGAGTGTCAGATTTTTTAGCTGGGAAACAGGGGTAGCTATCTGGCTGGAAGGGAAGACTGGAGGACTTGTGTTAACTGAGGGCTGCTTCTGGGTAGTTAGCACACCGTTTTTACTTCGAATGCATGTTACACAACAATAAAAATAACGTGTTTTCTAAAGATGCTCTTATTTATAATTTACAAACTTTTTTCTTCTTACATATGAATTCTGATTCTGGAGGGCAGCTATGGGTTTTATGCAAATTGGTGGGGGGAAGCTAAAGCTCTCCTAAGCCACTCCTTCACACCCACAGGTCTACAAAGCACTGTTCTAAATTGTATGAAAGCATAAAGTTTAAAAAGATACGATTCTACCCATATGGGAATAGAATATAGAAAAGAGTGGATAGATGTATAACTGATTCACTTCGCCATACAGCAGAAAATAACACAACATTGTAAATCAACTACACTCCAAAAAAATTAATTAAAAATAAAATATACAATTCTTACCCTCAGAAAAGCACAATCCAAAGGTGTAAAGAGAATGCAAGGAGGGAATCAAAGAAGGTGACTGAGGTAACTAACTGTTGACTATGGGCACAGTACAGAACTACTCAACCTCCAGGTTACAAATGATAACACAGATGTTCAGGGCTAAGCTGATTTTAAAATTCTGTCTTAACACTGTGTTGATGATGGCAAAATAGTCCCATGGAGGGGGGTTATAGGAACAAGGAAGGAGGTGTGTCTTTTCCTAACACACCGGGTGATGTGGTCCTAAGCCATGATGAGTCTGGAGAGGCACCTCCTCCCATGGAACAGCTTTTTGGGAAACAGGTAATATGAGCTATTTCAAGTTCTATGGAGAGTTTAACTTGGGTCTGGAGGCTTGGAAAAAAATCCAGATGGAGTGGCTTCAATTCAATACATATTTACTGAGTACATTTGTATCAGGTACTACATGGGGGACAAAATAAGGCAAAGGTATCTATCCTCAGAGTCAACGGAAGACGTTTTCATCTCTGACATCTCAGAATCACACTCAGGATCTTACCTGTAAATACTAACGCAAGGATCCACCAACACAACTGGTCTTGCATTTTCTAGAAGTTTCTTGCCTTTGAGATTGTGTGCCATTCCTGAACAGAGTACAAAAAAATAAAACGTGAAAGGTGCTCTGGCATGCCCTTTAACTCTCAAATGCAGACCTCAGGGAAAAAACACTGCAAATTTCAGCTGATTTTGCTCTTGCTCCGTGGGAGGCTGAGTTAAAGCAATTTTTAACTTAATGAACGCTAACTGTGAGCCAATTTAACACAAATATGCCAGACCAAGCCATCCTGTTTGGGCAGTAATCAAAGCAAACCTCATCTTAGCCTGGATCAGTGACATCTACCAGAACCTCATGCCTGGGGAGAAAGACTAACTTAATTAATATTCCTCACTGAATTCTTGATTCTAACCACCATCCCCTCCTCCAAAACCTCTTTCTCTCCATGCTTTCTGCACCTGAGAAAATGGCAACCCACCCACCCAGCCACTTGTTCTACCTGGACACGTTAACGCATCTGCTCTAGACAATGACGGAGTCCAGACAATGACCGAGTCCAGACCATGACCAAGTCCTGTCAACTCTACCCTCCAATACATCTTGAATTTGCTTACTTCTCTCTCCCCTACCAGTATTGTAACCCAAGTCATGCATATCTCCCACCCGGACAACTGCATTAGCTTCCAAGCTGGTGTGCTTGCTTCTACCCTGTCCTCTATCAAATTCCTCAGATACATATGTGATTTAACTTGCATATTGGATATTTCTCCCCTCAGAATGTAAGCTCCGTGAAGACAAAGACTCCTTCTGACTTTTTTTTTTACTGGGGTATTCCTGGTGCCTAGCACAGTACCTGGCATACAGTAGGCATCAATAAGACTTGAGAGAATAAATGAATGATAGAAGTCCTCCTGTCCACACAGACAAGTAAGGTTCAGAGTCCATTCTCTTAAGTCTTTTTTCCCTCAGAGCCACATGAGCCATTCCTCAAAGAGAACTGTCTTTTTACTTCCTTCCTTCTTTGTACGGTGACCTTTTAGCAGAGTCTTTCAGGAAAAAAATCAGAGTGAGCTCTGAAAGAATCCAGACAGAGCCTGCCTCTTTCTAATGCTTTGGAAAGAGATGACATTTTATGATGAAAACAAAACAAAACAAAACAATCTTAGACCTTTTGAGGCATTACTGCCATCTGGGGGCAATAATATTAATCTACAGGCAACCAAGAACTTTTCCCTCTGCCTACTAATTGTCTCAATTTTTCTGAAATTTAACAATGATTTTAACCTTGGTATGAGTCTCCTTTTATCCATCATGGCTTCTATTCTGGAAACATATGTCCTTCAGTTCTAGGGCATTTTCTTGAATTATTTCATTGATATTTTTCTCCCCATTTTCTCTTTTGGGAATTCTTATAATTTGGATGTTAGGTCTCCTGAATTGGCTTTTAACTTTCTTATCCTTTTTCTCCCATGTTCCTCCTCTCTTTTTTTGTACTACTTTTTTAGAGGCGATATTTCTGGCTCCACCAAAATATCTCCAACACCACCTTTGGCAAAACAAAGCTGAGGGACTTCCATGGTGGCGCAGTGCTTAAGAATCCACCTGCAAATGCAGGAGACACAGGTTTGAGCCCTGGTCTGGGAAGATCCCACATGTCATGGAGCAACTAAGCCCGTGCGCCACAACTTCTGAGTCCACGTGCCACAACTACTGAAGCCTGTGCGACTAGAGCCCGTGCTCCTCAACGAAAAGCCACCGCAATGAGAAGCCTGCGCACCGCAACAAAGAGTAGCCCCCGCTCGGCGCAACTAGAGAGAGCCTGCGCACAGCAACAAAGACCCAGTGCAGCCAAAAATTAAAAAGATCAAAAAAAAAATTTAAAAAAAAAGCTGAGTTTATTCTTACTGAAGGAAGAGACAGCACTAACTTGACGGAGTCTTAGCCTCTTGGAGGGGGGAGGGCAAAGCTTAGTTATTTCTGAGGTTTTGCAACCTGGTTTAGGGCAGGTCTTTCAATGCTAGGGCTTATTAGGATTGGACAAGAATAACAGTTTAGTGTTGGTGGTCCCAGCAAGGAAGGATTTTGAGACGCAGATTCAAAGAGCCTAGGGGAGTCAACTGTTCCTTGATGCTATCTATTGGTAAGCTCAGCATTTAAATGGGTTTGGGGGAAGGACAGTCCCAGAATAAACAAAATTATTTACATCTGTCATTGCCTTGTGAAACAGTTCCCTGTAATAATAAAGTTACACTTGAGATGGGTGGAATAGTAAGTCTTGTAAATGCAAACAATAAGCTGTGTGGGTACAGATGGTTTCAGTTCTCAGGGGTCTCCTCACCTGATTTTCCTTCCTTTCTGTTGAATTTTTCACTTCTACTATAGTATCTTCAATTTATGAGTTTTTTTTCTTCTGAAAGCTCCTTTTTAAAGCCTTCTTTCTTTGGGGGGACAAGGATATCAACAAGGACAGAAAATAGAATTTTTTAAAACAAGTTTCCCTGCCAGCTTCATTCCTTCAATGTCCTCTGAGTTCCTTTTGGTGTCTGTCTTTCATGCTGGGCCTTTCTTGGATTGTCTGAGGGTGAGCCTTGGCTGTCCATGAAGAGCAATGAGACCAACAGCAGGGGTGAGGCAGGGTAGGAGGCCGGGCTGGTCAGTGCAGGATGATCGTATTAGGACTGCAGGGTTTTCCCCTCTTGGGGTGGAAAGTTTTCCCACTGAGGAATTATCCAATTGCCTGTGGGGTCAAGGAGGGCATGGAGCAAGCCTGGTTGCCACCGTTCTCAGAGCTGAGTTACAGAAGGGGGCTGAGATGTCACCATCCAATACTGAGGTTCCCTTAATTCTAATTTTCATTACAGTATCTCTGTCCTCAGCTATGCCTCTTATTTTTTTTTGTCTCACTCACACTCTCCCTTTCAGAGACACCTAGTACCTCCACCACCTAATCTTTCCTGGGGGTTCTAAAAACTGGCTTGCTATGGCTTCGCCACTAAACAGCTTAGTGAACTACTACTCTGCTAAGTCAGTTTCCATTCTTCCAAAATGTGGTTGCTGTCATCTGCTCACCCAGGTTCTTTGTCTTGTGGGTTTATGCATTTTGAACTTACTCCTTTTAGAAGACTTTGGATAGGCAGCAGAGATAAATGAATGTGTTCATTCAACCACATTTAACTAGGAGTCTGCATTACATTCCTAAAGTTCCCTCCAACACTAAATACTGTGATTTTAAGTGCATTTTTGTTAAAGCAAGAGTGAACATAGTTGGGAATGATACTGGAGCAAGTACAGCTTAGGAATCTCATGTCCAAATGCATTAGGAGAAGAGAGGTAATTAGTTTTTTCCCCACCCCCAATAATCAGTCTGGGAAGGCTTTATGGAAAAAGCAAAATTTGAGGAACTATTTATATGATAAGAAATACTCATTTTGACACAGAGTAGATGAAAAAATATTTTAATAACTAAACCTGAGGACTTATTTATACATTTTAAAAAGCAGCAGGAGTGGAATAAAAGAGAAGCTGAGGGAGCCTACAGCAAACTTATTCTTGATCCAGAATGCAACAGGGACCTACCATCAGGCTTTAGGTAATGAAATGCTATCAGAAAGGCGTGAAAAGAAAGATAACGTAGGAAACTTTGGTATCAATTATAAGGATAAATTGAGGGAGGAAGAGACAATACTTAAAAAAGAAGAAGAAGTTTTTTAAAGAAATGGAAAAGCCAATCTTCTAAAATTCATAGCGAAACGCAAAGGACCTTGATCAGCCAAAACAATACTGAGAAAGAAGAACAAAGTTGGAGGACTCCCTCTCCAATTTCCAGACTTACTATACGGCTATGGTAACCTAGAACAGTGTGTACTGGCATAAGGATAGACATATAGACCAATGGAATATAACTGAGAGTCCAGAAATAAACCCATACATCTATGGCCAACTGATTTTCAACAAGCATGCCAAGACTATTCGACAAGGAAAGAATAGTCTCTTCCATAAATGGTGCTGGGACAACTGGATACCCACACTCCTACTTCACATGATACATCAAAATTAACTCAAAATGTATCAACAGCCTAAATATAAGAGCTAAAACTATAAAACTCTTACAAGGATACATATGGGTAAATCTTCAGGACCTTGGATTCAGAATGGATTCTTAGATATGACACAAAAAGCACAAGCAACAAAAGAAAAATGGATAAATTAGACTTTATCAAGATTGAAAACTTTTGTTCATCAAAGGACATTATCAGGAAAATAAGAAAGACAACCCACAGAATAAAAGAAAATATGTGCAAATCACATGACTAATATAGAGTCTTGGGACTTCCCTGGTGGCACAGTGGTTAAGACTCCACACTCCCAACACAGGGGGCCTGGGTTCGATCCCTGGTCAGGGAACTAGATCCCACATGCATGCCTCAAATAAGAGTTCTCATGCCACAACTAAGGAGCCCACATGCTGCAACTAAGAAGCCCCTGAGCCTCGACTAAGGAGCCCACCTGCTGCAACTAAGACCCGGCACAACCAAATAAATATTAAAAAAAAAGAGTCTAGTATTCAGAATGTATAAAGAACTCTTACAACTCAACAACAAAAAGATAAACAACCCGAAGTAAAAATGGGCAAATAACTTGAATAGACATGTCTTCAAACAAATTATACTGGGACTTCCCTGGTGACGCAGTGGTTAAGAATCCGCCTGCTAATGCAGGGGACACAGGTTCGAGCCCCGGTCCGGGAAGCTCCCACATGCTGCGGAGCAACTAAGCCCGTGTGCCACAACTATTGAGCCTGCGCTCTAGAGCCTGCGAGCCACAACTACCGAGTCCGCGTGCCACAGCTACTGAAGCCCGCACGCCTAGAGCCCATGCTCCTCAACAAAGACAAGCCACCCCAATGAGAAGCCCACACACCGCAACGAAGAGTAGCCCCTACTGGCCGCAACTAGAGAAAGCCCGCACGCAGCAATGAAGATCCAACGCAGCCCAAAATAAATAAATTAATTAATTAAAAAAATTAACCAATGGCCAACAGGCACATGAAAAGGTGCTCAATATCATTAATCATTAAGGAAATGCAAATCAAAACCACGAGATAACACTTTAAGTCCATTAGGATGACTATTTTTGAAAAGTGGAAAATAAGTGTTGGAAAGGATTGGAGAAATTGGAACCCTTATGTGTTGCTGATGGAAATATAAATTGGTGCACCTGCCGCAAAAAACAATTTGGTGGTTCCTCAAAAAGTTAAACATAGGATTACCATACGACCCAGCTATTCTACCCCTAAGTATACCGTATACAGAAGAATTGAAAAGAGGGACTCAAGCAAGTACACGTACATGAATGTTCACAGCAGTATTATTCACAAAGCTGAACGGTGGAAACAGTCCAAATGTCCATCAACAGATGAATGGATAAACAAGTTATGGTACACACATATGCACAATGGAATTTTACTCAGCCATAAAGAGAAATGAAGCACTGATACATGATACAACGTGGAGGAACCTCGAAAACACTATGCTTAGTTTAAGCCAGACAAAAAAGATCACATGATTTTACTTCTGTGAAATACCCAGAATAAGTAAACCCATACAGATAGAAAACAGTCTGGAGCTGTCAGGAACTTGGAGGAAGAAAGAGTGAAGAATGACTGCTTAACGCGTATGGGGTTATCTTTTTGGGGTGGGTTAATGAAAATGTTTTGGAACTTGATAGAAGTGGTGACTGAATGATATTGTGAATGTTCTAAATGTCACTGATCTGTATACTTTAAACTGGTTAATTTTATTATGTGAATTTCACCTCAATAAAAAAAAGGGGGAGATGCTGAAAGACCCACCAAAAAGGCCTTAGGAGTAAGACAGAAAAAAGCATAGTGACACAAATACAAAGAAAATCAAAATAAGGAATTGTAAAACTGAGAATTTCACCCTGGAAACAATGATGGATATGAACATTCTTAGCTCAAAAAAAGGGAGCAGAGTGTACATAATCACCAAAAAAGCAAATGCAAGGATTTTCTCATGGGAGAGCTCTGGGAATGCTGGTGGAATAGGTGAGACGAGTGATTATCATAAGACTCAGTAAGATACTGAAGGGCAAGAAACCTAGAGGGAATAGAGAGAGAGAAGAACCCTGCATTTCTGAGAACAAGGGAATTTGTTTAAAAGTGGTTTAAAAGTGGATACAGGGAAGACTAGAAAAGAAAAACTATTACCCTGAGGATCAGGACCTACAGTCAGGATATCGTAATAAAAGATAGGAAGACACTGAATACCTAACAGAGACTATTCAAGCTTTAAAACCTACATCTATCTAAGTAATTTGTGAGGAAACCTTGATTATATTACAACTACACATTGTGTATATACTGTACAGTAATATACACATACTACAGTACATGTGCATTGGAGCTCTATGAGTTGAACTACAGTGGACAAACTGGAAGATGTGAGGATTCACAAAGCAGTAATCTAACATTTTAATTCTCAGAAAATAGTGTTGAAAGGCTAACCTAATGAGTGTATAAAGGTATGCATACAAAGGTTTATTGCAGCGCTGATTCTTTAGCAAAAGAAAAAAATTGAATCAAAGTGAATATCTACCAGAATGGAAAAGGATAATTTATGGTACCTCCATACAATGAGATATTATGAAGACATTTAAAAGGGTGAGGTAGATTTTTACATACTGGCTTAGAAAGAGGTCCAAAACATAACAAAGTGGGAAAAAAGCATAATGTAGAACAAAATATGCACAAGAGTTTCCATTTTTTGTAAAACCAAAGCAAACGAAAAGTCCCAAGGAACAAGTTCTATAAATGCATATGTTTGTGTTAGCCTCGAATAAAGTCTAGAAGACCACACACACAACTGTCAACAGCGGTTACCTCAGGTGGTAATGACTGACAGACTGTGCTTAAGTTAATATGCCCGCAGAATAGTGCCTGACACATAGTTAATGCTCATTACACGTTAACCACTATCATTTTCACTTTATATACTCTGACACTGAATTATTATAAAAATTACCTCTGTAATTTAAAAAAACAATGCTTGCAGAATGAGAAAAACATATGAAAAGATGCTTAATCTCATTAAGAATCAAGAAAATACAAATTAAAACAACATCATTTCTATCCATTAGATTGGCAAAAAATAAAACATTTATGATATCCATTTTGTTAAACGTTTGACTGAAGCAGCATTATCATGCACAACTGGTGAAAAATCAATTTGTATTATATTTATAAAGGTTTAAACATGTATATCCTTTGATCCAGCAATTCCACTTCTAGAAATTAATCCTAAAGATATAGTTGCCATATACACAAAGTGATGTGTATAAGAATGCTCACCCAGCAGTGAAAAACTGAAAATAACCCAAATATCTATCAAGGAATGAAATTAAGACACATGGAACATTATGTAATCATTAAAAAGAGTAAGATAGAGCTGTATATATCAAATGAGAATTCTCTAAGATGTTAAGTGAAAAACAGTAAGTTGTGAATCTGTGCCAGGTAGTTTATTGCTCCTTAGCTCCAAATCTACCTTTTGCCTGTTTTGTGATCCTGGACGTTGTAAGCATTTTTCCTTTGCCCTCTGATATGATTTTAACCTCTACCAGTAGAGGGCGCCGGAGGAACTCTGATGAGGGTAGGCTTCTCCGTGCCTGGTGCTTGCCTACCATCAAGTTTCAACAGCACCCCTGTGGGTGTCTTCCCATTGAGTTCCCTCAGCATCCCTGTGAGCAGCTTCCCAGAATCGTAGTGGCTTCCTGGCGAGTTTCATCAGCCCTCCAACTCGGCATTCCAGCACATCCAGTTTCCTGCATGCCAGCCCTTCAGTGGGCAGCAACTCAGCAAACTTTGTCATCCAGTGACATAAACCATCACATACTCTCCCATATAGTCCAATTATCAGTCTTGGAGGAAAAGAGGGCCTCTTCCAAATTCTTTCCTTCCTTGAATGCTTTGCCTCAACCCTGGAGGTAGTGGCTGCTCCCTATATCGGCTATCGAATTCTTTTAGAGTTCTCTTCACCCCTTAGTAGTTAATTCCCTATTACTAGTTAATAATTCTCTATGTCAAACTTACTCTATTTGATGTGTGGTTTCTGTCTCCTGACTGAGACCCTAGATGGATACAGTGTCTCATTTATGTTTTTAAAAACCTGTGTGTGTATGTGTATGCACATACCCACCCCCCTACAGCTATGTAAATGTACAGACGATATGGAATACACCAAATTATTAACAGTGATTATTTCAGGAAAATAAGTGGGATACAAGGATAGGGTAAAAAAAAAAAAGGATTTTCTCATTTACTCTATATATATCTCTCGTTTCAATTTTTTACAATAAACATTAATTCAGGTATTATATAATTAAAACACATCTATATATAATATTTAAATATATAATATTAATATATTTTAATATATAATATTAATATATTTTAAAATATGGTATGTATGGTAATTACGTATAAAATGCCGATTTCTGGGACTTAAATTATATAATTTAAAACAAATATATATTTTTAATATATAGAGAGAAGGTATATATTTTTTATCTATATGGCATATATATGGACATATATATATATATATATATATCATGCCAATTTCTGGGAATTAAAATGGTAGATGGCTGTTTCATGACTGATGTTTGCTCCTGAAAAAATAAGCTATCTAATTATAAATAGAAAAGAGAATAAACTATAAAAAGGCAATGAATAGTATGAAAAGGACAAATTCTAGGTGATGAGGATTTGAGATTATTGCATGATATCAAGAGATGCCAGAAATCATGGCACTGCTCATCATGTCAAGAGTTGCACATGCAGGAAAAATGGTAACAGGAAGATGGACAACTCCAGCTTCATGATATTCAATTTAAATAGAAGTTAGTAGCTACAGTATAAGAGGACACTTATACATTTAAAGCCTGCCTAAGCCACTCCTAAAACCTGGGGGCCTTGAGTAGAAGGGAACCTAATAGATTAAACCCTTAAGTGCCAGCAATTGTCATTCCAATAATTTCCATCTTTATTTCTCAACTTTCACCCTTGCCTAATTGCCTATTTCACAGTAGCCATAGCAAAATCTACTGCTACAGTCAGAACTGTAAAGTCAGCATTCCCTAACTCCTAATTTAGCAAGGAAGCCTAAGATATAAAATTTTCTTGAAACTAAAGTGTTTTAGTTTAAAACACAAATGGAGGAACTGAACTTGCGGTAGCGAAGTAGATACATGTGCCATTTATATACAGTATAGATAACTGAACTTGTGATAAGTATAAAGAGCCTTAGACTTAAGACATGGAAACTTTGGTGCGGTTAAAAAAAAAAAAATCATGGCCCTGCCACTATCTAGTAATTCTTTTTTTTGTACTTAATCAGTTAGGCGGGCAGGTTTTAGAGTCAGATCTCTTGGGATCAAATCCCAGCTATACCACATATTAGAAAGTTAATTGCTCAGCCTGTTTCCTTATTTGTAAAAAGGGAACAATAGTACCTACAGCCCAGGTTTTTGAAGAATACATATAAGACATGCACAGCACCTGGTGCTTACTAAGGTCGCAATACATGTCACATTCACCTTTCCGAGTCTCTGTTATTTTTGTTTTTTTTTGGTTTTTGTTTTTGTTTCGTTTGTTTCGTTTTCACCTAAAAAATGAGAGGTCCCCACTAGATTATCTCAAAAGTCCTAAACCTGCCTTACCAGTCTGTAAGTCTACACGATCAGGATGGGTTTCTTAGGCAGTGGCGGGCTGGGAGGATGTAGAGAAAATAGTCTAACATAAAAGTCAACGAAAGAAAAGTTTTCAGAAAGGTGGCAGATAAATCAGTAGAAACTGTCTTAGGGGAGTATACTTTAGAGAATGTGTCAGAGGAGTCAAAGTGTCAGGTATCCTGTAGAGGAAAAGGTAAGAAAAGATGCTCCTTTCTCAGAACTAGAGGATGTTAGGGGTAATCCTGCAGTGACTTAGAGGTCGAATCTGTTGATCTGTTAGTCCAATGCTTGGAGTAGAAAGGCCGTCCCAGTTAAAGGAGCCTAGGAAAAGTCCCATTACCAGCCTCGTCTTAAAGGGCCAGACAGCACTTCTGCACTCACCGGGTAATTTGCATGCCGAGTGAGGCAGAAAGTGTGGCTAGGTTGGTGATCATATGACAGCTCTCTTCCAGGCTTTGCTTTACTGCTTCACTCGGAATGAACTCCTAGGGCATCCTGTAAGGTGGGTTATCCTACTCTTCCCATTCCCCTTTCAACGCCCCGTCTGCACTCTCCCTTCCCCTTCCAGTTGGTCTCACCTCGCCGCCCGGTCCCCATCCCTCCCTCACTCCCTCCCTCTCCCCATTTATCCGGACCCTCGCAAACTCCCACCCTCTCTTTCTTTCCCATCGTTTCCTATTTCCCATTTTCTACGGTCGTAGCCCCCCCCTTTCCTTTACCACCCCGTACACGCTGCTTTCCCGCGCTCACCTTGCTCCAGCCGACCGCGGCTCGCCTACCCACGCAGGACTTAAGGCGGAATTGCGAGCGCCCCAGAGGCCCCGCCCAACGCGCGTGGACGTCCCGATTCTCCCGCCCCCTGAAGGCGCAGCCCGAGAGCGATTGGTCCCCAGGGTGCGCCTCCCAGGACTGGCAGCTCTTTCCACCCAACCGACGTGTCCAGCCTGCCAAGGTCCGGACAAGCCTCGTTGTTCCTCTTCCAACCTTTCAGTCTGTTCTGCGGGCGACGGTTTTAGTACGGTCTTTTTTCCTTGCGAGGAGAGCTGCACCCAGATTTCCTTTACATAGGAGACGAATCAGAATTAGAAAGCCTGCCCTTTCTCTCCAAATTGTCTCCATGTTCATGTGTGTTGGCCCAATTTTTAAAGAAGTCCAACAAACTGATTCATAGCCATGGACTGAGCTCCATGATGATAATAGTAGCTAACACTCCAAACTTACTGTGCCACAGACACTATTATAGATGCTTTATAAGAATTAGCTAATTTCTCTGTAAGGTAGATGCATATTATCTCCATTTTACAAATGAGGAAACTAAGTTACAGGGAGGTTAAGTATCTTGCCCATGATCAGCTTAATAAGTGAACTAAAACTAGAACACAGGTGGTCGGATTTCCGGCTTTATTTCTCAACGTTCACCCTTGCCTATTCCACAGTAGCCATAGCAAAATCTGCTACAGTCAGAACTGTAAAGTCAGCATTCCCTAACTCCTAATTTAGCAGGGAAGCCTAAAATATAAAATTTTCTTGAAACTAAAGTGTTTTGTGACCGAATGGAGGAACTGAACTTGCGGTAGCGAAGTAGATACATGTGCCATTTATATACAGTATAGATAACTGAACTTGTGATAAGTATAAAGAGCCTTAGACTTAAGACATGGAAACTTTGGTGCGGTTAAAAAAAAAAATCATGGCCCTGCCACTATCTAGTAATTCTTTTTTTGTACTTAATCAGTTAGGCAGGCAGGTTTTAGAGTCAGATCTCTTGGGATCAAATCCCAGCTATACCACATATTAGAAAGTTAATTGCTCAGCCTGTTTCCTTATTTGTAAAAAGGGAACAATAGTACCTACAGCCCAGGTTTTTGAAGAATACATATAAGACATGCACAGCACCTGGTGCTTACTAAGGTCGCAATACATGTCACATTCACCATGATTCCATTACTCATCATAACACATGTATACCACATTACATCATATAATTTATAGACTGACTACCAGGAACAAAAATGTTAAGAATTTATTTGATTGAATTTATTACCATATTATGGTAATATTTATTATTTCAAATCTAAGTTCAGGTAAGGTCCATGGTCAATTTCTAATATTGTTCAGTAAGTTTTCACTTTTAGGATACAATGAACAGACTAAATTTAAGATTTTCTATTAAAGATCTTGGTAAGTTGATTGTAGAGCAGGAGCTCAACTAACTTTGCCAACAAAAAGGTAATTTGAATAAGGAATAGTAAAGAAATGAACCAGTCTCACAGTGGCCTATTTAAACCCTAAACTCTTTTTCACTTAGGGACTGGAAAGTGATGGTCCCTTCAGGGAAGTGGTGACATGAAAAGGCAAAGGAATGCATCGTGGTTCAGATTAATACAGAGCAACGAGACTGTATCAATATGTTATGCTAAGTAGCTGGAGGTGAGGACTTCAGCAGTGAATAAAAAATGTATTTTCTCTTTCATACTTCAAATTATACCAGTAAGGAACTCTATAGGATGTGTTAGGAGAACTAGTTCCTTCCTTTCTTCTCCCAGGCTTCATACTTAACTCTGCCCCTGTTGGGAAACTCACTTCCCAAACTTTGCTGCAACTTAGTTCACGCTTTACCAAGTAATTTCTTTGGTGGGCCTCCATCCTAAAAGTTGAGTTAGGTATCCTCAGGGCTCTTTACTTCTGAGGCAGAGAGGATAGAAATTCAGGCTTAATGTCTAGTATAATTGATTGGGTAAAAATTGTCCTTCCTTCAGATTCTGGATGCTAATGGCCTTCGTTATGGAGCTTTAGCAAACAGTCAATTCTGGCTCTGAAAGAAGAGAGTAAGAAACACTCTTGTATTTTTTTCATTTTGGCATAATATGGATGAGTGATGTGACTATGACTCGGGAACAAAAGTTGGTTATTTTTATACTATTCTTTACTACATTTGGCCTTAATGATGACACAGAGCCACAATAGGAACAAAAGAATTAAAAAAAAAAAAAAAGACCAGGTCCAGATTGTACAGCTCAGAATTCTCACAAGGGACCAAAAGGACTAAATTGGAGAACTAGATTGCCTTCCCTGATGTTAACCTACAGATTCAACAGGAGAGCATCTTGTAAATTTCCCTGCCTGGAGCCAGGATTGAGAACATAATACCTCTATTGTGACTGTCACTTATTTGCTGTTGGTTCCAAATCTATGTCTCCAACTCTGATTTCCTATCCTGAACTTTAAACTCCAGCTGCCTTCTTCAGCTCTACCTGGATGCCCGGGGTATCCCACAGCATCTCCAACCCAGAGTGTCCAAAATGGGGGAATTCCCTAGTGGTCCAGTGGTTAGGACTCTGTGCTTCTGGGGGCGCAGGGGGTGCAGACGGAACTAATATCCCACATGCCGTACAGCGCGACCAAAAAAAAAAACCAAACAAACACAAAACGGAATTAGCCTATCTCCTCCCTTACCCCCACCCCAGAACTATTTCAGTAAATGAATAGCAGCCCCCCCTTAGACTCAAGCCAGATTTAGAGAACATTCCAGATCTCTTCGTCTCATCTTCCCTTCTCACTCCTCTAATTAGTAGTAGCCAATCTCTTGTATCCACCCCGTGGGGGCATCGTAACTTCCTGGGCGAGGTGGCCGCAGTCAGTGGTGGGTAATTCTCTGGAGAAAGAGGCAGCTGTGAGCCATCAGCATCCACAGTCACTGCCGGGGCTGAGGGGCTCCAGCCCGGTGCAAGGAGATCTGGGCAGGGCACCCCAGTGTCTACCACACCAGCCCTCATCACCACTTGAACTACTGCAGTAGCCTTCTCGTTAGAAACTCTACCTCTAGACTCAACCATCTCTTCTTATTCAGGATCCACATGGCAACCAAGAATGATCTTTCCGAAAAGAAACTGATCATGCAACTATTCAAAATTATAGAGAAAAAAGCTAAACTCCTTAACTTTTCACATCAACCCTTCATGATAAGACCTTACACCACCTTCCTAGCCTTATTTCCAAGAAATCTGTTCACCCACCTACACTTCATGACGATCTCACACTCACAGACACATACACACGCGCAAGTTTCACACTGACCTCTGCTCTAGCTATATCAAAGGCAAACCCTTCAAACTCTCTCATGTTGCCATGCTTTTACACTGCGGCTCAATCTGCCTACAATGTCTTTCTTACTCCCTGTTCCCACTTATCTACCTGAGAAATTCCTGTTCCTTCAACTGTAAGTGCAGCATCACCTAGAAAGCCTTCCCTGGTTTCTTTAGACCTACTCAACGCTCTCATGGTACCAAATGACAGCACATGGCACGTTGCGTTGTAATTGTGTACTTAAGCACATGTCTCTCCAATTAAACACTAAGCTACTCATTTAATCTCCTGGAACCAGCGTGGAGTTAATGCTCAATAAATGTCAGCTGTTGATCTTCCAGCTCTAGCACCTGTGGAATAACAGGTTCCACTAGTTTACCACTCACCGTTTCATGTGATCCTCTCTTACATGCCCCCAAAATGCCTTTTTGAAGCTCCAGGACGTATTCCCTTCCTTTAATATTGTAGAACTTGGTAAACAAGTCCATGTTCACTTGTGATTTTACTAACTTCAGCATTATTCCTCCTGAGTCTTCTGCAGTTCTAACTAATATGATAATTTATATCTGAGCTGAGTAAGCTTTAAAAGCTGAGTAAGATTTCTATAAATGAGGAATGAGACAGTGTCCTTCCAGACTTAGGAAATAGCATGGATGTGGGTGGAAGAATGAAAGCACCAGTGAGTCAGAGCACTAGCCAGCCATCTCAGGAGGACAGAGGGATGTGGTAGGAGAAGAGACAGGAGACCCGTGAATGTGGAACCTTGAAGGCCTTGCTGATTGAGATGGAGGGCACACCTGTGGAGTTAGAGTGTGTGTAAGTCCTGGCTCTACCACATCCCAGCTGGGTGATCTTAGGTAAGCATCTTAACCTCTCTGAGCATCACTTTCCTCATTTGTAAAATGAGAATGCTATGAAACTTAAATAAATAAAATAAAAAGACCTCTTAAAATGTGCTGACTGGATGCTAGTGGGGAGATGGCTGGCAGAACGGAAAGGGAAGAAAACCATTTCTAAGGAAGGGGGAGGCCTGGATGGGGTCTGGGAGGACTCCCGTCCCAGACCTTGGTGGCCCAGCATATGCAGATGGAAAAAGAAAGATGGAAGTGACTTCCTGGTCAGGCTGAAACATCCCAGAACGACTCAGGAGGCGCAGTAGACAGGCTCAGCTCTTGCCCAAGCCAGTTAACTTCCTGGGAGAGGTTGCCCAAGTGGGCTGAGAAACAGGAAAATAGTAGGTCTTCCTGGGGTGAGAATTGGGTTGGGGGAGACCACCAAGTGGTTCTGACTCCACACATGGCACAGAGTCGCTTGCCTGAGAGTTGACAGCACGCGCAGATAGCAGAGAAGCAGCCCCAGCTGCAAGAGCATTCACACCCGTGCTGAGACCAACACACTTGGTCTCAGTGGGTGGTGGGACTGGAGCAGAGGAATTTCTGGGCAACTGCAGGGTTCATCCCCCCAAGGTAATCGAGGAGCCCATGGGGCAACCCACCAACACCTGAAAAACAGGAGGCTCCTCGAAACAAGGCTGTTGAGGAATAACACTTATGTTCAATCTTTGTGTTTCCAAGTAGAGAGACGTCAGCTAAATGAGGTTCCCTCCCTCACTCCTCCTTGGGTATTTGTGTTTGGGATGTGCTGGGAGGAGACTTGTGTGAGTGGTGAGTTTGGGAGAAGGGACACAGCATATGAGGTTCAGCCTCTCACTTCCTCCTCTTTGGGACCCAGCCTCATCTTGGGATGCAGATATTTTAGTCTGTACAGTAAAGAGACTGTTCCTGCAGAGCAAGGCCTGAGGTTGTCCTTGGCTATTTGTCCTGGGTGGAAAAGGGCTGTACGTTCTTCAACTTAGCTTTCATCAGTCAAAAAAGGAAAAGAAAAAAAGCTGAAACTCTCTTTTAATTAAAGATTTTTTTTTGAAATTGATAAATTACTATTTTATTTATCGAAAATAAATTTAAATTTATTTTCAAACTTTCAGAAAAATGGCAAGTACAGTACAAAGAATATCCACACCCCCCTCACCCAGGGGGTGTTACATTGGATCACATTTGTTCCTTCTGTATGTGTATTGTATGTATATATATAATTAGTTGTTTTCTGAGCCTTTTGAGAACAAGTTACATCCATGATACCCCACCACCCCTAAATACTTCAGTGTGTATTTCCCCAAATTAAGGGCCCTTTGCTACTCAACTACCATAAAACCCTCCCAGTTAGGAAATCAACATTGATGCAACACCATCATTTAGTTCACAGACTCCCACCCCCATCCCATCCCAACTCACATTTCCCCAACTCTCCCAACAATGCCTCTTCCTCCTTTCTGGCAACTATCCCTCAAAGGAACACACGCTGCCATTGGGGTCACGTCTCTTCCGTCTCCTCTGGCCAGAAACTGTTCTCCCTTTTTCCCTGCCTTTCACACCCTCAACGGTTTTACCTCATGTCTGTGACACTTTTAAGGAATACAGACCTTACACTCTGGAGAAATGATCCTTAATCTAAGTTTGGTGTTTCCTCTTGACCACGCTGGAGTTGTGCTTTCTTGTCAGGGATTCCTCAGAAATGATGCTGGACACTTTCAAGGGTAGAGATGGGGCCTGCGTTGTCATTCCATCCCACCACTGGTGATGTTAACCTTAGTCACCCGGTGCTGTTGACGTCTGCAGCTTTCTCTCCTGTAAGGTCCCCATTCACCTTTGTAAATGTTGACTAGTACTTCCTGGAGACGTGCTGCCAAATTATGCCATCAACCTCCAGTTACATACAGCCCTAGCCTTCACTGACAACTTTACCTCAATAAACCACTACTATGAATGTGGCCAAATGGTGATTTTCTACTTCCAGCATTCCTGCTACGTTTAGTACTTGATATTCTACTGTAAAGAAGATCTTTCCCTCCTCCCTATTTATTTACTCTTTCATTTATTTATTTATATTAGTATGGACTCATGAATTCCTATTCATTTATTCATTCGTTATCGTAAGTTACTATCATTATTCTCATGCTTAAATTGATGCAGGTTTGGCCAACGGGAGTTCCATCGAGGGGCTTCTAAGATCTTTTGACATGTCCCCATCATTCTGTAAATACTTTCTTGCTTTCTGGAACAAGATATTCCAGGATCACCTTGTATGTTCCCTGCCCCAGCCCTGGAATCAGCCATGTTTTCAAGGAGTCCTGGCATTTTAGAGAAGGGTGGTATTTGGAGACCAAGATCTGGCTACTAGATATGCTCACTGCTTCCAGAGTGTCATTGCTTGCAGACTTTTTTCAGTGGGCAGAGCTAGGAGGTCTATGTACATAAGTAGGCATGTATGTAGACACATATCCATGAATTTATACCAGTACTTCTAAAACCACTACAACACCTCTGGGTTCTTTTGAACTTTGCCTATTTCCATGTTTCCCTTCTCCAATGGTGAGAAACCTGGCTCTCTCATCCCAAATATATTTAATTATTTGCTCAATGAATTTTCTTATTTGCTCAGTGTAAGCAGCCTCCCAGCCCTGCTGTTTGTCTCCTCACCTCGCTCTTGGGCACCAGTGGGCACAACACCAACATGCTCTGCACAGGGCCTTCCTTTCCCCTTCAGTGTGTGTGTCCCGGGGTGCAGGTGGGCAGCTGCCACACCACCTCACGTAGCTCACCCCTGCCCCCAGCTCACTGCCTTCATGCCCAGGAGGAAAGAAAACGAAAGGGAAGACAAGACTGGGGTGGGAGGGCGGGGGGGGGGGGGGGGGGGGGGGGGGGGGAAGGGAATGGGATTTTAAAAGAATGGCAGATGTTCTCTCATTTAAAAAATATCCAGCTAACCAACTCCTTTGTCTTTCAGTTGATCCTGAACTTGGGCAGATAAGGAAGGTGTTTTTTTGTTTGTTTGTTTTTAGTGCCAGTTTTCCTTCACTGCATGCAGAACTTCAACAATGGAATTTTATTTCCTGGGAGGCAAAGATTTATTTCTTTTATATTTGGCTATCCTCCCAGAGAGACTTGTTACATTTTCACAAACTGTTTGAAATTCAAACAGTGTAAAATTTCTTTGTTCTGCTGCTGGCTGTAGTTCACTTCCTCATCTTGGAAAGCACTATCCATCCTTATCAAACTACTAGCCAGATGGTGTCCTAATGACCTGGGAGAGCCCTTGGGGAAATATCTTGAAGTGAGAAAATTGTTGAAATTACTTTGCTGTGGCATCATACTCCACTGAGGGATATTCTTTTGAGCCCAGATTGTATCAAAGAGTTTGGTGTTCTACCTCCTGAGAAGAGTATAAAGGAGGAGGGCATTTAAAAATCAGCCCGGGGGCTTCGCTGGTGGCGCAGTGGTGAGAGTCCACCTGCTGATGCAGGGGACGCAGGTTCATGCCCTGGTCTGGGAAGATCCCACATGCCGTGGAGCGGCTGGGCCCGTGAGCCATGGCCGCTGAGCCTGCGCGTCTGGAGCCTGTGCTCCGCAATGGGAGAGGCCACAACAGTGAGAGGCCCGCGTACCGCAAAAAAAAAAAAATCAGCCCAGGGACTTCCCTGGTGGTGCAGTGGTTAAGAATCTGCCTGCCAACGCAGGGGACACGGGTTTGAGCCCTGGTGCAGGAAGATCCCACATGCTGCAGAGCAACTAAGCCCGTGTGCCGCAACTACTGAGCCTGCGCTCTAGAGCCCGTGAGCCACAACTACTGAGCCCACGTGCCACAACTACGGAGCCCACATGCCACAACTACTGAGCCCATGTGCTACAGCTACTGAAGCCTGGGCGCCTAGAGCCCGAGCTCCGCAACAAGAGAAGCCACTGCAATGAGAAGCCTGTGTACCACAACAAAGAGTAGCTCCCGCTCGATGCAACTAGAGAAAGCCTGCACGCAGCAACAAAGACCCAGCACAGCCAAAAATTAATTAATTAATTAAAAAAAAATCAGTCCATAGTGCTGCCTCTTTAGCCATACATTTTTTAAAGTGCTTGAGCTGAAGTGCCACCCCTTACAGAAAGGATTGGGTCGGTCCAAAGGCCAAATGGGAGTTGGGAAACAAGAGAAAGCAGGAGAGAGGCGTAGAGGGTGGGCGTGGGCAAACAGCAGATGGTCTGGGACTGAATCTGGAGGCGAGGCTGGGCGCAACTGGAGGTAATGAGTACTGAGGTCACCAGCCAAGGCTGTGAGTGAGGAGGAAGCCTAAGCCACAGGGCCATGATGCCCTGTAAAAGGACCCCCAGACCTCTACACCCACAGCACTCAGTCTCTGTTTACTGCTTGCAAGCCAGTCCTTGCAAGCTAGCAGTGGAGTACAGTGTTAGAGGTCCACAGAGGCCCGAGGTGCTCCTGGTGCTGGGCCTCTCAGCAGCAACCCGCCCGACCCCGACCTGCCTCACATCCTCTCTGCCAGAACAGCGCTGCCCTTGCCTCTCCAAGTCAGGGAGTGATGGTGGAGGCAGCCAGGGAGTCTTAGATGAGTCATCCTCCCTCGTGAACGAGGGTGGCTCTCAGCCCTCACTGGCTCTATTTTTTTTTTTTTTTTTAATTTTTGGCTGCGTTGGGTCTCCGTTGCTGCGCGCGGGCTTTCTCTAGTTGCGGCGAGCAGGGGCTACTATTCATTGCAGTGCACGAGCTTCTCATTGCGGTGGCTTCTCTTATTGCGGAGCTCGGGCTCTAGGTGCCCAGGCTTCAGTAGCTGTAGCACATGGGCTCAGCAGTTGTGGCACGAAGGCTCAATAGTTGTGGCTCAGGGGCTCTAGAGTGCAGTCTCAGTAGTTGTGGCACACGGGCTTAGTTGCCCCACGGAATGTGGGATCTTCCTGGACCAGGGCTCAAACCCATATCCCCTGTATTGGCAGGCGGATTCTTAACGACTGCGCCACCAGGGAAGTCCTCACTGGCTCTTTTTAATCCGAGCTCATCATTATTGCTGGAAGAAATGCCTCCAGATTTTTAGTTTATGGATGATTCCAACCTTAGTTTTCAGTAGTGATAAATTATTTCCTCCCATCTCCCCGCTCTATTGATTATTTCAGTGGACTTGGGGGAGGGAGATGCTAGGCTTCCATACTCTACCACCATCCTGCTCGGAAGAGTCATACAGAAGGAGCAGGCAGAAGAGACTTAGAAGGAGCCACCGGAGAAGTAGGAGGAGAACCAGGAGAGGTCAATACCACAGAGGTCACAGGAAGATGAGTGGTCAGCGGTTCCAAATACAGGAGTAAAGAATAGACCAAATTTGGCAATCAGGAGGTGACTGGAGAGGGTTGAAAGCACTGTTTCAAAGGAGTTACTGGGGTGTCAACTGAGCTTCATATGTAGAAATGGAAAACAGCAAGTGTGAGAACCTTTAAAAGACGTTCGGCAATAAACAGACAAGGAGAGTGACGGGATACAGGTTGAGAGGGAGTAAGGTGAGGAGAGAAGGTTTTGTGGGGTAGAGGAACCTTGGCGCAGGGGTGGTGAGTGGCTCCCTGTCCCCAGGTCCCCCCTGCTGCACAGCTTGCTTCACTCCCACTGCTGGGCTCAGAGTAGGACGTGGGAAGGCAAGTGTGCCTGGGAGAGATCACCCTGACATCCACTCCAGCCTCTGTAACTTCCAAATGTGACCTAGACCACACTGCTTCTTACAAATCATGGCCAGCAGTACAACTGAGGACCTGAAGAGCTGACTAAGTTCTGCTCTTACAGAAATCCTAGCAACAACAACAATGAACTAACATGCTGAATACATACAGTAGACCCCATGATTCCAGGTTTTACATGGCTCGTCTGATCCTCACAATCACTCCCTCGTGTGTCAATATTAGGGCTCATATTTTGTAATGAGAAATCTGAGGTTTGGGAGGTTAAATGAGTTGCCAAAGTCATAGGGTTGGTAAGTAAGAAAGCAGAGGTTCAGAATCAGATCTTTCTGATTCTCCTTGGGCACCTGAGGCCAAAATACAAGCCATCAGCCACATGAGACCTGAGGACAGACCACGAGTAGCCTAGATTCGTGGAGAGTATTGAGTTATAGGACCAAAGAGAGAAAAGTTAGGGCCCAGTGGGTTTGCCTGATAAAATACAGGATGCCCAGTTAAATTTGAATTTCAGACGAACAGCAAAAAATTTACATCCCAAATATTGCACGTGACATACTTTTACCAAAAAAATTGGTTGTTTATCTACAATTCAAAAGTAACTGGGCTCCATGTATTTTTATTTGCTAAATCTGGCGACCATATGGCCAGATTATGGAAGGTTTTCATATACGCTAAGGAACTGAGACTTTATTCCATAGCTAGTAAGGATCCATGGAAGATTTTGGCACAAAGGAGTGACATTGGTGAAGTGGTATCTGAGACCAGCCAGAAGACAATGGCAACTGTCCAGGTAGGGAATTCCTAAGTATAAGACAAGGATGCTAGAAGAAGGAAAGAAGAAGGGCAGGATCTTGTGGCTGGTTAAAAATAGGCAGATAAAGAATGAGGAGAAATCCAGTATGACAGGTTTTCAGCCTGGCTGGCTGGAAGAACGACAGAGCTACTAATGAAAAGACAGGTCTGGGGGAGTAATTGCTTTGGAAAGAAAAACAGACTTTGAGATGACACTTGTATTTGTAAGTGAATTTTAAAACAGGAAAAATAAGTTACCTCTTCTTCAGCACCTCCTCCCAGGTTCTGCACAGATGGGATGTTACTCATCCTCACAGCCACCCTGCCGGTACGTATTATTACCGCAGTTTTCTAATGAGCAAAATCGACGTCACCAGTAGGTGGCAGAGCCAGGTTTTAAAGTCCCAGGCTACCTGACCGAAGTCTGGTCTTATTTCCTCTACTCCACACTGCCTGGGATTAGAGAAATAGAAGCAGAACTTCAGAGTAGTTGTGTCTTGAGTTCTCTTGCTCCATCTACCTTGTTTAGAGGCTTGGCTATCTAATGCCTCTATTGATGCATGAGGCTTACCAAAGTGGTCCTGTAAACTGCCAACTTCTGAATACATTCGGAGGTCAGTTAAGACACCTGTCTATAGAATGATGGAATTAACGAAATGTTACAGGTTTAAACACAGTTTAGGTGGGGATTCGCTCTTGGGTTACTTTCCTACAACCTTCATTTTCCAACAGAAAATGACATCAGAGATTATCTTGATCTTTTATTCCAGCTGGAACTAAAGTCTTTTCAAATTTGGCTCTGCATGACTTTTGTCAAGTTCCTTCCTACATTATTCTGATCCTCACATATTCTCAGGTCCTATAATTCTTTTAGAATGTAGGTGAATTCCTTCTGGAGCAGGACCTGTACTTCCCTGGTTAGGATGTGCAGAGCTCTGACACTGGTTATCAGACTGGGAGCAAAAAAGGGCAATGGAGGAAAACAAGAGTCATCTTGCAATGAATCTATTAATATTTCATTCATGTACAGTCTCCAGGTAAAGGGAGACTGTTTTCTTCAGTCAAGAGGAAATGGACTGCTTCTTCAGGCCAAGAAGATTTAGGGACAATTGGGAGGTCAAGGTTCTGAGGCTCTCATCCACCCAAATATTTCTTGTCCAGGTCTTAAGGTCTCACATTTTTCTTACCTGGAAAAGTCTTTGACCTGTTGAAGCTATGCATTCAATCTCTTTTGCAACTCTGCCACTCTGGATCCTGAACTGAATTTTCTACAGTGCCTCACTTGCTCTGCAAGAGATCGGAGTCTCCTTTATGGGTGCCAGAGAAGTCCTCTGGCTTCCATAGTGTTCCTATATCGGCAATCAGCTGCTTCAAACTATTGTTTTCTTTTTGCAAGGCTTCCAGTGCTGTCAAAAGCAGCCAGTCTCGGGAGTTTGGGGTTGGCAGATGCAAACTATTACATTTAGAATGGATAAACAACAAGGTCCTACTGTAGAACACAGGGAACTATATCCAATCTCCTGGGATAAACCATAGTAGAAAAGAGTATATATATATATATAAAGCATGTCTCTATGTGTATAACTGAGTCACTTTGCTGTACAGCAGAGACTGGCACAACGTTGTAAATCAACTATACTTCAAAAAAAAGGAGCCAATCTCTTCCCCAACCCTTATCATTACCGTTTCTTCCATACCAGTCAAGTACAGCATCCATTTGGTATCCCAGCGCTTTACTTCCACCTGCACCTCACCCCATTTAACTATAGATGAAAGCTTTAGTAGCTGTGATGCCATGCTACTTCATAGCAGGAATTATTATCCCACTTACTATCAGGAAAACCATTCCTATTGCCTTCAGATAGGTGGGCTATTCAACTCCAAAATCTCATTTTGAGGGTCTGTTCTTAAAGACCACTCCTGGTACCAGTGCTTTTTTTTTTTTTTTAACGGTATGTGGGCCTCTCACTGTTGTGACCTCTCCTGTTGCGAAGCACAGGCTCCGGACGTGCAGGCTCAGCGGCCATGGCTCACGGGCCCAGCTGCTCCGCGGCATGTGGGATCCTCCCAGACCGGGGCATGAACCCGTGTCCGCTGCATCGGCAGGCGGACTCTCAACCACTGCACCGCCAGGGAAGCCTGTACCAGTGCTTTTTAATAGAGAGTCCTAAGAAAACAAAACTTGAAGCAGAAGATAATGTACTAATGCTTTGTTGATGGGTGAAATTCCAGGGAAGAAAGTGTGAGAGAAAAAGGAAGTGAGGTAGGGAAAAAGTGAAAACAAACATAACGGATGTGTTAGCAAGATGGCCATAGCTTCACTGCAAACAAAGCTGGCTGCTTGACCATCCAGGGCATCTCCAGGAAGTACTTATGAAGCTGCTACTTCTCAGAACTGCCCTTCACACAGGAGAAAGAGTGAGCAATGCTGGCTTCTGTCTGTCTCCTGTCTCTCATGGGTTAAGTTTTATCTACCCCCAGACATAACTCCCCTACACTTCTGGATTGTTTTACCCAGCCCTACCCCTCCCCACCCAGGTAGCTTCTTGGGAAGCTAAAGCCTCGGCAGTTCATTCTGGCCAATTTTCAGGTGCTTCAGTTCTTCCTCCCAGTCAGTACTACCTGTGGAGGACCCTCAGTTTGTGGGGGCCAGATAGCACTAGGGGCCATAACTTCATGACTATAGGATACCTCATAGTGTTTTTGTGAGGACTCGGTTAAGTAATACCCAGTGCCTGGCATTTAGTATGCACTCAGCAAATGTTAGCTATTATTATTAATAGTAATTAAGTGAAAATTTTGTGTGTGATTGTTATGTGATATGACTGTTATGAGCATCCTCCTCCCCCACCCCCCCAAGCCTTTGTTAGACACCACTGGACCCAATCATCACTCTGATACAGAGCCAGACTCATCTGAGTGGTTCAGCAATACCATAGGCAGTGGTCCACAACAGCGGGGGATAGCCAAGCAGCCAAATGGATTTGCAACAGATTCACAAGAGTGGTGGCCACTGGCCAGGCAGCATACAGCTGTGCGATGGAGCTGAGTATCTTCCCTTTATAAAATATGACTAGTGATACTGCCTTTCATTGTTCAGCCACCTTAAAAAATTCTTTTAGGGCTTCCCTGGTGGCGCGGTGGTTGGGAGTCCGCCTGCTGATGCAGGGGACGCGGGTTCATGCCCCGGTCCGGGAGGATCCCACAGGCTGCGGAGCGTCTGGGCCCGTGGGCCGTGGCTGCCGGGCCTGCGCGTCCGGAGCCTGTGCTCCGCGGCGGGAGGGGCCACAGCAGTGAGAGGCCCGCGTACCGCAAAAAAAAAAAAAAAATCTTTTAAACATTTAACTTGTCTCTGAAATCCACTAAGGAAGTAAATTGGTATTGTTTTTTGTTCTATAAATCATAGCCATGTAGCTGAAGGATAATTTGCCCTTTCACAGAGTCATAGATTTGCTTCTGAAACCATGAACACAGGAGCCCTCAAATGTCAAATTCCTGAAGGATAATATTTTCTTTGGGAAATTTCCTACATCATCCTCTGAGTTTGGTTAATCACAAATAAATATCCTTCACTTCATGAATAATTCAAACCTTAGTCTTGCCATCGTGGAAAAGAGGGCTCCCTCTTCCATTTTTTCTGTAAGAGACACTCAGTGCCACAGACGTAATGTGTACTTCCCTTGAGGGTACAACAGCTCTTGACAAGTGGAAATATGATTTCAGCAAAGAAATTGCTGCTCTATGTGTTAAAAATGGCTTCAATATTCTGTTTTGATTCTTGCTTAAAATATACAGAAAGGATTTTTATAGTCAAGGTAAATCTATGTGATAAATGTGATAGACATGAGCCTTGAAACTGAAAAGTGCATTTGGGGTTTTCAAAAAATATGCTTTTCTTTTTTGGATGTAAGAGTTGAGTTTTTAAAAATAAAAACTTGTAAAAGTTATTATCTAATGAAAAATGTAAGCTGTTAACATGGGTGGTTTCCAATAAATTTCCTAAATCATGCTTTTCTTGTTGATGACAAGTGTTTGTCGTGAGTATCTGGTACTTGTTTGAAACCCTTTGATGACCTAGTCGCCCCTGTTCCCAGATCTACATCACCTCCATTCCCTGAGAAAAGATTTGGCTCCATCAAGTCTGATCTTTGGTCTTGTGACTTAAACGTGGCATGGGGTGTCTGTTGGACTGCCTCAGGCCACCCTCAGCAACTACCAGCCAGACCTAACCCAGCCCTTTGCCCCGTCCTTCTGAGACTACCTTTGGCCCCAGGGGAGGAGTTGGGACATGCACAGGACATGAAGCCAGGTGCCATCGAAGTTGCAGAGAAATATAAGAAATATTTGGTAGCGTTATGCAGAAAGTATTGAACTTTAAGTTGAAAGATATGAAAAAGAAAGCCAAGGAATCAAGGAGAGAACATTCCTTAAGCATTTCTGTGTTCCAAGCGCCTTAGAGTTAAAATATTTAACCTCCACAACAACCCTTTAATGAAGCCACTATTATCTTTGTTAGTATAACTGTGAGAATAGAGGCTCTCGGACGTTAGGTACTTTTTCAAAGTCACTGAGGTGTAGATTTCTTAGGGAAAGTTGGTAGATCTCTGTGGTGATTGTGCACATGGATGGGTAGCATGAGATAGTGGTAAGAAAGAGACTGGATGAACTACTACTCAGCTATAAAAAAAAAAAAGAATGAAATTTTGCCATGTGCAACAACATGGCTGGACCTGGAGGGTATCATGCTTAGTGAAATAAGTCAGACACAGAAAGACAAATACTGTATATTATCACTTACATATGGAATCTAAAAAATAAAACAAACTAGTGAATATAACAAGAAGAAAAAGACTCACAGATACAGAGAATAAACTAGTCGGGGAGAGAGAGGAGGAGAGGCAAGATAGGGATAAGGAAAAAAAAAAAAAAAAAAAAAAAAAATAGGGATAAGGGATTAGGAGGTACAAACTACTATGTATAAAGTGAATAAGCTACAAGGATATATTGTACAGCACAAGGAATATAGCCAATATTTTATAATAACTATAAATGGAGTACAAAGTGTAAAACTTTTGAATCACTATGTTGTACACCTGAAACTAATATAATATTGTAAATCAGCTATATCTCAATTTTTAAAAAAGAGAAGAAAAAATAAAAGAAAGAGATTGGAAAGCTAGATTTCACCCATATAGTGAAAAGCCTTATTAAACTATATCCTTTTCACTATACCACGCTGGCTTAGGTCCTTGCTAGCTCTGTAACCAAGGGCAGGTGTACTTAAACTCTCTGTGCATGAATTGCCTTGTTTTTAAAACAGAGAGGAGAAAAGTGATGACATCATACATACCACAAACGGTTTTGCTAGTTTCAATGAACTCATGTAAAAAAAAAAAAAATTCATACATAGAAAAAATGCCATACAAACTCAACTCATTTCTCATCATTTCAAGTTGCAAAATTTTACAATCCAGCTGGGAGGACATGACATAAACATAACTTACAGAGAATAACCACAGCAGTGTAACTCAAGGTTTAGCTGTCTTGATATCTCAAAAGTCCTCCCGCCTACTGGAGAATTCCCCATCCTTTACAATTTAATGGAAATGGTCTTGAGCCCCCGTCCTATATAAAATGAGAAAAAACAGCATTGTTCCCAATGTTTCTGAGGTTTCTTGGACACCTTACCTCTCTCCTTATAATTTATGGCTCTATTTTACTCCTGTTGACTGGAGTGCCTATACCATACTATCTGTACTAGATACCACCTGGATTCTTAAATTCATCAAAATATCACTGGCACCAGATCATATAGAGAGCAGACTTTTACTGAAGATTTGAGGGCAAAGTTGGTGGGTTTAAATATTAAGTATCCCTATTCTTTTTTTTTTTTTTTTCTTTCGGTACGCGGGCCTCTCACTGCTGTGGCCTCTCCCCTTGCAGAGCACAGGCTCCGGACGCGCAGGCTCAGCAGCCATGGCTCAAGGGTCCAGCCGCTCCGCGGCATGCGGGATCCTACCGGACCGGGGCACAAACCCGTGTCCCCTGCATTGGCAGGCGGACTCGCAACCACTGCGCCACCAGGGAAGCCCTAAGTATCCCTATTCTTAAATGCTCTTTACCCATTTCTGCCTGAAAAGTCCTCACTGGCCATCTATTCACAAACTAGCCCAGCATCATTTTGCTCTATTTTTTCTTTCTTTTGCCTTCCCATTTTCTACCTGCTACCCATACCCTCCCCAAACCTATTATACATATGCAGTAATAATAACTAATACTGATTATAAAAGCTTACTTTGTACTAGGCCGTATGTTCTTTCATATAGCAGACATTTTCTCTCTCTTTCTTTTGCCCCCAGGTGTCTAGGTCAAAACCCTTGGAGTTTCCTCTTTTTTGTTTCTCAACAATATTAAATGCATTTTTTGCTTGCAGGTTTGTTTTGTTTTGCTAGGCACAGTGCTAGCTCCTAGAGCGTTGGTAATAAATAAAACAGACTTGGTTTCTGCCCTCATGGAGCTCCATATTCAAAGACCTGATAAAAGTAACTTGCTAAATAAAGACAATTCTGTCTTTGAGGTACTTGCCAGTTTTTATAACAATCATTTTTCTACTTACTGCAATAGAAGACAACAATAAGACAAACTGCAAAATAAGACAAAAATACAAAAGATGTCACACAGCAGGACATGATTGGCACACAAGTCGTTCAGAAATAATAAATACTTTAGAAGCTGATGAGATCACTTGGGTTAAACTGGTCGGCCTTGAGGCACTGGATTAGAGAAGGAAAGAAGGCAGGGAGGGCTGCGATAGAAGGAGAACAGACATAGTGGTTAAGAGGCTTTTGGAGTTAGACACTCCCTGGGCTCAAATCATGGTTCTGTACTTACTATGTGACTCTAGGGAGCAATTTAATCTCTCTAAGCCTATCTTTCCTCCTTTGGAAAACTGGGATAATAATAGTACCTTTCTTAAAGGATTGTTGTACAGATTAAATTGGGGCAGGGGACACGCACATCTCATTAAGCAACGCAGGGAACTTGGTAAGTGCCAAGCAAATGTTCATGTATAAAGGAACAAATGCTCTCTATTTAAGATCCTTACACCTTGGGACTTCCCTGGTGGTCCAGTAGTTAAGACTCCATGCTCCTAATGCAGGGGGACTGGGTTGGATCACTAGTCGGGGAACTAAGACCCTGCATGCTGCACAACACAGCCCAAAGGGAAAAAACAAAATCCGTACACTAACTACTTGTGAAAAGAATAGCTTTGGCACACCTTACCATTTACATAATGTACTTTTTTCATATATATTATTAATTCAAAATTTCTAGCAACTTATAAGGTAGATATTATTATCATCACCTTCATTATTATAATTATCAGCAGAAGTAGAAATTAAGCTTTCGAATTATTAAGAACTTTCACGTGGCTTGAAAGGGACTCAGGACAGGACTTTGAATCCAGATCTTCCGGCTCCTAATCTTTTTTTTTTTTTTTTTTTTTTTGCGGTATGCGGGCCTCTCACTATTGTGGCCTCTCCCGTTGCAGAGCACAGGCTCCGGACGCGCAGACTCAGCGGCCATGGCTCACGGGCCCAGCCGCTCTGCGGCATGTGGGATCCTCCCGGACTGGGGCACGAACCCGCGTCCCCTGCGGCGGACTCTCAACCACTGCGCCACCAGGGAAGCCCTCTTAATCTTTTTCTTCCTATCTTGAAAGTCAATTATTCCCACAGATGGGATAACCTTTTAAATGTCTGACAACCAATAGCTTAGCCAAAGAATTTCACCAAGAGTAGTTCAGGCATCTAAATAAGAGTCAGAAGTGGGAGTCAAACACAAACTGTTTACATGTACCGGTCTAGATAGATGTCCACACACATAAGCAAAAATTGCAGGTTGTGGAATAATATACACAAAAGAGGCTTTATGGTGTAATGTTTGCAGGAACAGACTCTACCCATTCCGTGATCCAGTCTTCATTTCCACAGTCTACCTTCCGTTAGGGGAAACACTGACTGAAACCGCCCGCCCTGGCCAGGCAAAGACAGTAACAATTTGCATGAGTTATTTTACGACGGGAGATCCTGGTAAGAACCACGGAACTAACAAGCCACCACCAACCAGAAAAATACGGGAAAGGTCAAAAGGAGAGAGGAGACGCCAGTCCACAGGTCCTTCCAACCTCCCAGAATCCTCGCCAGAATCCATCATGGCTGAGCGGTTGTGCGTTACCAGGAAAGACCCTGAGTCAGAATGATTGGCCAGAGACAACCCGGAAACTAATCTCATCACCATAAAACCCGAGACTGCGAGCCACGTGGCTTGCAGTCCTTCCTGGGTTCCCTTACCCTCCTGCTCTCCACCAGGGTGCCCCTTCCCAATAAAGTCTCTCGCTTTGTCAGCACGTGTATCTCCTCCGACAATTCATTTCTGAGTGTTAGACAACAGCCCACTGTCGGGCCCTGGAAGGGGTCCCCCTTCCTGCAACATTTCCCACTACGGCTCCCACATCCCAACACAGTCCCCTTCCTAGTCCTCCGGTCTTTTCTCTTGGCAGCTCTTCCTCAGGCTCCTCTCTTCTCTCTGCCTAAGACTCCTTTATCAGGAATGGAAACAGGGAGACTTGTTTGTGGAAGTCAAGTGCACGTGCCATGGAGTCTCCAAGAACTGGGAATCTGCATGTTTGCCCCGCCCACAGGACGGAGCCCGAGGGCCAATGGTCCCCGTCTTGCGCCTCCCTTCCGGGTTGACCGGGCACTTCGAACTCAACCCGGGCCCGCCCAGCCCACTTCCACCCTGGTCTCTGCTGTGCTCACCTGCGAGTACCCCTTGGCCCCAGGAGGTAGCATTGTGTTTGCCCACATCACGTTCAATTTTTCCTGTTCGTTCCTCCCGCTTGTGAGGCTGTTCTGCTGGTGATGGCGTCGTCATGCTTCCGGCTGTTACAGGGCAGCCCTCTAAGTGTGAGAGTTTAGACCAGATTTGCTTGAAATAGGAGACAGAGTTAGAAAGCCAGCCCATTCCCCTGAAAGGAGATAAGAAGATCCCTCTGCCCCATACCCTTCCTCGTGTGAACTAAATTTCATACATAACTCAATAAATTGATGGTTGTGAACTCAGCTCCTTAAATGGTAATAATAGTAACTAACCCTTACATTGGGCTTACAGTGAGCAGATACTCTTGATCCCTTTACAACCTCACAACCATTAACTATAAGGCAGGTCCCATTAACCCCATTTTACAGACAAGGATGCCAAGGCACAGAGACGTTAAGGAACTTGCCCATGATCCTCTGGGATAAGTGGCAGAGCTCAGAGCAGAACCCAAGTAATCTGGCCTACTGTCCAGTACCACCAACCACTGCATTCAGCTGCCTCTCAGAAAGAAACTAGGCTAGGGTGAAAATCGGCGTGCAGGACAAGAAGCATGCTTCTTTATTGAGGCTTCGTTTTCTTTCACCTCAGGTTTGGAAAATAAGGGAGAGAAGTTGGGACAGGAGACTGGAAGGAAGACCAAGAGGTTCTTTTTTATATAAAGTTATTTATTTATTTATTTATTTATTTATTTATTTATTTATACAGCAGGTTCTTATTAGTTATCCATAAGATAACTATATGGATAGTCAATTCCAATCTCCCAATTCATCACACCACCACCCCCTCGCCACTTAAAGTTACATATTTATTTATTTAATAAACTTTATTTAAAGGTATTTATTTATTTATTAAAGTATAAAGATATTTATTTATTTATCTTTGGCTGCGTTGGGTCCTCATTGCTGTGCATGGCTTTCTCTAGTTGTGGCGAGCAGGGGCTACTCTTCTCTGCGGTGCGTGGGCTTCTCATTGCAGTGGCTTCTCTTGTTGCAGAGCACGGGCTCTAGGTGCACAGGCTTCAGTAGTTGTGGCACATGGGCTGCAGTAGTTGTGGCTCGCCGGCTCTAGAGCACAGGCTCAGTAGTTGTGGCGCACGGGCTTGGTTGCTCTGTGGCATGTGGGATTTTCCCAGACCAGGGATCAAACCCGTGTCCCCTGCATTGGCAGGCAGATTCTTAACCACTGCACCACCAGGGAAGCCCAGACCAAGAGGTTTTGAGCTCAGGTAATTGTGAAATGGAAGAAGGTAGATTAGCTAAGGGAACATACAAATAGTCTATATATATATAATTATATATTTATATATATATAAATTTTACATATATATAAAATTTACTGAGGTGAAATTCACATAACATAAAACTAACCATTTGAAAGTGAACAAATCAGTGACATTTAGTACATTCACAATGTTGTGTAACCACCATTTCTATCTAGTTCCAAAACATTTCCATCATCCCACAGTAAAACTGCATACTCATTAAGTAGTAATTCCCTATTCCCCCTCACCCCACCCTTGGCAACCACCAATCTGTATTCTGTCTCTATGGATTTATCTATGCTGAATATTTCATATAAAGGGAATCATACAAAATAGAACATACAATAATAATCTTTTGTGTCTGGCTTTTTGACTTAGCATAATGTTTTCTAGGTTCTTCTGTGTAGGATATATCAGCACTTCATGCTTTTCATGGCTGGACAGAATTCTATTGTATGTACATAACACAGTTTGTTTATCCGTTCAGCCGTTGATGAACATTTGGACTGTTTCCACCTTCTGACTATCGTGAATAGTGCTGCCATGGTCATGCGTGTACATGTACTTGTTGGCGTACCTGTTTTCAGTTCTTTTGGGTATACCAAGGAATAGAACTGTGGGGCCAGGGGGTAATTTTAACTTTTTGAGGAACTCCTACATCCTTTTGAAACTCTTCCTTAAGGCTATAATATTATTAATACTATAAATAATATTAGATATAAGAAATATGCTAAATATTTTCAATCAGAATATCTCAGCCTTAGCACCGCTGACATTTGGGGCCAGAGAATTCTTTGTTGTGGAGGCTAACTTGTGCACTGTAGAATGTTTAGCAGCAGTTCTGGTCTCTAGTCCGTCAAAGATGTCAGTAGCATTCCCCCAGTTGTGACAACTAATTCTATCTCAAGACATTGCCAAATGTCCTCTGGGAGGAAAAACTGTCCCCCCTCTCTGCCGAAAGTCACTTTTTTAAAAGAGTCATTGTAAACTTGAAGCAAATATGGCACTAAAGCAGAATACTAAAATGAAGTAAGGGCCCCTAAGAAACAGATATTCCTTATAAGTTTTCATATAGGAAAAACTGTTTACTGTGTAATGATGTTAAAGAGTTTTCAGGTTTATGAATGTGTGGCAACCAGAAAAATCTTACCATTAAATATTCATGGAAGGGCTTCCCTGGTGGCGCAGTGGTTGAGAGTCCGCCTGCCGATGCAGGGGACACGGGTTCGTGCCCCGGTCCGGGAAGATCCCACATGCCGTGGAGCGGCTGGGCCCGTGAGCCATGGCCGCTGAGCCTGTGCGTCCAGAGCCTGTGCTCCACAACGGGAGAGGCCACAACAGTGAGAGGCCCGCGTACCGCAAAAAAAAAAAAATTCATGGAACTTTCATATGTACCTTTAGTACCATAAACCCAGCTCATCCACAGAACTCCAAGAAATACAGCTTTTCACCTCAGTACACATTACATACCAAATCACATTTATAGCACACCCACATCACATAATTTCTTTTAAATTTTGTCAATTATATATTTTATCCAAATGTTTAAACTGTCCAAATGCCCATTGTGATACACTGTTTTGATACAAAAAGAAAAATGAAATGAAACCCAGTAAGCTATAAGTAAAGGGCATTAAACTGCAACTTTCATTCTCAAATGGGTACCTCTAACAGCATCCTTCCCTAAGTATTCAGATAACATCCAAGGTCTACTTCAGGGCAACTCCAGCCAACATAAAGTGCAGCATTTGTCAATTATATGTTAATTATATATTACAATACCTTTTATAGTAATGATTCCACATACAGAGTCATGAAGCACTTTTTCTTCTTTGTATTTGTTTATTTTTAACATCTTTATTGGAGTATAATTGCTTTACAATGATGTGTTAGTTTCTGCTTTATATCAAAGTGAATCAGTTATACATATACATATGTCCCCATACCTCTTCCCTCTTGCATCTCCCTCCCTCCCACCCTCCCTATCCCACCCCTCTAGGTGGTCACAAAGCACCGAGCTGATCTTCCTGTGCTATGCGGCTGCTTCCCACTAGCTATTTACTTTACGTTTGGTAGTGTATATATGTCCATGCCACTTTCTCACTTTGTCACAGCTTACCCTTGACCCTCCCCGTATCCTCAAGTCCATTCTCTAGTAGGGCTGCATCTTTATTCCCGTCTTACCCCTAGGTTCTTCATGACAATTTCTTTTTTTTTTTTTTAGATTCCATATATATGTGTTAGCATACGGTATTTGTTTTTCTCTTTCTGGCTTACTTCACTCTGTATGACAGGCTCTAGGTCCATCCACCTCACTACAAATAACTCAGTTTCGTTCCTTTTTATGGCTGAGTAATATTCCATTGTATATATGTGCCACATCTTCTTTATCCATTCATCTGTTGATGGACACTTAGGTTGCTTCCATGTCCTGGCTATTGTAAATAGAGCTGCAATGAACATTTTGGTACATGACTCTTTTTGAATTATGGTTTTCTCAGGGTATATGCCCAGTAGTGGGATTGCTGGGTCGTATGGTAGTCCTATTTGTAGTTTTTTAAGGAACCTCCATACTGTTCTCCATAGTGGCTGTATCAATTTACATTCCCACCAACAGTGCAAGAAGGTTCCCTTTTCTCCAGACCCTCTCCAGCATTTATTGTTTGTAGATATTTTGATGATGGCCATTCTGACCGGTGTGCGATGATTATCTCATTGTAGCTTTGATTTGCATTTCTCTAATGATTAATGATGTTGAGCATTCTTTCATGTGTCTGTTGGCAATCTGTATATCTTCTTTGGAGAAATGTCTATTTAGGTCTTCTGTCCATTTTTGGATTGGGCTGTTTGTTTTTTTCATATTGAGCTGTATGAGCTGCTTATACATTTTGGAGATTAATCCTTTGTCAGTTGCTTCATTTGCAAATATTTTCTCCCATTCTGAGGGTTGTCTTTTCATCTTGTTTATGGTTTCCTTTGCTGTGCAAAAGCTTTGAAGTTTCATTAGGTCCCATTTGTTTATTTTTGTTTTTATTTCCATTTCTGTAGGAGGTGGGTCAAAAAGCATCTTGCTGTGATTTATGTCATAGAGTGTTCTGCCTATGTTTTCCTTTAGGAGTTTGATGGTGTCTGGCCTTACATTTAGGTCTTTAATCCATTTTGAGCTTATTTTTGTGTATGGTGTTAGGGAGTGTTCTAATTTCATTCTTTTACATGCAGCTGCCCAGTTTTCCCAGCACCACCTATTGAAGAGGATGTCTTTTCTCCACCGTATATTCTTGCCTCCTTTATCAAAGATAAGGTGACCATATGTGTGTGGGTTTATCTCTGGGCTTTCTATCCTGTCCCATTGACCTATATTTCTGTTTCTGTGCTAGTACCATACTGTCTTGATAACTGTAGCTTTGTAGTATAGTCTGAAGTCAGGGAACCTGATTCCTCCAGCTCCATTTTTCTTTCTCAAGATTGCTTTGGCTATTCGGGGTCTTTTGTGTTTCCATACAAATTGAGAAATTTTTTGTTCTAGTTCTGTGAAAAATGCCAGTGGTAGTTTGATAGGTATGGCATTGAATCTGTAGATTGCTTTGGGCAGTATAGTCGTTTTCACAATGTTGATTCTTCCAATCCAAGAACATGGTATATCTCTCCATCTATTTGTATCATCTTTAATTTCTTTCATCAGTGTCTTATGATTTTCTGCATACAGATCTTTTGTCTCCTTAGGTAGGTTTATTCCTAGATATTTTTTTTTTGTTGCAGTGGTAAATGGGAGTGTTTTCTTAATTTCACTTTCAGATTTTTCATCATTAGTGTATAGGAATGCAAGAGATTTCTGTGCATTAATTTTGTATCCTGCTACTTTACCAAATTCATTGATTAGCTCTAGTAGTTTTCTGGTAGCATCTTTAGGACAGAGTCATGAAACACTTTTTATGTCTTCCAAGAACTTCCACACACTGCTTTGATTATTATAATCTTGAAGTGAACAGGGCAAACATCATTCCTCCCACTTTACGATAAGAAAACTGGTTCAAGATTTTGAATAACTTGCCTGCATACGTCTTCTTTCAGTAACGGGCAGAGAGGAATGACACTCATCAAACTCCAAGGCAGACTGTGCCTGCCTCCCATATTTGTTTTACCAAAACATATATAGAAGAGTTCTGGCACACATCACATAATTTTTAAGATGGCAACTAGAAGCAAGGTTTGAAAGACATTTTTTGACATCGTAACATTTATTATTTCAACTCTAAGCTCAGACAGAGCCCATAAGGAATTTCTCATTTGGTTCAGCCAAATAATGGAAAAACGAGTGCTAATTTTCATTACTGACATACAGTGAACCAAAATGAATATTTTACATTTACTATTAAAGATCAAGGTGAATTAGCTGTACAATGAGAACTCTGAGTACGAAAATAGCTTTGCCATCAAAAAGCCATCCAGATCAGGATTGTTACGGAAATGCACCAGCTTTAGGCACAGACAGCATTGGTGTAGAGGTCACAGCATTTAGCAAGGGCTATGGCACTGAACTCTTTATCTTCCCAGGGACCAGGAAAAGAAGGAGGGTTGGTGCCATTCAGAGAGGTACTGAAAATGAAAAGCCAGAGAGATACATAGTGGGTCAGATAAAAACAATGCAACAAGATGTATCAGTAAGTTCTACCAAGCAGGTGAAAACAAAAACAGAAACTTATAAATGAATCCAATCACAATGACCAAATATTGGGCTGGCCGAAATGTTCTTTCGGTTTTTTCCATAAGATGGCTCTAGTAGCACTTAGTTGTCTTTAACTTCATTCGAAACAATTGTATTAGATTGTATTGTGACAGCTGTCATATCAGCATGCAATTAAAAAGAAGAACTTATCAAAATTGGTGAATTTTTGTGTAGCCATTTTAATATTGAAGATGGAAGAAAAAAGCAACATTTCAGCATATTATGCTTTATTATTTCAAGAAAGGTAAATGCAACTGAAATGCAAAAAAAACAAAAAACAAAAAAAAAAACGATTTGTGCAGTGTATGGAGAAGGTGCTGTGACTGATCAAACGTGTCAAAAGTGGTTTGCAAAGTTCCATGCTGGAGATTTCTTGCTGGACGATGCTCCACGGTTGGGTAGACCAGTTGAAGTTGATAGTGATGAAATCGAGATATTGAGAACAATCAACGTTATACCACGTAGTAGATAGCTGACATACTCAAAATATCCAAATCAAGCATTGAAAATCATTTGCCCCAGCTTGGTTATGTTAATTGCTTTGATGTTTGGGTTCCACATAAGTTAAGCGAAAAAAACCTTCTTTACCGTATTTCTGCATGCGATTTTCTAATTAAATGTAACGAAAACGTTCTGTTTTTAAAACTAATTGTAACGGGTGATGAAAAGTGGATACTGTACAGTAATGTGGAATGGAAGAGATTGTGGGGCAAGCGAAATGAACCACCACCAACCACATCAAAGGCTGGTCTTCATCCAAAGAAGGTGATGTTGTGTATATGGTGGGATTGGAAGGGAGTCCTCTATTATGAGCTCCTTCCAGAAAACCAAACAATTAATTGCAACAAGTACTGCTCCCAATTAGACCAACTGAAAGCAGCACTCAAAGAAAAGCATCCAGAATTAGTCAGCAGAAAATGCATAATCTTCCATTAGGGTACGGCAAGACCACATGTTTCTTTGATGACCAGGCAAAAACTGTTACAGCTTGGCTGGGAAGTTCTGATTCATCCGCCATATTCACCAGACAATTGCACCTTTGGATTTCCATTCATTTCAGTCTTTACAAAATTCTCTTAATGGAAAAAATTTCAATTCCCCGGAAGACTATAAAAGGCACCTGGGACCGTTCTTTGCTCAAAAAGTTTTGGGAAGACGGAATTATGAAGCTGCCTGAAAAATGGCAGAAGGCAGTGGAACAAAACAGTGAATACGTTGTTCAAATAAAGTTCTTGGTGAAAATGGAAAATGTGTCTTTTATTTTTACTTCAAAACTGAAGGAACTTTTTGGCCAACCAATAAATAGGACAGAATTAAGCGTATTTTCTCATTCATGCCCAAGATAGTACTAGCAAGAAATCCTATACAATGTGTCTGCTTCTCTGTCCAGTTCATAACCGTAGTCTTTTGGGGAATTTCCTGTCCAAACATCACTGAAGCAACATTTATGCCTTGTAATGATTTAGAACTGAATTTATTCTAAATAGTGAGATGGTACTCCAAAGCCACTTTCCTCTTGAGAAAGGAAAACAGCTCAGGCTTGGTGTGTATGTATATATGTATATGTGTTTCAGTTTTATGGAGGTATAATTGACAAATAAAATTGTAATATATAGAGAGTGTACAACGTGATGATTTGACATATGCATATACTGTGAAAGGATTCCCAACATTGAGTTAACACATCCATCACCTCACATGTTTACTTTTTTTTTTTTTTTTTTGGTGAGAACACTTAAGTTCTATTCTCTTAGCAAATCTCAACTATATAATACAGTATTATCAACTATAGCCACCATGTTATACATTAGGTCCTCAAACCTATTGATCTTATATCTGAAAGTTTGTACTATTATACCAGCTTCTCCCTATTCCCCTATGCCCCAGCCCTAACCACCATTCTATGAGGGGTTTTTTTTGTTATTTTTTTTTGGATTCTGCATATAAGTGAGACCATGCAGTATCTGCCTTTGTCTGGCTTATTTCACTTGGTGTAATTGTTCATCCACATTGTTGCAAATAGCAGGATTTCCTTCTTTTGTAAGGATGACTAACATTCCATTGTATACATACACAATATTTTCTTTATCCATTCATCTGCTAGTGGACACATAGGTTGTTTGCATACCATGGCTACTGTTAATAATGCTGCAGTGAACATGGGAGTGCAGGTAGTGACTTTGTTTCCTTTGGATATATACCCAGAAGTAAGATTGCTGGATCATATGGTAGTAGTTCTATTTTTAATTTCTTCAGGAACCTCCATAGTGACTGTACCATTTTCCATTTCCACTAAGAGTGTATAAAGGTTTCCTTTTCTGCACATCGTTGCCAGCATTTGCTATCACTTGTCTTTTTTTTTTTTTTTTTTTCACTTGTCTTTTTTATGACAGCCATCCTAACCGGTGTAAGGTGATATCTCATTGAGGTTTTTATTTGTATTTCCTTGCTAGTTAGTGATATTGAGCACCTTTTCATGTACCTGTTAGCCATTTGGTTGAGTTCTTTGGAAAAATGTCTATTCAAACCCTCTGCTCATTTTTAAATTGGATTACTTGGATTTTTTGCTATTGAGCTGTATAAGTTCTTTGTATATTTTGGATATTAATTCCTTACTGGATATATGGTTTGCAAATATTTTCTCCCATTCTGTAGGTTGACTTTTCATTTTGTTGATGGTTTCTTTTGCTGTGCAGAAGCTTTTTAGTTTGACGAAGTCCCAATTGTTTTTTGTTTTTTAAAATTATTAGTTTTTGGCTGTGTTCGTTCTTTGTTGCTGTGTGCAGGCTTTCTCTAGCTGCAGCAAGCAGGGGCTACTCTTTGTTGTGACACATGGGTTTCTCACTGCAGTGGCTTCTCCTGCTGCGGAGCATGGGCTCTAGGCACGCGGGCTTCAGCAGTTGCGACGTGTGGGCTCAGTAGTTGCGGCTCGAGGGCTCTAGAGCGCAGGCTCAGTAGTTGTGGCTCACAGGCTTAGTTGCTCCACAGCATGCGGGATCTTCCTGGACCAGGGATCGAACCCATGTCCCCTGCATTGGCAGGAGGATTCTTAATCACTGTGCCACCAGAGAAATCCCCCAATTATTTATTTTTGGTTTTGTTGCCTTTGCTTTTGGTTTCAAGTCCAAAAAATCATTGCCAAGAACAATGTCAAGGAGCTTACTCCCTACATTTTCTTCAAGGATTTTCAAGGTTTCAGGTCTTATGTTAAAGTCTTTAATCCGTTTTGAGTTGACTTTTGTATATGGTGTAAGACAGGAGTCCAGTTTCATTCTCCTACAGGTGGATATACAGTTTTGCTAATGCCATTTACTGAAAAGACTACCCTTTCCCCCATTGTATATTCTTGGCTCCTTTGTTGAAAACATGGGTTTATTTCTGGGCTCTCTATTCTGTCTGATTGATCTGTGTGTTTATTTTATTTTTTTTTGCGGTATGCAGGCCTCTCACTGTTATGGCCTCTCCCGTTGTGGAGCACAGGCTCCGGACACGCAGGCTCAGTGGCCATGGCTCACGGGCCCAGCTGCTCCGCGGCATGTGGGATCTTCCCAGACTGGGGCACGAACCCGTGTCCCCTGCATCAGCAGGCGGACTCTCAACCACTGCGCCACCAGGGAAGCCCTGTGTGCTTATTTTTAAGTCAGTACCATACTGTTTTGATTACTACAGCTTTGTAATATAGTTTAAAATCAAGACATGTGATGCCTTTAGCTTTGTTCTTCTTTCTCAAGATTGCTTTGGCTATTCGGGGTCTTTTGTGGTTCCATATGAATTTTAGAATTGTTTTTTCTATTTCTATGAAAAATGCCATTGGAATTTTAATAGGGATTGCATTGAATCTGTAGATCACCTTAGGTTATGAACACTTTAATAATATTAATTCTTCTAATCCATAAACATGGAGTATATTTCCATTTATTTATCCCTTCCACTTTTCATCAATTTTTTTATAGTTTTCAGTGTACAGATCTTTCCTCTCCTTGATTACATTTATTCCTAAGTATTTTATTCTTTTTGATGCTATTGTAAATGGGATTGTTTCATTAATTTCTCTTTCCAATAGTTCATTGTTATTGTATAGAAACACAAATGATTTTTGTATGTTTATTTTGTATCCTGCAACTTACTGAATTTGTTTATCAGTACTAACAGTTTCTTGGTGGAGCCTTTAGGATTTTCTATGTATAAGATCATGTCATCTGCAGACAGAGACAGTTTTACTTCTTTTCTGATTTGGGTGCCTTTTATTTCTTTTCCTTGACTAATTGCTCTGGCTATGATTTTCAATACTATGTTGATTAAAAGTGGTGAGTGTGGTAATTCTTGTCTTATTCCTGATCTTAGAGGAAAAGTGTACAGCTTTTCACAATTCAGTATGATGTTAGCTGTGGGCTTGTCATATATGGCCTTTATTATGTTGCGATACATTCCTTCTACATCCAATTTGTTGAGAATTTTATCATGTAAGGATGTTGAATTTTGTCAAATGCTTTTTCTGCATCTATTGAAATGATTATATGGTTTTTATCTTTCATTTTGTTACAGTGGTATATCACATTTATTGATTTGTGTATGTTGAGCCATCCTTGCATCCCAGGAATAAATCTCACTTGATCATGGTGTATGACCTTTTTAATGTACTGTTGAATTTGGTTTGCTAATTTTTTGTTGAGGATTTTTGCATCTATGTTCATCAAGAATACTGGCCTGTAATTTTTTCTTATAGTGTCCCTGTCTGGCTTTGGCAACAGGTAATTCTGCCCTCATAAAGTGAATTTGGAAGTGTTCACTCCTTTTATGTTTTTTTGAAAAGTTTGAGAAGATTGGTATTAATTATTCTTTAACTGTTTGGAAGAATTCACCAGTGAATCTGTCTAGTCCTGGGCTTTTTTTGTTGGGAGGTTTTTGATTACTGATTCAATCTCCTTATTAGTAATCATTCTGTTCAGATTTTCTATGTTTTTATGATTCAGTCTCAGTCAGTTGTATATTTCTAGGAATTTATCCATTTCTTCTATGTTATCTAATTTGTTGGGATATAATTTTCCATAGTAGTTTCTCAAAATCCTTAGTATTTCTGTCTTATTAATTGTAATACCTCCTTTTTCATTTCTGACTTTGAGTCTTCTCTCTCTTTTTCTTAGCTTAGCTAAACATGTGTCTATTTTGTCTGTCTTTTAAGACAAATGGCTCTTAGTTTCCTTGAACTTTTCTGTTGTCTGTTTTTGCCTCTATTTCATTAGTTTCTGCTCTGATCTTTGTTATTTCCCTTCTTCTATAGCTTTGGACTTAGTTTGTTTTTCTTTTTCTTGAGGTGTTAAATTAGGTTGTTTGAGATCTTTCTTTTTTTCTTAACGTAGGTGTTTATCAATATAAACTCCCCTCTTTGAACTGCTTTTGCTGCATCTCATAAGTTTTGGTATATTGTGTTTCCATTTTCATTTGTCTCAAGATATTTTTTCAAGTTTTTTCCCCCAGTTTTATTGAGATATTATTGACATATAACATTGTATAAGGTGTGCAATATAATGATTTGGTATAGGTATATATTGTGAGATGATTACCACAATAAGTTTAGTTAACATCCATCAACTCACACAGTTACAGATTTTTCCTTGTGGTGAGTAAAGATATTTTATTTCTCTTTTGATTTCATTTTTGACCCATTGTTCAGGAGCATGTTGTTTAATGTCCACATATATGTGAATTTACCAGGTTTTTTCTTGTTACTCATTTCTAGTTTAATACTATTGTGGTCAGAAAAGACATTTGATATAATTTCAGTCTTCTTAAATATATTAAAACTTGCTTTGTAGCCTAACATAATTTCCATGTGTACTTGAGAAGAATGTGTATTCTGCTGTTGTTGGATGGACTGTTCTGTAAATGTTGTCAGGTCCATCTGGTCTAACATGTAGTTTAAGTCCGATGTTTCCTTGTTGATTTTCTGCCTGGATGATCTATCTGTTGTTGAAAGTGGAATGCTGAAGTCCTCTACTATTATTGTATTGTTGCCTCTTCAGATCTGTTAATATTTGCTTTATATATTTAGGTGCTCCATGTTGGGTGCATAAAAATTTACAGTTGTTACACCCTCTTGATGAATTGACCCCCTTATTACTATATAATGACCTTCTTTGTTTCTCATTACTGTTTTGGCTTAAAGTCTGTTTTGTGTGATATAAGTATAGCTACGTCTGCTTGTCTGAAAAACTCTCTCTCCTTCAAGTCTGAAGGACAACTTTGCCAGGTAGAGCATTACCAAGCATTGGTTGGTAGTTTTTTTCTTTTTAGTATATCATCCCACTTTTTTTCTGGACTGTAAGGTTTCTGCAGAAAAATCTGCTGATAGTCTTATGGGAGCTCCCTTGTATATAACAAGTTGCTTTTCTCTTGCTGCCTTTATCTATGCTTTCTTTGTCTTAGTTTTGACAGTTTAATTATAATGTGTCTCAGTGTGGGTCTCTTTAGTGTCCCAAAGAGGAGAATTGCAGCCAGCATCTAGATGCAGGCTGATTAGAAGCTGGACCCTCAGGCACCAGCTGGAAAGTATGCAGTCAAACCCCTTCCAGGGAAAGAGTGGGAGATGGACATTTTTGACTGTTTCCTCTACACTGAGCCTTGTGGGGCAGGCGGGGGGTGGTGGGGAGGTAGGCATAGTACAGTCTTAAAAATTGGAGCACTAGATGTTCAGTCTAAACCCTTCACTGCTTAGGGATAAGCTTAGAGTTGGGAGTTTCCTTCCATTTTATGGTGCTGTGCCAGGGGTGGGTTTTATGATGAGACTGTTTCTCAGCCTTTCCTACCCAATTCAATGTGGGTATTTTCTCAGTTGTAGGAGTCATTCAGCTGGTTTCTGGATTTTGCTTAGAGGGAATTACTCCATGTGTAGCTGTACATTTGGTGCATCCATAGGAAGAGGGAAATTTAAGCCTCCTTTGTTGTTATCTTGGTCTGGAGTCACTCCAAATATATCTAGCATGAATGAACTGGACAAAAACATTATCTCTTTCAGATTTTCGACACTAATGATGCTTAGTATGTGACTTTAGGCAAAAAGTCAGTTTCTGTTTTGAAGGCAGAAATGACCAGGAAAGAGTATTCTACTAATTTTTTAGTGAAGTTCAGTGATGTAAAGACAACTCATCATTAAACACAAATTAGCAATTTTCACTTCATTCATTTACTTTAGACTATGCTTACAATGACATCCACTGAACTTCCCCAAGAACATAGGAGTCATAACTATGCCAGACCAATGATCTATCCAGTTTATAATTCATCTTTAATAGTACAGCAAAAGGATTTTTTTTTTCAGAGGATGTTGGTTGCTTTCTCTGGTGAAAACCTCCAAACACAGGAGGGTAATGTCTGTTAACTTGCCATAGTAAACTGTTAAGGAGCTGGTACCCAAACATCTACCTATATACTGAACAGATCATTTACTTAATGACAACTTCCAAATCTATCTCCAGTTCTTTTTTCTCTCCTGAACTTCAGACCCAAGTTGGTTTGTGAGTTGCTTTACTTGATGGTCCCACAGGTACCTCCAAGTCAACATATCCACCTGAATTAAGCCATAATCTCTCCCCTTTACTCTCATTCCTGGAACTAGTCCTCTTCCTGTCAGTGAATGAATGGCATCCCTCAGACCCACTTGCCCAAGCCGGAAAGGGTACAGTCATCCTTATCCTGCCCTTCACTTCAATAACCAATCCTATTGATTCTCCTTGTTCTAGTGCATCTTCATCCTCACAACTACTTAGTATCAGCTCTCATCATCTCTTACTTGGGAGTATTACAGCAATGTGTTTATTGATCTCCCTGACATCCAAATGGCTACCAGCATGATCTTTTGAAAAAACATACCAGTGTTAAGAATTCTATAAGTCAAAGTCTAAATTCCTTACCATTTCACACAAGGCCTTATAAGATCTTTCAGCCTCATCTCTCAGAACTCTCTTCATTCACCCATATATCACTACTAATATACACATCTTTTGCTTTTGAAGAACCAAACATTCTAGTTCCTCAAATCTTTCATTTTGTGTGTCCTGTAACTAGTTCTTTCAGCTTAATGATATACTCTCTTTTTTTTCAACTGACTTCTTTCAGTGTTTTTTCTTTATCTTTGATTTTCTATAATTTCAAAATATGCTTAAGTATAGTTTTCTTGGTATTTATGCTGCTTGGTGTTTTCTGAGCTTCCTGGATCTGTGGTTTGGTGTCTGACATTAATTTGGAGAAATTCTCAGTCATAATTGTCTCAAATATTTCTTCTGTTCTTCTCTTGGTATACACATTATGTGTATGTTACACCTTTTGTATTTGTCCCACAATCCTTGGATGCTCCATTCTGGTTTTTTTTTTTTTTTTTTTCAGTCTTTGTTCTCTTTCCTTTTCAGTTTTGAAGACTTCTATTGATATATCTTCAAGCTAGGAGTTCTTTCCTCAGAGGTGTTTAGTCTACTAGTAAGCCATCAAAGACATTCTTCATTTCTGTTACAGTGTTTTTTGATCTGTAGCGTTTCTTTTTGGTTCTTTCCTGGGATTCCTATATCTCTGTACTTACACTGCCCATCTGTTCTTGCTTGCTGTCTACTTTATCCATTAGAGCCCTTAGCACATAAATCATAGTTGTTTGAAATTCCCACTCTGATAAATCAAAATCTCTGCCATGTCTGGTTTTGATGCTTGCTCTATCTCCTCAAATTGTGTTTTTTGCCTTTTAGCAGGCCTTGTACTTTCTTCTTGATAACTGGACATGATGTACCCAAAAAAGGAACTGCTGTAAATAGGCCTTAGTAATGTGGTGGTGAGGTGTGGGGAAGGGGAAGCATTCTGTAGTCCTAGGATTAGGTCTCAGGCTTTTAGCGAGCCTGTGCCTCTGCACTGTGAATTTCACAAGTGTTTCTCAGTTTTTCCTCCCCCTTTAAGTGGGATAGGATGGTTAGAGTGGGCTTTAGTTGGGTATTTCCCTACTTCCAGGTCAGGTAGGCTCTGATAATACCCCAGCTGGTTAGGTTCTGGTTAACTAGTTTCTCCTGAGGGCAGGCCTTGTTTAAAAAAACGGAGTGCTCTGGTGTATTTCAAAATGGCTCCTTTTCCCCTCCTCCTGCCAGAAGAATGAGGGGATTTTGCCTGATATTTACTGTGAGAACTTGGTCTAGCTCCCGGAGGTAAAACTCCCCAAAGTGTAGGGTTGCCCCCTATAACTGGGTCCCCCCAGAGTTTTTAACATCCAGACCTGTCCTCACTGAGGCTCCAGCAATTAGTTTCAGGCTTTCCTGCCCCAGCACAGGATTCTGTGGCAGTTTCCGCTCATGAGTCTGCTCCAGTAAGCCATGTGTTTGCCTGTCTGTCTCTCCAATCTTCAGGTCAGCAGTTTGCCCTGTGTCTCTTACAGATCCAAGAAGAGTTATTGATTTTTCAGACTGTTCAGTTTTTTTCTTATTGTTACGATGGAGTGGTGACTTCTGAGCTCCTTACATGCCGAACCAGAAAACTATTCTAATAATATCCCAGAAATTGGTAAACAAGTTCATTTTTACACTATCCGAATGCATCATGATTTTATCAATTCAAGTTTATCCTCTCTCAGTCTTCATTTCTGTCTGAAGAAGGCTGTAAGTTTTTAGTCACTTAGGACCATTGCCAAGTCTTCACCTACACCTTATCTATGTTCCAATCACAATAAATACATCACTTCTGATCAGGGAAACCACCCTCTTTTACTTCCCCTCACCCTCCACTTCTCAGTGCCCCAGCAATACAGGTAAAATCTGTCACTTGTCCATGCTAGAGCTAATAGTGAGTATGCATCTAATAAGAGAAAAGAACGGAGATCTAGACCACCACAAATACCTGTCTCCCTTCTTATACACTCTATTCAGCATCCATGTGATTACCCTCAAGACCTTACTTCTCCCCACTCCCAGAAGACTCCTGAGTGGAGGAAAGCATAGAGGAGGAGGGGGCAGGGATCCCAGTGCTCACTCACCTCCGAAAGAGCTCTCTGCAGCACACATAGGTCTCATAGGTTCGATTGGTGAAACTTGTGTTTAGGAAGGAGACACAGTCAGTTTCAGCTCCCCTGGGGACATAGAGGATTCCTGGGTAAAGGAGACAGAGATGCTAAGGGGAAGCTTTTACACATGTTCCTTAAGGCTCTTAATTCTTTGGGTATAAACTGAGAACACTGTAGATTTGGTGCCTTTTCTATGCATATGTGAGATGGAGAGTTAAAACAATATTCTGAGACTAAGCTGAGACACTTACCTGCCACACAAGCGCTGATAAGGGATACACAGGCCCCTGTGAAGAGGGCACTGACCACAACCTTGGACAAGTCACTCTTCCGGTGGGGCACCATTGATGCTGCGGACAACACAACAAAATAATTCAATCTCTTCCCCACAAGGCAATTAGGCATACCCCAAGAAACCCCATTAGAAGAATGCTGAGGATCAAAATGCAGCAGATGAATAGCATTCTTACCACCAACCACCAGAGGCTGGACAGTGGTACCCTAAGAAGTGTGTATATTCATTAGTCCTAAGGGGTCACTAACTTAGACATTCCCCAGGTCAAGGATTGTGTGTCTGACCCTAACTATTTAGTGGTTCTGTGAATATTCCCAAGATATATCTGAATTAAGCAAAGCCCTGGGTTGCTCCAGACAGGTGAAAATGCCTTGGGTGTTCACTAGTTGAAATCTGCATTCTTAACCTGGACAGAATTAGACAGACTATTTTGAGCCAGAGAAATAAGGAGGGCAACATTCACCTAAGCCTTAGTCACATGATGCATATCCCACTACTGGAGGACAAGCTCACAATCAGATTGTAATCAGGCATCAGAATTAGAATACAGGGACTTTCCTGGGGGCGCAGTGGTTAAGAATCCGCCTGCCAATGCAGGGGACACAGGTTCGAGCCCTGGTCCGGGAAGATCCCACATGCCGCGGAGCAACTAAGTCTGTGCACCACAACTACTGAACCTGCACTCTAGAGCCCACAAGCCACAACTACTGAAGCCTGCACACCTAGAGCCCATGCTCAGCAACAAAGAGAAGCCACCAAAAGGAGAAGCCCGCGCACCACAACGAAGAGTAGCCCCCGCTCACTGCAACTAGAGAAAGCCCGTGCACGGCAACGAAGACCCAACACAGCCAAAAATAAATAAATAAATATTTTTAAAAAAAGAATTAGAGGGCTTCCCTGGTGGCGCAGTGGTTAAGAATCCGCCTGCCAATGCAGGGGACACGGGTTCAAGCCCTGGTCCGGGGAGATCCCACATGCCGCGGAGCAACTAAGCCCATGTGCCACAACTACTGAACCTGCGCTCTAGAGCCCGTGAGCCACAACTACTGAGCCCACGCGCCACATTTACTGAAGCTTGCGCATTCTAGAGCCCGTGCTCTGCAACAAGAGAAGCTACCACAGTGAGAAGCCCGCTCACCGCAATGAAGAGTAGCCCCTGCTCGCAGCAACTAGAGAAAGCCCGCGCACAGCAACAAAGACCCAACACAGCCAAAACTAATAAATAAATAAACAAAAATAATAAAATAAATAAATAAATACATTTATAAAAAAAAGAATTAGAATACAGACAAGTGTTTAACAGAAGGGAAAAAGATAAACTGAAAGGAAATTGTTTTACCTCTAAATTGATCGATCAGCTACCAAGTGAATCAACTTAATGATTCTAGCCCAGACTATGAGTGCCATAAAAAATGGACACACTGAGCTGTATTTTTCTTACACTTTATTTCTCACTTGGATCTTCCAAACTCTTGGAATCCCCTGCCTTCAAGGACAATTCCACTTTCCTCATATTATTTCCTCCAGCCATCACCATTCAGCAAGATTTTCAGCAATCTAATTGTATCTATGTATGCTTCACATACTCACTCCTCCCACACCTGGTGACTTGTAGCTTTTAATGCAACACTTCACACCACTTGCTCTAATTATCTATCTGCCTTACGTGTCTGCTGCTTTTATTTGTCCTTTGATTCCTTGTGCAATGCTTAATTGTGTGAAGTCAACTGGTGCGCAGCATAATTTCAGAAAGTACCTTCACTACTGAATAAAAAACAAAATACCTTTACTATATATGCACTATGTCCATTTAATTCTAATTATCTATCTGCCTTATGTGTCTGCTGCTTTCATTTGTCCTTTGATTCCTTGTGCAATGCTTAATTCTGTGAAGTCAACTGGTGTGCAGCATAATTTCAGAAAGTACCTTCACTACTGAATAAAAAACAAAATACCTTTACTATATATGCACTATGTCCATTTAATTCTAATTATCTATCTGCCTTATGTGTCTGCTGCTTTCATTTGTCCTTTGATTCCTTGTGCAATGCTTAATTCTGTGAAGTCAACTGGTGTGCAGCATAATTTCAGAAAGTACCTTCGCTACTGAATAAAAAACAAAATACCTTTACTATATATGCACTATGTCCATTTAATGGCAAAATAAAAATAATATCATTATAGTCTTCCTCATAGGGAAAATAAAAATAAAATTGGTCTTTTGGGCCTCCATCTGAAACGGAAAAAAATGGCAGAAGTTGAGATTGCAAACCCAGCCTGGGCTTCATGAATAGTCAGGTAGCATGATTACCTTAACTCCAAATTAACTTTCACCTGAGAGGCCCATTTCACATCAGCTTCTCTATCTGGTCTCAACTCATACTGAAGCACCAGGAGTGCCCACTACAGATGCTGGGAACTGGCTGGCATATTGGGTAGCTGGGAAAATGAATTAACTCACTCAAGCCTCCCAGTGTGATTCCTATGGAACTAAGATTGGCAAATCCGCAGAGTGAAAATGTTGTAATGATTTCGGCTCTCACCTAGGCAAAACAAAAATAAATAAGTACACTCAGTCCTATATGTGCAGTCGTATAATCATGATAGACGTTCCAGAGTACTTAGAACCCCCAATCTTGTGTGTGCTACTCTAAGGAATATGGAAAGGATGCTCAGAAAACAATCGCTTCATGATTTATCATAGGGATAATGATATGGAACCACCATGGCCTCTTTACCCAGTGCTCTTCTTGTTGAAGCCTATGAATTAGGAGGTCTAGGAATGAGGCTGATTGAGAGAAAAGAGATAGAGGGAGAGAAAAAAGGAGCTCAGTTTATAGCAATTTAAACTTATAAATGAAGAAGGAGACCTTAGACTATCAGAAATAGTATCCTCCTTGGACTGCCCCAACTGTAAAGGCTCAGTAATTACATTCTAGAGAGAAGTTGGGTCAGAGAGTAGGGGACTAGCACACAGACCTCAGGGCAGCTCAGGCACCGAAGCTCAGCATACTGTTACTCTTGCTTTGTGGTGAGGCCTGGGACCCTGGAAAGGGATCTGTGGGTGTTAAACTTTAGCGTAACACTTTTTGTCTGCCTGGGCTGTTTATGCTTTTCTAGATTGTCACTTACAGAAATCCACTGTTTCTCGCCTCCAATCCACTCTTCTACTCCAGAGAGACGTTTGTTTTTGTACTGAGACAGTTGCTGATAGGCCACAAACTCATTTGTGAAGAACTTGATCCCCACCATCTCAGCCACCATCGGACAGTCTGCCCACTCGACACCCATCATGAAAACCATGGGCCTTAGGATATAGGAACAGATGACCTGGGTGAGAGAAAGAGACAGGAGACAAAGACTTCTCTGAAGCCTTGACTCAGTCTCCTCCACCCTTCTCCTCTCCACGCTCCCTCAGTGCACTGTGGGTCAGGAAGACATGCACAATTCAAGGACTACTTAAACACACCCTAGAGGAACAGCCCAACAAATGGAATCCTTTACCTGAAAAGTGAGTCCCTGTATGTCTACCAGTTCCCCTAGCCAGGAGAGGGCAGCATTGATGAAGGCCAACACGGCCAAAAAAGCAATCAGGTTGGCTGCTACATTAGCAGCAAGGCCTATGGCATCTGTGGCTCCATTGCTGGCAGCTTCCAGAACATTCTTCTCCTTCCTGTGGTTATTGGGCATAGGGGAAGAATACGGTGTCTAGAGCAATCTCGGCTCCTCACAGAAGAGCTGTCCCAGTGTCCCAACAGTGCAGGAGTGCAACAGGAGACTGCAAGAACAGCTTGAGAGATGATGGGGGTTCCTGGTGACCCTTTTTGTGGAAATAACACTGAAGCAGTATCAGATTTAATCGCCATGAAATGGTACTGACACAAAGGACAGGGGATAATGGCATGCAGAAGAGAGAGGCAGGTGGGAGGGTTAAACAAAAGAAAAAAATCAACATGATTAGCTAAAGGCAGAGGTAGACAAGAGGAGATATGGAATCATATTATTCCTTCTCCAGGAGACTTGAAGCCTCTACCACCATAGCACCACTCTTGACTCTGCACCTGACCTCATCATCTCCCAAATTATATGCCTCATTGGACTCACCCACGGGGCAATTTTACCCCCTCCTTATTCTTGAACTTGGACTCCTCCACTTCTGGATATACCAGCTTTGACAAAGCAAGAGCAGAAGGGGCAGCCATCACAGAGGCAGAAATCAAGGATGACGTGTCAATCTGTAAGGCCAGACTTAGGAATGAGCATCTACAGAACCCAGACTTGGGCTCACCCAGGAGTGATCAAACAGACTATGCTTACCCCAAAGGATATGAAGGCTCCCAAGACAGTGCCTGAGATGGTGGCAAACCCTCCAGTCATCACTGCATGGACTTCTGAAAGCGTCATGTCTGCAAGGTATGGACGGATGAGCAGAGGTGCCTCTGTCTATAAAAAAGGAGAAGAGAGTCAGATTCAGGAAGGTGCAGCTCCCCATCCCAGAGTGCCTGCCCCAGCTCCGGGCACACATCCCTCCAGTGTGGGTGCTCTTCCAAAACTAAGCTCTGCTTTTAGGCTCTCCCAGTGTCTGGCTCACCCCCTCTGGCACCTAATCATATCCTGGCTAGCACTCTTCTCATGTGTTTTCATATCAGTTTGTCTCATCTACTTAAAATTTAGAATGCTATAGAAGACAAACAGTATATTTCTTTTTTACGTCCTCAATGTCTAAAACTATATACTCAGGAATTCCCTGGTGGTCCAGTGGTTGGGACTCCGCACTTTCACTGCCAAGGTCCAGGATTCGATCCTTGGTTGGGGAACTAGGATCCCACAAGCCACGCGGTGTGGCCCAAACAAACAAACAAACAGAAACTATATACTTAGTGAATGACTTTAGTATAGTGTACTTACTGCGTACATATTAATTGCTTAAAAGGTACTCATTAAATGAATTGCAAATAGATTACTGAAGCCCAATGTTGATGAAAGAATCAAAAGAAATAATGTTTGTGAAAATGGTATGAAATTATGAAGACCCAACTATGTAAAATATATCTAGCATTGACCTAAGAAATACTTATTATTTAATGAGTGACAACTATGTGCCTAGTGCTATATGATATGCTAGGGACATTCCTATGAATAAGGCAAAGTTCCTACTCTTAGGACTTTACAGTCTAGCAGAGGAAACTAAGCTGATTATGGAGAATTTCAGCAAAATGCAGCATGCTATGGTAGAAGTGTACAGAAGTTTTCTGAGAACATTTCAAATACCATTAATCAGCCTAGGGCCTTAGGAGAGAAAGACCTCAATACTAATTCCTTGTCAGTTTGACAAGCCATTGTCCCTAACACTGAGTTGATCAGTCAGTAGCATATATTGAACACCTACTCCATACAGACAAATGTATCAAACAAGTATTATGGGGACAAGCTTTGGTGTTAGCCCTGAGCAAGGCAAGCTATTGTCTCCTTAGAGATTCTGGAAAACAAAGGTTACAGGAAGAAACCAGAATATGGAGGAAACATCTTTCATAGCCCCTGAAGGGGGATGACTTGGACCAGGCCATTTCCCTAAATTCCTGTGTAAGAAGTTGGATCTGTGGTTAAGTATGTCCCCATTACATACACCCAAATAAGTATTATTAGGCATGAAAGGTGAAAGCAATGAGCTGAGTTCCAAGTTTTCTTTCATCAGAGTGACTGGCTGCCCATACAGTCTTCATCTATTTGACTTTTCAAAAGGAAAGCATACATGTCTCACACTGTTTTCTGCCATACTCTCTGTTCCCCAGAGAAAAGATCAGAAGGCCTCAGGGTGCTTACCATACCCACAAAGATGTTTCCTGCCACAGCCAGGGTCTCTGGGGCAGTGGTGCCCATGGTGATTTGCAAAAACCAGGCAATCTAAAGGGATGCAAAGTTCCAAACCATTAACATTAGCAGAAATCTTGGGGTGTATCCATCAAAACTCCTCCTCCATTATGTTGGTAAGGAAACTAAGGCCTAGAGAAGAAGAGGCACAAGGCCGAGACCACAAACCAAGTTACAAACAGAGCCTGGACCAGAACTCAGGACTCTTGGCTTCCAGAAAAAGTAGATTAAAACTCAGTATGAAATGGTAGTTCAGCCCATTTTTTCTCCCTGCTCTGCCCCTCAGCCTGGCTAGGGCCTGGTCCTGACCACCTGGTATCAGGCACGCTTGAAAGAGTTTGCTTTTCACATTCGTTCTAATGCTCTAGATCTGACATATGATCATTTTTTCCCCAAAGTAAGTGCCATCTTCATGCCTCTTGATAGATCACAAGACAAAGGCCCACCTCCTGACTGTGCAGGAGAATGACTCACCTTCTGAACTACCCACTGCACAAAGCCCAGGTAGTAAAGAATGGACATCACACATCCAAAGAAAAGGATGATCGGTAAGGCCTATAATGAGAATGATGGGGCAACCAGTGAGATACTACACTGAATGTGCAACTGTGTGCCGTAAGGAGACTGTGTTTCAGGTCTCTAAGTTAAGTTCTTAGCATCCCAAGCACAGCTGATACAGTAATAGATACTCCGGATATTTAAACACAAGCTAGTCTAGGAATAAATTTTAAATGTATTGCAAATCTATTATGCCGTCAATACTAAGCCACAAGGAGATGTTTTCTGAGCCTTCTTCTCCCACCCCTATTTCATTCCAATTTCAGTATGACAATGATCAAAGGGCAAGACATTAATGCTGCTTCCTATATGGATAAGATCAAATCCTCTTCTTAGGGTCAAATTGGTATATAGACTGGCTGATCTCTTGGACACACATCTTCGTCATCTCGCTTTATCCCCCTCACCCTCACTGCCACTGACCCTCATTCTTGCTCATGAAACATATGACCTGAAAAGCGAAGATATCCTTGACCAGCATATCCCCAAAAACAAAACTGGAGCCAGCCACAGTATAGTTGAGAAAAATCTGAAAGAAAAAAAAGAGAGACAGAACTAGAGTGAAGCCAGAAAGGACACAGGGAAGATAAGATCAGCCTCATGTATGATGAGGACCTAGTGCTGCTACTGAGGTTGGCCTCCCTTTGACAGCATGGGAAGCAGCCTAAGTCACTATGAGCTACTCATTGAATGACAGAGGACTCAGCAGTTCCATTCTCTTTATTTGTATGCATAGTTGTACCCCAGTATACTCTCTCCTTTCCCACCAGATCACCCACCACCATCACTAACAAGACACAGCCTGATCTCCTCATGCTTTCCCCCAGTCTCCTTTCTCTAGGGTTCTAAAAGAGCTCTCATATTCAATTTCTCATACCTGAATCTGGTTTCCCAGCCATTGAAATGCATTAAATCCAGGATCAGTTCTGATGACCAAGATCCCAAAGACAAACTGAAGACCTAGGCCCCAAAGCACTGCCCTCCAGGACACCTGGGACCAATAAGAACGTTATTCTAATGTGAGCTCTAAACCCGACTTGTTCATTACCTGGCTGGGGTTTTAAACGTGGGTACGTGTACTCTGGAACCACCTTGGCATGTTAACAGTAAATCTGGGGTAAGATGGAACAGGGAGCGGGGGAAATAGGGCAGTAGTATATAAAGAGCCACATACGTCTATGTGGTTTTCAAAACTATGCCTACAGGTTAGACCTCACACACAGACACACGCACACATACATATAAAATCATCATAAACCACTACTTTAATATTACTATGTGCAATGCAAGCTCATTCTCTATTGTATTCTATTTTCTTTCTTTCCTTCTTTATTTTTTGTTTTGTTTGTTTTTTCTTTAACACTGGCCTGGATCCACAAAATTGATATCAAGGCTCACTAACGGATCACAACCTACAGTGTGAAAATAAATGGTCTAGGCCCTGTAAGAACTTTAAACTTCACTTAGGGGCAATACTGTCAAAGGGGTCAATTCCAGAGATTGTTAAGAACTTAGTTCTATGCCTTTGTAATCAATACTTGGCTCATGCACTTTGTAATTAGTAACACATGGTCCTTGGCTAGGTATTACTACGCCCACCCTGAAATACCCAAAACTCACTGCACTGTGGTGTTTGGAGCAGGCAAAGAGGATGAGGGTGAACATGCAGATTCCTGCGAAGGAGATCAGCTGCTCTGGCCTTTGGGCTGTGTCTAGAGCCAGCCACAGGATAAGGCCAACCAAGGAGACTCCCGCGAACACACTGGAGAGGGAATTTCAAGACCATGTCATCAAATCAGTGAGTGAATAAGAAATCATTAACTTTACCTCTAAAAAATAGAAATTCACCACAAGGATAAATGAAACAACCCAATAGATCAGACACAGAGACGTATCTTTAGAATCATTCATCTGGTGGTTTCCCAGTTAACACCTCTCCCCTCCCCTCAACTCTTTTACTCACAGAATGAAGCTGAAAGAGTCCAATCTGAGGACATAAATCTCATGACCTCCTTTTCTTCAAGTTATCATATCAGTAAGATGTGATATAAAGACTTATTCTTTAAGAATGTTCTAATGCATAACCAAAATATTTAAAAAAGAAGGAGGAAAAGTCCTCCCATGGATCTCCACCCACTTTCCAACCACTCCAAGGGCAAGAGTAAAGGCTAAGCCACAAATCAACTACTTAATGCCCTGTGGTCCCTTTATGTACCAAACATGCTTGATCAATACATAAACTAGAGGGAGACGCAAGCGGGAAGAGATATGGGAACATATGTATATATATAACTGATTCATTTTGTTGTGAAGCTGAAACTAACATACCATTGTAAAGCAATTATACTCCAATAAAGATGTTAAAATGAAAAAAAAAATACATAAACTAGTCTCCTCATGTCTGAGTGTTGGAGTCATTTCAGTTCAAGGGAAAAGAATTAGAAGGTGAATCACATATGAAAAGAAAAGAAAACAAAAAGAACACATTGTCCGTTGAGATGCCATAGGAACAACGATGACGACGACAGAAGGGATTACAGGTCAGGGTTGAATTTTGGAGCTGTTCTCACTGTGAACTCAAAGTGAATTAAATCTGTCTTCCATGGATAACTAATAAGAACGTGCTGTATAAAAAATTTTTTAATAAAATTAAAAAAATAAAGTAACATAATAAATAAATAAATCTGGCTTCCAGAATCCATCCTGTTAATGAAGAAAGTCCTTTCACTCTATTGCTCCAGTGTCAAATAAATCAATGATCCAAAATTTAGGCTGTAGTCTGGTGTGTTTCTCCAAATGATCACTGTTGCAAACATCTGAACAGCTATTTTCTGTGCATCCATTGGACAAAAGTCATAAAAGTGGAACATATAGACAGTCTGAAAGTTATCCTCTCACCCCAGGCGTGTGATCAAAGGACATATGCATGCCACAGTTAGTTAGATGAGGTGCGGCTGCTGTAGCATCCAGCTCAGTATGCACTGAACAGTGAGTTTGCTCCTTAAACTCTAGGGAATTATAAGACACCAGTGGGTGCAGGAAGTCTGGAGGACTAGAGGGAAAAAAAGCACAAAAAGTATCCAGTAACTAAGGGAGAAACACATGACCACCAAATCAATTTGATAGTTTAATGCTGCTATAAGCCTCTTTGCCTTGATTTCTTCATTGAAGAGGAGTATGGTTTTTCTCATTTCTGATACCAGCCCTGACAATAAACAGACTGAAACTCTTCTCTGAAATGGAACCCCTCCTGCCCCCTAGCAATATTGAGACATGAGGCTATAAGAAACTGGACTAAGTTCAGTGTTCAGAGGCCCGTTGCTATTTGCTCACTGAGCCTTGGTTTTTTTTTAACATCTTTATTGGAGTATAATTTCTTTACAATGGTGTGTTAGTTTCTGCTTTATACCAAAGTGAATCAGCTATACATATACATATGTTCCCATATCTCTTCCCTCTTGCGTCTCCCTCCCTCCTGCCCTCCCTATCCCACCTCTCTAGGTGGTCAAAAAGCACAGAGCTGATCTCCCTGTGCTATGCGGCTGCTTCCCACTAGCTATCTATTTTACATTTGGTAGTGTATATATGTCCATGCCATTCTCTCACTTTGTCCCAGCTTACCCTTCCCCCTCCCCGTGTCCTCAAGTCCATTCTCTAGTAGGTCTGCATATTTATTCCCATCTTGCCCCTAGGTTTTTTGTTTGTTTTTGTTTTTTTTAGATTCCAGCTCTATTTACAATAGCCAGGACATGGAAGCAACCTAAGTGTCCATCAACAGATGAATGGATAAAGAAGATGTGGCACATATATACAATGGAATATTACCCAGCCATAAAAAGAAATGAAATTGAGTTATTTGTAGTGAGGTGGATGGACCTAGAGTCTGTCATACAGAGTGAAGTAAGTCAGAAAGAGAAAAACAAATACCGTATGAGCCTTGGTTTTGTAAAGTAGAGGGGAGGGTCTGAGAGACAGCCCAGGAACCGTCAAAGGAGGAAAAGGGTAATGGATTGGGGTTTAAGACAAGTTGTGGGATGAGGGATATTGAGATTCTTAACTTACCATTTCATCCAAAGCTTCAAGCAGGAGTTTTCAAGGGGCTTCAGACATCTCGTTAATTTTTCACCAAAGAACCTTTTCAGAAAGCGGTGAACCAGGACTAAAAGCACCAAACAGGTGAGGACGAACAAGGCCAGTGCCCTATGGAAATTCAAGATGCAAGCTGCCAGGAAGTAGGCAGCATAAGCTAAAAAGAGAAAGTACAGAGTAAGGACCAGCAAGGCAGAGCCCCTTAGGACCAAATGAAGATTTAGTCATGAATGTCTGGGACTTAAGGCAGGTAAAACCCTCCAGTGACCTTACCACCCAGCCCTGTCAGACTGAGATGCAATTCTCAAGGCCAGGATAGATGGCTAACTGTTTTCTTGGGGTATCCCAAGGAGGAACCAACTTAGTTTGAATGTTGCATATTTTCACTTGACCCTGATAAAATCTCATTCCCTTGATATTCTCTTTCTATCCCTGGAAGTGGATTTGATCAGCACCCACCTTTATACTCTTAAAAAGTCATCTTTTCTCAAAACTTTACAATCCCAGTCATTTTAACCTTTCCTCTTCAGCAGAGCCATTATTCTAGTAAACAAGGCTAGTACTAGGGGGTATAGCCATATGGTTCTCATTCCATGGCCCCTTGACTCACCCCAAAATATAATTTTTGTTCTCACTACCCCAGCTGCCTCTAATATTCACATCAAAGTCCCATACGTCACTGACGGTATATTTTAAATAAAGGTTTGCTATCTATTTTTTTTTTTTTTTTTTTTTTTTTTTTGGTCATGCCCCACGGCTTGTAGGATCTTAGTTTCCCAATCAGGGATCGAATCCGGGCCCCAACATTGAAAGCACTGAGTCCTAACCACTGGACTGCCAGGGAATTCCCAAGAGGTTTGCTATCTTTTAAAAATATTTTATATCATTGATCTTACCAGTAAACCAGCAAATAAGTAACATACTACAGGCTTCTTTCACAGACTTCAAGAACCATGCCCCTCATCTAATCAAGATACTAAAAAAGAGACAAGCCCAGATTCTCTGACATATTTAAGTCTATCAAATAGTACATTTTGAAAAATAGCTTATTCTCAGAAGTGCAACTTATTTACTTATTCCTAGAAGTGCAATTCTATAAATTACAGCTCACCTACAAGTAATTACGATCTATACATCATATAGCCCTTTAGATCAACTTGTGAATAAATTTGCTTTCCATCTAGTAATAGTCTTGACACAAGGTCACATTTCTAAAACAACTGTGTCTCTCACTTCCGTGGATCCTCAATACCTTACCCAAACACAACAGGCTCAGCAGGACCTTCTTGAACAAGGCAGCATGTGTCTTACAGAAACTTCTTGCCCTGGTGAAAGGCTGTAGGTTCCTCCTGATGAGAATCCAAAAGTTAAGAACCAAAAATTATTCCATCCCATTTATATCAATTCCCAGAACTTAGATTGCCTGGCCTGAGGAAGAGTTTTCTCTTAATGAAATTCATCCTGGGGAAGTTAGGTAGTGTTGTAGCGATGCCAAAAAGGCCAGGTCAACCTTGTCAATGGGCAGCAGGTCAGAACACTCCTACCCAACCTGGACTAGCAATATCCTCAGTAATTTCCTACCATAGAAGGGAACACTGGTCACATCAGGGAGAGACTACTGGGACCTACTCCTTCCTGTTCCCTAGGGACGAGGGATTGCTCAGCTTCCAGATTCAGAAAAGGGCCTATTCTTCTGAGAGAAAATAAAAATCACATAAACCCATAACCCTGAACAGTCAATCAGATATGAATTGACAGACTGGATGGAAAACACTACCACCCTCAAGAATCCCTGGGTGAGAGGGCCTGAAAGAAGGTGCCCAGCAAGTAGAACTTTTCAAGTTTAATTTATCAAACATTTATATAGTGCTTTCTATGTGCTGAACTCTTTCTAAGAAGTTTAAAAGTACTAACTCATTGACTCCTAATAAGAACTCTTGAGGTGGCTACTATTATCATTCCCATTTTACAGATGTGGAAACTGGAAAACAGAGAAGTACCTTTCCCAAGGTCATGGAAGTTGTAAGGAGCATAGACAGAATGTAAACTCAGGCAGTCTGGCTTCAGAATCTGAGCTCTTAACCATCTTCCTTTGCTGCATCTTACCCAGGTCCCAGGCTCGCCTGTCTCTGCCACTTTTAAATGTCCTCAGCACACTGAAGTCATATGAACAAAAAACTCTAATTTCCAAACTCTTAGAAGCTCCAAAGAAGGTGAGCCCAGCAAGAAGCCCATCATGCTGAGGCAGGACAGCTTAGCCAGGGCTGGGACCAACCACTAGCTCCAAATGCCCTGGGGACTTAGCTCACAGATTTCCATGGCTCTTTCTCCATTGCTACCTCTCCCATCTAACACACTCCCTCCTCTTCTTTATACAAAGCCTTCCTTTTCACTCCTCTCTCCTTCTCCTTATTTCTTCTTTCTTCAGGGAGTCCAACCCTTTGTGTTAGTTGAGTAGAGTGTGTATTATCAGATATAGGTGATCTGAGAAAGGAGAAAACATTCTTTATCACCACCTGACTTATCAGTTCAAGAGGACGCTTTAGGATCTCAAGAACTCTGTTAACTTTCCATGCTTAATAGAGAAAGTAGTGAGTAAAAACCATTGCTGAGAGGTGTCAGTGTACCTGAAGGATGTCAATATCTTTGGAATATCATTTGCAAAGTATATCAAGGAACTAATGTAATTTCAATCCTAGACTTCCCATGTGTGCCAGATATCTTTGGTTTGCTCCTCCAGATCCACTCTCCATCTTGCTCTGTGCCCTGGGATTCTAACCCATGTGGACTGCATCAGTGGGATTACATAACCCTCTGGATTATCTAGTTGGGTTCTACCAAGAGGATCCAAAAGGAGATCAGAGTGGATGAAAAGACTGAGGTCAGCATAGTGAAGTCTTCTTTATCTGACTCTCCTTCTGGGTTCTCTTATATCTTGTCCCTTGCCTAGGAAGAGTAACTGTCCATTGCTTCTAGCCTCAGGTTCTTGCACTATTGTTTCTTGTGATTCCGCTACATCTTGCACACACCCCTGTAATGGTCTCTCTGTAAATGAACCCCCTCTGTAAATAAACCCTTCTCTAATTATCCTAATTTAAGTATTCTGTCTGTTCCTGTTAGGACCCAAACTGATCTATTAGGTGAAGCTGATTTAAAATCATACCTAATCAAATGCCAGTTCAGCAAAGCCATTGCAAAATGAGCGGGGACACTCATTAGTCCAGGACAAATATAAACCACACACCTAGAAAAGATTTCTGCCATTACCTCAGGACCACATTCAACCATTCCCTGGGAACTAAAGATCAGTGGGTACTACCAGAAGTCAGTGAAGAGCACTCATTTCTGCAAAACCCATGAACAACCTGATCCTAGCATATCAATTTACAACTGGACCTCTGCTTTAAAAAATTAAAATTAAAAAAAATCATACAGGACATTCCAAGGAAAAGAGAATATATGTTCTCAGACCCTTTTAAACCAACTGAGAAGCAGTGCATAGAGGTATGAACATAGAGGGTGTTCATGGTCCTGGCATCCTGCTTGGCCTAGGATCTTGCTAATACAACCAAGCTCTTTACATCATGGCTCAGTTTGAGAGTTAGTAACTGTGTTATACTCAGAAGCTTAATTGAGAAAAAAAAAATCTGTCTGGTAGATGGTGACACTTGATATCTTGTCCATAACTTGCTGTGATGTCTGTACCCACTCATAAATTCTCTAGGTATGTATGTGGAAGGCTTTCCAGATATGGACTAATAATAACTCTCTCACTTACATGCTTACTGCCTGCAGCCTCAAGTGACAGCATGGGAAAGAGTAGGGTAAGGATGGTAGGTCGTGCTAGCTGAACACAGCATTAGTGGTCACTATAGGTCAGGCCTAGCAGCACGGGTGTTCACGCATTTTCTCAGTGACCCTTTCCACAAGTTGTGGAAACTCCCCCAACTACGGGAGACAAAGCTATGGAAATTCCCAGGGTCTGGAGTACTATCTTTTAGCAGTTAGAATGGAAGGCGTAGGTAGCTTTCAAAAAATCCATCTCCTGTGACTGTTGACAGTGGGGCCCTGGGTGAATCCTTGCTCGCCCTGGCTTGAAGTCAGAACTAGAAGAAAGAAAATGAGTCAACCCAAATAATGGTCTGAGTAAAGGGCAAGGGCCTCCAGGTAGAAGTGACCAGAATCTTTTCAAGGTGTCCAAAGTTTTCATTTGATGATAGCATAAGAAGAACTGGTCCGTGGGTATTGCACTGGGTACCACTTTGCCAGATTCAAAGGTGTGTATAAAACTGGTTTAAAACTGGATGGGCAAGGGTTGCTGGATAGTGTGGTAGAGGAGCTCAAGAACAGGTACAAAAAGTGTCCAAGGGAGAATGGTGATTGAGAAGCAAAAAGCTTATTAATAAACCAAAGTGGAAAGCCAAAAAGGAGTTGGAAAACCAGGGAAGGCAAGAGAAAAGTCTATCAGATGGAGGCCAGCAAACCTACATTGGAGTCAGAGGCTCTGTGCACCAGGGGATGACCAGTTCTGAGAACCATCAGCCCAGGTAGAGTGAGAAGGGAACCTAAACCAGAACACAGCCGGGTGCTTAACTGCTGAGTTGCGATGGATGTGTTGCCTTGGAAAAGAACCCTCTCTCCACACAGGACCCAAATCTCTGCTTGATGTGCAATAAAAAGTCAGATCTTCTTCACACTAAAAGTAGAGATTCAAAGATCCACAAAAACAAGAGGGATCTAGTTAGTGGGTTTTCCAACCGGCCCTTCTACCCAGCCTCAACTTCTTCCTTCCAGAACTCTTATCCCGGGCTTCCCTGGTGGTGCAGTGGTTGAGAGTCCACCTGCCGATGCAGGGGACATGGGTTCGTGCCCCGGTCCGGGAAGATCCCACATGCCGCGGAACGGCTGGGCCCGTGAGCCATGGCCGCTGAGCCTGCGCGTCCGGAGCCTGTGCTCCACAACGGGAGAGGCCACAACAGTAAGAGGCCCACGTACCCCACCACCAAAAAAAAAAAGTTAAGCTTCTTTTCTCTATGAAGTCACTTAGTTAATTCCTAAAAATAAAGAGAAGAAAAGACATATCCAGGACTTCCCTGGTGGCACAGTGGTTAAGAATCTGCCTACCCATGCAGGGGACACGGGTTCGAGCCCTGGTCCGGGAACATCCCACATGCCGTGGAGCAACTAAGCCCGTGTGCCACAACCACTGAGGCCCACGCACCTAGAGCCCATGCTCCACAACAAGAGAAGCCACCAGAATGAGAAGCCTGCGCACCACAATGAAGAGTAGCCCCCACTCGCTGCAACTAGAGAAAGCCCACGTGTAGCAATGAAGACACCACACAGCCAAAAAAGAAAAAGAAAAAACACATATCCATATATTCCCTTTAGAAACTATCCAATATCCTCTTCTAAGCTTCTTAACGTATGACTTCTGCACTTTTTTTTTTTTTTTTTTTTTTTTTTTCAGTACGCGGGCCCCTCACTGCTGCGGCCTCTCCGTTGCGGAGCACAGGCTCCGTACGCACAGGCTTAGCGGCCATGGCTCACGGGCCCAGCAGCTCCGCGGCATGTGGGATCCTACCGGATTGGGGCACGAACCCGCATCCCCTGCATCGGCAGGCGGACCCTCAACCACTGCGCCACCAGGAAAACCCTGCACTTTTTTATAAATACCCAGACTCTTTTCCACACCGTGGAACACAGCTTCCATCTGACCTATTTTACCCCAACAACTTCTATAGACATTACTTCTGCGATTATGACCATGACCAAATTCAGAGATTTTTCTCCTTCCTTGTCTCCTGATACACAGAACATTGTGGATTGATTGTACCTTCATTCTTGACACTTTCTTCCCTTTTGACTTTCAAGACTGTACTTTTTACCTTTCTCTATTATCTCTTTTGGTGGGTCCTTCTCCATCTTTTTAAACTTCTGATTTCTCTTTCTCCTCATCCCCAAATCTGAGTATTCCAAAAGAGCCATTTTAAAAAAATTATATGGGTAAGTTAATATCTAAGCCTCAATTTTCTAATTGAAAAAGGGGACTAAAATTAGTACCCACCTGTTGGCATGAAAATTAAATGATTTAGTTTCATAAAGCATTCTGCACAATAGTAAGTACTCAATAAATGTTAGTTGTTGTTATTCTCATTTCTGTTCTTTTTGTTGCTGGTCCAACCAACACTGATATCGCTGAACTCATTACTTATGGCACAGGTTTATGTAACAATTAATTACATAAAAATGTATACGTGCACTTGGTAACAGCAGGTGGCTGTGAGTCTTATTTCGACAACATAGATCATAAGCTCCTGAGAACAGGGCAAGTTTGACCTCTTCTGAGTCCACCAACCATACTAGCCAACCCTAGGCCTTAACTGAATCAATGCCAGAACACCTGTACCTCTGTTGAGTGGGGCGTTCCAATCCATCCCCAAGGCTGTGTCCTCGCTCTTCAATCTTCCTGGTTCCCTCAGGATTTATTCCTTCTTCCTGTAAGCACAGGTAGAGTTGAGGTCAGTCGTAAGGCCCTTCCAGGGGTGATAGGGATTGCGAGCAATCAAAGACCCTACATGAGGCCATGCATCAGCCCACAGAGATGTGCAGAAACTAAACTGGTGAGTTACCGTGAGCTCCAGCCCTGGGTTCTCTATGCCAATCTCCACTGTGGACAGAGCAATGCCCTCTCTTCCATTTGTTTTCTCCATCTCCTGCTCTCCTGAAAAACAAATTCAGAGCCAAGGCTGAAAGATTAGTTGTTCTATAATATGGGGCCAGATAGAACTTTTAGGGCCAGTTACCCACAGGAAAACAAAACTAAAAATATTTAGAGATTTAGTTGATTTCTTTAAGAATTGAGAAAATTGGAAACATAATTCTAAAATAATAAACAATGAAATATAGACTTCTACTTCCTATTGTGAATAGCAAAGGAAGGGGAAATAAGATAGGAAAAGAGAAATGAAGGGCAAGGGAACTGAAATGAATCAGTGGCTCACCCAGGGCTCCAGGACCCGAACTAGAAAGGACTCTCTTCAGTCCCCTTAAGGAAGGGTTAGAGGACAACTACTCCTGTTAGCCTCCAGGTGGCCCCACTGAGCTGTGCTGAGTAAGAAGAAAACAAGGAGGCAGAGGGCTGGGAAGACCACAGCCCCCAACATATTACTGAGAAACCAAGATTAACAGACTTTCCAGTTCCTGACTATAATGTAGCATGAGAATTGTTTTTGGAGCATCTAAGAGAGTACCTAATGAGAGAAATAAAAGAAATCTACATGTAGAATAATCAGTATGAATGTTAATTATCCCCAGTAAAGAAAGTTTTAAAACAAAATGAGAGAATAAAGAAACAAACACTTGAGCCTCACTATAAGCAACCTTAATAGATAAACATTCAAAGTTATAATATAGGTTCATCTGAGATTTTTTTTACTTTGTAGAAATTTTCCTTCAATTTTATGGAATTGCTTTTTGTTTTTTACTGTGATCTCTTCAACCATTTAAATATAATTTTATTCAACATACATAAACAACTTTTGTTTTTTAAATCAGGGCTTTCCTGTATAGGCACAGAATTACTTGAATTTGGTCTAAATATGATCAATTAAGAAATCTGGCAAATCAGGTTCCTGCCCTCCTCCAAGACCATTACTTACTCCAGTTTGCAGGATTCCTTCTGGTGCCTCAGTGAAGGACAGAAAGAAAAACTCAGCTCCACGAGACCTTGACTCTGAAGGGATGGGCTGGAGATGAGAGAGAAGGATTTCCTGATTGGCCCATTTTGCCCTGGGCCCTCCTTTGCTGTTCCTGCCCTTCTCTGTAGAGGAGGAGTGCAACTCTCAAGTTAAATATTTATATGTTCTAAAGACTATTTTGCAGGGTCAGGTCTAAGAATTCTGCAGGAATTCCTAACAGGCACATCAGCAGGAGCGCTGCCCAGCACAGAACTAGGCACGGGGTAGTATGGAGAAGAAAATAAGAGAAGGATCTCTGTACTCAGAAAACTTAGCATCATTTTGTACAGGAAAGACAGTTGCTAGAAAACAACAGAATGAAGGACTGTACATGATTCAATTCTAAATGACTGCTAGGAAGTCTTTTACTAATCCATTTAACAAATATTTAAGTATTCACCATCACCCAGGCACAGTTCTGGGTGCTGAGGACACAAAGATGAATGGGATATTGCCTCTGCCATGAAAGAATTACAAATCAGTGAGGAAAGACATGTGTCAAGAAAGGCTTTACAGAGTTGGTAACATTGGCCCTGAGTCTGGAAAGTTTTGAAAGGCAAGTAGGGAATCACTGATGGAGAAGGGGAAAGATATACCACCAGAGGGAGAAATTGAAACAAAGGCAGAGAAGTGGAGACTTCCCTGACACACTAAGGAGGCTGTAAAAAATAGCTGAAGATGCAGACCTACTAGAGAATGGACTTGAGCACACGGGGAGGGGGAAGGGTAAGCTGGGACAAAGTGAGAGAGTGGCATGGACATATATACACTACCAAATGTAAAACCGATAGCTAGTGGGAAGCAGCCGCATAGCACAGGGAGATCAGCTCCGTGCTTTGTGACCACCTAGAGGGGTGGCATAGGGAGGGTGGGAGGCAGGGAGATGCAAGAGGGAGGAGATATGGGGATATATGTATATGTATAACTGATTCACTTTGTTATAAGGCAGAAACTAACACACCATTGTAAAGCAATTATACTCCAATAAAGATGTTAAAAAAAATAGCTAAAGAACAGAGGCAAATTTTTGAGAAACTAATGAAGGAGGGACAAAATAAATTAAGAAATTAGTTAAGGAATGGAGGGGGAAAATGTGAATGAGACGGTGGTAGTTTATCAAGAAATAAGTCTGGAGATGCAGTCAAGTGCCAGATGGAGATGGGCTCTGTAAGCCAGGCTAAAAGTTTGGGCTTATTTGGAACCAGCTGCGGAGGCAAGAGGAGAATGGATTGGAAGGATGCACACTGGGGACAGGGAGACCAGTCAGGAGACAAAAGCAACAGTCCAGGTCAGACATGGTGAAGCTCTAACCAAAGCAGTAGATGGAGAGAAGGAAACAAATCTACAGGATGTGGTGACTAATTGGGCATAAGGGAGTAAATGAAAGGGGGAAGTTAATTCTTCAAAATTGTTCAAAATGATCTATTTTCTTCCTGCTCCTACCTGCCAGTAATACTGAGCTGTACGTTGTTCCCTAAACACTTGATGTTCCCTTGTACCTGTTTGTGGATGCTGTTCCTTCTGCCTCCAACACCCTGTTCCTATTTACTTACCTGGAAAATTCCCACACCACCTTCAAGTCTCTGTTGCAAGGCTACTCTCTTCAATGAAGCTTTCCATGATTCCCTCCAGATGAGACTTAAGACCCTTTTCCCCACACCCCTACTGCAACATGCTCCTGCAGAAGACTACAGAGCATTTAGTGCTCTAAATGTTTACTTGTCTCCCAGTAGACCATGATCTCATCAAGCACAGGCTCTTTATCTTGTTCACCACTGTATCCCCAGGCTCAAGGCCTGCCACAATATTAGGCAATCAATAAAGATCTGTAAAATAAGTGAAACAAACAAACACAGATTTCTGGCTTAGATTATTGGGTATGTAGATGATGATAACAATCACCAAAATAGGAAAACATATCTCTATTTCCCTAGCTCCATGCATGCGCGCGCGCGCGCGCGCGCACACACACACACACACACACACACACACACACACACACGTACACACAAACATAAAAGCCCTACCAGAGTAAATGTGTGTTATATTCTGCAACCTAGAGCAACTCATTTTGCCTCTCTGGGCCCCTTCTGTTATTCCTGCCCCACCTAATTGCCCCATGCCATTTGACAAGATGATTAGGAAAATTAAGTAATTTAATACAGAAAAAGAATTTGAAAAACAGTAGGTAAACTTGCAGTTGTAGTCTACTATTGTACATTCTTATAGAAACTCAGGAAAATTAAAGATATTTTCAAGCTGACATCTGATTACAATCTCAGTATGACTGTGAAGTCTCTCTGACTCATCCTAGCACACACTTTATCTCTGTTTTCATTTTTACCTTAGAAAATTGCCAGTTCTGGGGTCAAGCCCAGGTATAGTTATAGGCACAGAGCCTAGCGTTCAGTCCAGGTGAAATGATGCCAGTGATCACATCTGTCTTCTCTTGCCCTTCCTCTTCCCTCTTTCTTTTTCCTCTAGAAGGCGTGAAAAATCCATGTTCATCTTCTAAATGCAGGCTACAGCACTCATCTCACTTGTCCAGCAGATCCAAGTTTCCTTTAAATGCAGGTACGATTGATAACACCCAACTGCGGAGAGGAAGAGAATTAATCTGGCTGATACCTCCCCTTGAGTAACTGCTGGCTCACAGGCTTGGGCTTCATTGTTTAAATGTTTTCTTTTTCTCTTATCATTTACAGTTTGATAAATTCTCAAAGTACAGATCAGGAAGAATGAAATGATTTACCCAGAGTCAACAGCTAGTTAGTGGCTAAGCCAAACCAATATCCTGGGATCCTCACTCTTGGTTCTGTGCTATTTCTGGGCTGTAGGGTGAAACATAAGAGATGCTCTGTCTCTGCAGACTTTTACAGTTTTTCAAAAGATTTTCCTGTACTTTCACTGCTCATCCTCATAATATTCCTGTAAGCGAGTCAACTACTAATCCTATTTTAGGTACAGAGAAAATTATATTCAAAGAAAACGAGCAATTTGTCTAAAGTCATACAGCTGGTTAGGGCAGAGTCAGGACTGGAGGCTAGCTATGGTCATTTCCATGGAAGCTTGGCCTCAGAGCTCTCCTAAAGTCTAGGGGTTGCTCCTGGAAAACCAGGTGGCCTGCCACAAACCCATCTGGGAAATAAGTAGGGTATAAATAATAAATGATTTTATCCTTCCTGCTTTGCCCTCTCCTTGATTACTAGTACAAGCAAGGGGAACTAGAGAGCATATAGAAACTTCCAGTTTTGGTCTTACTGAAGTAACTTACACTTAACTAACTCTCCTGCTGAGAACAACTAAAAAGGCTAGACAAATATATAAACCAACAGGTGAAAGCACTGCAGAGCAATCAATGGAAGCAGGACTTGGAGGTTTTTGATTCTTGAGAGAAGGGAAGCATACCAGTTGAGTTCCACATTCATCCTAGCTCTTTTCCTGAAGGCATTTTATTTTTCAAAATCACAATGCAGAGAAATAATGCTCAAGCAGTCTTTTTGAAGGAAAAAAGAAAAGAATAATGAAGAAAGAGCCTAAAAACCTGCAACCAAATTTCAAAGTCATTGGCCAACTCAAAAATTTTAGATGCTCAAAACAAGACACCAAGAAACTCAGTGAAAAACAGTATTTGGAGTGCTTAAAGACCTGAGCAGACGGACTTCCCTGGTGGCACAGTGGTTAAGAATCTGCCTGCCAATGCAGGGGACACGGGTTTGAGCCCTGGTCAGGAAAGATCCCATATGCCATGGAGCAACTAAGCCATGTGCCACCACTACTGAGCCTGTGCTCTAGAGCCCACAAGCCACAGCTACTGAGCCCACGTGCCACAACTACTGAAGCCCATGAGCTTAGAGCCCATGCTCCCCAACAAAGAGAAGCCAGCTCAATGAGAAGCCCGGGCACCGCAACGAAGAGTAGCCCCCGCTCGCTGCAACTAGAGAAGCCCACGCGCAGCAACGAAGACCAAACACAGCCAAAAATAAATAAATAAAATAAATATACTAAAAAAAAAAAAGACCTGAGCAGAGATTTCAGCAACTATGTGGTACTGGAGAGACAAATGTTTGTTTTCGACCTTGGTAAACACATCAGGCTTTCTATTGAGACCCTAAAGGGGCCATAGCCTAGTAATAAGAAACATGCTTTAAGAATAAACACTGTGCCCTACGGGAAAGACAAAGCCGAAATAACAAACATAAAACAAAGGCTCAACAGAAATAAGTCAGTCTATTTCTACTCTATCTTCCTGACAAAAGAAATGCTAACCTTCTTTAAGCATATATAACATATCATCCAGAGCCTCTACAAATGTTCAATTACAATGTCCAGCATCTAATTTAAAAGAACAACACATTCTTAAAAAAAAAAACACCACCAGATAATAGAAACAAATCCGTAAACGACTCAGATATTAGAAATATCAAACAGGGGCTTTAACATAACTATGATTAATCTTTTCAAGAAAATAAGGGGAAAGGTGGAGAAATAGATGAAAAGATGGAGATTTAGAAAAGACAATTAAAATTTGTAAAAAATAAATGCACATTCTAGGGATTAAAATTAAGAACTAACTGGGCTTCCCTGGTGGCACAGTGGTTAAGAATCCGCCTGCCAATGCAGGGGACAATGGTTCGAGCCCTGGTTTGGAAAGATCCCACATGCCGCGGAGCGACTAAGCCTGTGCGCCACAACTACTGAGCCTGCATGCCACAACTACTGAAGCCCGCGTGCCTAGAGCCCGTGCTCCACAACAAGAGAAGCCACTGCAATGAGAAGCCCGGGCACCGCAACGAAGAGTAGCCCCCACTCGCTGCAACTAGAGAAAGCCCACACGCAGCAACAAAGACCAAACACAGCCAAAAATAAAAAATAAAATAAAATAAAAAGAACTAACTAAAATGGTTTAACGAACTGGATAAAACAGAAGACAAGGTGAGTGAACTCAAGGAGTGGTCAACAGAAAATATCTGAACAGCACAGAGAGAAAAATTTAGGGGAAAAAAGCAGAATAAAACTTCTATGTTCCATTTAGGATGTAGAAAACTGGAAAAGTCTTGCTCTCATCTTCATAACAATTTTAAAAATTCAGATAATCTGAAAATTTACAATTTTCTTTAACCCATCAGTGACCTGAGGTTGCAGGGCAACCAATTATCCCCAAATCTAAGGAAAGACAAGTTGACTGAAAAAAAAATACACAACCTAAAAGTTGAAAATTAGTTGAAATTAGTTGAAAATTTGGTGGGCCTACTGAGGACTTAAGTCCAGGATACAGCCTCTCAGATAACTCTGAGGGACTGTTGCAAAGAGGTAAGGGAGGTGCCAGGATATAGAGGAGTTTTTGCAAAAAAACAAACATAAAGAAAGAGGTAATCAGAACATCAAAAGATTACTGCTAATTAAAGAAAACCAGGCATTGCAAGTTAATGAATTTAGCCTTTTTCTGTGAATAGGAAGAGGCAAGAGTCCGGATTTATTGAAATTATTCCTTTGATATGAACCTTAACAATCTAGGGTCAGCAACCTGTTTTTTTCTACATCCTGAATTCCCTCCAGGTGCGCCATCAGGAGCAGCTGCAGTGGCTGATGGCTTGATGGCCTCAACATCCTTTATTTACTATAATAAAATGGCTGGTGACATTCTTTGTCCACAGCACCCTCTCTTGGACATAAATCTGACCAACATTTGGTAGGCATTTCATGACCAGTTTTGCCCCACTACCCTAGGAAGGCTCACTGCTGGATCAGGTGAGGATTCTGTTGATAGGCCACTCAATGTGCTGGGGTATTTTTTGGATTAGGCCCTGTTGATAACCTGAAATTCTCTGGCTCTCTTTTCTTACTAGCCTCTTATAATCCAGGAAGTATTTTCCCTTGTTGCTTCTTCCCATATCTAGAGTTGCTCTATTATAATTATTCTATGTAGAGATAAATATATGATCAACTGCCTCAAGATGTTTAGCCAGTATATTTCAGAAAAAAGTCATAACATTATAAACCATATTTATCAGTTCATTCAGCCCCAGGTAATTAACTCCTATTGATCTGGATGAAGTCATCGTGTTTTTCATTAGAGTTTTGTAATTTCTTACCTAGTTCAGTGGTATTGTAAGCAGATAGGGGAGGGGGTCCCCGGAGAAAGAGAACCAGGTATGGCTTTCCTAACATAAGAGAAGCCATTGTGGGCCTAAGTCAATTTGTGGTCTAAGCCTGGCCACAGTGCTTGCCCTTAAACATGTCTCAGTAATTAATGATCTTAAGGGAAGTGAGAGAATACAGGAACAAAGGAAAAACAGTCAAGAAACAATAGTTCAGGGATAAAATAGATCCTAGTTCCTTCTCAAGGGATGTACATAACAATCTGATACATATCTTTGAGTTCTGCAGGAACTAAGGACCCCACCCAGATAGAGGATGGAATGATGATGTTGACCTTTTCTGATTTCAATCAACTGAAGCTTGGACTCTGTTGAACTTTGCCCCAATTCTATGCTGAATTCTCCTCTGCTCAAGCCCCTTCATGAATACGCATACACCACCCAAGCCCCTTCGTGAATATGCATGTACCCTTAGCTTAAAACTTCCCCAATTTTGCTGTTTGGGGAGACAGTGCTTTGGAAAAGATCCCTGATGTTCTCTCTACTTGATGCAAGTAATAAATCCTTCCTTCTCCCAGTCTTTGGCTTGGTTGTATCTTTTGGCTCAAGAGGCAAACACAGTTTTTTGAGTAACAGTATGATCTAAAAGTTATCAGAGGGACTTCCCTGGTGGCGCAGTGGTTAAGAATCCGCCTGCCAATGCAGGGAACATGGGTGCGAAGATCTCACATGCCGTGGAGCAACTAAGCTGGTGCGCCACAACTACTGAGCCTGCGTGCCGCAACTACTGAGCCCACGTGCTGCAACAACTGAAGCCCACATGTCTAGAGCCCCATGCTCCGCAACAAGCACCATGAGAAGCCTGCTCACTGCAATGAAGAGTAGCCCCCACTCACTGCAACTAGAGAAAGCCCACGTGCAGCAATGAAGACCCAACACAGCCAAAAAAAAAAAAATCTGCAGAAACTATTTTAGGTGGACACACCCAAAACATAATTATTCCTAGAGTGCACATTGAAAATTCTTACCTCATTTATCTTTATTTTATAACTTATGAAAATATCATCATACCAAAGTTAATTTTTTTTTCTTTTTTTTTTTGCTGATAAACTCTGCAATAGAAATAACATGAACTTACTGACCTTCAGTATACCTAGGTACAATAAAAGTAAGACATGTCTATATTGATTAAATCAACAAGCTTAAGCTAGCTTTAATACCAGATATTAATTTAATATTAATATTTCCTAGATTATGTGAACCTGAAAGTCATTCTGGCCTGCTTCCTTTATATTTAGAAACCTTTAATTTGTAAGCATTTACTTTTAAGTCAGTTAGATAGAACTCTTTTATAAATTCAGTTTTGATAATATTTTCTGGAGGTAGAGACATCTCATATGTATAATGTACATACAGACATATAAACAGACAAAACTAGAGATCTCATAGCTTCACTTTAACACTTAGTTATGAATCAGGTATTACAATATAAACTTACCAGTTTGTAAATAACAGTTGGAATAAGTTAGATTTGTTTACTCAGATGACTAAGGCTTTTACTATTTGTGGAAAAGACTTTTAAGATTTGTATTTGTCCTTGATAAACCATTAAGGAGGCTATGAATCAGATTTGGGCTGAGGGAGCCTTTCCAGTGGTTTGAGTTTAAAAAGGCCTTATTTCCCTTTTTTGTTCTCCCTTGGTTTCAGGTTCTATCTGATTGAGTGAATTAGGCTCAGTCTCAGGTAACTGTGGACTGCATTTACATTTCTGATTTGTAGAGATTTGCAAGACAAAAACAGTTACTTTTCATTCTCCAAAAAACTGGTCTGCCACCTAAATGATATTAAAAGATTGACTTGCCCAGCTATATTTTCTTTAATTTGTATCAGTGAGATGATCTCCAACTAAACTGAAAATTAAGAGTTCTGGGAATTCCCTGTTTAGAATCCCAGTCTATTCAACTGACTGCCAAATGTTTCTGAAGAGTTGTTTTATCAAGCCGGCTTTCTCTAACTTAACTGCAAACACAATAAAGAGCTCCATCTTAGTCATTTTCAGGGTGAGATTTCCTTTAATTCCCAATTAAGTAAGTACTTGTAAGTATAAGTTTTGTACGTACATAAACCTGGTTGGGATGTTAGTTGGAGGCTGACAATCTGTCGCTCCTTTTTCTTTTAGTTTGAAAGCTTTGTTCCCCATTCCAAAGTTGGTCTGTTGAGAAAAAATCACTAGTGAAGATCCTGCGGTGGGCCAACGTACTGTTTGTGAGCTTAACTCCTCTAGGTTTCACTCTAGAGTCCTTTTAGCCTGCCATTTCAGTAAACAAAGGATGTTGAGGCCATCAAGACATCAGCCTCTGCAGCCACCCCAGCGGTGCACCCTGAGGGGATTCAGGATGCGAAAGAACAGGATACTGGCTCTAGACAGTTGACGTGCATATCAAAGGAATAATTTCAGTAAGCCCAGACTCTTGCATCTTCCCATACATAGAAAAGCGCTATATTCAAAGTCTGGCTTTCTTTAATTAATTAATCTTTTGATGTTCTGACTACCTGTTTTTTCTTTTTTTTTCTTTTTCAAAAACTCCTATACATCCTGGCTCTTCCCTTACCTCTTCAGAACAATCCCTCAAAGCTATCTGAGAAGCTGTATTATCCTGGGCTTATATCCTCAGTAAGTCTACCGAATAAAACATAATTTTCAACTTTTGGGTTGTGCTTTTTTTTTTCAGTCGACACATGTCAATAGTTATATAAATAGTTTAAACATACCAAAAAATACAGAGATTGTCAGATTGGATTAAAAAAAAAAAAGCAAGACCCAACTATATGCTGTCTATAGGAACCCATTTTAAATATAAAAACACAGAATAAAAGTAAAAAGATGGGAAAAGACATATCATGTTAACACCAAAAAAAAGGCTGGCGTGTCTATATTAATATTAGAAAGGTAGACTTCAGAACAAAGAATATTGCCAGAGATAAAGAGGAACATTACATTAATGGAAAGGAGTCAGTTCACCAAGACTATATCACAATCCTAAATGTGTATGTGAAACCACACAACTCAGATTGGGACTTGAACACACTGTCTTTTAATTGAGGTCACACAACTGGTCTCAGGACTTAACAAAGCTCAGGTTCTTTATGTCTCATCACAGAAAGAATTCAGTGAAAGACTAAGTGGTAGGTAAGAAGTGGATTTATTTAGAGAGATACACATTCCATAGACAGAATACAGTCCCTCTAAAAAGGCAAGAATGGCTTTGGGAGAAACACACTCCAAAGACAGAGTGTGGATCATCTCAGAAGGCAAGAGGCCCCAAAATATGGGGTGGTTAGTTCTTATGGGCTGGGTAATTTCATAGGCTAATGAGTGGGAGGATTATTCCAACTATTTTGGGGAAGGGGTGGATATTTCCAGGAATTGAGCCACCACCCACTTTTCAGCCTTTTATGGTCAGCCTTGGAACTGTCATGGTGCTGGTGGGTGTGTCATTTAGCATGTTAATATATTACAATGAGTGTATAATGAGGCTCAAGGTCCACTGGAAGTTGAATCTGCCACCATCTTGGACCTAGTTGGTTCTAACCAGTTTATGTCACATCTTCAACAGCTATGTCATTCTTTTAAAGATTGTGCCCTGCCCCTTTCCCTACTGTTTCATATGGACTAAATAATGTAGCTTCAAAGGACACAAGGCAAAAATGGATAAAGCTGAAAGGAGAAATAGACAAGTACAAAACTATGGCTGGAGAGTTTAATACTCTTCTCTAAATAATTGATAGTATAAATAGAAAAAAATATGAGAAAACAGAAGATCTAAACAACATCATCAATTTACTTGACCTGACATATTTAAACATGTCACCCGACAAGTGTAGAATATACATTGACTTTAGGAGTATACAGAATATTCACCAAGGCAGACCATATTCTAGGGGAAAAAAAAAAACTTGGAATATTTAAAATAATTGAAATCATACAAAATATATTCTAAGGCAATTAAGGAGTTAAACTAGGAATGTTTAACAAAAAAATACCTTGAAAGTCCCCAAATATTTGGAAATTAGACAAGATAGTTGTAAATAACCCACGACGCAAAGAAGAAGTCACAAGGGAAATTAGAAACATTTTAATTGATCAAAATTTTAAAATATCAAAATCCAGGACTTCCCTGGGGCAGTGATTAAGACTCCATGCTCCTGATGCAGGGGGCCTTGCTTCGATCCCTAGTCAGGGAACGAGATCCCACATGCATGCCACAACTAAGAGTTCACATGACGAAACCAAGGAACCCTCATGCCACAACTAAGGAGCCCACTTGCCACAACTAAGACCCAGCACAACCAAATAAATAAATTTTAAAATAAATAAATAAATAAAATTAAAATCTATGGGGGGGACTTCCCTGGCAGTCCAGTGATTAAGACTTCGCCTTCCAATGCATGGGGTACAGGTTTGATCCCTTGTCAGGGAGCTAGGATCCCACATGCCTCACAGCCAAAAAACCAAAACATAAAACAGAAGCAATATTGTAACAAATTCAATAAACACTTTAAAAATAGTCCACATCAAAAAAAAATCTTAAATCAAAATCTATGGGATGCAACTGAAGCAGTACTTATATTAGAAAACAAACCCACAGCAAGGTCTAAAATCAATTATCTAAAACGTCACCTTAAGAAACTGGAAATAGAAGAGTAAATCAAACCCGACACAGACTGAAGGAAATAATTAAGAGCAGAAAACAAGGAAAGTGAGACCAGGAGAAAAAAAATATAAAGAAGATCAATGAAATGAAAAGCTTGATTCTTTGAAAAGATCAATTAAATTGATAAGCATCTAGCTAGAATGGTGAAGGAAAAAAAGAGAAGAAACAAGTTACAAATATCAGGAGTAAGAGGGGACATCACTATAGTTCCTACATACATTAAAAAGATAAGGGAATAATAAAAACGAGTCTATGCTCACAAATTCAAAAATTTAAATGAAACAAATTCCATGAGACTCAAAACTGCCAAAGCTCACTTCAGAAGAAATAGATTATTAGCATAGTCTTATATCTATTAAAGAATGTACACTTAAAAACCTTCCAACACAGAAAACTTAGGCCCAGATGTCTTCAAATATTAAAATTCTACCAAATATCTAAGTGAGAAATAAAATATTGCCTGCCATATCTGTAAACAAAGGAATGCACAGTCATCAGCGATTGCAGCCACCTCCAATGATGAGCTGATAAGCCCTGAGGGAACTCAGGATGAGAACATACAGGATACTGGCCCCAGATAGCTGAGGTGCATATCAAAGGAATGATTTCAGAGAGCCAGGACTCTTGCATATTCCCATAGAAAAGCGCTAAATTCCTTAACTTGAGATATCTGGTTTTCTTTAATTAACAGTAATCTATTGACTTCCCACTACCTGCCCTTTGCTGCAAAACTCCTACATATCCTAGCTTCCCCCTCGCCCTCTCGGAGTTTCTCAGGATTAATTTGAGATCCTGCCTCCTGGGCTTGAAGTCCTAAGAATGTCCGCCAAATAAAACATAACTCTCAACTTTTAGGTTGTGCATTTTTTTTCAGAGGACATAAGGAAGAAATAATACCAGTTTTCATAACTCTTCCAGACTGTAAAAGAGGAAGGAACACTGATGACTCATTTAGGAGGCCAGCAATACCCTGATACAAAAACCAGATGGTAACATAAAAAAAAAAACTACAGATCAACATTCCACATGAACATAACATGAAGAAAATCCTCAACAAAACACTAGTAAATCAAATCTAGCAACACATAAAAAGAATAATGTATAATAACAAAGTGGAATTTATCCCAGGAATGAAAGGCTATTCAACATTTGAAAATCAATCTAATTTACCACATCAACGGACTAAAGATGAAAAGCCACATTATTACCCCCATAGATGCAGAAAAAGGATTTAACAAAGTTCTATATTTGTTTATGATAAAAACTTATAGCAAACTAGGAATAGAGGCAACTTTTTCAATCCGATAAAGAAGGTAAACAAAAAACCCTACAACTAGCATCATTTTTGATCATGAAAAACTAAATAAACGTTTTCTCCCTAAGATCAGGAACAAGAATGCTCTCACCACTCCCATTTAACAATATACTGGAGGTCTAGAGAGTACAATAAGACAAGAAAAGACCTAAAAGACATATGGATTGGAAAGAAGAAAGAAAATTATCTCTATTCACAGACAATATGCTTTTCTACATAGAAAATCTCAAAATATCTACAAACAAAACAAAAACAACCAGAACTTATAAGCGAGTTTAATTAGGCTACAGGATACAAGATCAATAAATAAAATCTACTGTATTTCTACATTCCAGCAATGAACAATTGGAAACTGAATATTAAAAAGAGTACCATTTATAAGAGCACCAAAAAACATGAAATACTTAGGTTTATTTTATTTTATTTATTTTTATTTATATTTTTATTGGAGTAAAATTGCTTTACAATGTTGTGTTAGTTTCTGCTGTACAATGAAGTGAATCAGCTATATGTATACCTATATCCCCTCCCTCTTGGACCTCCCTCCCACACCCATCCCCATCCTGTATGCTGAAAACTATAAAACCCTGGTGAACGAAATCAAAGAAAACAAATAATTGGAGACATATTCTATGTTCATGAATTAAAAGACTCAATACTGTTAAAATGTCAATTCTTCCCAAAGATTTTAAACAAAACTGACAAACTGATTTTAAAAGTTATATGGAGAGTCAAAGGAACTAGCATAGTCAAAACAATTTTGAAAAAGAACAACAAGATGGGAAGATTCATAGTACTTGTTTTCAAGGTTGTTATGGACTGACTGTGTCCCTCCAAAATTCATATGTTGAAATCATAAGCTCCAATATGATGCTATTTGGAAATGGGGCCTTGGTGAAGTAGTTAGGGTTAGATTAGGTCATGAGAGTGCTGTCTTCATGATGGGATTAGTGGTCTTATAAAACGAGGAAAAAAGAGAAGTATCTCTTTCTGTGTAAGCACAAAGGTCATGTGAGGATGCAGTAAGAACATGGCTCATTGCACACCAGGTAGAAAACTCTCACCAGAACCTGATCATGCTAGCATCCTGATCTCAAACTTCTAGCCTCCAGAACTATGAGAATATAAATTTCTTGTTTAAGCCACCCAGTCTATGGCATTTTGTTATGGCAGCCTGAGCAGATTAAGGTGAAGGCTTATTATAAATAGACAGTAATTAAGACAGTGTGGTATCAGAGAAAGCACTGACACATAGTTCAATGGAATAAAGAGTCCAGAAATAGACCCACAAATATATGGTGAATTGATTTTCCACAATGTTGTAAAGGCAATGCAATGTAAAAAGGATAATGTTTTCAACAAATGGCACCAGGACAATTAGGTATCCATATGCAAAAAAGATAAATTAATGTCAATTCATAACTTGTGCCCTATTTTAAAAGCAACTCAAAATGGATCATAGACCAAAATCCAAAATCAGAAACTATAAAGCTTCTAGGAAAAAAAAAAATAAGAGCAAACCTTTGTGATCTTGGATTAGGCAAAAAATTTTTACATATAATGTCAAAAGCACAATCCATAAAAGAAAAATTAATAAGGTGGATTTCATCAAAATTAAGACCCTCTGTTCTTCAAAAGACACTATAAAGAGAATGAAAAGATACACCACAAATAGGTAGAAAACATTTGCAAATTACATATCTGATAATGAACTTATATCCAGCATATATTTAAAAGTCTCAAAACTGAATATTAAGGAAAAAACAACCAAACAACTTGATAAATGGGCAAAAGACTTAGATCTTTCACCAAAGAAAATATCAGATGGCAAAAAAGCTTATGGAAAGATGCTACATCATTAGTCATCAGGAAAAGGTAAATTAAAACCACAATGAGATACCACTATACACCCATTAGAATGGCTAAAACTAAAAAAGAGAGAGAGAGAGAGAGAGAGAGAGTGAGAGAGAGAGGAAAAGGAAAAGAAAGAAAGTAAAGAAAAAAATGGGGCTTCCCTGGTGTCGCAGTGGTTAAGAATCCATCTGCCAATAAAGGGGACACGGGTTCAAGCCCTGGTCCGGGATGATCCCACATGCGGCAGAGCAACTAAGCCCGTGCGCCACAACTACTGAGCCTGCACTCTAGAACCCACAAGCCACAACTACTGAAGCCTGTGCACCTAGAGCCCGTGCTCTGCAACAAGAGAAGCCACCGCAATGAGAAGCCCGCATACCGCAACAAAGAGTAGCCCTGGCTCACCACAACTAGAGAAAGTCCATGTGCAGCTACAAAGACCCAACGCAGCCAAAATTAAAATAAATTAAAAAAATAAATTTTTTTTAAAAAGAAAAAAATGACAATACCAAGTACTGATGAGTTTGCAGAGCAACTGGAATTCTCATACACTGCTGGTGGGAATGATCTCTACAAGAGTATGCAAAAACAAAATACAAAAATCAACTATATTTCTATGTACCAAAAAAATGAATTTTAATGAAAGATACTTTACCATACAATTTTTAAAACAGTGTATCTTCAAATACTTTTCTGTCTCCACCATCTATTCTCTCTTTCTGGGACTCCAATTAGATATATATCAGGCCCTTGAAGATATTCCACAGATCTCTAATACAGTGTTCTCTCTCTCTCTCTCCTCTATGTTTCATTTCAGATAGTTTCTATTGCTATGTCTTCAAGTTCACTAATCTTTTCATCCTCAGTGTGTAAACTGCTATTAATCCCATCCAGGGTACTTTTCATTTCAGATAGTGTATTTTTTTTTATCTCTAGAGGCTTAATTTCAAACATATCTTTTTTATAATTTCTATTTTTTTAATATCTTCTATTTCTCTCCTCATTAAGCTCATTACTTTCTCCATCTTCTTGAACATATTTTAATACATGTGGGATGTATTAAAATACTTGTTTTAATGATTTTGTCCTCTAAATCTATCATGGGTCATTTCTGTGTTTTTTCTATTGATTGATTTTCCCCCTTGTTATGAGCCTTATTTTTATGCTTCATTACATAAAGTAAATTAAATTTTTTTTAAAGTAAGATGGTACTTTAAAGTCAGATGACAGTTAATATGAGTTTTACATAGTTGGGTGCTGTATTTTCTGTATTCCTTTAAATATTTTTGGACTTCATTCTAGGCTGTAGCTAAGTTATTACTTGGAAACAGCTTGAATCTAGCAAGTCTTGTTTTTTTCTGGGTTGTTATATAGGTCCAAAACAGCCTTTAAAGGGACTTCTCTGGCAGTTAAGACTCTGCATGTCCACTGCAGGGGGTGTGGGTTCGATCCCTGGTCAGGGAACTAAGAACCTACATGGAACTAAGATCCCACATGCCACGTGGCCAAAACAAAAACAAAACAGCCTTTAAACTAGGACTAATTTGGCTCTACTATGAAGCAGTCCTTTTCTGAGAACTTTACTCAGTGCCCTAAGAATTAGGAGGTCTTTCCACTTGGGTTAATAGTTTCCCAGTTCTACGTGAGCTCTGAGGATTTTTCTGCCTGCTCTTTTCCAGTTCATCTTTCTCAGGCCTCATTGGTTTCCTCACATGCATGTCCTTATCAGCTTTCTATTACTCTCTCCTCCTCAGTACTCTGCCCTGTGAATTCCAGCCACCTTGAACTGAACTCTGAACTCCACGAGATCACTGGGCCCTTTCGCACTTCTCTGAGCTACGGCCTGGAAACTCTCTCCAGGCAGTAAGCTGAGACAATCATAGGGTTCATTTTATCACCCTTCTTTCAAGGATCACCATCCTGTGCTGCCTGCTGTCCAACAGCTGAAAATCATTGTTCCATATATTTGGTCAGGACTTTTTAGTTGTTTAGAATGAGAGAGTAAGTCTGGTCCCTGTTACTCCATCTTGGCCAGAAGTGGAACCCTCTAAGTAATATCTGAGTGCCTACTAATTGTGCTGGATGCAGCCTTAGATGCTGAGCATACAGTAGTGACCCACACAGACAAGGGTCCTGTCCTCTGGGAAGAGGCATTTTAACAAAGTCCTGTGAAGACAAGTATTGGGTTCTAGAGCAGGAATGGATACAATTGAAAGGTCTTCACTTCTACCTTCCAGACTTCCAGATCTAAAGCTGTAGCTGCAAACGATAGCAGAGTACACTGGAGGGCTGAGCGGAGGGGTAGAGCTGGAGCAGACATCTATATAAAAAAATGTTGCCTGTCATTTTGTAAATAGAATGGTAGTTGGCCAAAACAAAATAGCATTAGTTTAAGAGCTAACATGGGTAACTATAGTGCCCATTCAATAGAATCCTAAATTGAGTTAATTCATGTGAAGTACTTACTTAGCTCAATGCTCGATGGGGGCTGCTCTTCTACTCACTTCAACTCAATTTGTCAAATAATTATGGACAAAACCACAGCTCAGAGTAGTGTTTGGTGCCTTTTCTCCCACTCCTATGCAACTTCAATTATTATTCCTACAGTCTTCTGTCCCCAGATGCAGAATTCTCTCCAGAAAAATCTACCTTATTCAAGACCACTACATAATTTGTGGGGCCCAGTGTGCAATGAAAATGTGGCCCTCCTTGTTCAGAAATATTAAGAATATCCAGATGTTGACAGCAGAGTATTAAACCAAGCACAGGACCCTTCTCAGAGTGGGCCTTATGTGACTGCCTAGGTCACACACCCATGAAACCATTCCTGCTCCTGTCTCACCTGCAGACAAATTCCAGTCTCCTCTGTGACGCCCTCAACCACCTGTTAGACAGACAGAAAGGCTCTCCAGCAGCCCAGTAACACAGTTAGCACAAACAAGCAAACCAATCAACACACTCATCACTCCCAGCTCAAATGCACAGTGCTTCTCCTAGTGTTGTGACACAGCAGGCATTTAATAAACACTGTTGGATAATAAATAATGAAGAAGATGGAAGAAATCATGCCCTAAGGAAAGGAGCTAGAAAAGCTTTGATCACCAGGATTTTTCCGGCACCCATGCAATCTTCCCACATGGGTTATCCCTTTTTGAGCTCTAAGGATAGGTCTGCCAGGGTTCATACTGTGCTAATGTCATTTAGCAACCTTTGGAGAAAATGCAGAAAAAAATTTGTTTAAAATGAAGAAATTGGGGCTTCCCTGGTGACGCAGTGGTTGAGAGTCCGCCTGCTGATGCAGGGAACATGGGTTCATGTCCCGGTCTGGGAAGATCCCACATGCCGCGGAGCGGATAGGCCCATGAGCCATGGCCGCTGAGCCTGCGCGTCCGGAGCCTGTACTCCGCAACAGGAGAGGCCACAACGGTGAGAGCCCCGCGTACCGCAAAAAAAAAAAAAAAAAAAAAAGAAGAAGAAGAAATTATATTTAGAGGAAAGGCAGAGAACCAACAAACTGAAAATTTCAACTTTCTAATCATTGGCTGAGCTAATGTTAAGAGGATATACTATTATCTTGTTACCACCTAATGAAGAGAACAGATTTGGAAATTATCCTGCTTCCAAGAGGGTGATTGAAGAAATCAAAGTTCCAAGGAGAAGAACTTCTAGGCCCTCCCATTCCTCCCTTGCTCAATTCCATCTGGACTTGGTGCCAGCCAGGGTCATAAAATAGCTGCTGTCTGGAGGGCTGGAGCAGGTTATCTTGTAGAATCTTATAGATTTTTAGAGCAAAATGGACCTTTAAGATCTTCCTATTAACCACAACTGAACTGACTGTGGGTAATGCCAGCCATCAAGCTGCAAGCAGCTGCCTGGTGAGCATGGTGTAAGGACCCTGTGCTCTGCTGGTGGTGTACTCAGGCCCTCAGTGAGCCCGACAGCCTATTACACACCTTCCACTTCATGGAGATGACATCCAGTCCCTCTCTCTAATGGTGACCTTGAGAAGTCTCCCCTCATTCTCCTGTCTTCCCCAAAACCTTTCCACTTAGATGATCCACTGATGTCTCAGCACTAATTGCTCTAAACACAAAATTACAGTTACAAAATTACAGTTATCTTCTCAGATGCCATCTCCTCCCAAATCCCCTCTGTTACCCACTAGGTAAAGCGTTCCTTTTACTTACTTTTCTCCTTCTGTGCCCCCAGTGGTACTTTCCTCACTTGGCCCTGTGTAGAAGTGGTCATGTGTTAGAGCCAGGTATAGAGCTTGAGTTAGAGCTAGGGCCTTTGTTCCCTCTCACCAGAGAGAAGACCTTGTGAAGGAGAAAATAAGACATGGAGTAGGGTGCAAAGGAAAGCATTTAAAGATCCACTTCTTCAATGTCACAATTTTTAAAAGGGTTGACCCTGAACACCAGGCTATGTGAATTACTGGGGACAGTTAAAATGGCAGGTTTAGGGACTTCCCTAGCAGTCCAGTGGTTAAGACTCCACGCTTCCAATGCAGGGGGCATGGGGTTTGATCACTGGTTGGGGAACTAAGATCCCACGTGCCCTGCATTATGGCCAAAAAAAAGGCAGGTTTAGGGACTTCCCTGGCGGTCCAGTGGTTAAGACCACGCTCCCAGTACGGGAGGTGGGGGTTCAATCCCTGGTTGGGTAACTAAGATCCCCCAGGCCGCACAGTATGACCAAAGGGAAAAAAAAAAAAAAGATCTTATTGGGACTTCCCTGGTGCCTGGTGGCTAAGTGGTTAAGACTCCATGCTTCCATTGCAGGGGGTAGGGGTTCAATCCTCGGTCAGGGAACTAAGATCCCGCATGCTGTGTGACATGGCCAAAAAAAAAAGTTGCTTTCAACAAGGACCTACTGTATAGCACAGGGAACACTGCTCAATGTTACGTGGCAGCCTGGATGGGAGGAGAGGCTGGATGGGACTCCCTGGTTGGGAGTTTGAGGGAGAATGGATACATGTATATGTATGGCTGAGTCGCTTTGCTGTGTACCTGAAACTATCACAACATTGTTAATCGGCTATACACCAACATAAAATTAAAAGTTAAAAAAAAAGCCAGGTTTAAAGGGGTGATGATGACTAGTGTTTTCCAAACACCCCCTTATTTTTTAATGTCTTATACATCCAACTATGATTTATTTTTTGAAATGTTTGCCATTTTTCATGGAATTCTGCTGCTTTTTAAAATTTTGCCTATGAGAAATTTAAGGTCTTTTTCTCTCTAGCTTTGTCTCCCACACGGGTTCCTTTCAGCATAGTGAGACACTGAATGTGTGGAGGCTGTGGAAATAGAGGAGGGAGATGATAAATACCCTTCCATTCCGCAGCACTAGTCTTGGCCAATTCAATGACCGAGTGTTGGATAACCTGCTTTTTCAGTAAAGAGTTTCTAGAAATACCTAATTGAAAGATCAACCAAATGTTATCTCACCACAGAAAGCAGAGTGAAAATATGGTTAAATCCTAAGGAATTATGTAACCTCTCCGCCCTGGTGTTAAGGAATCCTATTCCTAAAGATTCTTTCCCAACATCCTGTTTGTAATTTCTCTATCTCTCTGACTCTACCTCCCTTCCTCTTTCATCTCTCTCTCTCTCTCAAACCCCTTCCTCTCTGTTTCCCACCTCTCCTACTTATACCTTGCAGTGCTTTGCCTGAGAAAGCTGTGATAGAGAGAACTCAAACAGCCTCAGGAATGCCTGCGGGGGCCTCTTTAGTCCTTGCAGAGTGGAGCTGGTGACTGAGGCAGACAGTGCTAAGGGCGTGTTTGTCACGGAGCAGGTGGATGAGCAGTCAAGGCTTTATGATGGGAATGGATGATGCTTGTGGAGAACCCAGTGAGGCCCTGTGAGCACGCTCATGTGTTCTAGAGATTCAGCATTAACAACTACCTCCCACAATTAGTCTTACAGGACTGTGACTGGAATCTTTCTTCTCTATTTGCTGAACTTCTTGGGAGACTTTTAGCTTGGGTTTTGATTAGAAAAGTCTGACCTCTAGTATTCCTTATTGATTTATAGTTGGCTAATTATTTTCCATGGCTAAATTGTGAGGTGGCCAAGTCTAGGAAAGTTGATGTTGGTTTCTCACTCGTGACCCTCCCCCTAGATGCTCTAACTATATCCCATTGGTAAAAGTCTATCCTTGTTTGGAAAACAAGTAATAAGAAAGTAATCCTTGGCAAAATTATTTGTTATTAACCACTTCAGAGTTTGTCTCTTTGGGTTTTTGTGTGTGTGTTTTGGTTTTTGTGTGTGTGGGGTTTTGTTTGTTTGTTTTGTTTTGTTTTACTTTTAAGGCAGGATTAGAAAGATTTGGAGTCAGAAGCTCCATGAGCAAAGTGACCTCATGCCTTTGGGGAAAGTATTTAACTTTCTTGAATCTTGATTCTGCAAAATGGAAGTGATGATAAGTACATCTGCCTACAAGATTTGGAACCTGCCTACTAAATGAACAAAAGTAAAAGGAAAAAAAACATTTGTATAAATGGTAAGATGATCCCAAAATTTTAATAGCTGACGTATAAAGATCCTAATATAGATCCTTTGCTTGTTTTTTAAAACTATTTTGTTCACTTATCATATTTCAGGCATTACTCCAAGCCTGAAATGCATTTCATGCATTTTCTCATTTAATCGTGACCACACACCTTTGAGGAAAGTACTGTTGCTAGCCCAGTTTTCCAGATGAGGAAACTCAGGCTTAGAGAGATGAAACAATCTGCCAAAGTCCCAGAGTAAGCAAATGACAGACCTGAGTTTGCGCCCAGAGTCCTTGCTCTTAAACATGACTCTCTACTGCTCATCCTGCCCTAGCCTCCCATGCCTTCCTCCTCTCTTCCTATTTTCTTTTTTTTTGGCCTTGCTGCATGGTGTGTGGGATCTTAATTCCCCAACCAGGGATTGAACCCGCGTCCCCTGCATTGGAAGCTCAGAGTCTTAGCCACTGGACCGCCAGGGAAGTCTCTCTCTTCCTATTTTCATGCCACCCATCCTTTAAGATCCAGCATAGATGACTCCCCCTTTTCCTGAAAGCCTTTGGACTCTATTTCAGTCCCCAATGAATTCACTGTGCTCTTTTACTGCCTGAGCTACTCATATGTCAATCACGTGGCATTGTTTATATTTTTCTCTAATATTGCTGTTTGTCATAATGTTGTCTTAAATTGTAGCCCAGAGGGAAAAAAGTTTGTATAAAAGTAGCAGTAGAATTCCTCATTGAGAATTGTGGGGGTTTTTTGGGGTTTTTTAGCAAATTATCTTGACTGGCTCTTTGGCTATGAAACTCCGTTAGAGCAAAGATCCCAGCACCTAGCACGTAAAAGTTGTGTAAAATTTATTTGTTGAAAAAAATAGAAGCTCCTAGGATATGTGCCTGGATTGTCTGGAGCAAAGGAAAGTGAGAAGGTATGTTATTTGAGAAATGTAAAAGCACTTAGCATAGTGCCTGGTACAAAGTAAGCATTCAGTAGGTGGTGTGTCTATTTTGTCCCACTTAATATAGCATGAATTATTGGATCAACCTAGGAGGAGCAGGTAGAAGAGGGCAGGAGAAGAAGGAAATGGAGCAATAGGGTGGTTGCTGGATCTCTATGTAAAAAGTGGGCCAGTGAGGTCTTTTCAGGGGCAGTTAGGGAAAGGGACATTTAACATTTGCTGTACTGAGCTACAACTTCACCTTCCTTCCCTCAAGTCTTCAGTAAAATCTGCTACACATACAGCTCGGTGCCAGTGATGCTTGGAGAATTCAGGAAGCCAGATGGTGTTCAGGGCTGCTGGGGTGGAGATGGGGGCAGGGATATGATATTGAAAAAAAAAAAAAAAAAAAAGGCAGCCCACCCAGCAAAGTTAGAAAATTCAGCAGAAGTGTGCAAACAGTGCCAGAGACAACAAGGAGAGAGGCCCCAAGAATTCTCAGAAATATTGGGAATGATGGTGATTATTCTCACTCTACAGGAGATGGGGGTTCAAGACAATTTTATTTAAATATTAAAGGATGGGGGTTCCCAGTAGGCCAGAGGGCTTTGGGGACATTCAAGTGGCTAACACTTCAATCACATGTATACTGTTATCACTTGGTTTAAGTTATATCCCCTTAGCTGTATTGGAACCTCATTGGAACCTCTCTGAGCATAAATCTTGAAGCATTTCAAGGTGACAAGGTGTTGCACTGAATCTGTATGGCTTTTTTTCCTTGCATGGATTACATTCCTGTACATTGACACACTGGATCCTGGCAATAACTCTTTGAAATAGTATGGCAAGTATCAGTGTATATCCCCTATCTTCATAATAGGAGAATGCAGCCTTAGTGGTGACTGCCTGGGAGGTCTTGCTGAAGCTAGGCACCCAGGCACCACGGGCCCAGTCCAGACACTGATGAGGTTTTGTCAAGCTCCACGTCAGGGCACTGAATGAGCTCAGTGGAACTTGACAGAGGCCTTTAGTGGGGAGAGAGAAAAGGCTCATACAAAGCATGTCCTAATGTGATTACCAAAAACTCAGTTATTATTATTAATAAAAATAGTTAACCTTTATGGAGAGCTTACTTGGTTCCAAGCTCTGAGCCAAGGACCTTTCATGCATTATCTCACTGAATCCTCCCAACACCCTCCAAGATAATTACTGCCTTTTTTTAAAAATAAATTTACTTATTTATTTTTGGCTGCGCTGAGTCTTCATTGCCGCACATGGGCTTTCTCCAGTTGCCGTGAGCTGGGGGTGCTACTCTTCGTTGCAGTGCATGGGCTTGTCATTGCAGTGGCTTCTCTTGTTGTGGAGCACGGGCTCTAGGCACGCGGGCTTCAGTAGTTGTGGCACGCAGGCTCAGTAGTTGTGGCACACAGGCTTAGTTGCTCCATGGCATGAGGGATCTTCCCGGACCAGGGCTTGAACCTGTGTCCCCTGCATTGGCAGGCGGATTCTTAACCACTGTGCCACCAGGGAAGTCCGATAGTTACTGCTTTTTAAAACCCCTATTTTATAAAAACCAGGACTTAGAGAGGTTAAGCAACTTGCCCAACTTCTGTTAAGTGGAAATCTTAGTTTTGAATCCAGACAGTTGGGTATTTCTCAAGGAGAATCACAAACTCCCAATCGGTAGGTTTCAAAATTTCCTTGTCTCCCCTAATCAGAGGGTGCTGATAGAGGCATTGTAGCTGGAGCACTGATTCAGCCCCTCAGTTCACATCTCCTCAGGAAGCTTCTCTAGTTACTGATAAAGCCTTCCACAAGCAGTGAAGCAATGAAGATAAGTATAATGGCATTCTCCTGAAGGGAATTAAGGCAATTCTGACAGTAGGGAAGGGCAGGCGGGCTGAGCTAGCTTTGAAGTCTGCAAACTCTGCCTGTGATTTAGTCTGTACGTCAAGTTCTCAAGAACTTTTCCAGTCCTGTTGACTCCATGGCCTAAAAGAGTAGGACCTGCCTGTGAGAAAGATGGAACAGAGTGATTGCTACCATCTCCTCGCTTCCCTCCTCTCCTCTCCACCTCCGCAAGGCTTTCCCAGGAAACCATTGTGCATATCACCTGAGAGAAGGAGAGGGAAATGGGGTCCAACCTGGGTCAGACGGGGGCGTAGAGAGGAGGGGCCATGTCTGAGACATGCACTAAGGACAGCACAGATAAACAGGAAGCCAGAAAAGAGAGTCTTTGGAGGTAAAGGCCCCTCTCTCTTTTTCCTTTTCTCCATCCTCTGTCTTCCTCCTCTCCAGCCTGATCAAAATCTGTCCTCAGGAAAAGACCTGAGATTGGCTGCTTCCCTGGGAACCAAAGTCTGGAAGTAACCATATAGTTTCTGTGCTCTGTAAAGGGCTTTGAAGAATGATGAGCAAATGAGGGAGGTAGACTTTGTCTGATTCAGGATTACTTCCTCAGTGCCTAGATGATTGCCTGGCTCTTTAGTTGTTGACTAAATGAATATTGGAGGCCAGGAAGTCCTTCTCAAGACCCTAAAACTGAACACCTATTGGCCCCAGGCTGTGGACCTGTGGGCCACAGTTGTTAGAGCTTCTGAGCAAATGAACTTCTGATGCTGAGAGAGAGGCAGCAGAATGTGTGAAGTGTACACTAAATACTGTATCACTACATGTACCCAGGGTGCCCTTTAGCTCCTAGCAGAGGTTTATAAGCCTCACCCCTGCCTCTAATCTCTGCTTCCAAAATAGTAGAATGCTGGCCCTACCATTGGAGAACATGCCCCCAACTTTCTGGGCATAGAGCAAGGGGTCTGGATTAAGCCTTCCCTGCTGCTAATGTGCTGAATTGTGTCCCTCCCCCACACCCCCCACCAAATTCATATGTTGAACCCCTAAACCTTAATGTGACTATATTTATAGTAAGGAAGTAATTAAGGTTTAATGAGGTCATAAGGGCAGGGCCCTAATCCAATAGGATTAGCATTCTTATAAGAAGAGACACCAGAGTGGTCACTCTCTCTCCACCATATGAGGACAAAGCAAAAAGGTGGCCATCTGCAAGTCAGGCATGGAGTTCTCACCAGAAAATAAATTGGCCAGCACAAATTAATTTCTGTTGTTTAGCCACCCAGTCTATGGTATTTTGTTATGACAACCTGAGCAGAACAAGACACCTGCTTCCTCTATAATGCTTCAAGATTTATGCTCAGAGAGGTTCCAATGAGCAGACATACCTTCTAGGCCCACTCTTACCCAAGGCAAATTTCTTCCTGTTATATATCTTTTATTTCACACAAATGGACACAACACTGCTTTTTCTCACACTCCATTTCTCCTTTGCCATGTCTTAAATATTAAGTCACAAATGAGGCAGATTCTGCATGACAAGAATGCTTTGAAGATCCAGGTATACTATGAAGCCCTGGTGGTACAGAGAGTCTTCTCTCTTAGTCTGTCTTTGTCTCAGGGTCTCAGCATCAAGGAGGTGGGCTGGGCTTAAGATGTCTCCACTAACTCTGGAGGTATACTTCCTGGTTTCAAACCCAGGCTCTGCTACTTACTGGCGATGAGGCAAAAGCATGTTTGAAATAAGGATGTTAACAGTATCTATCTGAAAGGGGTTTTGTGAGGATTAAATCTAAAAAAAAAAAAAAAAAAAAACAGATGTCTCCATTAAAATGATCATGTTGACACATACAGACTAAAAGTAAGGGGATGGAAAAAGATATTCCATGCAAATGGAAACCAAAAGAAAGCTGGAGTAGCAATTCTCATATCAGACAAAATAGACTTTAAAATAAGGACTATTAAAAGAGACAAAGAAGGACACTACATAATGATCAAGGGATCGATCCAAGAAGAAGATATAACAATTGTAAATATTTATGCACCCAACATAGGAGCACCTCAATACATAAGGCAAATACTAACAGCCATAAAAGGGGAAATTGACAGTAACACATTCATAGTAGGGGACTTAAACACCCCACTTTCACCCATGGACAGATCATCCAAAATGAAAATAAATAAGGAAACACAAGCTTTAAATGATACATTAAACAAGATGGACTTAATTGATATTTATAGGACACTCCATCCAAAAACAACAGAATACACATTTTTCTCAAGTGCTCACGGAACATTCTCCAGGATAGATCATATCTTGGGTCACAAATCAAGCCTTGGCAAATTTAAGAAAATTGAAATTGTATCAAGTATCTTTTCTGACCACAACGCCATGAGACTAGATATCAATTACAGGAAAAGATCTGTAAAAAATACAAACACATGGAGGCTAAACAATACACTACTTAATAATGAAGTGATCACTGAAGAAATCAAAGAGGAAATCAAAAAATACCTAGAAACAAATGACAATGGAGACACAACGACCCAAAACCTGTGGGATGCAGCAAAAGCAGTTCTAAGGGGGAAGTTTATAGCAATACAAGCCCACCTTAAGAAGCAGGAAACATCTAGAATAAACAACCTAACCTTGCACCTCAAGCAATTAGAGAAAGAAGAACAAAAAAACCCCAAAGCTAGCAGAAGGAAAGAAATCATAAAAATCAGATCAGAAATAAATGAAAAAGAAATGAAGGAAACAATAGCAAAGATCAATGAAACTAAAAGCTGGTTCTTTGAGAAGATAAACAAAATAGATAAACCACTAGCCAGACTTATCAAGAAAAAAAGGGAGAAGACTCAAATCAATAGAATTAGAAATGAAAAAGGAGAGGTAACAACTGACACTGCAGAAATAAAAGAGATCATGAGAGATTACTACAAGCAACTCTATGCCAATAAAATGGACAATCTGGAAGAAATGGACAAATTCTTAGAAATGCACAACCTGCCAAGACTGAATCAGGAAGAAATAGAAAATATGAACAGACCAATCACAAGCACTGAAATTGAAACTGTGATTAAAAATCTTCCAACAAAGAAAAGCCCAGGACCAGATGGCTTCACAGGCGAATTCTATCAAACATTTAGAGAAGAGCTAACACCTATCCTTCTCAAACTCTTCCAAAATATAGCAGAGGGAGGAACACTCCCAAACTCATTCTACGAGGCCACCATCACCTTGATACCAAAACCAGGCAAGGATGTCACAAAGAAAGAAAACTACAGACCAATATCACTGATGAACATAGATGCAAAAATCCTCAACAAAATACTAGCAAACAGAATCCAACAGCACATTAAAAGGATCATACACCATGATCAAGTGGGGTTTGTTCCAGGAATGCAAGGATTCTTCAATATACGCAAATCTATCAATGTGATAAACCATATTAACAAACTGAAGGAGAAAAACCATATGATCATCTCAATAGATGCAGAGAAAGCTTTTGACAAAATTCAACACCCATTTATGATAAAAACCCTGCAGAAAGTAGGCATAGAGGGAACTTTCCTCAACATAATAAAGGCCATATACGACAAGCCCACAGCAAACATCATCCTCAATGGTGAAAAACTGAAAGCATTTCCACTAAGATCAGGAACAAGACAAGGGTGCCCACTCTCACCACTCTTATTCAACATAGTTTTGGAAGTTTTAGCCACAGCAATCAGAGAAGAGAAGGAAATAAAAGGAATCCAAATCGGAAAAGAAGAAGTAAAGCTGTCACTGTTTGCAGATGACATGATCCTATACATAGAGAATCCTAAAGATGCTACCAGAAAACTACTAGAGCTAATCAATGAATTTGGTAAAGTAGCAGGATACAAAATTAATGCACAGAAATCTCTGGCATTCCTATATACTAATGATGAAAAATCTGAAAGTGAAATCAAGAAAACACTCCCATTTACCATTGCAACAAAAAGAATAAAATATCTAGGAATAAACCTACCTAAGGAGACAAAAGACCTGTATGCAGAAAACTATAAGACACTGATGAAAGAAATTAAAGATGATACAAATAGATGGAGACATATACCATGTTCTTGGATTGGAAGAATCAACATTGTGAAAATGACTCTACTACCCAAAGCAATCTATAGATTCAATGCAATCCCTATCAAACTACCATTGGCATTTTTCACAGAACTAGAACAAAAAATTTCGCAATTTGTATGGAAACACAAAAGACCCCGAATAGCCAAAGCAATCTTGAGAACAAAAAAAGGAACTGGAGGAATCAGGCTCCCTGACTTCAGACTATACTACAAAGCTACAGTTATCAAGACGGTATGGTACTGGCACAAAAACAGAAAGATAGATCAATGGAACAGGATAGAAAGCCCAGAGATAAACCCATGCACATATGGACACCTTATCTTTGATAAAGGTGGCAGGAATGTACAGTGGAAAAAGGACAGCCTCTTCAATAAATGGTGCTGGGAAAACTGGACAGGTACATGTAAAAGAATGAAATTAGAACACTCCCTAACACCATACACAAAAATAAGCTCAAAATGGATTAAAGACCTAAATATAAGGCCAGAAACTATCAAACTATTAGAGGAAAACATAGGCAGAACACTCTATGACATAAATCACAGCAAGATTCTTTCTGACCCACCCCCTAGAGTAATGGAAATAAAAACAAAAATAAACAAATGGGACCTAATGAAACTTCAAAGCTTTTGCACAGCAAAGGAAACCATAAACAAGACCAAAAGACAACCCTCAGAATGGGAGAAAATTTTTGCAAATGAAGCAACTGACAAAGGATTAATCTCCAAAATTTACAAGCAGCTCATGCAGCTCAACAACAAAAAAACAAACAACCCAATCCAAAAATGGGCAGAAGACCTAAATAGACATTTCTCCAAAGAAGATATACAGACTGCCAACAAACACATGAAAGAATGCTCAACATCATTAATCATTAGAGAAATGCAAATCAAAACTACAATGAGATATCATCTCACACCAGTCAGAATGGCCATCATCAATAAATCTAGAAACAATAAATGCTGGAGAGGGTGTGGAGAAAAGGGAACCCTCTTGCACTGCTGGTGGGAATGTGAATTGGTTCAGCCACTATGGAGAACAGTATGGAGGTTCCTTAAAAAACTACAAATAGAACTACCATATGACCCAGCAATCCCACTACTGGGCATATACCCTGAGAAAACCGAAATTCAAAAAGAGTCATGTACCAAAATGTTCATCGCAGCTCTATTTACAATAGCCCGGAGATGGAAACAACCTAAGTGCCCATCATCGGATGAATGGATAAAGAAGATGTGGCACATATATACAATGGAATATTACTCAGCCATAAAAAGAAACGAAATTGAGCTATTTGTAATGAGGTGGATAGACCTAGAGTCTGTCATACACAGTGAAGTAAGTCAGAAAGAAAAAGACAAATACAGTATGCTAACACATATATATGGAATTTAAGAGAAAAAAAAAAAATGTCATGAAGAACCTAGGGGTAAGGCAGGAATAGAGACGCAGACCTCCTAGAGAACGGACTTGAGGTTATGGGGAGGGGGAAGGGTGAGCTGTGACGGGGCGAGAGAGAGTCATGGACATATACACACTAACAAACGTAGTAAGGTAGACAGCTAGTGGGAAACAGCCGCATGGCACAGGGATATTGGCTCGGTGCTCTGTGACAGCCTGGAGGGGTGGGATAGGGAGGGTGGGAGGGAGGGAGACGCAAGAGGGAAGAGATATGGGAACATATGTATATGTATAACTGATTCACTTTGTTATAAAGCAGAAACTAACACACCATTGTAAAGTAATTATACCCCAATAAAGATGTTAAAAAAAAAAAAAAAATGATCATGTTACTTTGGGGTAGGAGGATAATATTGTTAACACCCTTCAACAACTTAGTAGGTCACCTGGCTCCTTCTGAAGGGAACTGGATAAAGAGATATATTTAATTGGAGGAAAGAAGGTTCAAGAGCCCTGGGAGGGAGAGCTTAGGAACCAGAGCTGGTGTCTACAAGAGTATGAAGCTAAAATCAGCAAACCAGGTTGTTGACTTGATAGTTTTTCCCCTATTTCCCAGAAGATAGAAAACTACAATAAAGTACGTGATGCTGGCAAAGCATAATCCTCAGCAAAGGTTAATAAACTATTATAAAGATAAGATATTTAAGATAAGACCTTAAATGATTAACTGATTATCTTAGAAATTAAAGAACAGGGCCCCAGGGTATGGGACCTGATTAGAAAGTTATACATATATGTGAGGAGGGGGCCAGGGTAGGAAGACGGTAGCAGGAGGGCACTCTATTAGAATAGGCTGAAGAGGGAGGGGAGGAGTATGTAAGTTGGCCAGAGACAGGAGGTGGGAGAACTCTGTTGACTGACAACTGTATCTGTATCACTGCCATGTCTTGGGGTAGCCATAGTGCTGGACATTAAACACAAAGACTACTGCCCTTTCCACACTGATACACAACCAACTGCTTAGGAGGGGACCTAGAAAGAGACCACTGGAAACATAAGGGTTTTTCTAAGAAATTGTTAGGAAGTGTTATCAGACTTATTTTCTGCATATTTTCCAATCCCAACCTTCTGCATCATTAAAATGTTGGGCCTTTGCAAGCTTGGAAATGTCTTAGGGTGAGTCACCAGCTGTTCTGTAGAATTTCAAGATACTCTGTTGTCAGGAGGAACCAAGATGGCGGAGCAGAAGGACGTGCTCTCACTCCTTCTGGTGAGAACACCAGAATCACAACTAGCTGCTGGACAATCATCGACAGGAAGACAATGGAACTCACCAAGATACCCCACATCCAAAGACAAAGGAGAAGCCACAATGAGACAGTAGGAGGGGTGCAATCACAGTAAAATCAAATCCCATAACTGCTGGGTGGGTGACTCACAGACTGGAGAACACTTATACCACAGAAGTCCACCCACTGGAGTGAAGGTTCTGAGCCCCACATCAGGCTTCCCAACCTGGGGATCCAGCAACTGGAGGAGGAATTCCTAGAGAATCAGACTTCGAAGGTTAGTGGGATTTGATTGCAGGACTTCGACAGGACTGGGGGAAACAGATACTCCACTCTTGGAGGGCACACACAAAGTAGTGTGCGCATCGGGACCCAGGGGAAGGAGCAGTGACCCCATGGGAGACTGAACCAGACCTACCTGCTAGTATTGGAGGGTCTCCTGCAGAGGCAGGGTATGGTTGTGGCTCACCGTGGGGACAAGGACACTGGCAGCAGAAGTTCTGGGAAGTACTCCTTGGCATGAGCCCTCCCAGAGTCTGTCATTAGCCCCACCAAAGAGCCCAGGTAGGCTCCAGTGTTGGGCCAAAAAACCAACAGGGAAGGAACCCAGCCCCACCCATCCACAGTCAAGTGGATTAAAGTTTTACTGAGCTCTGCCCACCAGAGCAACAGTCAGCTCTACACACCACCAGTCCCTCCCATCAGGAAACTTACACAAGCCTCGTAGATAGCCTCATCCACCAGAGGGTGGACAGCAGAAGCAAGAAGAACTACAATCCTGCAGCCTGTGGAACAAAAACCACATTCACAGAAAGATAGACAAGATGAAAAGGCAGAGGGCTATGTACCAGATGAAGGAACAAGATAAAACCCCAGAAAAATAACTAAATGAAGTGGAGATAGGCAACCTTCCAGAAAAAGAATTCAGAATAATGATGGTGAAGATGATCCAGGACCTTGGAAAAAGAATGGAGGCAAAGATCGAGAAGATGCAAGAAATGTTTAACCAAAACTTAGAAGAATTAAAGAACAAACAAACAGAGATGAACAATACAATAACTGAAATGAAAACTAAACTAGAAGGAATCAATAGCAGAATAACTGAGGCAGAAGAATGGATAAGTGACCTGGAAGACAGAATGGTGGAATTCACTGCTGTGGAACAGAATAAAGAAAAAAGAATGAAAAGAAATGAAGACAGCCTAAGAGACCTCTGGGACAGCATTAAACACAACAATATTCGCATTATAGGGGTCCCAGAGGAGAAGAGAGAGAGAAAGGACCAGAGAAAATATTTGAAGAGATAGATTATAGTCGAAAACTTCCCTAACATGGGAAAGGAAATAGCCACCCAAGTCCAGGAAGCGCAGAGAGTCCCATACAGGATAAACCCAAGGAGAAACATGCCGAAACACATAGTAATCAAATCGGCAAAAATTAAAGACACAGAAAAATATTGAAAGCAGCAAGGGAAAAACGACCAATACAAGGGAACTCCCATAAGGTTAACAGCTGATTTCTCAACAGAAACTCTACAAGCCAGAAAGGAGTGGCATGATATACTTAAAGTGATGAAAGGGAAGAACCTACAACCAAGATTACTCTACCCAGCAAGGTTCTCATTCAGATTCAATGGAGAAATCAAAAGCTTTACAGAGAAGCAAAAGCTAAGAGAATTCAGCACCACCAAACCAGCTCTACAACAAATGCTAAAGGAACTTCACTAAATGGGAAACACAAGAGAAGAAAAGGACCTACAAAAACAAACCCAAAACAATTAAGAAAATAGTTATAGGAACATACATATCGATAATTACCTTAAACGTGAAAGGATTAAATGCTCCAGCCAAAAGACACAGGCTTGCTGAATGGATACAAAAACAAGACCCATATATATGTTGTCTACAAGACACCCACTTCAGACCTAGGGACACATACAAATTGAAAGTGAGCGGATGGAAAAAGATATTCCATGCAAATGGAAATCAAAAGAAAGCTGGAGTAGCAATACTCATATCAGATAAAATAGACTTCAGAATAAAGAAAGTTACAAGAGACAAGGAAGGACACTACATAATGATCAAGGGATCAATCCAAGAATAAGATATAACAATTATAAACATATATGCACCCAACATAGGAGTACCTCAATACATAAGGCAACTGCTAACAGCTCTAAAAGAGGAAATTGACAGCAACACAATAATAGTAGGGGAAATCCAGATCATCCAAAATGAAAATAAATAAGGAAACAGAAGCTTTAAATGACACAATAGACCAGATAGATTTAATTGATATTTATAGGACACTCAATCCAAAAACAGCAGATTATACTTTCTTCTCAAGCGCACATGGAACATTCTCCAGGATAGATCACATCTTGGGTAACAAATCAAGCCTCAGTAAATTTAAGAAAATTGAAATCATATCAAGCATCCTTTCTGACCACAATGCTATGACATTAGAAATGAATTACAGAGACAAAAACGTAAAAAACACAAACACATGGAGGCTAAACAATACGTTACTAAATAACCAAGAGATCACTGAAGAAATCAAAGAGGAAATCAAAAAATACCTAGAGACAAATGACAATGAAAACATGACGATCCAAAACCTATGGGATGCAGCAAAAGCAGTTCTAAGAGGGAAGGGTATAGGTATACAAGCCTACCTCAAGAAACAAGAAAAATCTCAAATAAACAATCTAGCCTTACACCTAAAAACCAGATAAAGAAGAACAAAGGAAACCCAAAGTTAGCGAAGGAAAGAAATCATAAATATCAGAGCAAAAATAAATGAAGTAGAAACAAAGAAAACAATAGCAAAGATCAATAAAACTAAAAGCTGGTTCTTTGAGAAGATAAACAAAATTGATAAACCACTAGCCATGCTCATCAAGAAAAAGAGGGAGAGGACTCAAATCAATAAAATTAGAAATGAAAAAGGAGAAGTTACAACAGACACCACAGAAATACAAAGCATCCTAAGAGACTACTACAAGCAATTCTATGCCAACAAAATGGACAACCTGGAAGAAATGGACAAATTCTTAGAAAGGTATAATCTTCCAAGACTGAACCAGGAAGTAATACAAAATACGAACAGACCAATCACAAGTAATGAAATGGAAACTGTGATTAAAAATCTTCCTACAGGGCTTCCCTGGTGGCGCAGTGGTTGAGAGTCCACCTGCCAATGCAGGGGACACAGGTTCGTGCCCTGGTCCGGGAAGATCCCACATGCCGCGGAGCGGCTGGGCCCGTGAGCCATGGCCGCTGAGCCTGCGCGTCCAGAGCCTGTGCTCTGCAACGGGAGAGGCCACAGCAGTGAGAGGCCCGCGAACCGCAAAAAAAAAAAAAAAAAATTCTTCCTACAAACAAAAGTCCAGGACCAGATGGCTTCACAGGTGAATTAAATCAAACATTTAGAGAAGAGCTAACACCCATCCTTCTCAAACTCTTCCAAAATATTGCAGAGGAAGGAACACTCCCAAACTCATTCTATGAGGCCACCATCACCCTGATACCAAAACCAGACAAAGATACTACAAAAAAAGAAAATTACAGACCAATATCACTGATGAATATAGATGCAAAAATCCTCAACAAAATACTAGCAAACAGAATCCAGCAACACATTAAAAGGATCATACACCATCAAGTGGGATTTATCCCAGGGATGCAAGGATTCTTCAATATATGCAAATCAATCAATGTGATACACCATATTAACAAACTGAAGAAGAAAAACCATATGATCATCTCAATAGATGCATAAAAAGCTTTTGACAAAATTCAACACCCTTTTATGATAAAAACTCTCCAGAAAGTGGGCATAGAGGGAAACTACCTCAACATAATAAAGGCCATATAAGACAAACCCACAGCAAACATCATTCTCAATGGTGAAAAACTGAAAACATTTCCTCTAAGATCAGGAACAAGACAAGGATGTCCACTCTCACCACTATTATTCAACATAGTTTTGGAAGTCCTAGCCACAGCAATCAGAGAAGAAAAAGATATAAAAGGAATACAAATTGGAAAAGAAGAAGTAAAGTTGTCACTGTTTGCAGATGACATGATACTATACATAGAGAATCCTAAAAATGCCACCAGAAAACTACTAGAGCTAATCAATGAATTTGGTAAAGTAGCAGGATACAAAATTAATGCACAGAAATCTCTTGCATTCCTATACACTAATGATGAAAAATCTGAAAGAGAAATTAAGGAAACACTCCCATTTACCATTGCAACAAAAAGAATAAAATACCTAGAAATAGGGCTTCCCTGGTGGCGCAGTGGTTGAGAGTCCGCCTGCCGATGCAGGGGACAGGGGTTCGTGCCCCGGTCTGGGAAGATCCCACATGCCGCGGAGCGGCTGGGGCCATGAGCCATGACCGCTGAGCCTGCACGTCCGGAGCCTGTGCTCCACAATGGAAGAGGCCACAACAGTGAGAGGCCCGTGTACCACAAAAAAACAAAAAAAACAAACAAAAAACCTAGGAATAAACCTACCTAGGGAGACAAAACACCTGTATGCAGAAAACTATAAGACACTGATGAAAGAAATTAAAGATGATACCAACAGATGGAGAGATATACCATGTTCTTGAATTGGAAGAATCAATATCATGAAAATGATTATACTACCCAAAGCAATCTACAGATTCAATGCAATCCCTATAAAATTACAAACGGCATTTTTTACGGAACTAGAACAAAAAAATCTTAAAATTTGTATGGAGACACAAAGGACCCAGAATAGCCAAAGCAGTCTTGAGGGAACAAAATGGAGCTGGAGGAATCAGACTCCCTGACTTCAGACTATGCTACAAAGCTACAGTAATCAAGACAATATGATACTGGCACAAAAACAGAAACATAGATCAATGTAACAAGATAGAAAGCCCTTGGGCTTCCCTGCGCGTCTGGAGCCTGTGCTCCGCAACGGGAGAGGCCTCAACAGTGAGAGGCCCACATACCGCAAAAAAAAAAGATAGAAAGCCCAGAGATAAACCCACGCACCTATGGTCAACTAATCTATGACAAAGGGGGCAAGGATATACAATAGAGAAAAGACAGTCTCTTCAATAAGTGGTACTGGGAAAACTGGACAGCTACATGTAAAAGAATGAAATTAGAACATTCCCTAACACCATATACAAAAATAAACTCAAAATGGATTTGAGACCTAAATGTAAGACCAGACACTAGAAAACTCTTAGAGGAAAACATAGGAAGAACACTCTTTGACATATATTACAGCAAGATCTTTTTTGATCCACCCCCTAGAGTAATGGAAATAAAAACAAAAATAAACAAATGGGACCTAATGAAACTTCAAAGCTTTTGCACAGCAAAGGAAACCATAAACAAGATGAAAAGACAACCCTCAGAATGGGAGAAAATATTTGCAAATGAATCAATGGACAAAGGATTAATCTCCAAAATATATAAACAGCTCATGCAGCTCAATATTAAAGAAACAAACAACCCAATCCAAAAATGGGCAGAAGACCTATATAGGCATTTCTCCAAAGAAGACATACAGATGGCCAAGAAGCACATGAAAAGCTGCTCAACATCATGAATTATTAGAGAAATGCAAATCGAAACTACAATGAGGTATCACCTCACACCTGTTAGAATGGGCATCATCAGAAAATCTACAAACAACAAATGCTGGAGAGGGTGTGGAAAAAAAGGAACCCTCTTGCACTGTTGGTGGGAATGTAAATTGATACAGCCTCTAATGAGAACAGTATGGAGGTCGCTTAAAAAACTAAAAACAGAATTACCATATGATCCAGCAATCCCACTACTGGGCATATACCCAGAGAGACACATGCACCCCAATGTTCATTGCAGCACTATTTACAATAGCCAGGTCATGGAAGCAACCTAGATGCCCATCGACAGACGAATGGATAAAGAAAATGTGGTACATATATACAATGGAATATTACTCAGCCATAAAAAGGAACGAAATTGGGTCATTTGTTGAGACATGCATGGATCTAGAGACTGTCATACAGAGTGAAGTCAGTCAGAAAGAGAAAAACAAATATCGTATATTAACGCATATATGTAGAACCTAGAAAAATGGTACAGATAAACCAGTTTGCAGGGCAGTAATTGAGACACAGATGTAGAGAACAAACGTATGGACACCAAGTGGGGAAAGCGGCGGGGTGGTGGTGGTGGTGGTGTGATGAATTGGGCGATTGGGATTGACATGTATACACTGATGTGTATAAACTTGATGACTAATAAGAACCTGCTGTATAAAAAATAAAATAAAATTCAAAAATAAAAAAACAACTAATACTAAACTTTCTTTGTGTTATTTGTATGGAAATATGTTAATATAAATGTTTCAGACATTGCATGAAATTCCTAAAAATCTTATATGTTCTGGTATAATGTTATAATTCATAATTTTAGTTATTACTTTAAAATGTATATCTCAGAAATAACTAAATTTCCTTGTCAATTGCATTATTATGAACTTTCATCGAATCTTTAACCGTGGTCATTTTTAAGTCTTTTGTCATTTACAGACAGTTCTGGGTGTACTCTGATGCTTTTGCAAAAATGTTCCTATAAAAGGGTTTCATCTTCAAGGAATTCATGGAAAAGACTCTGACAAGTACAGGTTTCTGGTAACTGACTATACTGCTGAACTGAATGAATAAGCATTTTCAGAACTGTAATGGAAAACTGATGAACTCATAAAAGTGCTAACAAAAGATCAAGATGAAAAATAAATTAATTACATGGGACTGAGTGAACTGATGAGGATGATAACTTTTGTGACTTTCTGTTTGAATAAAAAAAAAATGTGATGTTAAAAAAAAAAAAAAAGATACTCTGTTGTCTAGTGGCTGAGCCTTCATTGCCTTGCTGGTTTCCAGGAAAGCAGGCCCCTAAATTGCTCAGCACAGACCCAACAATTGCTTCTTTAGGGCCCATTAAAAATTGCTGGGGTTTGCCCTGCCAAAATAGCCATTCATATATATCTGAATAACTTATGAATATGGTTTATATATAAATAAAGCATTCCAACAATTTTCTTTTCAAGAGTCATGAAATCTGTACTAAGGCCTTCCGAGACCCAAGCAAATTAATGATAGTATTGTTAAGGAAACTGCCCACCCTGGCCAGGCACAACAATAAAAGATTTGCTTAAGTCTCCCACCTCAGGATGCTTGAAAAGAACACACAACCAGTGAAGGGTCCAAAATCAACCCAGGGAAAACCCACGAGGGGCCAAGAAGGGGAGGAGACATGAGTCCATAATATGTCTCGCCAACCTCCCAGAAACCCTCACGATGAAAACCATTGTGACTGAGAGATGCACGCATCACCAGGAAGGGCCCTGAGCCGGTCCAAATGAAGGCACAAGCAAGATGATTGGCCAGAAACGACGTGGAAAGCTAACCCCGCCACCATAAAACCTGAGACTGCAAGTCACAAGGCAGAGCAGTTCTCCTGGGTTCCCTTACCCTGCTGCTCTCCACTTGAGTGCCCCTTTTCAATAAAATCTCTTGCTTTGTCAGTACGTGTGTCTCCTTGGACAATTCATTTCTGAGTGTTGGACAAGAGCCCACTCTTGGGCCCCTGAAGGTGTCCCATCCAGTGACAGGATGACACTAGCAATATATACAAGGACAGAGATTTGTAAAATTCAGTGGTAAGAAGAAGAACAATTTTATTCTGGACCTTTTAGTTAAATCATTGAGGTGAAGAACGAATATAAAGAACCTTCATCTTTAACAAAGGACCAGCCTTTGTTAAAGAATCAGAAACCCCTACTCCTTTTGGGGCATGTGGTTGTGAGCTGTTGAAGGTAGAGCCAGCTTCAGTTTCCTGAGATTAAACCAGGCTGAAACTAGGTTTACAGACAGCACAAAAGTCAGGTGCAGGGCCTCTTGTCTCTGTTGTGGAGCTATGCCTTGGGGAATTATGCCTTGGGTCAGTTATTAGCTGTCTTCTATAACTACTTTGTTTAGGGTAATATTATTTATAGAACCTTGATTAGATAAAGATTAAGAGAATTATAAAATATTTAGGTATTCATCCAGCCCAACTCCTTCATTTTACAGATGGGGAGACTGAGGAAGCTAGTCTCTTCAAGGCTATTTGGACTTATACTAACACTCTCCTCAAAGTTTTTCCAGTGTCTGCCGAGTTCTAAAGCCACTTTCACGTTCTGGGTTTTCGTTATGGCAGTGCCCCACCTCTGGTAACAAAATCTGTATTAATTACCTATCACAGTGTAACAATTACCCGAAAATTTGGCAGCTTAAAATGACAAACATTGGTTATCTCACAGTTACTTAACTCAGGAATTTGGAAATGACTTAGATGAGTGGTTTTGGTTCAGGGTTTCTCATGAAATTGCAGTCAAGATGTCAGCCAGGGCTGCAGTCATCTGAAGGTCTGGCTGAGGCTGGAGGATCTGCTCTCAAGGTGGCTCACTCACATGGCTATTGGCCAAAAATCTCATTTCTTTGATGACTGTTGTGGCAGAAGGCCTCAGTTCCTCACCTCGTGGGTCTCTCCATGGGATTGCTTGAGTGTCCTCTTGACATGGCGGCTGGCTTCCTTCAGGGCTAGTGATCTGAGAGAGAGCAAAAAGGAAGCGACATGCACTTTATGACCTCATCTAGGAAGTGAAACACCAACACTTCTACTTCATTCTATTTGTTTGAAGGAGTCACTGAGTCCAGCCCTCAGTCCAGGGAGGGAAATAAAGCTCTACCTCTGGAAGAGAGGAGTATCAAAGAATTTGTGAACATATTTTAAAACCACAACAAGTTCTCTCAGAGCATTTGATCTAAAGAGAATTAAGTGGAAAAGGAGTTCTTAGTAGCTTTGATGATATGGTAAGAAAGGAATTCATCTAGACTCAGTCTGAGGCTACTGAACCAAAGAGCAGTCATGACACAGAAGTATTTTGACTCTGAAATTTATGAGGAAGTTGGGAAAAGTAAGGGTCAAGTCAGTTTGTTGCAACCTGTGCATGTGTTTCTCCCTCTTAACTTAAAGTTACATTTGAATTTGCATATCCACATCTCAATATTAACAATATAGTATATATACATAAGGATAACATGGATACATCTATTTTCATACTATTTGACTACTGTAATTCTAGAAACTATTCCACCCTTGATATTAGAGCTTCTCTCAAGCTTCACATTCATTCCCTTCATCCAACATGTCCATCCCCTCTACCTCTGAGCTCAAGAGGAAACACCTATGGGTGTGATGTGAGGGAAGAGCCTCTCCCCCTAGATTAGTCCCCAAGCCCCAACGTCAACCACCAGACCAGGGGGCTGAGATCCTCTTCTATCTCTCCTTTGAATTAAGACTTTTGTCAATAATTACCCATTTACACCTCACCTTTCTAAAAGGAAGATGCGATTATGTCCCTCTTCTGCTTAGAACTGGAGATTTAAATGGTCCCACAATGCTTATAAGAGAGCCTCTGTGCATAGAACTATATCCAATCTCCTGGGATAAACCATAATGGAAAAGAATATTTAAAAAAAGCATGTCTCTATGTGTGTAACTGAGTCACTCTGCTGGACAGCAGAGACTGCCACAACATTGTAAATCAACTATGCTTCAATTAAAAAAAAAAAGCCTCTATGAATTCCTGACACTCTATCATAGCTGCACTATTTTGGAGAACAAGCATATAACTTTCAAGGGATCCCCAAAGCAATAAGTTACCACAAAATGTCAAGATCCACCAGCCTCCAGGACAAAGGCCTGTCTCAATAGGGGCAAGAGATTCATCAATTTGGCTCCACCCTTGCTCTCTATTAAGAAAAAAAAATGTTGCCTGCCGTTTCCAGTTCTACAAGGATCAGGCGATCAGCTACTGCAGTTGCCCACTGCCAGTGTGCCCTTAGGGGAATTCAGGATGAAGAAAAACAGGAAACATTCTATGCTTTGGGTACACTGGTCTTTAGATAGTTAAGATGTATATCTAAGAAAAATTTTCAAATGAATTCAGATGCTTGTATTTTCCCAGACACAGAAAAGCACTAAAATCGCTAACTTGAGATACCTGTTTGTTGTAATTAGCAGTAATCTTTTGATGCTTGACTACGTTTTCCCAGCAAAAAGTTTATATATATCCTGGCTCCTCCCTTACCTCTTTGGAGCAGTTCCTCAGAGCTATCTGAAAGGCTGTTTCCTGGGCTATAGTCCTCAGTAAGGTCCTCAGATAAAAATTAATTCACAACTTACATTGTGTGTTTTTCTCTCAGTCCACATCTCCATCCACTCTCCCCTCCATATCTTATGTCACAGCTTTATCTTTCCCTATGCTGTTTGTTCACACTTCCTGGCCTTTGTTTCTGCCTTTCTCTCTGCCTAGAATACCCTTTCCCCTTCTCTGCCAGGAAAACTACTCTGCATGCCTTGGAACCCAGCTCAAATGTCATATCCTGGAGGAATGAATGATTTAAGTTCCAATATACTTTGTATGTATATAGCTGTAATTACTTCTTCACTCATCTGATTAACCCTGCACTGACATGATCTCTAAGAATGTTTCATTCAAATTTGTATCTCCAAGGCCTAGCACAGATCATACTAGGGACTACTATTTGTTAGGTGGGTGGATAGGGGTTAGCCTGGACCACTGCCTGACAGAACAGGGACCCTTCTCCCTCTGAGCATTTCTCTGCAGAACCACTACAAACTGAGGACCATCTCTTCTCAGTCTGATGCTTTGCTCTCCAGGCTCTGTAGTGAGCTTTATACTTTTAGATTTCACTGACCAGTAAAATTTCAAAAGTAATTTTGGAGACCAAAATAGGATTGCCAGTTTTTAATTTTTTCAAATTTAAAGACTTTAAAAAAATTATCATCTACTTTTTAAAAAGTCACTATAACACCTCAAAAGTAGGAAGACCATAACCTTAGCCTAGAGAATAGTTCTTTGAATTAAACACATTCAGTCTTTTGAAAAGCCTACCACATCAACCTTATTTTTTCTCATTCCATGATGAAAAATTCATCCCTGTTTTATCAGCTCTAGAATAATGTTTGGAAACCACTGATTTTGACCTTTGCTTCTGAGAGGTGGCTCCTGCAATCTTCTTGACTCAAGAATGAGTTTTAGGCCTCATGACAGGAATAGTCCTGTAGGATCTTCCCATGGCTTTTTCTTTTGTGGGTGTAGAGAGAAGTACCTGGGAACAAGAGACCAACAAATGTATATTGAGCACCTCTATGCTAGTCACTTGGCACATATATGAGGTGCACATCTCAGTTGACAAACTCAAGAATGCAAAAAAAATGCAATTTTACTTCTTTGCTTACCAAATTTATTATCTATCCAAGTATGTTCGACCTAGTGACAGAAATACACCTTAATTCAGGGTCCCCTCCTCCCTTTCTTTCCCTAGGGGTTGCATCTCTGATCCAGGGGACTGATTTAGTGTGTCAACGGGGCTGGATTAAACTCCCCAAGGTCTTAAGCACTGAAAAAATTATGTTGCCTCATATGTAACTGAAAGTTTTTTAAATAATTATTTTATAGTTTATTTTATCCCAACAAGTTCTGGGTTTTTTTTTCTCCTGAAATTGATCACTTCACTGCTTTTTATTCATTCAAAAAAATTACTTACTTCTTGGGTGGATGTTTTGTTTTCCTTGTGCCCTTGGCAAGTTCTTGACCTACCTATGGGGTCATCTGGTCCTGCTCATTGGCCCTCAGCATCCACCTGCTTGTATTGGATTATATTGCAGGTCCACGCAGGTCACCACGGAGTCTTCCTCACGCTGTCCACACAAGACTGCCTCACATCTGAAGGCTCTTTATGACACATGTGGGCCACTCTGGGTGAGAGTTTATCTTTTTAGTGTAAAACTTCCATCCCTATTAAAAGGTAACACTTATTATTATCAGTCATCTTACTTTGTACAGACAAAGGAGCTGAGGGGGTACATGGGTAGATAATAGGCAGGGAACAGGAGGACACTATATCAAGTTATTTTCCATTGGCACACGTTCTTTTGTTTATTTTTTATTTAACATTCCTTTCTGATTCCTGCACTATAGGTCTATGAGAAAACCCATCTGTCTTATTCATTACTATAACCCCAGAACCTAGAACAGTGCCTAACACATAGTAGGCTGTTAGTAAATACTGTTGATCAAATGAACGAGAATGAATGAATAAGGACAACACAAAGAGGTAGAAGGGCATCAGAATGAGGGTGCTGGAAGCGCTGAAAATAAACTTCAATTATTTTACAATTCTGGAAGTTTATGTTAGCTCTTCCTTGGAGAGTTTCCTTCCACTGCAGCAAGAGATGTCTCTTCTACAGCATTCCTTGTGTTGTTTTCTGACTGTTGCCTGTGGACTAGCATTTTCTTTCAGCTGGAAAATAAACTATTTTGGGCAAAAAGGATCATATACAGCTTTGCAGCTCCCCATGAGGTACCGCACTTTAAGAGCTAAAATATGCTAGTTTACTGAATGAATGAATGACTGGAACTTGAGTCCTAATAACCAGAGAATCCCTGAGGAATGGGCTCAGTGTTATAGGGGCTAAATCCAAAGTGGTATCTTCTAGACTAAGTTTTATCCAGCCTCAGCATTCTACATCCACTTCCTGGGGTGCAGTACCTCCTAGTGGAAGTCCAGGGCTGCTGCCTCCTTCCTAGATGCTCCCAAACATGGGCCCTCGGTGTCTCCCTCCCAGAACTCCATCTTCTCCTCCTCAAAAACCTCAATGTCACCCTCATCAATGAGGCCCAGTAGACGATGAGGCCCAGCAGACTCAGGCAGGTCCTTCCTAGTAACCCCAAGTACTCACAAGGTAAATAATGAAGGGCTGCATCAGAGCCAGATAGTTCTCTAGAGCAGACCAGCACCTCAAAATTTAAGGTGCAAATGAATAATCTGGAGAGAATCTTGTTAAAATGAAGGTTCTGATGCAGTAGTTCTGGGTTGTGGACCAAGATTCTGAATCTGAACTAGCTTCCGGGTGACACCAAAGGATGCTGGTCCAGTCTATACTGCACCCTTGTGGTGACTGGCAGCTACAGCAGTAGCAGCTCCCAGATGTACCAAGTCTGACCAGCAAGCCATGGGGTTGATCATTTAAGTAAACACTCTGAAGCTTATGAAGTACATTTCTCCCCTTCAAGGTTTGTCCCTTGAAGGTTTGCCTGCCTCTTTCCTGGTGCTGAGACCCTAGAGAAAAGCTCCGACCTCCAGCTGGAAGGGGTACGGGAAAGGACACATTCCCTGAATCAGAAACTGCAAAACGTGGTTTAAATCAAGAGGTCAAGGGCAGGGAGCTGACTGACTGCTCAGAGGGTGTCCCAGAGCAGCAGTCTCTCATCCCAGGCCAGAGTCGCTAACTCTCAGCTATGTCAGCCTGGAAACTCCATTTTGTCAGTACACCCAGAGATAAGCAGACGCAAGGGAAATGAATCATACCAGCCAGACTCTTAAGAGTCTAAACCAAATGCCAACAGTAAGAAGAACAAACGCCAACTAATCAGAAACTTGTTCAGAGCAATACTTTCCCTGCAGGAATGTCTACGTGGGCTGGCAAATCATTACCAAAAGTCTGTTTGGGGGCCTGAAATCAGAGCAAGGGGAATCAAGTGAGCGACCTGAAAAGAGGATATTATGACATTTTGATAGCTGGATGCACCCATCTCCATGGATAATTGCATACCTGCCAAGCAGAAGTTAGGAGAGCACCTTCCCCTTCTGTTACTCTTCCTGCAACTGGGAACTTTCTGTTCAGATTTCTTTAGTGCATTCCTGCCCTCAAATACACTTCAGTTGCCTTGTACGGATGTGGATGGCTAGAGTGGGTTACCTCCATTGATGTATGTTTGTAGTTTTTAATTTCTTGGTTGACTGTTTTTACTCAAAATACTCTTAGGAAGTGATTACCCCAGAATTTCTCCCCAGATTCTGAGAGCAGCTCATTGCCCAGCACTGAAGCACCAGGAGAGGAATGGGGGTTGGAGGGAGGGCCATCAGAGAAAAAGCTGGATCCTTTCCTTGCTTCCCACCCTGACATCTTATTCTAGGCTACAGATTTTAAAAAACTTCAGTACGGTTATTTGGTAAGCAGTCAGAGGAACAGAAGTTGTCACATTTCTGTTGGCTGGTTTTATTTTTGCTGGTGATGTTGATTTTCTATACATATAACACTTAAATCAGTGTCCAAAGTCTGGCAAGTTCTCAGGTTCAGCTTCCTTCATTCTATTCTCTCATAGTCTGAGCTGTCCTGTTGGGTGGCTTTAAAGTCATCAAACTTATGGAAGTGGGAGTGGGGAGCCCTGGAAAATTACAGCCCTCCACAGTTTCTTGCTTTTACAGGCTGTTCAGTAAGCCTTTGTTGAGAGACTGTCAGTAAACGGAGCACAACCCCACTGCAATGTCCATCTCTCCCAGGAATGCTTCCTGACTTGCTGTGCCACCCCCAGGTTCCCTGGGAGAAGCTGGAGAGGCTCCTTGCTCACTGAGTCCTAACTCATTCCCTCCTTGACAGTGATACAGCCGCTGCCAGCCACCTGGGAGCCAAATCCAAAACATATTTCCATTTTTGCCTAATGCCTAAATGACAGACCTAAATTTGTTGAGTCTAGATTTTTAAAGTGCTCATAAAACAAAGTAACAAATAAAATTTGCTCTAAACCTGAGGCAGATTAGGAAAAATCCTCAACGAGAATATCCTTCTCACCCAGGAGGCTGTGGAGATGGAGGCCACAAAGTCCTCTTTCGCACCGTCATAGTGGCTACGGGAACCAGCACCTCCAGAGCAGTCGGAGTTTTCACTCGTCACACTGTATTGTCTACTCTGCACTCTTCTAACGCTTAATAAATGTTTGCACAGTATTCCTATAATCCCTGCACTCCAAGGTATTGAAGTTTTAGCGAGTGTGAGGGCTTTTTAGAAAACCCAGTAGATGACTTCACCATTGACAGGGGCCAAATGAGGAAAGATAGTGAGTACAACACGGAATAACCTCCCCCAAATTAAACAATCATATAGGAAGGAAGATGACGATTGGCTGATTCACTGAAGACCCCGCGTTCACCCTTTGCCGCGTTATAATTTCGGCCCTGACCTAACGTCAAGCAGCAGCTGGGGCCTAATCGCAGAAGAATGTGGCTTCCGGAATCTAAAAAGGCGGCCCTGCCGTGCCATTGTTCCCACAATGCCGTGACTCGGATTCGAACCGAGGTTGCTGCGGCCACAACGCAGAGTACTAACCACTATACGATCACGGCGAGCTACTGGGACGCCACGAGGAGCGCATCATTGAGTGTCGTCCTCGTCTAGGTGGCTGCCGCTCTCGCCTTCCCAAGCCGCTCACTGTCGACCAGGCCCCTCTGGCCCTTGCACCCAGCCCGAAGTGGAGTAGGGGCGCCGTGGACGCCTGGCCGAAGTCTCTGCTGGTCGTCCGCACGGCCCGTGAAAGAGAGGACATGAAAGTCCTCTGCAAACTAAAGGACTCCTAGGAGGCCAGGCCTACGTCCGGGACTCTCACGCAGCCTGTACGAATGTGAGGCCCGGGGGTCGCCCGAACGGCGGCGCTGGGGCCGTATCACACCCACCGTGCCCTGGCGCTCACGCTATCTGAACGGGCTCTTGCTAGGAATGGGGCCGCCTCTTAAGTCCCACAAGAAAGAAAATCAGTTCGGACTCAGCCGCACAACTTCCTTCAAGATGCGGAGTAAGGGGAACTCGCAGAAAACACACGCCTCGGTAATGAAGCAGTGGGATCTGGCGGCCCGGTGAGTGCTTACGGATATCTAGAAAGCAAGCGAGCAGTGCGCCTGCGTCCCTTCAGGGAGAGGCGAGGTTACAGATGGGCGGGAACCAGCAGTGACATGGCAAAGGGGCGGGGCCTTAAACAGAGAAGAGCTTAGGCGAGAAAAAAAACGCACGGGTCCCCAGTAGCGCGCCGTGATCGTATAGTGGTTAGTACTCTGCGTTGTGGCCGCAGCAACCTCGGTTCGAATCCGAGTCACGGCATTGCGAGAGCAGTGGCACGGCAAGGGGTCGGCTTTTTAACGCTCTCCTCCATTTTTATCTTCAGTTTGTAATAACTTCCTTGAAAATGGATCCCAATCCCCTTGTGACAGTTGGAAACAATGTTTACGCCAGGTCTCGCTAAATTGGACTTAGGAAGCATATAGGCTTCCGCTTACCCTGGCCTACGCACGTTATCCTGCCCAGCCCAGACAAAGCACAGAACACTCACAAGGCCAAGAAGTGTTATAATTGACATATGTACCAATGTCCATGGCAACACTAAAAACGGGCTCCCAATAATAGGAAGAGAACGCTTCTTAGAGGAGGTGACCTTTGAAGTAGCTCTTAAAGGCAGAAAGGGAATTTGTCAAACAGCCAGGATTGTCAAGCAACCAGGATTATCTCGTGTGCTAAGGGCTCCAAAAGAAACAATCATAATTCCTCTTTGTAAATCTTCTCTCTTCCCCACCCCCACTACGCCCACAGGCCCTGGTCTGACAGGTAGCAGGCGCCTCTCAAGGACTTGTTGAGTGAATGAAAGCAAGTAACTAGGGAATGGGAAACGACACTGAGGGAAGGCCACAGGATGAGCTGGAAAAGGGGGACAAATTTTCCGCAGTCTCGGGGGTGGGGATGAGAGGCGGAGGAGTGAGAGGATTCTATTCGTGTTTAGCAAGATCCCTCTGGCGGCTCTGAAGGGGGGCAGTGATTAGAGCAGACAACACTGAAGAGACCGGTGGTCTCTCTGCATTCACTTGTTAGAACCAGGGGTATGTTCTCATTTTAGCAAAAAGCCACTGCCTACTGTGGACTCGGCCTGGTTCTAGGCGCCATGGAGACGAGAGCACTGATGTACAAGAAGAAAAATCAGACCCAGTCCCTGCTGCGCCCAGGGACGCAACAGAGGAGGGCACCGGGTCCGGCGGGAGCCCTGCGGAGGGACGAGTCAGGGCCGTCGCGGGAATAAGAGAAACAAGGAAGCGGGTGCTGGAGGCGGGGAGAATGGCAGGGTGTGTTCACTGAGTCCCTTCTAAGTGGACAGCCCAGTTCTGCGGGCATCTACCTTATCCGTGGAAAGAAGCCCTGAGGAGCGCACCCCGGCAGGTTTGGGGTCGCTGGAAGGGTCTCCGGGACAGAGGAGATGGGCGTCCTCCAAGGAATGAGAGTTACACAGCTCGTGAACACTCAGCTCCGGCCAGTCCCGTCTCTGGATGCCCAAGTGGTACCCCCTAAACTCTTACATGGAACCCACCGTTTCCCACTGCATCCTCCCCACCTCCCGTGGCTAATGGGCCAAAACAGGAGAGAACCAGACCAACTGACAAGAGAGCAATGCGCCTGCGCATTCTCAGACCCGGCCTTAGGCCGGAACCCGCCCCATAGGTGGACCTTTTGGTGACGTGCAGAACGGGAAGGCCTTTAACTGTTGAAGAAGACAATCAGAAAGGGCCGCTGACAGGTCCCCGGTAGCTCGCCGTGATCGTATAGTGGTTAGTACTCTGCGTTGTGGCCGCAGCAACCTCGGTTCGAATCCGAGTCACGGCATTGTGGGAACAATGGCACGGCAAGGGGCTTGTCTTTTCTAATTCCTTTTTTTTCCCCCCAGCCCATAACACTTTGTATAAATCGTGACTCATTTTTTAAAAAAGAAACGCATCTCTCTCCTCTGAAAACTGAAACACCTCTATGATCACCACCTTCAGTAATTCTCATTTAATTATCTGAATACAGCTTTAGATCAAACAGTTGTAACCCCTTACCTCCTGAAAATAAATGGAAAATCAGTGTCTAAATCATTCTCCTACACCAACAAAACAGCGCCCCTGTGGCCTTGCGATTTTTTTCCTTTTCATACATTTATTTTAAAAAATGGTGTATTCATTATCAAAGAGAATACATATGCACAAGCCAGTGAAAAGTGTCTCCCTCTCATTGTTCACCCTATCTACCAATTATTGCCAGTTTCCAATATATTTTTCTGTGGCAGTCTTTGTATAAATAAATATTTATATATGTATATATGTATGCAAATATATTCCCCCCTTGCTTCTTGCATAACACAGGTGACCTCTTCCCTTCCTCCTCCTCACCCTCAGAAGTCAGGCCTGAAGTGTTAGATTTGCATTGGTAGACAATCTCCCTTTACAGGAAAGAGTATACATACCCAGGGGAATCTCCACCTGATCCAGTCCTTTTTCTCCCCAGGCACTGGCTCGCAGCTAGGGAGGGTGGGACACTATTTGGGGTGATAAGATAAGGGAAAGGAATTCCTTACTGTGCTTGTAAAAAACTTTTGGGAGCCTGGGCTCTGCTGGGAATCAGCCCTATTTTTATTTCAGGTTGGAAAGTCAGGGAAGCCTCCTGGGTTTGGAGTTGGGAAGAGGGACTAGACTTGATAGTTCATTTGGAGACCCTCCACTTCCATCTCTTATCTTATTGTCAGGATCCAACTTAAATCACAAACCACTAAAGTTAGAAAATTCAAGTTCATTGAAGGCAGAACTGAATCCTACTATACTTGTGTTCCAAGAATACAGCCTCTCCATAAATATTTGAAAAGAGATTGCTTGAGTCCATAAATGAGAGAAGTGGCCCCGTTTTTCTTTATGGTTGCATCTTAAGTTGTACTCTTGCAACACGGAACCATGTTTTTTTTGTTTTGTTTTTTTATAAATTTATTTATTTATTTTTGGCTGCGTTGGGTCTTCGTTGCTGCGCGTGGGCTTTCTCTAGTTGCGGCGAGCGGGGGCTACTCTTCGTTGCGGTGCGCAGGCTTTCCATTGCAGTGGCTTCCCTTGTTGCGGAGCACGGGCTCTAGGCGTGAGGGCTTCAGTACTTGTGGCTCACAGGCTTAGTTGCTCCGTGGCATGTGGGATCTTCCCGGACCAGGGCTCGAACCCGTGTTCCCTGCATTGGCAGGCGGATTCTTAACCACTGCGCCATCAGGGAAGTCCCCTATGTTATTTTTAATTTTTTTAAAATGTATATTTTTAATTAATTTATTTGGCTGCATCAGGTCTCAGTCGCGGCACGCGGGCTCTAGAGCGCGGGTTCAGTTGCCCCACAGCATGTGGGATCCCAGCATCCCGACCAGGGCTCGAACCCTCATCCGCTGCACTGGAAGGTGGACTCTCAACCACCGGACCACCGGGGAAGTCCCCCCCCCCCCCGCCCCATGTTATTTTATATCAGACAAATAGAAAACACGGCCCAAATGAAGCTCCATTTACATGCAGAATCTCTAAGAACAGAGTGCATATGTGAGTATACTGGGATATGTTTGTCCTCTCAAGGTTGTGGACAGAGATGGACCCAAGGCAAGGCTGGAGAGCAAAGCCAAGGGCCAGACTTAGAAGACAAAACCAGAAGGAATGGGAGCTCAGGATGGGACTGGGCATTCAAAGTCAAGCAAATAGAAGGGAGGGACACCCCACTTAGTACCCAGTAAGAAAAGTGAGCTCTAAGGTCTAGGTGTTGGAACATGCGAAAATTTAGGAGGTTAAGGGAGGAAGAGAGGATTTGCCTTAAGAGAAAGGAGAACAGTGTCATTTTAAGGAAAGGAAAGTTTGGGAGAAGACATTTGCAAGCACAGAGGAGGTCAGCAGACTCAGGTGCTGCAAAGGAGAAAGAGGAATGAGACAAAATAACTGGGCTTAACATTTAGAAGTCGTTGTCGACTTTTAAAACTTTCTATGAGAGCAGATGGATAACGTGTATCAAGAGTAAGAAAAAAATGTACACTCTTTGCCCCAACAACTCCACTTTTGGGAATCTTGTCAAAGGAAATAATCCTAAACTTGGAAAAGTTATCCACATAAAGATGTTTGTTACAGTTATTTAGAAGGGAGGAGAATGGAAATAGCCTAAATGCTCAACAAATAAAGTGATGAGCTAAACTGAGGTATGCTCATTTGATGAGATATTAAATTGCCATTTTTAAAGTACAAAGTCAATTTTAAAGCACTATTTCCAACTAAAAGGAGTAAGACTCCCTTTAGAAAATGACTGGTTACATTTTGCAGCAGGGTAAGTACAAGTTGAGTCTGGAACATCTCATGTGAGAATGCAAGTAAGTGTTTAAAGATTGGCGAGACCAAGTCAAAAGAATGCAGAAGCCTCTTGAAAGGGCTCCTGCTGGCCCAATTTGGGACAGTTTTGAGCATCAAACAGAATGATGATGGTAATGGATTATATCACATTGAATTTTTTTTAAAAAAAAGAGTTTTTGAGACCATGGGGATGGGGGGAGGGGGAAGGAGGAGGAAGAGGAGAAACTCTTCTTTACAGAAATGAATGCCAGATAACAAATGCAGGGACTTCCCTGGTGATGCAGTGGTTAAGAATCCGCCTGCCAATGTAGGGGACGTGGGTTCGAGCCCTGGTCTGGGAAGATCCCACATGCCGCGGAGCAACTAAGCCCGTGCACCACAACTACTGAGCCCGTGCTCTAGAGCCCACGAGCCACAACTACTGAGCCGGTGTGCCACAACTACTGAAGGCTGTGCGCCTAGAGCCCATGCTCCACAACAAGAGATGCCACCGCGAAGCCACCACAATGAGAAGCCTGTGCACCACAAGGAAGAGTAGCCCCCGCTCCCCACAACTAGATAAAGCCCGCGCACAGCAACAAAGACCCAACACAGCCAAAAATAAATAAATAAATAAAAATTTTAAAAAACCCACAAATACAGAATGACAGAGTCATCATTTTGTGATTCCCAGTGTAATAACAAATGTAAGCATAGATCACCAATGGAAGCTAAAACCACTGGATAAAACATGTTGGGAGCTAATAGTCTTAGGTTATCGCACCACAACTTACTTTGTGAAATTGTGAAATGGAGAGATCTGATGGACTCCAACTTAACCAAGTGATCAAGCCTAGCATCACCAATGAAGGACAAATGTGCACTACTGGCTGGCCCGCCAGTGTAACACACTAGAAAGTCCACAACATCCCTCATGTAATGGTCTTTTAAAAACTGTCTAACCTGAATCTAATCATGAGGAAACTATGGAAAAATCCAAAATGTGCGACATTCTACATGACAACTGCCCTGGACATTTCAGAATGATCAATGTCATGAAAAACAAACTAGCAAGAAAAAAATGGGGAACAGTTCAAGATTTAAAGAGATTAAAGAAACAAACAAGTGCAACAGGGGAAGGAACCTTGATAAATCCTGAATCAGGACAAAAAATAAACAAACAAACAAAAACCCCAACTATATATATATGACATGTGGGGGGAAATGGAAAAAAATTAATGTAGACTGCATAATAGACAATACTATTATGGTAATGGTCTAATGGCCCCATGCAAGAATTCCTTATTCTTAGGGAATGGCTGCTGAAGTATTTAGAGCTGAAGTATCATGATACCTGAAACTTGCATCAAATGGTTAAGGGGAAAAAAGTGTGGGGGGATAGAACAAATGTGGCAAAATGTTAAAAAGTAGTGAATCTAGGTGAAGGCTATACAGATTTCCACTGTACTTTCTTTGAATTTTTCTGTAGGTTTGAAATATTTTGAAAAAAAATTGGAAGAAAATAAAGCTTACATAATAAAAATGGGGAAAATATGCAATGTTAAGTGGAAAAAATAAGGACATAAAATTGTGTATACCACAATTATAGCTATATAAAAATACGAACAAGAGGAATGATCTTTATTCATTTCAACATTTGTTAAGCTCCTGCCACATGACAGGCTCTGCACTAAGTGATGGGAACACCCCCGGCTCCCTTTCAGAATCCTGAGTCTGTGGTACAATGCTTAACTGCAAGACTTTGGATATGGCAAACTCCACCCAGGTCTTAGAGGAGGCTTGCCGAGAGGGCCTCACCTCTGTATCCTTGGTTCCTAGCAAGCTTCCTGGCCCCATGAGGTGCTCAACAATGCCTGATTCCAGGAGCACACACTCTGGTGGGGGAGGAAAGTGCATTAACAGATAGTTTAAAACAAGAGTAAGTTCATGGTGCACATAAGGTACTACAGCTTTTTAATTATCGTTTAAACTCTACCCTTATGATATCCTCCCCACTCTTCATGTGACTTTACTTCCTACCCTTCCTCACTATGAACCCACCCCTTCTTTATGGTAGGCTGGTTCCCACCTCAATCCCTTCACTCAACTCATGCTGATCTCCTGGCTTGGAATGATCTTTCACTCCTTTGCTTCATCTGTCCAAATCCTACCCAGCTCAGGTCTACCCCCTCCATGAAGCCTAACTATCTTTTGTGTAGACTTGATTGATTCCATTCCTCTGAGCTGTCAGCAGCTTAACTCCATATTTCTTAAACATATGTGGTTTCATTTGACATCTACCATGGTGAGCACTTTACAGTTTTTAAATCCTGTTCCATCATTTCCATCATTTCATATATCTATCATTTCCCCTAATCCTCACACAACAGTCATCATGCCCTTTGCAGATACAAGGCAAGTGAAAATCAGTGGCATTGAGTATCTTGCCACTGATCCTCAGAGATCTGGCTACATACAGCCCACAATTATTGTTGTCAGACACCTGGTGATTGAGGAGACCCTCCAATATGCATCAACTGGACAATTCTTCTAGAATTATCTCTATGTCCAGCTTTGATTTGTTAGTCAATTTTTTAAGCTGCACATTTTTACGATGTGCACGTTATTTTCTCTATTATACCTCATGAAACCAGACACAATATCAGATATTTCAGTATCTCCTACAGTCCTGCTACTCAAAGTGTGGTGGGAGGGCCAGCTGCATCTGTATCACCTGGGAGCCTATTGGAACTACACCGGGACCCCATCCCAGCTAGACCTACAGAATCAGAAACTTCAATTTAACAAATTCCCCAGGAGATTCGTGGGCATATCGCAGTTTGGAAAGCACTGTCCTGTAACACCAAAGAATATGCACAAAGCAGAAACTCAACAAATATTTTGAGACCTGGGGCCCTGGGAATCCTAGGGTATTCTCAGTTTTGCCATCACATCTTACACTGCTCCAGCTTTGAGCTCCCTTCCCTGTGGGGCCTCACGTGGCTCTTCGCTCCCCCACAAGACAGATATGAGCCTAAGAGTGAGGGAGACACTGAGGTAGTGCTCAGAGGGATGCTGGTGAGGTGAAGCTGCTACCTTTCCATCAGAAGCAAAAGCAAATGTTGGCGTTGGCCTCAGGGCTACATCATTCCTGGGGAGAAATTGGTTTTATTTCTAAGACAAAAATGCTTGAGCATCCGAGCCTCTGGAGGATAAGGGGTTTATGATAGACAACACTGGAACTGTTTCTAGACTTGATTTATTGACTTGTCTGTTTCTATTCTGTCACTAAGCTGATTGGCAACGCAACCTGGGACTTGAAGGGATTCCTGTGTATATGCTTGCGCTACCATCAGGGCCGGGTGGGAGGCGTTTGTGCAAGGGCCGTTTGCCTGTGAGGAGGGCGTGTGTGGAAACCACTCGGGAGAAGTGGGTGCCTCTAGGGAGATGATTGTCTGTGATGTGAGATGTCTACCTAGAGTGGGTTCGAGTATGTGCACAGAGAGCAGTTGGATGGGAGGAGGTAGGTGGGGCCCCGAAGGCAGCACGCCGGAGCCGGTAGTTCCAGACACATCTTACAGAACAGCCCCTGTCTCGCCCCCACCCCACCCCAGTTTTTCCTCCCAGGATATTATTTCCCAGTTGGGAGGCCTTGGGGAGGGTAAAGGAGGGGCGGAAGGCGCCGGAAGGCCAGGAACCCCGGAGTCCGAAGACTCCCCTCTTGGCGTCTCGCGCGAGGTGGGAGCTGGGGAGGGGGAACAGACGTGCACAGGTGCGTCCCCAGGGGGGCGCGCGTGGCGACACATGGAGGATTCATCCTCAGTGCATCCTCAAGAGTCGCATTCCCTGCCCTAGGGTCGCCACTTCACTTCTCCGTCCACACAGGCTGGAAGCCCCCGCCCGCTCCTCTCCGCCGGGCGGAGGGAGGTCGCCTCCTTTAGGTAGCGGAACCCCGCCCCTCCCTTGTTACTGACGAGCCCCGCCCCCTCTCGCCGCCCCGCCGAGCTCCGCCCCCGCCCCGCCCCCTGCCCGGCCACAGAGCTCCCCACGTTCAGTCTGGCTGGCCTCATGTTACTGAGCGGAGCTACTCCTGCCGGCTCCGGCCCGGGGCCGCGGGCGCAGGGGAGCGCGGGGGGCGGCCCGGCTGGATCGCGCCGGGGCGCCGGAGGTGCGGGAACCGGCCCAGGAGGGGGCGGCAGCGGCGGAGTGGCCAAGTGGCTCCGGGAGCACCTGGGCTTCCGCGGGGGGGGCGGCGGCGGAGGTGGGGGCAAGCCGGCGCCCCCGGAGCCGGACTACCGCCCCCCCGCACCTTCCCCGGCCGCGCCCCCCGCACCTCCCCCGGACATCTTGGCCGCCTACCGACTGCAGAGGGAGCGCGACTTTGAAGACCCTTACTCCGGGGGGCCGTCCGGCTCCGCTGCTCTAGCCACCCCTGCCGTTCCCGGCCCCACGCCGCCCCCGCGCCACGGCTCGCCACCCCACCGCCTTATTCGGGTCGAGACCCCTGGCCCCCCAGCGCCTCCGCCCGAGGAACGGATCTCTGGACCACCCGCCAGCAGCGACAGGGTGAGTGCCACGCCGGTCGGGGGGTTGCAAGGAGGAGAGGTGGTCGGAGGTCTGGGGCTTTCGAGAGGGACAAAGGTGGCCTGACCGGGGCCGGGCCCCTTGGCGTCACGGTTCCTGGCGGACACGATCTTAGTCCCTGACCCCGGGGCTCGGAGCCTTCATCCACCTTTGTTCAGATTCTCGACCTTCTAATTTGGGACGTGCGCCCCAAACTCTGCCTCTTTCCCTTATTGTAGCCCCTGAACTAGTGACCCTCCCCCTCCCAATCTCTGCTCTCCTCATCGCAGACCCCGGAGCCTAATCGGGGAGCCTTTTTTCTAACGGGATTTGAGCCCGTTTCTCCCCAGTTTATGGCCTTTCAGTCCTCTGGGAGCAGCAGCTCACTGCCCTTTGATCTCTGACCCCTCCCCCTCAGGGCAGAGCCAGCACCAAGCTCCACTCCTTCTCCTGTTAAAAAAGCCCAAGCATCCTTGGAGGTGCTGAAGCCCCAGGAAGGAGGTGAAGGCTGGGTTTCTCCCTGTGGACACGGCAAGAGCTGGCCTTTGCCTTACCCAGTGGGACTGGAGCCGGGTGGACTGTTGTTCTCAGGAAGCCAGAACAGGCAGTATGCAGCTCTTCACCAAGGATGCTAACCACTGAGGTCCAGGCACGCCCACTCCTGCACTCCTTCCCTTATCCCCCCAGGTATGCGGACAGTCAGTGCTCAGAACCTGTTGCCCAGAAGGGGCTAAGCAACTGAACCCACTCCTCCTCTCCTCTTGGCCTCCTGCTCCCCGGGTCCACTCTGAGGGTGGCTAGAGCTTTTTGTGGACCTGAAGGCTTGGGGTAGAGAGGCGAGCTGGGCATTCACTGTTTCCAAGAACATCCACTGTGGCTCAAAGGCCCCTGGTAGAGAAGACACCCCCTGCCCAACCTCAGTGCGGCCTTATCCCTCCCTGACAGCTGAAAGTCATCCCCAGGTCCCTGTAGTCCTAAATTCTAGGACGATGACTTGGTGGGCTGCCCTAGCTCTATTGTCCCTCTTCACTTACCCCTGGGAGCTTGCTCTGGGGCTGACTCCCCTCTCCTCAGCAGAGAACACAGTTTTCTTTGATTGGAGAGCAAAGTTGCTGTCTGAATCTGTTGGCTCCAGGGCTGAGGCTTTCAGCTGAGAGTGCGCCACTGTTCTGCCTGATTCTTGGGTAAGAGAGATGTGTCAGGGTCAGAGCAGAAGCCTCAGGAATGTGAATTATTTTTCCCCTAGTTCCTGCCATGGGGCATGGCTACCCATCCTGGGCCAGGACTGTTCGCCTGCAGAAGGAGCCTATGCTTTCTTCACACGTCCTTAGGCTCCTCTTCCTAATTTTCCCCGATGGTGGTGGTGGCAGTGAGGCAGAGGGAGCATTAGGCTTTGTTCTTACTATTGATCAGTTAGTCTCCTCCTCCCTGACCACTGCCTGCTGGCATGTGGGCCTGAACTGTCCCTGGCCCTCCTCCTCTCTGTATTGTCTTGGAATGGCCTAACAGGCTGCCCACCAAGCCGTGGGCTCCTCCAGGACAAGGGCCTTATCCTCATATTGTGTCTCCCAAGTGCCTGACACACTGTTTGGCATAAAGAGGAGTGGTGACTCTCCATTGCTAGGGTGACCTGAGGGTCAGAGACTCCCCTAACTAAAGTTCCCCTTGTACACTTCCCCACAGAGACCCCAAGGAAGGGGCTGTGCCCACACAACCATGCAGAAGCCCACAGCCTCTTCTCACCAAGGGCATCCATGCCTCTCCCTGGGTCGTCTCTGTGATCTGTGGGCTGCTCAGACCTTGGGGGCTAAGAGGTATCTGACTCCTTTGTCAGCTGCAGGGACAGGAATGAAATCTAGCAGGATTTCCTAGGAGCCACACAATCTGTGGTTTAATGAGTGTGTGAGAAAGACTCAGTATGCCATCTGAGCTGGCCCAAGGGCAGGGATGCTGACCTGGGGGCTCCCACCATTCAGAGAGCAGCTCCACCTCTTCAGGAGCGGAGTTTGGATCTTCTCAGGAAGAGCCCAGACTGGGTACCTGAGCCCCTTAGCCTAAACCCAAGGGTCAGCACCTGCCTGCAGAGCTCACACAGGATTGTGCCTGCTGGATGGTGAGCCGGCCTGGCCCCCGAGGCCCTGCTGAGCTGGTGTTCCTGTCCTGTGTGGCTGCTTTCTCCTTAGTCTCAGCTCCCCCTCCGCTTAGCCCTGCAGGTCCTCTTGGCTTGCTGCTTTTGAGTCTCTTCCTGAGGTGAGATGAGGCTGGGGACCAGGTTTTGCCTTGGGCTGGCTCACTTCTCTCCTTCTGCAGTCCAGCAGCTGGTGCTGGGGGGGTCAGAACCCTCTGAGAGGAGCTGGATCATGAGGTTTGATGAAATGGGTGCAAATGCTTCTGTGATGAGCCAGAGAAATTGAAGGGGAATGAGCCCAGTGGATGTAGGGGCTGGAGAGAATAGGCCTCAGACAGGACCCTGAGAGGCCTGGGGGCTCAGGACCATTAGCCTTCTCCCCGTGCAGGGCTCTGGCTGCTGGCCCACCCTGAGACCCACGGCTGCAGTTGGCAGGGGTGCAAGGGTGGCCATCTGGGCAGGCCTGGCAGGGCAGGTGTGGGAGCAGCAGGCAGGCAGAGCCTCGCCATCTGGCTGCAGGAAGACTCCCTCTTGGTACTGGGCCCTGTCTGGCCATCAGGCTATGCTCTGGCAGAGGGGCTAGAGAGCTGTGCCTTCCCTTGCTTTGCTCCCTTTTCTCAGACCTTCAACAGGAAAAACCTGATCTAATTAGGAAAAGGGGATGGGGATGGGAGAGGGGCCCTGGTTGGATGAAGCTTTCAGTTGCCTCTGACCATCTGCACAGTGTGTCCTTTGCCTCCATCATGCCAAGATACGTGTGTGAGAGAAAGAGACAGAGAATGAGAGAGTGAGAGAGCAAAACAGAGAGACAGAGGTGATGTGAACACTAAGAGAGTCAGGCACCCTGTATGAATTGAAACTAGGGTTCTTGTTCTTAGCTCACAGAGGGGCTTCTAGGGTTCAAGAACCTCCAGAAATACTGTGCACATATTTGGGGGCATGAGCATTTTTCTGGGAAAAGGCTCACAGCTCTCAGATTCTCACTGGTGTTCACAGGGCCCAAAATATTAAGAACTTTGAAGAATAGATACTGTACCTCATAGATGGTTTTCACATGGACTTGGATCCTCTGGGCCCAAGTTTGGAAACGAGTGAACAGATAGGCGGGAAGAAGAAAGTGAAGGATACATTCCGGATGTCAGAAGATGAACAAGACATGCCTGCCCTGGGATTAGGAGGGCAGGTAGGGGCCCTCCCTGGCCAGTGTTCATTGAGTGTTTTGAGTATCATTAAGTGACACTGGCCTAGGCGCTGAAAGAGACTCACCACCTAGAAGACCGAGTCCTTACCTTTTTTGAGTTTGTTTCCTTCTTTGCTTTAATTTTCTTTCATATGACTTGCGCAGAGTCTAGAGGTCTGGTTCGTTTATCTCACACGTGTCCTTGGGTCCCCTGATGGAGGAAAGGAGGAGGGTTCCGGTCAAGGGATCTGAACTTTGTGGCCTGTGCTGTTGTTGGTGCCACTGCCACTGGTGCTTCGAGGAGGGCTGAGGCCCGCAGGCCAGCCCACCCTATCCACTGCTGCCTCCTCGTGCTGCAGCACTCCCTCCCTCTGGAAGACAACTGCGGCTTGTTGGCTTGGGCAGTGACTCAGTGACACCGCAGCCCTGGTGCTCCACCCTTTGGGAGCCAGGAACAGCTGGGACCCTGGGACCCTGGATGGAGCAGCTGGCTGGGGCCCGGGACTTGGAGGGCTACCTGCAGCCTACTCCCGTTGCCCTGGAGAACCAGTGTGATATGATATGAGAGTGGAGGTGGGGCCCAAACCCTGCATACAGTGAGCCTGTGGGGCTTGCAGAGCCTGGGGCTCAGCCGTGTGGCTTCATAGCACCTCAAGGTGCTTCACTCTTTGGGAACTTGTTTTGTGTCTGTCACTGTGAGCTCTTGGAGGATCCAGGAATTTGTCGTTTGTATTTAATAATACAATCGTGGACATTTACTGAGCCTCCACCTTGTATCTAGTACAATTTGAAGCAGCTGATGTGTATTAGACCAGTTGATCCTTACAACAACCCTATGACAAGTATAGGGTTGTTGTAACAACAACCCTATGACAACCCTATGACAAGTCTATGACAAGTTATTATTCCAGCATTACGAAAAGGGAGACTGAAGCACAGCAATGTTGAGTCACGCTTGCAAGGTTTCACAGCTAGTTAGAGAGCTGAGGTTCCCAGCTGGGCAGCCTGACTCCAGACTGGCTGCCAGCTCATGTATGGGACCTTTGCACGGGACCTTTGCACCTGCTGAGAGGAGGCCTGCAGAGAGAGGAAGTATCCACTGAGCATTTGCTAATGAACCAGGGGAAGGAGGCTCTTAAGGAAGGAATGAGGATTGCATTCTGTGCTGAGTTCACCATTTCCTGAATGCTGAAGGCCAGCACTTGCCACCCAATCCCAAAGTGGCCTCGGACATGCCTTATAAGGGTCTTAAAAGGTTTGGTAGCATCAATTGCATGTCTGTGATGAATGTTTTACAAGCATGGCATTGCTTTGTTATTAGAAAAGGATAATAACAAATTTGTTTCACGTGAAGGAGTTTCCCTGGCAGATAAAATTGGGAAGGGCATTCTAGTAAGTGGGAACAGAAAGTGCAAAAAGTTCAATCTTGAGGAAGGTAAATATCAATAGTACACCATTTCCCAGACTGACAGACTTTCAGTGGAAAAGGAATTTCATGGTTAAATAGTTTGGAGAAATGCTGAATTAAACAAAATTAAGTTAGTCTTTTGGTTGCAGGACTTCTCAGAGCCTTTAACATGCTAAGGTGTATTTTAAATCTACAAATAGAGGAGAGAAGATGCTACATTTCCCAGTTTTTCTAGAAAATCTGTGGCAAGGCAATGAGACTCAGGAGACCTGGGTCTCTGTCTTTCTTGTCTCTGCTACTGCAAGCTGTGCACCCTGGACAAGCACCTGAACTCTGGGGTCTTAATGCCTGAATAAAAGAGATTATCATCACGGCAAACATTTATTGAGCACTGACTCCTCCTTGCCAGCCTCTGGACCAAGGACTTTTTACATTCATTGTCCTCTACCCAGTCCTATGAGGTAGGTGCTAATACCATCCCCATTCTACAGATTAAAAAACCAGAGGCTTCCAGACATTAAATATAAACTAAAGAAATGGAGAAAAGGGACAGTGGTAGACTTCGGGTACTTTGCAGAGCCCAAATCCCGTGACATGTGTCTCCTTTGCTCCCCTGGCCTCAAAAGCCCCACGGGTGGGGTCAGAAACTCGTAGCAGGGCCCAGCTGCAGAGTGGAGGGTTCAACCAGATGGTGGGCCTGCCAGCTACCTCAGGAGAGGCCTGGGCAGGAAGGAGAGGCAAGGCCTGACAGCTGCTTTGGGAGGAGCACTGCCCCATTGAACAGGTGCAAGACCAGGGTCCTGGAGGCACCCTGCCACCCTCCTGCAGGAGTGGAGGGAGCCACGGGGCCCTCTGGGCAGAGCTACTTACCTACTAGTTTGGAAATATTTCAGCATTTCAACAGCGTACCAGAGGATGTGCCTAAATATCAGCCCTGGCTTTAGGTGCCTCCCCTGCCAGTTCCTTCCTTCTGCCCTTGAGCCAAAGGCTTTGATCCCTATCAAATGTGGATTCTCCTGACAGGCTGCTCCTACAGCCCCTACTGGTCGGTCAGGTCAGAGTTAGGATGAATGGGGATCTGAGAGTCTGTGTCACTCCAGAAGATGGAGTCTGGGTGGAAGGAGGCCTTTCGAGCATCCAGTAAATGCGCACTGAGCACCTACTGTGTGCCAGGCCCTGTGATGGATGCCGTATACACAGTGAGCACGGCAGAGTCAGGTAGAGGGCCCATAAACAAAGTAAATCATGATAGAGCAAAGGTGTCAGAAGCCTACAGGAGCAGCTTCCCCACACGGAGCAGTTTTGCCTCTTCACGTGACCTAGAAGCCACTGGGAAAGCAGGTCTGGTCTCTGACACGTCCTCTATGTCCAGGTCGGGTGCCCCAGCAGGTGTCTCTGCTGCTGCTCCCGACCCGGCCCCGTGGGTGGCTTCTCTAGGCGCCCCAGCCCAGGGCGGAGGCCAGGGCTTCCTGGAGCAGGGTGTGGAGCCAGGAATGGAACAGAGGAGCCATTGAGCTGCCCACAGAGCTGCCACCTGGGTGCCCATGGGCCCCGAGCTGCCACGACTGGCCCAGGACTCCAGTGGGAAGGGCGTTGCCTGCAGCTCTGACTGGGCTTGCTAAGGGAAGGCAAGGGGGGCTCTGTGGAGTTGGGGAGGGGGGGCCTGGGGCTTGGGCCAGGTGCTTCTACTTATTGAGCAGCTTCCAGGGACTCATATGCCGTGTTTGACTCCCCAGCCAGATTCATGCTTCCTCCTCTCCTGAATGAACAAGGAAAAGTGCTCCCTTTGTCCATTCTTCCTTCCTCTTTTATATGAACTGATTTAACAGATATTTACTGAGCACTTTTAGGTATTGGGAATTTAGCAATGAACGTGGTTCCTGCCCTCAGGAAGTTCACAGTCTGCAGGAAGACAGATAATAAAACAAGTATTTACTACACAGTGTGCTGACAGCCCAGCACAGAGGCCCTAACCAGACCTGGAGGGAGAATGGAAGGCTTTCTAAAGAAAAATAATCTGATCCAGGTAAAGGGAAAGCCTTTGAGAGAAGAAAGAGATTATAGAGCTTTCAGGTAACAAAGTAACCTGGGGTGGGCAGAGAGAACCCAAAGAGCAAAGTGGAATCTTTAAATCCCTTTAACTTGGACTTGTTCTTTTGGCACTGGAGAGCCATTGCAAGGTTTAAGGATAGCACATTTGTTGATCCAGTTACTGTTAAGTAGCTGCCACTTATGAGTGTAAGGCTGGGTGCCGACCTGGGTGGGTACCCAATGGGCTGGCTCCAGAGCCCCTTGGTCAGGTGGGTGAGACTGTGGGTGCCCGTTGGCCTGGGGTGAAGCAGCTCGGGGTAGGAGTGGATTCCTTTTCTGCACTTCCTGCAGGAAGGGGGACTCGCAGAGCAGGGGGCGGGGGGCGCTATAATGGGAAATAGGCAGTGATCTAGCAGTAACATTTTTCTAGTGCCCACTGTGAACCAGGTGCTTACTGGAGCTGGAGGGACAGAAGTGACAAGGAGCCCCAGGCCAGTGGATGGTCTGGTGGAGGTGATGGGATGATCTGAGATGGTGGTCTTCTCAGAAGCAGACAGAGATTCGAGGGAGGTAAAGGAGCTGGGGGTCTTGACTGGAACAAGGTGAAACGAGTAGGAGCTGAAGAACCGATGCATGAGATGGTAGGAGCTGTTGGGACACTCTTGAGACCCCTAGAGGGGCCAGTGGGGGTTCAAGGAACATGCAGAAGGGGGCTCTGAGGTGGGAAGTTTTCTTTCTCCATTTCCGCCTTGGTAGGGGTCCCAGGTCCTGTAACCCAGGACAGGTGGTCATCCCCACAGCCTCCCTGCCCAACTGTCTCCCACAGTCCTGATCTGGACCAGAACTAAAGCCTAGACCGAGAATAGGGGAAAGGCAGGAGTGGCCCCTTCCCCATGCCGCAGGCCCCAGAGCTACCTCTTGTCAACGCCTGGCAACCGGGTGTGCAGTGTTCTCCTGCCCCAAGGTGCAGTTAGCGTGCAGCAGGCTGTGCTCTGTCTCTGCCTCAGCAGGTCCCCCCAAGCCTGTGCCCAGCTTGGAGAAAGGCTTTCTTGTCCTCAGCTGTGCCCCACCCCGAGCACCTTAAGCTCCTCTGCAGGGTGTGCGGCTTGCAGCCTGGGATGAGGAGGGCCAAGACCATACCTTTCCTGTCCCTGTCCTCCAAGAGACTGGGGCATTTCAGCAGAGCCCAAACCCTGGCTTTCTCAGGGCTATCCCAAGGTGGTCTCTCTCCCAGGACAGCCAAGATGCCCAGTGGTAGCAGGCTGGCAGCATGATTTTGCACAAAGGGCACAGGTTCCAATCCTGGTTTCTCCACTTATGTGGAATGGACTTGGGCGTGTTGTTCCCTACCTGCCCTGAGCCTCCATTTCCTTAAAATGGGGATAATAATTCCCACATGACATTGTGAAGGATGTTGTGAGGATAAACCAGTGAACTGTGGCATAAACTCAGTATCTTCCTTGAAGGTCAGCAAATACTTATTTGTTTAGCATCTGGGAATGCAATGCTAGGCATGGACCAAGCTAATCCCCCAGTTGCCTACTGTTCCCTGCTTATTCTTTGAACTCCAGCACCTTTATAACCAGGTCTCTGAATTAATTCCCTCTGTTAGGCCACCTGGTATAGGCTCTGGTCCTGCCTGGACCCTGAATGAGGCAGGCCTTAAAGCCCAGAGCCTCATCCTGTCCATTTAGCCTAGGGAATGGGCCAGAGGCACAAAATTAACAGAAAAGAAAGATGTACCATTCTGTTGGCAGCCTAGTGGGGACCCCTGCAAAGGAACAGCCAGAGCTTCTCCCCATCCAAGCTCCTGGGCACCCTGCCCAGGACCCTTGCTCCCATGGACAGAGCATCCTGGGGAGAAGCAGAGCTGTCTCTCAGACGTCTGAAGCTTGCTCCCCTCACTCTCTTCCCAAAGCTAGCAATTCTAGAAGACTATGCGGATCCGTTTGATGTTCAGGAGACTGGTGAAGGCCCAATAGGAGCTTCAGGAGCCCCAGAGAAGGTCCCCGAGAATGACGGTTACATGGAGCCCTATGAGGCCCAAAAGATGATGGCCGGTGAGTGGTGGAGTTTGGGGTGGGGGTGGGGTTGGGGGTTGCTCCCTGAGGCTTGAGTATCTGCAGAACAGGCTCTGGGACCCACAAGTCTAAGGACTGATTCCTTGGTCCCTAGAAAATATGGAGAAAGCCTTTGCTGGGTCTTTGGGGAGGGTGGCCATTGTCTTCAAGATAGTCATTTTGGAGAAGAAGCTGGGACTTGTGGTGCCTGAGACGTGAGGTGCTAAAGAAGGCCATACAACCAAAGGGCAGACAACAGAAGCATTTGGGATAGTCACGAATGACAAGCTAGTGGTGTGGGCTGGGGGTCATTGATCCCAAGAAGAGAATCACTGGCTTTAGGGAAGGTGATGGGTCTGAAATGATGGGACCTCGAAGCGAACATCTATGGCAATTGGAAACACATGACTAGAAATGCAGATGCAATGCACATGAGATTGGGCAAGTAGTTCAAGGAGTGAGGGCAGGGAGAAGTGAATGAGACCTGGCCCTGGGGAACAGAGGTCAAGAAAGCATCCAGGGAAAGGGAACAATGTGGGTGATCAGAGAGGAGGACAGGGGTGCATCAGTGTAAGCCAAGGCCCCAGGGAGGGATGAGAGGAAGGTTTGTTCAGGGGCAAATAATCTTAGTGCTGGGCATACAGGAGAGCTAAAATGAGAGAGGCCAAGAGGGGGTAGTGCAGGTCTTGAAGGCTCAAATGAGGCATTTGGACTTGCTCCAAACATGGGAAGGGAGCCATTATGGATTCTTGAGCAAGAAAGGAACAGGATGAATGTGGCATTTTTAGAGGATTACTGAGGCTTTGGTGTACAGAACACACTAGAAGAACTGGGCATCAGAAAGATGAGTTGGGGGGCTTCCCTGGTGGCACAGTGGTTAAGAATCCGCCTGCCAATTCAGGGGACACAGGTTCGAGCCCTCGTCTGGGAAGATCCCACGTGCCGCGGAGCAACTAAGCCCGCGCACCACAACTACTGAGCCTGCGCTCTAGAGCCCGTGAGCCACAACTACTGAGCCTGCGCTCTAGAGCCCGTGAGCCACAACTACTGAAGCCCACGCACCTAGAGCCTGTGCTCTGCAACAAGAGAAGCCACTGCAATGAGAAGCCCACACACTGCAACAAAGAGTAGCCACCACTCGCCGCAACTAAAGAAAGCCCGTGTACATAGACCCAACTCAGCCAATAAATATATAAATTAATTAAAAAATAAGAAAGATGAGTTAGTAGGCTATCGTGGAAATTGTTGAGGCTTTAAGGGACCAATAATTAACACCCCTTTCTTCCCCTCTGAGCTTGGAAATAACTGAGGAATAGGATTAAGGAAACAGATGGAGATAGCAATGCCAGCTTTATTACTGATAAAGTTGACTGGAGAACATTACTTAGCTATGTCACCAGAATGACATAGCTAAGAATACTTCACCACAGAATTAAACTTGCCTACTCAGGCTTGGGCAACTCAGGACAGCTATAGGCCCCTGCACAGGGGCAGGAGGAGAAAGAACCAGAATGTTCTCTCTCTGCAAGTAGGCAAATCTGGGAAAGAAAGGAAGCTTCCACTGGCCAATCAGATAAGCTGTTCTCCCTCCCTGGGAGAGGTGGGTGAGGGAGCAGAGAGCAGTAGGGAGTGTCATTCCATGGAGCCCCTGAAACATAAGCCTGTAGATTGGAGGTTCACCCTAGCAGTAATCTAGACGTGAAGAGTTGAGGGGGAGAGTCATCAGGTATTGGCACTGAACACATGGGATTCAGAGAATGAAGGAGGGCCAGGACCAAGGAGAGCAGTGTAGTAGACAGAAATGGAGAAAGTGAGAGGGCGGCTACTGTATTTAGATGAGAAGGGTGTAGACCCCCAGGACATCCATGAGTGTCGTGGAATTGTATGTGAAAATTCGCACATTTTTCTGGGGAGTAGCTCCATAGCTTTTATCAGATTTTCACTGGGTCAGTGATCCCCAAAAGAGGATCACAGAACAGACTAGAAGAATTTTGGGAGAAAGCAGTGAGTTTGAAACATCAAAGTGAAACATTTTTATGGCAGTTGGAAACATATAGATGCAAAGGGTGCCATGAGACTGGAGAGTGAGAGCAGGGAGAAATGAATAAGATTTGGCCCTGGCGGACAGAGACCAAGAGAGGATCCAGGGAAAGAGACCAAACGGGGGTGATGGGAGAGGAGGACAGTCCATGAAAATGACTTGTCCAAAGGGGACAGTTTCAAGGAGGGGGTGGTCAGCAGTACCTGAGCAACAAAGAAGGATTTTCTGATTGCAAAATGACATAACTTGGGACACAAGGAAATAAATGGATCTAAGTAGCAAGGAGATGGACCCTGCCTCAGTTTCCTAAATGTGTAAGCCTCAGCTCCCCAGCCCTTGTTGGCCATTGCAGGATCTTTTCTCTGCCCCTGCCTCTGTTGGGTCCCATGGTTTTGGAACCCTAGAGGTGTTCTGAGGGTGAGGGACCCCAGATGTGTGGTCACTGGGCTCCCCCCACAGCCAGCATCTCCTCTGAAGGCTTGTAGCTGGGGAGTGCTACTGGGGGCGCTGAGCCAGGCAGCCAGGACTGCTCACACCTTCCCTCCTGCCTTGCCCTGGCAGAGATCCGGGGCTCCAAGGAAACAGCAGCTCAGCCCTTGCCTCTGTATGACACGCCCTATGAGCCAGAGGAGGAGGAGGGGGCCACCCCGGAAGGTGAGGGGGCCTCCTGGCCCCGGGAGTCCCGCCTGCCAGAGGATGATGAGAGGCCCCCTGAGGAGTATGACCAGCCCTGGGAGTGGAAGAAGGAGCGGATTTCCAAAGCCTTTGCAGGTGAGTCCTGGGTGGAGAGGGCAGGTCTGCTGAGGCCTCTGAGCAGCTTTCCAGGCTCAGGGGGATGGGAGGAGTGGACTTGGGGTGGGGGTGGGGGGCAGGAGCTGGGCTCAAGGGAAGTGCAGTTGAGTTGCACCATGGAGAGTGGTGAGTTGGGCGGTGTGGACACAGAACTGTGTGCAGGGTCGGGGATGACTCCCTGCATCACCACCTCTCAGAGGCCAAGAGGCTTGAGCCACTTCCATCTTTTGGGAGGCGGTGTATACTTAAAAATAAAGAAATTCCAAACAAAATGATAAAACTTGTGGCATATGTTAAATACGTACACGTAACAAAGGAAAGCACTGACACTCCAGACAGTGAAAACCCACTGTGTGTATAGCCTAGCCCCAAGGGTATTTCTCAGGAGCAGGAACCAGTGGGGAGAGGGAGAAATCATCAGGTTTCTCCTGTACCAAGCACCCCCAGTGTCCATCCCAGGCCCGGAGTCCAACATAGAGAGGGCCTGAGTGGGTGATACAAGAGCCTGGTACAAGAGCCTTGTTCAGTGAGAACATAAAGGACTTCAGTGCCGTTAGACCTCATTCCTACTCCCATGTCTTCCTCAGCCCTCCTTGGGCAAGGAGCTCATCCTGGAGCTGGACCCGGCTCTCCACTCTGTCCTCCCCACCCCGGCAGCCAGACTGGGAAACCACAGGTTCCTAATTTGTTTCCCGTAAAGCGTGCACCATTGAGGATGGGCCGTTTATCTCCCGAAGTCTCCTTGGAGAATCAATACTGTTTGAGTTGCTTAATGGGAAAATCTATGCTCCTCATTAGGAAACCTGTTAGCAGTCCTGCAGCCGCCAGTGGCATGGCTCTCCTAATTGTCAAGGCTCAGGATTGAGGGTGTGGTGGGTAAATTTCAATAAAACATCTGCTCTGGCTTCTGAGTTTTCCTGACAGCCTGAGGCTGGGCTGTCTCGGTCTGGCTGCCCATGAGTTCCCAGGCTGCAGGCGAAAGGGGGAAGGGAGGCCAGGTGGGGTGTGCCAGGATGCTGTGTGGGTGTCCAGGTATGAGGCTGGGGAGTACGGGCAGCTCCTGGTCATGCTTTTCCCTCCCTTCCTGGGCCCTTTGGGCCCTGGAGGCTTGTAAGAGGTCAAATAAAGGGGACCTGTGGGGCTGGCAGAGCAAGACCCTGTGTCTGGCTGTTTGCTCCTGGAGCCTCCCACCTGCCATGGTGCGGTCAGTGTGGCTCCGCCCAGTCCTCTGAGAGTCCTGTTCTTCCCTCAGAAGCTGCCCCTGCCTCTGCTCTGACCCTCCTCCTTTCTAGGCTGTCCTGTGTCCTGGCTCTGGGTTTTGGTGTCTCAATCTCTGCCTCTCTCTGTCTCTGTCCCTGTCTGTCTCTCTTCTCCCTGCTGCTACTGGCTCCAGTTGACATTAAGGTCATCAAAGACCTACCTTGGCCTCCACCGGTGGGACAGCTGGACAGCAGCCCCTCCCTTCCCGACGGGGACAGGGACATCTCCGGTCCAGCCTCACCCCTCCCTGAGTCCAGCCTGGAGGATGGCAGCGGTGGGTCCTTTGGGGGCTTCTGGCCAGGGTGATGTGTCCTCTCAGCCCTCAGGCCCTGTGGATTGGGTTGGAGAAGCAGAGAGGTGGGGCAGAGTTCAGAGAACCCAGGAGGAATCCCTCTCGCCCTGGAGGAAGATGGAAGGGACAAAGTACACGTTCCTCCCTCCCCTAAAGGGGTGGGGAAGGTATCTCCTGAGGGAGGCCCCTTCCAAATATCTTTCCCCCCCATGCCATAAAAATCCATTATTCTAAAGTCAGTCTTTTGGGCAGAGCTCTGCCTGACCAGATCCCTCAGCAGTGCAAATAACGCCTGAGGCAGGGGTGATGATAGCACAGGAAGTTAAAGGAAAGGTTTGATCTTTGTATCTGGTGACTGGAAAGACAATGAGGGCTTGAAAGTGCTAGGCGGAGAAAAAAGACACTGAACACTTCATCTACTTTCAGTTTTACCCAGAATGGGCAGCCAGGGATGTGCTTGCATCTGTGCATACGCACACCTGCATGAGCACCTGTTTGTGCATTTGTGCGTGGGTGTGAGTGGGTATTTTGTAAATACAGGCTGAAGGAGGGTCTCTGTCATCTGTGCATGTGTGCTCGTGCCCATTTGGCTCACTGGCTTCAGCCCTCCCTGGGCAGGCTCAGCGGTCATGCCTGTCCCAGTCTGGGAGGCCAGAGCTGCCTCTGCTGGGCTTCTGTGGGTGGGGGAGGGGAGCCTGTGGGCCGCGACCTTGGGGGCGGGGGAGGGGCTGGCTGGCTGGCGGCTTTGGGCAGGATTAGCCTGTCAGGATGGCACCAAGGGGAGTCAGATAATTGTTCTCAGATCGATAAGTCATTTCTACAGAACGGCTTGGCAGGGTGATTTGGAGAACGGTAATGAACTCTTGAGGAGGAGAAAGAAACAATATTATCAGCACTGAAGCCACCCTGAGGGGGATGGAATAAGGGAAGGCAGTCAGCTCCTCCAGAGGGAGGAGCTTAAGTGGTTTCTCGTGTTGCTGTCTTCCCTCTCCTGCCATGGTGTGGGTACTGGGAGGCCCTGTGGCACAGGAGAGCTGAGCCCGCCCCCGCCCCACCCAGGGATGGACCTAGGATACTGTCCCTAGAGCTGGTCAGGCTCATGAGCACGCCCCACCCTTCCAGAGCATTCCTTTGCCCCCTTTTGGCTGGAAATGGGGATGGAGCACTGGCTAGTCTATAGGGCTCTATCTCTAGGGTCCTCAGAGTCTATGACTGGTATGTCCCCCACAGCCCAGTTTGAAGGATCTGAGAAGAGCTGCCTGTCACCTGGCCGGGAGGAGAAGGGGCGGCTCCCTCCCCGACTCTCTGCAGGGAACCCCAAGTCAGCCAAGTCCCTAAGCGTGGAGCCCAGCAGCCCCCTGGGGGAGTGGACAGACCCAGCACTGCCTCTGGAAAACCAGGTGTGAGTGTCTGTGTCCAGCTGGGGACTCTCCCCTCCCTTCCCCTCCTGGCACTGGCTTGCCTGCAGGGGACACCCAGAATGGGTGGGCCTGGACAGCGAGGGACCCAGCAGAGATGCCCCCCCTTCCTCTCTCTTGTCCTCAGCTGGTACCACGGGGCCATCAGTCGAACAGATGCCGAGAACCTGCTCCGGCTGTGCAAAGAGGCCAGCTACCTGGTGCGCAACAGTGAGACCAGCAAGAACGACTTCTCCCTGTCCCTCAAGTGAGTGGGGCCTGCTGGCTGGTGGCTTCAGGCAGAGTGAGCCTGTCAGGATGACTCCAAGGGGAATCGGTGGGAGGATAACCAGCAGGACAGGAGGAGCCGCCAGTATCTCTCCCGTGCCCAGCCAGGCTGGGGAGAACTTCATCCCCTGTGAACATGTGCCGACTCTGTGCCAAGCCCTGGGCATCTGGAGAGGTCTGAAGCTCAGCCCCGGCTCCCAGGGAGCGCAGAGTCCATTGGGGGAAGCAGTCAAGCTATAGAGTGCAGCTTAGAAGGGTTCTGTCACTTTCTAGCTCTGTGGCCTGGGGCCCCCTTAACCTCTCTGGGCCTCAGTTTCCTTATAAAATGGGGGAATAATCATATATGACTTACAGGGAAGGATTAAATGAAATAAGCACTTAGCATAGTGCCAAGTGCTTAATGAATTATCACTATCATCATTATTAACGGAAGCCCAAGATGTTCTACAAGTACAGGCGAGGAGATAGGAACTTTGCCTGTGGGACTCAACAGGGTGAGATGGAGGCTGGGTGCTGGGAGGAGGATGGAGCAGTGGACACAAAGCTGTTCTTGTTCACTCTGAAGAAGAGGGCAGAAGGTCTGGGTGCTAGCGGCTGACAACTGGGCTTTAAAGGGTCCTGGAAGAGGCAGGGGAGGCAGGGCTCCTCCTCCTCCTCCTTAGCCTTCCACTCTGGGCACAGAAACAGAGACCAGCATCAGCCTCCCAGGTTCTACTGGCAGGATGGCTAGTCCTCTCCTCAGTACCTAGGAGCTCTGCCTGGTAGAACCTGCACCCCACAGAGCAGCCTGTCAGAGTGCTGTGTCCATTCACATCCCCCATCATTACTGGGGCATCTGTACCACTTCCTGTCACATCTTCTAGGGGGCATTAGAGTACAGGTACACCCCCACTTCAGACATATCCAATATATGGAAATTTGGGAGTATTAAACAGATACACTGGAGGATAATTATTCAACTTCACTGCAAGATAATGGAAAAAATGCCAGACTATAGTCAGATAACCTGAATTTCATTCTTGCTTTTAATAAAACTAGCTGTGTGGGGCTTCCCTGGTGGCACAGTGGTTGAGAGTCCGCCTGCTGATGCAGGGGACACGGGTTCGTGCCCCAGTCTGGGAAGATCCCACATGCCGTGGAGCGGCTAGGCCCGTGAGCCATGGCCACTGAGCCTGCGCGTCCGGAGCCTGTGCTCCGCAACGGGAGAGGCCACAACAGTGAGAGGCCCGCGTACCGCAAAAAAAAAAAAAAAAAAAAAAAAAAACTAGCTGTGTGACCTTAGCCAAATCACTTAACCTCTCTGGACCTCGGTTTCTACCTTTGCAAAATATGTCAATGGATACCTCTTAGGTTTCTTCCACCTCTTATGCTGGGGGAGTCTGCAAATTATAACATCAAAGGAGCATTTAGGAAAAATTCATTTGTCAGAAATTTGATCTACATAACTTCAGAATGTGTATTGCTTTAAAAATTATAGTTAAGATTCATAGAGCATCTACTATGTGCCAAGCAGCATACATACCATCTCCAAACCAGCTACCGTCCTGCAAGATCAATCTCTTTTTTATAGAAAGAAAATCGATTCAAAGAGGTATGTGACTTGCTCAAGGCCACCAGCTAATAAAGTGCCCAGAGCAGGATCTGAACCTAGCTCAGGCCAACTCCAAGAACCACACTGTTCCATTACACAGCTCCACCCCCCATCAAGTATGGTATGGTCCAAGGCAAGAAGAGACACGAGCAGAGCAGAGCAGAGCAGAGCCTGGGCCCTGCCTTATCCTGAGGAGTGAAAGGGGGAGGCTGGCCTGGACACCGCTCCAGCCCAGGCTGATCAGGCCCTGCCAGCATCTGTCTGCCAGAGCCTCGTTTACATATAAATGGCTTCTCTGAAATACAATTATGGTTTCTCTTCTCTCTGTAATGGAAGGGCTTTCACTGGTAATTAAACAGCTTCCTCCAAAAGCCATGCCAGCCCTAGCCCTGCTGCCCAGCTAGTCCCACCTCAGTTCCCTGAGGGTCAGGCAAGGGCTCTGCTGTGTCTTAATGGACCCTTGGGACTTCGTCCCAGGAGGTCAGTTATCCAGGTGTGGAGGCTGAGCGCTCAGCTGCCAACTCAGTTCTCTGGCCACTTGTTGCCCTTCTTGGCCAGATCTGTCCCTGAAGGAGAAGATACAATGTACAGTTTTCAGGAGAGGGGATTCTGTCAAGTGGACTGTGGGGAGGGGCTGTCCCCAAACTGCGGAAGCACAGGGCCTACCCTGATGCCCATAGCCTTGGGTCTGGGTTTTGGCATAGGGCAGACAGGGGAGGGCAACCACTCACTGCCTCCCCTCTCTACTGCCCCAGGGGCTGTATGTGTTCCTCAGGCCCTTTGCTCTTTTCCCCAGGGCCTGCGTGGTCACTGTCAACTTCAGCCGTTATCTCAGCCCTGCAGATGAAGGATGGTCCCACACCCTGACACACATGCCCAGGCTTTAGGGAACTGTACCCTGGGGGCGGGGGAGGGAAGGATGGTGTAAAGGGCCTGTTTTTTTCCTCCCATCCCTTTCCTCTTTAGTCTCCCCACTCTCTGTGCTTTCTCACTTGTGGCCCTAGTGAAATGGGACCAGTCAGAGCCCTCTTTGTATACAGACAGGGGAAGCAAGTGAGGAGGTTTGCCAGCCTCACCTCTCAAGGGTGGCAAACCTCACAAGGAGGCAGCCCCCTCCCCAGTCCTACCTCCCACACCAGCTTCTGAGCCCGGCTTCTTGTCCCCAGGTAAGCTCTGACCGGCAGAAACAAGTACTCGGGCTTCAGGGCTCTCCCAAGCATGGTTTCCCCATTGCCTGTTTGGAGTTTCAGACCTGGGGCCTGGCCTACGAGGCCTGTGGTAGTTTGAACAGTGTTCTTGCTGGGAGCTGGCCAGAGCTCTGAGCAGCAGGGTCCTTGTCTTGTGGGCAGAGCTGGGCACTGATGCTGATTTCCTGGATTGTGGTGGGGAGATGGGAGACGCAGTGGAGCATGTCCTCTCTGAGGGAGGGGATGGAGCTGCAGCCTCACAGATGATGTCAGCCCAGGCAGAAGAGCTGGATAGATGAGCTGGGGGATTGGCCCAAGGCCCAGTTAGCAGGAGGGTGAAGGGCTGTCCCCAGGACAAGGCAGCTGAGTATTCCCAGATTTGGGGGTGATGTCCAGCTCCCTCTCTCCCCTAGTCTGTGCAAGAGAGCCCCAACCAAGATTCGCCTGGTTGGTTGTCGCATGTGTCCACCCACTGTCCTGCCAAGGGTGTCTGTGTTCACGAGGCACCAAGAGCTCCCCCCACACAGATGTCCTCCCCCACAGCTCAAGGAGGGGGAGGGTAAACTGGCCCTGGTCACATAGGCTGGGGGAGGTGCATAGGCTGAGGCAGGAGCGACTGGATCCCTGGGTTGGGGGGTGGTGCTGATAGCTTGTTTCCACCTGCATATTCTTGGCACACCCAGTGCCCTCACCACAAAGCCAGTACCTACGGCTGCCTACTTACAAAATCCCCTACATCCCCTCCCTGCTTGCTGGACTGACCTCCACCTTCCCTAGTTGCCTCCACTCTCAGCTGGCTTGGAACAACCATGTTTGCAGCGGGTGGTGGGGTGGTAACGATGACTGGAGAGGGCCCCACTCACCAGGGTCTCCCCTCCTCTTCCCAGGAGCAGTCAGGGCTTCATGCACATGAAGCTGTCCCGGACCAAGGAACACAAGTATGTGCTGGGCCAGAACAGCCCGCCCTTCAGCAGCGTCCCTGAAATCGTGCACCACTACGCCAGCCGCAAGCTGCCCATTAAGGGGGCCGAGCACATGTCCCTGCTCTACCCCGTGGCCATCCGGACTCTGTAGGTGTGAGGCCTGGGCATTGTGACAGATCTGGACCCAGCCCTGTGCTCATCCCCTGGCTGAGGGCTGTGGCCCTTCCTGGGCCACATGATCTCTCAAACCTTTCTTGGCCCTCTCCCTGGAATCGAGTGGCAGCTGGAGATTCCTTAATTTATTCTAAAGGGAAGGACTACTGGAGCCTTGGAATAAGAGGTGGTCTGGAGCTGAGGATAGAGGACTCCCTGGGGAGAAAGGATAGCCCCTGGAGGAAGGGATTTCAGAATCGCTGATCTCCTGAGGAGTTTAAGATAGACAGCTCCAGCCTCTTTCTTCCCCTAGGGCAGAGGTGGCGACCTCCACCCTCTTTACCCAGGGGTGGAGGGGTGGATTGGGAATGGAGCTGGACGCGGGCCTTCGGGGTGCTCTAACCACCTCTCCGCCTACACCCCCAAACCACCGGCGGGCTCCGCCGGAGTCTGGTGCGGGGCTTCGGGGAGACGGCATTGGGGGTGGGGAAGGAGGGGAAGGGCTCGGCCGGAGGGAACTTGTACAGGCCCGGGGCCGCCCCGGCTCTGGGCCAGAGGCAATAAATAAACCCAGTCCTGCCAGGCACAGCCGCTTCCGCGCCTCCAGCGCCGCGGCTCCCTCCTGCCCCCTCCTCCATCCCCGCCCCGGGCTGACGGGGGAGGGAGTTGAGCGAGCACAGATTCTGTTTATAAATCAGCTCTGGAGCGGACACAGGCGGCTGTGAAAAGCACTTTCGAAGCATCAAGTTCCTTCCTTTGACGAGATGTCAAAACATCCCCCCTCGCCCCCTCCCCGGCTTGGGGCACCAGAGCCGGCCTGCCGCGCGGCGCCCCCTCCCCGCCGCCCCGACGAGCGCGGCTCCCAGAGAGCGCATCTAATTTCCTGCCAACAGCCATTTGTCTGGGAGGAGGGGAGCCACGGAGAGACAAAGAGGCAGCGCGCCAGGCGGGAGGGAGCGGGGCGCCCCTGCCACGCGGAAGCCGCACGCCGGCGGAGGCGGGAAAGCTGGCGGGCCGACTGCGTTTCCTTTCCAGAGGAAGCGGGGGCCTGCCGCGCCTCCCGCGGCCCCGGGCCGATGGGTCCGACTCCGAGACCTGAAGCCGGCAAGCCCGGGCCCAGATCTCCCTCGTGGCTGTGGCGCCTGGCGGGGCCGTCCGCGCGCGCCCCCTGATGGCCGCGCCTCTACCGGAGGGGCCACACCGCCCGCGGCCCTGGCGGCCCCCCAGCCCGCGCCCGCAGCTGGAACCCGCCGAGGCCTGGGGCCCAGTCCCTGGGGAATACCACCGGGCCGCCAGGCGGAGCTGCTTTCAAACCACTCCAGGCCCGCCCTCCCGCTCCCATGAGCAAGCTGAACAGAAGCTCCCAATGACCGATGACCCACTGAACTAACACCCTCGGGACGGCTGCCCAGCCTGAGAGCCTCCTCCAGAACGGATACCTGCAACTCCCAAGCGTGGTGTGAAGCACGGGAATTTGGATTTTCTAATCCAGTGGCTAGTTTCTCGAAATCGAGGATATGTGATCTGACGAATGCAAGAATTCTGTGGGGACAGTGGAAAGGATCACTTGAAATTGAGTCCTGCTTCAAACATTCCATCATAGAGGTTGCCCTATGCTTAAGTAGACTTGGAGGGCATTCGGTTATTTTGCAGATGAGAAAACAGAGGCCCAAAGAGGTTAGGTGATGTGCTCATCAGTCTCCTTGCTGTCATCTCACTACACAGAACACTCATACAGGCACTCATACAGGTGCTCCACCCTCCCATGGCTCAGAGGACCAGGAGTAACTGAGGTCCTGGGGCAAGCCAGTGAGCTCTGGCTCCCTGTAGACTCCTGCTGTGTCTTGCTACACTGCTCCCTTCTTGCGCCCAGCCCACCGTCACCAGAAGCCCTCACACCTCCCTCTGCCCCTCCTGACCAGGCCTCAGGAGCCCCACACTAGCCACCCTGAGAGGCCCTCTGTCAGGAAAGGTGCCCCTGAGCAGGGGAAGGGGTCTCTAGCTGGGGCGCTTGGCCTTGGAGGGGTTCCCTTAGTCAGTGGGTACAGGCAAGCTCAAAGAGAACGTGTGGGCCAGCCTCGGTGAGCTGGCTGCGTGAGGACCCCACCCTGCAGCAGAATAAAGAAACCCTAAGGCAGGAAAGTGGCTTATTTATAAAAGGCTATTAGAGCAGGAAGAGGAGAGAAGAGCTGAGGAGCACTGAGGCCTGTTGGGGCAGGTTTTGACTACAGTACACGTTTAAAAAGTTGGCAGAAAAGATCAACTGTGCTGTTAGAATGGGGTGCTGAGGGGGTCCTGTAAATTGCTCTCTGTGGGTCTACCCTCTACCCTCTCTAAGGCATTTGCCAGCCCTTTTGACAGTGGGGAGCTCAGAGGAGGGGAGATTTGGGGGAAGGGGTTTTAGGATGCCAGCATCTGTGCTCCCACTTCATCCTTAGGCTCACAGTCCCCTAAACACACACACACACACACACACAATTTTTCTGCTCCAGTTTTTTGATTTTTTTTCTTATTTTGGAAGAAGAGGTGTCACTTTGCCCCAAAGCAATAATAGCTCTCCTACTTCCCAACCTCTAGTCCCCACACAGTGCCTTGCATTTCTCCAGGCTGAGAGCTTCCGGGCCTGGGAGTCCCTGAACCCGCATGAGGTGACTAACCATGGCCACCTGGACCAAAGTTGGGAGGTGCGAATGGGGAGACGGCTGAGGGAGCCAGAAACAGGAAAGCTACAGGTGAGGTATGGGGCCAAACCTCTGCTCAGCTGGGCAGTGGGCAGAGGCCCTGGGCAGGAGGCCTAGAAGTTCTCATGATGGTAGGAGAAATGAATCCCGTCCTGCCTGTTGATGAGCTGACAGGCCTTTTCCACATTCTTGGTCATGCCATGGGGGTCACAGCTAAACACCCCGATCTTCTGGACCTGTTGGAGGAAGAAGTGAAGGCTAGCTCAGTGTTCAGAGGGAGGGCTAGCTCCATGTTCATGTTAAAGACCAGCAAGAGTCCTTGGTGAGGACCATTCCGTGTTCCTGATGAAGGTTTGCTTTGTACCATGCATGGTGAGGGCTGCCTCAATGTTTATAAAACTAACTCAATTTTGGTAGACTTGCTCTCTGTGCGTCCAGCCTTTACCGTTTTCCAACGCATTTGCTAGCTTCAGGTGCAAGATCAGTGTTTCCAATAGGGGCCAGGTTAATCAATGTCCAAGTTGAGGACAGTTTAGTGTCTCATTGAGGGCTAGCCCAGTTTTTATGAGAGTGTGGCTAGCATAGTGTTCGTGGTGAAGGTTAGCTTGGTGTCCAGGGTGAGGGCTGGAGAGCATTAGTGGTAAGGATAATTCTGAGTCTGTGGTGAGGACCAGCCCAACCACCAAGCCTTTCCTTCTGGACAAGACATCACAGCTTCAGAGGTGGCAAGTCCCTGCTACCTGATTCCTCCCTTTGCCCCTCAGGGTGACCCATACCTCTCCCCTTCCATTCCATTACCCCACCAATATCCCTGGGGGTGGATTCTCCTTCCCCTATGGAGCAGGTTTGGGAGCTTTGCTCAGACCCCAAACAAAGGTGAAGAAAACCTGAATATGGGGTGGGACTGACCTTTGGGTGGACCTCCTGCAGAGAGTCGAAGAAGGGTTCGAAGGGGGGTCAAAGTGGGTGATGGAGCGCAAGCCCGTTAACAGACTCCGGTTCAGCACCTTCTGGAAGTGCCGCTCACAGATGTACTGGGGGAGGGAGTAGAGGAGGAAGGTCACAGCCAGGCAGAGCCAGGGTCAGCTCCTAGTCCAGATGGCGGTCCACCCACCTGCCTTGGCCATCCTTACCCTCAACCCACATACCCACTGAGCTGCCCTGCCTGGCCGGCCCTGACGTACCAGCATGGTGGTCCTGAGGTCAAACTTCTCAGCCAGCTGGGTGATGTAGATGTGCACAGACACCAGGTCCTGGTGGTCATTCTCCTCCACCCCCCAGATGATGTCAGCCAGCCACTCAAACTGCCGCTGGGTCCGTGTCACCCAGATGAAGTAGATCTGGGGACAGGGCTAGAGCTTGGGACCCAGCTCATCTCAGGCTCCCTACACCCCAGGAATCATCACACCAATAGAAGTCTTCTGGTCTCTAGCAGCTTGTGCCTCTCCCCAGATAGCCTGGGGAGGTGGAAATGTATGGGGCCACAGGGCCATGCTCTGAGGCAGAAGATGGTGTTGCCCCAGGGCACAGAGCAGTGGAAGTGAGCAATAGCCTGGGGCCATGAGAAAGGAGTCTGTCAAGTGAGCTGAAGGTCTGCTGGGGTGGGAAGCAGCTTTCTCTTGCCGAGCCTGACCTTCCACTCCCTCCAGTGGGCCCTTCTCAGGCTGCTAGGCTCCCAACCTACAGGCTGCCCAGAGGCAGAGGGTCCCGCTAAGGGGTATGTCACAGAACAGCCTCTGGAAAGACCCAGCTGGCTGCCTGGAGTGGATGGGCATGGGCTCAAAGAGAGACCAGGGGAATGGAAGCTGCCCCGGGGGGTACCCACCTCCAGCTTCTGATGGGGAGAAATGGGGCTGTGTGAGTTAAGAGGCAGAGACAGAGCTGCTATGGACAGAGGGGCAGGGGAGCTGTCACCCTCTGAGTGCTGACAGCATACAGGCTGGGCCTCTGCCCGCTGCATTCCTGTGGCCCTGACTCACCTGCCAGGCCCAGAGAGACAAGCAGGGGCCTGCCACCAGGGCCAGGGTGAGGCGAAGGGGCCTGGTGTGGAGGGGCCTCAGGGCCTGGGCTGTGCTCCTAGAGCCATCCAGGCCTGCCAGCCCTGCCTTGCTGCCTCCCCTCCTCTTCCTCTTGAGAGCAGAGCCAGTCTCACTTGTGCCCCACCCCAAGTATGCCCTTCCCTCTCTCGACCGGACCGGACAGTGCTTCAAGTGCTGGCTTCCTCTCCAACGCTGCCTGGAGGGACTCTCAGAAGCACATCCTACGTGGGGCACCCCCTAACTGAGGGAAGAGCCTGGAAGGCATCAGCAAAACAACTCTGTCCCTTAGGGTCCAGGAATACCCCAAGTCCCTTGGGGTCAGGCCAACTCAGCCTTTCCCAGACCAGGGAGGCCAAGGACAGAGGCAGGAGACAGGTTCAGATGGACACGGTGATAGGGAGCAGGGGGCCAGGGGCTGGTGGGAGGAGGGGACACTCACCTTCCTACAGAACACTTGGCAGCTGACCGATGACTTGGTCTTTGAGGATGGAGGCAAAGGGGGTGACCCCAATGCCCCCTCCCACCAGCACGGACACCTCAAACTTACGCCACTCCTGGTGGCCCTCTCCAAATGGTCCATCGAGGCACAGCTGCAGGGAGGGGAGTGTGTTTGAGTTAAGTTCGGCTACCACCATAGTTCTGAAGCCAGAAATGGGAGGCAGGGAAATGCAGGTAGGTGTATGGAGTGGGGAGTAGTGGGGGGCTTGTAGCATCATCTGGAAGAATCGGTCTCTGGATAGGGGAAGGGAGGAACGCAGTGGGGAGTCTGGGGCAGCAGGACCGAGGCCTGCTAAGGGACTGTGGGAGCATGTGGTGCATCCGGCCTGGGTCTGGGCACCTTTGGATGTTTGGCACAGCTGTCACCCGTCAGGGGTGAGTAGATCTCCCTGAGGCGGGTGGTCCAGGGCCCTGCTGCCCGGATGTGCAGGCTAAGCGTGTCCTCGTGGGGCGCAGAAGTCAGGGTGAAAGGGTGGCACTCTGTGGTCCCCAGAGCCAGGCAGGCGATCCGCACCCACTGTCCTGACTTGTACTCAAAGCCTTGGGGCCGCTGGAACTCGAGGCGGGTCACTCCTGAGGAGGGAAGGTGGGTGGGAGGTGGCTGTCCTGAACCCAGCAACAATGTGACCCCTAGAGAGTTCCCCAACCTGCAGCCTCAGCTCTGCTTTTGGAATATGACAGAGGAGGCCTCCCGCGATCAGAGATCATTACTCCCCTCAGGCCACGTCTACCCTGAGGGGGTGCTGGGCAGCACTGGGGTTGGTGGTCAGCCTGGCCTGGGCTCCTCCTCTCTCTGTTGTGAGAGAGGCTCAGGTCCCCTGGCAAAGAGCCTCTCTTACCAGCTCCCTCATCCCTACCACCTCAAGGACCCTGCTAACTCCACTGGGCCAGGCCAGGAGATTTCAAGGTCCAGGCTCTGCCCCTGGCCTGTCAGCTTCCTCAGTACCACCAGCCTGCTCCCCTGACAGCCTCTATGTTGGCACCTGAAGGCAGCAGCTCCGCCCTCACCACACTGATCTCCACCTTCTTTCCGGCTCAGGCTCACCAGCTTGTCCCCCATGTAGGTAAGTACTGGGACCAGGTAGAAGATGTGGAAACGGGGCAGCTGGATCAGAGGGAAGCTGCCATGGATGATGAGCTGGATAGAGCAAAGAGTATAGCTGAGATCCAAGCCACACTCACAACAGGGTCTGACCCCTGCATCCCTTCCCAATTGGCCCATCCAATTCTCACCTCACCAGGTGCCATGTTCCTTCCAGGCTCCAAAACTTCACCTCTCCCAACCCATCCTCCAAAGCATTTATGTTAATGAGACTACTTGGTCTTCCACTGGGTTGCCCCACTGTGATCCATTCTCTCCAAGACAGCCAGTGTGACATTTTAAAGTTTGTTTTATCACGTCATTCCCAGCTCAAAAGGCCTCAGATGATTTCCCATTGCACCACAAGGCCTTGCAATGTTCTGGCCTCTACCTGCCAGCATTTCCCCCTCCCTGTTCTTCAAACACGGCAAGTCCTTTCTGCTTCAGGACTTTGCACCTGCTGCTCCCTCTGCTGGGAATGCCTTTCCCCTACTTCTTCCCATCCATCTCACTTTTCAGGTCTCAGCAGAAATGCCACCTCCTCAGGCCTTCACCCAGCCCTCTCTATCCCTTCTCCCTGTTAACTCCCTTCAGAGCATTGTCGTCATCCACAATACTTGTGTTCCTTCATCCATGGACATGTTTACTGTTGTTCTCCCCACTGGACTAGAGGAGTAGGGACTGTGTCCATTTCATTTGCCATGACACTCTCAGCTCCAATCAGTTTCTGCCTGGCACATGGTAGGTGCTCAGTAATTACTGAGTTAATGGAAGGAGTTTCCCCAATTTACCCTGTCCCTTTGGAGACTAAGAACACCTAACCAGTCCTCCTTTTCCATGAAATAACTGACAGGTATTGTCCAGCTCCGGTCCTTTCCCCAACAAGCTGGTCTAATGTGGTCAGACACGACTTGCCCCCTTCTTCCCACTTGCTTGGTCCTGAGTATGGTCAGCCTGGCTCCCGCCTCCACGTCTTCTCAGGACCTGCTCACAGAGGGCTCACAAGTGACCAAACCCCGAGGTCTCCCTTCAGACTGCATTCGCTCCCGTGCTTGGCAGCCTGTGGCCCTAGTGACCACCCCCGCCTTGCCACTTCTGCAACAGTGCTCTACTGGTTCTCCCTCTTTCCCTCTCTGGCTGTTTACTTTCTATCTCCTGCACTGGCTCTGCTCCTTCTCCCACCCCCAATCCTGTGTGTTGCCCAAGTCTGATTTCCTCACCCTCTGCTCTTCTCTTTCTATGATCTCCCACCTGGCGCAGCCTCTCAGCTGAGCCACAGCCCTTCAGCTGCAGCTGCAGCCTGCACAGGTCCACCATGTCCTGCCACCACCTACTGCCCTGTTGGCCACTCATAGCCAGGCCCATCTCCTCTGTGCCCCGAATATTCCACCATCATTCCCACCTCTGCACCACTGTTCGTGCCTTTCTCCTTCTTCTTCTTTTTTTTTTTTTTTGGCCCAACCAGGGATTGAACCTCGACCCTCGGCAGTGAAAGCACAGAGTCCTAACCACTGGACCTCCAGGGAAGTCCCTCATGCCCTTCCTTCCACCTGGAATGCTCTTCAGTTTCCACTCTGCCCTGTCAAACCTTAGCTTATCTCTCCTTAAGCTTAGCACAAGTTCCACCTTCTCCCCAAAGTCTTCTCTAACCAGTTTGGCCCAAACGAAACTCCCTTCAATGAGCTCTTCTAACTGACTGACTGGAACACTCAGCTCAGCAATTAATCCTGTATTATCTGTTCATTTTGATCATTTCACATGCATGGCACTTATCTCTGCAGCAAATCCTCAGTTCCTGAGGGCAGAGCTTAGAGTCTCCCCCTCCTCTGCTGGGCTTAGCACAGAGCAAGTATATACTAGACCCTTAACACATAACAGTTAAAGTGAACTCTGGTTCCTCATTCAGCTCTCCATTCCTCCAGCTGAGTGTTACCCTATTCTTGAAACTTTCTCCACAGAGCTAACTCAAACCTCCTTGGGCTCTTCTCTCAATTGGCTCCAGTTTTCCCAAGTTCCTCTTTCATTAAGGAGCCCACGCCCACCCCCAAGGCTTTCTGAGAATCCAACCAGGCTGAGAACAATGTCAAGGTGACTTCATACTCCTTTGTTTATACATCTTGCTTGGTGTTGGCTCTACCTTTAAACCACAAAGCTGCTGCAGGGTCATGGTTGACTGAGGAGCCTGGGGAACAGCCTGCCAGCTCAGTTTCTGCTGTGCTAACTCCACCCTCTACAGCCTGGATCAGGAGCCTGGACACCCTTCCCCAGGGTCTGCTCCACACTGGGGTCGTTTACTTGTAACTTCTCTTTCTGCCAGAGGTCAAGTGGCCATACCTGAGATAAACAGGAAGGCAGCAGGTGCTTTGGCTCTGATCTCCCCCTAGATGAGATGCTCCCAAGCTGCAGGGGCTAGGACTTCCCAGCAGAGTGGCCTGCACCTTTCTGAGCTGCTAACTTCCCTTCTGGATCCCCCAGTGATCCCCACAACCGGGGATAAATCAGAAACCGGTCTTGGTCTCAGGGTACCAGGCTGGCCACTCTTCTGGGTCTCCCATCTAGTTCAAAAAAGCTGCTTTATCACCAGAAACAAGACCATCATTTCCACCCCTAACAGAAACAGTAACCCAGATGCTAGGGCTCTACCCATTATCAGGAACGTTGGGAGGGAGGCATAAATTAGCCACAATTTCCAGAGAAACTAACGTCATCGGTTCTAGGAAACATCCTAAGCCCAGGCTGGATAGTCATCTTCAGAACCATGAAGTGCTGAGCAGGTTGGAAGCAGACCCTCCTACCTACCAGTGAAGACAGACTGCACCCCAGCACCAGCCTGACCCAGGCAATGATGACCTTTCTCCCTTGTCTCAGGACAAAGGAGACCCCTGTGTGCAGTTCTGCCTGGAGCCAGGTGATAGGGCAGCCGTCTGGGCTCTGCACTTCTTGAATGCTGGCAGCCAAGCTATCATCAACGGGGACATCAGAGCATTGGGACTTGGTTTAACTCCTCAGCAAGGCCCTCAGGGTGCCCTTCGGGGAAATGCCTGTGTCTGTGAGAAAGGCAGGCCAAGTAGAACCATGACATAGGGGCACAGATCAGAGTCATCTCTGGAAATAGCCAGCTGAAGCAGCTGAGGACAAAGCCAGGGAAAGGTGAAAAGGGAACAGGAGAGAAGAAGGGAGGGAATGTGAAGGAAGGGAGGCAGGGGCCCAGGTTAAGAAGGAAAGGGGAGAGGTGGAGTCTTAAAAATCCATTTTATCAACAGTCCAATGAAGACATTTTGAGCAAGTTCATTAACTTTACAGGTGGCATTTAGCTAGCTGGATGGATGTAGCTAACACCCCAGAAAACAGGATCAGAACAAAAGTGGCAGAACCTATTTAAGGTAAATTTCTCTTTAAGAAGGTGACGCTCCCTTGAATGCAGACAGTCCACCCAAGAACCCAAACCACCACCCAAAGGTAGGGAAAGACTGACTGGGCAGAAATGATGTGGGGTGTCTGGAAGGAATGCAGATCAGCCAGGTAAGGCTGCTACTACAAATCCCATGCCAGGGAGTCAGTCTTCCAAGTGCCGCATATTGGGTCAGCCTACCTGAGAGCCCCATATTATATAAGCTCCACCTTTTGAGAGAGATATGGAGAAGTGAAGAGGATACTTGAAATAACTAAGGGGATGGAGAACTGATGTCTCAGGCATCACTGCCTCCCTGGGAACATCTGCCCAGACTCCGCTGGCCTGGTTCACAGCAAAAAGCCCTCACCAGCACGTAGAGCAGGATGTAGAGGTGGTGGGTCAGCCAGAAGCCCCGGAAGCTGCGGCGCTGGAAGTGGTGGGAGGCGAAGACGTACATGACGGCGAGAACCAGGAGCAGCATGACCCCCGTGAGACCTGCAAATGAACATGGGGTGAAGGGCAGAGGCGCAGGGCCTCACAGAGGGGGCTGTTCTGAGGCTGCCAGGGTCCCCTCTCCACTCCACAGCTCCAGGCAGGGGGCGGAAAGCCCAGCATCCTTCCCTCTTCCTCTCTCCGACACCACTGATCACAGGTACCTTTCATCTCAACAGATCCTACTTGTCCTTCGCGGACCTTGTCATGATGGTTATTTTTCAAGCACCTGTGTCATTACTTGTTTTACGTCTGTCACTTTCTTGACTCTCAGGTCCACAAGAACAGGGACCAGGCTAGGCTAGTTCACCACTGCACCTGAGTGCCTAGTGCAGGGCCTGGCACACCATGGGCCTTATAGACATGTGTGCTGAATGAATGAATGTACAGGGCAGCTGCTCTGAGCCCTCTGTGGAACTCTGGACATCGTAGGCCCTGCCATCAGGGAGTCGAGGCTTGGCCAGCATTCCAGCTGCACTGTACCTGGCAGCCACAGCACCAAGCATGAGCACTGGCACTGTTAGTGAGCGAGTGGGACCACACTGTCGCTGCTCATCACCAGAGCCCCCATGGATCTGGCCCAGACCTGGTGGGAGACCCCTCCTCTCAAAGGGGATCCCAGGCTAGGGGTGCACAGGAGGGCAATACTGGAGCCATTCCAGATAACGGCCCCTCAAGTGATCAAGGAGAGAGGCAGAAGTGAAGAAGATTAGAGCCCTGTAGTGTGGAAAAGCAGAGGTTAAGAAGGGATCTAGCCAAAGCCTGTAAAGTCCTGAATGGAGAGAAGGGCATAAACGCGGCCTGATCCAGTAAACCCCAGTGTGCAGGAGTTAGCAAGCATTCCCTGAAGTTCAAAGCCGATCCTTTTAGGATTTAAAGAAAAATGAAAAACAACACGCTGTGTTTCACAGAAAGGAGTGTAGAAAATGTCTTACCCCAAGGAGGGAACAGAGTGAAAATATAAATAGCTTCAAGAAGCATTTGAATAGATTCACAGCTAATAGCTCTAAAATGGGTGATTATGGGGAGTTAGGAATATGCCCCTAAACAGCTCTTGTCAAGACAGACTACAGAATGGAGGGGGAGAAGGGGAGGGGGCGTCCACCAGGCTCCACAAAGAGCCTGGTCCCTCCCGCATGCAGCTGGGGCATAGCATTCCTCAAAGTCACTGTCACGGTAGCTGTGTGTGTCGGGGGTGGAGGGGTGCACTCCCATTCCTCAGAGGGAGGGACTAGTTCAGAACCAGGGCAGAAGCCCAGCTAAGCTCCTGAGAGAAGGCCTGGAATGCAGTCTCCTACTGCCCAGGAGAGCGCTCGGGGCAAGGGCAGAGCCTGGCTCACCGTGAAGGCTATGAGGGCTGAGTGAGAGCGACTGGGCTGCCTGTGGCAGACAGAACCCAGAGCCTGGAACTCAGAGGCAGGCCCAGAAATTCACGGAGCAGAGAGGGCTCTCACCTGGCATGGTCTGGAAGAACCACCAGTAACACTTCTGGGGGAACTCAGACCTGAGGGTTAGGGAAAGCAAGGACGGATCCTGTGAGGAGATGTCTGGGACCTCCAGAAAGGATCCTCCAGAGGAAGCACCCCACACCAGTCACCAGTCTCCCTTTCTGTGACTTGGGATTGGGGACTCAGGCTGGTCATTGTCCTGTAACTTGGAGGGTGACACACTCCTCTGAACCAAGAGAATTTCTGCAAAGAATTCCACCCCCTTCACCCCTGAGCCAGGCCACACACACGCACACACACACACATATACACACTCACTCACCCGTTGTCATGGAAGAGGCCAGGTAAGAGGCAGGAAAGGATGTGAGCGGGCTGATGGAGAAGAGGTAGACATTCACCACACGGCCTGCACTGTGTTAAGGCTAAGGAAGACCAGACAGGGTGGGGTTGAGCCTGGGACCAGCCCACTGGGGGTGCTCAACCCATTCAGCCCAAGCTCTAGGACTCCAGCCAGCCAGAGTTGGGGGCCTGAAAAAGGACCCTAGGGATCTGGACTTCTATTCTTTAATAAACCTCCTGTTCCTCCCCTGCCCCATATACACACCATCCATGAAAATAGCCACATGCGTCTGAAATTATACCATTAGAAGTTCATTCCTTTGGTTTCTCTCATAGAATTACGTGTTTTTGTTTGTTTGGCTCACCAAGAGGCTTGTGGCATCTTAGTTCCCCGACTAGGGATAGAACCCGGGGCCCTGGCAGTGAGAGCATCCAGTCCTAACCACTGGACCACCAGGGAAGTCCAAAGTTAAAGATTTGCTACCTTTGGCATAGCTGGTGATTCCTATCTACCTACTGATTTTATAAAAGGTTACAAGTCTCATGTACATATCACTTCTTTATAGCCTTTCAATTCTCCACTTTCCAACAATGTTATAAAATAGTAAGGGCAAACACAATAAAATAGGCACCCACTTGTAGAAACAATGCTGTGCCAAGATGTTAAGGCAGCCAAAACTGGTCTGTTGGCTGGCAGGCAATGCCATTTGTGCAGCAGGTAGCTCAGGGTATGACAGCTGACTCCTCAAAAGCAGCTCGAATATTGGTGCATGAAAGTATAGCTTGTTCCTGAGTCAAGGACCTTCTAAACCCATTTAGGGAGTTGTTGGGAAGAGTAAATGAGATGAACCCTATTAAGTGCTTGGCATGCAACAAATGCTCAATAAACATTCGCTGGATCTGCACAGTCACAGAGTCTAAAGCCTAATCCTGCTGGTCTGGTAACCTCCAGCCTGGTGTGTGATACTGGGAAAAGCGACCTGTGTGAGCCCTGCCCCTCTCACCAGGTGCTTGTCTCTGATGCATGTGTTTCGCCGCCCATCTTCCGTGTCTCAAGCCAGTGTGCCCTGGACCTCCCACCCTGCCCTCTGGGTCCTGACCCCTCCTCACAGTGCCATCACTCCGGAAGAGTGCAGGGTTGACGTCCTGCCATCTGGTAACTGGAGGCAGGCCCAGTGTTGCCCTGGCCTTTGTGTAAGAGGGCAGGCCCAGATCCCGGCCTGGTTGCAGGCAACTGGCCAGGTGGTCTGTGCGGAAAAACTTCAGTGGCCCAGGCAAGAAATCGGGATGAGATACCAAGTCTGAGGGAGCTCCTCTGGCCCATGCCCCAGGCTCCAATCAGCCCCAGGGGGACCTAAGCCATACAGAGGGAGCCATGGTCAGCAGGTCAGGAGCTCTCTTAGCAGCGAGAGAGTGTAGGCTCCCAGCCCTGGGCACCCCTCCCTGCCCAACTCTGGAGCTCCAGCTGAACTTCTTCCCGGGGGCCAGGCATACACAGCCTGCAGGGACAGCCTCAGCCTCACCTCATGCATCCTCAACCACCACATGGTCCTCTCACTCAGCGATCTGGGAGGCCATGCCCAGCAGCGGGTCCACATCTTCAGCTCTTTGTAGGTTTGCGTGCTTTGGGGGTAGGGAGAAGAGGGGGGCATGGCTAATGAGGCCAGCGGTTCGGCAGCCAGGCTCCCTCAACCCCACAGTTCATGTCCTGGGCCCACCCAGTCCTGCTATTTGCTCCCAAACTGCGGGGCCATTGCTTCTCTACAGGTTGATTCCCCACTCAGGGTGCGCAATGTCCCCATCCAAAGCTCATGCTGCTAGGACACAGGTCTCCACAAGCACAAGGAACCGAAAACTTTGCTTCTATTTTAGGAAACTCGACGGTATGGTTGACAAAGGCACTAGATCTAGGTCTTGGTCCTTGCTCGGTTAGTAACCAGCTGTGTGACAGGACCTCTCTGAACTCAGTGTCCTGCCCTTAATAAAAAGGCCCTTAGGGATTAATAAATAAAATAATAAACAGGTATTAGCAGACACTGAGGTCTCTTTCAGCTCAGCTCCATGACTCTGATTCTATGCTTGCCTCTTCCCTCTTTCCTCCCACCGCCTTCCCCCTTTATGAACACTCTACACAAAGTATCTGATTTTGCTTTAAATTAATGGTCAATGGTCTTTACCCATACTGGCCTGGACAGATGATGCCTGGTAATCTCTCAGAATTCCTTTCTCCACCTTGCCCTCCCCATATGTTCACATTCACACACTGCCCTGGTGTGTCTAACTGGGAAGTTTCCTTGGGGGCTGGGATGGCTGGGGTACTCCATTGCCTACAGGGGACCCAGAGTTGTCAAGGGAGAAGGAAAACCTGGAAGGAAGTGATAGATGTAGAGCCACATCTGCACAGGCCCCTGCTGTGCCTCACACAGCCCTGAGGTGGGCATGGAGGACTGACGTTTGACGGTGTATAGCTACCTGGTCATCTCAGACAGTTGGTAGGGGAGATGGCTGGGGTGCCCCAGGCTGCTTCCTCTACCCCAGCCCATCCCAGCTGGCTGCCTCAGTCCTACTGCCCCCCTTCACCACACACCCTCAGACACAAACACACACACACCACAACACACACACACCCACATATGTGCCCCCAGCCCTGACCTCTCAGCTCCAGTAGCTATTGCAGACCCGGAGAGCTCTGGAGACACTTGAGTTCCTATTGATGACCCCCTGGAAGTGGCAGCTGGCATTTCTGAAATGCAAGGAGGTTAGTGGTGACCGAGGCTATGAAGCCCCAATGTCAGGCATCAGCTCTAGTCTCCAAGGCTAGAGCCAAGGGTCCAGGCTATTGCTTCCTTGAGGTGGTGTGTGGTCAGGGTAGGTCCTGAACAACCTGAATTTTTGGAAGCAATAAAAAAGAAAAATAAAGAAAACATCAGACCAAACGTCTAAAAGTGTATCCCTTATTTCACCATGTTTCATTCTCTCTCTCTTCTTCTCTCTCTCAATAGAGAAAGAGACAGAGACAGATAAACTGTCAACTGAAAGAAAAAATGCACAACATAAGAGTTGTGAGTTTCAATTTTATTCAGGAAACTTACTGAGGACTATAGGCCAGAAAACAGCCTCTTAGTAGCTCTGAGGGGACTGCTCCAAACAGGGAGGGGGAGAACCCAGTACATATAGGATTTGGGCTAGGGAATGGGTGCAGTCAAACATACATTTCTGTAAAAGGTTACTGCTAGTCACAAGGATCAGATACCTCAGTAAATGGTTTTTGTGTTTTTCTGTGTATGGGAAGGTGCAACAATCTGGGTCCATTAAAATTTTTTCCTGAGATACCTCTAACTATCTAAGGGGTTTGTTTTCCCAAAGCACTGAGTGTCTTATCCTGTTTTTTGTCCCGAATTCCTTTTCAGGGTGTACTGTTAGAAGGCGACCGCAGTGGCTAATGACCTGATCCTTGTAGAGCTGGATGGTGGGCAACATTCTTTATATATCTTTTTATATATGTAAATTAAAACATTTAAAAAAGGATTAGTATTCGTTCTTTTGAAATTACTTGTCTATGTATAACTCAATTACTACGATTTCTTGTCCATCATAAGCCATATCCAGAAATTGGTCCGGAGTAAAAATAATCTAATCCATGAACTGTTTTAACTTATAACGCAATTGTAAAAAAATAGACTGCATGCTTTATTTTATATACTTTTAATTTAATAGGTATATTTTTAAGTTTATTTTTCATTATTTTGGAGTCAATACTTTTCTTCAGCTCTCACACATTTTTATTGTAATTCCCTCCAAAGGCTTATAAGCCCCACTTCCTGTCCTTATAGCTAAAAATATCCCCAGTGTAGTGTCAACACCTGCGGGCTTTGTGACTCACCCTCTGAACCTCAGCCCGTCTTTAATTGGAGGATTAATATCTAAACCAGCTGCAGAAAAATGGACATTAAGGTGCTCAAAAACCACAATGATGTATCTTTTTAAACAACTGTTGTTCTTCTTTCCCTCCATATTCACTGTTCCCTGGGGAATGGGCACAATTCTGATTGATAAGCCTGTCCTGAGGTCTCCTGAGGCAGATTTTTCTCAATATACACCTCCACCCCTCCAAACACACAAACATCTGAGCCCCTCCCTCACCTCATGTAGACGCCAGGGGGCACCATGGTGGAGAAGAACTGCTCAGAGGCCGCCAGGAACTCCGGAGAGATGCTGGGGTCCAGGAAAGGGCGGTACTCTGTCCACAGGGGTAAGAAGAGAAATAGGCTCTTTACCCTCACACACTCGTCACACGAACCCACTTGTCTTCTTTGCCCTATGGATCCTGACCCCCGCCCCCTCCCCCAACCCCCCCCCAGCCCAGGTGTTCCCCAAACTCCCTCACCTGTGTAATTCGGCGGTGCTTGCTGCAGGAAGCTGGGCAGCCACTCATACATCGCGATGTTCTGAGGGTCAAGAGAGGGGGAAATGGGAGGCCAGCGCTGGAGCAGCAAGGCCAGGAAGGATCTGAGCTCAAGGAAGGCTTAGGTGTGAGACGAGGACCAGGCAGGGCAGTCACGGGAGAGACACTCAAACAGGAGAGGGGCGGAGGTTCCCGTTGCCCACGAGGAACGAGGGCAGGGGGGAGGGGCAGCTAAATAACAATCACGAGAAAACCTCTGGTATAACTAGCGCTTTGCCTCCTTATCACTCTCAGGGGCTTTCCCTAGACGGTAGCTGTCTGGGGAGGGGTGTTTCTGGGTGGGCTTGTCCAAGGATGGAGGGCTCTGCGGGGCAGCGGAGTCTCCCGGGGACAAGGACGTGGGGGCAGGGCCGCGCGACCGACCTGGTAGGTGGCGATGACCCTCTTGCGCGCGTGCTGGAACAGCTCCTCGTCGCCCCAGAGCGGGTGCTGGCGGACCAGCTTCTGCGCCCACAGGTTGTGGTAGCGGAACCAGAGCAGGCCCAGCGCCTGCAGGAAGGGCTCGCGGTTCCCTCGCTCCGCCCCGAAGGCTGCCCGCGCGGTGGGGACACAGGGGAGGAGTTGAGCGCGGGTGGGCCCGAGGGGGGCGCACCTCGCCGGCCCCAAGCCCGCGCCTCCGCCGCCTCACGGTACAGCCCCCGGGGCCCGCGCCGTCCCGTGGCGGGGTCGGGCGCAGTCCACATGCGCAGCGGGTCCTGCGCGTTCCGGGGGAAGGCGGGGTCGGGCCCCGACGCCAGCTGCCCACCGGAGAAGCTGCGCAGCTCGTCGCTCCAGGAGTGCGAGGAGCCATAGATGGCGCTGCCGTCCAGCCAGCCCGTCGCCTCGTGGGTCTGTGGGGACAGCAGGAGGCTGAGCCGGGGGTCGGGTGGCCGAGGCGGCTCAGGGCGGGCGAAGGCCGGGCGGCCGTTGCGGGTGGTGGGAGCCTCTCCACAGCTGCCTCAGGTCCCGCCCCACCCCACCCCCCCAGCCGCCTGCCCTGCCCACCAGGTCCCGGGGGTTGCTGGGGCTCTGTCCGGTCTCGGGGTCCCAGCGGCTCCTCTGGAAGGGCAGCACCACGTCCCCGCTCTGGTCGCGATCGAACACGGGGTCTCCGGGCGGGATGTGGATGTTGAGGAACTCGGCTGGGCAGCCAGGCTTTTCCACGCTCACCAGGTCCGAGAGCACGTGGTAGCCTGCCCGCAATGGCGGAAGGCGTGGGAGGGCCAGCTGAGGGCCGCTGAGCAGTCTATCTAGACACCCCACCCGCTTCCCCTGAAGCTTCAAAAGACTCAGAAGCCATTAAGGTCAAGTGTAAGCCTGGACCTCCCCACCCCTTCCCAAGCCTTCATCCAAACTGTTTTCGTTGTAAGTTTGGTCTTCTCCTTGGTAACTGGGAGGTGCCCAGTGAATGTGCCTAAGCGGTAGGGCTGGCAGCACCGGCTCCAAAGTGCAGCTGGGAGCAGGCTGCCCAAAGGGCCTGCCAGACTCAGTGGGACACTGGACACTGGATAGCAAGTGTGGGCACCATGGATGGCCAGCAGGAGCTGAGCATTCCTGCTGGGAGCCAACAACCCACAGTCACTGCAGTCAGGCCCACCTGGCACCCCCATTTTGCTGGCCCACCCCCCAGCCCTCTTACCAGAATCAGAACCCTGCCCTGAACCTGTCCTAGGAGCCACAGGGGCAGAGTGAGAACAGAGTCCCCCCAAGAGTACCTACCAGATTATTTCCATGCTCCTCTAACCCTACTCCCATCAACAACTCAAGGTGACGCAGATTTATGCCTCCCCCAAGCAGACGTTCTCCCCCTGCTCCGACCCCTACCTCACCCCATTGCCTCCTCTTCCATCTCTCACCCCCTCTCTCAGACCCTCCATCACTCTCTCCCTTCATTCCCTGACTCCCCGCCTCAGACACAGAGGTGTCCAGCTGACCCCACTGGCTTCCCTTCCCCAGAGGTTGAGGCTCTCGTGGAAGAACACTCCCAGCACTGTGCGGTTTCGCAGGGAGGCCTGCCCTGCGGGGCCCCTCATGGCTGTGTTGCTAAGTGCCCGGGGGTTGGGCAAATGAGGCTCTCGGAAGGGCTGGTACACACCAACTGCATAGCTGGCTGGGATGAGGCGCTGCAGCCGGGAGCCTAGAGTAGGAGGGGTAGGGGCAAGGATGAATCCCCAGGGGGCTCCCTGACCTCTCTGCCAGGCTCCCTTCCACACCACAGATCCTAAAACCTTAGGAATGGGTGAGCCTTTGCTGGTACCTGCCAGCCCTTGCCCCTTAGCGGTGGCTACCTCCCTGACCCTGGGGCTCCATCTCCACTTGGCTCTCACCTACCTTTGCTGCCCCATCTGTGCTCCATGAGGTTGTTGTACCACCCATCAAATCGCTGCACCTCCCATGAAATGGGGTTCTGAGCTCCTGTGTGAGAACAGAGGGAAGGGGTAGCTGAGCAAATCAGTGCATGAGAGGACAGGCCAGCAGCAGAAAGTGGATACCCAGCACAGTGCAGGAGGTAGGGTACGGAGGGAGTTTACCCAGGGTATGTCCAAACTCAAGCCCAGTCTTTAAGCTGCTCACTGGACAACTATGGCAGGGAGCACTAAAGTGGTGTAGCCAGTGTGTGCTGATAAATGGCCTCAGAGAGGAAGAGGAGGGTGAAAGAGAACAGTGGCGGTGGCGCAAGGGATGTAGGAGCCTTCTACTGCCCTCACACCCCAACTCCCTGGGGGACAGGACAGAACCTGTTCCCAGCCCTAAAACATCATACAGTGCAAGAGTCAGCCACTCTTCCACCCAGTGAAGGACATGTCATTCTGTGACTCACCCCTGGGCAGGGGAAATATGGAGAGGGGCTTGGCTCTCTCTCGTTGAGCCGCTCTCAGAGCAAGGGTATGGGCCATGGGGCTGTGGCTTTGGGGCCTATTGTTACCCCTATCTTTTCCCCAGTTTCTTGGGTGAGATCAGGGACTGACTGGTCATGTGGATAACCTTGCTGCCTCCTCTTCTGGGGCATCATGTTCCCCATATGATTCCTCTATTGACCCTATTTTATTCTCCAAAAACTAGGGTCTAGGAGGAAGCACTCAGCTGTTGAGGAAAGAACTCAGCCAGTGGGGGCAGAAGGAAGGGTCTAGAATCAGAAGTGGAGCAAGGATCCTTCTGGTCAGTAGATCAGATGACCAGCCAGAGTCCTTTCCCCAAACTAGGAGGCTACAGGGCTTAGGCTCCCTGTCTGCTCACCTCAGAGAACAGAGAAAAGAAGAGGACTCTCATCAGCCAGAGAGAGACCCATTCCTCCGGTTGTCTCTCCACTCAGACCAAGGACAGGATCTCAGAGCTACTTTCCTGCCCCATGCCCTGGGAGCACGCACGTCAGCACACATCATACATACACTCGCCAGGGGGTCTGAGAAGGTAGATGACTCAGGCCCTGATGTTTGAGCAAAGAACTCAACTAAGGATCCAGGACATGGGGCAGGAACTAGGGCAGCCACATACATGTGGTCTCTAAAATAAGATGAACCGGTGGCAGAACAAGGAGGCCGCCTCTTGGGTAGGGTATGGGGGAGAATACCTCTGCGAATAAGAGTTAAGAGCTGGGGAAAAAAAGGAAAATCCAAGGCCAAGGCAAGGAGAGGACTGGGAGGAAAGGGAACGTGAGAAGCTTTGGCAAGGGAGAAACTGCACAGGCTGCCTCACCATGCTATCGCCTCCAGCCAATCGCCTCCAGACCAATCACGCCACAGATTCTCTCTGCTTTCTCCTGGTGCATCCCCCACCCCTGATGATCAGAGACTTGCTCTTTTAACCTAATTTGTGGCACCTTACGCTCACTTTTCTCCTCAGAGACCCAGACTACAGAGAATGGCCTCAGATTCTAATAAGAGACTGTCCAAAGCTGAAGTAACAAACGTTTATGGATATATATTTTTTTCATTTTTATTTTTTTGCCATGCCATCAGTTCCCCGACCAGGGATTGAATTCAGGCCACGGCAGTGAAAGCCCAGAATTCTAACCACTAGGCCACCAGGAAACTCCCGGATCTTATTGATTTTTGTTTTTGTTTTTATCACATTGTGTTAAAACACTGGCGACTTCCCTTTAGCTTTGGGTCCAGTCCGATACCAAGATCCTTTATTGTTTTGTGTGTCTGATCAGTCTTTTCCTCTATGGGGTGTCAGGGGTCCTTACTGCGTGAAGAAAGAGGGAAGACAGAAGAGAGAGAAAAGGCCCCCAGTTTGTAAGGAATAAAACAGGAAGTGCTGACACAGCAGATGAAGGCTCCCTAATTCTGTGTATTTGGGGAAATTTTTCATTCCATTATCCATTCATCTAGTCAAGAAGCTTGAAATGAGCACCTACCATGTGCAGCGTGCTGGTTTAGCTAGGGACTAGGGATACAGAGGTGAATATGACACAACTTCTGTCCTTGGAGGACCCCAGAGGATGCTGGGTTCCTCTGCTCCTAGCTGTGCTTCTCCTCCAATCTGTACTCACCCATGGGCACCCATGGCCCAATCAGGAGTGTCCATGCCAGAGCCAAGCGGAAGCCCATGATGAAAATGTTAATAGGGCTCAGTTGTTAGAACACCCTAAAATGGAGACCCTAGAAAAAAGACAAAGGACAGAGAGAATGAGCTCCAGCAGTTCAGGAGAGTCAGGGCCTCTTGAGGCCCCTATGAATCAAGGCCTGGGGCTGGGCTAAGACCAGAGTGTGTAGCAAATGGCAGGAGACTGACTCTCTCCCAAGAATCTTTCATTCACTCAACAAACACTTGATAAGCACCCACTACATAGTGGGCACTGACCTAGGCACTGGAGATTAAGTGATAAACAAAGCAGACAGAAATCTCTGCTTTCCTGGACTTTACTTTCTCAGATTAATTGGAAACCTTGCTTTGACTCAGCTTCCTACCGTGTGTGTGTGTGTGTGTGTGTGTGTGTGTGTGTGTGTGTGTGTTCCTTGGACAGAGTCTTGCTTGGGGGCCAGAGCACTGGGTTGAGGCCAGGATACTGTGCGGCTGACAGTCCACTAGTGTGATCTTAGGCAGGTCACTTATCTGCTCTGGACCTTGGTTTCCTCTTCTGGCTATGTGAGTACACATGCCTGAACTGCCTACCTCCTAGCCTGGTTGCCAGAATCAAATGTGAGAATGAGGTTGAATTCCAAGCAAGAAAAGTGACAGATGTTATGTAAATGTGATATAGAGAGGGTAGGCTGGAGCTTGGCTTCTCTGGGCAGACTCAGAAAGGATGCAGCCCCCGGTGCTTATGTGTTTGGGGCTGGCTTTCTGCTCTCTCTCCCAGGCCAACAAATCACCTAGGGATGACAGGAAAACAGAGGCAGCAGGGGACTCAGGCTGGGACTCCTGAGTGGCGCAAGGAGTGCCTAAGGCCAGTGAAGACCTCCTAAAGGCAATATGGAGAAGGGGGTGGGGTGGGGCTGGGGAACTGTCTAGCAGAGGAAGGTAGGAGCTCAGGGAAAGCCTCATCCCTAGCCAAACCCTCAGGGCTCCTGGACAGGTTGTCGTCTAGTCACAGAGGAGGGAACCCAGAGGATGATCTCCTCCCCGACTTGACATCTCCCATTAAACAAATGAAAAAAATGTAGGCCCAGCATAATTCAAAAGCTCAGCATTCCACTCACTCCACCCCAGTGAAGGGCTTTGGATGGTTAAAGGCAAAAGGCTGGACATGCTGAAGTGGCCACAGTGGTTCTTCCCTGATCCAGGATGTCTTGCCCCTTCCCCCCACCACTATGTCTTCAGGAGTCTGGGCCCCAGCCAGGTGTACCACTCAACCAGTAAAAGCATGCGGTGAGCTTTCAGGCCAGGCTGTGGGGAGAAACTGAAGGGGAAGGTGGACATGCTTCATAACCACTCCTTTTGGGTGGGTAGCCACAACCATTTACACAGCATCGCTGGTTCCGTAACTTCCCAACAGCCTTGAAAAGAAAGCACAGCCTCATGACAAGGCAGTGAAGCCCCCGGGGCTGTGGTAGAACCAGGAGGGAACACAGGTTGCCTGGTTCTTTCCCCACATGGCTGCTTTCCAGGCCCAAAGCCCTAGTGTCGTGACCCTGGGCTAGGGAAAAGATGAGTCAGCTCCATAGGTGGTCCAACGTGGTCCCAAGGGAGGGCTGAAGGGGAAAGCCTGGACTCTAAATGCCCAAAGTTCCCTTTTTGGCATGATGTGCTGGAACCAGGAGGAGCTCCAGAGAGAGCCCCTAGGCCCAGGCAAACTAGGCCACCCAACATTCCCAGTTCCCAAAGAATCCAGTCTCTCCAAACAGTCGTTGAGGGGGGTGGGGGCGGAGGATAGGACCTCACAGGCTCATTTTAGCCTCAGGTTAAGAACGGAGGCGCAGGGGGGCCAAAGCTAGAATTCCCCTTCCCTCAAAAACGTGGCGGCGCTGGGGCACACGCCACCGCAGTCACCTTCCCCGGAGCGCCCGGGCCCGCGGGCGGGGGATGCCCTCCTGGGTCTGACCTGCGGCCGCGGCGTCTCTCGAGCGCGGACGGCGGATTGTCTCCCGCCGGGCTCACAGCTGGGCCCGCGACTTGCGCTCGGGTCCGTCTCCCTCTCCAGCTCTGCGCCGGGGCTGCCGGGGCTGGGGGGTGAAGAAGGGACCACACGTCCCAGTTCTCAGGCGGGGCGAGGCGGGGCGGGGCGGGGCGGGGTGGAGCGGAAAAAAGCGGGCGCGCCGGGAACCGCCGAGGGGCTCCGAGGGGACCCACGAGCGCAAGGTGAGACCGCACGGGTTCGCAAGGCTCAGATGGGGTAGATGTCCAGTCCGTGGCGAGGCTCGGCTAACGCGGCCGAGTGAACGGCGAAAAGGGCAAGTCCGCCTCTACCGGTCTGCTGGGGCTGGGGAGAGGGCAGAAGAGGGGGAGAGGGTGCGAGGAGACGGGGGAGGCGTCCCCCAAATCCTCTCCACGCGGGCGGATGTGGGCTCTAAGACCAAGAGGATCGGTCAGCGCCTGCAGACCAGGCCACGCGTTCGAGCAAGGCATCCGTCCTAAGACCCTTTAAGAGTCCGTGGTAACACACACCCCCCGGAGGTCCTCGTGAGATCTCGGGGGTCTCACCGCCCTCGAGCGCCTCCCGCGCCCTGCCGGACCCCGGATTGCATCGCTAGGTTTGTACTAGAACTGCCCTGGGTTGTGGGCAAGGGGCGAGGAGAAGCAGGGGTCCGAGGGATGGCTGCGTAGGACACGGTTCTCGTGCACCCGTCCTTTTTCTATCCCAGGCTGGGTGGGCGCGGGCGCAGCGCCTCAGAGCCGCGGGTGCGGTCTGAGTAGGTTGAGGCTATTTGGAGTGGGGGGCTGGGGGAAGGGCGGGAAAGCATCCCGGACCTGGTTTGTCTGGTCATAGTCTAGTACTTAAGTGAGTTAGAAGAGTGGGGGGTGGAAGAGAGCCCCGCCAGGAGAAAGGGCGTGCGCTTTGGGCGACAGAACGTCCAGACCTAGTTCCTTCTCTATCCCATCCCTGGGGGCGCTGCGTGTGAGGTTCCACCACGAGGAGGAGAGCTGCGCGTGCTGCGAGGCACGCAGTGTTTAGAAGAGGCGAAGGTAGGAAACAGCGGTCCGGGTTTGAGTGGCGGGGATGCGCCTGCTGGGGTCTGTGCGGTCCGGGTGGGTTTTGGAGGGTACCTTGAAGTGTTGTCCCCGCCCCGGCCCCTAGAGGCGCACTTCCTGCATCCGCCCAGACCAAGTTCAGATCTAGTGGGAGTTCAAAAACAAAGTATGGTGAGAAACTAAGAACAGGCAAACAAACAAAACAACAACAACAAACTTAATAAGGTCCCAAGGTTTATCTCTGCTTAACTGGAGTCTAGATAGTTTGACTGGCGTGATTCAGCACCCCAAGGCTCCTCACACACCACAGCCCTTATTAGGGATTCCTACCCCAACGTGCTTTTCAGATCTTGTTCTCTTTCTCCACTTAACTCCCACTTTGGTGCAAAAGCACACATACACACGCCCACACACCTTCTTGAAGAAAAGAGACTGGAACAGGAGTTCTGGACAGGGTCCTCTTAGCCATCCAGAGCCGTAAACTTTGAATGGGGTCCACCCTAACCAGAGAAATAAACCATCACATTCTAGTAGGTCTGTATCACCAATAAGAGCTCTTGGCAACTCCAGGAATGTCACCCACTCCCCCTTTGTAGAGAATTAGTAGTCTTTATGGGTTCTAGAAGAAGGGGAAGGCAGTCAGGGGAAGACTTCAGGAAGAAATCCCTGTGAAGTTACCAGAGGCCACAGAGCATTAAGAAAGTATATAAGAACTTTGAATGCTGAAGTCTGGAGCTTGTACTAGGCTATATTTCCTTAAAAGATTGTAGCCTTATTTCTTGGCCATCCCTCATACACACACAGGAACCCCACTTCTCCTGTGGTAGGTAAGGAATGGGTAACTGTATCTGAGATGCAACTGAGTATGAGAAATGCTTTAGTATTTCAAGGGAGTTCAGAAAGGGAAAAGGTGTCCCTTACCTCTCCAGGCCAGGTGAGAAAGGAGAACCCCCAAAGTGTAGGGATTGGCCCACCCTGTGAGAAAGCACCTCAGTTTTGTCACAGGAGCCTCTGATGCAGCGTTTTTGTGTCTAGAGGTCTGTTACTGGGAACTCCTTCCTTCTTGTGTCTGTATTTCTGTTTATATGAACCTGCAGGTGTATGTCTGACTATATTCTGTGCTTATTTATATTAGTATATATTTATATCAATATAACAATCATGGTAGTCAGCTAGGGGAGAAGTGGTGGAGTGAAGATTGACATGAGATTTCTCTCAGATTAGAAAAATTCTACTGTCAGACCCTCCTTGGCAAGCCAGGGAGGAAGATGTTCCCAAGGGAAACTACAAGCTTTGTAGGAAAAGCAGGATTATTGCGTGTGGGAACTTTTCATTTCAGTCCCACCTCTTCATGCAGGAGGCCTCTTAGCTTAATAATTAAAACCAAATTAGGATCAGGGTCAATAAAAATTAACTTTAAATTGGGCAATGTAGATTAAAGAAGACCTAATTCATTAAACTGAACAAGAAGGAATTAAGGTAAATTTTATTCACCAACTGTCTTTTTGCTTTAGTCAATTTTAATGTTTTGGAGAATTGGAGATAAGTTAACATGTTCTTCTGTGCTTAAGATACAGAAACCCTTTTGTTAGTGTTTCTTTGAATCATCATGTTAATAGAGATGAGCCATTCTTATAAAATATTTTATAACCTCTCTTTGAAATAAATGCAGGAATAATGCTAATACATGACCCTGATCAAAATACATTGCACCTTTATTATTTGCCTATGTTGCAAATATTTCTTTTTGAAATTCCAGCATATAACATTTACTCTTACTTGAATACTATGTATTCAGACTTGCTTTATCTTCCTATATTAACCAAGATATTCTACATTTTATAGCCTTTCCTAAATCATATAGCCTTCCATCAAAATTGTAACGGCTTCAGTCTAGGTGTCATAAATAAAAAATTCTTAGACCAATAAATATCTGCTTTAAAATAAGTATCATTGGGACTTCCTTGGTGGTCCAGGGGTTAAGACTCCACGCTCCCAATGCAGGGGGCCCGGGTTTGATGCCTGGTCAGGGAACTAGATCCCACATGCATGCCGCAACTAAGAGCCTGCATGCTGCAACTAAAAAGATCCCACATGCCGCAACTAAGACCCGGCGCAGACAAATAAATAAATAAACAATAAAATAAAATAAATATTAAAAAGATAAGTATCACTATCACATATTTTACAAAATAATTTAATCCTCAGATTCTTACTTATCTTCAGCTGGAGTTGAAATTTATGTTTCAGATTCAATTACACATGAACATTCATGCTTTGGAGACTCCAGCTGTTGGAAGAGGCTTTCTGAAAATTTTGTGAAAGCACTAAAAATTGACAGGGTTGGTCAAATCCCTTCCTGTCCAGTCCTTAGCCCTATGTTGGTGATAGTTAATGTTGAATGATTATGATAGAGGGCAGTGAGGGAGCACAGCTCCCTCTTGTGTGCAAAACAGAAGATGCCTCTAGCAGGGATAGGGACCCGTTCGTTCATATATTCATCCATTCCATCCACAGACTGATTGGTAAGTATATGCTGCATGCAGGGGATGCAAAAATGGAAAGACAAAGTCGTCGCCCTTCAGGAGATTAGAAGCTAATGGGTTCTAAACGTTCAAACAGTTAGAGTGCAGTGTAATTATTGTGATTGTGAAGGTATGTTCAAAATGCAGTCAGAACATTAGAGGTGGGAACATCTACACTGGCCTGATGACGTCAGAGGAAACTTCACAGAGGTGGTAACACAAGCTGAGACTTGATGGGTGAAGAGTTTGCCATGGGAGTACGAGCATTCCAGACAGAGGAAATAGCATATACAAAGGCACGAAGGCTTGAAAGAGCGCGTCAGATTCAGGGAGAGGCCAGTAGTTTAGTATGGCTAGAGATTAGACTGCACAAAAGATGGAGATGGAAGTGCAGGTGGGACCAGATCACAAAGGACTTTGCATGTGATGGTGAGAAGATTAGATTTAACCCAGAGCAAAGAAGTGAAATGATTATATTTGCTTGTTAGAAGAATTGTTGTGGCACTGGGCCAGATAGGATGAGGCTGAATTAGGGCAGAGGCAGTAGGGAAGGAAATGCCTGGGTGGTTTCAAGAAATATTTAGGAGGTAAGATGGTTCAGCTCTCTGGCTTATTTGATTGGTGAGGTGGTGATGCCACCAAAGAGACAAATAAAACAGAAGAAAAAGCAGAGTGGAGACCGTGAATTCAGTTTGGGACCTGTTAAATCCAAGGCATCCTTGGAACAGCCAAGTGAAATGTCCAGAGGATAGCTGGCTCTTTTGTGTTTGGAGCCCAAGTAGGGGGTCTACGTGGAGACATAGATTTGAGAAGCATCAGCCATGGGAATGGATGAACTTGCCGAGGGAATCATGAAGAGTGCTGGAAGAAGAGCGTCAAGACAGAATCCTAGGGAGCATAAATGTTTAAGAGGGGAGAAAGAACTAGCAAAGGAGCCACAGAAGGGTTGGCCAAAGGCAGGAGACCCAGGAGAACATGGTGTCATTGAGGCCCAGGGAGGAAGCCTGAAGAAAGAGGAATTACTACAGAGAGATCAAGAATGATGAAAAGTGAAAATTTCCCTTTAGATTTAGCGCTTGGTAACCTAAAGGAGAGAAGTTGGGGATGGGAAGAAGCCAGATTCACTGAGGAAATAAGGCAGTGGACATACATAGACTATTCTTCTTCCCAAAAGCCTGGCTGTGAAAGGGAGAGAGTGGCATAAGATAGTAGCTGGAGGGCACCCAAAAGGTCAAGAGAAAGAGTTCCTTTTCTTTGTGTTCTTAAGATGGGAGAAATGTAAGCATATCCTTGAGAGAAAGAGCCAGCAGAGAAAGAGAAGCTGAAAAGTCACCAAGAGAAAGGGGGAGAAGTGATGAGAAAGGTGGTGGTGAAGGCAGGCAGGATTGGAGTCAGAGCCCAAGGAGAAAGGAGATACACAGTCCTCTGGAATGGGAGAGTTGAAGAGTTAAGGAAAAAAAGCAAAACTTCATGTTAAAACTGAGACCGCGTTTATTTCACTTGCCCCAAAGACAGAATAAACATTTAAACTGTCTCTTTGTCTTTGCCTGATACCATGCTACTCCCCAGAGACAGCACCAGGAGGTGGCCAGCCTAGAAGGAGAGAGAGAGGTTGGGAGCTCCGATGTGTCACAGAGAATCACAGAATTTAGAACTAGAATGGGTCCTGGAGATCATCATATCCAACTGTAGAGGAGGAAGCCAAGAAACAGGGAGGTTGTCATTTGCCTGTCCAGTTATCAAATCAGTCAGTGAATGGGACTTTCCTGTCGGTCCAATGGTTAAGACCCCAGGATTCCAATGCAGGGGTGCAGGTTCAATCCCTGGTCTGGGAACCTAGATCCCACACGCCGTGCAGTGTGGCCAAAAAAATTTTTAAATTAAAGAAAAAAAAATCAGTCAGTGAAGAACTGGAACTAGACCCAGAACTGATTCCTGCCCAGGGTTCCCATCAAGAAGGATTGGTGAAAGAGAGAAATGGAGTAATGAAATGTCCCCTCCTTCCCAATCTGGTAGCTTCCATTTATTCATATTATTCTGTTCCAGGTACTATTCTTAACACTTTACAGACACAATCTTGTTTCCTATTCACAATGACCCTATGAAGTAAACATTATCGTCATCATCCCTATTTTTAAAATACACCCAAGTCTCTGTAACTTGAAGAGGCAAAGGCAGAATTCAAACACAGAGCTGCTAAACTTCTAAGCTTATTCTTTCACTGTATCACTTAACAAGACACTACCTGGTCAGACTGTAACTTACAGAGCCTCCTGGGTACCAAGGCCCCAGTACAGATTATACACAGGGAAATGAGCAGAGCTGGGTTCGTTGATTGTAAGATGCATTTTTTTTTCACATTTTGACATCTCTGAAATTGAGGTGTGTTTTACCAGCGATGGCTGTCATTGTTTAATTGGCAGTGTTTTTTCCTCTTTCTTTCTTTGTGGTACTTAAAATAATGGCATGTCTTGCAATCATTCTGTCTGGATTTAACAAAGCACAGTAAATTTAGGTGCCATTTCCCCAATATCCTGTCTGCAGAGAGACAAACTAGAGCCAAAATAGCTCTGAGATCAAGGGACAGACAGAAAAGAGCTAAGCCAGGGTTTGACCTGAAATGAAGCCTAGGAACTTAAATCAAGGAGGAAGGCTACTGTTGATGATGTGTGGGGTAGAAGGACATCTGGCCCCAGCACTGTGCCCTAGTGGAGGGCAGGCTCCTTCAGTGCCTATTGAGGTGAGCTCAGTTCAGCTCGATTGCTCTCGAGCTGCCAGAACAGGAGCCAGGGTGCCCAAGAAAGCTTGTCAGACCAGCCTGGGCAGTGCCAGGTCTGGGAATCAGCCCTCTGATGAGGTAGTTGGATTATATACTTAGCAGAGCTATCTTGCCTTTGTTCTTTGGGGAGTGAGGAGGAAAGCCAACCTTTTTGTATCTGTACCATCTTTCAGCCTTATGCCTTCTCTTGACAGAAAATATAGCTCTTTCTATGTTCTGTGATCCGTCTGCTTGTGCTGGAGGCCTGAGGGAGATAGAAGAGAATTACATTTCTTAAGACAGTCCCAGAGGAAGCAGAGAAGCCTGGAGGGTAGTGGTGGCACTGGTTTAGGGGACCTGGGGGTTAGCAAGGGAGCATGGAGTGACAGAGACTGATTGCCAAGGTCCTTATTCTCTCACAGCTAAAAACACGCGGAGATGGATGGCTGAGGGGTAGCGGAAATGGCAGTAACAGTGGCGTCTGGTGAGCACCAGAGAAGAAGGGTGTGGTTTATTCTCTACTGGATCTCTGGCCCCAAGAACAGTGTGTGGCACATAGAGGGCACTCAGTAAACACCTGTTGTTGTAGAGCATCCGCCTCCCCTGAACAACCCCACCAGAATGGCTGCTTTGGGACACACATTCCCCTTCTACGCTGGCCCCACGCCGAACTTCCCAATGGTCACCACCTTGGCCATCATCATCACCATCTTTATGACTTCACTGGTCACCTTCATCATCATCCTGCCAGGCATTCGGGGCAAGATGGTGAGAAACAAAACCAGCCCTGGAGACCCCAGCCCCAGAGAGACCTCGGCCTCGAGGTGAGGGGGCCAGACTTTCTGATTACAATCAGATTCAGGAAAGAGATTCTAGTCCCGAGAAAGCGTCACCCACCCTCCCAGCAGAGAGCTCCCTACTCATTGATTCAACAGATAATTACTGAGTATCTATTATGGGCCAGGCACTTTGATCTCTGGTGACCAAGGGACCTCAGTTCTAGAACACCCTTCCCGAGTCTGGAAAGAGAAAGGGTGGATTTGGAAGGAGGGTGCTCCATCCTAAACCCGCCCACCCTGTGACGCAGAGGCTGTTCCGGATCCTGCGAGTAGTGACCAGCTTATTCATTGGAGCTGTGATCCTGGGTGAGTGTGGAGTGTAGCTGACTTGGGCAGCTGCCTGCATCCCATCTCTTCTATCCTGGCTCCCTCACAGAGGCTCTGCTTCAGGGTGGGCTTCTAGACCTCCCTGGCCGCACGCCTCCCTCACCCTGGCCTTATCCCCTCACATCTACCTTTGCCCTGACAGGTGCAAGCCTCCTGGATGCATCGCTCCAACCTTCCTAACATATTTATTCAGAGGAAAGCAGGTCAAAATGAATGCCTTTGGGGACAGGGTCTGCGGAGGCAGGAGGGAGAGAACGGTGGAGGGCTGCTTGCTTTGCTTTGGGGATTAGGCGATAGGAAACACAGAAAGTCTCTATGTTGAAGCTCTCTGTGTTTGCCCAGCATGGTTTATTATGTTAATGTTTCCTGCCCCAGCTGCTTGAGTAGTTCTCCCTATATGGGGGCAGGAAGGGAGGACAGGGGGAAGAGGATTATGACCAGGGGAGATATTAGATTCTGACCCATTTATTCATTTATTCATCCCATACCTATTGTTGGCAAACTTACCATGAGCCAGGTCCTAGGCGGGTTAATGGATACACAACTATGAGCAAAACTGACATGGTCCCCTTGCAGCTCTCCCTCTGACTAACCCAGCAATGCCCAGACCTCCCTGAGTTCCTGAACATCAAACTCCCCAACCCCAGCCATGAATTTCAGTTCTGAGTGGTCTGTGGGCCAGGTCAGCACCAACACATCATACAAGGCCTTCAGTTCGGAATGCATCAGCACCGCTGTTGGGCTGCTGCAGATTGGGCTGGGAGGAGTCAACATCACGCTCACAGGTGAGGGGGGGCTCTTGCCTGGGAGGAAGGGAAAGCCTCTGCTCTGCGGCTTTGGGATCTATGTTGGGTGTGGTCTAAAGAGCTCTAGGATCCGGGCCGGGGGAGGTAGGAAGGGAAGTTCTCAGGCCTCAGAAGCTGCCTTCTCTCACTTGAGACCAGAGCCTGGTCCTCTTCCAGTGTGATAAGCCTCTGCCCAGGTAAATACCCACTCTGGCCCTCGTGTCCCTGCTGGGCACAGCTGCTCCATTCCCCAGGGACCCCAATGCAGCAGCTGAACGGAGACCGGCTATTACAACAAGGAGTCCACCTGGCGCCTGGGGGAGAACTACGCCGAGGAGTGTGCCAAGGCACTGGAGAAGGGGCTGCCAGACCCCGTGCTCTACCTGGCCGAGAAGTTCACCCCACACAGCCCGTGTGGCCTGCGTGGCCAGTACCGCCTGGCGGGACACTACACCCCGGCCACACTGTGGTGAGGGTGGGACGGAGGCCCTGCTGGCCTAGACCCAGGAGTGGGGTTCCTACCCATCTCTCCCCCACTCATGTGGAGACCCCTAGTGGGACAGTCTGGCACCAGTCACCACAGTGCTTGGTTGGGAAGCCCACAGGCAGGAATCCCTACCTCACCTCTTTGGGTGTCCTCCACCTGGGCCCCTCCAGGTAGAAGTTCACCCCAAACAAGGTAGAGGTGCCTGGGCCAGCCTTCCCCTGGCTCTCCAGGGTGGCATTCCTCTGCTGGCTGCTGGCGGATGTGATGCTGTCCATGCCTGTGCTGGTCTACGGTGGCCACGTGCTGCTGGCCACGGGTGTCTTCCAGCTGTTGGGACTGCTCTTCTTCTCCACGGCCATGTCACTCACCCTGCCCTGTCCCCTACGCTTGGGCACTGCCACACTGCACACTCACCGTGGGCCTGCCTACTGGATCACATTGACCACAGGTGAGGCCCAATCCTGAAGGCAGGGATGGGAGGACTCAGGGCTGGGGCCCATCAGGTCCGTGGGGTTGAGCGTCTGCCTCCAGGGACCGAGAGGCACTTCTGGGGACCTTTCCCCTCTTTAGAGCCCCCTCCGTCTTAGATCCCTCATCGCTGGGTTTCCCCTTCTCAGACCCACAGCCCCTCCCTCCTCATATGTCCCTACTCCCCTGTGTCTTATCTCTGTCTCTGTCATGTCCCTCATCCCTTAACTCTCTGTTCACCCAGCTCTTCCCCAGATCTTACGATCTCATGTCCCCCCTTCCCCCAAACACTCTTCTCTGTGTCCCCCATTCCTAGAACACTTCTCTGTGGCTATTTCACATAGCCTTAAATTGCCCTGCAGTTTTATTGTCCTCTCCTGTCCCACTGTGTCCTGCCCTCCCCCCAGGGTTTCTCTGTTTTCAGAGTTCTCTCTCTCTCTCTCTCCTGGGATGTAATTGAAGGAGCACTGGGTTTAGAGTCCAAAAACTCAGAGCAACAGAGCCACACCAGCCATATGACCCTATGCCAGTCACTTCTCGGAGCCTAAGTTGCCCTGAAGCAGGGACGATATAGGCTTCCCTTAAGAGGGGTTCTAATGCTCTTAGCAGATGTCCTTGGGAAGGTGTTACTATCACTAAGGCGGGATACTTGTTGCCTCATCCCCAGGCCTGCTCTGTGTGCTGCTGGGCCTGGCCATGGTGGTGGCCCACAGGCTGCAGGCTTTCTTCAGCCACTGTGGGAGAGGACCCTGTCCTGGAGTGGGATCCTGAGGAAGGGGGACTCCTGAGCCCTCGCTACAGGTCCACAGCTGAGAGTCTCGAGCCCCAGGACATTCCTCTGTCAGAGGCTTCCTCTGAGGTGCCCTGTGAGGAGTCTGACTTGCCCTGGAAAGTTCGTCTCCCTGGTGGCCGCCCGGACTTCCAATCTGGCTCCAGACTTCACTGGAACCCCCCCTCCAAAACACCACCAGAACTGCCTGCAGGATGGGTTGTATCAGGTTCCCAGCCCCAATGTGCAGGTGGAGTAGGAAAAGAGGCTCTACCTATTGATGATAAAACATGAAACAAAACAAAAAGCCCTAAGGCAGATGTTGGGGCTGCCATAAACCCTGCTGCCATGCGTGATGAGACCAAGCAGGGGCTGCCCCTCCTTCTGCCCAGCTACCCTGCCCTCCCTTGGGGCTTTGCCTCTTCGAGGTGCCATTTACTGAAACCCAGCTCCACCCACATGATGACAAACGTGTACGGGGGGCTTACAGTGCGATTCTCCCATGTTCCCTCTCATCCCTCTGCATCTCTTGTTTTCCTTTTTCCTGGCTCCCTTTTGTTCTCCCTTCACTTCCCCAGCTTGTGTGATCTCTTGGTGCAATGAACGTACTGCGAGGGAGGAGAGACCAAACTTCTTGTTCTAGATCTAATATTAACCGATTGTGCCCCATTCTCTCTGAGCTTCAGTTCTCAAATCTGCCAAATAAGACTGTAGGACTTGCCAAGGACCTAAAACAAACAAACAAAAAATCCCGGGGTTTACAGCTTTATGCCTTGCTGACATTTACCTCGGCCCTCAGACACCACCCCTTTAATGAATAAAGTGAAGCTAGTGAATAAATTCCAAAATGCCATTTCTTCTTAGCCCCCCTCAGCTGGGCCAGCGGAGGGGGATCCCACAGGGCCAGCGGGGGTGGAGGTGTGGGGGAATGACCTGCCTGGTCACTGCTACCATCCACTTGGGGTAGCTCAGGAAGATGCAGGCTCTGATTGTTCTTCTCTGGGCTCACTAGAGGGCACCCTCTCCCAGACCCTTTCCCGGGTTACTCTGCATTCTTCAGACAGAGAATCCGGTGTCTGTGGCAAAGCAGAGAAAGAGTGTACTAGGCTGCCTCCAACCCAGGGAAGTCTCCCCAGAGCTCGTATCCCGAAAAGCCTTGAAAAGCCATGGAAAATAATGGGAGAAAGTTTAAAAAAAAAAGAAGAAAGTTTATTTACAGCTCACGCTGGGAGACTCTTTCCCGGGTGCAGGCGGCACATCTGAGGCCACTGGCGCTTTCCCCCCGCGCCCCCAGCGCAGTGCCCTCCCGGAGCTCCCCAGGCCCGGTGGGCACTGCTCCCCGGCCTGCGGGGGACCAAGGCAGAGTAGGAGTCCGAGGTTGAGTCCCTTTCACAGGTTAGTACTGATGGTTAAGTCTGAGCCCCAGAACTGCTTATGCAGTGGGTTGTTGAGGATGAGAGAAGAGCTCCCTTTCGCCTGACTTTCGAGGCCCTTGACGCTTCCATCCAAGAAGGTGCGAAGAGCGCTGGTCCGAGCGTAGTGGAGACTCAGCACCGCAACTCCGAGGAGGAGGCACAGGATGCCTGTGTTAGCGCAGTCGCGGGTAAAGAGGGCGGTCAGGGCTCCAGAACCCGGCCGCCCGACTCCATCTATTGGAGGTATTTGCGTTTCTTCCCCAGACACACGCACCACGGAAAGACCTCTAATATGGCATACATGATACACGGGTTCGCACGCCACTGGGGCAAGATACCGAACCCTTCCGAACTCCCTTCCCCTCCTCTGTAAAATAGGCACAACAGTGCCTGCCTCTACGAACTACTGAGAGGGGCAAATTAGATAATATATGTGAACTCATTATGCAAACCGGAAAGCGCACGCTGGGATAAATCTCGTCTCTGCCCCCAGACACCCGGGGGCCGGTTTCCTCGGTCCTCACCCGTGGCCAGTGTGATCCAAAAGGCGGCACCGTAGTGAGTGGTGAGCTCGGAGGAGCCAAGGCGGAGCTGGCAGAGAGACACGCTGGAGATGGAGGCGAAGGCGAAGACGGAGAAGAGTACGAAGGCGCCGGTGATCAGAAGAGCCAGGCCTCCGTAGTGCGGGGCCGGCATGGAGAGCAGCACGTTGGAGAGGAGCCAGAAGCAGAACGCCACCCTGCGGGGAGGGGACCAGTGGAGCTGTGAGCCGGATTCCCCCAGCCCGCTCGGGTTCCCACGGGCTCGCCTCCCCTACCTCCCGGCCCCAGAACAAAAGCGCGGGGCTGGGATGGCGGAGGCGCAGGGAAACACTGGAGGGGAGTAGCCGGCGCCCAGCCATTGCTGGGTCTCTTCGGATTCCCACGGTCTGTACGGACCTCGTGACCATCTGCTCGCAAGGCGGCAACTCTCACCCCAAGCGCGTCGGTCTGTAACTGTAGCTCACATCCTCCGGCTCACATGCCCCCACCCCGACCCCCGCCACACACACGCACGCGCGCGCGCAAGTACGCAAAGTGTCTTCTTTCCGCGCTCACCACAGCGTGGCCGAGGCGTAGTGTCCCGCCAAGCGGTATTGGCGGTAAACCCCGCAGGGGCTGCTCGGAGTGAACTTCTCCGCCAGATAGAGAACTGGATCCGGCAGCCCCTTCTGCAATGCCTCCGTGTACGCCCCAGCATAGTTTTCGCCGATCCGCCAAATGAACTGCTCGTTGTAGTCGATGGTCTCGTTCAACTGCTGCACTGGGTTCCCTGCGGAGGGCGGCGTCGTCACCCGGCTGCGTACAGCGAGGACCGGGCAACTAAGCGGATTCGGATAGGAGAGTGAGAATCTTGAGAGAAATAGGTTTGGCAGCGGTTGGGGAAAACACAAATCAATGAGAGCCAAAAGCTATTCTATATGAGCTTGTGGGAGCTGTCCTCACAGGTCCTCCAACTGCCCCTGCCTGCCACACACCCCCAACCATGGTGTCTGTCAACCTCAGGAGTTCACTTCGCCGCAGCTCCTCACCTGTGAGTGTAACATTAACGCCCGCCAGGCCCACCTGCAGACCGACGTGGGCTCGGACGCGTGCCGCACTGAAGGCCTTGTAGGATGTATTGGTGCTAACTCTGCCCACTGACCATTCTGTGCTGAAGCATACCGCTGTGGGGAGAGGCAAACCGTGGGGGAGGGGAAAGGTTAGGGAGAAGATTGGGGAGACGGGATTGGGCGGGTGGTGATGGGAGTTGGGACACTGCACAGAGATGGGGGGGTCTAGGAGTCCAAAGGGATATACACGGTAAGGGTGGAAGAGTGGGCACTAGAAGGAGCCCACTAGAAAGAGAATGGGAAGAGGGAGCGGGAACCCATCCCCAGTTCTCCATTTTCCCAGGTGCCCTCAGGCCACCTCCTTCCTCACCCCAGGTCCTCTCCCCCTCCGCTGCATCACACACTCACCCACAATTTCTGCTCCTATGAACAGGCTGAGGAGAACTCTCACCAACCAGAACCAGCGCTGCAGGAACAGGAACCGGGTCAGGCCTGGGTACTGCCCAACCAGAGTCCCCAAGCTCTCCATTGACCCCATGCCACCCGGGCCTTTAGTGCTTCTGCAACTTCCCTCTCTTGCCCACTTTTCCCAGTTACATTCCTGACCTTTAAAGGCTGAAGGCAAGTCATGCAAGTCCCTCTGAGCCACTGGCATTTCCTAATGTTTTCTGGCTGCATGATTCTGCCTCCCAGCCCCATTTTCCAGTCCACCCTGCAACTGGGCTGTCTCTATCTGCTGCTCTCCCACCACCTTCATCCCCTTTCCTCTTCAGCCCTGGTCCCACCTCCTGCTTGGGTCACTGCCATGATGAGGCTCAGTGAGTCCAGAAGTGCTAGGCAGGCAGCGGTCACCTCCCTCAGGAGAGGGAGGCCTCAAAGTCTGGTCACCAAGTAGAGGAGGTGCGAACACAACCTCTCAGATATTACTAGGTGTGCCAGTTTCCCAGAAAACAAACACAAGACTCAGGGAGGCTAGGTCCTCTTAGACTTGAAAAACAGACAACTTAGGCTCTGGGAGAGGAGGGAATCTAAGAAAAAGTGCCCAGTCTGCTACAACTTCGAAGAAATTTCTGTGGAGATATCTCTGTCCCACACACATGACTCAACCCAGTGCACAGGTGAAACACAGCAGTATGAGTTGCTGGTTTCTGTCCTCTTGGCCAGAAGGTCATCACCTGAGGTCAGGATGGGAGTGGGATGGGAGTGGAGGTGCAGCCTGAGGAGAGGCAGGAGACCCCTGCAGCATGTGAAGACTAGAATTGGCCCCAGGATTACTGGACTGGGCACCCACTCTCTGCAGCAGCCTCCTGAATGTTCCAGCTGGGGTCAGCCTCCGGATGTCTTGTATGGGACCTCTCCCTAACCTTGGGAAGGGGTGCTTGCTGGGCCAGACTTCTGCCTATGCTCCACCTGTCTGGTTCAGTGCTTCAGTGCATGGAAGATCTTGCCGCCGTCTTAACTGTCCTATCCTCCAGAGACATGCTATCCTTGACGCCCTCCACCCCCAGACCTAAACTTCTAGTACCCCCTTACCGAGTGGCCACGAATCCCGGGTAAGATGAGTAGGAAGCTGGCAGCCAAGGCCAAGAACACCAGAATGACAATGAGTAGCGGGACGCTGATGCCGGCGGCATGCCGGGGCTGAGGGTAGAAGGGCAGCACACCGTTCCAGAGAGTCATGCTGCAACCCGGCCGAGCTGGGTCTGTTCCAACGGGGAGAGCGGTCACTGGCGTCCGAGCCCGGATCCCACTTCCCTTTACCCCGTTCCCTGCGTGCGAGGACTGGACTCAATAGACAAGTCAAGTCTGAGCGCCTCGGCTTGCCCCTAAGGAAGCGCAGAAGCTAGCTGCCCTCAGACGCTCTGGGTTGGCCGGGACGGAGTTAGGTAGGTGGGAGGGCCAGCTCTGCGTGTTCACTCTGCGTTTGGAAGTCGCACAAGACCTGAAATCCTTTTTATAGCAGCCTGGGCAGCGTGCCGAGCCATGTCGGGGCTTTGCAGCCAGGTCCCAGAGGGATAAGGTCATGCAAATGAGAGGCGGAGGTTGCTATGCAAATGAGAGGAGCCCCACCTGCATAGCAAGAGGGTGAATTCCAGTCCAGATGCTCACATCTGGTGCTGGTCTGGCCTGAGTGGACACCTGCACAGCTGGCCTCAGAGGACCCAGAGAGGAGGGTGAGAATGAAGCCGGGGAGGCTGAGGATCTGCGGAGCTGGGGAGGAGTGGTGGGGGAGAGGCAGAGAGCAGAACAGAGAAGCAAAGATTCCAAGAAAAAGAAGACTTCTGACCCCGATGGGGGCCCTAAGCCAGAGGTCTGAGTGGAACTTGGGACCTGATCTTCCCATCCCTCATGTCCATGCACAGGCATTCACTGAGGGGTACGAGGGACTGCAGGTTCCAGATTCCCAGCTCACTAGCCACGTTCCTTTCCCTGCCTCCTCTAGGAGAAGCAGTTCTTGAGGGGTAGGACTCGAGGCTTTGTTCGGGACCTGGGAGGCTGGAGGTAAAGTCCTGCCAGGGACTGACAAGCCCCAAAGGATTTGTGCCTCCCGGGTTCCTGTGTGTGATCGGGGTTAGTTCTTCCACGGGGTGGAGGGTGGGGACCAGTGTCACTGCCTTGAGGGCTGCTTATGCGTTTAAAAAAGTGCCCCGCAGGTGCGGGTACTTGGTGACGTTTCTAAAAGCTTCGATCCAGAAGTGGACACGGCTGGTGCCTCCTCCTCCTGTGCCAACTGTCGGTGTGGGGGACGCCTGCTCCGTGTCTCTATGTACCACCTCCCACCCTTTTGGCCACAGGGTCAGCATGGTCCGTGCAAGGCCAGAGGCCCTGGTGCTCCTGGGAGCTCTGCTGACTGCACTCCTGGACCCAGCGGGTAAGTACCAGGCGCCCCTAGTTCGGGATGTCTCCCAGTTTCCCTTGGGAGTTGGGGAAGGGAGACGTGCAGGCAAGCGGCTTCCTGAGGCTGGAAGATCGGGTGAGATGGCTGAGCGGCTAAGCCAGATGGGAAACTTCCTGGCGCAGCCTAGACGCCGGGCGAGTATCGCCACTTGGGTCGGGTTGGGGGCGCTCGGCGGTCTGGAGAAGCACGGGCCGAGGCCGTCGGGTCCCAGAGGGGTCGCAGGGAGGCTAGCACTGAGTGGACCACCCTCTGACCCACAGGAGGCCAGGGCTCAGTCTCGCTGACCTGGGAAGTGCAGCGCTATGACGGCTGGTTCAACAACCTGAGGCACCACGAGCGTGGCGCTGCCGGTGCGTCCCTTGGTCTGGGGTGGAGAACGGCTAGTGAAGGGCAGGGTCGCGGGAGACCCGGCGCGGAGAAGCCGAGAGAGCGAGCCGCCAGCCGCCCGGCTGCCTGCGCCGCGAATTCCTGTACACCCCTGGGGACAGAAGAAGGGGTCTCGTCAGTGGGAGTGGGGAGTTGGAGGGAGGAGTAGAGCGAGTTTCGTGGGCTTGTTGGAGACGGAGTGCTCAGACAGAGCCCGGCTCCCTGCTTCCCACAGGCTCCCGACTGCGGCGCCTTGTACCTGCTAATTACGCGGACGGCGTGTATCAGGCTCTGGGGGAGCCGCTGCTGCCCAACCCGCGCCGACTCAGCAACGCCGCCATGCGGGGCAAAGCTGGGCTGTCATCCAGCCGCAATCGCACAGTGCTGGGGGTCTTCTTCGGTGAGAGCAAAGTGGGAGAACGCGTCTTCGGTGAGGGTTGACCTGGCGCTCAGCTCAGAGCCTGGGGAGAGGGGCCCTGAGGCCTCTCTGCAAGTCCACAGGAGACCGATACAAGACCCCGAACCACTTCCTCTCCCCACCAAGCCTCACTTCAAGCCTTTCTTCCTCTTGGAGGGATTTGGGGGTGTTGATTCGGGGGTATTTGCTCTCCTAATCTTTCTCTTATCACTGACTACAAACCCAGGAGTGCCACTAACCCTCATTATAGCTCTTAGAAGCTGATTCCACTACCGCCCCTCTCCTGTTGTGATTATATCTTCTCTCCCGCGAAGAGGGAGGGAGAGGCAGGATCTGTTAGGAGAGGGGGACTGGCTTGGGGGAGCCCTTACATTAATTCTATTATTTTGATTCTCCCAACAACATTATGGGGTGGGCGAGGAGGGTACTATAACCCCACTTTGCAAATTAGAAAAATGTTTTAGAGCTGGTGGCGCGGAATTTGCCTTGGAACATCTGCCTTTAGGCTCTTCAGAAATTGGCGTCAGCCTTGGCGGTGGGGAGTAGCAATTCTCACCAGTTTGCCCCCCGACGCCCGCAGGCTACCACGTGCTCTCGGACCTGGTGAGCGTGGAAAAGCCTGGCTGCCCAGCCGAGTTCCTCAACATCCACATCCCGCCCGGAGACCCCGTGTTCGATCGCGACCAGAGCGGGGACGTGGTGCTGCCCTTCCAGAGGAGTCGCTGGGACCCCGAGACCGGACAGAGCCCCAGCAACCCCCGGGACCTGGTGGGCAGGGCAGGCGGCTGGGGGGGTGGGGTGGGGCGGGACCTGAGGCAGCTGTGGAGAGGCTCCCACCACCCGCAACGGCCGCCCGGCCCTCGCCCGCCCTGAGCCGCCTCGGCCACCCGACCCCCGGCTCAGCCTCCCGCTGTCCCCGCAGACCAACGAGGCGACGGGCTGGCTGGACGGCAGCGCCATCTATGGCTCCTCGCACTCCTGGAGCGACGAGCTGCGCAGCTTCTCCGGTGGGCAGCTGGCGTCGGGGCCCGACCCCGCCTTTCCCCGGAACGCGCAGGACCCGCTGCGCATGTGGACTGCGCCCGACCCCGCCACGGGACGGCGCGGGCCCCGGGGGCTGTACGGTGAGGCGGCGGGGGCGCGGGCTTGGGGCCGACGAGGTGCGCCCTCCTCGGGCCCACCCGCGCTCAACTCCTCCCCTGTGTCCCCACCGCGCGGGCAGCCTTCGGGGCGGAGCGAGGGAACCGCGAGCCCTTCCTGCAGGCGCTGGGCCTGCTCTGGTTCCGCTACCACAACCTGTGGGCGCAGAAGCTGGCCCGCCAGCACCCGCTCTGGGATGACGAGGAGCTGTTCCAGCACGCGCGCAAGAGGGTCATCGCCACCTACCAGGTCGGTCGCGCAGCCCTGCCCCCACGTCCTTGTCCCCGGGAGACTCCGCTGCCCCGCAGAGCCCTCCATCCTTGGACAAGCCCACCCAGAAACACCCCTCCCCAGACAGCTACCGTCTAGGGAAAGTCCCTGAGAGTGATAAGGAGGCAAAGCGCTAGTTATACCAGAGGTTTTCTCGTGATTGTTATTTAGCTGCCCCTCCCCCCTGCCCTCGTTCCTCGTGGGCAACGGGAACCTCCTCCCCTCTCCTGTTTGAGTGTCTCTCCCGTGACTGCCCTGCCTGGTCCTCGTCTCACACCTAAGCCTTCCTTGAGCTCAGATCCTTCCTGGCCTTGCTGCTCCAGCGCTGGCCTCCCATTTCCCCCTCTCTTGACCCTCAGAACATCGCGATGTATGAGTGGCTGCCCAGCTTCCTGCAGCAAGCACCGCCGAATTACACAGGTGAGGGAGTTTGGGGAACACCTGGGCTGAGGGGGGGGTTGGGGGACGGGGAGGGGGTCAGGATCCATAGGGCAAAGAAGACAAGTGGGTTCGTGTGACGAGTGTGTGAGGGTAAAGAGCCTATTTCTCTTCTTACCCCTGTGGACAGAGTACTGCCCTTTCCTGGACCCCAGCATCTCTCCGGAGTTCCTGGTGGCCTCTGAGCAGTTCTTCTCCACCATGGTGCCCCCTGGCGTCTACATGAGGTGAGGGAGGGTCTGGCTGAGCATCACACTGGCAGAGGTGAAGAATTAGTGGTCTTGTGGGCCTGGGGCCTTTTTTACACCCCTACAGTTTCATGGGGGAAAAGAAGCAGAATTTGGTGCCCTGAAACAGCACCCTGGGGTAGGAAGTTCAGTCTTAACAGGAAAATCTCCCCATTTCCTCCTAATGGCTGAACTTCAGTTGTTGAGAGCAGGATTTGTCCAGCAGCTGGGTCACTCTCTTCCCTCCTTCCCTTCCTACCCTGTGTGGACAAAGAGCAACCTCTACCTTCAATCCGCACTCGTTGCCAAACCCCTGCCATGTTCAAGGAAGTTCCGAGGACACCTCTTAGTACTGGCCAGGCCCCCTCTGAATCCCTCGCCCCACTCAACCCCACCTCAACTTCTCTGAATTCTCTTACTGCATCCTTGATTCCCCATTTCAGAAACACCAGCTGTCATTTCCAGATGGTCCTGAATGAGGGTTTTGGCAGCTCCCCAGCTCTCAGAGTCTGCAACAGCTACTGGATTCGGGAGGTCAGCCTGGGGTCAGGGGCAAGGGGAGGTGGGTCAAGGTCAGTCTCATCACACAGGCTGGGAAAAGCAACAATTCCAGTTCTTAGGTGTTGCAGCTCCAGGGTGGTGGGAGTTGAAGGGTAGAGTGATCAGAAAATTATCTGGGGACAACAGCTCAAGAGAGTCTAGGACTGGCCAAGGGCCCTTTATCCTGAGGTGCTGCAGTGGTCCTGAGAAGGACCTGGCTTTAGGGAGGGGCCTGAGAACCTACCTTGAGTGTGTTGTTTTATTCCAGAACCCCAATCTGAACAGTGCCGAGGCAGTGAATCATCTGCTGCTGGGAATGGCCTCCCAGATTTCGGAGCGGGAGGACAACATAGTGGTTGAAGATCTGAGGGGTAAGCACTGGAGGCAGAGGGGATGAGGGCCCAGAGGTCCGGGAGCCTGGGGACCCTTCTGGGTTAAGCATCAGGCAGACCTAGGGTACCTATAAAGCAGGAACATAGATAAACACACAGCAAACAGCCATTAGAAGAAAACAAGCTTTATTCTAAATTACTAACATCTGAGGGTGTGGGGGAAGGGTGGCACCACAATCTCTGGTGCTTAGGTCGCTAAAGGTTTTTGTCCAGCCCTATGCTGAGGTTAAGTAGGTGGGATGGGGAATTTACTGCTTGGTGACTAGAACAGTCCTGAGTCTTAGGGGAAGAGTTTTGCCAGAAAAATTGCCCCTGGTCACACATGATGACAGTGACCCTGCACCAAGGCAGGGCACATGTCGAGGAGTGCTGAGTGTGGGTAATGCCAACAGCCCAATTCAAGGCTGCTGGGCGAAGAAGGGTTAGAGGGACTGAGCCTAGAGCCTGGTCCTCTCTCCTCCTCAGATTACTGGCCTGGCCCTGGCAAGTTCTCCCGCACTGACTATGTGGCCAGCAGCATCCAACGTGGCCGAGATATGGGGCTGCCCAGCTATAGCCAAGCCCGACAGGCCTTGGGGCTGGAGACCCCAGGGAACTGGAGTGACCTCAACACCACCGTGGACCGTCAGGTCAGGAATAGTGATGATGATAATGGCAGCTAAAGCTTTCTTGTGGTGATACTGTTCTAAGTCCTTTACACATGTAACACATTTAATCTATGTCAAGAACGTTACAGAGTAGAGACCATAATTATCGCCATTTTACTGATGACATAATTGGTAAGTCAGTCTTGGAAGCAGGATTTAAATTCAGCCATCTGATTCCAGAGTATCCTCACCACTGCATTGTACCATTACTGCAGAGTGGCCCCTGGGTTGGGTGCCATTTTCCTATTCCTGCAGGATCTCGCCCCATGAGTTGGGTGACCCTGAAGCTGCTGATCACTGGGGATAGGCGGTCTGGGTAGTGACGCACTGGTCCTCCCACCAGACTTGTCACCACCTGAGGAGTGCTGCCTAGATAGAGGACACTTCCTCAGGCCTGAGCAGCAAGCCAGGCAGCTGATGGGGTCCTGTGTTTGAGGGATGGGGCAATAGTGGCTGCCCTCCCAACACAAAACCGTATCCACGCTCACACGCTCCTCACTTCCTGTGTGGCCCCAGATGCTGGAGGCCATAGCCGCCCTGTACAACCAGGACGTGTCCCGGCTGGAGCTACTCCCCGGGGGGCTCCTGGAGAGCCATGGGGGCCCTGGACCCCTCTTCAGCACCATCGTCCTCGATCAGTTTGTGCGACTGCGGGATGGCGACCGCTACTGGTTTGAGAACAGCAGGAATGGGTGAGGCCTGCCTGGGTTCCCACCTCAGATTCTACCTCGGCCTGGGCCCCAGACCCTCTGCCTGTAAACAGCACCCGGATGTCCCAGCACCCCTCCCCAACCCCTCTCGATCTCTTTTCTCATCTGGGTCCCTGGGCCTGAGTTTGCTGGAGACCTGTGTCCCCTTCCCATCCCAACAATTCCTGGCTTTCTCTAACTTAGGCTATTCTCCACGGAGGAAATTGCAGAAATCAGAAACACCACTCTTCGGGACGTGCTGGTGGCTGTCACCAGCGTGAACCATAGTGCCCTGCAGCCCAATGTCTTTATTTGGCAACAAGGTGGGTGGCCTGGGAGAACACAAGCAATGGTGGCAGAGAAGAGACAGAGGTTGTGTGGGGATCACTTGGTGCTGTCCAGGGAGCTGGGCACCGGCAGCTCCTTCTGTGTTGGTCTGGGAGGCCTGCATTAGGCCACCTCCCCCAGTAGAGACTAGACTGGTTTGCAGGCTGAACCTTGTGGTCAAGTTGGGATAGATGCTGAGAGATGGGATGTGGAAGAGGAATTTTTGACGGGAACAAGTTCCAGGGAGGAGGGTTTGGGAGGGAGTGGGTACCTGGTCCTTTATAGGACAGAAGGGAAGGCTGCCTGGCCAAGGAGTGGGATCCTCAGGCCCTGAGATCTTCTGTGTCTTTCCCTCAGGTGCACCCTGCCCTCAGCCCCGGCAGCTCACAAGTGAAGGCTTGCCCCCCTGTGTGCCCCTGACTGTGACTCATTTCTTCGAGGGCAGTGGTCCTGGTTTTGGCATCACCATCGTGGCTCTGTGCTGTCTCCCCCTAGGTGAGCCCTTTACCCCTTCGCCCATTTCTCTTCTGGCTCCCCTCCTCCTCACAGACTGTCCCTGCCCCTCATTATCTGCTGGCCTGTAAGGCTAGCTCCTAGGTACATTTGAAGCCAGGCTCAAGGGGCCTTGGGAAGGGAGGGGCGGCAGCCAAAGCCTCAGTGAAGCTGTAGGCGAGGCCGCGCCCCCCCCACCCAGTGTCTCCTTCTGACCCCCTTCAGTGAGCCTGCTTATCTCTGGGGTGGTGGCCTATTTCCGGGGCCAAGAGCTCAAGAAGCTACAAAAGAAAGGCAGAGAGAGTGTGAAGAAAGAAGCAGCCAAAGATGGAATGTCAGGTGAGATGGGGCCAAGGGACGGGAAGAGGGAAGGGGACAGATGGGGGGGCGGTGCTGGGAGAAAGAACCAGGTTACAGATGTGGGGAGAGAGCCAGGCTTTGGGGGTGCCTGCTCAGACTGGCAGAGTGGAGCTAGCCTGAGGGCAGGGGCCTGGGGAACTTTGCTGAACCACTCTGCCCCATTGTCCCTTCCCTAGCGATGGAGTGGCCGGGACCCAGGGAGAGGAGCTATCCCATCACCATCCAGCTGCTCCCAGACAGGCGTCTGCAGGTCCTGGACAGGCGTCTCTCTGTGCTCCGCACCATCCAGCTGAGGCCCCCGCAGCAGGTCCACCTCATCCTGTCCAGCAACAGCGGACGCCGCACCCTGCTGCTCAAGATCCCCAAGGAGTATGACCTGGTATGGCCCATCCTGCCTCCCCAGCTTGGGCTGCCCTCGCACATCTCCCCTCTCACGGCGAGTCCTCTCCGGCCACCCCGTCCTCAGCTACAGAGCTCAGTTGTGAAGGCTGATGCTGGGAGGATCCACTCCTTTCAGAGGTCCCCAGCCCCACCACACTCTCCCTCTGATCCCCTTTGAGCCTCTCACCTGGCCCCAGCCGGGATGGAATGGGGGACAGCTTTTTTCTCCATCCCCCAACCCAAGACCCTCTGAGGGGAGGCTGAACCAGAAGCTTGAGCCTTCCTCCCACCAGGTGATGCTGTTTAACTCCGAGGAAGAGCGAGGCACCTTCGTGCAGCAGCTGCAGGGCTTCTGTGAGAGCTGGACTCTGGGCCTTGATGTGGCTGAGATGAGTGAGAACGAGCTGTTCAGGAAGGCTGTGACCAAGCAGCAGCGGGGCCGCATCCTGGAGGTCTTCTTCAGACACCTCTTTGCCCAGGTGCCTGACTGTGCCTTTTGGAGGCAGGACCGGGCCCAGGGGTTGAAGGGACCCTGGGCTGGACAGGACCCTATGTGGGGTGATCTAAGCTTCTGCTCTGCGGGCTGGAGATTTCAGTTTCCTCATCTATGAAACAGTGATTAAAATAGGATCCATCCCTCTAGGTTGCTGTGAGGATTCAGGGAGATGGTCTACATCAGTGGTTCTCAAAGTGTGGCCCCTGGACCAGCAGCAGCAGGCTCATCTGGGAATTTGTTAGAAATTCAAGTCCTCAGGCCCTTCCCCAAGACCTAGGAAATCAGGAACTCTGGGGTTGGGGCCCACAAGCCCACCAGAGGCTTCTGATTCACTCTAAAGTTTGATAAACACTGTTCTATGTGTGCTTGCTTCGTTATAGGCATTTAACAAATGGTAGTTACATGTATATGACTTTTAAAATCAGGCACATGACAGCCCTGTCTGAATTGACAAGAGAATGTATCTTTAGCCCCTTCCTCCCTGTCCACTTAATGTCTGCTGCAGCTTCTGTCCCCAGTGTAGGCTCTCTCACTTTGCATTCCCAAACCGTGCCCCTCCCCATTCCCACCCCATCCCCTGCTACAGTCACCCCCTCTGCAGGAAAGCAGAAGCCCAAGTCAGAAGTTTATCTAATGACCGTGAGCAGCCACCAGGACTCACCCTTTCTGAGCTGGACTTTGGGGAGATGTGAGAGGTCACTGAACTGCTTCCAGCCTCACCTCCTTCTCTCCTTCCCTCTGCTGCTGCCCGAGTGCAGGTGCTGGACATCGACCAGGCAGACGCCGGGACCCTGCCCCTGGATTCGTCACAGAAGGTGCGGGAGGCCCTGACGTGTGAGCTGAGCCGGGCCGAGTTTGCCGAGTCCCTGGGCCTCAAGCCCCAGGACATGTTTGTGGAGTCCATGTTTTCTCTGGCCGACAAGGACGGCAATGGCTACCTGTCCTTCCGGGAGTTCCTGGACGTCCTGGTGGTCTTCATGAAAGGTAGGGGGATGGTGGACCATCCCAGGAGTCAGGTGTCTTTCAGCAGAGAGTTGACGGGCATCCCCCTATGTCTTGCCAGGCTCCCCAGAGGACAAGTCCCGCTTGATGTTCACCATGTATGACCTTGATGGGAATGGCTTCCTCTCCAAGGACGAGTTCTTTACCATGATGCGGTATGGGGTGGGCCCCTCCAGTCCTGAGACTTCCTGATATTTTAAACAGGAAAACAGGTCAGGTCAGAGGAGGGTAGGCGAGGAGGTTGTGAGTCCATCTACATTGAGAGGTGGCCTAGGTACTATATCCTAGACGCTCAGAGCATCCAGCTTCAGAAGTTTATCTGGCCAGGCCCCTGCCTCCAGGAGAGTCTGTATTTGCAGTGCCAACACCACCAGAAAATTCTCCCCTAGTTACAAAAGACAACCAACATCAAGATGACCAGTAACAAAGCCCACTAACCCCTTCTGGATGCCTTTGGGTCTTTGCTAACTCTTCAAATGCTGTGCTTTACACAGTGAGATAATGAATCATGGAGGACGGATGCCCTGGGTTACTGCCAGTATTAACCACCATGACAGGCAGGAGGAGAAACATGGAAAGTTCTTCTATATTCCAACCCTTCTCTCTTCCTGCTTCTTAAGCCATTTCTGGTTGTGGTGTGCCGATAAAGACCAGTTTTGAGCTCACAGGCTTATTCCTGAAGACCGTGCTCCACAGCTGCCTACAGCTCTATAAGGACAGGGTTCATATCTCTCTTTGTTCCCTGCTGAATCCCCTCCTCCGCACTGTGATTGGCACATAGCAGGCATTCAATACATAGTTAACTGAATCAGATGAAACAAATAAGTAAATGAATAAACAGAATGCGTAGAACAGCCCAGACCCTTTTAACTCTTCTACCCCTGTAAGCCTCCTCATTGCTTTCAGCTTTCACCTTAACTGTCACATTCTTTACAGTCCAGATACCACAACTGGACATGGGCTTCTGAAAGGGCTAGGGCGAGGCGCATTGCAGTTGTCCCTCGCTGGGCGTGCTGCTGCAGGACCCTCTAGGAGACGGTCTCTGCCCCCAGGGGCTGAGGTCCACCTCCTTGGCCTGTACTCAGTGTGGCTCTTGCTCAGTCTCACCCTGAGCCAGTGGGATGATGTGTTTTTTAATGTGATGGCAGTGCTTGCTGTGCCGTGCACACAAAAGTCTTTTTCTGCTGGACTCACACAAACTTGCATGTTTGTTTGCTTTTGTCCCAAAAGCACAGTCTAAGAAAAGAGTTATGGCCACTGTAGCTGCCACTGTGGGTGCTGTCACATTGGGTGCGGAGATACTCCTGCCTATGCCCCAGGCTGTTGGCACAAGGCAGCAGCAGCCAGTGCAGCTACATCTCCTCTCCCAACCCCCCGCTGGACCACGAACGGGGTGCTCAGCGGTGGTGTGGGAGGTATCAACATAAGAGCCTGCCACGTGAGAGAGCCATGGCACACCTGGACAAGTCCCTACACTAAGTGGACATTCATCCCAGCTGTAGGTGCCCCCCTGTTTGGGGACTGCTTTCTTTAACTGGTCAAGGTCACTTTGAATTTTGTTCTGCCTTTTGAGCCCTTGGCCACCCCACCCAGCTTAGCGTCAGCAGCAGGCTGGATGAACACCTTCTCAGTGCCATTTCCTGGGTCACTGGTAACCACATTAGATAGGCCGGGACCCACCCCACCCAGCACCTGCCTGAACCTGACCTTGCCAGGTGACAGGCTGCGTTCGTCTCTCCTCCCTCCCCCTGCCCAGGTCCTTCATCGAGATCTCCAACAACTGCCTGTCCAAGGCCCAGCTGGCTGAGGTGGTGGAGTCCATGTTCCGGGAGTCGGGCTTCCAGGACAAGCAGGAGCTGACGTGGGAGGACTTCCACTTCATGCTGCGGGACCATGACAACGAGCTCCGCGGCACCCAGCTCTGTGTCAAGGGTGGAGGTGGAGGTGTGTGAGTTTGGAAGGCGTCAGGAATGGACGTGTCTTCAAAATGAGAGTTCCTGGTGCATAGCACTCAGGTCTTATTTCTCTTTTAGTCCTTGGTGCCTGGTAGAGAGCCAGGCACGTGTAATCAAGGGCATCACATACACCTGCGCAATTTATGCACAAAGATACCCACTGAGGGGTCAGGGCAGGCTGAAGTCCAGCCTACATTCTACACACCAACCATGTGCATTGGTCTGGGGTGTGTCTGGCCAGAGGAAGAGGCCCTATTTTCTCTACACAAAGGACCTGCAGGGTTGCATCCGCCTGGAGGGGGGCCCCTTTTCTAATTGCACTCAGTTGCCACATTGTCTAGCAGTGGCCGCCGCCCTGTGTACAGTGGGTGCTCGGTGTGGGCAGTGAGGGGAGCAAGGCTGGGGAAAGAGATGGGAACACGACCAAGTCACTGGCAAGTGCCACGGCAGCCTTCCTAGGACAGTCTCCTCCCTCGTGGGGAAGCCCGTCCAGCTTCTTGTTCTCCCCAGGTACTGGAGACATTCTTAAACCAAACGTCAGCTGTCGAGTGTCATTCATCACTCGGACTTCTGGGGAACGGTGAGTGGGAATGGGGCACTGGGAGGTGCCCCGGCTGGGTCCCCTGCAGAGAAATGAAGGAGTAGGGCTGGTGGAATCAGCCCCTGGGCCAGACATTTGCTCTGAAAGTAGCTTTCAGCGCACGGTTGTTCTAGCCCAAGTTCCAGCTGCCTCACACACATAACCCCTTACTGCTCAGGAGCCTGGCTCTCTCCCTGCCCCTCCAGGACAGAATCATTCTACAGAACATGTGATCAGATCATGTTCATTCCTTCTGTCTTGCCTTCTGCCTGGCTTCTTTCTGACCGGTTTTATGGGCAGGTTCTGTGGACAGAAATGAGTCCCAGGATCTATCCCCTCCCACACCAGCCCCAACTCTGACTTGGCAGTTCTTCTCCTGGCTGCAAAGACAAGGGGAGAATGAAACCCATTTTTCTCTTCTCAGTTCTTACCCTCAGGGAGTGGGGCTCCCTGTCTCAGAAGCCCCAGAGTTGGGAGGCCCTGGGTTGAAGAAGAGGTTTGGCAAAAAGTAAGTGTTTCCCAGACCCTTGACCCAAGGAGACACGGGGAGAAGTCTCAGGGTCTCTGGTCTGCGCACACCCCCACACACGAGGAACCATCCTGAGACTCATTCCAGGTGTCCCTGACCGGATTGGCAGGCTATTGAGTTAATGACTCTTCCACCTCTTCCAACCTCTGCACCCTAATCTTCAGGCAGGGGGCCTGGCACTCAGATGCAACACCAGGCAGTGAGGGGTCTCCTGGCTCCTGCCTGCTTTGGGCACAGCAGTGAGGCCTGTGCAGGGAGCAGGAAGAAGGAAGCACAGAACAGAGAGGAGGAGGTGGAGACGGAGTCGTGGGGAGACGGAGGAGTGGGTGGAGAGGGCAAATAAAGCCGAGAGGTAAAGGCTTGGCAGAGTGGATTCTACCCCCCAAAAGCTTTTTCTTTCATCTGTTGTGGCCCATCCTGACCGCTACCAGATCACCAGGTCTCCTTCATAGGGTGGCATTTAGGGGAGGACAGGGTGCCCTGATCTCGGGCCACCTGCCTCCCATTGCTGCAGGGCAGTGGTGCCCCCTCCCCGGCTATACACAGAGGCGCTGCGGGAGAAGATGCAGCGGGGCTTCCTGGCCCAGAAGCTGCAGCAGTACAAGCGCTTTGTGGAGAACTACCGGCGGCACATCGTGGTCGTGGCAATCTTCTCAGCCATCTGTGCCGGACTGTTTGTGGAGCGTGCTTACTGTAAGGAGAGTTCCAGGTTGTGGGCAGTGGGAGGGGAGACGTGAGAGCCTTCTGGTTGTTACTCTTGATCCTCAGGCATCTGGATAGGGGAGCCCAGCTGTTCTGACTGGGGTCCAGGCTTCTGTGCTGTGCTGATCCACCCCCACTGTGCCCCCAGACTATGCCTTTGCCTCGCCACCCTCGGGCATTGCAGAGACCACCCTCGTGGGCATCATCCTGTCACGGGGCACGGCGGCCAGCGTCTCCTTCATGTTCTCCTACATCCTGCTCACCATGTGCCGCAACCTCATTACCTTCCTGAGAGAGACCTTCCTCAACCGCTACGTGCCCTTCGATGCTGCCGTGGACTTCCATCGCTGGATCGCCATGGCTGCTGTCGTCCTGGCCAGTATGTGGCTCCTGGGCACGCTCGCCACTGCTGCAGTCCCCTGGGTCGAGCTGTGGGGGAGGCAGTGGGGAGACTGGAGCTACTTATACTTCCTGTTCTCCTCGGGGCTGGAGGTAGAGTTGGCCCTGGAGGCGTCTCTAACAGGATGTGTCTCTTTCAGTTTTGCACAGTGCTGGCCACGTGGTGAATGTCTACATCTTCTCAGTCAGCCCCCTCAGCCTGCTGGCCTGCATCTTCCCCAGCGTCTTTCTGAATGATGGGTCAGTTTTGGGGAGGGTCCCCCTTGGGAATCCTGGGGCAGGCCTCAGGGTACAACAGAAAAGAGGTAGATGGCCCTAGACCCTCCACTCTCTCACTAAGTGAGGGCGAGAAGCTAGCATCCTCGGGGAAGCTGAGAGATGACTTCCTTGCCCTCAGGAAGGAAGCAGGCCGTAATTGGCCAGGAAAGGAGTTTGGGAGATGAAGTCGGAGCCTCTTTCTCACGCGTACCTGACACATAGCTTGCTATCTCAGCCTACTGTCCATTCACTGGGCAAATATTTGTGGAATACGTCCTGTGTGTCCATCCAGGAGCCAAAGAGTAGGGATGCCAAGATACATGCAGTCGTTCAACAAATATTTATTGAGCATTTACTCTGTGCTGGGCATTGTTTGAGCATAGGGATAGAGCATGGAGGTAAGCTCCCTGCCCTCATGGAGCTTACAGAATATGAACCAAGCACTTCAAGGAAGCAAAGGTCAGCTGCAGTAGGAGAATTCAAGATAACACAGGAGGAAGAATTGCTTTGAGATCAGAGGGTGGAACTGCAGGAGGCTGGGTGCCATGTTCTTTGGAAGGACCCTTGGCCATCTGGGTTGAGGCCCAGTAACCTCCGCATTCAAGGCCGTCAGGAAGAGAGTCACATTGCAACAGTGGTGGAGCCCCTCCTGCCCCAGCCTGAGGCTCTGGGTGTCTTTGTCCTACAGGTCCAAGCTTCCCCAGAAGTTCTACTGGTGGTTCTTCCAGACAGTCCCAGGTAAAGAGTAGACTGTATGTGGAGTCTGGGGTTTCTGTCTGAGGACTTTTGCTTTTGTCCTCCCTCATCTTCCCATGAATACACACTTGTCTATAGTGGTCATAGGATCCCTTTGCAGCCTCCAGCACAAGCCTCAGCTCCAGCTTCTTTGGGCAAGCTGTTCTGGGAGCCAGGGAGGGATGAGAGAGGTCAGGGAAGAAGAGCGGAATGGGGAAATGCCCTCTGGCATTCTCAGCCCAGGCTGAGGTCCCGAGGCCAGGGGCTCTCTGACCCTGTCCCCGCTGCCACCAGGTATGACAGGGGTGCTCCTGCTCCTGGTTCTCGCCATCATGTACGTCTTCGCCTCCCACCACTTCCGGCGCCGCAGCTTCCGGGGCTTCTGGCTGACCCACCACCTCTACATTCTGCTCTACGTGCTGGTGAGGGACTTCTCTGGGCAGGGCCAGGCCACAAGGCAGAGATGAGCACTCATGATGTGGGGAGGGAGCAGGGTGAATTGGACGCGAGATCTCAGACCGAGACCCCAGACCCGAGACCACAGCCTATGGAGCCTATGCCAGCCCCACCTACCCTGCCCAGGCCCAGGGCCCAGGCAGGAAGTATCTGGGTAGGGTGGGTGCAGGAAGGGGGCCAGCTGGGCCTGAGCTATACTAACTGACCATGTCTCCAGCTCATCATTCACGGCAGCTTCGCTCTGATCCAACTGCCCCGTTTCCACATCTACTTCCTGGTGCCAGCACTTATCTATGTGGGGGACAAGCTGGTGAGCCTGAGCCGGAAGAAGGTGGAGATAGGCGTGGTGAAAGCAGAACTGCTGCCTTCAGGTACCAGGCCTTGCCTGACCCTCGCTGGGCAGCATTGGAGGTCAACTCATGGGACGTGGGAAGACAGCTCCCCAGGCCTCCTCATCCCATTGCTGCCTCCGTTAGCCTCTCAGGGACCCCTGCAGCTTTCCTGATGGAACTACAGCCCCCAAAAGAGCTGTGTTTAGTTCCCAGGAGGACTTACAGACAGTGAGAAGTGACTATGAGAAGAGGAGGCTGAAAGTGCATTCAGAGGTGTTTAAGGACAAGAAAGACCCGCGCTTGTGTGGCCTGGGTGCAGGGTGGGGAACCATACACCCCTCTCCCATTCCGTCCCTCAGAATAACCTCTCTTCAGAGACAGATAAATGGCCCAGACTGCAAGAGTCTGTTGTTGATAGTCAATGTTGGCCAGAGTGGGGATTCACATCAATGTAAAGGGTGGTGGAAGATGACTTAAGTGACAAGGGGCCAGCTAACCTTCAGGACTCACATAGTAAGAAAATTAAACCTCACTTCAACTGTATTTCAATCAAGATTATTTAAGAACAAAGTCTCAGCATGGTATTAGCATGCCTTCTGCATCCTCCAGTACTTGCGAATCTCCTTTTTCCACAAAGAGAGAACAAGCCTGAGGCTCAGCTATGGTCAGGCAACAAACAGTATCCAGCTAAAATTTGATAAAACATGGTACCTTCTGTTTAGACCACATGATACTTAGGCAAGGCAATGTAGGGTATTGGTTAAGAGCTTGGACTCTGGAGCTAGATAGAGCACGGCCTCTGGAGCTAGATAGAGCACATGATGCTGGTTTTCTACTCACCTTAGGGACCTAAATGTTCTTCTCAAGGTAAATTGAATTGAAAAAGTAAGTCAATTTAAAGAAAAATGTTAGATAAATGATAGTGCAGCAGGTGTGCTGATATGGCCCACCATAAAGGTAACCCTCATATGGTGGAGGTTTGGCAAACACTGAGATGGTACCTGGGGAGCCTGAGGTCCCCTGACCTAGTAGGCTGGTATCCAGGACAGTGGTATCAGGCCTGGGCCCTCAGTGGGAAGAAGCAGCAAAGAGGAGGGGAGGGGCTGGAACAGGAGAGCAGAGAAGCCCAGCTCTTGAGTTACCCAGGAAACAGAGAAGGGCGCCCTCCAACTCCCAGCCCCAGAAGCCATACTCGCTCAGATCATGTTACTACTCCCTGTGCCTCAGGTGTGTGGAGAGGACAGGGTACCTGCCAGTCCTCAGGTACCAGGAGCAAGCCCTCTGATCCCTGCCCCTCCCTGCCCATGACCCCCAGGAGTGACCCACCTTGAGTTCCAGCGGCCCCAAGACTTTGAGTACAAGTCAGGACAGTGGGTGCGGATCGCCTGCCTGGCTCTGGGGACCAACGAGTACCACCCCTTCACCCTGACTTCTGCACCCCACGAGGACACGCTTAGCCTGCACATCCGGGCAGCAGGGCCCTGGACCACCCGCCTCAGGGAGATCTACTCACCCGTGACGGGTGACAGCTGTGCCAAACATCCAAAGGTGCCCATCACTGGGAACCACTTTTGGGGTTCTGGCATTGATAGAAGGTCCCCACCCTCCCCGACCTTGGGATAAGATGCTCCAGCCACCCCAAAGCCAGACTGGGAGAGGGCTGGGGTGCCTCAAAGAAACTAGTTCTCCCTGTCCTCCCTGCCCCCCCCCCCATTTCTAACCTCAGAGCTGGGGAAGGGCCAGGCTCATCTCATCTTCCTCTTCTGTTGGCAGCTGTACCTCGATGGACCATTTGGAGAGGGCCACCAGGAGTGGCATAAGTTTGAGGTGTCCGTGCTGGTGGGAGGGGGCATTGGGGTCACCCCCTTTGCCTCCATCCTCAAAGACCTGGTCTTCAAATCATCCTTAGGCAGCCAAATGCTCTGTAAAAAGGTGAGTGTCCCTCTCCCATTCTTCAAAGAAATGGGGACAGACAGCCTGATTGTGTCCCCACATCCCAGCAGAGTAGCATGATAAAAAGTCCCTGGCTCCTAGGCAACTGGTTCTGCTGGGACCATTCATACCCAGTTGCCCAGATGGCAAACATTTGAGGGAGGGTAGGAGGTGTAGCCAGAAGAGCCTCTGCTGGGATCTGTGGCTAAGAAGCCTTGGATCAGGCCTGTGGGGGTCCAGGGCTTCCCACCATCTCAGTATAAGCATCTGGGTAGAGGAATCTTGAGCTGAGCTGAGTCAGAGCTTTAGTTGTGTGTCCCCAGATCTACTTCATCTGGGTGACACGGACCCAGCGGCAGTTTGAGTGGCTGGCTGACATCATCCGGGAGGTGGAGGAGAATGACCACCAGGACCTGGTGTCTGTGCACATCTACATCACCCAGCTGGCTGAGAAGTTTGACCTCAGGACCACCATGCTGGTACGTCAGGGCCGGCCAGGCAGGGCAGCTCAGTGGGTATGTGGGTTGAGGGTAAGGATGGCCAAGGCAGGTGGGTGGACCGCCATCTGGACTAGGAGCTGACCCTGGTTCTGCCTGGCTGTGACCTTCCTCCTCTACTCCCTCCCCCAGTACATCTGTGAGCGGCACTTCCAGAAGGTGCTGAACCGGAGTCTGTTCACGGGCTTGCGCTCCATCACCCACTTTGGCCGACCCCCCTTCGAACCCTTCTTCGACTCTCTGCAGGAGGTCCACCCAAAGGTCAGTCCCACCCCGACCCATCCTTCCCCTGCCAGGACTTCCTGGCCCTCAAGCAGCCTGCAGCTGGGTACTGAGCAGAGGACCTCAGGATGGGGTCAAGCATTGGAGAAGGGCTTCAAACCCCACCCCCTGCCTCCCCAACTCAAGCTGCCTTCTCAGGGCCTGGGGTCAATGGCCTGGTCATTCCAGCCAGGCTTGAGAAGCAGCTCCCTCCTGGGGAGGAAGCCCACAGGCCTCTGCTTCTCTGCAACCACTGCCCCCCCCACACCCTTGACAGGTGAGGAAGATTGGGGTGTTTAGCTGCGGCCCTCCAGGAATGACCAAGAATGTAGAGAAGGCCTGTCAGCTCATCAACAGGAAGGACCAGGCCCACTTTGTGCACCACTATGAGAACTTCTGAGCCCTCCCTCCCTGGTTCCTGATCCCTCCGTGGACCAGCCCTGCCAGCAGTTTCTGTCAGAATTCACCTCAGGCCTCAGCTGGAGAGCTGGAAGAGCCTCTCCCTCATTGCCCCATCTGTCCCAGGCTCTGAGAAGATAGAGGAGACCCTTCTAGCTTAAGCCACAGCAGGCTGTGGCAGACCAAGTGGGGAGGGGACAGTCCCTGCCTTGTGACAACTATGGAGGTGAAGAGATACAACCGCATTTTCCTGATAGGTCCCCATGTCTGTTTTCCTCCCAGAAAATCAATGTATTGCTTTGGTATTTTCTTGGCCTAGGCATTTGAGGGAGGACAGGGTGGGGATACCTGGTGTGAAGAGAGGGTTCAGAGTGAGAATCTCCTCAGAGCCCAGCTCAGAAGTTGCGATGCTAAACCTGGATGGCCTGCCTGCCTCAATTCAGTCTCCGAGGCCTTTTCCCTCCAGCTCTACCCCCCAACCCATTCCTGCTCTGAGAGGATCAGGAACCCTGAGGAGCAACCAGCAACACCCGCTGCCCTCACCTCTTGGCTGGCCCTTCTCTTAGCCTGCTGGAGCAGCCCCTCAGCTCTGGTACCAAGGGAGTCCAGCCTCTCTGCCAATCATCCAGAGTTCCCACTCAGCTCCCCTCCTCCACAGGACTTGGATGACCAACTGTCCCAGTTTGCCCAAGACTCTCCCAGTCTTGGCACTGAAAGTCTCTTGTCCTAGGAAACCCCTCGGTCCCAGGCAAATCAGGGCAGTTGGTCACCTTCCACAGGAGCCAATCTGGGACATCACCTCCATACTCTTTAAGACCCTTCCTTTTCCTTCTTCAACTGGCTCTTTCCTCAAAAGCTAAGCTGTAATTTAAAAAAAACAAAAGGTATAATTTGCATAAAGTGTACAAATCTTAAAGTTACCATGTACTACATATGTTACTACTACCCAAATCAAGATATAGAACATTTCCATCACCCCAGAAACTTCCCTGTACCCCTTCCAGTCAGTCTCCCCAAGCCTTAGAAGCAACCACAGATGTGATTTTTTGTTATTACTCCAGATTCATTTGGTCATACTGAATGTACTCTTTTGAAACTGACTTGTTTTACTTAGCACAATGTCTCTGTGATTCATCCATGTTGTATATATCAGTAGTTTGTTCCTTTTTATTGATGTGTCGTATTCCATTGTAGAGATTACCACAGTTTATCCAATCTTCTGTTAATAGACATTTAGATTGTTTCTGGTTTTTGATAATTATGAATAAAGCTGCTATGAACTTTCTTAGGACTTATCTTTTGGTGAACATAATGCACTCATTCCTCTTGGGTATGTATCTAGGAGTAAAATTGCTGGGTAATAGCGTCCTCCAGCCAATAGGATCTGTGGCAGGGAGAGTTTCAGGCCATCTCCACATTCCTGCCCCAGGCTTCTGTCCTCATTGGTCATACTCTACCTCTTCTGACAGGTCAGATGCCTTTAGCTCCCTACCCTCTGTACTGAAGGAATCTCTCTGACAGAACTGGAAGAGCACCAGATCAGGAGCTAAGAGACCTGGATACGAGTGCCAACTTTGCCTATATGTAGCTACCGAGGAAAATCCCTCAACTTCTCTGAGCCTGTTTTCTCATGTATTAAAATGTCTGTGTGGGTATTAGAAAGACAGTGATACTGGCCCAGAAAATTATACAGATGAGAAAATTTATGAGAATATATTATACAATTGCAATGTATTTTGATTATTAATCTACCTATTTCCTAACAGCATCAGACCTCCAGGCCTCCAGCCCTCCTGCCCCTCACTGGGTCTACAACCAGTCACTAATCCCAAACTCCAGCCCCTTAAGTCTCAGCCTTAGCTGTATTCCCAAATCTGGCCCATCAATTCCTTCCTTGTTCCTTTCTAAAGACCACTCAAAATATTTATCTGTTTCATCCTAATTCATCTACCCTTGCTAGACCAGATGATATTGTTAACATGGCTGTCATGATTGTCCATAATATTCTCTACTCAGCCCTATCCTCCCTACCATTCCTGAGCCTGAGTGAGGGTCTCCTGAAGACTCCATGATCACTTTTTCCCAGAGCCCAGACAATGTCAATTGCCTGTCCAGCTGGACAGAAGGATGTGCCATCATGATCCTGAGTAGCCTCGGGTGGCTCTTAGGCTGCCTGGCGTTGACTCCAAACCCCAGCCAAGTTCTAGATATCAGCTATAAGCATGTATTCATATGATCTGACTGCTATCCAATCTTGCTGAATTTCCAGAAACCCACTTGTTGCTGTGATAAAAGTCAAGGACTTGCAGAGAGGATAGAAGTGTTTTCAGCCTGGTCATTCACCAAAACCTCAGTGGGCCCCACCCTTCCTGGAACTTTGTAGCCAAGTCTTCTTGGGAAGTGGATCAAAAGGCAAGATCAGGCAGCCAGCAGGTGATATGCCTTTGGACTGAGAAAATGAAGTCACTGCACAAATGGGTACAGGGGAGAGGTTAGGCTCTGGAAAATATGTAAACGTGGGAGGGCACAAAATGTCTCATAAAAAGAGGACTAGGGAAAGGTGACTCAGAAAAACTTCACGGAAACTGTTATGTTGACAGTGAGAAAGAAAGCAAACCTTTTCTGCTCCAGGTCACAGATATAGGTCTCAGGCCCTAGGACAGAGCCCAACCCAAGCCCTGCCTCATAGACATAGGAACGCGGATGAGAATGGAACAGGGATGGAAAAGGAATCCGGTGGGATTAGATGGAGATAGGATTGGAGATGGAGAAGATGAGGATGAGACTGGATGGAAGGGCTTCAGGGTCTGGTGGGAAGGGAGTGCACAAGGATGGGGAGGTGCTGAGACTGAGCTGTAGAAGAAAGACGTGAAGGCTAGCTCTTTGTCTTTTTTTCAAACTTTCCAGATCCAGCACCATTTGAGAGGGGAGAAAGTTGATAAGATGTGGCAACCTTCCCACCCACTTGCTAATTTTTGAGTAAGAGGAGCCAATCTAGCATAATCATTAAGAGTGAGGGCTCTTGACAACGCAGCCAGAAATAATAAATAAATATATATATAAAAAAAGAGTGAGGGCTCTTGAGTCAAACTGGGTTTGACCTGAGTCAAACTGGGCCACCAGCTGGGTGACCCTGAGCAAACAAAGGAGCTCTCAGTGCCTCATGTTGCTTCTTCATAAAGGGGGGAATAACAGGAGTATCTGCTTCCAGGAGTTTGGGAAGACCCCAATGATATAATTCAATTCAATTCAACAAATGTGTGCTGAGCGTCTATTCGATCCCAGGCGAGGTCCTGTTCCCATGAAACTTAGCTGTTAGTGGGAGCAAACAGACAAGAAACAAGTAAAAGAAAAAAAGGAAGATAATTCCAGATCATGATAAAGAACTTTGAAAATAATAAAACAATAATCTGATAGTGAGTCACTAACGGGGACCCTTTAGATAAGATGATTAAGGGAAGGCCCCTGAAGTGACTCTAAGATATTAACAACTAATGCACACAGAGCTTGCTGTGTGCCCAGTGCTATTGTGAATGCTTCATATGTATTAACTCACTTAATCTTTAGAACAACCTATGCAGTAGATATTACCATTCTTCCCATTTTATAGATAAGGAAGCTGAAGCACAAAGAAGGCTTAAATAACTTGCCCAATATTGCCCAGAATGTAAGTTGAAAGGTCTAGATTTGAGCCCAGAAAGTTTTAATCAGAGACCAAGCCCTTAACTACTGCTTTATCTTGCCTCTCAAAAACAGGCTGCAAGTGTGCAGGCAAAGATAATGTATGATAGCCTTTAACTGTGCCTGGCACTTCATAATATTATTGTTGTTGTCATCGTTATTATTGTTATTAAGAGAAATTGAGGTTCCAGGAGGCAGAGCTCCATATTCTGAGGAGTTTGGAGTGTTTGGGGCTTGAGTGATGCTAAGTGGCGTGTTCTGACTGTCCTGTGCTGACTGCTCCCTTCCCTTCCCATCTCCCCAGGAAGGGGGAGGAGGAGGCCTGCCTTATCCTCTAGGGACATCAGGCCCCCAGATCATCTGGAAGTCACTCTATCCTGGTCTTTCCTGGAATGCAACAAGGAGAGCTGACCACCTTCCCACCCAGTCTCCAGGAAGTTGTAAAGGGTCTGGGAACTTCTCCAGCTGACTTCTCAGGAATTATCTTCCTCCCTGGAAGGAGACTTCAGATGAACTGTAACATGAAGGCATTCCCTTTTCTGAGATTGAGAGACTGGCAATAAAATTCTAGGAGAAACTGCCCAAAATGCACTGGATGCTGGGTCGGGACCTGGGTTCTGTTTCCAGCCCTACTACTAAAATCATTGTGCGACCCTAGGGAAATCACCTGAGTTCTCTGGGCCTCAATTTCCTCACCAAGAAAATAAAGGGATTAGGCTAAGACCCCATCCAGACCTAAAATTTTACTGTTCCCCTCTGCACTCATTATCCTAAATGAATGGAAGTCCTATATTAGGAAAACAGCTTCTTTGGCCTCCCATCCAAGGTTCAATTGGCTAGGGGAAGGAAACCAACATTTAAAAATTTGTATGTGTTTTAGATCCTATACCACATTTACATAAATTGCCTCATTTAATCTTCACAATAACTCTTTGGAGAAGGTATTGTTGCTTTCATTTTACAGAGAAGGCACCTGAGGCTCAGAGAGCAAATTGCCCGTAAACATCCAAGAAGTAACAAGTAAAACCAGGATTTGAAGCCAGGTCCCATGAAATCTCAGAATCTCTGCTCTTTCCATCCTGGTGCCTCTAATGGTATAGAAAGAGAAGGCAATCAAGAAGCAAACTATAGCGTGGCGACTCTAGTTAATAATACTGTATTGCATATTTGAAAGTTGCTAAGAGAGTAGATTTTTAAAGTTCTCATTACAAGAAAAAAATTTTGTAACTATATAAGGTGACAGATATTAATTAGACTTACTGTGGTGATCTCACGATACTGGATCATTACATTGCACACCTGAAACTAATATAAATGTTATATGTCAATTATACCTAAATTAAGAAAAGAAACAAACATTTTCATAATCTGTTTCTCATTGTTAATTATTCAAATAGTATTTATTGAGCAACTGCTGTGACAGGTCACGTTAGAGCCCACAGGACCCAAAAGGAATGCAAGATGTTGGGTTGGCCAAAAGGCTCATTCCGTTTTTTCCATAAGATGGCTCTAGTAGCACTTAGTTGTCTTTAACTTCATTTGAAACAATTTTGTTAGATTGTATGTGACAGCTGTCATGTCAGCGTGCATTTAAAAAAAAGACATCAAAATTGGTGAATTTTTGTGTAGCCATTTTAATATTGAAGATGGAAGGAAAAAAAGCAACATTTTTCAGCATATTATGCTTTATTATTTCAAGAAAGGTAAAAACGCAAAAAAAGATTTGTGTAGTGTATGGAGAAGGTGCTGTGATGGATTGAACGTGTCAAAAGTGGTTTGTGAAGTTCCATGCTGGAGATTTCTCGCTGGACAATGCTCCATGGTCAGGTAGACCAGCTGAAGTTGATAGCGACAAAATGGAGACATTAATTAAGAACAATCAACGTTATACCACGCCGGAGATAACCAACATACTCAAAATATCCAAAGCAAGCACTGAAAATCATTTGCACCAGCCTGGTTATGTTAATGATGTTTGGGTTCCACATAAGTTAAGCGAAAAAAACCTTGACTATTTCCACACGTAATTCTCTACTGAAATGTAATGAAAATGTTCCGTTTTTAAAACAAATTGTGACAGGTGATGAAAAGTGGATACTGTACAATAATGTGGAATGGAAGAGATCGTGGGGCAAGCAAAATGAACCACCACCAACCACACCAAAGGCCAGTCTTTATCCAAAGACGGTGACATTGTATACATGGTGGGACTGGAAGGGAATCCTCTATTATGAGCTCCTTCCAGAAAACCAAACAATTAATTGTAACTATCAATTAATTAATTAATTGCAATTATCCAATTCCATTAGGATAATGGCAAGATCACATGTTTCTTTGATCACCAGGCAAAAATTGTTACAGCTTGGCTGGGAAGTTCTGATTCATCCTCCACATTCACCAGACATTGCACCTCTGGATTTCCATTTGTTTCAGTCTTTATAAAATTCTCTTAATGGAAAAAATTTCAATTCCCTGGAAGACTATAAAAGGCACCTGGAACAGTTCTTTGCTCAAAGAGATAAAAAATCTTGGGAAGACAGAATTATGAAGTTGCCTGAAAAATGGCAGAAGGTAGTGGAACAAAAGGGTGAATACGTTGTTCAATAAAGTTCTTAGTGAAAATGGAAAATGTGTCTTTTATGTTTACTTAAAAACCGGAGGCACTTTTTGGCCAACCCAATATATCCCAGCCCTCTGGGAGTGGAAAATTAGCCCAGCTCTGGGGAAAAAGTGCAGTAATTCATCACACTTGCAAGCACAGTGCTTGTTCAAGGTCCGTCTTTCCTGTTATGCTGTAAGCTTCTAGAGGGTAGGGCCTGGGCCCTTGCTGTTTCACTGTTGTTTCTCCACTGCCTAGCAGAGTGCCGGGCACAGAGCAGATTCTCGTGGGCTTTTTGGTGCATAAGTTACATTACACAATAAGTAATTGATTAAATGCCAAGATGAGTGGGTGAGCCGTGAGGGAGTTCAGGAAACGTCTCTGGAGGAAGGAGCTAAACCTTGAAGGATAAAGGTCAATTGTACAAACTCATCTCTGGGCTGGAGTCCACATTCTACTGGTCCAGACTTGAGCTATATTCCCCTTTCACAATCAGACCTTCCTAAAGATGGCATCTTCATAAGGAAAGAACATCTCTGAATTCCTATTACCTTCGGATCTGCTGACATCCAGTGTGATATGGCTACGTCATCAGTGTCAGTGACCCCAATGAAGGATTGTCACCTTATGACATCACTTTATAAGAAACAAGAGTCTTACCTGGTCTGGGTTTAGGAGAGGCTGACACTCTTGGAAGGCACAGACTTTTGAGGATGTGATGCAATGGCCCCCAGATGAGGAGGGGAGGCAGTTACGGCTGTTTTCTGGGGGACAGGAATGCCATTACCTGGAATGGCTGAAGGAGGGGGTCAGCAGACAAAGAAATGGAGTTCCCCTCTGAGTCAGGCCCAGGACTAGTTCCCTAATATGCTTTCTCAATTCTCTCAGCAACCCTATGAGGAAGCCATAATCTGGATGTCCAATGGGAAGGGAGTAGTTCAGTAAACTACATAACCAAATGGAATATGATCTGAAAGACTTAACTGAGGTCCTGTTTAACAGCATGAGGTCTCATTAAATGGTGTATCAGATACGATATCATGAGAACCACTAGGGGAGTAAATAGGGAGGTTTGACAGGGTTTTTTCGACAGCTATATAATACCAAGGGCTGAGTAAGACTGGGGAGGAAACACTTAAATCCACAATTCTCTAAAGCAAGATTAAAATATAACTTAATTGTTCATAGAAATTAATAGCAGGAATGATAAAAAGCATTCTGTTAAAGGTTTTTAAGGTAAAAACCAGTTTTAAAAGCTAGAAAGATGAGGTAATGTTCTCCTCTGACCTAACTTAAAAGGATCCAGAAAACACAAAGTCCTCTACAGAAATCAAATATGGGAGAATGGAAGCAAAAGAATTATGTAACCAAGGCAGGTCCAAGGGATAACGAAAGACAGACACCATAATCAGAGGCATAAATGAGTACTAGCTGAATTCTTCTGAAAATGGAAAGGGCCTTGACTCGATTCAAAAATAGAACTCAGTGTCATGGAGTCCACAAAACACGGCTAAGACCAAAAGATGCAGGCATGCAGAACTAAAGGGAGGACTGCCAATGACTGCCCAGCGGTGAGAGGTTACTCCCCTAGTCATCAGATAAAGCACATGATTTACTTAAGAAGACCAAGAGATAGCTCAAGGATGCAAACAGCTCACTTCTCAGAGCCAGTGGTTCCACCCCATAGTCCTGAGACTTCACAAGTGATCCTTGGGCCCATGATGTAACAGATCACCCTGCCCAGGCTGCCGGGGGTCTTCTAGGGGTGAGGGTTGAGGTTGTAATTGAGCTTGGGTGGCTCCTTTCCTCTCCCTGCTCCTGGGAACTGGCTGCAGCCAAAGGATTTCTGGGAATGGAGAGTGTCCTCTGCCTTGGGAGCCTGTGCCACTGCTTATGCACTTCTGCATTTGAGTCTGAAAGCTACAGTGAGTTTTGACATCCTTATTCATTTTCTTAAATTTCTTAAATGATAATGGTAAAAACTTTTTTCGATCAATAGAGGAATTTATACAGTAAAAAAATGAAAGTCCTCGGGTTCCCCTACCCTCAAACACCACAAAACCCCCAAATCCTCTCCTCCAGAGTTAACTACTATTAACAGTTTGGTGTCTATCCTACTAGACAATTTTCCCACACATACTCAAACATATGTATGTATGGGGGGGGGCATCTGGAGCAATTATTTAATCTCTGTACCTCAGTTTTCTCAGCTTTAAAATGGGGGAAATACTAATCCCATGGGGTTGTTGTGAGGGTGAAATGAGTTAAGATATCTAGCATTCTCAGAAAAGGGCCTGGTCCGTAGTTAGCACTCAGAGGTTAGCTGTTATGATTATTCCCTCATTCTTTTTCACAGCAGCTTAGTATCCTACTGTACAGATGACATTACTGAGAGAGGTTTTACTGTCCCCATCACAGATGCCCAAGAACACACACAAATTAAATGGCTCTACTAAAATTAGTGGGGGGCTGGGCCCAGAACCTAGGATTCTGCCTGTGGCCCAGAGTTGTTCTTATCATACCACAGGGTCCCCCACAAGCCCCCTTAAAGCCAAAGAGGTCTGAAGGGGGCAGCTGTTCTCACTCCTTGTCCCCCAGTGAGATCCAGCTTGGTTGCCCCATCTTATTTGGACCCCAGGCTGTCTCTGACGGGTTTCCACAGTGAATCATGCTGAGCACTCCCAGCTGCTCTGGGGTTAGCTCAGGCTGATTGGCAAGAAGGCAATGGCTCAGAGCTGAGAGTAAGATCAGGCTGCTTATCAGGCTACAGACACTTCCAGAGCTCCCTCTGTGTATGCCAGGCACTGCACCAGCCACTGAGGGATACCTCCATAATGTAGGTGTGAGGCACAGCCATGGCCTCAGGGAGGCCCTGTCCAGCAGGGTCCAATCACTTACTTAGGGCTCCTGGGTGCAGGGGCTCCTCTGGGTGGTCACAGGGGCAGAGCAGTGCAGGCAGATAACAGGGAGCTCCTGAGAGCAATTCCTGGTCCCCACTTCTCCGACCTGCCTGGCCTCCACGTCTACCTCTGGTGCTATCTCCCTTGCCCTGACAGGTTTATGGAAAAGCAGAGGCTACTGAGTCATGGACAGGCTGAGCCTTTCCTGTCACCCTGAGAACTTCTTTGAAGCACCTTTGCAGACTCGAGGCTCAGAGCTAGAAAAGTCTTGGGGATCATCCACTCTGCTCACTTACCACCTGAAGAGAGGTTTGGTGAGGAAGGGGCAGGGGTACAAGCACTTACTGAGCATAATCATGGTGCTATTCACCATGCTAAGGACTTAAAAATCTCTTTATTCTGCCCCTGTGACAACACTGAGGTAGGTATTATCTTTCCCACTTAAAGAATGAGGAAGCTGACGCTTGAAGAATTTGAGTTGCTCAAAGTCATAAGAAAATGGAGTAGCCTAACGTGTACCCACCTCTTTCTTACTATAGGGAGCCCAAGATGTCCAAACACCCCACTGGCCTCTTCCTTTATTGCCTCTTCCAAATGCAGGAGAGCTTTTCCTCTAGCCAGGCCAATGACAAGATGCATGTTGGATGGACAGAATACTCTTCCTCAGCCAACCACCTCAGCAATGTCTGTCTTACCCCTGGAAGATTCACTCCCTTTGGAACCCTATTCTGGGAAAGGCAGTATGGGTTTAGGGACCAGTAAACAGAGCAATGGTGTTCCTCAGGTTCTAGTTTTTTTGGGTGTACAGCAAGATGTGGGAATTTTGTATGTGGTAGCAGGGGAAGCCAAGTCCAGGGTGCTCAGGAGAGCTCTGACTAGAGCCTGTCTGTCCCTGTGCTGTACTGAAAGCTCAGCTCTTTTTCCCCAGAACAAGCAGCCCCAGTCTACAAAGGTCACAGCTGAGTCACTTTCTTCACCCTGCCCTAGATTACTAGTTCCTTTTTCTCTGAGCTTTTTCCTCATTCACTCTCTCTAAGGTCATATGTTGTGCTTCATTCTGCTTACTGATAACAGTTTATCCAGAAGTCCCTTAGAATCATCAGTCCTTGAGACTATCAATGTTGGTAGTCCTATCTCATCCCATATAATGGGTAACAAGGGAGATGATTAACTTTCGTGTTCCTGAAAGCACATGGCACAAATATGCAAGCACGGGAGACCTTCAAGATGGTGGAGGAGTGAGACGTGGAGATCACCTTCCTCCCCACAAATAGATCAGAAATACATCTACATGTGGAACAACTCCTACAGAACACTTACTGAATGCTGGCAGAAGATCTCAGACTTCCCAAAAGGCAAGAAACTCTCCATGTACCTAGCCGTGTAGCTGACAGGGTCTTGGTGCTCTGACCAGGTGTCAGGCCTGTGCCTCTGAGGTGGGAGAGCTGAGTTCAGGACACTTGTACACCAGAGACCTCCCAGCTCCACGTAATATCAAACGGTAAAAGCTCTCCCAGATATCTCCATCTCAACACTAAGACCCAGCTCTACGCAACGACCAGCAAGCTACAGCGCTAGACACCCTATGCCAAACAACTAGCAAGACAGGAACACAACCCCACCCATTAGCAGAAAGGCTGCCTAAAATCATAAGGTCACAGACACCCCAAAACACACCACAAGACACTGTCCTGCCCACGAGGAAGACAAGATCCAGCCTCATCCAACAGAACACAGAAACCAGTTCCCTCCACCAGGAAGCCTACACAACCCACTGAACCAACCTTAGCCACTGGGGGCAGACACCAAAAACAACCCGAACTACAAACCTGCAGCCTGCGAAAAGGAGACCCCAAACACAGTAAGTTAAGCAAAATGAGAAGACAGAGAAACACACAGCAGATGAAGGAGCAAGGGTAAAAACCCACCAGGCCAAACAAATGAAGAGGAACTAGGCCGTCTACCTGAAAAAGAATTCAGAGTAATGATAGTATAGATGGTCCAAAATCTTGGAAATAGAATGGAGAAATACAAGAAACATTTAATAAGTACCTAGAAGAAATAAAGAGCAAACAAACTATGATGAAAAACACAATAAATGAAATTAAAAATTCTCTAGAAGGACTCAATAGAGAATAACTGAGGCAGAAGAATGGATAAGTGACCTGGAAGATAAAATAGTGCCAATAACTACCACAGAGCAGAATAAAGAAAAAAGAATGAAAAGAACTGAGGACAGTCTCAGAGACCTCTGGGACAACATTAAACAGACCAATATTTGAATTATAGCGGTCCCAGAAGAAGAAGAGAAAAAGAAAGGGACTGAGAAAATATTTGAAGAGATTATAGTTGAAAACTTCCCTAATATGGGAAAGGAAATAGTCAGTCAAGTCCAGGAAGCGCAGAGAGTCCCATACAGGATAAATCCAAGGAGGAACATGCCAAGACACATATTAATCAAACTGTCAAAAATTAAATACAAAGAAAACATATTAAAAGCAGCAAGGGAAAAACAACAAATAACATACAAGGGAATCCCCATAAGGTTAACAGCTGATCTTTCAGCAGAAACTCTGCAAGCCAGAAGGGAGTGGCAGGACATATTTAAGGTGATGAAAGGGAAAAACCTACAACCAAGATTACTCTACCCAGCAAGGATCTCATTCAGAATCGACAGAGAAATTAAAACCTTTACAGACAAGCAAAAGCTGAGAGAATTCAGCACCACCAAACCAGCTTTACAACAAATGCCAAAGGAACTTCTCTAGGTAGGAAACACAAGAAAAGGAAAAGACCTACAATAACAAACCCAAAGCAATTAAGAAAATGGGAATAGGAACATACATATCAATAACTACCTTAAATGTAAATGGATTAAATGCTCTAACAAAAAGAAATAGACTGGCTGAATGGATACAAGAACAAGACCCGTATATATGCTGTCTACAAGAGACCCATTCAGACCAGGGACACATACACACCGAAAGTGAGGGGATGGGAAAAGATATTCCATGCAAATGGAAATGAAAAGAAAGCTGGACTAGCAATTGTCATACCAGACACAATAGACTTTAAATAAAGACTATTACAAGAGACAAAGGACAGTACCTAATGATCAAGGGATCAGTCCAAGAAGAAGATATAACAATTGTAAATATTTATGCATCCAACATAGGAGCACCTCAATATATAAGGCAAATAAATGCTAACAGTCATAAAAGTCAAAAAGTCAACAGCAGCACAATAATAGTATGGGACTTTAACACCCCACTTTCACCAATGGACAGATCATCCAAAATGAAAATAAATAAGGAAACACAAGCTTTAAATGATGCATGAAACAAGATGGACTTAATTAATATTTCTAGGACATTCCATCCAAAAATAACAGAATACATTTTCTTCTCAAGTGCTCATGGAACATTGCCCAGAATAGATCATATCTTGGGTCACAAATCAAGTCTTGGTAAATTTAAGGAAACTGAAATTATATCAAGTAACTTTTCTGACCACAACGCTATGAGACTAGATATCAATTACAGGAAAAAAATCTGTAAAAAATACAAACACATGGAGGCTGAACAATACACTACTAAATAACCAAGAGATCACTGAAGAAATCAAAGAGGAAATCAAAAAATACCTAGAAACAGATGACAATGAAAACACGCAACCCAAAGCCTATGGGATGCAGCAAAATCAGTTCTAAGAGGGAAGTTTATAGCAATACAATCTTACCTCAAGAAACAAGAAACACCTCAAATAAACAACCTAACCTTATGCCTAAAGCAATTAGAGAAAGAAGAACAAACAAACAAACAAAACCCAGAGTTAGCAGAAGGAAAGAAATCATAAATATCAGATTAGAAATAATGAAAATGAAATGAAGGAAACAATACCAAAGATCAATAAGACTAAAACCTGGTTCTTTGAGAAGATAAACAAAATTGATAAACCATTATCCAGACTCATCAAGAAAAAAAGAGAGAAGACTCAAATCAATAGAATTAGAAATGAAAACGGAGAAGTAACAACTGACACTGTAGAAATACAAAGGATCATGAGAGATTACTACAAGCAACTCTATGCCAATAAAATGGACAACCTGGAAGAAATGGACAGATTCTTAGAAAAGCACAACCTTCTGAGACTAAACCAGGAAGAAATAGAAAATATAAACAGACCAATCACAAGCACTGAAATTGAGACTGTGATTAAAAATCTTCCAACAAACAAAAGCCCAGGACCAGATGGCTTCACAGGCTAATTCTATCAAACATTTAGAGAAGAGCTAACACCTAACCTTCTCAAACTCCTCCAAAATATAGCAGAGGGAGAAACACTCCCAAACTCATTCTATGAGGCCACCATCACCCTGATACCAAAACCAGACAAAGATGTCACAAAGAAAGAAAACTACAGGACAATATCACCGATGAACACAGATGCAAAAATCCTCAACAAAATAGTAGCAAACGCTATCAAACTACCACTGGCATTTTTCACAGAACTAGAACAAAAAATTTCACAATTTGCATGGAAACACAAAAGACCCCGAATAGCCAAAGCAATCTTGAGAAAGAAAAATGGAGCTGGAGGAATAAGGCTCCCTGACTTCAGGCTATACTACAAAGCTACAGTAATCAAGACAGTATGGTACTGGCACAAAAACAGAAATATAGATCAATGGAACAGGATAGAAAGCCCAGAGATACACCCACACACATATGGTCACCTTATCTTTGATAAAGGGGGCAAGAATATACAGTGGAGAAAAGACAGCCTCTTCAATAAGTGGTGCTGGGAAAACTGGACAGCTACATGTAAAAGAATGAAATTAGAACACTCCCTAACACCATACACAAAAATAAACTCAAAATGGATTAAAGACCTAAATGTAAGGCCAGACACTATAAAACTCTTAGAGGAAAACATGGGCAGAACACTCTATGACATAAATCACAGCAAGATCCTTTTTGACCCACTTCCTAGAGAAATGGAAATAAAAACAAAAATAAACAAATGGGACCTAATGAAACTTAAAAGCTTTTGCACAGCAAAGGAAACCATAAACAAGGTGAAAAGACAACCCTCAGAATGGGAGAAAATATTGCCAAATGAAGCAACTGACAAAGGATTAATCTCCAAAATTTACAAGCACCTCATGTAGCTCAATATCAAAAAAACAAACAACCCAATCTAAAAATGGTCAGAAGACCTAAATAGACATTTCTCCAAAGAAGATATACAGATTGCCAACAAACACATGAAAGGATGCTCAACATCACTAATCATTAGAGAAATGCAAATCAAAACTACAGTGAGGTATCACCTCACACCATTCAGAATGGCCATCATCAAAAAATCTACAAACAGGGCTTCCCTGGTGGCACAGTGGTTGAGAGTCCACCTGCCGATGCAGGGGACGCAGGTTCATGCCCCGATCCGGGAGGATCCCACGTGCCGTGGAGCAGCTGGGCCCGTGGGCCTGCGCGTCCGGAGCCTGTGCTCCGTGAGGGGAGAGGCCCGCATACTGCAAAAAAAAATAAAATAAAATCTACAAACAATAAATGCTGGAGAGGGTGTGGAGAAAAGGGAACCCTCTTGCACTGTTGGTGGGAATGTAAATTGATATAGCCACTATGGAGAACAGTATGGAGGTTCCTTAAAAAAACTAAAAATGAAACTACCATATGACCCAGCAATCCCACTACTGGCCATATACCCTGAGAAAACCATAATTCAAAAAGATACATGTACCACAATATTCATTGCAGCACTATTTACAATAGCCAGGACATGGAAGCAACCTAAGTGTCCATCGACAGATGAATGGATAAAGAAGATGTGGTACATATATACAATGGATATTACTCAGCCATAAAAAGAAGCAGAACTGAGTTATTTGTAGTGAGGTTAATGGACCTAGAGTCTGTCATACAGAGTGAAGTAAGTCAGAAAGAGAAAAACAAATACCATATGCTGACACATATATATGGAATCTAAAAGAAAAAAAGGTTCTGAAGAACCTAGGGGCAGGACAGGAATAAAGACGCAGACGTAGAGAATGGACTTGAGGACATGGGGAGTGGGATGGGTAAGCTGGGACTAAGTGAGAGAGTGGCATGGACATATATACACTACCAAATGTAAAATACATAACGAGTGGGAAGCAGCCGCATAGCACAGGGAGATCAACTCGGTGCTTTGTGATCACCTGGAGGGGTGGGATAGGGAGGGTGGGAGGGAGACGCAAGAGGGAGGAGATATGGGGATATATGTATATGTATAGCTGATTCACTTTGTTGTAAAGGAGAAACTAACACACCATTGTAAAGCAATTATTCTTCAATAAAAATGTTAAAAAAATATGCAAGCACACTTGAAAATCTACATTGTTAAGCTATATAAGCAGAGCATTAAATATATATGTGACAAGAGATTAAAATAGCAATATGACGATTGTATTTTAATCACTCGCTCAGAAATTCCTTAAGAGTATTACAAACTGTCCATCTCTAGGGTCTGAGAATCCAAGATTTGCATCTTATTAACTATTCCAATTCATTCTATACCACATTGATTTGAATATACAAGAGAAGCCAGAGGCAAAAAGGAACATTCTATATACACCACCCTCACTTCCTCCTAATGACTTCCAGTATAAGTTTTTTTATGGGGTCCACTGCTCCACAGTAATCCAGCCACAGTTCCCCATGAATCCTATGCCAGCCCTTTACAGGGGCTGTTTGTTCTCATGTCCTACTAGAAGCAACCACTGAGTTTACTAATAAGAACACTAATGCCTGAAGAAATGGTGACCTGTCCAAGTTATAGATGGTGAGGCTGAAGCCTCCAGCTTTCCCAGGGTTGGCCTGAAGCCAGAGAGCCAGTGGCTTCATGGCCCCATCTCTGAAAGCTCTCCCACTCCCCAGCGTCCTCCCACATTGAACATGGACCGGGGCACACCCAATCTCAGATTTTCGTAGATAGTCTCAATATTTTGTTTTCTTGTTTAACCAAGTCACCTTTAAAATGTGTATACTCTTCAACCCAGCTATTGTCATTATAAAACATAACTTCATGAAAGAATAAGTCAGAAGTACAAAAATGCATGTACAAGGATAGTCATTGCAACTTTATCTTAAGCCCCAAACCCTGTAGACTACCCAAATATCCAAACTACTGTGATTTGCTTTATAAATAATGGTATATCCATACAGTGGGATATGGTGATATAAAATGATGATGTGTGACGTAGTTATGGGAGTGGCCAAGACGGTGGAGTAGGAAGACCCTGAGCTTACCTTCTCCCACAGGCACACCAAAATTACAAGTATTTACAGAGCAACTATTAATGAGAAAGACCTGAAGACTAGCAGAAAAGATCTACAACTAAAGATATAAAGAAGGAATCACAGCAAGATGGGTAGGAGGAGCAGAGATGCAGTATAGTCAAGTCCCATACCTCCCAATGGATGACCCACAAATGGGAGGATAATTACAATTGCAGAGGCTCTCCCCAAGAAGCAGGGGGAACCCCACATCAGGCTCCCCATCCTGGGGGTTCTGCATGGAAAAGACAAGTCCCTAGAACATTTGGCTTTGAAGGCCAGCAGGGCTTACTTTCAGGAAAGCTGGAGGAAATAGAGACTCCACTCTGAAAGGGCACACAAAAATCTCACATGCTCCAAGACCCAGGTCAAAAGCAGTAATTTGAAAGAAGCCTGGGTCAGACCCAACTGCTGATTTTGGAAAGAGCCTCCTAGAAAGGCAGGAGGCAACTGGGAACATATTGGTGGCAGCAATTTTGGGGAGCTCATTCTACCATGAGGACACTGGTGCTGGCAAGCGCCATTTTTGAATCCTCCCTCTAGCTTATTAGTGCCAGCCCCACACACCAGAGGGACTAGAACCTGGACCCACCCTCCAGTGCACTAGCACTAGACCTGGGACCACTGGGACCCTGCAGGAAGCCATTGGGATCAGGCCCCACCCACCAGTGAGCCAACACCAACTCTGGGACCTGTGGGGCCATGCAGTCAGGGACCGTGGGACCCAACTCTGCCCACCAGTGGACCCACACTAGGCCCAGGATAAACCTCACCCACCAGCAGGCTGACACCAGCTCTGAGACACCTTGGGCTACTCAGCCAGCCATTCCAGTATCCAGTCCCACTCACCAGTGGGCCAATATCAGCACTGGGACATCCCAGACCCTGCAGCTAGCCATGTCAGGAATTGGCCCTGCCCACCAGCAGGTTGACACTAGATCTGGGATACCTGGCCCTGCAACCAGCCACCACCTCAGGACCTGGCTCCTCCAATCAGTGGGCCAGCACTAGCCCTGGGACTCCCTGGGACTCCACAGCCAGTTGATTCATGACACAGATCCATTCACTAACAGTTGGCAGCCTCCACACAAGGCAGGGCACAGTAGCCAACTGGACTAAAGACCAGCAACACCTATCAGACCACCCATATTAGTTAGCCTAAGGACCCACAGAGTACAGCTAGAGAGTACAGCTCTGGTGACCAGAGGGGAGTGCACTGCTGGGACACCAAGAATGTCTCCTACAAAAGGCCACTTCTCCAAGATTGGGACACACAACCAACCTACCAAATACATAGAAATAAAAACAGTGAATTAGCCAAAATGAGACAAAAGAGGAATGTGTTCCAAATGAAGGAACAAGATAAAACCCCAGGATAAGAACTAAGTGAAGTGGAGATAAGCAACCTACCTATAAAGAGTTCAAGGTCATAATTAAAAGATACTCAAAGAACTGAGGAGAAGAATGGATAAACACACTGAAAAGTTTAACAAAGAGTTAGAAAATATAAAGAAGAACCAGAGCTGAAGAATACAATAACTGAAATTTTAAAAATACAGTAGAAGAAATCAACAGTAGATTAGATGATATAGAGGGACAGATCAGCAAACTGGAAGACAAAGTAGTGGAAATCACTCAACCTGAACAGAAAAAGGAATCTTAAAAAGTAAGGACAGTTTTAAGAGACCTCTGGGACAACATAAAGCATACTAACATTCGCATTATAAGGGTCCAAGAAAGAGAAGAGTGAGAGAGGCAGAGAACATATTTGAAGATGGAATAGCTAAAAATTCCCCTAAACTAAAAAAGAAAACAGACAGCCCGGTCCAGGAATCACAGAGAGTCCCAAGTAGGATCAATGCAAAGAGGCCCAAGCCAAGACACATTATAACTAAAATGGCAACAATTAAATATAAAGAGAGAATCATAAAAGCAGCAAGGGAAAAACAATTAGTGACATACAAGGGAACTCTCATAGGATATCAGCTGACTTTTCAGCAGAAACTCTGTAGGCCAGAAGGGAGTGGCACCATATATTGAAAGTAATGAAAGGGAAAAATCTATAAGCAAGAATACTCTACACAGCAAAGCTATCATTCAGATTTGAAGGAGAGACCAAAAGTAAAGCTAAAAGAGTTCAGCACCATGGAACAAACTTTACAAGAAAAGTTAAAGGGACTTACCTAAGTGAAAAAGAAAAGGCCACAACTAGAAATATGAAAATTACAAAAGGAAAAAGCTCATTAGTAAAGGCAAATTTACAGTAAAGGTATTAGATCAATCATTTATAAAGTTAGTAGGATGGTTAAAAGACAAAAGTAGTAAAATCGTCTATATCCACAGAAGCAGTTAAGGGATACACAAAACAAAAAGATGTAAAATATGATGTCAAAAACAGTAAACATGAGGGGTGGAGAGTAATAATGCAGGATTGTTAAAAATGTGTGTGAACTTGAACTTAACAGATCAGTAACTTAAAAAAAATAATCAGGGCTTCCCTGGTGGCGCAGTGGTTGAGAGTCCACCTGCTGATGCAGGGCACACGGGTTCGTGCCCCAGTCTGGGAAGATCCCACATGCTGCGGAGCAGCTGGGCCGCTGAGCTTTGCCGCTGAGCTTGCGCGTCTGGAGCCTGTGCTCCACAATGGGAGAGGCCACGACAGTTAGAGGCCTACGTACCGCAAAAAAAAAAAAAAAAAAAAAAAAAAAATCAGATAGACTGATAGATAGATGATAGATAGATAGATAGATAAATAGATAGATAGAGATATATAGACTGTTAAATATAAATCCCTTGGTAACCATAAACCAAAAATTACAATACATACACATATGAAAAAGAGAAAGGAATCCAAACATAATACTAAAGATAGTCATCAAATCAAAAGGGAAGAGACCAAAAGAAGAAGAAAGGAACAAAAATGAATTACAAAAACAACCAGGAAACAATTAACAAAAGTGGCAACAAGTACATACCTATCAGTAATTACTTTAAATGTAAACGGACTAAACGATCAAATCAAAAGGCACAGAGTGGATGAATGGCTACAAAAGCATGACACATATATATGCTTCATACAAAAGACTTAGTTCAGATCTAAAGACACACAGACTGAAAGTGAGGGGAAGGAAAAAGGTATTCCATGCAAATGGAAATGAAAAGAGCCAGGGTAGCAATACTTATATCAGAAAAAATAGACTTTAAAACAAAGACTGTACCAAAGACAAAGAAGGATATTACATAATGATAAAGGGATCAATCCATCAAGAAGATATAACAATTGTAAATACATATGCAACCAACATAGGAGTACCTAAATGCATAAAAGCAAATATTAAAAGATATAAAGGGAGAATTTGATAGTAACACCATCATAGGAGGGGACATTAACACCCCACTTACATAAATGGACAGATCATCCAGACAGAAAATCAACAAGGAAACCTTAAACAACACATTAGGCCAGATGAATGTAATAGATATACATAGAACATTCTATCCAAAAGCAGCACAACACACATCCTTTTCAAGTGCACATAGAACATTCTCCAGGAGGGATCACATGCTAGGCCACAAAACAAGTCTCAGTAAATTTAAGACTGAAATCTTATCAATCATCTTTTCTAACCAAAATGCTAAGAGACTACAAAACAAAACAAATGAACAAACAAAAAACAACAACAAAAAACCCCACAAAACCTCTGGGGAAGGGTGGGAGGAGGGATAAACTAGGAGTTTGGGATTAACATATACACACTACTATATACAAAATAGATAACCAACAAGGACCTACTGTATAGCACAGGGAACTAACTATACTCAATATTTTATAATACCCTATAAGGGAAAAGAATTTGAAATATATATATACATATAATTGAATCACTTTGCTGTACACCTGAAACAAACACATTTTAAATCAACTATACTTCAATTAAAAAAACAACTGCAGAAATATAGACACATAGAGGCTAAACAAAGCAACCAATGAGAAAAAAACAACCAACTGAAAAAATCAAAGAGGAAATAAAAAAACTACCTGTAGACAAATGAAAATGAAAAAACAGTAATCCAAAATCTATGGGATTCAGCAAAAATAGTTTTAAGAGGGAAGAAGACAAGAAAAATTTCAAATAAACAACCAAACATTACACCAAAAGGAAGTAGAAAAAGCAGAACAAATAAAACCCATAGTCAGTAGAAGGAAGGAAATCATAAAGATCAGAGCAGAAATAAATGAAATAGAGAATTTTAAAAATACAAAAGACCAATAAAACTAAGAGCTGATTCTTTGAAAAGATAACCCAAATTGATAAACTTTTGGCCAGACTCATCAAGAAAAAAAGAGGGCTCAAATAAATCAGAAATGAAAGAGAAGTTACAGCTGACATCATGGATATACAAAGGATCACAAGAGACTACTTCAAACAATTATATGCCAATATAATTGAACTCCCTAGAAGAAATGGATACATTCCTAGAAATGTACAATTTTCCAAGACTGAATCAGGAAGAAATAGAAAACATGAGCATACCAATTACCAGTAATGATATTGAATCAGTAATTTAAAAAAAAAAGAAAAGAAAACTCCCAACAAACAAAAGTCCAGGACCAGATGGCTTCATGGGTGAATTCTCCCAACATTTAGAAAATAGTTAACACCTATCCTCAAACTATTCCAAAAAATTGCAGAGGAAGGAATGGTTCTGAACTCAGGCCAGTATCACCCTGATACCAAAACCAGACAAAGATATCACAAAAAAGAAGATTATAGGCCAGTATCACTGATGAACATAGATGCAAAAGTCCTCAACAAAATATTAGAAAACAAATTCAACAATACATTAAAAGGATCATGCATCATGCCCAAGTGAGATTTATTCCAGGGATGCAAGGAGGATTCAACATCCACAAATCAATCAATGTGATACACCACATTAACATACTGAAGAATAAACATCATATAATCATCTCAACAGAGCAGAAAAAGCATTTGAAAAAAATTCAACATCATTTAATAAAACTCTCAAAAAAGTAGGTATAGAGGGAACATAGCTCAACATAATAAAGGCCATATATGAGAAGCCCGCAGCTAATATCATACTCAACTGTGAAAAGTTGAAAAGTTTTCCTATAAATTAGGAAAAGATAAGGATGCCCACTTTTGCCACTTTTATTCAACATAGTATTGGAAGTCCTAGCCACAGCAATCAGACAAGAAAAAAATAAAAGGAATCCAAGTTGGAAAGGAAGAATTAAAACTGTCACTGTTTGCAGATGACATGATACTATACATAGAAAATCCTAAAGACACCACCAAAAAACTACTAGAACTCATCAATAAATTCGATAAAGTTGCAGGATACAAAATTAATATACAAATCTGTTGTGTTTCTATATGCTAACAATGAACTACCATATACCCTGAGAAAACCAAAATTCAAAAAGAGTCATGTACCAAAATGTTCATTGCAGCTCTATTTACAATAGCCCGGAGATGGAAACAACCTAAGTGCCCATCATTGGATGAATGGATAAAGAAGATGTGGCACATATATACAATGGAATATTACTCAGCCATAAAAAGAAATGAAATTGAGCTATTTGTAATGAGGTGGATAGACCTAGAGTCTGTCATACAGAGTGAAGTAAGTCAGAAAGAAAAAGACAAATACCGTATGCTAACACATATATATTGAATTTAAGAAAAAAAATGTCATGAAGAACCTAGGGGTAAGACAGGAATAAAGACACAGACCTACTGGAGAATGGACTTGAGGATATGGGGAGGGGGAAGGGTGAGCTTTGACAGGGCGAGAGAGAGGCATGGACATATATACACTAACAAACGTAAGGTAGATAGCTAGTGGGAAGCAGCCGCATGGCACAGGGATATCGGCTCGGTGCTTTGTGACCACCTGGAGGGGTGGGATAGGGAGGGTGGGAGGGAGGGAGACGCAAGAGGGAAGAGATATGGGAACATTTGTATAACTGATTCACTTTGTTATAAAGAAGAAACTAACACACCATTGTAAAACAATTATACCCCAATAAAGATGTAAAAAAAAAACACACACAAAAAAACAATGAACTATCAGAAAGAGAAATTACGAAGACAGGGACTTCCCCGGTGGCGCAGTTGGTTAAGAATCTGCCTGCCAATGCAGGGGACATGGGTTCGATCCCTGGTCCGTGAGGATCCTACATGCCACAGAGCAGCTAAGCCCATGCACCACAACTACTGAGCCTGCGCTCTAGAGCCCACGAGTCACAACTGCTGAGCCCATGCACCACAACCACTGAAGCCTGCATGCCTAAATCCTGTGTTCCGCAACAAGAGAAGCCACTGCAATGATAAACCCGTGCACTGCATTGAAGAGTAGCCCCTGCTTGCCACAACTAGAGAAAGCCCTCATGCAGCAATGAAGACCCAACGTAGCCAAAAATTAAATAAATAAATACATTTATTTAAAAAAAGAATACAATCCCATTTATCATTGCATCAAAAAGAATAAAATAACTAGGAATAAATCTAACCAAGGAAATAAAAGACCTGTACTCAGAAAACTGTAAGACAATGATGAAAGAAATTGAAGACAACACAGATGGAAAGATATACCATGCTCATGGATTGGAAGAAGTAATATTGTGAAAATGACCATACTACCCAACGCAATCTACAGATTCAACGCAATCCCTATCAAAATACCAATGGCATTTTTCACAGAACTAGAACAAATTTAAAGTTTGTATGGAAACATGAGAGACCCTGAATAGCCAAAAGAATCTTGAGAAAGAAGAACAAATCTGGAGGTATTACACTCCCTGATTTCAAATTATACTAGAAAGCTACAGTCATCAAAACAGTATGGTGTCTTATGAAATATTTTCTGTTAATTTCTTTACTTGAGTCCTTATGCCTCAGTTTTTGTTGAATAATAAATTATCTGTCATTGTAAACAATTAAAAAATAAATAAATAAAAAGTGATTTACTTCCTAGTGATAAAAAAAAGTTATATTGAAAACAAAATGTAAAAAAGTTCAACACTACTAACATTTAAAGAAACAGAAATTAAGTATTGGTCTGTTTAATTAGTGATATTTTTAAAGAATTATAATGCCTTATGCTCAAAAAAAATAATGTTGTGAGTCTGATATACATTCTTACCTTGACACCAGTACTAACTGACAAAATGAATTTATCACAAGATTCCAAAAGCCATAAAAGTATTTATATTCTTTGATTAAATAATATAATTTCTATATATGTCAATTATATCTCAATTTAAAAAAATAATTAAAAAAAAACTAAACAGTATGGTGGCACAAAAAAGGACACATATAGATCAATGGAACAGTATAAAGAGCCCAGAAATGAACTTACTCTTATATGGGCAACTAATCTATTACAAAGGAGACAAGCATATAAAGTGGGGAAAAGGAAGCCTCTTCAATAAATGGTACTGGCAAAACTGGACAGCTGCATGCAAAATAATCATACTGGACTACTTTCTCACACTATTCACAAAAATAAATTCAAAATGGATTAAAGACTTAAATGTAAAAATGAAACCATAAAACTTATAGAAGAAAATATAGGCAGTATGCTCTTTGACATTAATCTTAGTAATATTCTTTTTATGGATACAGCTCATCAGGCAAGGGAAGCAAAAGCAAAAATAAACAAATGGGGCTGCATCAAACTAAAAAGCTTTTGGACAGCAAAGGAAACCATCAACAAAATGAAAAAGCCACCTACTGAATGGGAGAAGATATTTGCAAACAATATACCTGATAAGGATCTAATATCCAAAATATATAAAGAACACATACAATTCATCATCAAAAAAAGAAACAACCTGATTTAAAATGGGCAGAGGATCTGAATAGACATTTTTCCCAAAGAAGACATATAGATGGCTAATAGACATATGAAAAAATACTCAACATCACTAATCATCAGAGAAATGCAAATGAAATCCACCATGAGATATTACCTCATATTTGTCAGAATGGGTATTAACAAAAAGGCAACAAATAACAAGTGCTGGGGAGGATGTGGAGAAAGGGGAACCTCTGTGAACTGTTGGTGGGAATGTAAATTGATACAGCAACTATGCAAAACAGTATGAAGATTCTCCCCAAAATTAAAAATAGAACTACCATGCAATCCAACAATTCCACTCCTGGGTACTTATTCCAAGAAAACAAACAAACAAAAACTAATTCGAAAAGATATATGCACCCTTATGTTCAATGCAGCATTGTTTTCAATATCCAAGATATGGAAGCAACCTAAGTGCCTATCCATAGTTAAATGGATAAAGAAGTTGTGGAATGTACATACAATGGAATATTACTTGGCCATAAAAAAGAATGAAATCTTGCCATTTGCAAAAAAATGGATGGAACTAGAGGGTATTATGCTAAGTGAAATAAGTCAGACAGAGAAAGACAAATACTGTATGATTTCACTTATCTGTGGAATCTAAAAAAACAAAACAAATGAACAAACATAACAAAACAGAAACAGAGTCACAGATACAGAGAACAAACAGGTGGCTGCCAGAATGGAGGGTGGTGGGGGATGAAGAGAAATAGTTGAGGGAGATTAAGAGGTATACACTTTCAGTTGAAAAAATAAATGTGTCACGGTACGAAATGTACAGCAACTATCAATATAGTCAATAATTACTTAATATCTTTGTATGGTGATAGATCATACCTAGAAATCATGGTGATTATTTTGAAATGTATAGAAATATCGAAACACTATGCTGTGTAACGGGAACTAAAATAGTGTTGTAGATCAATTATACTTCAAAAACAAACTCATAGAAAAAGAGATCAGATTTGTGGTTACCAGAGGCAGGTGTTTGGGGGAGAGGGAGTTGGATAAGATAAAGGCAGTCAAAAGGTACAAACTTCCAGTTATCAGATAAATAAGTACCTTGGGATGTAAGGTACAACATGATAAATATAATTAACACTGTTGTATATTATATATGAAAGTTGTTAAGAAAGTAAATTTTGAGTTCTCATCACAAGGACAAAATAATTTCTTCTACTCCAATAAAGATGTTAAAAAAAAAAGTAAAAAGGAATAGAAAAAATTTTTTTCCATTCCTTTTTTATCTATATGCGATGATGGATGTTCACTAAACTTATTCTGGTAACCATTTTATGAGGTATGTAAGTCAAATCATTATGCTGTACACCTTAAACTTATACGGTACTGTATGTCAATTATATCTCAATAAAACTGGAAGAAAAAAGAAAAAAGAAAAAAATAAAATTATGATGTGTACAATTACTGACATAAAAGGAAATTAATAATTTATTAAGTGAAAAAAATTGATTAAATGAAAACAAATGCAAAACAGTATGGAGGACAAATGACCCACTTTTGTCAACATAATAATGGATGGTATTTAGGGAATTCCCTGGTGGTCCAGTGGTTAGGACTCGGTCCTCTCATTGCTTGGGCCCCAGGTTTGATCCCTGGTAGGGGAAATTAGGTCCTGCAAGCCACATGGTGTGGCCAAAAAAAGAAAAAACAATGGCATTTAAACAAAAATGGAGGGGGAACTATAAGAGATTAAGAGAGACTTACAAGACATATCTACAAAACAGAAATAGACTCAAAGACATGGAAAGCAAACTTATGGTTACCAGTGGGGATGGCAGGGTGTGGGGAGGAGAGATGAATTGCGAGCTTGAGACTGACATAAACACACCACTGTATATGGAGTAGATGGACAGCAGGGACGTACTGTATGGCACAGGGAACTATATTCAATATCTCTTTTTTTTTAGTAGTTTTTTTGGGACTCCCCTGGTGTCACAGTGGTTAAGCATCTGCCTGCCAATGCAGGGGATACGGGTTCGAGCCCTGGTCCGGGAAGACCCAACAAGCCACGGAGTAGCTAAGCCTGTGCGCCACAACTACTAAACCTGTGCTCTAGAGCCTGTAAGCCACAACTACTGAGCCCTTGTGCCACAACTACTGAAGCCCATGCACCTAGACCCCGTGCTCTGCAACAAGAGAAGCCACTGCAATGAGAAGCCCACGCACCCAACGAAGAGTAGCCCCCGTTTGCTGCAACTAGAGAAAGCCCGCACGCAGCAACGAAGACCCAAAGCAGCCCAAAATAAATTAAAATAAATAAAAAATTTTAAACCTTTAAAAATAATTTTTAAAATATTTATTTAATTTATTTATTTGGTTGTGCTGGGTCTTTGTTACGGCAGGCAGGCTCCTTAGTTGTGGTTCATGGGCTCCTTAGTGTGGAATGCTAACTCTTAGTTGCGGCATGCATGTGGGATCTAGTTCCCTGACCAGGGATCAAACCCGGGCCCCCTGCATTGGAAGCACAGAGTCTTAACCACTGCACCTCCAGGGAAGTCCCTCAATATCTTTTAATAACCTATAATGGAAAACAATCTGAAAAACAATTTATATAAAACTGAATCACTTTGCTGTACACCTGGAACTAACACAACAATTGCAAATTAACTATACCTCAGTAAAAATAATGGTTGGACTTCGCTGGTGGTGCAGTGGTTAAGAATCCACCTGCCAATGCAGGGGACACGGGTTCAATCCCCCGTCCAGGAAGATCCCACGTGCCGCAGAGCGACTAAGCCCGTGCACCACAACTACTGAGCCTGCTCTCTAGATCCCACAAGCCACAACTACTGAGCCTGCGTGCCACAACTACTGAAGCCCGCGTGCCTAGAGCCTGTGCTCCACAACAAGAGAAGCCACCACAATGAGAAGCCCGCACACCGCAACGAAGAGTAGCCCCCACTCGCCGCAACTAGAGAAAGCCCGCACACAGCAACGAAGACCCAGTGCAGCCAAAAAATAAAAAAAAATAAAAAAAAAAGAGACCAACTCACTAAAAAAAAACAAAAGTTAAAAAAAAAGACATAACAACCACGTGCAATCTGTCTGGATCCTGACTCAGGCAAACCAAGTGGAAAAGGTCTTTTTTTTTTTTTTTTTTTTTTTTTTTAAATAACTAGGGAAAGTTGCACTTCGATTTATTGGGTGTTAGATGATTTGAAGAAATTGTTAATTTCATTAATGAGAATTGTGATGGTTAAAAAAGTCCTTATCTGTTATGGGTGAAAATGGAAAAAAAAAGTAAGTAAAATATATTCCCATTTCTGATTATAAATACATGTACATGTTTTATATGTATAGAAATGCATGGGGTGGGGAGTTGGAAGGAAGTACTCCAACTTATTAGCATCCTTGGAGAACACATATTGCTGGTTTTCTTTTTTTTTACTTATCTGACTTTATTTTCTTATCAATGTACAACCTTGTGTGATAAGGGAAAGTTCAGTCACCGTCATCTCCTAGTGACTAGGGCACTGCAAACAGCTGACCCAAGGAGCCTCTTGGGATTCCTGCCAGGGAGGAGGAGCTGAGACAGGGCTGTGTGAGAGGTGCCCTGGACTGGAGAACCCAAGGGTGCCTATAGCTGGCAGTCCAGTGCATACAGAGCTGTGAGGTCAGGGCAGGACCCACGGGACTTCAGCATCACCCACCTGAAGCCTGGAGCTGGCCCCAAGGGGGCTACTCCACCACTGTGCCTCAGTGGTGCTAGACCCAGAATAGGCCCACCTTTGGCCCAGGCCCACCTTCTTCCCACAGCTCCCTCCTCACTATGGATGAACTGCTGGGCTCCCCCACCCGCAGCCAGGCTGTGCCTCTGCCTGCAGTCCTACATGTACCACAGAAAGGCCAACTGGTGATCACACACAGGCAAGTCACTGATGGGGTCAGACCTCCCCAGGCCCAGCTCTGGGTGTGCAAACCCCCTGATGATCATACCTAAGAGCCCAGAGGACAGAGGCTTCTCTCCAACCCGTCACCCCCAAGCAGCTCCCACGGATGGTGAGATCCACTAAGAAACCTCTTGGCAGGAACACCTTGCATACATCCTGTACCACTTTCAGGTGCCCAAGGAAGGAACTCAGTATCTGACTCAGCCAAGGCTTTAAGAGAGGAAAGCCAGGAGTGAGAAGTGGAGGCCGTCGGAGTATTGATATGCTGCTTCACTACAGCAGTGGCTGCACCAGAGTACCTCTGGTGTCTTCGAGGCACTTCCCTTGGGTGATGAGCTCCTGGCCAAACCACTTCACTGCTGCCCTCCCTGAGCCCTCAAGGACCTCAGTGTGTGGAGGCAGACAGCGAAGTTGGAGACCTGCCTACTACCCAGGGATGTGGGTCCTATATTTTGGCTTCTGTACTCCAAACTCAGACTTAGATCATGTGCAGAGGACAGTTCTGGGAAAAGGCAAATATCCAATAAATCCTATCTGTCTCCCCCACTCCTAACCTCTGGCCCAACCAAGTTCCCATGGGCCTCCTTTGCTCTCCCAATGGGAGCAAAATAGGAACCAGGAAGGAAGAGGTAGGACTGTGCTACACAGAAATGAGACTGGGATGGCCTGAGGACCAGGGACTGGGGATCCAGAAGTGACTTCATATCAACATCCACTGTAGCCAAATGTGAATGGCAAGAGGAAGTGGCTGGAGCTGTGTCCCCTCTCTCCTTTGACATCTGTGGGGCAGCCTCCCCTCTGCCTGCAGGATTCTTCTTCCCAGCTCTCCACCCAAGCTGGGAGTGCTGGCTAGGTGGGGTCCTCAGTACTGACTGCTGCCACACGTGAGTGACAGAGCACACAAAGGCCGGCAAAGCCACCCAAGCTTGTAGAGCTCGTGGGGAATTCATATTCTTGTTTCCGGAACTGATTCACTGAATCAACACTTACTGAACACTCAGTGGAGGTAGCGAGAGAACTGAATTACTGGGCTTCCTGCAGCCCCTTCCAAACAGTGGAGGGAACATTTCAACAAGGATGCAGAGGTGGGGGAGCCGCAGGGCCGGCTCAGTGCCACAGACTTGGGCCCTCTCGCCACCTGGAGGACTTGCTGGCAGCTCACCCACACCACTCCCTCTTCCACCAACCATGCTCTCTGCCCGTGCTTGGGAAGCTGTGAAACATCACAGTAGGTTGAGAGCGTGGAGGGATTTGGAAATGGAGTGTTCCCTGAACTGCTGTTTTCAATCAGCCCATTCACTCTTTGTAATTGCCCTCATGGAGGTATCATGAAGCCCATTTAACAGGCCAGGGAGTGGAAGCTCCAAGACACTGACTTAGAAGATCCAATCACCATTGTGAAATGTGTCACATGTTTTTTGTCCTTGATAGCCCTACCTTTCCAGGAGTCCCCACTGCAACTCCTCTTTTTCAGGCTCAGTGGCTTCCTCGCTCCACCAAATCACAATCAGAGGGAGAGTGGCTACTTGTGAATTTAACATAGTGAGTCCACCTCCTTCAGGGGCATTTCTATTGGAAGACTTCCAATCTAGAAAGGGAAGAGTCTTTCTCATTCCACATTCAAGGAACTTTGGGCATCACTGAGCTGGAAAGAGTTTCAAGAAAAGGGAGCTGGCAAGTTTGGCCCTACCTAAACAGGACTCAGAGAAGGAAGCAGTGTGGCTCCTGAGTGTGTATTTGTGTTGTGTGTGGACTCAAGATCCCACCCTCCTCCAAAGATAACATGAGAAAAGAAAAGCAGTGTGTGACCTTGAGCAAGTTACTTGATTTCTCTATTTCCTTAGTGGTAAAATAATTATATTTGGCTTGCTGTGAGGATTAGAGATCATTAAAGTAAAATTTCAACAGTCAGTGAAAATTGTACTTGATGCAGAAAATGCATCACTCTCAAAAATCCCAGATGCTTCCTTTTGTGAAATGGGTAACCTAAGTGATTCCTCCCTAAACAGGGCCACAAATGGTGGCAGCAGTCGAGTACTACAAGCAGAATTTGTTACCCAAACCAATTTGAGGAATCCCAGGCACTGGTTACAGCCTTCCCTGGTCACAAGAAAACCAGAACCTCTTCAAACTCACCCTCCACCCCCGGCAGAAATGAGGGATTAGACTGTAGCCCAAGTCATGTCACAGCTACTATATCCTCATTCTTGACTAGTAATCTCAAAGTCACAAATGGCATGATGTGATTTGGATCCAAATCTTACCCAGGAAAACCCCATGATTAAAATAGACAAGGTTGGAACTATCATTCAAACGACAGAAAGGTACAAAGACCCTTAACTGGCTCTGAGAAGGGAAAAGGTTTTTCGCTCATAATGACCAGAACTAAACAGATTGTCTAATAATCATCAGTGAGCTTTGAGCCTAGGAGGGCATGCTAACCCTGTGGGGTGGGTAAGACAGATATACTGACCAAAACCTCCTGGGCTAGCCAGAAGCGTGATTTAAGGTCTCCCATGGGGATTCCCCGTGGCTGTCCTTACGTAGGCGCCTCCTGGTTGCCTAGTGACAAAGGAGCCTGCAGTGGCTGCCTCTGAATGTGCAGAAGAGTGGGGGTGTGGCGCGTTAGGAAGGCAATTCTTCACCTTGCAAAATAAGTCACATAGAATTCTCAAGAGTTGAAGAGGCAATTCTTCAAGCAGCGCTGAAAAGTTCCTTGTCTACTTCTACATTTGAGGGATGCAAGCTAGCTGTATCTCACATGGGACTTCAGTTTTATTTGCTTGGTTTTTAAATTATCCTAGAGTCCCTTATTCTTTTACCATCATACCAAATAGCACTTATGTCTAGAAGCACTGTATCCTAAAGTAAAACTGTTCACAACCTTTCATCCCCAACCCTGAGCTGCAGATTTTTGTGAAAATCAGGTTCTGGGCCAGTTAAGTCTTGATAAAGTTGCAAATGGTCTCTTCATAACTGAGCCCTCATCCCCCATCTGGCCACAGTCACAGTAGAACCAGGAACCCAATGGGCAGATTTCTCTCCTTACACAACTTCCAGGCACTCCAGGAAGAAGGGGAGTCCTGGCACCTACCTGCCAAGCTCTGCTCTACTTGCCGAACTTTGATCAGCACGAACAGGTCATTTTGGCTACAAGTTCTCCCAAATTCTCCCTACCTGTGTGTTTCTTTTTTAAAGTAATAATTTATTTATTTATTTATTTTGGCTGCACTGGGTCTCTGTTGCTGCACACGGGCTTTTCTCTAGTTGCGGTGAGTGGGGGCTACTCTTTGTTGCAGTGCATGGGCTTCTCATTGCAGTGGCTTCTCTTGTTGTGGAGCACGGGCTCTAGGCACATGGGCTTCAGTAGTTGCAGCACATGGGCTCAGTAGTTGTAGTTTGTGGGCTCTAGAGCACAGGCTCAGTAGTTGCGGTGCACGGGCTTAGTTGCTCTGCAGCATGTGGGATCTTCCCAGACCAGGGATTGAACCCATGTCCCCTACACTGGCAGGCGGATTCTTAACCACTGTGCTGCCAGGGAAGTCCCTCCCTACTTGTGGGTTTTTTGTTTTGTTTTGTTTTGTTTTTATTTATTTTTTGGCTGCGTTGGGTCTTCGCTGCTGTGCGCAGGCTTTCTCTAGTTGTGGAGAGTGGGGGCTACTCTTCATTGTGGTGCGCGGGCTTCTCATTGCGGTGGCTTCTCTTGTTGCGGAGCACGGGCTCTAGGTGCGTGGGCTTCAGTAGTTGTGGCATGCGGGCTCAATAGTTGTGGCTCGTGGGCTCTAGAGCGCAGGCTCAGTAGTTGCGGTGCACGGGCTTAGTTGCTCTGCAGCATGTGGGATCTTCCCGGACCAGGGCTTGAACCCCTGTCCCCTGCATTGGCAGGCAGATTCTTAACTAGTGCGCCACCAGGGAAGTCCCCCTACTTGTGTTTTTAAGGCACACCAACTCCTCTGTGTAAGCCTCTCTTTTTATAATGAATTATTTTAATTATTCTTACTACTCAAAAGAAACTTCCACCACTGCCCAGCCAACCACTCAACCCCAAGATGCTGAGAGTGGGGACAAGGACAGAGCCCAATTCATATCATGGATTCTGGTCCTTGGGGTCGCACTTGATCATGACTTTCAACCCCAATCCCTTTTTGGATGTTTCAAAGGCCTCCAGAGCTTTCTCCAGAGGAAACCGATGGGTTACCAAGGGCTTTACATTCACAGACTTGGATGCAAGCATTGAAATCGCCATCGGCCACCTGGAAAAAATCACAAGCATCACACTCAACCTTCAGGAGGAAAGAAGGAGGTCCCCAAAACTACCCAGCACAAGATAAGTTTGGCCACATTTGTTTGTAGCTCTGTGGTTCTGCAAGGTCACTTCTACAGGCCAACAATGGAGAAAGGATCTTATGACTTATAATTCAGGAGTACAGAGTCTGTTCCCAAATGTCCCCTGTCCGTCTGCAATGTCTGCCATGAAGCCTAGAATTCCTTTGGCATGAAGGCATAAGGCATATGGAAGCCACTGTGAAAAGGCAGATAAGCCTCCAGTGGGGAAACCCAGGATGATCCAATCATACTCTTTAGCAGCTTGGCTTGGCAGAGTTTATTGGAAAACTAGCACTCTGCTGAGGGAATGGTTACAGACTCTAAAGATGGGAGAAAGGGCCACTGGTGGGGAAGGTGGTCCTGGACAGAGTGCCCCATTAGGGGAGAGGATGGACCCACAGAACATGAGGTGGGATTTATTAAGACCCTCTCACTTCCCAGGGTGGGACCTGGGGATCTGGAGTGAGAACCAAGGAACTTGAGTTCTTGCGGTTGTCCTGTTTCTCTCCTTCTTCCCTTTAAAGGGGGAAAATGGAGATCTGGCCACTTAAAGAAATGGAAAAGAGAGGGCCTAGACAATGAGTGGCAGACACCCAAGAAGAGCATGTTTCAAAATCCCGCTCCCTCCCTCTTTCCCTACAGCCCTCTCAGCTCTGCCCTCCCATTCTTTAACCACAAGTGAGTGCTCTATCTTTGGATCCTTATCATAACACACGGATGTCAGTGTGGCCAGGGAGTGCCCCTCATGAATAAACAGGCAGAGACTCTTGGTCCCAGAGGCCACCTAGGGCCTTCCCTGGACTTGCTGGCCACTCGCCACCCTGGCTCACCCACAACATACTCACGTGTTGCAGTATCGAAACACACCCTTGATGTCCACCTCCCTGGTAGCTGCGTGCACTAGGGGCACACTGGTCATCTCAGAGCCCAGCCCCACAAGCACCAGCGTCCCACCAGATTGAGTGGCCTGAAGAAGAGGTAAGAACAAGAAAACCAAGAAGATGAGAAAATGCAGACCCCACTCACAGTAGCACTGTTGCCATACAAACAGGTAAGTATCCAAAAATTTCAGAGTATGACTCTTTCTATACTGCTGGACTCTTCAGCATGTTAACCAAACTCAACAGAGCAGCAGAGTAGACAATGTCTCCTTTAAAGATCCTGAAACAATACACTTACCAGTGGAGGCACAGTGGGAGCATCTTCTGCTGTCCACAACATCCCAGGAAACAGCAAAGGTTCTCCAGATAGCAATGAGAATCTCCCCTACAACCATTGCTGACCCTTCAGCAGCCACTGAGCATCTTTCAAATGTTTACTAATTCAGGGGGCATCTCTGGTGGCGCAGTGGTTAAGAATCTGCCTGCCAATGCAGGGGACACGGGTTCGAGCCCTGGTCCGGGAAGATCCCACATGCCGCGGAGCAACTAAGCCCATGCGCCACAACTACTGAGCCTGTGATCTAGAGCCTGTGAGCCACAACTACTGAGCCCAAGTGCCACAACAACTGAAGCCCACGTGCCTAGAGCCCGTACTCCACAACAAGAGAAGCCACCGCAATGAGAAGCCCGCACACCGCAACGAAGAGTAGCCCTGTCTCGCCGCAACCAGAGAGAAGCGCGCATGAGACAACAAAGACGCAACGCAGCAAAAATAAAATAAATACTAATTAAGAAAAAAAAAAAAGCTTTACTAATTCAGTACCAGATGTTGGTGTCAGCCACTTCCTCCTCCAGAGTGCTCCCCACAAGACAGAGTGCCAAACCTCTAATGGACCACCTTTTGGTTAAAAAAAAACAACTACCAAGCACTATACCAATGGGGAGGGCTATAGGACTTCTGTGGTTTAAAAACTGCCTTATATGTGCACGCTGGCAATTAGAAATTTTTGTTCCAGAGACAGTCTCCCAATGGTATCAGTCATAATGGATTCATCAGTTTCCTCTTTGAGTGGGCAGAGAGCAAAATTTTCCCCAACAATCTCCACGTAACTTCACATGAGTGCTAGGCCTGCTCCAGAGATTTTGGGGGGTCATTGTGCTCGACGATGTGAGGGACAGAAAAATGGGCAATTCATTCATGCTAAGTTTTCATTACAGTTAACAGCAGAAAGCACTTACTGGGACCATTCTAAGTGCTGAGCAATGGAGCAGTAAGACAGCAAACATCACAGCTTCTACCTCCGAGGGGAAGGATACACCCTGGAGAGAGGGCTGTAGTGTGGAGGTGACTCCCAGCATTTGTACTTTTGAGCTCTGGGACCCTAGACGGTGCTCTGTCAGCCATGGGTTCCTCATGTGTGAGAACAGGACGATGCCTCCCCCTCAGCAGGGCTCTTAGGGGTGACAGTCACAGTGGCTGGCACTAGGATGGGCTCAACGTTTGGCATGTCTTCTGTTTTTATTGAAGCACAGTCACTTACAAATCACCTGTGACATATAAACACTGTCAGTAAGGGGGAGGGTATCTCACAACTGAAAAACATTGCTGTCCTCATTGGAAAAGTGTTGGGGGAGGTGTTCAGAATCGTGAGGGAGCCACAGAATACACTAAGAAATTTTCCAGGAAAACTGTTGCCCATTCAGCACTTCCTCTCCACCTGGTAAGGAGGAAGAGGAACCTCTTCCAAACTGGTCATCCCAGGCTGCCAGGAGGCCAGTAGCTTATTGACCACAGGCAAAGGAAATCTCAGACCACTGTTTTGTTGTTGTGACTTCCACACCAAGGAGATGACATCAATTCTACCCTAAGCATTTGCTATGTCTCCTCACGAACATTATCTAGACATCACATGGCAGAAAGGTGACTCTCAGGTATGTCCATAAGGTGCCTCTCCCTAACCTGCCCCTTGGCAGAGTGAACTGTAGCATTCTACAGCACCTGTCATGCATGATGCTCCACTCCCCACTCAGGACAGGCACCGGCTTCAGGCTGGTGAAGGCCCTTGTGTCACATTTACCTCCACGCCCACCTCAGGTAGCCTGGCAACTGGGCCCCCACCATCAATAGTTGGAGATATCAACTTGTTCTCAGATGCCCTCCAGCCAGGGCACAAGAAGAAGGAAGAACTTGTACTAGGAAGCCATATCTTTTACTGCCTCTCTCTTGAGTGGGGGTCACTGACCTGCTGACAACTTGAAAACAGTAGACACACCTTACTGGTCAAGTCCTCAAGGTGTCTGGCACAAAGCCAGGCACGAGGCAGGAACCCAAGACCTGCCATGGGTTGAACATAGCTCCACTGATCACACACACATCCATCGCCCTCTGGGTTTTGGTTTCTCTTTGCCCCTTCCCACATGGTGACCACTGACTGTCTCGGACAGTGGAGCAGAGAGCTGGCTGATTCCAGCTGGAACAAGGTTAGGGCAAAAGTGGCACCTGCTCCTGCCTCTCCCGCTGCTTCCTTGGCCCCCGGTGCCATATGCATCTTGGTAGGAGGAGGGGAAGGCAGCTCTGCCTGGGTGTGCCAGGCTTGAGGGCCGTGCCACACAGCTCGAGGGATCAGGTTTTCCCAGAATGTCTTGCACGGTGGACAGTGCCCTTGTGTGTGACTGGCTGTGACTCAGAAGGAAGGAAGAAGCATGTGCTGCTGTGGGAAAGCAGTTTGGGAGACAGGGCAGGAGTACCCAGCAGTGGCAGCTACCGATGCTCTCCCCAGCCCAGCCCCTCCCACCCTAGCACTGGTTCCTTGTCCCCTCTACCCCTTCCTCTCCAGAGGAGCCAGATGGAGTAAGGAAAGCCCAGGCACTGGAGCAGTGCGCTCAAGGTGAGTCACTGGGCCGCTCTCCTTGTAAAATGTGGAAAACGAGAACTCATTTTCAGGGCTATTATACAGATTAAGCATCATGTTTATAAAGCACACAGCAGAAGACACGGCCCACGGTAGAGCTTGGAATCTAGTTCTTATTCTTTTCTTCCTTCTTTTCCTCATACTTTGATTTCTCAATTTTACTCCTCCCTGCCCCTCCCCCTTCAACATCCCATAAATTACTAGTGGGTTGCTGAGGGGTAACTCAGGTATTGGCAGCTTATCTGTTCCTAATTCTGGGAAAGGACAGTAGTAGACAACCGTGATACTGAAATATCACCTCACCTTTGTGACTAGCTGAATTAACGACTGTTAGTTTGTATCAATGACTCAAAGACTACTGTTTTCCTCAATAAAGCAAGATAGGGATTTCCCACACTCAACTAAGGCATGCTTCCTTGTTCCTTCTGTTGATTTTTTTTTTTACCAGGAGCACTATTTTCATGATCACAGATGTGATCATAACAGAAATCCCATCCTAAAGATATGGGTCACTTAACATCTTTCAAGGCCCATGTATATCTGTTACCTAGTTCGAAGTTCACAATACCCCAATGAAGGTGTTAGGGAAATGTCACTACCTCCACAAGAGAGATAAGAAAGCAGTTATCAAGGAATTACCTGGTGGGGGGAGGGGTGGTCAACACAGCAAATCAGTGGAGAAGCTTGATCCTAGGAATCCTACTTGGTTCACTACCCTGGGCTGATTCCCTGAAGCTGCCTACCAGCTTAGCTACCCTTATTCCACTCACGTATATGCCCGCCTGGATGGAGGTCTCCACCCCTGTGCACTCGATGGTAACTTCTGGCTTGCACCCCAGCAGGCCTTCCACTTTATTGGCAATTTCCTGCGGGCTCTCGTTGGAGATCTGGAGGAGGAAATCAGCTCCAACTTCCTTGGCTTTAGACAACCGAGAGGCTGACAGATCTAAAGTTGAACAAAAGTTTCTTTCAAACTGAGAAACTGGATGGTGGATTAGGGAGAAAAAATGAAGGTGCAGATTCCAATGGCAAGGAAGCTCTGGTGTAGTGATGGTGTCGCTGAGCCCAACACACACACTCTCTAAACACACCCTCACACATAATCTCTTAGATAACTTCTCAAACATCCACATCCTTCTACATCCCCATACACCCCCATACATACCACACAGCTCTACACAGCTACACACATACTCTCTCACCTTCTCACACAAAACATGCAATGACACCCTTCTGCATCCCCACTCCCCTCATATATCCCCAACACCCCATACACCACACAACTCTACATGCTCACTCATACACTCTCACATATAACCTCTCCTCATACATACAAACACTCTCAGATACATTATACACACACACATTCTCTCTCACAGATACCTTCTCCACACACACGCACCCTTCTATACCCCACACGCTTCCATCATACCATGCTGCTCCACACACACATACCCACATGTCCTGTCAGAGAACCTCTCCTCACACACACATGAGTGTCTCACTCATACCACATACCTCACACATAAACATCCTCTTATAAACACATCACATACCCCACTAACACCACATCACACACACACACGCACACACACCCTCTGAGCTTGGTCAAACAACCCAAGGGCTGAAACTCTTCTTAGGACCAGGTGGGCAGTATAAGCATCTGAGGTCCACACATAAAGAGCCAGGTCCTCTTCTCTGCAGCAGCCACCCTCTCCCAGGAGCTTCAAAAGAGTCTCCTCCTCAGCCCTGACTTGGTCATCTCCTGGGTGGGCTTTTCAACCCTGGAACCCAGAAGAAAAGAGCAGGAGCCTCGTTAGAAACCCACTACACCAGGAAGGGAACAGGTCTCATGCCCCTGCTCCAAAACTGTAGGCCCAGCTGCTTCTATCCCAAGGAGATTTAAAAAGAAGAAAACCTTACCAGTCACCACCACTTGAGATGCACCCATTGCTTTGGCCACGAGCAAACTGACCAGTCCAATTGGCCCTAAATAAAGCAAGAAATAGGAGACATTTGTGAAATATCAAACACCAGCTCTCCCCCTTGTCTAGGCCATGGACAGGAACTGTATCTTTTGAGTACCTCTAGCATCTATCCCAGTGCCTAACATATAGTGAGACCTTAACAACTGTTTGTTGAATGCATGAGTAAATGAGTGCATGAGGGATTGTCCTCTACCTGGAATCTGCTCCCAGTGCTGGGCTCCTGTTCTCTCTTTGACCCCCTACCTTCTTAGAACCCAACATGCCTCCCCAAGGTGAGACGTGTCCTTTCAGGTGCCCTCTGAGGACCACCTTGGAGGGTGTCCTAGGTTGACTCAGCTGCTCAGGCAGCTCCAGGATGTCCAGGTGCCTGAGAATCAGCCCAAAGACCACCTGCTTCCCCACTTTATAGGCACACTAGATGGTTTTAACACAAAAACCAGACCACAAATAAGGCTATGCAGAATATCTTTGAGGACTTGCTTTTCGGACACTCCCTTTGAGAATAATTTAGTGAGTTCGCCCAGAAAGCAAAACACTGAGAAATACCTGAAATAACCAACAAAGGGCTGATTAGTTAAGTAAACTACAGAAGGATACCAAACAGCTATTAAAAATTATGTGTCTAACTCTTTTACCTAATGACATAGAAAAATGTTCACAGTATATTAATTTTTTGAAAGAGTAGGTAAAATGAAGCATATTCAGGATGATCTCATGAATTAAACGAACAAAAACAAAAACCAAACTGAAATATTCTGCACCAAAATGTTAACGGTGGTTCTCTCAGGCTGATGGGTTGTGTGAGTGCACATGCGTGCAGGTGTGGTATGTATGTGGTATGTATGATTTAACTTCTTTTTCTATAGCAAAAAAGTATTACTTATGCAGAGTTTTTTTTAAAAAAAATCTGTCACGTGAATCCTACAGTCTGCTGGCTCATTGAGGCAAATCTTCTATACCCATCAGCCTGCTTAGGAAGCCCTGTAGTCACTTATTTGGCCCTGCCAAAGAAAATCAGTCACAAAGTGTATGAGGATTAACTCAAAATGGATTAATGACTTGAATATAAGACCTGAAACCATAAAACTCCTAGAAGAAAACATAGGCAGTAAGCTCCTTGACATCAGTCTTGAGTTTTTGGATTTGACACCAAAAGCAAAGGTAATAAAAGCAAAAATAAACAAGTGGGACTGTATCAAACTAAAAAGCTTCTGCACAGCAAAGGAAACATCAACAAAATGAAAAAGGCAACATGTTGAGTAGGAGAAAAATATTTGCAAATCATATATTCGATATGGGTTAATATCCAAAATATATATAAGAACTTGCACAACTCAATAGCAAAAAGCAATCTGATTGAAAATTGAGCAGAGGACATGACTAGACATTTTTCCAAAGAATATATACAGATTGCCAAAATAAACATGAAAGAATGCTTGACACCACTAATCAGAGAAATGTAAATCAATACCACAAAGAGATATCACTGTACACCTGTTAGCATGGCTATTATCAAAAAGACAACAAGTAACAATTATTGGTGAGGATGCAGAGAAAAGGAAACCCCTATGCACTGTTGGTGGGAATGTAAATTGGTACAGACACTACAGAAAACAGTGTGGAGATTCCTCAAAAATGATCCAGTAATTCTACTTCTATTCAGAAGTGGAATTTTATCCAAAGAAAATAAAAACTTACTCAAAATGTTATCTCCACCCCCATATTCACTGCAGCATTATTTACAATAGTCCAGACATGGAAGCCACCTAAGTGTTCACCAATGGATGAATAGGCAGAGAAAATGTGGTGTGTGTGTGTGTGTGTGTGTGTGTGTGTGTGTGTGTGTGTGTGTGTGTATAAAATATTCCATAGATATGAAGAATAGATATGGAGCTGAGCTCATAGATATGGAGAATAGATTGATTGCCAGAGGTGGTGGTGGCAGCAGTGAAATGGATGAAGAGGGTCAAAAGGTACAAACTTCCAGTTATAAAATAAATAAGTCCTGGTTATCTAATGTACAGCATGGTGACTATAGTTAATACTGTATTGCATATATGAAAGTTGCTAAGAGAATAGATCTTAAAAGTTCTTATCATAAGAAAAAAATTTTATAACTGTGTGATGACATGTTAGCTAGATTTACTGTGGTGATCATTTTGCAATATATACAAATATCAAATCATTATGTTGTACACCTGAAACTAATATAATGTTATACGTCAGTTATACCTCCATAAAAAAATAAAAGTGTATGAGGAATACCAGATCACACCCACAAGGAGTGAAGCATGTTGTTTGGGTCACCAGAAGCAGTTAGAAGCCTAGATGATTCAGTCTGAGGCTGCTAGGCTTGTTCAAGCGACTGGAAGCAGGGGAGGAAGAAGGCAGCTAGCTGCAAGCCAATGTGGGCAGAGTGCTGACTCACAGTGGGCTGGACCCCACTCCTTCTGCTGGTCATAAGCATCGGCCGCCTCATTCTGGAAGGACCAGGAGACCAGTTCTCCAGGATGATTTGAAAGTCCAAAAGTTGCCCTTCCCTTTACTACCAAAAATATTTCCCTAGTTTCCTGTCAAGGGTTGAAAAATAATCCCAAATTGCATTCTTTAAGTGAACAAAAGGGTTATGTTGCCTAGGAAATAACATTGGTTACTACCATGCCTGCAGATATTTATCTAGCAAAGTGCGTGTCATTGAAGGAATGGGACACTGTGATCCTCCCTAACCCGGGAAGATTCTATGACCAATTTCAGCCCTTGGAGGGAGAATGAAATGGGCAGAGGGATCCCCACATTCCCCTTTAATGAACTCACAACCAGGGTGTCATCTGTTTCTTACCAGCTCCGCACACAAAGACCTTGTGCCCCAGGGTGACTCCAGCTCGCCGGCAGGCATGGATCCCCACAGACAGTGGCTCAATCAGGGCCCCTTCCTCAAAGGTGACATTGTCAGGAAGTCTGAGGAGTCATTCAACACACTTAGTTAGTCCCTTCGGGTTAACAGCAATAACAATAGCTAATATTTATTGAGCTTTAATTTATGTGCTGGGCAATGTGCTAAGCAATTTACATACATTCACTCATGTAAATCCTCAGAATAGTTCTGTGGTAGATATTATTATTCCCATTTTACAGACGAGGAAACCAAGCCTTGGAGGATTAAATGACTTGCTCCAAAAATTCAAAACCAGTGAGTACTGAGAGGCTTAAAGGGTTTGAACTGGAAGCTAGATATGTCTGATTCCAGAGCCCATATCATACTGCTCCCCCCTGAAAATGCTATCCAAGATAAAGTGTGGTGTGGCTGTCATTCATAAATGAAAAGTTCATTTCACAAGGGTTTAACTTAACACCATTCCAGCATTTCATCTGCTTCTCAAATTTATAACCTTTCTGGTTTCGTTTAAGCAAACAATCCAGACTATCAGCAGCTTTGCGAAACAGTGATTAGAAGCTGACTTCACTCTGTACGTTGTCTCCCATAGTACACACTTCAGAAGAACCATATCTGATAGCAGCAGCTGCCTGGCTGTCCCTGGATTGGTTAAGCAGATTAAATGCTGTGTAACCTTTGCCACTGGGTTCTTGGTTTTCACTTCCCTGTCCACTGGCACCTTGACCCTCCTAACCATCCCACTGATGAAGGCAGCAAATATTTGCATAATGCTTTACAGATTTAGAGAGCTTTCTCCTCCATATCTCATTTAATCCTCACCATGAACTTGTCAGGCAGGAAGGGCAGGCTTTGTTGTTGGTGGTGGTTTTTTTTTTTTTTTTTTGGCCACAAGGCTTGCAGAATCGTAGTTCCCAGACCAGGGATTGAACCCAGGCCCTTGGCAGTGAAAGTCCAGAGTCCTAACCACTGGACTACCAGGGAATTCCCGGACAGGCTTTGTTTTAACCTTTATTCTACAGAAGCAGAACTGAAGCTGAAGACATTGAGCGACCTGCCCAAGGTTACAAGGCTAGTGAGCAGAAGAGCAAGACTTAAACACAGATCTCCTGATTCCATATCCTCTGCCTGTCCCGCATCAGCTGCCTCTCGGTACAAGCAGCTCCGTAGTTAATATCTAACTTCTGCTACCTCCCCACTGCCCAGTATTTATTCAGCACATCCACAACCTCCACATGCAAGAACGTGAAAACCCTCAAGTTCCAAAAAGAGAAAAAAGTGGCAGCCAAACCATGTGCTGATCCCCATGATCCTTCTGTTCCTGATCCTCCACAGAATAAATAACAAGGCCTGCATTCGGCCTGACTGGTGCCCACCACCCCTTTTATCTCCCCTCCCCTCTGCTTCTCTCATATCATTTCCCACACGCCAATCCACTCTCTTGCTCTGACTGTTGTCGTCATCCCTTCTACCCACCAAACCTACCCCATCAATTCCAAATAAGGGGGAAGAGTTTGAAGTGAAATAATGAAGATTCCCAAACTCTCTCAAGGACCCCCAGTCACACACACTCTCTCCAACAGCCCTGCCTCTTCACATTTGGGCCTCCCCCAAAGCTGGTGCTGGGGCTAAACAGAGGGTGGCCTGTGGTCAGGAACTGTGTGCTCCTCTCATCTTCTGCTCTGACTTCCCTTTGGAATAAGAATACCAGGGAGAAATGGGATTGGGGATGGTGATGAGAGAGGATTGTTACGTGGGAGATTATTCCACTGATTAGGCAGATGCTGCCTTATCACACATGCAGCCGTTGCCAGAGTCCTGGGGTCCAGCCCTTTTGCCACTGACCTGGGGAGAGTTACTGGGTCCTCCTTCCCCAACCTTGTTCAGTGGAGGTTAAGGGAAAGGGGATGAGTTTCTTCCCGGCCCTAATTGTTCATGATTTTATAAACACCAGAAAATGACAAAGCAACTTGGTGGTTTTCACAATGGGATCCAGGAAATAGGAAAAAGGGTTAAAGAATGATCAAGGGCTTCCCTGGTGGCGCAGTGGTTGAGAGTCCACCTGCTGATGCAGGGGACATGGGTTCGTGCCCCGGTCCGGGAAGATCCCACATGTCATGGAGCGGCTGGGCCTGTGAGCCATGGCCGCTGAGCCTGTGCTCCGCAACGGGAGAGAGGCCCGCGTACCGCAAAAAAAAAAAAAAAAAAAAAAAAAAGAATGATCAAGAAGCCAAGCGGGAAGAAGGAAGACAGAAAGAAAATAAGGTGGGTCGGAAAATAAAGAAGGTGTGGCAGTGTACAAATCTGCACAAAGAGAAACCAGAGAGAAGGGTGTAGATCCAGGGCTGGGCTGAGGACATAGATACAAAGTACCCCAGGAGAAGAGGAAAGGTAGGGGTTGCATGTCCCCTAGAGGCCCTCCACAGCCCTCCCCTTGCCATTGCCAACCAGAACACTTCCTCCCACACCATTCCCTGCAAACCACTTGCGCCCCCGCCCCCCGACCCCGATTCCCAGTGCAAGGCTCCTTTTCAGGCCTATCCCGGTAACATCCACCAGATACAAGGCCATAGCTATGACACATCATGGCACTGTTTACTGAGCTCCTCTTCAGTGCCAGGCCTCGTGCTGAGTACTCGATATGCTTCTCCCACTGAATCACATCACTAATTCCACGCATTTCATCATGGCGATGCTATTATTTCCATTGCACAGGAGACGGAGGTTACAAAGTTTAAGTATCTTGTTCAAGGTCACACAGTTGGCAAATGGGAGAGACCAGTGGTTAGTCTCAAGTTTTACCGCCATGCTCTTCTGCCTTCCACGAAACACTTGTTTGCCACTTTGACTTGGAAAGGACCCAGAAAAAGTGGGAAAATTCAAGAACCACTTGCCCAAAGGTGGACTCTGCGTAGGTAAACTGCTCTCTCCTAGAGTGCTGACTTAAACTCATCACGAGGTCCCTGGCCTGTGACTCCTCTCAAGGCTTCCAGTAGACACTAGAAAACTCAGATCTGTCAGACTGCCCCTGTGACTGGCACCTGGACTTCAAAGACAAGCCCCATCCTAGCCAAAAGAGTCACTGCCGGGGCCAGGCTGGGGTAGGAGGAAAATGTGCCTGGTCGGTTCAGAAGGAAAGCAGCATCCCAGAGCTCCATGGGCTGGGGCCCATGCAGAAGGTATAGCCCTCTGCTTCTGCCAGACACAACTTCCCCAAATCACTTTGAGAGTTGAGGTAGGGTAGTGAGCACAGGGTAGGAGCTTGAGAATCACAGCCACCCCAGCTTGACTCCTGGTTCTGTTCTGTGTTCAAGCCAATTAGCCAGTTAGCCTTCTCCTGCCTCTGCTGACTCTCACACAATACTGTAATACTGGTGCCCACCTCGTCATTACAGTTATGAAAGTTAAATAAGACACGCAAAGCACTTATTAGCACAAGACCAGGCACGTAGTAACAATAATTGTGGGGACATCCCTGGTGGCACAGTGGTTAGGAATCCATCTGCCAATGCAGGGGACAAGGGTTCGAGCCCTGGTCCGGGAAGATCCCACATGCCGCAGAACAACTAAGCCCGTGTGCCACAACTACTGAGCCTGCGTGCCACAACTACTGAAGCCCATGCGCCTAGAGCCAGTGCTCCACAACAAGAGAAGCCACCACAATGAGAAGCCCATGCACTGCAACGAAGAGTGGTTCCCGCTCGACACAACTAGAGAAAGCCCACGCACAGCAACGAAGACCCAACGCAACCAAAAATAAATAAAAAAACAAACAATAATTGTGACTTTATGTGCATTGCCTTATTTAATCTCCAAGTGATTAAAAGAGACTGAAGCAGGGCTTCCCTGGTGGCGCAGTGGTTGAGAGTCCACCTGCCGATGCAGGGGACACAGGTTCATGCCCCAGTCCGGGAAGATCCCACATGCCGCGGAGTGGCTGGGCCCGTGAGCCATGGCCGCTGAGCCTGTGCGTCCAGAGCCTGTGCTCTGCAACGGGAGAGGCCACAACATGGAGAGGGGCCCGCATACCGCAAAAAAAAAAAAAAGAGACTGAAGCAGAAGAAGGTTAAGTCATTTCCTCAAAGTCACTCACTAGGAGGCAGTGGATCCAGGGTCCCAAAGCTCAAATTGCCCTGGCTCCACGCCACAGTAAATCCTAGTTGTTGCCGAGGTTTCTACTGTTACAAGATCTCTTTCTCGTCGCTGCAGTGGAAACCAATAATGGAGGACAACTACAATAAATTATCTCCAAGATGGCTGGAGAGGAGTGAGTGATTTCAGCAATGGTTTTCTATTATGGCTCTAGGTGAGGGAAAGTTAGAGTGAAAGACTAAAAAGCAAGCACTGTGAGTCAGTCTTAGCCCTAGTCGGGCTACGCTCCCTCAATGCCTCCAAGAAGGGCAGGCCTGCCAAGGGATGCCTCATGTCTAGAATTATGAGCTAAAAAGAATGAAGAAACCACTATAGGAAACTAGAAGAGCACCAAACAAACATTGGAGAAGAGGTCCCAGGTGGCACAGCTGGGCCATGGGCACTAACTTGTAGCAGAAGTTAGCATTGTGCTTGTAGAACCGGCAGAGGTTCCCGTCATCAGGGGGCGTGGCACAGAAGAAGATGGTTGGTGACAGATTGTATCGGCCAATCTTGCAGAATTCATCAGCTTCTCGGGGAGCACCAGGCTCGATGGCAACACGATCACCTGGGGGAAAAAAACACACAGGCAGGGGCACAGGCAGATGCTGTGAAGAGACACGTGCTCATGGACAGATGCCAGCAGGGGAATCTGGCCGAATGAGCCTCCCTCCCCACTGGGGACCCAGGGTACGCCAGGCAAGCCCAGCCCATTAGTGCCTGCAAAGGAAATACCAAACGCAGCACATACACTCTGGAAGAAAATGACCAGTCCGCCTCTTCACAGGCTAGTTTGGCCTGCCTGCTCTTTTATTGGCTCATGGAACAAGCCAACTTGCCCCTCCAGCTCCACAGCCACCTCCCAGCTTGGGAAACACACAACCAGTCCCATCAAGCCAGGTTTAGTTCCCATTTCAAACTGCTGTGAAAGAGGTGGCTAGTGTGTGGAATTTGCAGGCATTTTTTTCTTCACCTGTTTTGATAATATGCTGAAGGGAGTCATAATGATGGCATGTTTTATGTTCAGTCTCCTAGACAATAACTGATTCCTGGTTAGCAGAACCACTAAGGCAAATGACCCACAGAGGCCTCAGACTCGGGTACAGCAGAGTAACTTTCAGGTTTGTGAATGGCCAGCTCTATTGTACTTCTATTCTGTGTCTCACTACGCCCACTTGGAAACCCAGCTTTAGAATTGGCTCTTGCATCTTCTTAGTATGAAAATTTTCAAATGTACAGCAAAGTTGAAAGAACTGTATGGTGAGCACCCAGATGTTCTCAACTTGGTTTCTTCAATTAACATTTAGCTACAAATTAATCTGAAACTTAACCTTCAAGGTAACTGGGACAATATGCTTGTAGAAGTGTTTGCTCCCCTTTGCTTTTATCATCATCAGTGTACCTCCTTAATCCCTTCTAGCCTGATTCACTTATCTTGTTATGAGAATAATGTGTAACTTTGTGGCTGAAGACTTGCAAAGAATGAAGATAACGAGAAATTTTATTCTCAAAATAGTGACATATTACCTGCAACCACAGATTCAATATCAGCCCTGAGAATAAAGATCCTTGGTACTTAAAAAAAAAAAAATTAGCTACATTCACTTTATCACATATCCATCCCATCTATCCATCTCTCTTCCATCCATCAATTCATCTTCTTTTCTAATGCATTTCAAAGTAGGTTGCACACATGGGTACACATCACTCAGCTTCCTATCATTATACGTCAGCTTGCATATCATTAGACTTCAAAACTTGTTTATGGTTCCTTATTAAGGTAAAGTTTAGATGCTGACAAAATGCACAAATATTAAGTAGATCATTAGACGAAGCTGATAAAGGCATTCACTTGTGTAATGTAAACTCCCATCAAGACAAAGAACATTAACACTACCTCAGAAATTTCATTCCTTCTAGTCCCTTCCCAGCCAATCCCCAGCCCACCCCAGAGGGCGTACTAACAGAGTTAGGGCCCACCTGTGCCTGAGGACTGTGTTAGGAGCCTGAGAAGAACCTGTGAGAGGTCTGCCCTTCACCAAGCAGAGACATGTTAAGCTATTTTTATAAGTCTTTTGTGTTCAAAGGACTTACTGGATAGTGTAGTCCTGGTATGTAGTAAGTACACATTAAAAGTACCAGTAGTGATGGTGATTGTAGTAGTAGTAATATATAGTAGCATTAATAACAATCTTTATTGAATTTATCATTGTTATAATTATCTGAGCTGGTACTATCACAGAGGAAATTCAAACAATAAGATAAAAAGGCAGGAGGATGTGACCAAGATGGCAGAGTAAGAAGAACCTAAGCTCACCTTCTCCCATAGGCACACCAAAATTACATTTACAGAGTAACTATCAATGAGAACTAGCAGAAAAGATTTTCCACAACTAAAGATATGAAGAAGGAACTACAACAGATGGGTAGGAGGGGCAGAGATACAGTCTAGTCAAGACCCACACCTCTGGGTAGGCAATCCACAAACAGGAGAATAATTACAAATGCAGAGGTTCTCCTCCAAGAGAATCCAAGGTCAGAGCCCCACATCGGGCTCCCCAGCCCAGGGGTCATACACTGGGAAGACGAATCCCCAAAACATCTGCTTTGATGGCCAACAAGACTTTTGTACAAGAGAGCCAGAGGGGGCTGTAGGAAACAGAGACTTCACTATTAAAGGGCACTCACAAAATCTCACACACTGAGACCCAGCACAGAAGCAGTAATTTTTTTTTTTTTTTTGTGGTACGCGGGCCTCTCACTGTTGTGGCCTCTCCCGTTGCGGAGCACAGGCTCCGGACGTGCAGGCTCAGCGGCCATGGCTCACAGGCCCAGGTGCTCCGCGGCATGTGGGATCTTCCTGGACCGGGGCACGAACCCATGTCCCCTGCATCGGCAGGCGGACTCTCAACCGCTGCGCCACCAGGGAAGCCCAGAGGCAGTAATTTAAAAGGCAGCTGGGTCAGAACCACTTGCTAATCTTGGAGAGCTTCCCAGAGAGGCAGGAGGTAAATGGGACTCCTTCTGGGAGCATAGACGGTGGCGGCAGCAATTTGGGGGAGTCTGTTCTACCACAAGAACACTGGTGCTAACAAGTGCCATTTTGGAGTTCTCCCTCTTGCCTATTAGTGCAAAGGGCTTACGTGCCCACCAACCAGTCAGAACCAGTCCCAGGACCCCACAGGCTGCACAGCCAGCCATGCCAGGACTCAGCCTCAGCTACCAGTGGCTGGCAGCCTCGGCACAAAGCAGGGCATGGCCGCCAACTAGGCCAGGAACCAGACCCACCAACCCACAGTAGTCAGCATGCCACAACAGAAGGCCCCATGCTGCCCACAAAGGTGACACCCCTCTGGTGACCAGAGGGAGCGTGCTGCTGGCCCCACAGTATATCTCCTACATCAGTCTAATTCTCTAAGATTGGGAAATGAAACTGATCTAACTAATGTATAGGAATAAAAACAGAATTGGGCAAAATGAGGCGATAGAAGATTATGTTCTAAACAAAGGAACAAGATAAAACCTCAGAAGAACTAAGTGAAGTGGAGATAAGCATCTACCCAATAAAGAGTTAGCTCAAGGTAATGATCATAAAGTTGCTCAATGAACTTGGGAGACGAATGGATGAACACAGTGAGAAGTTTAACAAAGAGTTAGAAAATATAAAGAAGAACCAAACAGAGCTGAAGAATACAATAACTGAAATTAAAAATAAATACACTAGAGGGCTTCCCTGGTGGCGCAGTGGTTGAGAGTCCGCCTGCCAATGCAGTGGACACAGGTTCGTGCCCCGGTCCGGGAAGATCCCACATGCCGCAGAGCGGCTGGGCCCGTGAGCCATGGCCGCTGAGCCTGCGCGTCCGGAGCCTGTGCTCCGCAACGGGAGAGGCCACAACTGTGAGAGGCCCGCGTACAGCAAAAAAAAAAAAATAAATAAATAAATAAATAAATAAATACACTAGAGACTCTGGTGGGGCTAATGGCAGACTGGCGGACTCTGGGAGGGCTCACGCCAAGGAGTACTTTCCAGAACTTCTGCTGCCAGTGTCCTTGTCCCCGCGGTGAGCCACAGCCGCCCCCTGCCTCTGCAGGAGACTCTCCAACACTAGCAGGGTAATATGGAAAATCAAAAACTGTGCTGTACCCCTACAATCTTCCCTTGAGCTCCCTCCCAAATTTCCTTATAATAGTTTTAGAAGATTTGCCTTTCTGAATAAAGTTATTTACTACTCCATCTGACTTTTATTTTCATGTAGGATACGAGGTGGAAGTATACATCACTGAGTTGGGACTTTTCTTATTTTTAATATAAGAATTGAATGCTATAAACTTCCCCCAGACACTACTTTAGTCACATCCCACAGCTGTCATTGTTTTTTTATTACCTTTAATTTCAAAAAAATTTCTTTTAGTTTACTTAGTGACTTCTTCTTAGACATGTGGTTTATTTAGATGAGTGTCATTTAACTTCCACATATTTGGGAGTTTTCCAGATATCCTTCTGTTATTGATTTCTAGTTTAATTCCATTATGATCAGAAAATGTATTTTGTATGACTTAAATTCTTCTAAATTTGTTGAGGTTTTATTTCCCAAAACATGTTCTATCATGGTGAATGTTCTATGTGTACTTGAAAAAAAATGTGCATTCTGTTGCTTTTAGGTGGTATGTTCTAAAAATGGCAATTAGGTCAAGTTGACTTTAGTATTATTCAGGTGTTCCGTATCCTTTCTGATTTTTCCATCTTCCTGTTTTATCAGTTTTTTAGAGAGGAATACTGAAGACTCCAACTATAAATATAGACGTGTCTATTTCTCCTTTCATTCTGCAGGTCTTTCCTTGGTATATTTTGAAGTTTTACTGTTAGGTACATCAATATAGAATTATTATGTCTTTCTGGTGAATTTTTGTAATACTTCTCTTTATCCCTTGTAATATTCTTTGCTCTGAATTACATGTTTTATGATATTAATATAGTCACTGGCTTTCTCTTGAGTAGTGTGTGCATGCTAACATTTTATATATATATTTTTATTTGTAATCTATTTAAATATTTATATTTTAAAAGGGGTTCCCTATAGACAACATTTTTTAATATGATCTGACAATGTTGAAACAGAGCAGGACCCTACTATGGTCCTTCTCCCCATGTCCTCAGCCTGCCTTTTGTCTGTGGAAAAACTTCAGCCAAAGAATAAGTTTAATGAGAGAAGTGAGAAAATGCAGAAACAAAGGAAAACAGTCAAAGGAGAACAAATAATAATAATTTAGTCATTAAGCATACTCAAGGAACTTTAGTTCCTTCTCAAGGGCTATAGTAATATTCTGAGCCATATCCTGTGAGCTGTCTTATAGATACTGAAACCCCCTTCCAGGTGGAAAATATTAACTACATGATGACCAGACTGAAGCCATGACATAAGCTGCCACAACTCCGAGAACTGGCTTCAAGGAAATGGGAACAAACCGACCCTGGAACTGAAGCCTAAATGTACTTAAATCAAGATGACCCTGATCAGACCACCTCATGATTAGTTTCAAGATGACTGTCAGAGCCGACTGTGCTGTTTTTGCATGTAGCCCCCTCCCTCTGTCTATAAAAGCTGTAGCCAACTGATTGTCAGAGGGAGGAGTCGGCCTTTGGACAGGCGTCCGCCCTCCCCCCCCCCACCTTGGTTGCCCGCATCCAAAATAAAGCAAGCTTTCCTTTCCACCAAAAAGAAAACAAAACAAAACAAAAAAACACTAGAAGTAATCAACAAATTAGATGATACAGAGGAATGGATCAGTGAGCTGGAAGACAGAGTAGTAGAAGAAAAAAAAATTCTTTAAAACAAGGATAGTTTGGGACTTTCCAGGTGGCACAGTGGTTAAGAATCTGCCTTCCAATGCAGGGGACACAGGTTCGAGCCCTGGTCCGGGAAGATCCCACATGCTGTGGAGCAACTAAGCCCGTGTGCCACAGCTACTGGGCCTGCGCTCTAGAGCCCACGAGCCACAACTACTGAGCCTGCATGCCTAGAGGCTGTGCTCCGCAACAAGAGAAACCACTGCAATGAGAAGCCCATGCACCGCAACAAAGAGTAGCCCCCACTCGCCACAACTAGAGAAAGCCCCTGTGCATCAACGAAGACCCAATGCAGCCCAAAATAAATAAATTTATTTATTTATTTTAAAAAACAAGGATAGTTTAAGAGATCTCTGGAACATCAAGCATACTAACATTCACATTATAAAGGTCCTAGAAAAAGAAGAGAGAGAGAAAAAGGCAGAGAACTTATTTGAATAAATGATAGCTGAAAACTTCCTTAACATGGGAAAGGAAACAGATATGCAGGTCCAGAAAGTACAGACTCTCAAACAAGATCAACCCAAAGCAAAACTTAAAGAGAAAAGGAACTAGTGACATACAAGGGAACTCCTATGAAACTATCAGCTAGCTGACTTTTCAGCAGAAACTCTGCAGACCAGAGAGGAGTGACATGATATATTGAAAGTAATGAAAGGGAAAAATCTACAACCAGGAATAAGAATATTCTACCTGGCAAGACTATCATTCAGATTTGAAACAGAGATCAAGAGTCTTCCAAACAAGCAAAAGCTAAAAGAGTTCAGCACTACTAAAATGGCTTTACAAGAAATGTTAAAGGGACTTCATTAAGTGGAAAATAAAACCACAACTAGAAATTTGAAAATTATGAAAGGAAAAATTGGGGAAAAGTTGGGGAACATCACAATCTGCCACAGCTGAGAATTCCTCCCTGAATTAAGCAAATCTAGAAAAATATTGGTGGTTTCCCAGTCATCCAATAAGATCAATGCTGCATAGAAGGCCCTGGTTCTTAGCATGTAGAGGCATTCTGTCGTTCCTGTGGCTGGAACGTTTTTCCCCTCCCCTTTACTTGGCTTATTTCTTACTTGCCTTCAGGTGTTGAACTAATTGTCCTTCCTCAGACAAGCCAGGGGTCTGGAGGGTAGTATACACTGATCGCACCCTGTATTCTCCTCTGCTGCCCTCGACACAATTTTGATTAATTTACTGTCTGTCCCAGCTGCCTTCTCCTGCGGAACATAAGATCCATGTGTGTAGGAACTGAGACTGTCTTGTTCACTGCTGTATCCCCAGTGTTTAACAGAGGGCCTGACCCTGAGAAATCACGTACAGATATTTGTGTTGAATGAATAAACAAATCCATTGGCTGAAGGGCTTTGCTGACCTGGTTTTAGGTGTTTGACCAATGATCCCACTTTTACGACTGTTCCTGAGGCTTCATGCCCCAGCACCATTGGCTTTTTCACAACAAAATCTCCAATTCGACCATGCTGCCAGTAGTGGACATCTGAGCCGCAGATTCCAACAGAATGCATCTTCAGCAGCACCTCTGATAAGATAAAGGAGAAGGAAAAAACAAGTGAGGGAGGGAAGGACCTCTCTGCCCCTCTGAGGCACCCTGGAGTTTTTCCTCTGGATGAAGGAGAGGGCTTGGTTTCAAAGGCCAGGTACAAGATTTAGATCACAGAGAAAAACAAGCTAAACAGCAACCTTGATTAAGTCTTGTAAGGCAAGAAAGCTTCCACAGAGCAAAATAATTGCATGTGAGGGTGAATTCTATGCATCAGCTTGGCTTGGATACGGTGCCCAGTTGTTTGGTCAAATGCTAGATGTTGCTGTGAAGGTGCTTTTTAGATGTGATTAACATTTAAGCACATCCATGTTCATCGCAGCTTTACAATAGTCAAGATATGGAAACAATCTAAGGGTCCACTGATGGATGAATGGACAAAGTAAATGTGGCATATATACACAATGGACTATTAGTCAGAAGAAAAGGAAATCTTGGGACTTCCCTGGTGGTGCAGTGGTTAAGAATCCACCTGCCAATGCAGGGGGCACAGGTTCGAGTGCTGGTCTGGGAAGATCCCACATGCTGCGGAGCAACTAAGCCTGTGTGCCACAACTACTGAGCCTGCACTCTACAGCCCGCGAGCCACAACTACTGAAGCCCACGCACCTAGAGCCCATGCTCCTCAACAAGAGAAGCCACCGCAATGAGAAGCCCGCGCACCGCAACGAAGAGTAGCCCCTGCTTGCTGCAACTAGAGAAAGCCCGTGCACAGCAACTAAGACCCAATGCAGCCAAAAATAAATAAATAAATTTAAAAAAAAAAAGGAAAAAAAAAAGCAACAACATGGATGGACCTTGAGAGCATTATGCTAAGTGAGTAAGTCAGAGAAAGACAAATACCTTATGATCTCACTTATATGCGGAATCTAAAACCAAAACCAAAACCAAAACAAAACAAAAACATACCAAGCTCCATAGATACAGAAAACGGTGGTTGCCAGAGGCAGGGAGTGGAGGGTGGGTGAAATGGGTGAAGGAGGTCAAAGGGAACAAACTTCCAGTTATAAAATAAATCAGTCATAGGGAGGTAATATACAGCATAGTGACTATAGTTAGTATAATACTGTGTTGCATATTTGAAAGTTGCTAAGAGAATAGATCTTAAAAGTTCTCGTCGGGACTTCCCTGGCGGTCCAATGGTTAAGACTCTGCACTCCCAGTGCAGGGGGCACGGGTTCAACCCTGGTCGGGGAACTAAAATCCCACATGCCGCACAATGCAGCCAAAAAAAAAAAGTCCTCATCACAGGTAAAGAAATTTGTAACTATTTGTGATGACAAATGTTAACTAGACATTGTGGTGATCACGTCACAATATATACAGATATCAAATCATTATGTTGTGCACCTGAAGCTAATATAACGTTATATGTCAATTATACCTCAATAAAACAAACATTTAGACCAGTAGATTTTGAGTAAAGCAGATTACTCTCCACACTGTGGATAAGCCTCCTCCAATCAGTTGAAGGGCTTAAAAGAATTCTGAGGTTTCCTGAAGGAGATGGAATTCTCCACAAGACTTACCTGAAGTTTCAACCTGCTGGTTATCTCTACAAATTTCAGACTAGGCAGCTTCCCCCACCCTGACTCTCTCTATATCAAAGTAAATCTATATATAAATAAATATAAATAATAACTTTTCTCTCAGTTCTGTTTCTCTGGAGAACTCTGATTAGTACCGAATGAAAGATATTATTAGTAGGAAGAAGTGTGTCAACTACCTAAGAGAAAAAAACTGTTTTCTAGGAGATAACTGTTTCCAGACAATTAATATGCTATGCTTGATTCTTAACCATTCATGAGAGGTTGGCACAATCTAGGCTTGCCAATACTTTGTGTGCTATCAGGCTGAGTTCTTCATGCCTGTTATTTTGTTCAAAAGTGCACCTTTAATTTAAACCATCCAAAGATTTCAACTGGCATTTCTCCTTCACAGCTTTGAATACAGTGAGATTTGGTGATATTGTTTTTGTCAGTTTTCCAAGTTTACAATAATGATGCTACTGAGCCCCTTTGCTGAATTAAATCCCAAAGGATTACTGGTCTAGTCTGACTGAGTTTACCACATTACAAAATATCTCCCTGAGAAAAAGTTCTGCCTTAGAAAGACAAAGATACCCAAAGCTCTGCTCTGCACTCAGATGTCTTACACACTGCCCTTGCCACAAACCATGGGAGATCCAACAGGTGTGGCTCTGTAGAACTTCCTTCATCCTTGGCTTTGGTGAACAGAGTAAGAAGTGGCAGGGTGGATCCTGAGTTCAAAGGTAGGGAAAAGTCATCCAAGTTAGGAAAATTACCTCAGAGTTTCCTCTTGAGAAGTTACCAATTTATAATAAGAGATTAAATTTGAGTTGCTAGAACTCTAGCTGAAATTTACCATCATTTCCCCTTCCAATTCAAGGGCGGCAAGAAAGAGAGAAGAATGCTGCTCCAGAGAGAGAAACAGTAAAGGATCCTTTGGATCCAAAACAGCCACCACCACCCTTTTTTTTTTGCCACCTCTGGAATCCACACCAACTTTTCAGAACACAATGAAGTGTCTCTTTCACTTCTCTGAACGTAATATCTCAGTAAAAACACTGAGCCTTAAATATACATTACTTGGTAAACACTGATAGAAACAGCTATTGTCTGTATTCTTATTGCTATAGATCAGTAACCCAACTGGTCTTTTGAGTAGCAAAGCTCTAGAGGCTCTAAGAAAGCTGCCTTCAATCTGATGTTCACACAGAAGCCACAGTTCTGGGGTAAGGTGGGACAAGGTGGGGAAGCACACCCCCAACTCATCAAGGACAGAAAGAGAACCGAGTGGCTGGGTGTGGGATGAGCTATCTATAGACATTTTGCCCCTTACCACCAGCCTCACTTCCTGCTGTGGGACTCCAGAGATGGAAGGAATTAGAGAACTGTCAGTTGTGATCTGCCATAGCTAAGAGGGTGGCATGACCTCCAAAAGTACAGGAAACGTGCATGTCAGCTCACCTCAGCAGGTTCGGCCAGAAGGAGTGGAGCAAAGGTGAAGGGAACCCTGCCCCAGTGTGCTCACCCGATTTCTGCTCCTGGTTGATTAGGGTAGTAGGGTAGGGCTGCATGGAGCCCCTCCCATCCCCACTGGACAGAAGGTCCTGGTCTTCCTGGACCTTCCTGGGTGTTCCCTTTTGTAATTAAAAGATTAAGATCTATAGACTCACTCCATTTCAAAGTTTGGATTAGGGTTAGGACATGATTCAGCCACCCAAATGTAAGCCACACAAATATAAGCCAACCTCTGGCTTAAAGAGGACAGAGTAACTCTGTCATTAGTTCAAAACAGGAACAATTCTGCCTTTGGTCCATAAATTGAAGAATTTTATGTCAAAAACTCTTTGGGAGAAGTCAGCAGTTTGATACGGTAACTCTCTTGGTTCTACCACTGTTTCTTTTATTTCATGTAGCAGCCAGATTGAATCTATCCAGTCACGCTGGGGACAATGGACTACGTTGAAAGCCTAACAAAAGCATAGTTTGTTTTTGTTTTTGTTTTTTGCAGTATCCGGGCCTCTCACTGTTGTGGCCTCTCCTGTTGCGGAGCACAGGTTCCAGACGTGCAGGCTCAGCAGCCATGACTCACGGGCCCAGCCGCTCCGCGGCATGTGGGATCTTCCCGGACCGGGGCACGAACCTGTGTCCCCTGCATCGGCAGACGGACTCTCAACCACTGCGTCACTAGGGAAGCCCAAAAGCATAGTTTTTAATGGAGGCTTTTAAGTAATAAACAGTAGAAAAAGAGGGCTAAATGAGCAATGCACATGTGTCTCCAGGGTAAACAATAAGGAACAATAAAATATAAGGCAAGTATTCCCAGGACCTACCATTTGGGCCTGGTTCAGGGATAGGATAGTTCTCCTAAAGGAAACAAAATAGAAAAACCATTTAGTATGCACAACAACTTTACCTTATGAACATTTTCAATCTTTTTTTAAATTAAAGTTTCATTCAAATAATTCTTCTTATAATTAACACAGACTCAGACCATACTGCTGCTGGGTGGATGCCTGAGGGGCTACCCTGAATACTGCTGACTCTAACTTCTGACCTCATCCCACCCACTGGTGCAATTTGCCGTGGACCAAGAAAAAGTATACTACTTGCACACCCTGGGAGAAAGGATGCTTCTGGGTCTCTAATATGGAATGTGGAAAATACATCCTTAAATACAGATCTGTTTGGTCTGGCAAACTCATACAGGGCAAGGATGAGGTGTTTCTGGCAGTTGCACAGGAGGGTTTTTGTCTCTAGACAGGTTGGAGAAAGTGTGTGTGCTCCGCTCATTCACATCAGCGCACAGACCAATAGTTGTTACTTACTCTCTTCCAAAACCTCCCATGTGGTGTTTTAGAGGCCCCTTGGGAACACATAGGACCTGCATTTTGCCCACTCTCACCGAGTTAAAAAGCAATCTAGTGTTCACAGCTATTTATGATGAGGATGATGATAATTTACCAAGCTTTTTTCCCACTGCCAACTGGCTAGGAAATTCCTGGTGACAGGGAGGAAGGGCAGTGAGTAGCCAAATCCAAGTGTTCATTTTATTAATTCTTTGAAGGCAGCCAAGCAAGAAGAGGGAGAAGGGATGTAAAAAAGTGTTTACTGTACATACTGTGCCAGACAGTCTACTGGGCTTTACATACATCATGGCACATGGCCACCATTTGTAGATGAGAAACCTGAGGCTAGGAAGTTAAGTAACTTGGTCAAGGTCATATGGCCAGAGTGGATAAACCAGGTCTAATCCCAGGTGTGTCTGACTCCCAAGTCTGCCTCACTGCATCCCACTGCACCCCCAAGGTAGAATCTGCCTTTTCTCCTTCAGTGGTGATGTAAGGAAAGTCAATCAGGGGATGAGTATTTTGGAACTGGGCCTAATGCACAGTGCTCTGGGAGGAAGCACTGCTCAAACCTTGCCTCCTTCAGAAGGCCTCCCCCAGATACTTTTATGGGTAGCAATAAATAATCCTAGGGCTGGGAAGGGATAGTTAGGGAGTTTGAGATCGACATGTACACTAAAATGGTTAACCAACAAGGACCTACTGTATAGCACAGGGAACTCTGCTCAGTGTTATGTGGCAGCCTGGATGGGATGGGAGTTTGGGGGAGAATGGATACATCTGTAGGTATGGCTGAGTCGCTCTGCTGTGCACCTGAAACTATCACAACATGTCAATCGGCTATACTCCAATATAAAAAAATAATAATAATCCTAGGGCTATTTTGCTAGCAAGATAAGTACCTAGTTGCCAAAGACTATGCCTTCCATCTCTGGCACCAGGTACAGTGCCCTGCTCCAAACCTGGGGGGCTTGCACTGGTTAAATAATCACCCTCCATAACAGTATTTCCACAGGAAGTCTGAGGTTCTTGCTCATTGGAGATTACCAGCCCTTTCTGTTGTAACAGCTCAATGCTTATCTGAACTCCCTGTCTCCAGTGAAACAAAGGTCAAAGGGATAATGCTAATGCTGATTAGCTAACACTGACCAACTTCCTTTTGTCAGGTCCTGTGCTAAGTGCTGTGTATGCATCACCTCAGCTCATCCGTAGGACAATCCCATGTAGTGCCTTTATTATTACCCCATTTTTTGTATGATGAGGCTGAGGAATGGGGAGATTTAGCAATTTGTCTATAGTAACACTAAGGTAGTAAATGATGGAGCTGCATCCAAAGCAGCATCACGTGGGGTCAAGAGGCAGCTTTTTCATCTCTTAATAAATTTGGAAGGCAGAGAGGAAAGAAGGAAGGAAGGAAAGGAGGGAGGGAAGGAGGGAATCCATCTAGGACCGGCAACTCCGGATAGCTGGCTGTCACCAAAACCTTTCTCAAAATTGCTGGTTCCACATCTGGCATTACACAGTATCAGGGACTGCTGTGTAAAGTTCTGCTTCTGTTACACAGAGTAAAATTTTAAATTGCAGGTTAAATTGAAACTAAAGAGTAAGTAAGGCCTTTTGTTTCAAACATGGAACTGTACTCTCCCCCACCCTCATAGCCCCCTAAAGACACTAGTAGGCAGCTTCCCGGGCACTGGGAATTCCACAGCATACTCTTCACATCCTTGGCTACAACCAGGCCAGGCCCAAACACCCCATTTGGGGTGGAAAGGTGGTAAGATCCAAACTCAAAGCCACAGTTGGGGACACCAAGTTGCCCTTGGGTCACTAGAGATTACTACTGTAAATGTCTGTTGGAATTAACGGAGCTGACCAACTTTGCCCTTACCACCTGGGCAAAGCTGCAGCGTCTCTCCTGGACACCAGAGGGTGCTGTGCCGATAACCTGGTTTTTCCTTAGTAGCAGAACACACATTATGGAGAACTTAAATACCTCTCCCTGAAAACCAACTTTTTTTTCTCTTTCTTGTTGATTCTAATCACCCTTACAGCTCAGCTTGGCTCCTGTCTCCCTTCTCTGCAGGAGACATGCCACCTAAGCACTAGACCATGTTAAGACCAGTCTCTAAGTTTGGAAATATTATCCTAAGCGTGGCTGCAGGGCTCACAAGGTCTTCAAAAGTTATTACAGCATGGTTACTAAAAAAACCCTGCTTTTCATTTATGGTTCCTTGGTATGATGTTGGCTAAATCCTGTTTGCTTAATCTCCTTTTCTGTCTCAGATTACGGTGGTGATATTCTTTCATTTATCCTATTTTTCATGTATCAAAATTTCTTAGCTCCTCTGAGATCGGGAACTTTCACTTTTAACCCCCTGCCCCCTTTCTTCATTCCCAAAGGTTTTGTAATCAGGCATATTCATAGTTTCCTGAACAGGATTTCTTATCTTTCTGTGAGTGATAGTGACAAGGGGATAAAGAGGAGTTGAGTAACCGTTCCTTACTGAGTTATGTAAGTTTTACAGCATTTTTCACTGAAATACTTAACTTACATATTCTCCTTTCCATGACCTTCAGGTCTCCCCACCACTGGCACCACCACCACAAATAAATCACGGAAATACTTCAGGAAGAACTCTCTGTGGGAACACAGAATCATCTCAAGTGCCTCTCACATCCTAAATGTTATCTTGCCTTTCCTAAATATATTTTCTCCAATTAGCTTAAATATATATTTCCTGAATATACACTATTGGCCCCCTTTCCTCAACTTCCAGCTGCACATCTGAGTTCACACCCTCAGTACATCTCGCCTGGATTGCAGCAATGGCCTCAACATGAGGAGAAATTAGAAGATGCCCTTTCCCTCCTCCAGACAACATAGCTGGTACAGTGGTGAAGAACTCAGACTCTGGAATCGCTGTCTGTGCTGAAACCCAGGCTCCCCTCCAGGAGCTGTGTGACCTCGGGGCAGTTACATAACCTCTTTGTGCCTTCAATTTCCTCCCCTGTATAATGAAGATAATCATAAAATAGAGTGCCCTTGGGAATTCCCCACCAGTCCACTGGTTAGGATTCCTCGCGCTCACTGCCAAGGGCCAGGGTTCAATACCTGGTCAGGGAACTAAGATCCCACAATCCATGCAGCACGGCCAAAACAAAATAAAAACAGTGCCCGACTCACAGTAAATAAATTAGCTCTTATTATAAAAGAAATAAAATCAAAATCCTTTCTGTATAATCAGCTCACAATACGGTTGAACCAGCTCTGGACAACCCTGTCCGTTTGCTCTTGAAAAGGGTAGTTTTTAAAAATTGTTTTGGGGAAAAGCTGTATTTCTCTTGTTTTCACGTCTATATTAAGAGAACTTGACTGCTCCGTAAAAGGCTGGAATTCAGAAGAAAGTCAAGTAGGATTCCAGCAGTGTTTTTAGGCTTGATTCTATCAGTTGAGTGTAAAAGCCGTACTCCCTGCCTTAGAGTAAGGGACAACAGGCAGGGCTAGGAGAAAGCGGCCAGTTTTGCCCTAGGTCCTTGCAGCCCACCTTTGCCACCTGCTCTGCCTGCCAGGTCTCCTGTCAACCTGTTGGCTGGCTGCCCTACACCCTTAAGGACAGCGGAGCAGACAATCTTACTTTTGCTTCCCTCCCTCCTCAACTTTCCCCCTCCCTTCAGGGCTTGAAGGGTGTTTTGAGGGTGGGAGGAAAATCCAAAGGTTTCCCATTTGGCCACTTTATCCTAAAAGGCTTTGTTCTAGCCGCATTGGTCCTGTCCTGGCAAACTCGGGGTCAAAGTAGAAGGGTCAGACACTCTCCCAAAGTTCACTGAGCCAGTCTCCAGCCTCCAGCCCAGGCTCTCTGGGCTCCAACCAGCCTCCTGCTGATAACAATCTTTCTAAAATGCAAATTCATTTAAAGTGCCCAGTGGCCCTGCAAAATCCTAAACCCCTCATTTTGCGGGCTACCTGCCTCCTTGCAAACCTCCTGCAATTCCCAAACCACCGCACACTCACTCCCTCACCTCAAGGGGGCCATTTCTCCACTGGCCAATTCCCCTCCTTCTTCACTGAGATCGCACAGGAGGTGGGAAGTGAGGGGAAGGGAGACATCTAGAATGACTTTCTAATTCCTGTGGGAACTCAGGGAGATTTTAGGTTTGGGTGTGTTGGGATTGTGGTGTCGGGGGACATCCAGGTGGGGTTGTCCAATAGGTCGCTGTACTCCTGGGACTGGGGATCAGGCATGGGTCAGGGACAGAGACTCATGAACATGAATCATGAACATGGAGAGAAACAATGACTTCCTGAAAAAAGTCTTCCCTATCCTCACCATCCTTCCTCTCCTGAGTTTCCCCAGCACCTACAATTGAATCCATATGGGATGGTTAAAGGATTATTTCTCAGCTGTGATAAATAAACTATAAAAAAATTCCTCCTAATTCAAAATGTATGAACATAACTATACATGAACCTATTAGATGCTTCTTTATTTAAAGCGAAAATATGAAGACTCTGAGCTTGGTTGGATGCTCTAGCCTATTAGTATCACTGATTAAGTGCTCATTGTGTTCAGGTCTATGTAACTGAACATTTACATTTCTAAAACATTATTGAGCTGAATATCACTTCACAAAATCCAACCATATTTTCTCCAACAATTAATGTTCTTCTTGTAAATCTGGTTTGGGGAAAACTGCCAGCTTTAACAGCCACACTAAAAGACTTAACAAGTGGACGCCAATACGGTATACATGAGTACGTATTTTTCCTCCGTAATTTCTCTATCATGCAATTTTAAAAGAAATTTTCCCCACATCCATCCATAATTCTAGTTTTCCCCACAGAACAGGGTTACTTTTACCAGGTCTCTTAGTAGTGCTGGGACTTATTACATAAAATGTTAAAATCCTATTTGTGGTATTGTTTACTGTTCCTCCTGCTTTTAGGGGAAAATGTTAGCTTTCTACTTCTTGGCCTTTTGCAGACAAAGGCACTGCCCTTCCATAGGAGTTGGCAGAGATGGCAGTATTTGCTGGATTTAACTGCCTATTGTTTATCTGGTTGGGTTTTGTCTTATTGTTGAAACATAATTAAGATGAAAGTGAAAGGAGGCATTTCTTTAGGCTATTTGCTACTACCTAGTTTTCTCTTTTTCTGAAGGAGTTTTAGATTCTGTTTTCAGCCTCAACTGCCTCTGACTTATAAGTCTAGCTCAGGTATTAAAGGGTTAAGTGGCCTGCATTTCCTCACTCACAGTAATCTCCCAGTTTAACCCAGCTTTTCCTTGAAGACTTTCAGGGCCCTTTAATTTGATTCTATAGAAGCAAGCAGCTCTGTCTACTAGTAGCAAAACCAGGGAGAGACCTGACATTTAGGACCATTCCTCTTTCTACAATCCCCTCCTCCTCACCCAAAATCTTAACAGCAATGTGTATATGCAAGGAGGGGGTGCCTTGAATGTGCTGTATTACAGATACAGAATTATCTTACTTTTTGAAATATCATTACAGATTCAAAGCAATTCTTTTGACACCTGGCATAATACATTTCCTCACAGAGCAAAACCTCTAAGAAATATCTTCATGGTACTCTGATTAATGTTTAAACTTGATGCTGACACACTATTTTCTCTGCCCTTTGTAATTAAACAACATTAACCCATCACTCTGAAATGATTCTTTTCCCTTTAACTTGTTCTCTTCTCATGCAGCTAATCATAAAACAAAAATGTGACTACATCCCCTGCATGGTGTCCACCTCGCTGCTCCTGTTCTCCCTGTCCAGATGCCTGGAATCGGATAGAGCTGGCCATCAAGAATAAGGGAGATAATGTGTACTCAGTATGCTCCATGGACTGGCCCTGATAGGTGATGCAATATGCACAGAAATTGATAGGAGCATTTAGAAATGTTTACAGCATTCTGACATTGCTGCAGCATCCAAATGTTGGTACAAACATATTGGTCCATGGCCAACAGGAAATAAAAATAAAATTGGTCCTTCATCTCTGATACTTTGTGAAGCACAAACTATCCCATCAAACAGCTTCTTCAAAGAAAAACTAATTTGACTATTTGATATCCCAACTCTATGAACTAGTAATTCAGAGAGAGAATTCTGTAGGGGAGCAGAATTTGCCATCCCAAAATATGTCTCTAGGGCATATTAATTATTTTAAGCTGGCTATTTTTTTTAAGAAACAGCAGATTTGGGAAAAGCTCGGAAAACCCAAGTGACACATTTGTAAGGGAAATCTCCACTTATAAGGGTGTCTCCCTCAAAGTACCAAAAAGAGGAGTATGACCTAATCTCTAGAAACTCATCAGTGGAGAAGGCAATGACTTAAAAACTGTATAACAACCTTACCCTTGTTTTCTGTGCTTTTCCTGGCAACCTCCCATAAGTGACTCTCCCCGCCCTCAACATCTTCTTTTCTCTTTAGCTGAGGATGGTATTTACGGTGAGGGCTTTGGCCATTTTGGCAACTTTCTCAGTTTTCCTGGGCCTCTCCCATGTATACATGTTAATAAATTTTTGTTTTTCCCCTGTCTCATGTCAATTTAATTCTTAGACCTGCCAGAAGAACCTAGAAGGGTAGAGGAAAATTTCTTACTCCCCGATACTATCTAATCCTCACACAACCCAGAGGTGAGTACTACTATCATCCCCATCATACAGACAGAAAACTGAAGCAGAAAGTAATTTGGCAAGTCATACAACCAGAAGCAGTAGAGCTGGGGCTAAACTCCACTCTGGCCCCAACCTGGCTTGTGACCTCGTTACTGTTTCCATTTGAAGAGATCTCAGCCAGCTGACACTGTTTGCTGATAGGCTGTTCGTCTCTATGCATCAGCTTGGTCGCCTCTTCCACTGCTCCTTAAAAGTCCACACGTTCTCTATTTAAAATGGTGTGTGTGTGGGGAAGAGGGGATATAGGAGTCCTAAGTCCTCATGATAAGGAATGATATAAAGAAACGGACAGTCTCTCAGTATATACATGTGTATATACACTCCCACCCTCTCTGATTTACCACCCAACTTATAAATGCCCCAAGGCCCAAACCACTGTGCAGGCCCAAGTCCCCAAGGCCCAAGGCCTCCGCCCTTGCTGGGACTGTGGTGATCACTAGCTACCTAGTAGTGAAGGAGTTTAATTTTTCCTTCCCTGCAGCCACAGCTTGGAGAAAGAAAAGGGAATCCTGCCTTCTCCACAGGCAGGTAGGAGGAAGGCTGGGTGTCAGGTTTCCTTCCTGGTAGGTAGGGGACAAGTTTCAAGTGGCCCAGGTCTAACCCCATTTCAACCCCAAACCACTTAGCCTATTTGCTTTAAGGAAGGGGGTGCAAGGGCAGAGATACCCTACCAGGGAGTTCCCTATGGAGGCGCTGGGGGACGACCATGCTCAGGAAGGAGTGGTGAGGGCCAGAAGGGTCTGTGTTGGGTTGCAAGTGTCTCCAGATCCCTAGAACCAAGGTAATTTCTCAGAGACCCCAAAATGTCCTGTCCCAGAGACATCTTAAATTCAAGCCTGATCTCATCATTTTAATCTACTCTCCTTTGTCTAGTAAATGAACCCCATCACCTCCAACAGAGCTGGGGTCCTGCTGAATCCACCCTGAATGAACCCTTTCACCCAGTTAGCGTACACATCCCACAACCATAAGCTACATTCTCCAGCCTATCACATTCTCATCTCTTTAGGATACACTCACCCCAACCCAGCCCCTAATTCAGTCAGGAGGGGATTCTAAGGCACAGCTGATAAGACCAACTGTAGGTGAGCCTCCCCACCCTCCCTCTTCTTTATTCAAGGCTTTGTTCTACTGAGCCACATAAACAGTGGCTGAGCAGTGGGAGAGCCTGAGTTTAGGAATTAAGGTAAAGCAGATACTGGGGTTGTAATTACAGTTCTGCTCATTATTAGGTGCATGACTTTCAGGCAGGCCCTGAGCAGATGGAGAGGCAGGGCCTATCTACCTCTCCAGCTTCACCACCGGTGCATTCAGTGCATCACACTATTTACAGGACCTGTAAACAAGACTTGCAATTTTGTACTTCACTTAGTTTGCACTTGCTCTTCCACTTACATGAATGACCCCCAGTTTCCGTCCAAGAAACAGCTAAGTAGCATCCATCTCTTCCAGAGCCTCTACCCTGGGCCAAGGGCACCCTGTGAGGCCTTTACTCTCTATGCTCCATCAAAACCCTCACAGTTTTATTGTTTACAGCATCTGTCTGACTCCCTAGAGCAGCTTGGGGGTAGGGGCTGTGTTCTCCTCCTCCTCTCTGGACCCCCAGCCCAGTGCTTGGCACATGGCAGGCACCCTCTCATCTAGTAAATGTTTGTAGAATGCAGGACTGAGCTTGAAATCACTCTGTAAGCTGTGTAGAGCTGTACCACTTTCCTTTCTTCATAATACCATCTGGCATTTGCAGCAATAAAAACTAATAGTGTCACTTTAATTCAGGACCTTGGGTGGAAGCTCCAAGGGGAGTAGAAAGAACACTGGAATGGGAGTCTGAACTTCTGGGTTCTTTTCTGGGCTCTGTTAACTAATGAAGCCTGTCAGCTTGGAGATGGCACTTTCCCAGCTGAGGAAATGATGAGTTGGCTCTGGGCAGGAGTTCTTAGTCTGGGGTTCAGAGACCTCTAGAGGGTCTATGAAGGAGAGGCTTAAAGGAAGTCCATGAACTCTCTGAAACTGCTGCCAAACTCCATCTGTTTGCATTCTGTGGGGAGAGAGACCACAGATTCTCAAACAGTCAAGAACTGCTAATCTGGATACTTTTCTGAGTCTCCCCAATCTAGACCCTGGCGCATGTTCTCTGTGAGGGGGAAGGAAGTGCTAGGGAACAGCAGAGATGGCCGGCACTGGTCCCACATACCCACTGCCCAGGCCCGCCTGCGAAGGGCTCTGTCAAGGGAGCCCTGGCACAACCACAGGGCTGACTCTGCAGCTCCCAGAACTTTGGCCCCATGAGCCACTGAGCAGAGGCAGGATCTGGAGTGGAGAAGACACACACATAATGCTCTTAAAGGGACAGGGGAGCAGCATCAGGAAGGAAAATGGCTGGAACATGAACCAGATGTGGACTACGGGAGGTAAGGAGGAAAGGAGCTTTAGAACATGAAGACTATCAAGATCCAGAAATCTGGAACAGGCATGGCGAACACCAAGAGTCTTGGAGATGGAGGCCTCTGCTGGCAGGAAAGTGGAAGGAGCTCGCACTTTCTGAGTATCTATTAAGTGCTAGGTACTCCGCTGATCATAATAATCCTGCAAAGGAGGTTTTATCAGCCCCAAGCATGAAAGATTAAATACGAGTTCCACAGCTTTTAAATGTCCCTATGGCCCCCCTTTCTGCCCTGCACTGTCTACTCAGAGAAGTTCAGTACGTGTCCTCTAAACCAGGCAGCCTCTCTGGTATCTCTTCTGCAAAGTGCAATGACAAGAGGCTGGACTATGAATCTGCAGCTGGCAAAGGAGGGAGAAGGCTTCAATCATTTTGCAACCTTCCTGGGTTCTGGCCACGTGCCGGCCACTGGGCTCGGTTCCAGAAGGCCACGCGACAAGAACCCTGCTCTTAGCACCTTAAAACTAACCGCCTACCGTGCCCCTCCCCCCAACATGGTAACCAGATCCTATCTGGACGGCCTGGGCGCGCAGTGTGGGGCCCGCACCGCGCTGGAATTGGCCAGCTCAGACCGCGGCTGCGCTTGGAAGTGAATAGGGCAGGAACGGGCAAGACTTCCCACTCCCATTCCAGTTTTACCAAGCGCAGGTCTCCGGGTCCGTGTACCACCAGGGAGAGGTTCTCGGGCTTGGCCGCCGCCATGTCGCTCTCTACCTCTTGGGTCCGCCGAGGCTGCAATCCGCAGCTCTTGAGGTGGTTCGGTTGGCGACCCCGTGCAGAGCTGGGGATAAGGGGCGGTAGGCTGGGCTTTGCCTGGGAGCGCGCGCCCGGCCCGGGGCGGGGTTTCCTAGTCCCTGACAGCCGGGGCGGGGCTTGCGTGGAGGGGCGGGGCGGGGCGGGACTGCCCTGCTCCCTCCCCATGGCAAGCCAGGGAAGGGCGTGGGGTGGGGGATTGGGGGTAGGGGATTGGGAGTGGGGGGCCGGGGGCTGGGGAGGAGGGGGTAAGGAGGGGTAGAGAGTGTAGGGAGGGAGTAGGGAGTGGGTGGGGAGGGGTAGGGAGGGGTGGCAAAGGCCAACCCAGATCCACCTGCACTGTTTGTCTGTCTCACATCCAAGGGGTCCAATCTGCCCTGAAAGTAGTCTGCAGAGGCAACCCCCCCCAGACCAGAGTTCTGAAACTTTAGCTGCAGAATAAGGGGGATGGGCAATGTGGGGCAGTTTCTCAGGACCAGCACCGAGATTTTGATGCAGTAAAGTCTAGTCGCAGCTGAGGCCTGAGGGTCAGTATTATTAGCATTGATAATGCTGAGGCTGCAGGTGGGGCACGGTCTACAAGTGGGAAACAGGCCCTGCATTGATGCAGTGTCCATGTTGGCCCCATGTCCCCAGCATCCACAAAGTGCCTGGCACCAGAAGTGAATGAACGAGTTGGTGCGTCATCCCACAGGCCTGACACATCAGTGTAAAGGAGCTGTGAAATGAAATCTGTGAGCCACTTTCTCTTAACCAGCTCTGCTTCTTATATTAGAAGCAGGATTTCTGCCCAGATTTTTTCTTGAAGCCTCTCTCCCCTTCAACAAATAGTGAAGTTTTACTCTAAGGGGAGTGAGCTACCCTCTAGAAAGGCCTAAGTCTGCAAAGGCCCCACCCTCCTTTTCAGACTTTGAAGACAGTGTAGGGATTTCATTCCCTACAGCCTTTCCTCCTCCTCCAGACACTCTACCAGATCCTCTGACCTCCTCCTGGACACTTTCCCCAGCACCTCATTCCTTGAAGATGTCTCAGTGCGGCACCTACTGCAGGCCTCACATATGGGACACAGCCTGTATTTTCACCAGTACTCATTCCTTCTGAAGATGCACTGGAAGACCACTGAGGCTAAGGCCTCATATCTTTCTTTCTTTTCTTTTTTTTTAATATTTTATTTATTTATTTACTTATTTGGCTGCCCCGGGTCTTAGTTTCAGCATGTGGGATCTTTAGTCACAGTATGTGAACTCTTAGTTGCAGCATATGGGATCTAGTTTCCTGACCAGGTATCGAAACCGGGACCCCTGCACTGGAAGCACAGAGTCTTAGCCACTGGACCACCAGGGAAGTCCCAGGCCTCATTTCTTAAACAGAACCTGGTAAAGTGTTCTGTACAGTGTAGGATCTCAAAAACAAAATTGTTTTTTGGATGATGAACATGGATCAAGCTCTGGAATGCCAATAACGACAAAAAGGGAAGTGGCGGGGGGAGCGGGGGCGTATTACAAGGTATAACAGGCAGTGGGATGGATTTTGCAGGGGACTTGCAGAGTTAGTCCTGTTTTTGCTTTGAGACACCTCCCACAAGGTGTGGCTGTGCTTGGCTTGTTCCCCAGGTTGTTCCTGCACTCAGCTCCTGAGCAGGCCTCGGAGAGATGACTGACTAGGAGTTGCCTGCCTTCGCTCATGCACCTGAATTTAAAATTCAGCCTCCCCTCCTTGTCTTGAGGAGTTTCATCACAGTCTCCCAGAATGTGTTTCCAATGAAAACTGAAGATGGAGAAAGCCCCAGGAATGGCTTAAGAGCTGAGGGCTACTTGAAGTAGACACTTCTTGAGTTTTAAATTAAGAAAACAGAACACCAGAACCAAAGCAAGAGTCACTAAAATAATGACACAACTGCCACACTTGGAGTGGTATTTGTTTTCTCCTGAGCAATAGGACTTTGAAACTCTCTTGAAGGTTGTTGGCTGAGGACCAAGAGATTTGGAAGGGCAGGAGATACCTTCAAAAATATATTCTATGACTAGGGCCCTTTATAGAAAAATTAACATGGTGAGTTGATAAGGATTCTTAAGAAACTGACATTTTTAAAACAAAAAAGCAAGTTGTTATTATAGTATTTAAACTTGTGATATTTCTACATAATTTCCTAACAGAGACCAGCATCCACAATGGTGAGCAACAGGTTTTTTAGGCATTTTACTGAATAAGGGATAAAATGCTGGCTTTGCCTTTGCTGGTGGCCTGCTTAGCACAGCTTCTCTGGGCTTCTGCCTAACTTTCCCAAACAGTACGGCACTTTTAGGCACTCTCTCCACTGAATATAACTTCAACAACTTGTCAGTAAAATTCTGCTGTGAAAACGTATTTGGAATTTAAAAATTAAATCACAGGATGCATATCTTCTGGGGGCACATATCCAGAAAAAGGGACACATTAGCCCACGGAACATCCTATCACTGATACAGGGTTACTTCAGATCTGGAATTTTACACAGTATACCAACAAGAAAAATCAGTGTGCTAAGGCGCCTTAGTGTTCCAAAGATCAGAACAGTTATAAAACTCTGATTTCCGGATTTCTCCATTTGGTCATCAACTATTCAATTACTCAAACCTGGCTATTTATAACAAAAGAAAGAAAGAAACAACAACAACAACAAAAAACCAAAAAGAAACCATGAGGTTTCCTGCAGACCTTGGAAATAAGGTTACCAATGAGAGTAAAACTAGTAAAATCCATATGTAATGGATGAGATTAATGGGCTTCCCCAAGGAACTAGTAATATACCTGCCATTAGCAGATCTCAAGAAAGGATTAAGAAGGGTTAGAAAAAGGAACTAAGAGGGCAGGAATTTTAATCTAGAACTATCCAGGGGAGAGAGGCGCTTGGTGGTAGTGGTGGCCGTGCTGCTGGCACAGAAGAGTGCAAGCAAGCGGACGTGGAGTTAAAGGTTACTCCCACATGTCAGCTGAGGATGATAACTTGGACTTAGACAAATGGTAGAAGTAGAGATGGAGTGAAGAGGATAGATTTATTTTTGAGGTAGGTTCCATGGGACTTGGTAGGGGATTGGCTTATAGAAGTTGAGGAGAATGTAGTGGAAAGGTCTACTCTCAGATTTCTGACATGATTAACTGGAGGGATGAGATATAATTATCTGATATAGACAGCACTGAGGGAGGAGAAGGTTTGGGAGAAAGATCAGGCAGGTAATTTTGGATAGGCCAAGTCTGAGATGCCTATGAGACATCCAGGTGAAATGACCACGTGATATAAGGGCATGTTTAATATAAGGGTCTGGGAAAGTCTAGGCTTGAAAAGTCTAGACTAAATTTGGAATCACTGATATATAGACTATATTTAAAGCAATAAGAGAAACGAGGTAACATAGTGAGAGGGTGTAGCATGAAAAAAGAGACAGCTCAGGTCTAAGTTTTGAGCATCCAACACTGAGGGATGAGGAAAAGAAAGAGGGACCAGCAAAGGATCCTGAGAATTAGTGAAGCCCTAATAGGAAAAGGCAGTGTTTTAAGAAGGAAGTGGCCAACTGTTGAATACTTACGAGAAGTCAAGGTAGAAACCAAAAAATATCTCGTGGATTTAGCAACAAGGAAGTTATTGGTGATCATGGAAAATGGTTTTAGTGCAAAGATGGGAATAGGAGCCATAATAGGTTGGGATCATTCATCCATTCATTCAGTAAATATGTAATAAATATCTACGACATGCCAGGTACAAGGTGTTCGGGAGACAATGAACAAGACAAACACAATCCCCACTTCAGGGAGGGGAAGCTATTAAATAGATAATCACATAAGTAATGACTCATCCATAATAATGGTAAAAGCTATGAAGAAAAAGGTAAGCATACCACAAAAGTGTGTAACAGGGAAACTCAGTCTAGCTTGAAAGCAAGGAAAGTTTGCTCCAAGACAGTGATGTATAAGCTGTACTTGAAAGAATTAGGTAGTCACAGCAGTGAGACAAAGGAGAGAGTGTATATTCCCTGCTGAAGGAACCACACACATGGAATCCTCAAGGGGGAGGAGACCATCATTAAATGTCAGCAGTGGGGGAGGGCCACATTGAGCAAGGGGACCCAACCCAGGGGTATATATAGGTCTTCCAGTGTTTCACATTGTTAAAAATGCAGAAGTGCAAGAAGAAATGTGAGAATGTCTGTGGCTGAAGACCTCAGGGAAAAAGCTGGAAAATTATACTTCTCTAAGGTGAGGAGTTCACTTTAAGGTACAAAGTCCATTTTGCAGCAAGAACAGGGAGCATAGCTTAGTGGTGGAAGCTCCAGAACTGGTTTGGTTCTGAGAATCAGAGAAGATGGGTTGAATAAGGAATCCTGTTGACAAGGAGGCAATGGGAAAGAACTGGTAGGTTCTGTTATAAACATCTCAACAGCTGCCTATCTTTGTGGCTGGGAGAAGTAGGAGCTAAAAGAGCTCTTATAGACAATCTGGGTCATAGGGGAAATTCCTGTTAGCCTAGAACTTAGCCTTGTCCTCTTCCTTCATGTCATGTCTACAAATAGCTGGTCAGGAATAATTTACTTCATTCAGAAATTACTTATCCATAAAGGATTGTAATAGGAACTATACAAACATCATACAGGAAAAAAGGAAAGGGAAAAAATGAAAAGAACATTCACCAGAAAAATATTGTTGGGGGGCAAATGAAACTTGTGATAGAAGAGTTTGTCATAAAACTGAGGGCATCTAATGTGGACATACTACACACTGGAGGTAAGGAGGGGGTAAATGAGGGGGTGGCAGCTTGAGTGGGATGAGAAGGGCATCCTCACAGGGGAGTGGTAGTAACATGGAGTGTCAAAGCCCTAGAAAGGTGAGGAGGAGTCCATCTGGGGGGAGCACAGCTCAGGGTGAGGTGAGGGAGACTTAGTATGATGAAGAGGATGACCATGAGGAGGAACCAGTGTGGGGTGTGGGAGCCTGGGTAAGTTGGGGACAGCATGTGCTTTGGTGAGGGGGCAAATAAGTAAATATATCAAGGATGATGGGAGCAAGGTTTCACTGTTAGAGAAGGAAGTTACAAGTATGGAAAGAGAGGGAATTCCCTGGAGGTCCAGTGGTTAGGACTCTGGGCTTTCACTGCTGAGGGCACAGGTTCAGTCCCTGGTTGGGGAGCTAAGATCCCGCAAGCCGTGTGGCGTGGCCAAAAAAACAACAACAAAAACAAATACAGAAAGAGAGAAAAACAGAATGAACCCTGTGTGGTGTTGGATAAAATTGAAGAGATCAGTGTGAACTTATGGTTTTCAATACAGACAGACAAATAAATATAAATATCTGTATGTGTACACACACACTCCATAGTTCTGTCTACTGAAAGAGCTTGGGAACAGTGATACTCAACAGCAAAAAGCACATGTAACACCAAATCTTGGCTTCTAAATACCATTCTCCACTAACAGAAACTAGGTCTCCTTGAAGAAATGACTTAATCTAGGGCTGAGAAAGGAAAAGTATGCTGAGAAAGGAACATACAGGATGAACCTGTGAACTTGTTGTGGCAGAAAGTAAGGAAGTATTCCAAGAATGATGAAATATATTAAAGGTCACAGAAGCCAGACTGAAGACACTTCTACTGGTCAAATTAGAGAAAAATTGAGCATAAAAATAAATAATAATAGTAACAGATCATAACCCATTGAATAAAATAGGAAACCACAACTCCATAATGATAAAAATTAACACTTTGAAAGTTTGACAAAGAATGGGTAGTTACATAATCCAAAGCACTTACCCACAAAGTGTTAATTAATTATACAGGGAAAAGAGTAACTTTATAATGGAGAAGACTGGCATATATCACCTTAATCAAGTGATCAAAGTTGGTACCATAAGGAATGGGGCAAATTGCAATTCTGTACCACTTGATAGGACACAATGAGAAGAAAACATTAGTAGTAGCATTACTACTGAGATATTCATGCCCAAAATGCATGAAATGAATCTAATAATGAGAAAGCATTAGACAAGACCAAACTAAGCAACATCCTACAATAACTGGTCTTTAATCTTTAAACATGTCAATGTCATGGAAGTCAAAGAAAGCCTGAGGAAATATTTCAGACTGAGGGAAACTAAAAAGATATGCCACTTAAATGCAACACAGGATTCTGAATTGGATCCTTTTGCTATAAAGGACATTATTGGGACAACTGGTAAAATCTGAATGAGGTCTGAGGGTTAGCTGATAGTAATACTATATATCAATGTTAATATCCTAATTTTGAGGGGGCATCATGTTGGCAATTTATACTCCATGGGTTAGGAAATAAAGTACTTTGTATTGTACTTGTAACTTTTCCAGAAATAAAAATTTAAAAATAAAGATGAAGGGAAATTTAATAATGCACTTACCTTTATAAGAAAACAGCATAAAGCAGAGATGAAAAGCTCAGGGAAGCAATCCTGAAATATTAGAAAGAAATGAAATGTGAGCTGGAAGACCTCAGGAAGGAAAGTAGAATAAAACAAGAACATAAATTAAAAAAAAAAAGAAAGAAAGCAAAATTGGAAGTATCACAAAGGAGAAAGACCCTGCCAAAAACACAGCAAAGGACATAGAGGACAGGATTGAGGACAGTAAGCAAAATGAAATGGAAATGAGAAGTTTAAAGGGATTAAAGCTTAAATGATAGATATGAAAGATAGGCAAAAGAGATCCAATAGTTGCATAATGGATTTCCTGATAAAGAAAACCAAAATAACAGAACAGAAAATCATTTCAATGTATAATTCAAGAATATGTTCCAAAAATAAAAGAACATTTGAATCTACAAAGATCACACCATATCCAAGTTAAAGTTAACATGGAAAGGTCAACTCTGAGAAGCAGTTACTTGGTCTCACAGATAAAGAAAGAATCCTTTTGCACCTAGGCAAATAATCAAGTCATTTAAAAGGGGGGAAAAATTCAGGCTTAGCTTAGACATTTCCATAGAAATATTCATTGCTAGAAGCAATGCCTAGGAAGTCCTCAAGGAAAGTAAGTGTCGCCCATATATTTTATACCCAGCCAACTGTGGTTTACCCAAAAAGGCATAGTGAGACACTTTTGAACATGCAAGAACTCAAGAAATATTGTTTCCATGAGCCTTTCTTGAAGTAACTACTAGAAGATGAACTTAAGCCAACCGAGTGATGAATGAGAAAACTATGGCAAAAAGAAAAGGGCTATAGAGGGCAGGAGAAGGAGAAGAAAAGAAAATATACTAATTTCAGGGACTTCCCTGGTGGTCCAGTGGTTAAGAATCTGCCTTCTAATGCAGGGGACATGGGTTTGATCCCTGGTCAGGGAACTAAGATCCCACATGCCACGGGGCAACTAAGCCCACACGCCACAAATAGAGAGTCTGCACGCCACAACTATTGAGCCTGTGCTCTTTGGACCCCACATGCCACAACAAGAGAGAAGCCCACGTGCCACAACAAACAGCCTACACACCACAACAAAAAAAGATCCTGCATGCTGCACTGAAGATCACATGTGCTGCAACTAAGACCTGATGCAGCCAAATAAATAATAAAATAAATTAATTTAAAAAAAAGAAAATATACTAATTTTATTATTTGTTCAAATTAGGGAATTGATAAAATAATGACTAAGAAATGAAGATTAGGTGTATAAGTTATAAAGACACCCACTGAAACAAAAATATAAGCTTTCCAAATTTTCAGAAAAATAAAAACACATACCACATTTTCAGAGTTTTTAAAGAATCTATGAATAGAAGGCGTCATATCAAATAATGTGACAGAACTAAGACTAACTATATGTCAATTTGATAAATATAAATGGACCAAAATAATTTACTAAAATAAAAGAAATTTACTGAATCAAAGCAAAATCCAATTTTATTCCATATACAAGGGATCCAAAACAAAATAATTTAGAAATCTTTGCAATTGCAAACAAGAAGAAAGCAGAGGTTGTAATTTTAACATCAGGCAAGGTTAACATCAGGACAAACAGGTGTTAAAGGTGACAAATAATAGTCATTTATAATGATAAAGAATGCAATTCACATTAAGTTTACAAAGTTATGAATATATGTACCAAAAAATATAGCATCAACATGAATATTAATTAAATCATAAAACCACAGGATATACAAGGAAAAACAGAAACACAGTAGTAGGAGCCTTAAAGACTTTGGTCTAAAATGCATAGTTAATAACATAGATAACATTTTCTAAAAGAAAATACACTTTCCTTTAAGTATCTATGAATAATTCACAAAAACTGACCATATATTAGACCAAAAAGAAAATCTGTGTAAAGTACAAATGGTACAAATAGTATAGATAACATTTTCCAAACACAGGCAATAAAAAAAGAGGGAACCCTTTCTAATTTGTTTTATGAGGCCAGCATAACCTTAATACCCAAATCAGACAAGGACATTACAAGAAAGGAAAATTACAGGCCAATCTCTCTCATAAATATAGATGCAAAAATACTGAACAAAATATTAGCAAATTTAATTTCAATAATACATTAAAAGCATGTGTGGTTCTTAAAAGCTCAACATGAGTTGATATGCAGTCAGGTTTAAACCACTGTTTACGTGGTATAAGATGTTGTCACCAGGCAACATAATAGTAAATTTCCAATTGAAATGTCAGTTTGGAAGCTTGACTTTTCACAGTCATTTTTCATAGTTACTTCATATTATGTAGGAAGAGGCTGAACTTTGAAATCAGACTTATCTGCAATGGAGTCACAATTCTATAATTTACCAGTTATGTTATTTTGGACACGTTTGGACAAGTCCTAGAGTCAGTTTTTTCAGCTCTAAAATGAGAATAACACTACTCCATAATGATCATTTGTGGAATCAATGAGACAGTACTTATATGGACAGTATGTTGGGTTGACATCCCAGTGTATCCTCGAATTTAGGATAAAATCAATAAGATCCAGATAAAAGGGATGAGATCAGACACCAGGAGAAACGACACAGACAAAGGGATTATTTGTGAATGTGTAATAGATGAGTCTTACCCAGATCAAATTAAAGTGACATGGGTATACTGTCATTTCAGAAAAATAGGATGGGACTGGATTAGGTTAAATTTAAATCTAAATCAGTTACGTAGTAATGTGAGAAGAAAAAAAAATGTGCCAGCAGAAGGGGTACTTTGTTTCCAAAAACACCCTAGAAAGATAGTTTCCTGACCTGAAAGTATGAGGAGCCAGTCTCTATAGATGGGACAGCCCCATGACAGATGTAGAGGCATCAGGCCACAAAGCAGGCTGGCATCAGCCACTGGAACCATCCCCTCCCCCACTCCCTGGTTTCATGCTTCTGAAACCATCTTCTGGTGACGTTTTGACTTCCACACAGATTTGCCCACAGGAAGGGGAGGTACTGGTGAGCCAACAGTGTATCCAATCAACTCCCTTAGAGCTGTATGGGTGGAAATCTAAACATCCTAGACCAGGACCTTGTCCACCTCACTTCCCCTAGTGCCTTGGAGTTGCTGGTGAGGATACTTGGTTACTGTTTGTAGTTTCCATCTTTTCCTCCCACCCCAATCTACTCAAGTTACATGAAAATAAGGAGGGAAGAGGAGGCTTTGGTGATCCAGGTTTCTGGGGTGGCTGCTACATGATTCATCAAAGACAAGGTTGTGATGATGATTTTTCAGAGTTACCAAATACTAACCAGCCCTTACCCCTTCTGAAGGAAAACAGGATTATTAATTTTTATATGGTCACTGCTGGTTCCTTCTCTAATGTTTTAGATAAAAATCTTGTATTAACCAAGCTCTTTCTCCTTCTCATTGCCTAGTTCTAAGCCTCTCTTTTCTTCTCTTTCTTCATGTTTCATTATCTCCTGAGAATGCAGTTCCAACATCACATACTTCCATTACCTTTCTTCTCCTTCACACAGTGCTTTTCCCCACTGTCACTCAGAATACTTATCACGTTGATCTTGTGGATACCTCTTTCTTCATAGTTCATTTCCTGGTTTGACTGTCTTCTGTTGAACGATGTCCATCTCCTACCCAGCCCCATGCTATACTGAGTTAACCACAGTCCCAACATGCCAGAGAGACCAGAACATGCTGCATTAACAAAACACCATGTAGGACTTCCCTGGTGGTGTAGTGGTTAAGAATCTGCCTGCCAATGAAGGGGACACGGGTTCGGGCCCTGGTCCGGGAAGATCCCACATGCCACGGAACAACTAAGCCCATGCGCCACAACTACTGAAGCCCACGTGCCTAGAGCCCATGCTCTGCAACGAGAAGCCACTGCAATGAGAAGCCCGCACACCACAACGAAGAGTAGCCCCTGCTCACTGCAAGTACAGAAAGCCTGACGCAACAATGAAGACCCAACGCAGCCAAAAATAAATAAATTTATTTTTTACAAAACCACTATGTATTCTTCATAGAACAAAATGAGAAGATGTTTTCCTGAAGAGTGGTTGTTCTAATTTCTACATGTCCCAGACACCAATATACCTGCTGACTTTTAGAAGATGAAAATAAACTTCTCAGTTTCAACTCCCTCCATCACTATGTCAGCTTCTAAGGGTGGCACAATAAGGATGTAGATTTTGTTCTGTTTGATCAGTATTGTTTGCACTTAATTATCTTCATGGTCTCCAGCTTTAGCAGTTACATCAGCATTGATTTGTTTTCAGTACATGCAGAGCACCAACCACAAGACAAGGTGCATGACAGACTCCCTTGTCCTGAAAAAGATGACAGTCCATGGGGAAGGATCTCCCTTCCCCAAGAAAATATGCATCAACTCAAATGACTCAAATAGAAAAGTAGGCTGGAGCGTCACTGTTATTGCAAGAGGAGTAATAGAAATGCTCCTCAAAGCCAGCCTGTGATAGAAGCCAAGAACATGGGCTCTGGAGTTAGTCTCTTGCATTGGAATTCCACTTACCATTTGATTTTAGGAACTATATAAGCTCTCAAACCTCTTCTCTGTAAGATAGGGATAAATATAGTTTCTACCTCATAGGGTTGTACTGAGGATTAAATGAGGTAATACATTATGAAGTGCTTAGCACAGTAATAATAATAGCTAATGTTTCTTAAGCATTTACTTTATGCCAATGTGGCAGGCTGAATAATGGCCCCCAAATATATCCAGGTGCTAATCCCTGGAACCTGTGGATGTTACTTCATATGGCAAACAGACTTTGCAGATGTGATTAAACTGAGGATTTTGCGATGGGGGAAATTATCCTGGATTAAATTGGTAGACAGTAAATGTAATTGTAGGTGTCCTTAAGAGAGGGAAGTCGAGGGAGATTTTACCATCAGTGTGAGGACTGAAGCAATATGTTACACTGCTGGCTTTCAGAATGGAGGAATGTGCCACCAAAGATACAGCTCTAGATCCTGGAAAAGATGAGGGCATAGATTCTTCCATAGAGCCTCGGGAGGAAGTGTGGCATTGCAGACACCTTGATTTTGGCCCAGAGAAACTGATTTCATACTACTGACCTTCAGAACTGTAAGAGAATAAATGTGTGTTGGTGTTGGTGTTTTTTTCCAGCTTTATTGAGATGTAATTGGCATATAACACTGTGTAAGTTTAAGGTGTACAATGTGATGATTTGATACATGTTTATATTATGAGATGTTTACCACAATAGGGTTAATTCAGCTTTAGCTCATCCTTTAGCTCATATAATTACCATTTTGTTGTTGTTATAGTGAGAACATTAAAGCTCTACTCTCATAGCAACTTTCAAGTATACTTCAAGTTACTTGCTGTAGTCACCAAGCTGTATATTAAGATCTCCAAAACTTATTCATTTTGATTTGCATTATGTTTAATATGCTGTTGAATTTGGTTTGCTAGTATCTTGTTGAGAAGTTTTGCATCTATATTCATCTGGTCTGTAGGGATATTGGTCTATAGGTTTCATATCCTGTAATGTCTTTTTTTTTTTTTTTCTTAATTTGTCCGTGCGGCTTGCGGGATCTTAGTTCCCCAACCAGGGATCGAACCTGGGCCCCGGGAGTGAAAGCCCAGAGTCCTAACCACTGGACCGCCAGGGAATTCCCTCCTGTAATGTCTTTATCTGGTTTTGACATCATAGTAATGTAAGCCTTGTAAAATGAGTTTGGAAGTGTACCCCCTTCTTCAAGTTTTTGGAAGATTTTGAGAAGGTTATTAATTCTTTTTTGAATGTTTGGAAGAATTCACCTGTGAAGCCATCTGGTCCTAGGCTTTTCTTTGTTGGGAGGTTTCGACTACTGATTCAGTTCCCTTACTTGTTATTGGTCTATTCAGATTTTCTATTTCTTCATGATTCAGACTTGGTAGATTGCATATTCCTAAGAATTTATCCATTTCTCCTAAGTTATCCAATTTGTTGGTGTATAATTTTTCATAGTAGTCTCTTATGATCCTTTGTATTTCTGTGGTATCAGTTGCAGTGTCTCATTTTCCTTTTATAGTTCAATTTATTTGAGTCCTCTCTCTTTTTTTCTCGGTAAATCTAGCTAAAGTTTTCTCAGTTTTGTTTATCCTTTTTTTTTTTTTTTTGGCTGCACTGCACAGCTTGTGGGATCTTAATTCCCTGACCAGGGGTTAAACCTGTGCCCTCAGCAGTGAAAGTGCATAGTCCTAACCAGTTGACCGCCAGGGAATTCCCAGTTATGTTTATCTTTTAAAATAAAAAACAACTCATTTTTGTTGATCTTTTCTATTGTTTTTCTATTCTCTATTTCACTTATTTCTGCTCTGATCTTTGTTATCTCCTTCCTTTTGCTAACTGTGGGTTTAGTTTGTTTTTCTTTTTCTAGTTCCTTGAGGTATAAAGTTAGATTGTTTATTTGAGATCTTTCTTTTTTCTTAATGTAGGCATTTATGCCTATAAACTTTCCTCTTTGCACTGCTTTTGCTGCATCTCATAAGTTTTGGCATTCTGTGTTTGTTTCAATTTATCTTTTGATTTCCCTTTTGATTTTATCTTTGACCCACTGGTTGTTCAGGACTCTTATTTAATTTCCATGTATTTGTGAATTTTCCAGTTTCCTCCTATTATTTCTAGTTTCATACCATTGCGGTTGGAAAAGATAGTTGGTATAGTTTCAGTCTTTTTTAGTTTGATGAGACTTGTTCTGTGACCTAATGTATGATCTTGGAGAATGTTCCAAGTGTGCTTGAAATGAATGTGCATTCTGTTGCTACTGGATGGATTGTTCTATACATGTCCTCTATGTTCACCTGGTCTAAAATATAGTTCAAGTCCAATGTTTCCTTATTGATTTTCTGTCTGAATGATCTATTTAAAAAATTTTTTTAATGTATTTTTGGCTGTGTTGGGTCTTCGTTGCTGTGCATGGGCTTTCTCTAGTTGCGGCAAGTGGCGGCTACTCTTTGTTGCGGTGCGCAGGCTTCTAATTGCGGTGGCTTCTCTTGTTGTGGAGCACGGGCTCTAGGTGCATGTGCTTCAGTAGTTGCAGAACACAGTCTCAGTAGCTGCGGCATGCAGGCCCCAGAGTGCACGGGCTTCAGTAGTTGCAGCATGTGGGCTCAGTATTTGTGGCTCATGGGCTCTAGAGCGCAGGCTCAGTAGTTGTGGCGCACAGGCTTAGTTGCTCTGCGGCATGTGGGATCTTCCTGGACCAGGGAGCGAACCCGTGTCCCCTGCATTGGCAGGCGGATTCTTAACCACTGTGCCACCAGGGAAGCCCCTGAATGATCTATTCATTGTTGAAAGTGAGGTATATAAGTCCTTTACTGTTACTGTATTGTTGTCCATTCTTCCCTGCAGATGTGTTAGTATTTGCTTAATATATTTAGGTGCTCCAATATTGGGCATGTATATATTTACAACTGTTATATCCTCTTGATGAATTGACCTCTTTATCATTATATAATGACCTTGTCACTTGTTATAGTTTTTGACTTAAATTCTCTTTTGTCTGATATAAGTATAGCTACCCCTGTTCTCCTCATTTCCACTTGCATGGAATATCTTTTTCCATCCCTTCACTTTGAGCCTATGTGTGTCCTTGAAGCTGAAGCAAGTCTCTTATAGGGAGCATATAGGTAGATCTTGTTTTTTCATCCATTCACTCTATGCCTTTTTATTGCAGCACTTAATCCATTTAAAGTAATTATTGATAAGAAAGGACTTACTATTGCCATGTTATTCATTGTTTTCTGGCTGTTATGAAGTTTCTTTCTTCCTCTCTTGCTGTCTTCCTTTATGAATTGATGATTTTCCATAGTGGTATACTTGGTTCCCTTCTCCTTATCTTGTGTGTAACTATTATAGGTTTTTGTTTTGTGGTTACCCTGAGGCTTCCTTGAAACATAAATATTACTGTCCATTTTAAGCTGATGATAACTAAACTTCAATCATATGCAAAAACTATACCCTTTTATTCCCATTTTATGTTTTATGGTTTTTGATGTCACACTATACATCTTTTTTTTTTTAATTAATTAATTATTTATTTTTGGCTGTGTTGGGTCTTCGTTTCTGTGCGAGGGCTTTCTCTAGTTGCGGCAAGTGGGGGCCACTCTTCATCGCGGTGCGCAGGCCTCTCACTATTGCGGCCTCTCTTGTTGCGGAACACAGGCTCCAGACGTGCAGGCTCAGTAGTTGTGGCTCACAGGCCCAGTTGCTCCACGGCATGTGGGATCCTCCCAGACCAGGGCTCAAACCCATGTCCCCTGCATTGGCAGGCAGATTCTCAGCCACTGCGCCACCAGGGAAGCCCTATACATCTTTTATATCATGTATCCACTAACAAATTATTGTACTTATAGCTATTTTTAATACTTTTGTCCTTCAACCTTTATATTAAAGTGGTCAACATACCACCATATTATAGTATTAGAGTATTCTGAATCCGACTATATGCTTGCCTTTACCAGTATGATGTTTATTTTCATATATTTTCCTGACACTAGTTAGCATCCTTTCATTTCAGCTTGAAGAACTTCTTCCAGCATTTCTTATAAGGCAGGCCTAGTGGTGATGAACTCCCTTTGGTGGTACCTGGTCTGGGGGTCATGGTGACTCACTGACTCAGGCCATTGGGGTCCACATCATCTACAACTGCATGGCCCTTGACAAGGGCTGTTGGGAGTCCGCAGAGACTGCAAGGGCTGTTGGGGTCCTCAGCAGTGCCTCCAGATCCAGCAGCTATGGACCAGGGCAAGCAGCAGTGATGGCTGGAGCTGATAGTATGCACACAGTCAGCTGTGGGGGCCAGCTGCTGGTGCCTGTAGTGGCAGGGGGTAATTAAACACACATGTAGTGGTTGTGACCAGGGCAGGCAGCAAGGGCCAGGGCCAACTGTGTACACACTGACACCTGCAGGGGCTCTGGCTGTCTGTGTGCACTACCATGGCTGCTGGGTCTCACCATGGGCACATGGCAGTGGAGCCCACCTGGGATTGGACCAAGGGCACACAGGTACGCAGTTGGAGGGGCTAGCTGCAGATGAGTGTTGTGGTGAAGGCCAGTGACAGAAGACAGGGCCTGATCCAGGCCCACAAGCAGCTGCATGGTCCCAAGTCATTGGTGTGCTGTCCGTTGGCTGCATAGTCTCCTCATGGACATCCATAAAATAGTGGAGTCTGGTGACAGGCGTCAGGCCAGTGGCATGCAAGTACACAGATGGAGGGGCTATCCCCAAGTGCATGCACAGTGGCAGGGGTCAGCTGCAGAGGTCTAGCTTGGCGTCTTGCATTCATGTGCTGCAGAGGCCTGGACCGGCTGCCAGGGTACTTCCCGGGCTCCAGCGGGCAAGGGGAGGGACTCAGGAAGCTGGCATTAGCAAATGCAACTACCTGTGAACAAAAGCCAGTGAAATCTGCAGGAGATCCCCAGCAGATGTTGGGGCTGTTGGTTTCTTCAGTGTTGAAAGCTGTTGGGGTCACCTGTGGAGCAGGGGTGACCTGGGAACTGTGGTTGCTCTGACTGCATGACTGCTACTGGAATCCCCACTTTTCTTCCCTATTCCTAGCCATCTTTATACATCTCAGCTTTGCCAGTCTCTGAGTGGAGTGAACTGAAGCAGGTCCTTCATGTGATTCCCCAAAAGGCTGCAGAAGCTGGTTGCTCACCCTGTTCTTCCTTTCCTGGTGAGTCCTAGCTGGAGAGTTCTGTCTTGGTGCTGAGCAATGCTAGCTTGGGTGATGGGTTCATGCAGACAAATGAAGCTGTCTTCCTTCCCTTTTCGTGTGGTTATTCTCAAGTGTTTTGTTCAGTAGTCTTAAGTGGACTCCAGAGCTCTCCAGAGCTGTGTTTATTCATGGATAGCTGTCTAATTGTTGATCTTTGTCGGGGAATGGAGGCAGGAATCTCCTACTCCATCTTGGTGATGTCACTCCCAAATCTGTGTTGTTTTAAGTGAGTAAGTTTGTGGTAATTTATTACAGCAGCCATGGTAAACTAATACAGCCAGGCATTATTCTAAAGGCTTCCCTTATATTATTTCACCCAACTCTCACCTTTTCCCATCTCCTCATCTGTCAGGGAGAAGTGTATTAGTAAGTAGATACTTACTGATTTACCACCCTCAGTTTGTCCCACTACACTCACCCTGTACTCACATGTGCAGAATCTTCCTGACTTTTATTCTGGGATAGGGAGAAATCTGAAGGGCCTTAAGCCTAGGGCTTCCCTCACACCACTCCTACACCAATCCCATAACCCAGGGTCCAGAATAAGGTGGAAAGAATTTGAAACAGGAAAAAAAAATTATATTTTCATTGACTTGTTTTGTAAATCTGGATTTTTACATTACATCTGTATTTACTATTTACCTTAAGGTGGATTATGGTATAAGACGGATCTGTCTTAGACTTTATCCATCAGGCTTTATTCTAAGTAATATCCCGGGTTTGAATGCACAGGATGCCCCCCCACCACACACACACACTAACCATGGGTTAGTTCTCCTAGGAAAACCTGTCCTTTATGCAGTTGTGGGAGGAACAGAGGGCAGCAGTAGTGCTGTCCAACCTCTGACATCTCTCTGCCTTGTAATTTTGTTTCAAGAGAATTCACTTAACATGCTTCCTTGAGGCTTCTGCATGGTGATTTCTGATGGCAGATTTGAGATTGCATGCTGACTTTGCCTTAGTTAATCTCTCTGTTCCCTAGATTCTTCATCTATAGAAAATAGGATGGTATCTATTGTCAGGATTATTATAAGGATTAAAATGAGATGACATAAGTGAAAGTATCTTGGACACGGCAATCATGGTGACTGGTATACTTACAGCCCTTGTTGAGAAAGAACTTGGGCAGCCTAGTTGGTCCACAGTTGATTGGACCATGTGTGGGCACCCAATTCCCCAAAGTCAGCTAGATCCACAGGCTGATCAGATACTAATGATGTAGCTTAGTGGAGAAAGTTCTGCCTAAAAAGTAAGGTGGCAGCAGGTTGCTCTCTACAATCTGAAATGGGAAGTAAGAAGAGAATCAAGAAATTAGGGGCAGGAACTGAAGCTAAAAAGACACAAGGAGGGAGGAAGTTGTGGGGCCAGAAGCAAGTTGTGGTTCTTGAGTAGGGCTAAGTTATGACGAAACAGAAACTATGAGTATACAAGAGTAGTGAGGTCAAGAGGAGATATCGAATGGATGCTGATGAAGTCAGGAGAGGTGGTAACTCCCCTAATAAGCAAAGTCTTAGTAGATGAGTCACAAACAGAAGAACAGTACAGTGAAGATCTATTAACTCCTGTCACTGAGATTCCTAGAGCCATCTTGCACCCAGAAGATTCCCTGTTCTTGGATTTCCATGTTTCGCCTATCTTCCTTATTGCTACATGCCATCTTAAAATAAACTCCTGGGCTTCCCTGGTGGCACAGTGGTTGAGAGTCTGCCTGCCGATGCAGCGGACGCAGGGCCCGTGAGCCATGGTTGCTGAGCCTGCACGTCTGGAGCCTGTGCTCCGCCACAGGAGAGGCCACAACAGTGAGAGGCCCGCGTACCGCAAAAAAACCCCAAAAAACTCCTATTACTTGAGCTGGACTATTAATCCTTATTTCTTACAAAAGAGCTTAATTAAAACAAAAAGAATCCATGTGGTAGTTTCATCTCATTTTTAAAAATGGATCATGAAACAGTGGGGACTAAGGGAAACAGGAAACTATTCCTGGCACAGGGAATACCTTGGAGAGAATATTAAGGGTGGTGGGCAGAATCTGAAAGCATTAGTCAGAGGGCTGTGGGAGATCAGAACCAAAGGGTAAAAGCAGTAGGGTAGGGTAGGGCACTTGGGAACCTAGATGCCCATGATGGGTAGCTTTACTGTGTTATCAAGGGCTGAAGCTCCTCCACTAAGACTTTGTTGTTCTCACACCCTCAGGGTTTTATTTTAGTAATGCATATCATCTTAAAGTTCTTTAAAGAACAGTGAGCAATTTGATATAAGTGCCACCCTCACCTTGGGCAAGCAGTATACCAACCTAACTGATTAATGATCAAAGGCCTTGTTGTTATTATGGAAGACTCCACCAGACCAGCCCCTTATCTTTGCCTTTCAGAAACTTCAAGGAAGCTGCTTGAAAGAAACACAGAAGAGAAACCAACTCCCTGTCATGTTTGTCCCTGTGACCTTAGTCACAAGGAAATGCAGTAGGGAGAGAACCAACTTTCCCATCTGTGGCCTAACTCTGCCCCAGCCCAGACCCAAGTGATGACTGAAGTCCCTGAGGGTTTGGATCCAGGTCAGGAATGGTAAATACCACTGGGCCTGGGTCCTGGTTCAGTATCAAAATCTGTCTATGTGTTTTCCAAATTTTCTAGGTTCCCTGAACCTGGGGAACAGACTTCAGAACAGTGCTGCCCAACAGAAGTATAATGCAAACCCTGTATCTATTTTTTTATTTAATTAATTCATTAATTAATTTTATTTTTGGCTGCATTGGGTCTTCGTTGCTGTGCGCGGGCTTTCTCTAGTTGCAGCAAGCAGGGGCAATGCTTCATTGTGGTGCCCAGGCTTCTCAATGCGGTGGCTTCTCTTCGTTGCAGAGCACTGGCTCTAGGCGCGTGGGTTTCAGTAGTTGTGGCTCAAGGGCTCAGTAGTTGTGGCTCACAGGCTCTAGAGCACAGGCTCAGTAGCTGTGGCCCACGGGCTTAGTTGCGCGGCATGTGGGATCTTCCCAGACCAGGGCTCAAACCTGTGTCCCCTGCATTGGCAGGCGGATTCTTAACCACTGCGCCACCAGGGAAGTCCTGCTGTATCTAATTTTAAATTGTCAAGTAGTCACATTAAAAAGGTAAAAAGAGGGCTTCCCTGGTGGCGCAGTGGTTGAGAGTCCACCTGCCGATGCAGGAGACACGGGTTCGTGTCCCAGTCCGGGAAGACGGGAGAGGCCACAACAGCGAGAGGCCCCTGTACAGCAAAAAAAAAAAAAAAAAAGGTAAAAAGAAACAGGTGAAATTAATTTTAAGAATATATTGTATTTGACCCAATATATTCAAAATATTATTTTCAACATGTAATCAATATAAAATTAATTCTTTGTACTAAATTTTCAAAATCCACTGAATATTTTATACTTAGGTACATCTCAATTCGGACTAGCCACATTTCAAGCGTCCAGTAGTAGCAACATCTGGCTAGTGGCTACTGTATTAGACGGCTCAGGTCTAGAGTAACCTGACTTGCTTCCTCCTTCCTATTCTTACCTCCTATTCCCATCAGGTGCAGGGATTTGAGGGGTGAGCCAGAAAAGTTCAGGGGCCTTGTTGTCACGCTGATGCTATGAGTCCAATAGGAAAAACAAAGCTGTTCGTCTTCTGAGCCATCATCATCTATTCCAGTGTCCCCCTACCTTCCCCCTCCTGAAATCAAGGACTAATGTTCTCAGAGAATTTGGTCTATACTTTATTATAGTACCTATTTCACTTTGCCTTACAGTCAGTTTGCCTTTCAAACTTCTAAACAAGATTACTAATGTCTTAATGGCATTTTTCCTATTCCTTGTAATCTCTCTTCACTAGGTTTAGCACTTAGTCTCAATAGGTGTTTGTTGATGAATGAATGAGACAATTCTTACAAGATTGATGAACATGCTTTATGGAAGCCTTCGTTTCATCTGGGACCTCCAGATTCATACAACCCATTTCCTGATTAAACAATGAAGCCACTCAGGGCACTGTTGGTCTCAGCCTGAAAACTGAGGGAAACACTTGCCTTTATCCTCTGGGGTCTCATATTCATGAATTCAATTTAACAAATAGTCCCTGAACAGCTCCCATGTTCCAGGCACCATGCTGGGTGCTTTGGGAGCTGCAAAGATGAGTAAAAAATATCCTTGCCCTCAAGTCCCTAAGTATCTAGTAGAGAGCACAAATAATTATATACAATAATTATACACAAATAATTATAATTTTAGATTGAGTAAACTAAGTTCTATAAGTAGAATAAATAGTCCTGTGGGGAGAGGGGGTAAGAAGAGGCACTTGCAAAAGCTTCATTCAGACTTATCCTTTGAGATGATACTTGAAGGTAGGACAGGATTTGAACAGTTGGAATGGAGGGAGGGAAAGAAACAGCTTTAAAAATTTGACAGATGGGAAGAAACACAATGCAGAGGAGGTATGGTGAAGAGACTAATTAAGACAAGGAAATGAAATGGACTCCAAAGAGCAGGGTGGAAGAAATCACAGGGTGGCAGAGAAAAAAAACCCATTAGAGGGGTTAGGGCTCCATAGGTCCTTCTTCTTTTTTTTTTTTTTTTTTTTTTTGCGGTACGCAGGCCTCTCACTGCTGTGGCCTCCCCCATTGCGGACACAGGTTCCGGACACACAGGCCCAGCGGCCATGGCTCACGGGCCCAGCCGCTCCGCGGCATGTGGGATCTTCCCGGACCGGGGCACGAACCCGTGTCCCCTGCCTCGGCAGGCGGACTCCCAACCGCTGCGCCACCAGGGAAGCCCCTTTCTTCTTTTTTTAAAAAAATTTTTTATTGGAATATAGTTGATTTACAATCTTGTTATTTACAAGACAGAAATAGAGTCACAGATGTAGAAAACAAACCTATGGTTACGGGTGGGGGGTGCGGTGCGGTGAGAGGGAGGGATAAATTGGGACATTGGGATTGACATATAAACACCTCCTTCTCAAACTCTTGTTTAAGAAGGCAATGCTGCGAAGAAGAACTCGCCTGGAGAGGGAGCAAAGCTGGGGATTCCAGGTGGTGAGGTAAGTCTGTGTCACAAACTCAGAGCAGCGGAGGCAGGGACTAGAGGTATGAAGAGCCCTCCGACCAAGGAAAGGGAAATCTCCTAAAGAATGTTACACAACCAGATCTGAGCAAAGCCCCAGAGTGACAAAGTATGAGTAGAGATCAGATAAGGCAAAAAGAACTTTATGTGACGTGGGCGATATTCTAGCTAGAAAGTACTGAATGCCCGGAGATCAAGGAGCAGTAAGAACAAGAATCAGACAACAGCCTGGGAGACAGAAGAAGAATGGAAACAGCCATTGACTGGGTTGGAGTATAAATTACAAGTTCTGACAGCCTTTTCCAAGCCACTAAAGTCGAGATTCATGCCTGGAGGTGTGTAGGCAGTTCTGCACACAAATGTAAGTTGCACCCACAGTGGCAGGAAAAATTGTACACTGAGGCAGGTGTACAAAAGGAAAGCAGAAAGAATCTGATTTAAGGACAAAACTGATTTACTTTCAATTTTATTTTAAAATTTCAAATGCATCTAGTGCCCCCAACCACTTTTACTTCAGAAAAAGAGAGACCAGGCCCTTTTACCTTTCAGAACACGCATACTAGGGCACCTGCAGAGCACGTTTTTGCATTCAGTGATACACACCCAGAGCTGTAAAGGAGACTCAATGGCTAGCTTACACTGAGCAGGTGACAACTACTAGGCCATGGGCAAAGTGTTTTTACAGGCATTATCTCATTTAATCCTCACAGTGTTATCTATGACATTATGTTATTATCTTCATTTCTCATATGGGGAAACAGGTACATAGCTTGGCAAGATCACAACACTAGTAACTCATGGGGCTGTAGGAAGTTTTTTATCTTATAAATTCATATTTTTTATAGTTATAAGACTAATCAGATTTCCTCTTTTCTGTGTGTCAGTTTTAGTAAAATATATTTCCTAGGAATTTAGACAGTTCTTTTTTTTTTGCGGTACGTGGGCCTCTCACTGTTGTGGCCTCTCCCGTTGCGGAGCACAGGCTCCGGACGCGCAGGCTCAGTGGCCATGGCTCATGGGCCCAGCCGCTCCGCGGCATGTGGGATCTTCCCGGACCGGGGCACGAACCCATGTCCCCTGCATCAGCAGGCGGACTCTCAACCACTGTGCCACCAGGGAAGCCCTAGACAGTTCTTTTAAATCTTCAAACTTACTGGCATAAATTTGGTCAAATTTATCTCATAATTTTTTTAAGGTCTATTGGGTCTGAGATGTATTCCTCTTCATTTCTGCTATTGGCTTTATATGCTTCTTTCTCTTTTTCTTAACTAGTCTTGCCAGAAATGTATCAATTTAATTAGTCTTTTCAAAGAAATATTTTCTTGATTTGCTGGTCCCTTCTATTATAGGTTTGTTTCTTACTTCATTAATTTCTCCTCTTAACCATATTATTCCCTTCCTTCTATTTTCCTTGGGGGTTTTTGGTGATTATTTTTCTAGTTTCTTGAGATGGATGCTTATTAGATCGATTTTTAGCCTTTGTTCTTGTCTAAAGTGTGTATTTAAGACTATACAACTTCCTAAAGCACACATCCCACATGTTTTGCTTGCTGCATCCCACGACTTTTGTATTTTATTATCATTTAGTTTAAAATATTTTCTAATTTCCACTGTGATTTCTTTTTTGATGCATGGGTCATTTAGACGTATTTATATCTCTTATTATTCAAATGTGAGGGTTTTCCAGTTATTATTTTCATTGATTTCTTGCTTAATTGCACTGTGGTTAGAGAACATACTTTGACTATTTCAATTATTTGAAATTTGTTGAGACTAGCTTTATGGCCCAGCATATGGTCTGTAGAAGATTATATTTTCCAGAGATGGCCACAACAATATCCCAATGCCACATACCCTTTTGCTATGTGACTTTGCCACTGGCCCATCAAGGGGCGAGTCTATGTTTTCATCCCCTTTAATCTAGGAAGGCCTGTAACTAACCAGGATAAAATAGCTGTCCTGGTAAATTTTCCTTCCAGCTTCTTGGAAGATGGGCACCATGTTAAGAAGGTTGACTACCCTGAGACCACCAAGCTGTGAAAGACTCAAGCCATGTGGAAAGACCTGGAGGATGAGATACACTGAGAAGAGAAAGAGAGGGCAAGGAGCACCAAGATGCCAGGACATGTGACTAAAGGAGCCATCTTGGATATCTGTCTGCAGTCACATAGGAGATGCCAAGTGAAAACCACTCATCTGAGCCCAGTCAACCCACAGAACCTTGAAAGATAATAATAATAAAGATAATAATAATAAAAAAATTGCTGGGAATTCCCTGGCGGTTCAGTGGTTAGGGCTCTGCGCTTTCACTGCCGAGGGCCCCGGGTTTGATCCCTGGTCGGGGAACTAAGATCCCACAAGCTGTGCAGTGTAGCCAAAAAAATAATAATAATAATAAATTGTTATTTTGAGTTCTACATTTAATGATAATTTGTAATGCAGCAATAGTTATCCAGAACATGGTCAATTTGTTTAAATGTTCTGTGCATATTTAAGAAGAATTAAGAACTGTAATTTCAAGGTGTGATGTTCTATGTGTCAATTAAGCCAAGTTCACTGGTTTGTATATCCAAATATATATCCTTAATGATTCAGTTTGCATTCCATAAATTACTGAGAGAGGTATTTTGAAAAGCTCTCAATATGATTCTGTATTTGCCTATTTCTCCTTTTAGTTCTATAAATCTTTGTTTTGTTTGAGGCTAAGTTATTAGGTTAGTATAAATTTAGAGTTGTATATCTTCCTGGTGAACACAATCTTTTATCATTCTTACTGAAGTCCGCGCGCCCAGAGCCCATACTCTGCAACAAGAAAAGCCACCACAATGAGAAGCCCGTATAGCACAACAAAGAGTAGACCCCGCTCACCACAACTAGAGCCCGCGTGAAGCAACGAAGACCCGATGCAGCCATAAATAAATTAATTAATTAATAAATTAATTAATTTTAAAAATCAAAAAATAAACAGGGCAATCTGACTCTGTGCTCTTAGCCACTCCTTTTTATTGATATTGAGATGTGATGCCCTCTCCAGTGCAGAGAGATGAGTGCAAGTATCATTTAGGAGCATGTTTGCTTGGCATAATGAAGAATGCAAAGTAGGAAATAAAAAAGAACAGATGGGTATTCCAGGAAAGATCTGTATATTTTAATAAAAGTATTAATAGCTTAAAGTGGGTTCCCCTGGTATAGACTAGTAACAAGATGATAGATACATCACTGGGCCACTAGGCCCTTCATTTGAGTCCTTCAGGGAATCACCCATGTTAAATAGGAAGTTATGCTAAATAGTATTTCTGGGGATAATTTGTACCTAGTTAAATTTTATATACACATAGGTGTGGAAGGTCCCTTAGAGATCAATTATTCCAGACCACTCATTTATAGTATTAACAGTTATTATCTTTGGAGGCAGAATTCTAAGGGCCTTTTACTTTTTATATTATTTATTTACATGCCATTTAATTTTTTATAGGAACACATCGCACATAATGAGAAAAATAAAAGAGTTAGTCCTGCTATGACAATTAAATGGGAGAAAGAATAGTCTTTTCAACAAATGGTATTAGAACAACTGAATATCCACATGCAGAAGAACGAATTTGTACTCCTTCCTCACACCATGAACAAAAATTAACTTGAAATGAATCACAGACCTAAATGTAAGAATTAAAACTATAATAGTCTTAGAAGAGAACATAGGACTAAACTTCATGATCTTGGTTTAGGCAAAGACTTCATAGATACAAAACTAACAGCACAACCAACAAAATAAAAATAGAAAAAGTGGATTTCATCAAAATTAAAAACTTGTGGGCTGCAAACAGTGCCATCAAGAAAGTGAAAAACCGGTCTCTGGCGTTTGAAGCTGATGCTCACAACAGTCGAGCTCCATGCCATAGCAACAAGAGGTGGCTATGAAATTATCACAAGACTATGGGAAATCATCTCTAGGGATCTTATAAGAACTTCTTATGAAACAAGATTCAAATTGGCTTATTCTAAGAGGTAAACATACCATAAGACCTCTGGATCTGTTGCGAAAATCAAGGATAGCAATGTTGCTATGCCATGAAATGACAGAGTGAAAATTTTCTTTGACTCTCAACTTTGCTTGTCTGGCCGTGTGGCTGACAGGGTATTGGTGCTCTGGCCAGGTGTCAGGCCTGAGCCTCTGAGGTGGGAGACCTGAGTTCAGGACATTGGACCACCAGAGACCTCCTGTCCCCACATAGTATCAATCAGCGAGAGCTCTCCCAAAGGTCTCCGTCTCAACGCTAGGACCAAGCTCCACTCAACAACCAGCAAGCTCCAGTGCTGGACACCCCATGCCAAACAGCTAGCAAGACAGGAACACAACACCACCCATTAGCAGAGAGGCTGCCTAAAATCATACTAAGTTCACAGACACACCAAAACACACCACCGGACGCAGTCCTGCGCACCAGAAAGACAAGATCCAGCCTCATCCACCAGAACATAGGCACCAGCTCCTCCCCCAGGAAGCCTACACAGCCCACTGAACCAAGCCTTACCCACTGGGAGCAGACACCAAAAACAATGGGAACTACGAACCTGCAGCCTGCAAAAAGGAGACCCCAAACACAGTAAGTTAAGCAAAATAATAAGACAGAGAAATACATAGCAGATAAAGGAGCAAGGTAAAAATCCACCAGACCAAACAAATGAAGAGGAAATAGGCAGTCTACCTGAAAAAGATTTCAGAGTAATGATAGTAAAGATGATCCAAAATTTTGGAAAGAGAATGGAGAAAATACAAGAAACCCTTAACAAGGACCTAGAAGAACTAAAGAGCAAACAAACAATGATGAACAACACAATAAATGAAACTAAAAATTCTCTAGAAGGAATCAATAGCAGAATAATAACTGAGGCAGAAGAATGGATAAGTGACCTGGAAGATAAAATAGTGCAAATAACCACTGCAGAGCAGAAAAAAGAAAAAAGAATGAAAAGAACTGAGGACAGTCTCAGAGATCTCTGGGACAATGTTAAATGCACCAACATTCGAATTACAGGGGTCCCAGAAGAAGAAGAGAAAAAGAAAGGGACTGAGAAAATATTTGAAGAGATTATAGTTGAAAACTTCCCTAATATGGGAAAGGAAATAGTCAATCAACTCCAGGAAGCACAGAGAGTCCCATACAGGATAAATCCAAGGAGGAACATGCCAAGACACATATTAATCAAACTATCAAAGATTAAGTACAAAGAAAACATATTGAAAGCAGCAAGGGAAAAGCACCAAATAACATACAAGGGAATCCCCAAAAGGTTAACAGCTGATCTTTCAGCAGAAACTCTGCAAGCCAGAAGGGAGTGGCAGGACATATTTAAAGTGATGAAAGGGAAAAACCTACAACCAAGATTACTCTACCCAGCAAGGATCTCATTCAGATTCAACGGAGAAATCAAAAGCTTTACAGACAAGCAAAAGCTAAGAGAATTCAGCACCACCAAACCAGCTTTACAACAAATGCCAAAGGAACTTCTCTAGGCAGCAAACACAAGAGAAGGAAAAGACCTACAATAATAAACCCAAAACAATTAAGAAAATGATAGTAGGAACATACTTATCGATAATTACCTTAAATGTAAATGGATTAAATGCTCCCACCAAAAGACAGACTGGCTGAATGGATACAAAAACAAGACCCATATATATGCTGTCTACAAGAGACCCACTTCAGACCTACAGACACATACAGACTGAAAGTGAGGGGATGGAAAAAGATATTCCGTGCAAATGGAAACCAAAAGAAAGCTGGAGTAGCAATTCTCATATCAGACAAAATAGACTTTAAAATAAAGACTATTAGAAGAGACAAAGAAGCACACTACATAATGATCAAGGGATCGATCCAAGAAGAAGATATAACAATTGTAAATATTTACGCACCCAACATAGGAGCACGTCAATATACAAGGCAAATACTAACAGCATAAAAGGGGAAATCAACAGTAACACAATCATAGTAGGGGACTTTAACACCCCACTTTCACCAATGGACAGATCACCCAAAATGAAAATAAAGAAGGAACCACAAGCTTTAAATGACACATTAAACAAGATGGACTTAATTGATATTTATACGACATTCCATCCAAAAACAACAGAATATGTTTTCTTCTCAAGTGCTCATGGAACATTCTCCAGGATAGATCATATCTTGGGTCACAAATCAAGCCTTGGTAAATTTAAGAAAACTGAAATTATATCAAGTATCTTTTCCAACCACAATGCTATGAGACTAGATATCAATTACAGGAAAAAAATCTGTAAAAAATACAAACACGTGGAGGCTAAACAATACACTACTAAATAACCAAGAGATCACTGAAGAAATCAAAGAGGAAATCAAAAAATACCTAGAAACAAATGACAATGAAAACACGACGGCCAAAGCCTATGGGATGCAGCAAAAGCAGTTCTAAGAGGGAAGTTTATAGCAATACAATCCTACCTCAAGAAACAAGAAACATCTCAAATAAACAACCTAAACTTACACCTAAAGCAATCAGAGAAAGAAGAACAAAAAACCCCAAAGTTAGCAGAAGAAAACAAATCATAAAGATCAGATCAGAAATAAAAGAAAAAGAAATGAAGAAAACGATAACAAAGATCAATAAAACTAAAAGCTGGGGGCTTCCCTGGTGGCGCAGTGGTGGAGAGTCTACCTGCCGATGCAGGGGACACGGGTTCGTGCCCCGGTCTGGGAAGATCCCACATGCCGTGGCGCGGCTGAGCCTGTGAGCCATGGCCACTGAGCCTGGGTGCCCGGAGCCTGTGCTCCGCAGCGGTAAAGCCCACAACAGTGAGAGGCCCATGTACCGAAAAAATTTTTAAAAATTAAAAAAAACTAAAAGCTTGTTCTTTGAGAAGATAAACAAAATTGATAAACCATTAGCCAGACTCATCAAGAAAAAAAGGGAGAAGACTCAAGTCAGAAGAATTAGAAATGAAAAAGGAGAAGTAACAAGTGACACTGCAGAAATACAAAGGATCATGAAAGATTACTACAAGCAACCATATGCCAATAAAATGGACAACCTGGAAGAAATGGACAAATTCTTAGAAAACCACAACCTTCCGAGACTAAACCAGGAAAAAATAGAAAATATAAACAGGCCAATCACAAGCACTGAAATTGAAACTGTGATTAAAAATCTTCCAACAAACAAAAGCCCAGGACCAGATGGCTTCACAGGTGAATTCTATCAAATATTTAGAAAAGAGCTAACACCTATCCTTCTCAAACTCTTCCAAAATATAGCAGAGGGAGGAACTCTCCCAAACTCATTCTAAGAGGCCACCATCACCCTGATACCAAAAGCAGACAAAGATACTATAAAAAAAGAAAATTACAGACCAATATCACTGATGAATATAGATGCAAAAATCCTCAAGAAAATACTAGCAAACAGAATCCAGTAGCATATTAAATGGATCATACACCGTGATCAAGAGGGGTTTATCCCAGGAACGCAAGGATTCTTCAATACACACAAATCAATCAATGATATACACCATATTAACAAACTGAAGGATAAAAACCATATGATAATCTCAATAGATGCAGAAAAAGCTTTTGACAAAATTAAACACTCATTTATGATAAAAACTCTCCAGAAAGTAGGCATAGAGGGAACTTACCTCAAGATAATAAAGGCCATATATGACAAACCCACAGCCAACATTGTTCTCAATGGTGAAAAACTGAAACCATTTCCACTAAGATCAGAAAAAAGACAAGGTTGCCCACTCTCACCACTATTATTCAACATAGTTTTGGAAGTTTTAGTCACAACAATCAGAGAAGAAAAAGAAATAAAAGGAATCCACTTTGGAAAAGACGAAGTAAAACTGTCACTTTTTGCAGATGACATGATACTATGCATAGAGAATCCTAAAGATGCTACCAGAAAACTACTAGAGCTAATCAGTGAATTTGGTAAAGCAGCAGGATACAATATTAATGCACAGATATCTCTTGAATTCCTATACACTAATGATGAAAAATCTGAAAGAGAAATTAAGGAAACACTCCCATTTACCATTGCAACAAAAAGTATAAAATACCTAGGAATAAACCTACCTAAGGGGACAAAAGACCTGTATGAGAAATCTATAAGACACTGATGAAAGAAATTAAAGATGATACAAACAGATGGAGGGATATACCATGTTCTTGGATTGGAAGAATCAACATTGTGAAAATGACTATATTACCCAAAGCAATCTACAGATTCAATGCAATCCCTATCAAACTACCAATGGCATTTTTCATAGAACTAGAACAAAAAAATGTACAATTTGTATGGAAACACAAAAGACCCCGAATAGCCAAAGCAGTCTTGAGAAAGAAAAACGGAGCTGTAGGAATCAGGCTCCCTGAGTTCAGACTATACTACAAAGCTCCATTAATCAAGACAGTATAGGGGACTTCCCTGGTGGTGCAGTGGTTAAGAATCCACCTGCCAATGCAGGAGACATGGGTTCGAGCCCTGGTCCAGGAAGATCCCACATGCTGTGTGCAACTAAGCAACTAAGCTCGTGTGCCACAAATACTGAACCTGCACTCCAGAGCCTGCGAGCCACAACTACTGAGTCCACAGGCCACAACTACTGAAGCCTACATGCCTAGAGCCCGTGCTCCACAAGGAGAAGCCACCACAGTGAGAAGCTCGCGCACCACAAAGAGTAGCCCCCCCACCACAATTAGAGAAAGCCTGCATGCAGCAACGAAGACCCAATGCAGCCAAAAATAAATAAACAAAATTTTTAAAAGTAAAATAAAAAAATAAAAATTCTAGAATGAAAAATTAAAAAAAAAAAAGACAGCATGGTACTGGCACAAAAAGAGAAATATAAATCAATGGTACAGGATAGAAAGCCCAGAGATAAACCCACACACATATGGTCACCTTATCTTTGATAAAGGTGGCAAGAATATACAATGGAGAAAAGACAGCCTCTTCAATAAGTGGTGCTGGGAAAACTGAACAGCTATATGTAAAAGAATGAAATTAGAACACTCCCTAACACCATACACAAAAATAAACTCAAAATGGATTAAAGACCTAAATGTAAGGCCAGAAACTATAAAACTCTTAGAGGAAAACATAGAACAGTCCATGACATAACTCATATCAAGATCCTTTTTGACCCACCTCCTAGAGAAATGGAAATAAAAACAAAAATAAACAAATGGGACCTAAAAAAACTTAAAAGCTTTTACACAGCAAAGGAAACCATAAACAAGACGAAAAGACAACCCTCAGAATGGGAGAAAATATTTGCAAATGAAGCAACTGACAAAGGATTAATCTCCAAAATTTACAAGCAGCTCATGCAGCTCAATTACAAAAAAACAAACAACCCAATCCAAAAATGGGCAGAAGACCTAAATAGACATTTCTCCAAAGAAGATATACAAATTGCCAACAAACACATGAAAGGATGCTCAACATCACTAATCACTAGAGAAATGCATATCAAAACTACAATGAGGTATCACCTCACAGCGGTCAGATGGCCATCATCAAAAAATCTAGAAACAATAAATGCTGGAGAGGGTGTGGAGAAAAGGGAACCCTCTTGCACTGTTGGTTGGAACATAAATTGATACAGCCACTATGGAGAACAGTATGGAGGTTCCTCAAAAAACTAAAAATAGAACTACCATACAACCCAGCAATCCCACTCTGGGCATATACCCTGAGAAAACCATAATTCAAAAAGAGTCATGTACCACAATGTTCATTGCAGCTCTATTTACAATAGCCAGGACATGGAAGCAACCTAAGTGTCCATCGAGAGATGAATGGATAAAGAAGATGTGGCACATATATTCAATGGAATATTACTCAGCCATAAAAAGAAACAAAATTGAGTTATTTGTAGTGAGGTGGATAGATCTAGAGTCTGTCCTACAGAGTGAAGTAAGTCAAAAAGAGAAAAACAAATACTGTATGCTAACACATTAATATGGAATCTAAAAAAAAAAATGGTTCTGAAGAACCTAGGGGCAGGACAGGAATAAAGACGCAGACATAGAGAATGGACTTGAGGACATGGGGAGGGGGAAGGGTAAGCTGGGACGAAATGAGAGAGTGGCATGGACATATATACACTACCAAATGTAAAACAGCTAGTGGGAAGCAGCAGCGTAGCACAGGGAGATCAGCTCGGTGTTTTGTGATTACCTAGAGGGGTGGGATAGGGATGGTGGGAGGGAGACGCAAGAGGGAGGGGATATGGGGATATATGTATACATATAGCTGATTCACTTTGTTATACAGCAACAACTAACACAACAATGTAAAGCAATTATACTCCAATAAAGATGAAAAAAAAGAAATTAAAAAAAAGAGTCCAAATATAGAATGGCAATTTCATAAAAGCTTAATTAAAAAATAAATTTATACACAAAAAGAAAAAGGAAAGTAAAAAACAACTGACATAGTGGGGGGAAGTATTTACAATTTATATATATAAGTGACTTGTATCCAGAGTATATAAAGATCTCTTATAACTTAATAATAAAAAGACAACCCAAATTTAAAATGGGCAAAGGAAGAAAAACATAAACAAACAAACCAAAACAACAAAACAAATAAAATGGGCAAAGGACTCGAATAGCTATTGGTTGGCAAACTTGGGAGCTTCCCAGGTAAAATCTGTAACTGGTCCCCCTACATGGAGGGTAAGGAGAGACCAAAAGAAAAGGCAGACCACTGCAGATTAGAAGATGGCAGTTTCAATAAGCAAGGGAAGTGACATATGAGGCTTGTCTTGTGTGGCCACAATACGAGTAGATCTCCACACCCATCCACTGGAATCTGAGAAGTTTATAAAGAGTCCTTAACTGGGTTCAGTCACGTATATTGTCCAGATGGTCTCAACAACACATTACTCTCTCAACGATGCGTCCTTTTTTTTTTTCTCTTTTTTAAATTTTATTTTTTGGCCGCACTGCATGGCATGTGGGATCTTAGTTCCCTGACCAGGGATTGAACCCAAGCCCCCTGCACTGGAAGCACTGAGTCTTAACCACTGGACCGCCAGGGAAGTTCCAAGGCTGTGTCCTTGAAAGTGGCTCCCAACTGTGGGAACAGTGGGCAGAACAAACATTCCAAAGATAGGGGATGGGATGGTAAGCCACTGACCCCAGGTCCAGCTCACAGGTCAACCAGTGGTCACATCCTCTTGATGACCAACTATATCCCCAACGATAGACATCAATGAGATACCACTTCACACCCACAAGGATGACTATATTCAAAAAGATAGATAATAACAAGCATTGGTGAGGATGTGGAGAAACTGGAAGCCTCACACGTTGCTGGTGGATATATAAAATGATACAGCTACTTTGGAAAACAGTTGGCAGTTCATCAAAATGTTAAACGTAGTTTCCATGTGATCCAGCAATTTCATTCTTAGATATATACCCAAGAGAACTGAAAACACACATCTACACAAAAACTTGTGCATGAAATATTCATAGCAGCATTATTCACAATAGCCAAAAAGTGGAAACTCAAGTATCCATCAGTTGATGAATAGATAAATAAAATGTGGTATGTCCATACAATAGAACACTACTTGGCGATAAAAAGGAATAAAGTATTGATACCTCATGCTATAACATGAATAAACTCTACATTATGCTAAGTGAAAGAAGTTTGTCACAAAAGAGCATGTGTTATATGATTCCATTCATATAAAATGTCCAGAATGGGCAAATCTACAGAGACAGAAAGTAGATTAGTGGTTGTCTAGGGCTAGCAGTATGGGTGTGGGAGAGGGGCATAGGTGTTGACTTCTAGTGGGCAAGAGGTTCCTCTCTGGGGTGATGAAAAAGTTCTAAATCAGACTGTGGTGATGGTTGCACAACTCTGTCACTATACTAAAAACCATTAAGTTGTACCATTAAATGGGTGAATTGTGTGATATGTGATTATATCTTAATAAAGCTGTTAAAAAGAAAAAAATTACTATTCCATTAAATTGATACAATATGATTTAAGGTGCCATTCTATTAATTCATTATTAAATACTGAGGTCATTTTCAGTTTTTCCACACTGCTGAGTAACAGTGTAACCAAATATTCCATTTGAAAGACTATTTTCTACTAAAGCTGCTATAAATCTAATAGGCATGTAATGTCACTAAGGTCATCTTTATAACTTCAAGATCAATACTTTACAGATGTAAAGAACTAGTTATCTTCCACACAATTATCTTCCATAAAACAAGGTCAGTAGCCTGTTCTTAAGCCTCATTTATGGTTAGTTTGGCAGTAAGAGACACAAAACTATAGTGCCTTAAACAAAGGAGAAGCTTATTTCTCTGTCACATAAAGTTCTAAGGCTTCCCTGGTGGCACAGTGTTTAAGAATCTGTCTGCCAATATAGGGGACATGGGTTCGAGCCCTGGTCTGGGAAGATCCCACATACTGCGGAGCAACTAAGCCCGTGCGCCACAACTACTGAGCCTGCACTCTAGAGCTCGCAAGGCACAACTACTGAGCCCGCGTGCCTAGAGTCCGTGCTCCACAACAAGAGACGCCACCGCAATGAGAAGCCCGCGCACCACAACAAAGACCCAATGCAGCCAGAAATAAATAAATAAATAAATTTATTTTTTTTTAAAAAAAGTCTAGAGGTAGGCAACCCAGGGCTGGGGTGGCAGATATCTCCACAATGTCCTCAGGACCCCAGGCTCCTTTTAGTTTACTGCTTTGCAAATCGTAGAGTATGCTTTTACAGTTCAAATAGTAGCTATCACATCCCCATTCCAAGCAACAGGATAAAAGAAGTAGGAAAAATGAGTGGAAGGAAAAGGGCAACAAAGGGGACGTGCCAGATGTCATTAAGAAAAGTTCCCAGGGAATTCCCTGGTGGTCCAGTGGTTAGGACTTGGCGCTTTCACTGCCGAGGGCCTGGGTTTGAGCCCTGGTCAGGGAACTAAGATCCTACAAGCCATGCAGCGTGGAAAAAAAAAAGAAAGTTCCCAGAAGCCATTTCTACTGTGCATCCATTGACCAAAACATTGTTACACAGCTATACTTAATTTCAAGTAAAACTGAGAATATCATCTTTATTCTAGGTAGCATGTGCCCAGATAGAAATTAGGGGTTCTGTCATCATGGAAGAAAGGGTAACAAACAGACATTCAGAAGTTAGTAGCAGACTCTGCCAATGACTCATAGCTTATCTAATGACATAAAACCCTACCAAAAGCTAGAAAGAAAAATAATCTGATCACGAAGGATGAAATAAATAAGATGAACTAAGAACTACACACTAAATAAACAGTATGAGGAATAACTATGCCTAATAGTGAAAAGCATCATAGGAGACATGATTGCAGAAGGGCAGAGAAGTAACCAAAAGTTCTAGTGTGGGGCAGCATTTTAAACAAAATGGGAGCCAGAGGCAATCTATCAGATACAGAAAGGCAAATAAAAAGAAACAGTTTAAATGATCAATGAAAAAATCATACTGCTTTTCACTTCCCATTTATGTTCCTTAAAAAACTAAAAATAGAACTACCATACAACACAGCAATCCCACTACTGGGCATATACCCTGAGAAAACCGTAATTCAAAAAGAGTCATGTACCGGAATGTTCATTGCAGCTCTATTTACAATAGCCAGGACATGGAAGCAACCTAAGTGTCCATCAACAGATGAATGGATAAAGAAGACAATAGATTTTTAACAAAACAGTTTATCTTTGCCTATTTTATTTGTTCACATGCTTCTAATTCCTGAAAGGCTTATATTAGCAACTGATTTTATTGCTTCTGGTTCTATTTCAAGCATATATATTGCATCTGACCTTTTCTATATACACTTAAAGATATAATCACTTCTGTTTGGGAATCACTTTTGTTGTAATTTTTTATTTACTTTGTTAATACATGCACACTACCTATGTCAGAAAAATACCGGAACACTCCCAAGAAATCCCAAGTACATAACTTGGTGTAAATTTACTTAATCCTTTTAATCAATTCAAGATACACAGACAGGGGCTTCCCTAGTGGCACAGCGGTTGAGAGTCCGCCTGCCGATGCAAGGGACACAGGTTCGTGCCCCAATCTGGGAAGATCCCACATGCCGCGGAGCGGCTGGGCCCGTGAGCCATGGCCGCTGAGGCTGCGCGTCTGGAGCCTGTGCTCCACAACGGGAGAGGCCACAGCAGTGAGAGGCCCACGTACCGAAAAAAAAAAAAAAAAAAAAAAAAAAAAAATACACAGACAGGCTTGGTTTTTACATAAGAAACATAATCAACTGGATGTGACTAAGATAAAGTGTTCAGGAGAGATAATATTTAATACGTTTCAGGAAAAAGATAATTGATACTTAGGTGTTCAGAAGAATTTAACCACAAATATGAAGATATATAAGCAAAAGTTACCATATGGGAAAAACAGAACTTTCTCAGCTGATGCTGAGATTAGTGTTAAAATTTTGTATTATGAATTTGAGTCATGAGAGAAAGTCCGGGGCCCACATATACACAAATGATCCAAACACTAAAAAATTTCATTTTCTTTAGATAATTCTACAACTGGTATGCACTTCCCAGAAGAAAGTACAGTTTTAATAAGATCATAGCTTCACAGGTATGTCATTTACAAGTCTCCAAAATGTAATAAACCCACCAGATTCTACATAGCATGATCATATGAATAAAGATAAGAAGCTGCCTCTTGAAATCACTAAATCTCAACACTATTTCAGCTTATTTAAAAGACAAGCCAAGCATGCTTGCTTGTTTCTGAGTCCCCTTTGCAGATCTGCTATTATAACTGACATAGACTACAGCGTATACCATGTGGGAGAGTGGGGAAGCACTGGCCTGGAAAATCAAGAGGGTTGTGTTCCAGTCCTGGTTTAGCTCCCAGTTAGTCACTCTAAGCAAGACAACTTCTCAAGGCCTTCATTTTCTCATTAAAAACAAACAGGCTGGACTCAGTATTCTCTAAGGTCCTTTCCAGCGCTGTGATTCTATGGCGCCTTTTGGGTTCATTTCAGAAGACATAACACTTGTTTACATTAAATCACTTCTGATACATTTATTATCAGAAACTGTCCATACATGAAGTCTGAATTATTAAAATGTTTTACTTTTACTTTCTTACATATTTATCAAGTCCGAAACAGTAATTCAAAACTCAACTATCGCGTTCTAATTTTTTAGTCAAAATAAGATGACCAGAATCATAAAACTTAGCATTCACAACATTAACCCTAGAAAAAATATGCATAATTAATAGAACATTAAAGCCAAAAGAATATCTGACAGAGCGAGAGAGAAATTAAGACTTCTTATGAAGTATGTTTCATTGACAATTACTCCATAACAACTGTGCACTCAGAATTTGTGGACATAACCTTACAAGCAGGGGAAAAGTCCAGCCCAAATGTCAAAACACAGAGCCAAATGAATCTGAATTTCCTAAAGAGACATTTTGAGGAAGAATGAATTCTTTCTTCTCCATTTCCCCATCCCTCTGTCCCAAAGAGGAGAATTTAAAATTATGTACTCTTTTGGCAATATTTTACAGAAAATAAATGCCGAGATAGAAGGACAATATTTAACTTAGTATTTCCTCTTCAATTCGTTTTTTATAGCAGACATGTTAATTTCATTTTGAACATGGTATGCCAAATAACCTGAACTTCCAGGAATGAAGTCATGTAGCTCCCCAAGAAATTTCTTCATGGCATCAATTGATATATAACCTACAGAATAAAATATATATATAGGAAATTCTATCATATTATCTGCTTTTCAATGTCTTTGATTTATTAGATAAGATTCCCAAAGAATGTTTTTAGAAAAGAAGTAAAAAGAAGAAATACCAGTGAGAAGATTCTCCGTGAAACTTGATAATTATCAGGGAACACCTCCCTCCCCCCTTCACCACTATCCCCCCAGGCTTCTACCTCCTTTTAAAACACAGATTCTTGATTTGCCACTTTGACTACAGAGAGTGTGATGTACAGGTTAGGGATGGAACATAAAAGTACCTAGACCAAAATAACTGGGACATGTGTCTGGCTTAGAATGTAATCACTTAGAATTACCTATCCAACTAGCTACTCACAGCACAAACAGCTAGCTCATCTTCCCTAGTAGAGCAAGCGACACTTTCCTGCACTGCTAACACTGAGATAACAGTCTTTATTAAAAAATTAATAGGAAAATTGTTATCACTGCTTGGTCAACAAAGGTTACAGGTGTGAGGAATTCTGATGTCATTAATAATCTGAAATAGATATGAGAATCAAAAAGAAAACCTAGAATGGGGAGAGCTTAAGGACTCAATGACTTTAAGCAATATTTCCTTGATAGCAGCTGCTCATCTGAGTGATAATGTTTCATGTGTAATATATGTTTGTGGTTTATACTAAAGTTGAAACCTGGTTTAAAAGTAGATACTGTATGAAAAAAATTCTGGTAGAGCTCAGGGATGACTGAATTTAGACCACCACCATTATCACCAGGTTATCTATACAGTTTGATTGTTTATAATAATAGATAATAAATTCACAGTTAATAAATTAACTATGAAGCCAATCATATAAAATAGACTCCTATCTTTAAAGATATTTCAATCATAGCCATTTACTTCAGAAAATCTTTTAAAGCACAATTACTATACTCCATATTGTTCATGGTCTTTGCCTAACAGCTAGATTTCTATGTAAAATAAACTAGCACATAAAAATATTAATGTTTAATTAATTGCACATATACACTGTGTGAAGTTTCTAAAGATATATATGAGGATACAAAAATTTAAAATAATTACCATATTAATAAAAATATTCCTGTAAGTTAAAGAAGGATAGGACATTTATGCATAAAAATGGATTATTGTAGCAGTTTTGGAGTAGTTAGGACTTTAGGCTGAAGTTCACATACACCCAATTTAAACTAGCTTAAACAAAAGAGGAGTTTACTGGAAGGACATTGCCATATCAGTCAAACTATGAGGAAGGCAAACATATTGCTGGGAGTTGGAAATAACAAACATATTGCTGGGAGTCAGAAATAACTAGCACCAGCTCTCATGGCCATGTCACTAACCTCCAGTTTTTTCCTCTGCATGTTAATTTCATTTTCCTCTCTTGACACAAGCTGGCTTTCCGTACATGGTAGAAAACATGCCCGCTGATAGCTCTTAAGTTTTATATCTTAGAGCTATGGTCACTTGAATAAGAATGACATGACTTGTTGCATTCCATGTCTAGAAATCCAGACAAAGAACTGTGATTGGCCCAGCTCAGATCAGACATTCACTCCCAAACCAACTGTTGCGGGTAGGAGCAAGCTCATGTTTTAGAAAATGTAACCCAAATGAATTGGGAAGAAGAAAAGAGAGTTCTTAGGAAAGGCATTCTTGGTGGACAATTCCATATGAGTCTGTGGTAGCCAGCCCCCCCCAGATGGCCCTGAATGATCCCTATCTCCTGGTATTTACGAATTTGTGTAGTCTCCTCCTACTTTGTACTTGGGTTGGTCTATATGACCAGCAGCACTTGGCAGAAGTAATGATAGGTCACTTCTGAGAATAGGATATAAAAAAGACATGGCTTCTGTCTGTCTTGGGCACATTCTTTCTCCCACTTGCATTTCACACTCTGAGGAAAGAAAGCTACCATGTTGTGAACAGCCCTATGGAAAAGTCCACTTGGTGAGGAGTCTAAGCCTTTTGCCAAAACCCAGCAAAAATCCAAGGCCTGCCAACAACCACATGCATGAGCTTTGAAATGGATTTTCCAGTCCCAGCTGTCCCTTGAAATAACTGCAGCCTGGCAAACAACGTGACTGCAACCTTATTAGAGATTATGAGACAGAAGAATCCAACTAAGATGCTCCAGGATTCCTGGCCCTCAGAAACTATGTAATAGTAAGTGTCCATTGTTTTAAACTGCTAAGTTTTGGAGCAATTTGTTACACAGCAATAGATAATTAATACAGTATCTACTATAAGTTCCCAAACTTTTAATTATCAGAATTTTTGTTTAAAAATTTTTGCCTGCAAGATATTTATCATTGTTAGTAATTTTTTTCCTTTTATTAATCACACATGTAGCTGTTAATCAGAACTTTTTATCATGGGTAATAACCAGTGATATCAGACCTAGAGGATTTAATTCCAGTCAAAAACAAAAAACAGACCAAAAAAAAATCCGTTGATATTTTATGGGACATTGGTAATGCCTGTATATATTTTTGGTTGTCACAACTTAGGGGTAACGGGGGTGGGGAAAGGTTTCTGGATGGGATACTACTGGCATCTAGTGGGCACTGGCCAGGGTTGCCCTCTCCAACAAAGAATACCTGTCCTAAAATGCTGGCAGTTCCAGGACTGAGAAACCCTGTTCTACAGTATAGTCCAACTTGTACTTTCTAAAACCAAACATCTAATTAGTTTTATTTTAAGAGATTTAACATTCACTGAGTTGAACTCAACCCATTTTGAGGAAGAGACAGTCAAGGTATAGTCACAAAAATTGATACCACTGCCTAAATTAGAACTCTCATTCACAACATTTTCAATTAACACAAGATGATTTTCCCAACAAGAAGTTATTTCTTCCTGTACAAGCAGATGGGCATGACAAAAAAGGAAGGACTGTCACTTTACCTCAAAATTAAAGACAAATGAATTATCTTTTTTTTTTTGGCCATACCATGCAGGATCTTAGTTCTCCAACCAGGGATCAAACCCGTGCCCCCTGAAATGGAAGCATGGAGTCTTAAGGGGCATGGAGTCTTAACCACTGGACCACCAGAGAAGTCCCTGAATTATCTTTTAAAAAATGAAGCTTTCTTCCAAGAAAGTGTTATTTTAAAATTTAATTTAGAAATATAAAGAAGGAAGATAATTATTCAATTGCACAAATTAAAAAAATCAAAAATTTTACTTCTAGTGATAAAATCAATACCAGCTTACCACAGGTTAAAATTATACTTTAAAGATTCTACTAATGATTATTTTTACAGTTCTTTTTTAGTTTGCTTTTATATAACACTGTCATGTCTTTTTGAACAGTCAGACGGCAATGAAACATAGAGCAACATTGTTACTTGTCCAAAACTAAGCATTTGTCTTTATTATGTGGCTGATTTTAATATTTATCATTGATCTTTATAATATGTTATCAAACACTTGGTAAGTCCAAATGAACAAAAGATATTTAGTACCTGGTGATGGAGTTGCCTGAAGCAAAATCAATACCAGTACTATACCACAACCATGGTTTAAGGTACCTACACTTTATCTGAATATGTAGGTGTAAGGATAAATCTAGGCAGCAATCAGCTACTCCCAGTCTTAGTACTTAAGTACAGTTGACTCACCAGTAAGGTTGGGGTTAAGGGTGCCAACCCACCCTGTAGTCGAAAATCCACTTATAATATATAGCTAGCCCTGGGGATTCAAGGTTCCTCTTATCTGTAGTTCTACATCCACAAACTCAACCAACTGAGGATTATGTAGAACTGTAGCATTTATTATTGAAAAACATCCTCTTATAAGTGGACCCTCATAGTTCAAACCCATGTTGTCCAAAGGTCAACTGTACTTCTACTTAGTTCATTGTCCTTTGGAGTCAACAATTGCTCCTAAGAGTTCCAAAACTGACTTTTCTACTATCACAGTTGGATAGAAGTTTTCTTTGATGTCTCCAACACTCAGCCCAAAACTACACATTAAACGTTCTTTTTGAAGTGCTTTTCTGAAAGCTATTTTACATCAGATGAACAGAAGAAAAAAAATAATAAAACAAATGTCTAGACAAATTGGTTAGAAGGAACAGTAATATGAGAGAAGACATTTAGGAATTTGTGAACTAGCTGCAAGAGGTAGTTTTGACACTGCTAAATAAAGAGAAAATGATAAATGTACAAATGATTTTATAATGAAATGTCAAAAAGCCTATACTGTTTAATTGCAGTGTCTTAAAAACAATTTTTTTAAAACCTCTATTTTTAAAATTATCAATGACCCTGCTGAATACTACCCAGATCAAATTATCCAAATATTATTTCCTTATCTCACCTCACATAGCACTATCCAAATCCCAATGGTCACTTTTCAACTAGTTCCCTTGTTTGCACCCTCTCAATGTCAGCCTCAGTTAGCTGTCTTCTCTTTATGTTGGGCACTAGGAAACCCAAATATGGAGTCCATTGACACCTGGATGATCCATGAAAGGGCTTCTGGGCATAAGTGAGCCTCTTTAAATTACATGTAAATTTGTGTGTTATGTTTGTGTGTGTGTATGCTTAGGGAAAGGGACTTATGTTTCATCAGATTCTCAAAGGAAACTATAATTAGAATTGTCCATACAATTAATCTTCCAAATTGGGACACTTAAGAGTAAAGCAGAAACTAACACACCATTGTAAAGAAATTATACTCCGATAAAGATGTTAAAAAAATAAAAAAGAGTAAACGCTAATGCCAGGACAACACGCATAAATTGGGACTGTCTTATGTAAACAGGGGTGTGTTTTCACCTTACCCATAGACCAGGATTTTTTTTTTAACATCTTTATTGGAGTATAATTGCTTTACAATGGCGTGTTAGTTTCTGCTTCATGACAAATTGAATCAGCTATACATATACATATATCCCCATATCTCCTCCCTCTTGCGTCTCCCTCCCACCTTCCCTATCCCACCTCTCTTGGTGGCCACAAAGCACCAAGCTGATCTCCCTATGCTATGTGGCTGCTTTCCAGTAGCTATCTATTTTACATTTGGTAGTGTATATATGTCCATGCCACTCTCTTACTTCGTCTCAGCTTACCCTTCCCCCTCCCCGTGTCCTCAAGTCTATTCTCTACGTCTAGGGGCAGGACAGACCAGCATTTTAACACAGAAAATATGGAGCCTGTCTTTGGATTAGTTCTGCAGATTAATTTATTTAACGTGTGAATGATGTCTTCTATTAGCATGTATAATAGAGGGGGCTCTACTTTGTACAAAATATTCCCTTGTTTCTTCCCTACTTGGGTTGACTCTAAATTTTATTTTAAATTACCTGTTACCATGTTGTTCACTGGATAATTCTGAAGAGGGAAGTACATCTGCTTTTCTACAACTGGAGTCCTTTTAAAATGCTTTTCTGTGCTTTAAAATATAGAAACACATAGAAAGTCATGTTTATATTTTTTTGGACTTGTTTTACAAATGAGAAATGATTCCAGGCAATATATATAGCAATCTAATTGCTCTGTGATCAGACTTCAGTCTTACTGGGTGAAAACATTAACTACGAACTTCTTTGTGCTTCTAAGTAATACAAGGGCCCATACAGATACTTTTGGCTTTCTGGGCTGCTTCCTAAAACAAATATTTACTGAGTAAATACAGATGTGGGTCTTTTTCTCAATATTTTTGAAAGTATAATAATGCAATAATACTTTATAATTAGATAAAAAACAGATATACATATGTAATCTCAAATATGTTAAAAGAAAAGGCTCCATTTTAAATAATCACAGCATTTATTATTATTCAGTGTTCAAATAATTGGAACTCTATTAATTCGTATTTCCACACTTTAAAATAAATAAAAAAGGATGTCTGGGAAAATCATGAGGTATACTAAGTGACTTCTGAGTTAAAAAGAAAAAAAGTGAAATTATTCTGAGTGTGGTTGTATAGTATATAATTAATTATATTCTAATTTTTAAAGAGCTAAGCAGTTTTCAACTAAAATATCCTATTTTCTAACTGCCAAATAACAATTTACTATATTTAGACTACATATAATCCATAGGTAATACAATTGTATGAAAATAAAAACCTTAATAAAAAATTGGAGTCATCCTTAAATTTATTTTCCTAAAAATTCTAAAATTACACTGAGTGATAACAAAGGTTTTACTTTCAATTTGTTTAAAAGTTAGAGTTCATCTAAACTCTTCTAAAAGAAACCATAGCTCAGTTAGGATGAGATCCTACAAATAAAGCAAAACAATATTCCCAGAAAACTCAGGGACTAAACAAGGATACCCATTATCATTGCTATTATTTGCCATGGCTCTAAAATTTCTGGCCAAGCAAAAAGAGATGAGGGAGGGGAGAGAAAGAAATGGAAGAGATATCTAGTGAAATGGAAGAGTTATATAGTGAAACGGAAGAAGAAATAGTTTCATTATTAACAAATGATATAAACGTGTACCCTGAAAAGCCAAGAGAATCAACTGAAATATTTTTAGAATCTTAAAGATTCCAAGTGGGTAAATATAAGACAAATACCCTCAAATAAATGACTTTTCTATGTTAGCAATAACTAATGAAGGAAGAAATGATCCAATCCACAATAGCAACAAAATTCATAAAAATCTAGGAATAACATAATAAGCAGTTTCTGATTCTATCTGTAGAAAAATCAGGAAACTTTACTAAGATATAGAAAAGAAAAATAAAGAAAAACAAAAAAGCATTGTCTTGGATAGGAATACTGAAAATTATAAAGACATCAATTCTTCTCAACCTTTAATATAATTCTCAATAAAATCCCAAAGGGATTTTAGTGTTTAAGAAAAAAATAATTCTAAAATTCACATGAACAATCACATGTTAGAAGATCTAATAGGAGGCAAGAACAAATTTACAATAGAATGAAAAAAAAAACCTAGGAATAATCTTAAAAGAAGTATAAGATTTATATGAAGGAAATATGAAAGTGTTTTTTAAGGGCCACAAAAGAAAACTTGAACAAGTAAGGAAAAAAATACCATTTTCTCAGATAGGAAGATTCAGCATCAAAGTCTCCCTAAATTAATCTATATTTTTTTGTAATGTCACTAAAAATAACAACAGAAGTTTTTGTTTTAATATGAACAAGCTGATTCCAAAACTCAGATGGAAAAGTAAACCAGGAAGAATAGTTAACTAAGAAAATTTGGAAAAGAGTAAGGAGGAGGAACTAGCTCTAGATATTAAATCATATTATAAACAACTGAAACAGAATGGCACTGTTGCATGACAAATTAATGGAATCGAATATAAAGTCCAGAAATAGACCCAGATACTTATGTGGATTTAACCTAGGATAAAGGTGGCATTTCAGTAGAGTGGGGAAAAAGATGAATTATTCAATCAATAGCCAAGAGTAGGTAACTATCTGAAAAAAAAAAGAAGGTAGATTGCCACCTCATATCTTACACCAAAATATATTCCAAACGTATCAAAGATTTGAATTTAAAAATAAAGAAATCACTAAGAAGAAACCATAGCAAAATAATAGTAATCTTAGAGAAGACTTTCCTAATTATGACATAAAACTCAAAAAGCCATTAAAGAAAATATTAATAAGAATGAATACATATAGTAAAAAATTTCTGAATGCAAAACCCAACATTTTTAAAGTCAAAAGACAAACATAAGCTAATAACTGTAATTTATTTCACAAAAAATTAATTCTCCTAAACGTAAAGGGTTCTTGCAAAAAAATAAAAGTCAATAGAAAAACGTGCAAAGGATATGAACAAACAGTTCACAGAATAGGAACTATAAATGGTTCTTAAACATATGAAAAGACATTCAACCTCACTCATAATGGCAATTCAGACAAAAAACTAGAGTAAGATACCACTTTATATCTATCAGATTAGGAAAGACCAAAACATATGTTAGCACACTGTGTTGGAGAAAGTATAGAAGAAAGAATGGTGACTAACCATCCCAGTTTACCCTAGATTGAGGGGTTTCTCAGGACATGGGCTTTTCAGTGCTAAAACCAGGACAGTCCCAAGCAAACCTGGATGGCTGGTTACCCTAGCCTGGAAAAGGTACTTAAATACACAAACAATAGGAATGTAAACTGGTTTAACCTCTATGGAGGGCAATTTGACAATGATTGTATCAAGGATACAAAATGTATATGCCTTTTGACCTAGCAATTCCCCTTCTAAGAATTACCCTAAAGACACTCGCACACATGCAAAATGACATTACATGATCGATCACTGAAGCACTGTTTTTAACAGCAACTTAGAAATTACCTGAAAGTCCAGTAAAATAGGAGACTAGTTAAATAAATTATGGTAAATCCATACAATAAAATAGTACACAGCACAAAAATGAAAAAGCTCTTTATGTAGCAATATGGAATGATCTCCAAGGTAAATTATTAAGAGAAAAAAGGCAAGGTGCTGAACAATGTTTATAGAATACTACTATTTGTGAAGTAGTATATGCATATATAAGAAACTGATAACATTGGGGTTGCCTCTGAGAGGGAAACTGGCTATCTAGGAGCCAGTATATTTCATAGTTTCCCCTTTTGTGTATCTTGGATTTTGAACCAATATACTTCCTAAAAATAGGAATATACTTCCTAAAAAATAATTAAAATTTGAAAGTAGAAAAATAATAAGTAGGCATGAAGAACTAAGGAAGAGATTTTTAAAAGGAGAGTATCACACTGGTCAGAATGGCCATCATCAAAAAATCTACAAACAATAAATGCTGGAGAGGGTGTGGAGAAAAGGGGACCCTCTTGCACTGTTGGTGGGAATGTAAATTGATACAGCCACTATGGAGAACAGTATGGAGGTTCCTTAAAAAACTAAAAATAGAACTACCATACGACCCAGCAATCCCACTCTGGGCATATACCCTGAGAAAACCATAATTCAAAAAGAGTCATGTACCACAATGTTCATTGCAGCTCTATTTACAATAGCCAGGACATGGAAGCAACCTAAGTGTCCATCAACAGATGAATGGATGAAGAAGATGTGGCACATATATACAATGGAACATTACTCAGCCATAAAAAGAAACGAAGTTATCTGTAGTGAGGTGGATGGACCTAGAGTCTGTCATACAGAGTGAAGTCAGAAAGAGAAAAACAAATACCATGTGCTAACACATATATATGGAATCTAAAAAAAAAAAAAAAGGTCATGAAGAACCTAGGGGCAAGATGGGAATAAAGACGCAGACCTACTAGAGGATGGACTTGAGGACATGGGGAGGGGGAAGGGTAAGCTGGGACAAAGTGAGAGAGTGGCATGGACATATATACACTACCAAATGTAAAACAGCTAGCTAGTGAGAAGCAGCCGCATAGCACAGGGAGATCAGCTCGGTGCTTTGTGACCACCTAGAGGGGTGGGATAGGGAGGGTGGGAGGGAGGGAGATGCAAGAGGGAAGAGATATGGGGATATATGTATATGTATAATTGATTTACTTTGTTATAAAGCAGAAACTAACACACCATTGTAAAGCAATTATACTCCAATAAAGATGTTAAAAAAAAAATTCCCTGTGCTATACAGTAGGTCCTTGTTGACGATCTGTTTTATATAGAGTAGAGTGTGTATGTTAATCCCATGCTCCTAATTTATCCCTCCCCCCAACCTTTCCCCTTTGGTAACCATAAGTTTGCTTTCTATGTCTGTGGGTCTGTTTATGTTTTGCATATAAGTTCATTTGTATCATTTTTTTAGATTCCACATATAAACAGTATCATTTGAAATAAATAAATAAAAATAAGAGGAGAGTAATGAGTTTGGTACTTACTTGCCTTGTCAGGTGTATTAAAATACATAAAGTTATATAACTTAAAAGAATATTATGTTTATATCAAAATAGATCCATAGATTAATGGAATAAAACAAATAGTCTAAAAACAGATCTCCAGACATTAAACACAACATATGAGAATGGAAATCACATCAGTTGGAGATAGATTTATTCTTAAAAAACTGGTGGAAAATTCTTATTTGTAAGACAAAAATAAACTTCGATCTTCACCTATTACCATACATCAAAATAACTATCTGCAGAATTAAAAACCAATTTGATACCTGAATGGGAAAGGACTTTTCTGAACATAAAAGCGATAGAAGAAACAATAAAGGAAAAGTGATTAGTTTAACAATGTAAAAACTCAAAGCTTGTATCTCTAAAAAATATAAGCCAGAGAACAATCTGAGGAAATAATGTGACAAACTGGCAAAAGGATAATATAGCTAAAAATGTCAGACAAGTTGATAAGAAAAGCAATAAGACTCCCAATAGAAAATGGAGAAAGGATAAAAACAAGTCACAGAAAAGAAAATGTAAAATGCTAATAAATTCAAAAAGATTCAAACCTACTAGTAATCAAAGAAAAATGCAAATTAAAACAAGATGCTGGGCTTCCCTGGTGGCACAGTGGTTGAGAGTCCGCCTGCCGATGCAGGGGACACGGGTTCGTGCCCTGGTCCGGGAAGATCCCACATGCCGCAGAGCGGCTGGGCCCGTGAGCCATGGTCGCTGAGCCTGCGCATCCGGAGCTTGTGCTCCACAACGGGAGAGGCCACAGCAGTGAGAGGCCCGCGTACTGCAAAAAAATCCCACAAAAAACAAGATGCTATTTTTCATCTATTAAATTAGCACAAGCCTTCTTATTAATACTCAATATACTGATGAGGATGTGGTGAGACCAACACTGGTGGCAGTTTTAAATTTGTACTTTTGAGGGAAGCAACTGACAATAGGCATCATGGCCTTTAAAAACACTCATACCTCATTAATACCGTAAATTCCACATCTGAGAATTTACATTAAGAAAATTATCAAGGGAATTCCCTGGTGGTCGAGTGGTTAGGACTCTGTGCTTTCACTGCCAAGGGCCCGGGTTCTATCCCTGGTTGGGGAATTAAGATCCCACAAGCTACATGCCACAGCCAAAAGAAAAAAAAATCTAAAAAGTAGAGAAAGATTTATTTTTAAAAAGATGTTCATGAAGGTGCCACAAGAGTAACAAATTGTAATTTTTAAAAAAAAATTAAAGGAAGGTGGTTAAACAGACAATAAGATTAAATGCCATATACAGCCATTACAAATCATAATATTAAATAAGGTTTTTCAGAATGGGGAACTGCCCATAGAATATTAAATGGAAAATCAAGAGACAGACTGTATCTGCAGTCTGACCTCAACTCTGCTTAATGTGTATGTCTATAAAAAGCTAGCAAGAAATGTACTAATGTTGATGGTGGTTATCTGAGTGGTGGGTTTGCTTATAATTTAAATTTTCTTTATTCTTTTCTTTTTTAGTAGTTTTTCTTTTTTTAGCATTTTCCATCTTGACAAATTACATGCTTTATATTTATAATAAAATAATTAAGAACAAGAAAAATAAGCAAAAATTCATGCCATTTTCAGAAGATCTGGGAACTTACTGGGAAAGGAAAACAGCATAGTGATTAAGAGTTTGGACTCTGGATCAGCTAGAGTCGGTGTCAAATTATGTTCACTACTTAAATAATATTGGGTGAATTATTTAGCTCTCTGAACCTGTTTCCTCAATTGTGAAATGAGGCTAATGCTATTTAACTATCTTATAAGGTTGTGAGCATCAAATGAAATACTGTGAACTGCTTAGCTCACAAATGTCTTGTATTTGGCAAGTGTTCAAAAACTAGCTCACCACTTAGTGTTCACTATCACTAGTAGCATGCCAAAAAAATAAACTTCGAGTAGGGACAAAGTGTATTTTATCTATGTTTGCACTGCACCCTCTGGTGGTTCTACAAAGAAAAAGGCTCTAACTAGACACCTACTTTGTCTATTTTTGTTGTTGTTATTGGAAAATACTGGACATATTTTCCCCAGATTTGTAAGCCCTCTTTGTATATTAAGGAAAATAGCCTTTGTCAAATACTTTTTCAAGTGTATATTTTTCTTTTGTCTTGGTTTATGGTATTTTTATTTCCATGTGCAAGTTTAAAATATTTTTGGTAGTCATATTATCAATCTTTTCCTTATGCTTCTGCATTTTGCAGGACAACCATTTCTTTTTTCTTTTTTTTTTTAATTCTTTTTTTAAAAAATTTATTTGCTTGTGCCAGGTCTTAGTTGCGGCACTCGGGATCTTTAGTTGTGGCATGTGGGATATTTTAGTTGCAGCATTCAGGCTCTTAGTTGCAGCATGCAGGATCTAGTTCCCTGACCAGGGATCAAACATGGGCCCCATGCATTGGGAGTGGAGTCTTAACCCCTGGACCTCCAGGAAAGTCCCAGGACAACCATTTCTTGAAAAAAAAAAAAACCATATATATCTGATGTCTTTCCAAGTCAAGTGAATCACTGGGAGTTACTTTACTTTTTAATTTCTATTTCCCATTCTTCTCTTACAAGGTCACTTAGGATAACCATTTTCTTCTACTTCTATTTCATTTTTCTTCCTCTCCTTACCAGCTTCTTATCTCAGAAACCATAACAAGTTCAAAGGAGTGCTATACATAGAGATCCCAAAGACCTAGAATATGGATACTCAAACCCAAGCGGTGGATTATCTAGAAGTCATAGGACCATGAAGCAATAGTTTACTAAACTTAAAATAATTAAATATAAAACTTTATGTTAAATCAGATAATAACTTATTTCAAATTAAAGAAAAACAGGAGGTACAAAAGGTATAAAAAATTATGGGAAAAAACTTAAAATTAAAAAAACTATATAAATTAAACTCATTAATTCTTATATTGAAGAAAGATCATTTTTATTTCAGCAGCTAAATACCAGACTTTCATATAGTTAATGCTCCCTATGAACATATGAAAACCACTGAACTGGAAAATACGGAATTAGGACTAGATAATGAGTAAGTCTGAAACAAGGGGGCCTCTCAGAGATTGGACCTAACACGATGGCAAGTCCATGTCTGTTTGTCTTTTAAGATATAATTTTAATTTCTTAAACCAAAGTAGCCACTTTACGAACAATTTGGGAAGGAAAGGGGGAAATCACCCAGAACTCCCAATCCTAATAAAATTACTGCTAATATTTCTTTCTTTCTTATTATAATACATAGTTTAAAAATAATGTAACAGTGATCAAAATATACATAAAATTTTTGTTTATTTTCTGCAAGGATAGTCTAGCATAATAGTTAAATGCATGCATTCTGGAATTAGACTGACCCAGTTCAAATCCTGCTTCTTCCCATTTAGTAAAAGTTTGTATGACTTTGGGCAAATTACTTAATCTATATATACTTGATCTCTTTTTCTGTATGGCAATGGTGATAATGATATCAATCTCATAAGACGACTGTGAAAATTAAATGAGATAAACACACAGTGTTCAAAGGTGTCTATACTTAATTGAATATCAGTGAAGTATACAAATTCAGTACCTTTTAGATAATTCTTTTTTGTGATCCGTTGCTAGTACACTGCTTTCCCGAAGGGACTTTATTTCATTTGGTGTTACTTCATCATGCTGAGAGCAAAAGAAATCACATTTAAAAAAATCAGCACACCAATGATGCAATCAATAATTTTTTTAAAAAAGTAAAGAAAAAAATTGGCAATATATATCAAGAGTCACAAAAATATTTATACACTCAGGTCCATCCCATCTAGTTTGGTGGGAAAAACTCACAAAATTTTGTACACACACACATACACACACAGAATTATATTATATGTTTTTAGAGATACGTAAAGAAAGAAGACCAGGATTTTTAAAATATCAGCTGTGTTTGTATTAGATAGTAAAACTGACTGATTTTATTCTCTTTTTGATTTTTTGAAATTTTCCCTAATGTGGTCATATTACTTTTTAGTTTAAAAAAATAAGGAAACCAAAAAAAGTATTATTAATTTAAACTTTCTTAAAATCCTTGACTTGAAAACTCCTAGGCTTCCTGTGAGCTACAAATCAAAAATATGAAGTAAGCTGAACAAATTAAGTTTCCCCTTAAAAATTAAAGTGGAGTATTTAGCTATGAAGTTACAAAAGAACTAAATGTATATTAAGCTTTTCCAAAAGATTATGTGAAAGTGACTGACCTCAGATACTGGTACCTATCACATAATATGTTTACTTAATATGCCATTAGGAAATTTCTATATTTGGGTCACAAATCCACTCCAAACAATAATAATGTTCCCCAAATTACCTTCCAGGTTTACCCTTTATAAAAAATATTTATTTCTTTATTTGGCTGCATCAGGTCTTGGTTGCAGTGTGAAGGCTTGTCTGTAGCTTCTCTCTAGCTGTGGCACGTGGGCTCTAGAGCTTAGTTGCCCATGGCACGTGGGATCTTAGTTACCTGACCAGGGACTGAACCCACATACCCTGTATTGGAAGGCGGATTCTTAACCACTGGACCACCAGGGAAGTCCCCAGATTTACCCTTATTATTGCCATTGGATGAAGTACCTTCTACTTACATATTCCATGGTTACATTATTATAATTGGATAATACTCAATATCAATCAATATTTGAAAGAACAAAATCCTTTATCGTATAATCATACAATTTCTAGAGTCAACAGTCAGTACAGGCATGTGCTACTAATTTTTTAGTAGAAAGAAACATTAGATTGGATTGGAGCTGATAAAATCTGGTTCCACTTTGCTAACATCTGGTTATGTGAACTAAGTCAGGTCTTTACCTTCTTACCTCAGTTTTCTCATTTCTAAAACAGAATGATTAAATTAACGAACTTTAAGGGCCTTTCGGTATACTCAATAATTGTTATCAAATAATAACCATTCTACCACCACTCATGTCCCTGGAAACACTCTGACAAGTCAAGGATTAGATATTTGATCCTTAACATAGCCAACGATACTAAAAGAGCTATTATTTTCAGATGATGACGCTTTGGGAAGAAATAACAAGTTAATGAAAGGAATACAAAATGCATAAATTAATTGCTGGGCTTTAGACATAGAGATTTTCTCTCTTTTTATTTTGAAAAAATTCAAGCTTACTGAAAAGTTAAAGAATAATACAATAAGTACTATATACCTTTTGCCCAGATTCACAAAGTGTTAACATTTTTGCCACCCTGCATGCCCTCTCTCTCTCATTTTTTATTTTTGCTGGACCATTTGAAAATATTTGCAGATATTATGACATTTCACTCAATCTTTAGCATGCATTTTCTAAAAAAACAACAACATTATTTTATCATTTTAATACCACTATCATAATTAAGAAAATTAACATTAACTCAATATCACCTAATATATACATTGCATATTTAAATTTTTCCGACTGTCCTCAAAATTTCTTTTTTACATTTTTTTAAATTAAAAAATCCACAATCCATTCAAGGTTCATACATCACATTTGGTTCTTATGTCTCAATCTAGAACAGTCTGCCCTGTTTTTTTTTGTTTCTTTATGACATCGTTTTAAAGAGTCTAAGCCAGTTAGTTGCTTTGTGACATGTTCCATAATCTGGAATTATCTGAGTATTTACTCATGATTAGATTCACAATTTTGAACAAGAACACTACAAGATAATATTGTGTACTTTTCTTTTTTTGGCACCATGAGGTGGGCGAGATCTTATTTCCCTGACCAGGATTCGAACCGGGGCCATGGCAGTGAAAGTGCCGAGTCTTAACCACTGGATCCCCAGAGAATTCCCTATATTGTGTACTTTTTATTATATCACACCGAGCTGAACATAACAAGAGGTTGTTCCAATATTGGTGATGCTAAATTTTATCAGTTGGTTATGGTGGCGTCTGCCAGGTCCCTCCATTGTAAAGGTACAAGCATTGCTTGCCTTTGTAATTAATAAGTAATCATCAATGAAGTGATCATTTTAGATCATGATTTTAACACCCATTAATGACACTTGCCTAAACCAATTATTTTACTGGGGGTGGTACAGTGCGAATTTTCTATTCTATCATCCTTTCTTCGTTTATTACCTTTTATTCTGAAAGGAAATTTTCCCTTATCCCACCCTTTCCTTCCTTCCTTCCTTGCTTCCTTCCTTCTTCCTTTTCCACCTTTGTTCCTCGTTTCCTTCCTCTGTTCTTCCTTTTTTCTTTCTTTATGCTTTTGGAGTATCACTATGGAATCACGGATTTTTAAAAAAATTTAATGTATGGGCTTCCCTGGTGGTGCAGTGGTTAAGAATCCACCTGCCAATGCAGGGGACACGGGTTCGAGCCCTGGTCTGGGAATATCCCACATGCCGCGGAGCAACTAAGCCTATGTGCCACAACTACTGAGTCTGCACTCTAGAGCCCGGAAGCCACAACTACTGAGCCTGCGTGCCACAACTATTGAAGCCCGCGCGCCTAGAGCCCGTGCTCCGCAACAAGAGAAGCCACCGCAATGAGAAGCCCACCCACCACAACGAAGAGTAGCCCCCGCTCGCTGCAACTATAGAAAGCCCGTGAGCATCAACAAAGACCCAATGCAGCCAAAAATAAATAAATTTATATTTAAAAAAAATTAATGTATATAATCCATTATTCTTTTTGATGCTCAAATTATCCCAAATTTGGCTTTGCATAAAGATTCTGAAATAAGTCACAAGCACAGGCAAATTTGAGGCAGGATGGCAAAAGCTAAAAAACTTTCAGTATTGCACACATTTATTAAGGGGTATTATTCATAACATTTAACAAATGGTACGACACAGGAATTAATCAAATAGCATCTACACTGGCAGTAAAGAACTGGTAAATACTGTGTACCTATTACTCCCTTAATATTACTGAGATTTCCAAGTTTTTTCAAATTTTCAAGTTTTTACGTGAATAATTTTATTCATACAAAAAAATCTCAATTTTACTAAGGTACTAGTGTAAAAATAATGTCAAACTAGATATGTTCAATAAAAGCATGTCCTTTAAGTTCCTTACTCTGGGTCATTGGTGCTAACATATCACAAGTAAGCATTTTTAAGATTACATTGCTTTCAAAATTTTTTGAAACTGTAGATTCTAATCGAGCACCTTAATTTACTCTTACCTTTTCTATCAGAGAATGTTGGTCTTGTTCCCAAATAAAACTACCAATTTTTCTTCTTATTTCTGTAGTAAGAAAAACATATCCAATACTGTTTTTTAAAAAGTAACTTTGTAGAATTTTCTGAATTTTGTTTAGGTTTCAAATTTCTAAGTCAGTATTATTCCACTTGCATCAAAAGTACCTAAGATACTTGTTTAAAATGCAGATTCTTATTGAGCCAGATCATTGAGGAGAAGCTGGGGAATTGCATTTCTAACAAACTCTCCAGATCACTCCAGTGCATTATGAGAATCATTGTTGTAAACTTTCTTGGCTGTAATACATATCTTCATCTGATGTCAGTGTCTTTAGGCCAAGCATTATAAAGAAGACAACTGTCTAGTCAAAATAAAAGGCATAGGGCTTCCCTGGTGGTGCAGTGGTTGAGAGTCTGCCTGCCGATGCAGGGGACACGGGTTCGTGCCCCAGTCCGGGAAGATCCCACATGCCGCAGAGTGGCTGGGCCCATTCCATGGCTGCTGAGCCTGCGCGTCTGGAGCCTGTGCTCCGCAACGGGAGAGGCCACAACAGTGAGAGGCCCGCGTACAGCAAAAAATAAATAAATAAATAAAAGGCATAAAATTCCTGAATCTGTAGAGTGCTTCAAGAATTTACTTTGTTAAAAAAGAGGTTGGATGAACAACATGTCTAGTGGGCGTGGTAGTACAGGAATTCTACAATGCTCAGCATGTCAAAGGACTATGAAATTATCTTAAATCAATGATCTCAAAAGTTTCCACAGTATACCACTCAAGGACAAAAAGTTAACATTCCTCTAGACCTAAGCTGTCCAATATAGCAGCCACTAGACTAGATACATATTGAGATGTGTGGCTAGTCCAAAACGAGACGTGCTGTAAGTTTAAAATAAACAATGGATTTCAAATCCAGTATCAAAAAAGAATGTAAAATTTATCAATAATTTTTATATTGATTATATATTGAAATGATAATATTTTAGATACATTAGGTTAAATAAAATATTTCTTAAAATTAACTTCATCTCTTATTAGTTTTAATGTGGGTATTAGAAAATTTTAAATTAGTGTGTGGCTTACACTTGTTTGCCTCTCACACTTCTACTAGACAATCCTGGTCTAGGTGAATAATAATGCATACTTTTCATTTTTAAAAAGGATCATGTTTTCATTTAAAACAATTTTTTTTAAAAAATTGAATGCATTTTAATGTAAGATGCTAAACACAAAGACTTAATAGGAGTGATAATTTAAAATTAGATCAGATAGTCATTCCACAATATAAGTTCCCTGAAGGTGGGTATTCTCTGATTTGCAGTTTTTGAGTAAATCAATTCTCCTATCCAGTCATTAATTTATTTGCATAACCACTTAGAACAATTTATTTTTATAAATTATAACTAGGTCTCACCAGGACATCAACTATAGAAGGAACCCAATCTTTGGGGTTTCCAAAGCTCTTCTATAGAAACATTTTTCAAGTTTTTTTGTTTTTTTTTAAATACTCTGCTCACTGGGAATTTTTACTACTTTCAGTCTGTCTTTCTAGGGATGGACACATACACATCGAAAAACACATCAAGAATTGGACAATAATGCAAGACTTACAAAAATGGGATATTTAAAGTTAGTCCATAAAAGATAGGTAGGATTTGGACAGAACAGGATAAGAAAGGGGGTTCCAAGCAGGGAAAACTAAAAGGACCAATCTCAGAAGCAATTTATTCACTTGCCCTTTACTTGATAGGGTTGCTGAAATAATTAATGTGAAAGTACCTTCAATAATATAAAGAACAATATAAATATATGGGTTTATTATCACACTGAATCTTGAAATATCAGGAAAAACATCCAGAAAAATAATGGTGAGATTCAAAACTAGCAACGAACATTTATTATATACTCACAGGTCAGACTACTTAATATATTATCTCATTTTATCCTCAAAACAACTCGGGAGGTGACAAAATTAGTAAGTGTTGGATCCTAGCCAGTGAACACTGTGAGGACAAGATCTGTATCTTACTCACCACTGAATCCCCAGCACCTTGGTTGAAACGTGGCACACAATAAGAGCTCAATAAGAGCTCAGTGAACGTGTGAATGAATGATAAACAAAGCGAGGATGCACACCCAAGGCAATCTGATCCAAAGTACATGCTTTTCTATTTATATTAAATGATACAAAACACAAAAATCTCTGAGAACAAAGATCAGTAAAGTTGGGTGACATAGCTGGATTTGGCAGTCTAACAGAGATTAGATGAAAGATCTTTGCTAACCTTTTTGAAGGCATTCAGGAGGAAGAATAAAATGACCTAAAGCCACCGAGTTTTTTATTTCAGCATTAGCTACTGCAGAGAGATAGCAGGCGTGAAAAACTGTAGCATTATCTTCTATGTAATCAAGACTCTGATATATTCTAGGAGAAAGAAAATATTTGAAATTATGCAATGAACAAGAATGTATTCAACATTTCAAAACAGAATAAATGAACAGAAAGAGAATTATTGGTAGGTAATCAGGAGACTGGGGGTGGGGGAGTGAAGGGGTGAGAAGGGGATCAGCCAGGACGGTGATCAGACGTCTGTTTTGTAAACATAATCGGACCGCAATGTGAAGGCGGATCACAGGTGGACAGATTGGAGGCACAGCAACCTCTCAGATAGACTACTGTGATTTGGGGGTAAGAGGTAATTTACGCTGTATACTAAGATAGTGGCAGGAAGAACAAAGAACATTTACAGGGGCACAATCCATGGTGTTTGGTCATGGATTAATTGGATTAATTAATGGATTAATGGGGATAGGGGTTATTATTCAAAAGAAATTACCAAGGTTTTAAGTTTAAGAACACAGCAGCTGGTACAGGTATGAGAGGCAATCAGGAGATTTGGTTTAAACATGTTGAATATGAGGGTCCTTCAAGGCGCCACGGGGATGTGGGAGATTCAAATAGAAACACACCACTGGAACTCGGGAAAAGATCTGAGGACCAGGTAGGAAGCCATGCCATTGCGGCAGAAAAGAGAGGAGAAAGGTTAGCTATTCCCGCGCCTACTTCCTCCCCGCACATCTAGGATTGGACTGAAACCTTGCTCGTTTCCAGTATCTTCCTATTATCAATATTTATTAGTGGACTGCAACTTCTATCTCCAAATCCTGGCTCCTCATGACCCAAAAGGTACTGCCTGGTGGGCTTCAGGTACCTCAGCGTGTCTGGGTGTGAGGCATCGCAGCTGAACAAGAAATCGGCGGCCCTCGGGTCACTGATGGTCCCCCCTTCGGCCACTGTGGAGGCAAGAGCACAGGGTAAGCCCATCAAGTGTCCTGCGGCCAAGGTACCAGAGGGAGGAAGGGGTGCTCCCCTCCCCACCTCAGCCACCCGCTTCTGCCCAGCTTCCTACCCCAGAACTGCCTCAGGTTGCAGCTGACGCTGCGGCAGAACCAAGCCCGCTGCCCTTGAAACATGGCGCCGCCTCACACGCCTCACAAGCGAAGAGGTGGGGGGAGGGGGCCAGGAGCCGAGATCACTGATTGGTCGGACGTCTGAAGCCAGCTCCATGATTGGTTCTCAGAGTAATGGGCGGGGAAAGCCTGAGGCGCAACGGAGAAGGTTCCCGTCGCTGACAGCCTGTGCGGACCAGCTCGTGGTATTGTGAGGAGGACACTCAGCTTCCCCGGACTCGGTGGAGGACGCAGGTCAGTCGTGCTTGTGAAATTTAAACCCTAAGTATTAACAAAGTTGTTGTGCTGTGTTATTATTTTGAAGCAAAACTCATTTTATCACTTCATCTATAAATGTTTCAGCTGGAATCTCTAAAAGATGAAGACGTCTTAAAAAACAGTACCATTGGGGCTTCCCTGGTGGCGCAGTGGTTGAGAGTCCGTCTGCCAATGCAGGGGACACGGGTTCTGTGCCCCGGTCCGCGAAGATCCCACATGCCACGGAGCGGCTGGCCGCTGAGCCTGTGTGTCCGGAGCCTGTGCTCCACAACGGGAGAGGCCACAACAGTGAGAGGCCCGCGTACCACAAAAAAAAAAAAAAAAAAAAATCATTGGACTTCCCTGGCGGTCCAGTGGTTAACACTCCGCACTTCCACTGCAGGGGACAGGGCTTCTATCCCTGTTCCGGGAACTAAGATCCCACATGGTACATCCCACATGCCGAATGGTGCAGGCAAAAAAAAAAAAAAAAAAATTAAAAAATAGCAATTCTTCAATATAGTCATATATCACCAGTGTTCAAATTATGTTTTCTTTATAGTTTCCCCATCCCCCGCCTTACATAAGTTTTAATAAGCTATATTTTTCTGGCGTTGGGTCCACTTAATCTAAAATTTCAAAAATATTGATATAAAGTTGACCATAAAACCTTCTATAATATTTTGTAATGTCTGCAGGCTCTGTGGCAGTTGTTCCTTTTCCATTTCTGATATTAGTTACTGATGTTAGTGCCTTCTTTTCATTTCTTAGTCTCACCAGAAGTTTGTCATTTTTTTTTTTTTTTTTTGCGTTATGCGGGCCTCTCACTGCTGTGGGCTCTCCCACCGCGGAGCACAGGCTCCGGACGCTTAGGCTCAGCAGCCATGGCTCCCGGGCCCAGCTGCTCCGCGGCATGTGGGATCTTCCCGGACCTGGGCACGAACCCGTGTCCCTGCATCGGCAGGCGGACTCTCAACCACTGCGCCACCAAGGAAGCCCGAAGTTTGTCATTTTTATTAGACTTTTCAAAGAACAAACTTATGACATTTTTTATATGACTCCCATATATTTCTTTTGTATATCCTTAATTTCTGCCCTTATAATTTCCTTCTACTTTTTTTTTTGGCTTTAAATTGCTGTTCTTTTTCTAATTTCTTGAAAGAGATGACTGATTTTCATCCTTTGTTGTTCTAATATGTGCATATAAGACTTATCGATTCCCTTTAAACTGTGTGCCAGTTTTTCAGATGTCATTTTTCATTATCATTCAATTCAAAATATTTTCAGATTTCCAATAGGAGTTTTTTTGATCCATGGGTTATTTAAAATATTTTAAAATTTCCAAATACATGTGATTAGTTATTTTGTTATCGATGTCTGGTTTAAATGAATTAAGGTCAAAGAATATAGCTTGTGTGATTATAATCTTTTTAAATTTGTTGTAATTTTCCTTCTGACTGAAGTATATGGTCAGTGTTCTCTGTGTGTTTACAAAGAATGCCCTGCAGCTGTTGGATGTTCTCAGGTGTTGGGTACACTGTTTTAACATATGTTCATTGAGTCAAGTTTGTTAATCATATTGTCTGATTCTTCTATCAGTTACTGAGAGAGGCATGTTAAAAATCTCCTAAGTTGTTTGTAGATTTATTAATTTATTGTTAATTACTGCTTTATCTATACAGAAATTATGTTGTTAGGTGCATGCAAATTTATACTTGTTACTTTTAGTTGATTGAACAAGCATTGAAATATAAAACGCAGAACTTTAAAACATGTAGAATAAAACATAGGAGAATATCTCTCTGACCTCTGAGAAGGATTTTTTTGTAAATGAGACACAAGTATTAAGCCATAGGAGAAGATATTTGCAGTGCAAATAACCAACAAAGGATTGGTATCCAGAACATATAAGTAACCCTATGAATCAATAAGAGACAATCTGATGCAAAAATGGGCAAACATCTGTATAGGCATTTCACAGAAGAGGAAACTTAAAGTGGTTAATAAAATTATGAAAAGATGCTTCAACCACAGTGGTAATTAGGGAAATGCAAACTAAAACCAGGAGATACCATTATGTGTACCCACCTTACTGATAAAAACTGAACTGTCAAAGACATAGATTAATGGGAACTCCCACTGCTGGTGGCAGTGTAAATTGGCACAATAGAGTTGACCAACTGTTCAGCATTACTTACTTGAAGATGTGCATACCCTATGTACCAATGCTTATCAGGTGTAAACCTAGAGAATTCTTGCTCCCATTTACCAGGTCACATATCCAATAATGTTAATGGCAACATTGTTGCTAATAGCAATAGCAACAGCAACAATTAAAAAAATGAAACAACTAGAACCAACTACTTACCTATTAACAGTAGTTTGGATGTTTAAATTGTTGAATTTTCATACACTGGAATACAACATAAGTTTGAATTTTAAAAAAGCTAAGGAAGGCGTACAACATGATTCCATTCATTTAAAGTTCAAAGAACAGACGTAATGATACTATACTTTCTAGGAATACATACATATGTAGAATGGAAAAAACTAAACAATACATTTGTTGGAAAAACATACCTATGAATTATTTGCAAAAAAGAAAAATCCAGACACAAAATGTAGAATAGTGATTACCTCGGGGCTGGGAGAGATACATAGGGGCCTTCAAAGGTTTTGATACTGTTCTATTTCCAAAGCTAGATGGTGAATTAATGAGTGTTTGTTTCTTCGTATTATTCTCCAAACTGTACATATACATTGCATACATGCTTCTGAATGTATTTTACAAGGCATTTTCCTTTGAGGTTCTCACCTCAGTGAATCCCAACACACTGACTGGGGCCTCTTTATACTCTACTTCATTTTTTGGTTACTATCAGCCTCATCTCCTGTGGCCTGAGAGAAAACAGTATATAAGATAGCCCCAGTCATGCTTCTTAGTGAATACTATTCAGAGTCTATTTCTAGCAGGGAAATCCCGTATTGGTGTTTCATAATTCATACTCGTTAGAAGAATTCCTGCCTTTTTTAAAATGTTATTTTATTTATTTATTTATTTACGACTGCGTTAGGTCTTCGCTGCTGCGCATGGGCTTTCTCTAGTTGCGGCGAGCGGGGGCTTGTGGTTCACGGGCTCTACAGCACAGGCTCAGTAGTTGTGGCGCACAGGCTCAGTTGCTCCGCGGCATGTGGGAACTTCCCGGACCAGGGATCGAACCCATGTCCCCTGCACTGGCAGGTGGATTCTTAACCACCATGCCACCAGGGAAGTCCCGAATTCCTGCCTTTAATTATAGTCTGAGTTCTAAGTAGAGGGATTGTTCAAATTACTCAGTATAGAATAACCAATTATAAAAATAACCAATTATCTGGGAAAACTGGGGGAAAATTTGTGTCATCTGTGTTAAGACAAGTACTGGAGAGCTGAGATAGTATATCAGAAAAAGTATTAAGGTTGACTCCTACAGATAGTGGAAAATATGTATACACCTGTGGCCTGTTCTAATTCCCCTGGTGATCTGAATAAAACATGCATTTTTTTCTTTCCCTTTTTTTAAACACAGCTTTATTGTGGTATAATTTACATCTCAAAAAGTTGCCCATTATAAGTTTACAGTTCATTTATTTCTAGTATATTTATATAGCTATGCAACCATCAATACAAAACATTCATTTTTAAGAAGTATATTTTCCAAATCTAGATTAGAATTTATATCCATTCCTACTCATCTTTCATTATGTCCAACTTAATCTGTCTTTTCCTTAGAATTTTCTCCTATTCTGGTGAATACTGACCTCCCCTTTCTTTGAACTCTGTAGCACTCGTCTGTCCCCAAGGACAGACTTTAGATATCAGTTATCTAGAATTCTGTCTATGGCTTAACTAGACCCTCTTCTTTCTCCCAAATTCTTTGTCACATTACTTGAAATTTTACAGTGCCTAAAATCCCACCATTAGAATTATTTACTTATTTATATGGACTGTATATTAGCTAGTAAGTAGTATTGTGTTGATGTTAAATTTTCTGAATTTGATAATTTAGTACTGTGATTATGTAAGAGAATACCTTGGTTCTTAGAAGATACTTGCCGATGTATTTAGGAATAAGAATTATAATGCCTGCAACTTAATCTAAAGTAGTTCAGCAAAAATAACATTAGTAATAATTATACTCACACACAAAATCATATGGGGTGGATGTGGGGGAGAGAGACTAAGAAAATGTAGCAAAATGTTAATAACTGGTAATGTAGGTGGAGAGTATATGGGAGTTATCATATAAATATGTAATTTTTCCTCTACATTTGAATTTTTTTTAAAGATTAAAAAAGGAGAGAAATCATGTTCCTTTAGTTCAGTGGTTCCCTGCCCTAGCCACACGTTAGTAAGCTTTTACAAACTACGAATGCCTAGGCCCCATCTGCTAGAGATTTTTATTTAATTGGTCTTAGGTGGGGTCCAGGCACCTGAATTTCTTTTATATCCCCCTAGATGAACCTTTTTCTTTCTTTTTATGCTTCTTTTATATCCTTTGAAACATCTAGCAAGGCTCCAGGCACAAAATAGGCCCTTATTACATTCCAGTTAAAATGAATTCATTTTTTTTTTAAAAAGGTAATTTCTTAAATGTAGCCATAACATGTCATGGCCGTTTGCCCAAATCAGCAGCTATAAATGTATGTATATTGTATATACCAACACTACACGAATATTACCTGTAGTTGTATGTATCCTTCCCACTGTGACAGATAGGATAGAGGGCTTTTATCCTGCCCAAAGAGCTGTGCTAATTGTAATTTTAGAGGGCCATACTGCAGGTCCTAAGTACTGCCCCCCATCTCTCCCAAAAAACCTGTCAGATATAGAGCATGAAGCCCAGTTAGATGGAACTTCCAAAGGAAGGGAAATAGGGGTGGTTCATCAAGGGTACTGCTGAGATCAATAAGCCTAAGAAGTTTAGGCTTAGAAAGAAGGAACAAGCTAGAGGATGAGTATATTGGAGAGGACACAATGAAATATACGGGTATTTAAATTATAGGCAGGAATGACTAAAAGGATATGGTCAAAAGTAAATGAAAATACTTAAATGTATTTGAATACAGAAAAACAAGTGCTCCATAGGTAGGTAAAGCAAGAAAAAGGGACTGAGAAAGAGTCAGAGATTTGCTGGACTAAAAAGTATCTTGAGAGAATTCAAGACAAGAATATAAACTAGCCCAGAACATTTTATTCTTTAAATCTCTGGAACAATTTTTTTTTAAATTACAGTAACAAGTTCCAGAAAATAAATGTGTTGCAAAATGTATATTAAAAGATAATTAAATAGGAAGAAGAGCACACATCTAAAAATTAATCTATTGAGTCATTATGTTGGAGAATAAGGACGGTATGATAGAATTTCTGAGCACGTTTTAAAAGGGTTCCTGAGCATCACAAACTCAAGTTGCATTTTGCTCCAGTTATAATAGGATGATGATCATGCTCATGAGAATGGCTCCTGTGTCATAGTAGACCCCAGAGAGTTAGAATGACAGCTTGAAAAGCTCCAGTGAAATCCACTTAGAACAGTGAGAACAGAATTCAATTTGTGAATCCTCTTTTCATTATTCCAGAGTTCCCCATAAATTGGGAAGAGAAACCAGTGAGACTGGTAAACTATTTCAATACCTCTTTAATAATGCTCTGAATTTATACAATAGTATGACAAATTACTGTGGATGTAAGATATGCAATGGTTCTTTATTCTCTCCACCATCATTAAGGCAAGGGCAGAAGTAGGGATAAAGTTTCTCCATGAAGGTGCTACTGAAGGTGTAAATGTGGGTCATAGTTTTAGCATTGTAGAAGGATACCTGCCCTCCTTCATAATCCAGGTATATGCCCACCTTGTTGAGATTGTTAGTCAGTTTCATACTACAGGAAGGCAAATCCAGAGCCTTTAGATCAGTTTGGTTCCTTAGTCTTAAAAGCCAGAATCCTTGCTCAGGAGTTAGAGGACAGCTGCCCTTCCGAAGGATGGATTCTCTGACGACTCCAACTGTCCATTTTGTCTTCTTTGCTACTTCTACTTCCCAGTACCACCTTCCAGATGTGAAGCCTTTTGAGCCCAGCACAGCCACACTTGAGTCAAACCTCTCTGGATCATCAGGCATTACCTGCTTCATGTCACCATGCCACACACTGGTTTGGTTTTTGGAGAGCACTAGATTTGGGTGAGCAGTTTTAGGGTCCAGAGTTAATGGAGATAGGCCTAGTAAGAAAATAAGAGAAATCAGGGAGGGCATGGGGGAAAAGGGATGAATGCAGGTTCCCATAGATAGTATTCACATAGACACCAGTGCTTTATCTCCCCATGCCATATACTCTTAGACAGGCAGGTAATTACTTATATACTTTATATTGTTTTGATATCCATGTGGCTATATTCTAGACATTTTTATATTTGTGGTAAAAATCAGACTTTACTCTGAAGCAATTATTATACTCTAATAAAAAATGCAAATAAGATAAATCTGTACTAATAAATATAAGAAAATACAAATGCTGAAAGGGTAAAGATTAGGTAAGTGGGTCCTAGGAAAGCTTTCTAAGGGCAATAACCATTTTAGTTTTGATGTAACATCTATGAGATGTATCAGGATGCTTTGGGTAAAAAAAGGCAAAAAAGGAATGAGTTAAAAACAGTAGCTTGCATGAGAGAGAAGATAAGGGCTTGCCCGTTAGAAGCAGGTGAGACTGAGCTAACTGGCACAGAATTTAGAGGACAATGGTGATAAGTTTACATTTGGTTTAATAGACACTGGAACTTTTGAGGTCTGGAATGGTTGATGCCACTGATAATCAGAATGTGGTTCACAAACTGTGTAGTTGCCAGTTTGTGACAGGATAGTACAGAATTGAGAGTAAGCTCTTGGAAACTTTCATAGAATTCTGACAGTAATTTTGCCAGTTGATTTTGTTAAAAAACTGGGCTTGCACTTTGTAATCTTTGTTATTTTAATTCCACTTTTCAAGTAATTAATTTATATCGTATTCTACAAACATAATCAGTTTTAAAAACTGATCCTTTATCACAGGTAATTTGAGAAGTATTGGTTTAAACAAATCAATAGGCAGCAGTATAAAAAAGAACTTCTAAATAAAGAGAGATTGGAAGCATATCAGCAAGAAGGTGACACAAATACTAGATGTGAGGTAATTGAACCTTGGCACAAAATTTGATACAGGAAACACAAAAACTATTGTATGTTCACATCATGGACACAGATACAAATATGCATACATTTGTTGTTAATGGATTTACTTATACTTGGAAGGAAGATCAATCCAGTCTATCTCTCTCTTCTCAGAAAAGCTTGAATCTTTTCCATCATCCCAAGGATTTTTTCTTTCTAACAAGAGGCTTTGAAGAATCCTGAAAAGTTCCCATATAGGCTGAATCTTCTCTCTCACACAGATCCTCATCCACTTTGGGTTGTTACTTTTTCCAGTATGAGAACTAGGATTTCTTTGGAGGTATCATAAAGAATTCCTGCCAACCTTTTAAGAACCACAGTCTGCTCTCATCACCAAACCTCTGACACCTCCAGCTAGCTCAGCCGGCCTTGGTTTTGAGGATTCCTAGGAGTCAGCTTTGCATCCCCGCTTTTCTTCTTATGCCATGTTCAATCCAACAGTAAGTTCTGTCAGCTCCACATTTAAAATATATTCTGAGCCTACTCAGAATATATAGACAGATAACTTCCACAAATACCACTGGCTTCGAACTACTGCAATAGCTTTTTAACTGTTCTGTTTCCACTCTTGCCTATCTGCAGCCTATTCTGCCCATAACATGAATGAGATCATCCAGTTCTCCTACTCAAAATGCACTTATGCTTCCCATCACCCAAGGTAAAATCCAGAGTCCTTACAGACCAAACAAGACATACATGATTTACCCACTTCTTTGACCTCATTTCCCACCACTTACCACCCCCTCGCCCCATTTAGTTTGGTCCAACCACCTTTGCCTTTTGGCTGTTCCTTGAACATACTAAGCTCATTCCTACTTCAGAGACTTTACACTTTTCTTTCCTTGTCCCTAAACACTCTTTCCCCATATGTTCACTCCTTCACATCATTCAGGACTTTATTCATGCAAGTTCAGTAAAATGTTAATGATAGAATCTAGGTAGGTGTAGGAGTGTTCATTGTAAAAGTCTTTAAACTTTTCAGTATGTTTAGAAATGTCCACAGTAAAACATAGGGAGAGGGGACTGTTTGCTCAGAGAGGTTTTCTCTGGCCATTCTATCTAAAATAGCATGTTCATCTGTCTATCACTGTTTGTACTCTTATCCTGCTTTATTTTCTCTCATGAATAATTATTTACTGAGTATACCATGCTTTGTTTTCTTCACAGTAATTATCACTATGTGAAATTATTTACTTGTTCATTGTCTCTTCCACTGGAGTGTAGTCTCTAGAAGGGCAGGGACCATATCTGTTTTGTTTCCTCATATATCTTCAAAATTTGGAACTGTTCCTAGGTATTCAAGTAACTATTTATTAAACAAATAAATGAACTTCAATTAGAGTTCCATTTGAAACCTTGACACTAATTAATTTCACCATGCTTCATATTCCTGTTATCCTTGGCATAAATGCCCAGAATGTAGACTCCTCTAATGATTTATTCTCTACTGTACTTTTATCCCCACTCTTCTGTTCTTTACCTCCTCTGCCTTCACCCATCCTTCCACTGTTCCCACCCAACCCTTTCCACTCTGCCCTTTAGAACTACCTCCCTAATTATCTCTCCTGTATCCTCAGTTTACAGAATTCTCTCATCACCTCCTTAATTTAACATAAATCTGGCTGGTTCTTCCAAAAAACAAACTAACTAAAAAACAGCTTCCAGAAGTTCATGAGACTATTCATTTTCTAAATTCAGATGCCAGAGATCAGGTTGCCACCACTGCTACTTCCAGACCCATACTCTACTCCTCATCCTCATGTAAAAACATCACTCTTCATTTGAGACTCTTGTCATTCCATTTCATATTTCCCTCTATCTCTATTTGATGCTATTATGTACAAAGTTCCTGGTTATACCCCCTGCACTTTGGGTTAACCTTACTTCTCTACCCCAAATCCAGCCCATCATCTCAAGTGATTTTACTATCTTTTATATACAGCTACTCTTCTATTCTTGCATGTCCTTGACTTTACTGCTGGTGACTTTTGACTCCATTACATCCAAGCTGTCCATATCAATGACTATATTCTGGATCTTGTAGTCATCAGGAACTATTCATTCTCTAAAATCTTCAATTCAGATATGCCATACTCTTTATTTTTTGAGCTTTCTCACTCTCATCTCTCCCTACAACCATTACTTGACTTCATTAACATCTCTGGTCCCCTATCTCTCTTTATTATCTCTCTTTCCTTCCTGGCTTAAAATCCTTCCCTAAACAGTTAGCAGTGATAGCTTTGTTGTCAATAGCCTCAACACTTTTATCCTCTTATGCTATTTCTGCAGCATCTGCCATGCAACTCTCTAACCTTGGATTTATTCAACTATTCAAATTAACACCCCAATTCCTGACCATTGCAGGAGGAAAATCACAAAATTGTGCATACAGGTACCACTACAAATTCATTATTTCCACTCTATGCTTGGCCATCAGCACTGCCCAGAACTCTTATATTTCCCAAATCAAATCCTCTCCAATTCCTCACAACAGCAATTTCAAACCTTCAACTCCCACCTCAAACCCCTATTCCAACACTTCCCTTCTCACTCCCAGGCAGAAGACTTCATCTCCTGTTTCACAGAGAAGCTACAGTACGTCTTATAGGAATCCCTCAATTCTTCCCACTCATACTGCAAACCCCACCCCACAGAATTGTTCACTTCTACCATCTTTATCTCCTTTCCAGTTTCAGAGGAAACTGTGGAAAGTCAATACCTCTCTCTGCTGTAGCTCTCACTCTTCCCTACTTCCACCAATTATTCCCTTTCTTATACTGTTGATTTCTGCCTTTCTACAGGCTACTTCCCTTCAGCATGTTTTCCATTCATACATCTTCCCTTCTTAGTGAAACTTCTCAAATGAGTGATCTATTCACTTCATTACCGCCTCATTCCAAATTACTCCTGAACCCTACACAATAACTTCTACTCATTCCACTCTTTTGAAATTGGCCTTGCCAAAGTCACCAGTTGTGGTTTAAAATATCTCTTTTCCAGTCATTTTCTAAATTGATCTTCGCATTTGGCGTGAATGACCATTCCCTTCTCTTTGACAGTCTCTTTGTTTTAGATTCCATGTGGACTTCATTTCCTGGTTTTTCTTTTATTTCTGTTGCCAGAATTCCTCAGTCTCTTCTGACGCTTCATTGACCTTCATCTGTTGTTATTCTCTATAACACGCTCTCTCTTTGACTGTATGTTCTCAGTTTCCTTAGGAAATCTCATTTACATGAATAGCTTCAGCTACCCCCACTCTATATTGATTATTCCAGCTCTGGCCTCTCTCCTAAGCTCCAGTTAGAATAATTACCCATTTGAATATATTCACTTAGTTGTCCTGTAGGTCAACACAACATGGCCAAAACTGAACTCATCAGCACCCTCCAAAATCTGCATCTCCTGTATTTCCATCCTTGACATCACCTTTCTCTATCCCTTACCACCAGTTACTGTCCTGTATATTTCAGCTCCAGGAATTCTGTCTCCAGAATCTATTCTTTATTTTCCATTCCCATTCCCATGCCTCTCTCTGGCTTACATCTTAATAATGTTTTACCTAGAGGGTTGCTATAGACTCTAACTTGGTCTTCTAGCCTTTCCTGAGGAGCAGAAACTGTCTTTTATTTCCATATCCTTGGAGCCCAACTTAATGCTTAGCATGTAGTAGGCCCTCTAGAAGAGTGTGTTGAATGAATGAGTGAACTTTGGTGATATTTTACTAATACACACAAAACTAAAGGAAATATATTAAAATATTTTAAGTTAAACAATTCCCTACCCTGGAATACATGAAAAGCCATATTGTCCATGGTTGCTTTTTCACTGCAATGGCATAGTTAAGTACTTTCAACAAAGACCAAACAGCCCAAAAAGCCTAAAATATTTACTGTCTGACCCTTTACAGAAAAAGTATCAGCCCCTATCCTAAAGCAACAGCCTCATTTATAAGGCAGGAAAGAAGAAAATATGAATCTGCAGAATAAGCAAAGGCCTAGAAATAAGAAGTATAAAGTATATTTTACCAGCGTTTTACCATGGTACATTATTATTAAAATAGCCATCTATTAAATAAATCCCATTTGATTTTCTTAAATGTAAAGTTGTACCAAAAAGAAAAAAATCAGTTTGTGCTTTAAATGATTGCTAAAAGTGAAATTTGATTTTACAGGCAAAGAATACAAGAAGAAAAACACTGTGATCCTGAGACAGCTAGAATTTGCAGGGTAGAGTAACACAGAGGAGGGAGCTGTACATAGACTTTCAAACATCTACAAAGGGATTCCCTCAAGGCTGTGGCTGAATATTGCCACATGCATGCGGTGAAACTCACTAAGTCCAGAGAGAAAATCTCCAGAAAGCAGTAGGCCTAATAATTTCTAGAGCTCACACAAGACTGGGAATAGTTTTCAATCCTGTCAGCCAGAATGGAAAAATGTTATAGTATGTAGAACATCAGACAGAGTACTCAGAAGGTTAATACCTTAGAAAATTGACAAAGTTAACCCTAGATTAAAGGCTGCTCTTGAACCACTCTCACAAAGCTTAAAGGCTCAGCAAAGCTTAAAGTGTCAAAACGAACAAAGTTATTTCAAATAACTTCACTAAATGCCAAAGTTAAATCCATAGAGCTTAAAGGATTACAACAAAATTCAGCAAATAGCAATGTAAAACTGATCATGTTTGACAGCCAGAAGAGACAAATCTCTCATGCAAAATTCCAAATAATTTATGTAGATACTCCACTCTCAAGGAGGAGGGAGCATAACTACCTACTCCTTAAGTGTGGGCTACACATAGTAACTTGCTTCCAAAGTATACAGTATGGAAAAGGGAGGGGGGAATAACTTTACAGTGGAGAAACTTGACAAACACTACCTCAGCTAGGTGATTAAAACCAACATCAGCAGTCGTAAATTATGTTGACAGTATGTATGCTTGATATGATGTGATGAAAATGGCACTTTAACTCTGTGGTTTTCCTCTCAATAACTCATAACCCTGGTCTTATCATGAGAAAATCATCAGACAAATTGCAATAATGCGGCATCCTACGAAATACCTGACTAGTATTCCCCAAAACTGTCAAAGTCATCAAAAAACAAGGAAAGTCTGAGAAACTGTCACAGCCAAGAAGAGCTTAAAGAAAAATGACAGCTAAATGTAATGTGAAACCTTAGATGGGATCCTGGAATAGGAAAATGACATTAGGTAAAAAAAGAAGGAAATCTAAAGAAACTATTGACTTTAGTTAATAGTAATGTATTAGTATTGATTCATTAATTATAAATCATGTATCACACTAAATATAAGATAATAATATAAACTAGGAATGAGGTATACAAGAACTCTCTGTACTATCTTTTCAATTTTTCTGTAAATCTAAAAGTATTCTAAAAAAATTAAGTCAATTAAAAATTTAAAAAAATACCAGCCATGCAATGCAGCAGGAAAATATGACCTAGAGTCTCAAGAAAACTCACGCAATAACATGTTAGAAATTACAATAGTGGTGGAATTAGCAAAGACATTAAAACAGCTATTATATATATCTTCCATTTGCATGAGAATGTAGACGAAACAATAACATGGTATGGAGAGAAACTGAAGATATAAAAAGACCCAACTTTTTGAAGAAATGAAATGTATCTGAAATGAAAAACATCTTGAACAGGATTAACAGAAGATTAGACAGTGCAGGTGAAAAGATGAGAGAACTGGGCTTCCCTGGTGGCTCAGTGGTTGAGAGTCCGCCTGCCGATGCAGGGGACACGGGTTCGTGCCCCCGTCTGGGAAGATCCCAAATGCCATGGAGCGGCTGGGCCCGTGAGCTATGGCTGCTGAGCCTGCGCGTCTGGAGCCTGTGCTCCGCAACGGGAGAGGCCACAGCAGTGAGAGGCCCACGTACCGCAAAAAAAAAAAAAAAAAAAAAATGAGAGAACGTCAATAGCAAGAGAAGCTATTCAAAATGAAGCACAGAAAGAAAAAAGGCTAAAAAATGCTGAACATCAATGACAAGTGAGACAATTTTAGGTGGTCTGACATATGTAAAATTAGAGTTCCAGAAGGAGAGAAGAAAAGGTGGATAGGTAAAAAAAGCTCTTGAAGAAATAATAGCTGACATTTTCCCAAACTTGGTGAAAACAATAAACCCATTGATCCAAGAAACTCAATGAACCACAAACTAAATAAATAAAAAGAAAACACACCAAGATCCAGCATAATCAAACTGGTGGAAACAAGTGACAAAAAAAGTAAATCTTACAAGGAGAAAAGAGATGGTACATACAGAGAAATGAATATAAAAATGATAATAGACATCTCATCAGAAACTATACAAGTAAGAAAACAATGGAGTGACTTTTTATATTAGTGAAAAGAAGTCTATTAACCCAGAATTCTATATGAGGGAATGTATCTTTCAAAAAAATAAGGTAAAATGAAACTGTGGTGGTATCCAAACATTGTCAAGAGAAAACCCAATATGTAGTGAAAGATGAAAAAAGTGACATAAAAATGGAGATTGATATTAAGAGAAACAAAAAGAGTCTTCTAGATCAGCGTGGACAGTACTCCATATGGATGAACCAGAGGCCAAAGGGAGGGAAAAAAAAGAAGCTGAAGGCAAAGCGAAAGAAAGAAAAGGGGGAAAGCAAAGCAAAGGCAGTAAAGGCAGTGAAGGGTTTGGCCTGGTAGACTCTTAAAAACAAAAAATGTCACATGGGATAGATCTTTGATTAGAATGTATACATTAGTTTCAGCTTCCACCAAATGAAAACTTTATTTCCATATTTTAACTTGGCCTTTTTCAATTTAAATGCAGCGTAACTTCTCAAATTTGTTTTGGGAACTTTAATAAAATACCTTTTTTTTTTTTTTTTTTTTTGCGGTACGTGGGCCTCTCACTGTTGTGGCCTCTCCCGTTGCGGAGCACAGGCTCTGGACGCCCAGGCTCAGCGGCCATGGCTTACGGGCCCAGCTGCTCCGCGGCATGTGGGATCTTCCCAGACCGGGGCACGAACCCGTGTCCCGTGTCCCCTGCATCGGCAAGCGGACTCTCAACCACTGCGCCACCAGGGAAGCCCCCTAAAATATCTTTTTTGATGGAGTTAAAAAAATCAAAAAGATCGACATTATCAAGTTTTAGCAAGGATTTGGAGAAACCAGGACTCTCATTCACTGGAGGTGGGAATTAAGACGGTACCACCACTTAAGAAAAAAAATGTGATAGTTTCTTATAGTTAAGCATATACCTAACATACAACCTAGCAATCCCATCACGAGATATTTACCCTAAAGAAATTAAAACACAAAGATTTGTAAACAAATGTTCAGGCAAGTTTATTCATACTAGCCATAAACTAGAAACTACCCAAACGTCCATCAGTTGGTGAATGAATAAGCAAATTGTGATGTATCCATAAAATACAGTGATTGATACATGCAACAACATAGGTGAATCTCAAAAAGCATTTTGCTAAGTGAAAAAAGCCAAACAGAAAAGACTACATAATGTATGGTTCCACTTATATGAGATTTTAGAAAAGACAACTAAAGTGAAATAAAGTAGATCAGTGAGTGTCAGTGGCTGAGGCTAGAAGAAAAGGATTGACTGCAAAGGGGTATGCGGGAACTTTCTGGGATGACAGAAATTTTCTATATCTTGATTTTGGAGATGTTTACATAAGTGTATACATTTGTCACACTCATCAAATTGTACTTTACAATTGGTGAATTTTATTCTATGTTAATTATACCTCAGTACTGTTTTTTTTTCAGTGTCAGTTACCTGGAAAAATTAACAGGGATAGATTTGTGATTTTCATTAAATCAGTAACTACAAATAATAATGAGTCTATATGAAGTCTATAAAAAACTTTATTTAGAGCTTTATTTCTGTAATGATTTTTATAGATCTCTAAACAGTCTCCTAAGATGAGATAACTCCATGTTATAAACGTCAAGCACAAGAGGAACTGTATTCATACACACGGTGAGTATGTACAGTAACCTCCTCCTCCAGGGCAGAGATGCCTCAGGGAGTTACATAACTGTTTTAGAAAAACATTAAAATATTGGTTGTCACATTTGATAGAACAATCAAACAAAATGGTAGGCTGAGAAGTAATTCGGACATCAGACTCTGTTTACCAGTACAGAGTCATAAATTCTTAGATGACGGTAAGAGAAGAAATTCAGTCATACCAACTAGCCTTCTTTTGGCTAAACTTCACCCCTCCCTCTGTCCAGACTCTAATGTACTATTTAGGGCCACAGAAGACATCCCACAGATGAAACATAAAGTGGGAGCCCCAGGAACAAATAACTACTACCCACTGATACCTGGAGAGAGAGTGGACTGCATTTCCCTCCACATCATATACTGGATGGGACCTTTGAACAGGCCTGGGTTCAGCTTTCTGGAGATAAGCTCTCTGGGTGTCAGCACCCTCATTCCTTGCTCCAAGCTGCAGGGGACATAAATCATTTATTCTTAGACATCCTCCAGGGACTGAAGGAAGGGTATTAATACCACAGGGAAACACTTACCTATCCAAGAGAGGTATGATGTCCTAGGAGAGGAAAGGAGAAATAGAAAGGTTAGATGCCTGTTCATCAGCTCCAGAAATTTCTTTGGTCCTACTGGCCACCACCAGAATTTGATGGTCAAAACTGTGATCCTATGCAGATGGTCCCCATCCCATTGCCACCAACTCCTCTCCTCCATATGCCTTTTCTGATCTTCATCCTTCATCTATCCCAGGATAAACTGGCTTACTTTGCTCTGATTTTCTAGAGTTCCCTTTTACAGGGAACAAGAAAGAAATTAAGGTTAAGCTATTTTTGCCTACACTGCCACATAGTCTCAGGAGAAAAACACAGTAGGTATTCCAACCCCAAGGCCACTTTTCCTTACTCTGGCTAATCAAGCTTCTGATCACTGAGGTAGTAGTAACCAATGCCACTTTAGAGGTGAAGCGTGAGGAAGCAAAAATTGACCAACAGCTTTTCAAACAGGTCAATTTATGATTGCTGAGAGCCAGTAAAAGATACAACTTTTTGGCAACATTCTTACTTTTGAGAAATAAAGCTTCAAATTTCTTTATGGAGAAATATTAAAACATGCTGTTTTAATGGCATTTTATTATCTTCTTTTCTAGGAGTGTGAAAGTAAAGCTTTCAACTGAGTATAAGGTAAAAGCAGCCTCCTGCTTTTCTCCCAAGGAATCTTAAAAGCACTACAGCAGTTTTTTTACCCTCCTGGAGGGGAAAATCTGCTTCTACACCGTTTCCAACCCTCTTTCCCCCTCTATTGTACCCATAGTCATGTTGGTATGGAGTCTCACTTTGAGAAAGTCGAAGGAGTTCTGCTGTTCCATCCGTGCCTGGATGCTCACCAACATCTCCCTGGCTAGGAGGCACTGTTCTTGAATGTGGCTCAGATTCAGCTCCATCTCCTCATTCAAGGCTTTCCCCTCTTCTCGGAGCTCATTTAAAGCGTCCTTTTCTTTGCTGTGCAGGAACTGATGCAGCTTTAGAACCTCTGAGGAGATGTGTTGCTGCAGATGTAGCTTGTTTTCCTGGAAAACTCCATGATCATCACGATGGTAGTTATTGAGATTGACACTTGAGGATGGGGGCCCACACCACTAACACTCATACAACTTGGGAAACATTATAACAGAAAAATGCATGCAAATGGCTGACTATCAACATTCAACTGTACGAAAAGGAGCCCTTTGGGAGACTTACTCTCTCTTTCCCAGCTAGTTTAATAGTTCAGCACGAAATAGTCAAAAGTCATCCTAGGTTCCTATTACAGTACTGAGGTGGTAACCAATGCCTTATTAAATAAGACCATGGGGTTAATCAAACATTTTTAAATGAATGATAATTCCCTTTTATCCAGAAGTACAAACCAATATCTACCAAGTGATTCTGTTAGACTGGGTCCATATGAGGCTGGAAGAACTGTCCTTTTTTAAGAAATGAGAACTAGGGGAGATGCAATTCCTGCTGCCAGGACAATATAGAAAAAGCAAGAGATGGGCAATGTCTGAAGCACTGAAATTGATAACTGCTACACTGGCATCTCTTTTCTTAGGTGACCTCAACATCCTCATGGGTACGCCATCTGACATCCTGGCTTCTCAGTTCCTCATCATCATTTCTAGTGATTTTTACCTTTATCTACTCGTTCTTTTAGTCACATTGAGGATTTTATCATCCCCAGCAATTGTACCATCTCTAAAATTACTTTTTATGCTCAGTTACTCAGGAACCCCTATTGCAACAATTATTGGGTCTCATTGAAACTTCCTGTTTATTGACCCCTTCATTTCCATTCATCAACTTCTCTCTCTTCGTGTCCCCTATTATCCAGCTTACATTCTATGGTCAGTCATTATAATTGCACTCTTAAAATAGTCTTAACTCTCCCTGTCCTCTAGGTCAGACTTTTCCATTTTTCCTTTTACCTATTTCACCACTATCTCTCAGTCTTATTTGTTGGTTCTGTCTCCTCTAACCAAGCTCTAAATATTAGATTACTTGATATTCTTCCTGGGGCTCTTTCCCCTTCTCATTCTACACTCTCTTTCTAGGTAATAGCCTCTCCTTTCACAACTTTAAATACAATCTATATGCTGACTTCTTATTTTCATCCTAGTGCAACTTCTGAGCTCCAGATTCCTATATTCAACTGTCTGTTTGATATCATCACTCACCTCTCACATCTAATCAATCCCCACATGCAGGTAATTTTTATTTCCAAAGCATATGCTGAAGCTATTTATTTCTTTTGATCTCTACTGCCTTTCTAGTCCAAGCCATCATCATTCTCTGGGATCACTGCCGCAGCCCTCTGCTAACCATTATCCTTGTCATTGTCTTTCTCCAATCCATAGTCCACATAGCCACCAGACTGATGCTTTCAAAATGAGATGAAGCCATGTCCTATTTAAACCCTTTAATGACTTCTCATTATTCCCTGGATGAAGTTCAAAATTCCTAACATTATCTACAAGGGCCTACATGATTGGCCCCATATCTGCCTTTTCAGTCTCATCTTGCTTACCATGATCCAGCTTAATTGGCCTTCTCTCTGTTTAACATAACAACTAACTTCCTGTCTCGGAACTTTTCCGTATGCTCTTTCCTCTTCACAGAACATTTTCCAGGCAATTTCCTTCATATTCACCTGACCCAGTTCACTTGGCTAAGGATAACACTTATCCTTTCAATTCTCAATTTTTAATAAGTGGCTTCTTCAAAGAACACCCAGTCTAGATTAGGTTCTCCATTTATATGCTCTAATATACCCTATATTTTCATTTATAGTAGTTACCACAGTTGTTGTTTTATTGTTATTGGTGGGATTGTTTAATTAACATCTATCTCCCACCATGGTAGGAATATAGTGTCTAGTATAATACCTGACCCACTCAATAAATATTTGTTGAATGAATGATGTTGACTGTAATAGCTGAACTAGGAACTCTTACAACAAGAACAAGATTCTCTTGAGACATCATTTCCATCTATCCTTCTTCTTTCCCTCATTGTACATATTTCTTCTTCCAGATGCCAAATGCCAGAGAAGACACCCCTCTACAGAATAATTAATGAAGAAACAGAACTCCCAGTTTATTCCCCCAACCTAGGAACTGATTTGCCAAGTCTCTAACCATTAACCTCCTGTGAAGTTGAAAGTATAAGCAATAGTTTTATTTAGTTTTAGGGAAGCTAGGAAAGATCAAATCAGATGAGAAAAGCCAGCAATCTGAGAGACCTGGGTTCAAAGGTGCCTGGTATGTAAAGGTACCTTTCCACTCACATAGCTGAAGTTACAAGGAGGGTATATTCCGGTTGTATCTCATAACCCCTCTACCCTGCTCCTCACCTTGTGAGCAGCAATAGCATCTCTCTGCATGTTCCTCAGGGACTGAAGTTCCTTCAGGGTTGCCTCCAGTTGACCCTGATGGATAGTAAGCTCCTCCTGGGAATACCATGTAGAATTAACACAAGGTAATTGAGAGATAAAGGGCCATCTCCCCCAAAGCCCCAGGGTGTCAGGGGTAAAAAAAGCAAGCTCTTGTTACAAAAGTCTCCTTTAGCCTGTATCGTAATTCCTGTCTCTTGCAAAAATTGTGAAGAAAATTACAAGCAGCAGAAAAACTTAGTTTTATCCTCTTATTAGCTAACTTCAGGGGTTTGAAGAACATACCAGAGCTCTATATATTTTCTGCTCTAGTTACATTGTTCTCACTCTCTATACTTTTACTTGCATTGTTCTCACTTAAAACACTCATTTCTTCCTTCTGCCCATCCAAATTCAAATAATTTTCCAGTTCAAGCTTTCTTTCACCATGCCTCCCCTGACTATTTCAGTTTTCTCTAATCTCCTCTGAAATTCTAAATATTTGTGAATTACAAATGTGACAAAAATTTAGCTCACAACAGTAGACTATCTTATATTGCTTTGGTTGTTTTATTCATTTTAAACTGGACTAAATTTCAAGACTTTTATAACAAAAGCAGTATCTTATATGTCCATATTCTGTACAGTGTCTAGTAGAATGCTGTCGTGGCAGGGTTTGGGTAAATATTTGATTGACTGAGGGAGTAGACCAGAGCTCCTTCACTGCTTTCCTATAATTGGCAACTATAGAAAAAGAACTTTGCAAGATATATTGTATTTTCTGAGCACTCTGAGCTTTCTAGTAATCATCTGAATAAAGGGGTGGTGTTGGAAGAGAGAAGAAGTCCAACAAAAGATTTTTCCCAGCCTTCCTAAGGAATTGCTCAAGATTGCTCAAAACCCAGGGCTCACCCACCGTGAAGAAACGGACAGCATCAGAGATCTGCAGGAATTCGTTAGACTGCCCCACAGACAATCGAACATCTTTGCATTGAAAGCAAATCAGTTTCCTGTCTGGCTTACTGAACAGTTTCAGGTTCTCTCCGTGCTCTGGGCACTGTGGATGGCCCTTGAATAGGGGTAGCTTCTTAATCTTCTCTACCAGCTTCTCCAGTACAAGGTTAAATGTACAGTTGCTGTATTGACATAGCATCTTACACTCAGGACAGAATGTTTCTTGTGCTTGCTGCTTCCAAAAGTTTTGGATACAAGACTGACAGAAGTTGTGGCCACAGCTTAGCATCAGTGGATCACAAAACCAATCATTACACAGTGGGCAGTGTAACTCCATAGTAATATCTTGTATCTGCACTTTAGAGGGTATCTGGGTGATGAAATCATTCACTTCAACGTAGTTGTCTGGGTCAATGTTGACAGAGGGGTTGGAAGATACCTTTGGAAAAGAACAGCTAAAATGAGTTTCTCTTTCTCATTGCCCATTTCAGCATTCCAGGATAGTGGGCTCTATTCCTAAAGGAGCTGAGAATTGATGCAGTCTGAGTAAAGGCACCATAATCTCTTCTTTGAAAGTGATCAATAAATTCATTGTTATCTAACATCATAGTTTATTACTACTCCCAACATTATTGAACTTTAATAGAGAACCAAGGCAGAAGAAGAAAGAGTACTCAATCAAAGAAATGTATTTCGTTGTACATCGCTTCTTCCACCCACTTTCTCTATGTATCAGTTGAAAGCTTTACTTCCAACTTCTGTTCTACTAGTTATTACCTTTTTGTTTTGTTTTGTTTTCTGGAAGTCATATGCAAAGAATTGGAAGATCAGTCAGATTCCTCAGTCAATGGCATAATATCACCAACTATAATATCATCCAGGCCCTCCACCCATCCTTTTTATTTGTTTTTGTTTTTGTTTTTTGCGGTACGTGGGCCTCCCACTGCTGTGGCCTCTCCCGTTGCAGAGCACAGGCTCCTGACGCGCAGGCCCAGCGGCCATGGCCCACAGGCCCAGCCGCTCCGCGGCACGTGGGATCCTCCCGGACCAGGGCACAAACCCGTGTCCCCTGCATCGGCAGGCGGACTCTCAACCACTGCACCACCAGGGAAGTCCCACCCATCCTTTTTAAAAAACACATTACAGAAATAACATTTATACAGAAAAATGCAGAATCATAAGTGTACAGCTCAATAACTTTTCACAAAATGAACACATCTGTGTAATCATCACCCCAATCAAGAAACATTTTAAGCATCCTAGAAGCTCCCCATATGCCTGCTTCAAGTCACTATCCCTCATCAAGGTTGACCCCCATCCTGACTTCCAACACTATACATTAGTTTTGCCTGTTTTTGAATTTTATATAAATGCAGCCATGCAATATATACTCTTTTGTTGTTGGATTCTTTGGTCAACATTATATTTGTGAGATTTATTCATATTGTTCTATATAATTGTGGTCCATTCATCCTCGTTGCTGTATAGTATCCATTGTGTAAATATACCATAATTTATTTCTCCATTCTACTGTTGATAGACTTTTAGGTAATTACCAGTGTGGAGCTATAATAAATAGTGTTGCTAAGAACATTCCTGCTCATGTTCTTTGGTGAAAAAATGTTATATACAGACATACCTTGGAGATGTTGCAGGTTGGGTTCCATACCACCACAATAAAGTGAATATCACAGTAAAGTGAGTAACACAAAATTTTTGGTTTTCCTTGCATATAAAAGTTATTACTGTAGTCTATTACATGTGCAATAACATAATGTCTAAAAAATGTACATACCTTAATTAAAAAATACTGTATTGCTAAAATATGCTAATCATCATCTGAGCCTTCAGTGAGTGGTAATCTTTTTGCTAGTGGAGAGTCTTGCCTTGATGTAGACAGCTGATCAGGGTGGTGGTTGCTGAAGGCTGGGGTGGCTATGGCAGTTTCTTAGAATAAGACAACAATGAAGTTTTCTGCATTGATTGACTCTTCCTTTCATGAATGATTTCTCTTTAGCATGCAGTGCTGTTTGATAACATTTTACCCACAGTAGAACTTCTTTCAAAATTGGAATCAATCCTCTCAAACCTTGCCACTGCTTTATCAACTAATTTTATGTAATATTCTAAATCCTTTGTTGTCATATCAACACTCTTTATAGTGTCTTCACCAGGAGTAAGTTTTATCTCAAGAAACCACTTTTTTCCTCATCCATAACAAGCAACTCTTCATCTATTAAAGTTTAATCATGAGATTGCAGCAATTTAGTCACATCTTCAGGCTCCACTTCCGATTCTAGTTCTCTTGCTGTTTCCACCACATCTGCAGGTACTTCCTCCACTGAAGTTTTGAAACCCTCAAAGTCATCCATGCAGGTTGGAATCAACTTCTTCCAAACTCCTGTGTATGTTAATATTTTGACCTCTTCCCATGAATCATGAATCTTCTTAATGGCATCTAGAGTGGTGAATCCTTTCCAGAAGATTTTCAATCTACTTTGCCCAGATCCATCAGAGGAATCACTATCTAAGGCAGCTATAGCCTTACAAAATGTATTTCTTATACGGTTAAGACTTGAAAGTCGAAATTACTCCTTGATCCACGGGCTGCAGAATGGATGTCATGTTAGCAGGCATGAAAACAGCATGAATCTTATTGTACATCTCGATCAGAGTTCTTGAGTGATCAGATGAATTGTCAATGATATTTTGAAAGGAATCTTTTTCTGAGCAGTAGGTCTCAACAGTGGACTTAAAATATTCAGTAAACCATGTTGTCAACAGATGTGTTGTCATCTAGGCTTTGTTTATAGAGCACAGGCAGAGTAGATTTAATGTAAATCTTAAGGGTCCTAGGATTTTCAGAATGGTAAATGAGCATTGGCTTCAACTTAAAGTTATCAGCTGCATTAGCCCTTAGCAAGAGAGTCAGCCTGGCCTTTGAGGATTAGAAGCCAACCATTGACGACTCCTCTCTAGCTATGAAAGTTCTAGATGGCATCTTCTTCCAATATAAGGCTGTTTTATCTACATTGAGAATCTGTTGTTTAGTGTAGTCACCTTCACCAATGATCTTAGCTAGGTCTTGTGGATAACTTGCTGCATCTTCTACATCAGCACTTGCTACTTCACCTTGAATTTTATGTTATGGAGATGGTTCCTTAAACCTCATGAATCAACTTCGGCTAGATTCAAACTTTTCTTCTGCAGCTTCCTCACCTCTCTAAGCCTTCATAGGAAGAGAATTAGGCCCTTGCTCTAGATTAGGCTTTGACTTAAGGGAACGTTGTGGCTGGTTTGATCTTCTATCCAGAGCACTAAAGCTTTCTCCATTATCAGCAATAAGGCTGTTTCACTTTCTTACTATTCACATGCTTATTGGAGTAGCACTTTTAATTTCCTTCAAGAACATTTTCTTTGCATTCACAACTTGGCTAACTGGCACAAGAGGCCTAGCTTTTGGCCTATCTTGGCTTTTGACATGCCTTCCTCACCAAGCTTAAATCATTTCTAGCTTTTGATTTGAGGTGAGAGACATGTGGTTCTTCCTTTCACTTGAACACTTAGAGGTCATTGTAGGGTTATTAGTCAGCCAAATGTCAATATTGTTATGTCTCAGGGAATAGGGAGGCCCAGGGAAAGGGAGAGGGACAAAGGAATGACCTATCTGTGTAGCAATCAGAACACAAACAACCTTTATCGATTAAGTTCCCTGTTTTATGTGAGTGTGATCTGTGGGGCCTCAGAACAATTACAATAGTAACATCAAAGATCCCTAATCACAGATAACATTATCTGTGATAATAAATAGAATAATAATATATAATTATATAATAATAAATATAATAATATATAATACCTCAGATAATTAATATAATAACTTGAAAGTTTGAAATATTACAAGAATTATCAAAATGTGACACAGAGACACAAAGTGAGCAAATGCTTTTGGAAAAATGGCACGGATAGACTTGCACAGCACAGGGTTGACACAGACCTTCAATCTGTAAAAAATGCTCAATGCTATTAATAGCATTCTTGTTTGTGTCTCTTTGTGAACATGTGTAAGCATTTCTCAAGGATCTGTACCTAGAAATAGCATTGCTAGATCATGGGATATGTAACTCTTTACCTTTACTAGATAATACCAAACTGTTTGCCAAAATAAATGTAGCAATTTACACTACTAGCAGAGGATGAAAATTTTGGTTGTTCTATATCCTCACTAACACATATTATTGTCAAATTTTCTATTTTTTGCCAAACCAGCAGGTATGTAATGGTACCTCAATATAACTTCAATTTGCATTTTTGTGATTACTAATGCAGTTGAACATTTTTTCATGTATTTGTGGATCCTCTTTTGTTAAGAGAAGAAGTGTCCATTTAAGTCTTTTGTTCATTTTTTTCTAATGAGTTGTTTGTCCTCTTAATGATTCACAGTAGTTCTCTATATATTCCAGATACTAGTTCTATTTTGGTTGTGTTGTAAATATCTTCTCCCACCTCTCAGTATATGGCTTGTCTTTTCACCCCTATTATAGTGTCTTCCCATGAACAGAAGTTCTTAATTTTAGTGTAATTTGGTTTATAAATCTCTTCTATTTTATACTTTGCCTAGATTAAAGGTGAGTCCCTACAGAGAATATCTGTGTTTATTTCTGCTTGGAGATCCAGATTATTACCAGCCTCCACTATTTTATGTTAGTATTATTGGTTTCAAATCTCTAGATCATAAAGGGATTGTAAATTTTAAGCCTAACCCTGTATGAGGGCAAGCTTGTGGTTAAAAATTCTCTAGGGACACTCTTGTTTATCACTCAGACCCCAGATCAAGATAGTTAAGTTTTTTATTTTTTTTCTCTTTGCTACTCCTTCACTGAGGATGTAGCTCTTCAAATGTTTTACCTTTATTCAAGGTTCTCAGGTCCAACTACATACTTGATATGGGTCTAAAGATTGTTAAATCTGGGTTTTCCTGAGATACACAAAAGGTCTCAGTGCAGATACCGCTCTCAGTAACTCCAGCCCATCTCACTGCTTTCCAAGTATTCTTTGGAGTTTCTCTTTACTTTCTTTTACACTCAAGTATGCATTACAGAGGATGTTTGTTACAGCTTAACTGGCATTTCTAGATGTTCTATAGTGGTAGGTTTTCCAGGATAAATGGTTCACAGTTTTGCCAGAAATGGAACTTAAAATGTATATCTTCAAGTAATTTTTAAAGAAAGTCTGAATAGGGAGTGTATTCCATTGGAATAATTTCACTTCCAGTAGTAGTAACCTTATTTTGTCCTAGCATTTGAATGATAACTTGTGTAGGTTTAGAACTTTCAGTTCCAAACCTTTCCCTCTGAGTACTTTATAGACATCTTCCATTATTTGCATTTAGTGTTACGGATGAGAAATCCAGTGCCAGTTTGATTCTCACTTCCTTTAGGAATGAGTTTATTTCCCTCTAGAAACTTGTAGGATTTTCTCTTTATTTGGAAATTCACAAATTTTTAGCAGAATGGCTCTAAGTTTATTTCGCTTTTCAGTATTTCTCAGTATTAAGTGATCTTTTTAGCCAAAACAATCAAAACATTATTTAGCTCAGATAATTCTTATTTAACTTTATTGGTTATTTCTTCCTTTTTATCTTCTGTTTTCTTCCTTTAGACTTCATATTAGATGGACATTAAATCTACTACATCTAACATCTTTGTCTCATAATTTTTATTTAAAGCTTCTTGCTCTCTTTCCCTCCACCACCCCTTTACATTCTAGAAGCATTCTTAAATTTGATATTCTAATCCACTAATTCAGTTTTGGCTGCATTCATTCTGATATTCAATCCTTTCTCAGAGCTATTTTTGGCTAGAAGGCAATCATGTTTTTAACTTCCAAGACTGCTTTCTTGTTGTTTAGTTATTCCTTTCTCAAATATTCCAGGATGAAGTTGTTCTCTTTAATCTCTATTGAGATGTAGATTAAAATTTTTTTAGTTCTCTTTTGTTTCCGGTAGTAACTCTTGTTTCTTTGTTCTGGTTATTTGTTCTGCTGGTGAGCTTGAGATTTCTCTTTCATATTGCAGGTATTACTCAAAATTTCTGATGATTCTTAAATATCCATTTTATAAATGAAAGCCTAGATCTATTAACATTGCAGTTCTGTGAGTCTCTTTGGCATATAAGAAGTTAGTGCAATAGTAGATTTAAATGAATCAGTTGGAATGTGCCAACAGATAAACATCCCTTCAGTGTGTGAAGGTCCCACGTCTGTTGTAAGAATTTGAAGTTACCAGGAACACTGTCCTGTTCTCTCTCCAGCTTTCACTCCTACACTGAGAGCATATTCTGAATTGTTTAGAGAGAGGCTCTTGCCAGCTGTACCTGGCGCTAACACAAAGCTGGTTTACACAGAGCCAAGAACTGGTCCATCTCTGCCAACCTCTCAATTAATACTCAGTTGAACTTTCTTTAGCCTTATTCTACTGTAAGCACAGCTGACTTTGAACTTAAAGTTATTAAAGTGTTTTGTCAGGATCTAACACTTCAACAGTCTCTCCTTCTCTAGAGTTGTGCTGCAGATTTTTTATCAGTTTGGTTTCTATACCACTAAATCCCATTTTCTTTATATCATGCAAACATTCCCCAGTGTTCTTGGTCCACTCCTAGCAATTCACTGTGTTCTAGCACAGTTGTGGATTTATTTTTTGTTATATATATACTTTATGAAATTTGTATGGGATTTTTGAGAAGGTGGACAGTATGTGCAGCCTGCCATCTTGAACTGGTAGTTCAAAGTAATACATTTTAAATCACAGAATTTCAAGCTTTAGTACTCTTTTACTTTTATTTTTTAAGGAGACAAAAGACTGTATGCAGAAAATTATAAGACACTGATGAAAGAAATTAAAGATGATACAAATAGATGGAGAGATATACCATGTTCTTGGATTGGAAGAATCAACATTGTGAAAATGAATCTACTACCCAAAGCAATCTACAGATTCAATGCAATCCCTATCAAACTACCACTGGCATTTTTCACAGAACTAGAACAAAAAATTTCACAATTTGTATAGAAACACAAAAGACCCCGAATAGCCAAAGCAATCTTGAGAACGAAAAACAGAGCTGGAGGAATCAGGCTCCCTGACTTCAGAGTATACTACAAAGCTACAGTAATCAAGACAGTATGGTACTGGCACAAAAACAGAAAGATAGATCAATGGAACAGGATAGAAAGCCAAGAGATAAACCCATGCACATATGGACACCTTATCTTTGATAAAGGTGGCAGGAATGTACAGGTACATGTAAAAGTATGAGATTAGATCACTCCCTAACACCATACACAAAAATAAGCTCAAAATGGATTAAAGACCTAAATGTAAGGCCAGAAACTATCAAACTCTTAGAGGAACACATAGGCAGAACACTCTATGACATAAATCACAGCAAGATCCTTTTTGACCCACCTCCTAGAGAAATGGAAATAAAAACAAAAATAAATGGGACCTAATGAAACTTCAAAGCTTTTGCACAGCACAGGAAACCATAAACAAGACCAAAAGACAACCCTCAGAATGGGAGAAAATATTTGCAAATGAAGCAACTGACAAAGGATTAATCTCCCTAATTTACAAGCAGCTCATGCAGCTCAATATCAAAAAAACAAACAACCCAATCCAAAAATGGGCAGAAGACCTAAATAGACATTTCTCTAAAGAAGATATACAGACTGCCAACAAACACATGAAAGGAATGCTCAACATCATTAATCATTAGAGAAATGCAAATCAAAACTACAATGAGATATCATCTCACACCAGTCAGAATAGCCATCATCAAAAAATCTAGAAACAATAAATGCTGGAGAGGGTGTGGAGAAAAGGGAACACTCTTGCACTGCTGGTGGGAATGTGAATTGGTTCAGCCACTGTGGAGAACAGTATGGAGGTTCCTTAAAAAACTACAAATAGAACTACCATATGACCCAGCAATCCCACTACTGGGCATATACCCTGAGAAAACCAAAATTCAAAAAGAGTCATGTACCAAAATTTTCATTGCAGCTCTATTTACAATAGCCCGGAGATGGAAACAACATAAGTGTCCATCAACGGATGAATGGATAAAGAAGATGTGGCACATATATACAATGGAATATTACTCAGCCATAAAAAGAAACGAAATTGAGCTATTTGTAATGAGGTGGATAGATCTAGAGTCTGTCATACAGAGTGAAGTAAGTCAGAAAGAGAAAGACAAATACCGTATGCTAACACATATATATGGAATTTAAGAAAAAAAAATGTCATGAAGAACCTAGGGGTAAGACAGGAATAAAGACACAGACCTACTGGAGAACGGACTTGAGGATATGGGGAGAGGGAAGGGTGAGCTGACAGGGCGAGAGCGAGGCATGGACATAGATACACTAACAAACATAAGGTAGATAGCTAGTGGGAAGCAGCCGCATGGCACAGGGATATTGGCTCGGTGCTTTGTGACCGCCTGGAGGGGTGGGATAGGGAGGGTGGGAGGGAGGGAGACGCAAGAGGGAAGAGATATGGGAACATATGTATATGTATAACTGATTCACTTTGTTATAAAGCAGAAACTAACACACCATTGTAAAGCAATTATACCCCAATAAAGATGTTAAAAAAAAACAATAAATGCTGGAGAGGGTGTGGAGAAAAGGGAACCCTCTTGCACTGTTGGTGGGAATGTAAATTGATACAGCTGCTATGGAGAACAGTATGGAGGTTCCTTAAAGAACTAAAAATAGAACTACCATATGACCCAGCAATCGCACTACTGGGCATATACCCTGAGAAAATCATAATTCAAAAAGAGACATGTACCACAATGTTCACTGCAGCTCTATTTACAATAGCCAGGACGTGGAAGCAACCTAAGTGTCCATCTACAGGTGAATGGATAAAGAAGATGTGGCACCTATATACAATGGAATATTACTCAGCCATAAAAAGAAACAAAATTGAGTTATTTGTGGTGAGGTAGATGGACCTACAGTCTGTCATACAGAGTGAAGTAAGTCAGAAAGAGAAAAACAAATACCGTATGCTAACACATATATATGGAATCTAAAAAAAAGGAAAAAAAGTGGTTCTGATGAACCTAGGAGCAGGACAGGAATGAAGACGCAGACGTAGAGAATGGACTTGAGGACATGGGGAGGGGGAAGGGTAAGCTGGGACGAAGTGAGAGAGTGGCATGGACATATATATACTACCAAATGTAAAATAGATAGCTAGTGGGAAGCAGCCGCATAGCACAGGGAGATCAGCTCGGTGCTTTATGACCACCTAGAGGGGTGGGATAGGGAGGGTGGGAGGGAGACGCAAGAGGGACAGGATATGGGGATATATGTATACATATAGCTGATTCACTTTGTTATTACAGCAGAAACTAACCCAACATTGTAAAGCAATTATACTCCAATAAAGATGTTAAAAAAAGAAAAAGGAAAAAATAAAATAAAGGTACGATAATAGAAAAAAAATTTTTTTTTGCCCATGCCACACAGCATGTAGAATCTCAGTTCCCTGACCAGGGATCGAACCCACTTCCCCTGCAGTGGCAACGTGGAGTCTTAACCACTGGACCGCCAGGGAAATCCCACTTTAGTACTCTTTTAGATGCTGCATTCCTGGCTATACTCTAACTATACCACTTACATGACCACCTCTCTCTCTTATGTATAAGGCTAAGGGCCACAAATCAAGGGCAAGTTGTGGGGGAAAAAACACACAGAAAAAGTAAAAGGGGAAGAAGAGAGAAGGGCAGGAAAGAGTCTTTTCTGGCCAATTAACACCCAGATTCTGAGTGATTTAAATAAGCCAGTCTTTTTTACTCTCAAGCTGATCTCTGGAGCCAACAAATATGCTCTCACTCTACCTAGACTCAGGTGTCCAAGTCCAAACTCAGTGGACCAAGCAGGCACTATCATTACCTAGTACTTCCCACCCCTCATTTTGAGAAGAGAACTCAGGAAGAAAATACCTTCTTTCTCTGTAGTTCTGAACACTTTGGGGATTTCAATTTGTAGAGCCAGCAGAGGCTTCAGATAGACTTTAAGAACATGAGTCAATAAAACAAGAGTAGCTTTGATAGGTCACGCAAAGCATTAAACTGAAAAAGGATCCCAACCCTTCCCTTTTTTTTTTTTTTTTTTGCGGTACACGGGCCTCTCACTGTTGTGGTCTCTCCCGTTGCGGAGCACAGGCTCCGGACACGCAGGCTCAGCGGCCATGGCTCACGGGCCCAGCCACTCCGTGACACGTGGGATCTTCCCGCACTGGGGACACGAGCCCACATCCCCTGCATCGGCAGGCAGACTCTCAACCACGGCGCCACCAGGGAAGCCCAACCCTTCCTATTGATTAATAGTAACCATTGCACACTTTTCTACAGAAGAACATTGAATTGGGCCTTTAGCAGCTGCCTGATTCATTTTATTTCCTCACTTGTACTAAATATGCTTAAGCTCTGAGTTTTAAATTTAAGTACAAAATGCAGTAGATTAAAATTTTCAGTTCAGTACGGACTTCACTAAATATGGCAGAGGAGGAAGTCAAGGGAGAACTCCAAAAAAACGACTAATAAACTTGCAAAAACTGTCAGAATCAACCTTTGCAGAACTCCAGGACCTAGTAAAAAAAAAAAAATTATATATATATATATATATATATATATATATATAAACAAGTAGGGAAAACTAAAGGAAGAAAGAAGCTGCCACATTGTAGTAAGAATGTACTGTAGTGTTTTCATTCACTTACCATCCCTCACTCTCCAAATTGGTGGCAGCCATGAAGATGGCAGTTGCACTCTTGGTGCAGTTTGCTAGTGCCAGAGGAAATATGTACTTTATTCTCAAAGAATTGTGGTAGTATTTTCCACTTTGGTGGCTCCCTCAAGGGTCAGAACAAGGGCTTGCCTTTGTTTTGTCCAACCCAGAGAGTTCCCAGGGCTGGGGCAGCTCCTGGGAGGCTTTTGCTGAATGTACTTAAAGGCAAAAGGATTGGATACAGCAGCCTGTGGGAAGGGATAATAGGACAAGCCCAAAAAGCCTTGGAAGGAAGTTAGAAAATAAGATGTGTGGGGCATAAGAGCTTTTAAAAGCTCCAGTGTGTACTGGGGAGTCAAGAAGCGCAAGTGCATGCCCAGGTCTGGATATCTGTACAGAAAATGCCTGAGAAGACACTAAGCTTTCACTTCTGGCTGACCGTCAGGCTCCACATGAGTGAGAAGTAAAGGCTAAGACAGAGTTGTAAGTGGCCTGGCTAAATGTTGAAGGAGTGCCCAACACAGAGCCAATTGGTAAAGACTGGAAGATTCAATTTTATTTTATTTTTTTCTCTTCTTGGGTCCAAGCATTTGAGCCAAATTTTGTCAGAACACTAGCTGACCACTAAGTTAATGGAACATAAGTTTCAGTGGCCACACATGACAGAGATAGCAAACTGTAAGAAAATAGTTTAGAAAAGTCACTAAGTGAAAAACAGCAACCCAGAATAAGCAGGAAAAAGAAAAACAGGTAGGGAGAATTTCATTTCCAGAGTTGCCGCATTATAATATTCAAAATATCCAGTTTCAAACAAAAAAGCCATGCAAAAAAACAAGAAAGTATGACCTATTCACAGGGGAAGAAAAATTGATAGAAAATTTCCCTAAGGAAACCCAGGATTTGGACTTACTAGACAAAGACTTTAAATCAACTATCTTAAATATGGTTAAACAGCTAAAGGAACCATGGACAAAGAACTACAGGAAGCCAGGAGAACAATGTCTCATCACATAGAGACTATCAATAAAGAGACAAATAATGAAAAGGAACCAAACAGAAAATTTGGAAATGAAAAGTACAATAACTGAAATTAAAAATTCACTGAAGAGTAGAAAGAGAAAAGAATGACCAAAATGAACAGAGCCTAAGAGACCTTTGGGACACTATCAGGCATACCAACATATGCATAATGGAAGTCCCAGAAAGAGAGGAGAGAGAGAAATGTGCGGAAACTATATTTGAAGAAGTAATGGCTGAAAAGTTCCCAAATATGATGAAAGACATGAATCTATAAACATCCAAGGAACTCAACAAACTCCAAGCAGGATAAATTCAAAGAGATCATGCCAAGACACAGTATAGTCAAACTGTCAAATGACAAAGACAAAGAGAATCATGAAAGCAGAAAAAAAAAAAAGCAGTTCATCATGTACAAGAGAGCCTCAATAAGATATACTGCTGATTTCTCCTTCAAAAACATGGAAGCCAGAAGACAGTGGGATGATATATTTAAAATGTAGGGAAAAGTTAACTAAGAATTCTATATTCATCAAAACTAACCTTCAAAAATGAAAGAGGAGATAAACAAAAACTGATGGAGGTAATCACTAGTAGACCTGCTCTACAAGAAATGTTAAAGGGAGTCCTTCAGGCTAAAATAAAAGGACACTAGAAAGTAACTTGAAGACATGAAGAAATAAAGAACAATGGTAAAGGTAAACATAGGTAAATATAAAAGACAAAATTGTTGCAGTTTCTGGTTTTTAAACCCCTACATGTATATATGTCTACCGCGGGCCTCTCACTGCTGTGGCCTCTCCCGTTGCGGAGCACAGGCTCCAGATGTGCAGGCTCAGCAGCCATGGCTCACGGGCCAAGCCGCTCCGCGGCATGTGGGATCTTCCCAGACGGGGGCACGAACCCGTGTCCCTTGCATCGGCAGGTGGACTCAAAACCACTGCGCCACCAGGGAAGCCCATGCAGTTTCTGGTTTTTAACTGCTTTATCATTTAATAAATTCATAAAACAATAATTATAAGCATACATTAATGGGCATACAATGTATAAAGATGTAATTGGTGACAATGACAACATAAAGGGGGAAGTGGAGCTGGGAAGTAACAGAGTTTTTGTGTACTATTGAAACTAAGTTGGTATTAATTCACACTTGATTAATGTGAATTGAATTTCTAGCTTGCTTGTTAGAAAATTCAAATACTAATTTTAATCCCCTGAGTAACCAATAAAGAAAAATACTAGACAATATATAAAAACAATATATAGAAAAAGAAAAGGAAAGGGAATCAAAATGGGACACTAAGAACAAATTTATTTGAATGCAGTAACAGAATTTAGAAACAAAAAAGATATTACATGTAGAAAATAAATAGAAAAATGGCATAAGTGAGTCTTTCCTTATCAGTAATTACTTTACATGAAAATGGATTAACCTGTGATTCAAAGGCAGAGATTGAGAGAATGGATAAAAAGAACATGATCTAACTATATGCTGTCTACAGGAGATTCACTTTTTTTTAATAGTTATTTATTTATTTATTTATTTATTTATGGCTGCTTTTGGTTCTTTGTTGCTGTGTGTGCCTTTCTCTAGTTGCGGCGAGCAAGGGCTACTCTTCGTTGCGGTACGTGGGTTTCTCATTGCAGTGGTTTCTCTTGTTGTGGGGCACAGGCTCTAGGCGCGTGGGCTTCAGTAGTTGTAGCTCACAGGCTCTAGAGTGCAGGCTCAGTAGTTGTGTCGCACGGGCTTTGTTGATCTGCGGCATGTGGGATCTTCCCAGACCAGGGTTCAAACCCATGTCCCCTGCATTGGCAGGAGGACTCTTAACCACTGCTCCACCAAGGAAGCCCAGAATAAATAGGTTAAAAATGAAAGGATGGGAAAGATATTTCATACAAATAATTACCAAAAGAGAAATGGAGTGGCTACACCAATATTAAACAAAAATTGACTTAAGACAAAAATTGTTACAAGAGAAAATAAGGACATTATATATTGATAAAAGGGTCAATCTATCAAGAAGAGATAACAATTATAAACATATACACACTTAACAATAGAGCACCAAAGTATGTGAAGCAAAAACTGACAAAATTGAAGTTAGAAATACGTAGTTCTACATTCATAGTTGTAGGCTCCAATACTAAGCTTTCAATAATGAATAGAACAACTAGACAGAGTATCTATCAGTAAGGAAATAGAGGACTTGCCACGGAGCAACTAAGCCTGTGCGCCACAACTACTGAACCTGTGCTCTAGAGCCCATGAGCCACAACTACTAAAGCCTGTGCACCTAGAGCCTGTGCTCCGCAACAAGAGAAGCCACCACAATGAGAAGCCCGCGCACTGCAACGAAGAGTAGCCCCCGCTCGCCACAACTAGAGAAAGCCCATGCACAGCAACGAAGACCCAACACAGCCAAAAATAAAGTAAATAAAATAAAAAAGAAATGAAAGTAGGGACATTACCACAGAATGTACAGAAATAGAAAAGAATTATAAGAGAATACTATGAAAAGCTGTATGCCAATAAATTGGATAACCTAGATGAAATAGAAAAACACAGAAATTACCAAAACCAACCCAAGGAAAAATTGAAAATCTGAACAGACCTATAACAAGAGATTGAATCAATCATTTAAAACCTCCCAACAAAGAAAAGCCCAGGACCAGATAACTTCACTGGTGAATTCTACCAAACATTTAAAGAAGAATTAACATCACTCCTTTCCAGACTCTTCCAGAAAATAGAAGGGAACATTTCCTAACTCTTTCTATGAGGGTTAGCATTATCCTGATATTAACACCAGATAAAGACATCACAAAAAAAGAAACTGATTTTAGTTTTCTTTTCACAACATAGTGAAAAGGCAATTCACAGAATAGTGGGAGTGGGGGGCAATATTTGCAAATATATATACCTAAGGGTCTAGAATCCAGAATATATAAAGAACTCTTACAAATCAACAACAAAAAGATGCTCAATTTACAGATTAGCAAAGGACTTGAACAGACATTTCTCAAAGATAGACAGATGGCCAACAAGCACATGAAAAGATGTTCAACATCATTAGGAAAATGCAAATGAGAACTACAGTGATACCCCACTTCATACCCACTAAGATTGTTATATTTTTTCATGGAAAATAACAAATATTGGTGGGGATATGGAGAAATTGGAACCCTCGTATATTGCTGTTGAAAGTGTAAGATGGTGCAGCTGCTGTGGAAAACAGCTTGTCAGTTCCTCTAAAAGTTAACCAGAGAATTACCATATAATCCAACAACTCTCCTCCTAGGTATATACCCAAAAGAGTTGAAAACAGATATTCAAACAAAAACTTGTATGCAAATGTTAATAGCAGCACTATTTGCAGTAGCCACAGATGGAAACAACCCAAATTCCATCAGTTAATGAATGGATAAAATGTGGCATATCCATAAAATGAAAGGTTATTCAGCCATAGAAAGGAATGAAGCACTGATATCTGCTACAACAACATTATGCTAAATGAAAGAAGCCAGACATAAAAAGTCACATATTATATGATTCCATTTATATGAAATATCCAGAATAGGTAAATCCATAGAGACAGAAAGCATATTAGTTGTTGCCAGAAGCTGGGGGATGGAGAAGTGGGAAGTGACTTCGTAATGGTATGGGTTTTCTTTGGGAGGGCGATGAAAATATTTTGGAACTAGATAGAAGTGGTGGTTGCACAGTGTTGTGAATGACCTAAATGTCACTGAATTGTATACTTTAAAATGGTTAAAAAATAATAAAATGGTTAATTTTATGTTATGTGAGTTTTACCTGAATTTTAAAAGATTGAAGCTATATCTGACTCCAGAGCAAGAATTTTTATATTGGCAGTATCCTGCATTGAAGAATGCTGTATTATAGCTACTATTATCAAAAAGTAGCCACCAGAAGTGGCTTTGAGCTCAATACCTAAGAGTCTGATGAAGTAAACATTGAATAATTCCAGCTCTGTTCTAATGACCATACTTGCTGGGGCATAGAAGTGGGTAAGATAGAGGCTCTGCCCATGAACTGCTCATATCTGGGTTTCCACTAGCACTTGTGGGCCAAGGCAAAGTACAACTAGAAGTCCCTGGCCCATTCTTCTTCCCCTCCCAACCCCCTCACCCTGTGCCATACCTCATAAGCATGTGTGTGGAAAACCTAGCCCACACAACCAAGCTCCATACATGTACACACACCCCTATACACAACTGCCCTTTAGGCACACAGTTGCCTATGGGAGCTATGGAAGTCCTAACAGTGGACTCAGAATCTTTTGGACAGATAATTTTAGAGTCCTGGGTACATGTCATGTAATTTAAAGTAGGAGAGAGCATGGGCTCTGTGGTCTCATGGACTCTGTATCTTGTAAAGAGGAACGTAGTTGGAGAAGGGTCAGAGTGGGAGCCTTAAAGCATAAGCCAAAGGAAAAGCCCTTCATTGCCCAGGTCTAGGGGTGGTACTTCCCTACCCACTCCACTCACCCTTTTCTGTCTCATCTGAGCACCAGCCATGGATAGAACCTGTTTCTGCTCTGGAATTAGCAAGGAGAGGCTGGCCTGAAAGAAAGTCTGGTGTTTCATCTCACAGGTCACATCTTTACCAGAACTGAATTTCTGTAGCCTCAGGGACCCTGTGGGGTTTGTCTGACTTAGCTGTGTGGAAGACCTTGCTGTCACCATTGACTTCCCAGATTCCAGGAGTTTGGACTCTACTTCCTGCAGAGTTTTCTGCCAGAATTCCTGAAGTGACCTTGCCCACCTTAGACTTTCCAATGCCAGGATCCACTGCTCCCAGCATATTCCATTACCAGCTCTCTGTATTCTTACCTTTTCCTAAATGCTAAAGATGAAAAGCTATGATCCTGGGCTTCCCTGGTGGCGCAGTGGTTGAGAATCCGCCTGCTGATGCAGGGGACACGGGTTCGTGCCCCGCCGCGGAGCAGCTAGGCCCGTGAGCCATGGCCACTGAGCCTGCGGGTCCGGAGCCTGTGCTCCGCAGCGGGAGAGGCCACAACAGTGAGACGCCCGCGTACCGCAAAAAAAAACAAAAAACTATGATCCAGGAGTATAAAAATGGGGACTGAGATGAAACCTCCTCAAAGTAGGAGGATCATTTGTATCAATATAATAGAGATAAGTACGTTTTAGGAGAGCATAATAGATGGGTCCCTGATGCATGACTAGGGGGTGTGGTCAAGGGAAATATATAGGATATCTAAGATGGGACTTAAAAGATCAAATCTTGGGCAGACAAAAGTGAGGAAGATTATTATGGGGGGAAAAGAAATGTTAAATGTACATACACTATTTTTCAATTTGCATATTGTGGCCTCTGAAGGATGAAAAACTTAAATATAGACAATATTTATTCTGAGGCAGAATCCCTGAGGATTGGTCCATGGGTTAGTCTCATGCTCTTGAAAGGAAAACTAGAACTCAGAACTTGCTCTGACACTCAAGTCAGTGGTAGAATTGAGGGAATCCAAAGAATTCTAACCCTAAGACCAGCGCTGTCTCCATCTTCTGTACATCCCCTTGAGAATCTGAGTGTCCAGAACTCCTTATTCTTCATTTCTAACCCTCCATTCCCAGTCATAACTTTGTGTTTGCCTCTGTTTGTGAGCTTAGTTTCACTCATAGATCTGTTCTAGCCAAGGGAACATGGCTAAAATTCCTTTGCCTCACCATCCATCAAATTCCATACTCATTGATGACTCTTTTGCTCTCTTTCCATACCTATATCTTCACCTCTTTCTATCCAAATTCTTTAGCTTGAGTCCCTAGACCTTTACTCCCTAGTTTCCCACACTGCCTGTGTTCCTTACCCCTGATACCTGATCTTCCCAAACCGGGATCTTGCCTGCCTGAACCGAATATAGCCATTTTCTCTTGGAATATTACCTCTCGTGTATTCTCTGCAGTCTTTCTGAAACTCCTATCAGACAAATGTCAGAGTCTCTCACTCTATCCCACATTCCTCTTAATTTCCTTCTCATATTCTCTAACTCCATAGTTCTCTGCGCTTTGCTCTGGACATTTCTCCCCACTCTTGTTTAATGGATGCTACTTATATTTTTGTTTCTTTAAACACTGAATGAGGTGAGTTCTTCCTGAGTCAGCTGTTTGCAAGAGACTTGCAAGAGGGTGGAGGCAGTACCATATTTAAGGCCATTTTCTTTATGAAATAGTATTTGCATGAGTTCTTATAGCCCTTGCTGTTTCCCATGATTAGCATTTCAGGGTTGCTTACAATGCAGAGTCTATGTCCTTCACTATTCCTCACCAACAGACTGCTTTCTACAAATATAGCTGTTTGTCCCTTTTCAGCTTCACCTTCCCTGTATCTAAGTCTTTGTGTCAAATGGATGGAAAAAAAGCCCTTACTTCAGTCTGCTTGCCTGTTCTTACTGTTCAGTACAATAAGGACTTGTGGGTCTTGGGTCACTTTCTTTGGAGAGCTATGTCACTCTCACTTTGTATAAAATCTGCACACTTAGGCATCCATTATCACATTCCTGTTTGACTTTCACTATATTGGGCAGTTCTTACTCATAGGTTGTAGTCCAGGCTTACAGGTGTTTCTAGTTACATCACAAATAAAGTTTGTCTATTTTTCATTCTCCTTGTAGTTTTGCGTTAAAGAAGGATGAATTTCTGAGAAGAGGAAAAAAAATCACTGTTTTTATTCTGCCACTTGAAAACCAAAGCTTCAACTGTTTTTCACAATTTATCCAACCTTTTTATGTATTTAGAGAAGGGTTGGGGGGAGGGAAGGGGGAGGATATTTCAATATGTCCTCCATACACATCTTAACCAGATTGAGTAAATGAACTTTCAGCAATAATCAATATGGATGCCTCTCTTCAAAGATTGCAAGTTGAATTTCCTTCCAGCCACAGGAATGGGGACTCAAAGTCAATATAAACAGTGTTATAGAAAAGGCTATGCACTGTTCTTCGCACAACTGAGATTCACCCCCAATACCTACTCGATATATTAATCACAGTTGCTGTCATTCCCATAGTTCATGCTAAAGGTCAAGCCTGCACATAGCTTGTGGCCTCCAATCCTTCTCCCGGGCCACAGGTGATTAAAATACAGGTGGGCTTCTGACTGATTCCATGGGCTGTTCAACAACTCAATGAAAAAAGATGATCTGGGCAAACCAGAACCTCTTGCAAATTTAGCTATGGAAACAAAAGAGAGAATCAGAAAATTGACAGTCAAAGCAAAAGCTTAAAGATTTCTATGAGGTAGAGTTTGGGACAGAAAGGTCATGGCATGGAGAATCATAAGGAAACAGAATCTAAGAGATGAATTTTAAACAGGAGGCAAAAAAATGCAGAGGTGTAGGGTGGAAAGAGTCAATTAGTTGGTAGAGACAAGAATTACACATAGAAACAAATGTGGAGAGTGGCTCTGTTATGTTAACCACAGCACTGTCCTTTGGCTTTTCCTGGATTCCTGTACCTAACACAACACCTTGCCATAGTAGGGCCTCAACAAATGTGTTTAGAGGGATGGATGTTTATCCTCAGGATAAGTGAGGTTACCTCTTTGCTTAAGGTAACCTGTCTGAATCTCTGCTTTGTTACAGACCCTCTACCCCAGCACTCTATAGAAACTGTTTTCTTAAAGCTTGCCATGGAGTTTGCTAAACACTCATTTAATGACTTATTCTTCATTCTCCTCGATTTATTGAGTCTCTCCTTTGGCTCTTGTGGTGCAGTACTGTCCTAGTTCTCTTGCCTCTGACCACTCCCCTGCCTCAGCTGGTTTCTCTTCCTTTTCTTCTCTTCCTGAGTAAATAATCACCAAGGACTTTCTTCAGCTCTCTTCTAGTTCTATACTCTCTTTTTACCAAGTGAGCTATTCATGCCCATAACTTCATGTATAGCTGCTATAGAGGTGACTCCCAAATCTGAATCTCTGGGAGCCCACATCTCCGAGCCCACAACTGGGTCCTTGAAACTCAACACGACTTAAACAGAACGTGTCTTTCTTTGTAAATCAGTTCCTTCTTTTGACTTCCCTATTTCTATTGCACTATCAGTATCTCAGTTTTGAAATCTGAATTACCTTTGGCTGTTTTCTTCTTCATTCTCCATCGTCTAATCAGCTACAGAGTCTAGTTAATAATGCTAATAGAAATAATAATTGCTAACCCTCCTCTGCCTCAAAAATCTTCTGTTGCTCTCCATAACCTACCAAAATAAGTTTTTTAAAAGGGCCCCAGAGTTCAGAATTCTCTACAACATGTTGCAAACTCATTTCTAGTCTTATTTCCTATGGTTCTGTTGTACAGTGAGAATTTTAAATTTACCATCCCTTTACATATTAATGATTCATTTAATTCCATTAACCAAAGATAACAAATGATTTTCTAAAAGATTATTCCTTTTTTTTTTGTACTTGGCTGAATGGAAGTGAAGAGGAAAAAATATGTTTATTCTCCACCCTCTCTCAATATGTGCTCGGAAGATCAAACTCAGAAAATTATGCCCATCAGGGAATATGAAAGGACAAAAAACATTGCATTTTAAGCCACTCAGACTATCTTGAAAACTTTAAAATTAGATGCATTCTGTATAAGATAAAACTTGTAGAAGAACCTGGCCAATTGAAGGTGATTTAAGAGAAAGTCTTGCCTACTAGAGCCAGTTTTTAATCCTTGTGTATGCAGTATCTTTTGGAAGTGGATGCCATTTAGGAACTTTATTTCATGTGTTTTATAAACACAAACAATAAATGCTGGAGAGGGTTTGGAGAAAAGGGAACCCTCCTACACTGTTGGTGGGAATATAAATTGGTATAACCACTGTGGAGAACAGAATGGAGGTTCCTTAAAAAACTAAAAATAGAACTACCATATGATCCAGTACCCCCACTCCTGGATATATATCTGGAGAAAACCATAATCCAAAAAGATACATGCACCCCAATGTTCATTGCAGCACTATTTACAATAACCAAGACATGGAAGCAACCTAAATGTCCATCAACAGAGGACTGGATAAAGAAGATGTGGTACATATATACAATGGAATATTACTCAGCCATAAAAAGAATGAAATAATGCCATTTGCAGCAACATGGATGGACCTAGAGATTATCATACTAAGTGAAGTAAATCAGACAAAGACAAATATGAAAACACTCATATGAGGAATCTAATTTTTTTAAAAAATGATACAAATGAACTTATTTACAAAACAGAAACAGTCTTACAGATAGTGAAAACAAACTTTTGGTTCCCAAAGGGGAAATGTAGGGGGAGGGATAAATCAGGAGCTTGGGATGAACGTACACACACTACTATGTATAAGATTGATAAGCAACAAGGACATGCTGTATAGCACAGGGAACTCTACTCAATATTCTGTGATAAGTATAAGAGAAAAGAATCCAAAAAAGAATGAACATATGTTTATGTATAACTGAATCACTTTGCTGTACACCTGAAACTAACACAACATTACGCCAACAAAAGTAAAAAAAATTTTATTATTTTTTTTTTTTTTTTTTTTGCTGTACGTGGGCCTCTCCCGTTGCGGGGCACAGGCTCCGGAAGCACAGGCTCAGCGGCCATGGCTCACGGGCGCAGCCGCTCCGCGGCATGTGGGATCTTCCCGGACCAGGGCACGAACCCGTGTCCCCTGCATCGGCAGGCAGACTCGCAACCACTGCATCACCAGGGAAGCCCTAAAATTTTTTTTTTACAGTAGGTAAGTGGGGCTTCCCTGGTGGCGCTAGTGGTTGCGAGTCCGCCTGCCGATGCAGGGGACACGGGTTCGTGCCCTGGTCCGGGAAGATCCCACATGCCGCGGAGCGGCTGCGCCCGTGAGCCATGGCCGCTGAGCCTGTGCTTCCGGAGCCTGTGCCCCGCAACGGGAGAGGCCACAACAGTGACAGGCCCTCGTACCGCAAAAAAGTAACTGGTGGAAATGATAACTCAGAACCTAAGGGCTCAGTGTCACAATCTCTTGTTGATGAACTTTAGTGAGGTTTTTTACCTTCCTTGTAGTAAATAAACATTTTCTTTTATCTGTACAACAATCAAGAAAACACTAAATTCAGAATAGCATTTATTTTTAGCTCCGAAGAGATCTTGAAGGAATTCAATTTAAAATGTTTAATCAACTCCACTTTAAGTATAAAATACCAAGTGTGATAGTATAATGAGCAAATCAAGTTACACATAATAAATTTTTTCAATCTAAAATAATAAAGTGATTACATTAATAAGGAAAGTACATTTTTGTATAGTATTATTTTAATTTTTCTCAAAAGTTTTTGGTAGGTTTCATCACTTTTCTACCAAACTCTCTTCTCTAAATTCTCAATTATTCCAAGGCCTAGAGAGAGTACAGAAGCTATAAGCTGCCACAGGTTAACTATCCCCCTGAATTTTCTTTCATGCTGTAAAATCCATACCCTCTTCTTTGATCCAGTTTTCCACATTATGCTCCAGAAATCAGCTAAGTTAGAAAAAGGTAACTCACCTCCATGAAGCTCTATCATCAGGCCACCACCAGGGGACAGAGGCAGGCACTTGGACCAGAGCTCAATAGGCCTAGGATGGTTGCAGACCAGAAGTCTGTGACCTGTTAGTTTGCTAAGAATGGGCCCAGAGCATGACAGAAGGAGGGAAAGTTCAGGAGCTGGGAGGCGGGGAAGGCCAGAGTGAGGTCTGACAGATTCCGTGACAGTTTGTCAGTTGCTTTGATCATCATTAGCTTAAGAGAAAGAGAAACCCTGACTGGAATGGCCTACCTGCCCACCATTTTTTGTGAGGGAGGGGAAGGCAACTCATTTAGATCCAAGGTGGCAGTCTAATCTTAAGGGTCACATATCCCCATTTCTGGCCTAGGGCACTCTACGAAAGAGGAAATAATCATTATCATCTGCCTAGAAGTCTAACACATGAGAAATAACCACCTTATCCCTGCTCACGATTTCATCACAGCACTGAGACACCAGCTAAGTGGCTTTAATAGTTATTCCACCTCTCAGAGCTCACATTCCATTGAAACAGCTTGGACTCTGTCTCTGAGAAAGTAACAAATGCCTGGAAAACTTCAGACCATAAGGAAGCAAGACGAGAAAAGCTTCATTTCAAACAGCTTTCTTTAGCAGTTTTAGCTCATAGCAGTACATACCTAGACTGTGCTCCTGAGTGACTTATAAAGAGCCATCATGGAACCAGTTTTTCTTACAGTAATTCCTCTAACTCAATATATTTTCTTGAATGTCTAGCTCCTCCCTAGCTGTCCAGCCTTAATGCCTACAACTCTTCCACCAGTGTGTGGGATTGCCCAAATATGCTATGCTTCTGTGGCTTTGTACATGTTGTTCCTTATTCTGGGGATCTTCCCTCCCTAACCCCAATCATTATCTCTTCAGTAAACTCTTCCACAACCAGTCCCCCAAGATATAACCCCCTCACCCATCCCTTGTAGAAAATATTTTGCTGGCTGTCTACCACAGTTTCTCAACCTCAGCCCTATTGACATTTTGGGCTGCCTAAGTCTTTGTTGCTGGGGCGCTGACCTGTGAACTTTAGAAGGTTTAGCAGCATTTCTGGCCTCTGATCACCAGTATCACCACCACCGCCCCCCCCCCATGTTGTGAGAACCAGAACTGTCTCCAGACATTGCCAAGTGTCTGTTGGGTATATGGGAGTGGGACCCACCCCCAGCTGAGAATCATCACTTTACACATTTCTATAGCACCCTAAACCTTTGTACATGCTTGTACATAATTATTTTAATTGTTTGATTGCATGTCTGCCCCTTCCCTAAGTTGTGAACAACTGCTGGGTTGTGCTGTGTCTTGCTTACCTTGACAGTACATGGCATTCATTGGATCAAATTCTTTGTCAAATAAATGGCTATGAAATGCTGATGATCACCTAGAAACGATGTCCCCAAGTAAAAAAAATTTTTTTTGTTGCATCTTGAATGTCTTGTTGTTGGCTAAAATGTTTAACAATGTCTAGTAAAGATGATTGTATGAAAACCTGAAGTCTGCACATTCTTGAGTCTTTGGCCCTGGAGCAAGAGCAGTGGGCTAGAAGAGAGAAGCCTTGGGCTTCCCTGGTGGCGCAGTGGTTAAGAATCTGCCTGCCAATGCAGGGGACACGGGTTCGAGCCCTTGTCTGGGAAGATCCCACATGCCACGGAGCAACTGAGCCTGTGCTCTAGAGCCTGTGCTCTGCAACAAGAGAAGCCAAGACAATGAGAAGCCCACGTACCGCAACGAAGAGTAGCCCCCACTTGCCTCAACTAGAGAAAGCCCATGAGCAGCAACAAAGACCCAATACAGCCCAGAATAAAAACAAACTAATAAATAAATTTATTAAAAAAGAAAAAAAAGAAGAGAGAAGCTGTGTCTCCCACCAGAACAATGAGTAACTTTGGTTGATGTTTAACTCCTCTGGGCGTCAGTTCTTCCACCATAAAATATGAGTTCCTAAGACTCCCCTTCCACCTCCAAAGTTTGTGATTCCACATCCTATGTAGCAAGAGTCCCAAATCTCACAAAAAGGCACTTCGAGCTTTTATTTCACTATTTAAAAACGAAGTTTTGTGCAGCGGGACAGTGATGTTTAAGAAACTACATACCAGGTTTTACCATATAATTGGTACCAGGAGATGGGAAACAAAAACAAAGTCATAAACCAAAGTTACTTTTCTTTTCCAAGCCTCAATTTTATCGTATATAAAATAGAGATGATAGGGAATTGCCTGGCGGTCCAGTGGTTACGACTCCATGCTTCCACTGAAGAGGGTATGTGTTCAATCCCTGGTCGGGGAACTAAGATCCCACAAGCCACATGGTGTGGCCCAAAAATAAAAAAATTAAAATAAAAATAGAGGTAATAATACTTACCTCATAGGATTGTGGTGAGGATTAAATGAGATGATGTATGTAAAGTGCTTAACAGTACCTGGCACATAGTGAGCACCCAATAAATGGTCATAGCTATTATTATTGTTATTGCACTAACATTCGTATAGAAAATAGTTTACAAAACTAATGCTCCTTCAAATTAACTTTGTCTTGAAATATAACAAGAAATGTAAGTAGGTATTAATCTTCAAGGACTCCATGGAGCTGAATATAAATTAAAAGTTCAATTTTCCATCTTCTAGACTCCAAGGAAGCTACTGAGAAGTCAGTTATTTACTCTTTTATGCCTCGGCAGCACCTGGCAGATATTTCTGTCATAGCTTTTATTTCACTGCATTATTTCTTTTATTATAACTATTTTCACATCTCTTCCCCACTAGCTGTGAGCTTCTTGGAGACTGTCTTATTCATCTTTTTAACTATATACGTCTATCACACTATCAGAATTTAATAAATACTAGGCAAATGAGCAGATGAATGAAAGAATTAATGAGTGGTCCATGCCCAGCAATGCACTGCACCTTCTCTTTTCTGGCTGGAGAATACAGCAGCTGCTACTTCTGTGACTTGGCCTCGTTCAGAGGAAAGGAAGAGAGAAATTTGTTCTCTAAAGGCTCTCATCTCAGCAGGGAAGCCAAGTGCTGTCGGTAACTGCTACCTTTATCTTGTGACACCATGCTGGCCGCCCCTCTGCCCTCCCTTTAGAGGGTCAGTGATGCTGGCAGAGTCATACCTGGGGCCACATGCCTTCTCCATGCCACTCCACAGGAGAAAGGACTATGCCCTGTAGGATCTTTTTGCCTGCTGAAAGCTAAGGGGGCAGGGAAGGGCCCATGTCCAATGCTGCCCTGATTAATGTTCCCCACACAAGAGGGTTATCATGTTAGAGCTGTCTGTACATAGTCCCTGGATAGTGAAACAAAAAACATTTTCTCAAAGTTGGAAATCCATCTGCATAATACCATGAAACTGAACTATGAAATTGGAGATGGAAAAAGAAAACATGTTTTACTTTCAAAATACTATGTACTAACAAATGTCTAAAACTGTGATAAATAAGGAAACCAGTAGGAGAGAACCATTGGGAGTGCCTGTGCATTTGTGCAAGTGCCGCTGCTGTTCCCTGCTCTTGTTGCAGGGAAACTACTGTTTTAGAGACAAGACGCTGAGCCAATGATATCATTGAAACCTACTTCCCTGGGATAGTCATCTCAGTATGCAGATTTTAATATGAAATCAGTGGGATCTAATTGATATAGCTAAGGAAAGGATCTAAAAGTTTATCCATCTTAACAATTTTAGGTTCTCAGAGAGTAACTTGTTTCTTCTGGCAGGTGTGCTTAACATTTGCTGCAGGGATGAATTCAGTGTGGATCAGACAATAGAAAGACCAATCGTTGCTGAAAGATGCCTCTGACTTCTCCACTCTGTCTCTCTTAACCCTTTTCTTGAACAGCTTGATTTTAATCAGTGATTGATGAAATCCTCACATATCATAGCTCAAGAAGTTTGGCTTTAGTTCCCTGCCGTAACCTCAGGGAACATCAGGAAACAGCTAATTTAAATTGCCAGATTATCTCACTGTGAGGCTAACTTGTTCTAAGGCTAGATCAGTCATAAAGTGGATAAATTTGATTGTCCAACCTCTTCTAATCCATTTCTACTCTGGTCAAATGAGCTTCCACTTTTCCAGAAAGGTACCTGAAAGCTAAATCCAAACCGCCACAGCTGTTCTCTCAATTCCTATCATTGCTACCTCAGACCAACAGCCGTCTCCCAAGAGCTGCCATAGCTCAAAAGACTTGCACAGCCCTGCTGGCTGTGCTAAAATGAAACTGCTAACATCAAGGGCAAGAGAGTACCAGTGCATTACCACATTCCTCAGACCAAGGGTACTTTCATCCTTTTTCTTATACATTTCAGAAAATTCACTTCTATTTTGGGAGGAAAATCAACACCAGGACCTTTCCTTCCTGATCCTACCTCCATGTTTTCTCCCCAGTTTTCAAGCAGTATCTTCAACCCTCACTGATATCATGCTGAATCCTTAAGAATCCTTCTCTGGAGGCTCTTTTTCAGAGCCTTTAATGGTTCCTTAGCAACTGTAGAATAAAATCTAAACTCCATAACACAGCACACAATGCTCTACTCAGGATGTGGCCTTAATATTCTTTTCTAGCTTTAGTTCTTACTTCTTCCCACAGCCATGTACAATAGTCAGCCAACCTATTCACACTAATGTGCCTGTGGCAGCTCCCTTCCTTCAACTTTTGTTCTTACATCCTGTTGGGTTCCTGCTGTTGCCTAGATGTATGTGTGAAGTGCCTTGTACTGTGCCTGGAAAATAGCTATTGTTTAATAAATAGCAGGTGTCATTATTAATACCTTCTTCCTTCAATTCTTAAGAAAAATAAGTCATACTCCCACTAAAATAAACCCTTGACCCTTGCCTAATGCTTATATTCCAAATTTCCCTATCAAACTTTCCTCCCAGATGATCTGGGCTAGACAATGAAGTAATAAAAGTCAGTGTCCCCAAACATATCTATGATGATAGTAATCAAAAAAGTGGTTGCCTGTGGGGGATGGGGATTGACTAGATGGGAACTTTCTGGAATGATGGAATTGTTTTATATGTGTGTGTGTGTGTGTGTGTGTGTATGTGTGTGTGTATATATATATATATATATATTTTTTTTTTTTTTTTTTTTTTTTTTGCTGGCAAAGCAAAAGACTTTACTGAGAAGAGGCACCCAGGTGGAGAGCAACAGGGTAAGGGAACTCAGGAGAACTGCTCTGGAATTGTTCTATATTTTGATTGGGGTGCTGGTCCTGTGAATGTACATAATTGCCCCAGCTCATCTAATTATACACTTTAAGATCAGTGAATTTTTCTGTCTGTAAAATTTATCTCAATTTTTCAGAAAAGTCAGAATCCCCTCTATTTTTTCCCTAAAGCAGAGATCAAAAACTCAAATGTCTACATGAGTTTGGTAGATAAGGTAAAAATGTAGTGGACTGGGTAGAACACAATAGGGAGGGTCAAGGGCTGCTGGCAAGCTGGAGAGAGTATGCTCTTTTTCCTGATCACATGGGCAATATATGCAAAAGCAGAATCTGTATATTTAATAGGCACCTCTCAGGTGTTTCGATCATTAGCCAAGTTTGTGATACACTATGCTATGTGACAGAGCAATTAACAGTCTCCAAAGTGGAACACACAAGATGTCCTATTGAAATGCAGGAAGTTCTACATCTAATATTTAGAACTTTTTTCTTTTAAAAAAATTTTCATGTTGTTTTTCTTCCTCGTTTTATTTTATTTTATTTTAATAAATTTATTTATTTATTTTTGGCTGCATTGAGCCTTAGTTGCTGCATGTGGGCTTTCTCTAGTTGCGGCGAGCGGGGGCTACTCTTCATTGCGGTGCACGGGCTTCTCATTGCGGTGGCTTCTCTTGTTGTGGAGCATGGGCTCTAGGCACATGGGCTTCAGTAGTTGTGGCACGTAGGCTCTAGAGCACAGGCTCAGTAGTTGTGGCACACGGGCTTAGTTGCTCCACAGCATGTGGGATCTTCCCAGACCAGGGCTCGAACCCATGTCCCCTGCATTGGCAGGCGGATTCTTAACCACTGCGCTACCAGGGAAATCCCCTCATTTCAGTTTAGAAAATACAAGGAAACCCACGGAAGGAAGTATACCCATTTATCTTGCATATCCTGTGCTAAGACAAGCAACTGAAGTTTGGAGTATGAGCTATTGCAGAGAATGCAGTGTGTAGAACAGACATTATGCTGGGATGGGCATTGCTCCATTGGCACAACTGAGCCTCCATGGAGGAAAGCAACACTGCTACAACCATTGAAAGTAAGGAACAAGCTTTACTGCACATTTCATTATGAGGGAAAAGGAGAGAGCACAGTAGAAATCATGTCCTCTCTAATTCTAAAGTACAGATGGAATTGTGAGTCCTTTGTGATTTTCTTCAAAAGAAAAAAGTGTGTGTGTGTGTGTGTGTGTTGGGGGTCTGTGGGAAGCAGTGATGAGGTCTTCTCAAGCCTGTGACCCAGTCAGGCTGCAGGAGCAGCTAGGATGGTGATGCAGTGATGTATTTGTTCAAAGAGAAGCAGACCAACTTGTTGATTAGCTGACCAGTATGGTGGAAGGCAGGCACACCTGTAAGCCTAGGATGAAGGGAGCCTCTCTCTGGTGTGGCAGGTCAGAGAGCACAGAACCACAGCTCTAGATTCCAGTGTGTCTAGGTGACTCCTCAGGCTGGTTTCAAAGGCCACCAGGAGTCCCAGCAGGACATGGTGCCTGATTGTATACCTACCTCCACCTTGCTGGTTGGAGAGATGGTCAGAAAGGACTGACTTCCTTTTATTCCAGTGGAGTCAGGATATTCAGAAAAACCAGGAAGATATCACCCTGCCTGCTCCATTAATTAAAATAAAGTTCCCATTACTCTAAGCAAGACTCAGTATAATAGTTGCATAAACAAGAATGAAGTTTATTCATCTCTCAAGTAAAAGCCCAAACTTGTAGGTGGCTCTGGTTTGCAAACTTGTCAGTCTCTCAGGTTCCTTCCATCTTGTTCCATCATCTCTAGGATGTTGCCCTTATTTACATGACCCAAAATGCTCACATGTGGCCAATTAAAAATTGATTGTTATGAGAAAGAAAGGAAAATTTGCTTTGAGGACAACCACCAGTCTCTGGCACACTATGACAACCAAGTCCAGTCCTGCAGCATGAAACAAAACAAATCAAAAGGTAGTCTCATTGTGTGTGGGAAATGAAAAAAAAATTTATATACTCCAGAGAACAATTTTTAAAATCAGGCGTTTTTAACTCCGTGCACTGAATGCCAACAACCCACCGTTTCTGCACAAGGACATGGAAGAATCTAGCTAGCTTGTCTGTCTGTCCTGAGCAACACAGCACACATCATATATAGATGCGGTGGTACAGATGGCAGCTGATTTTTTTCAAACAAACTGGGCAATTTCTAGTATATTTAAGGGAAGTGCAGAGGCACTGACTACAGAAGATGTGGCCACATTGTGTAGAGTAGATATGTCGTTTACTCAGTTCAATCTCTAAGTACCCATCCCTACAAATTCGACACCAGATATAACCAGGTAGTGTGCAACTTAAAGTTTCTTCTTCCAGGGCATTATGGTAGGCACTGTTGGTCACAGATACATCTCTGTCCCTCATCAACCCCTCCTTATCACTGCTCACCACACAGCTGCCAGTTTGGCCTTGGAGTGACCTTGTATTTCCCCTTGGCCTCCTCCTTTCTTCAGTAATCACAACAGAGTCATGGTGAGTTAGGTCAATCACTGCAGGTTCTAGAGAGTCACAAGTGAGGTCAATTATTTCATCACTTTCCCCAAGTTCTATCAGTTCCACTTCCAAGATCACCTCAGGAGTTGTGCCTCCTTCCCCAGATGTACCGAATTCTCGTGCTTGTCTGGAATTCACCCTAGTACCATAGCACATTCTTGTGTTCATTGTGCTTTTTGGATCCAGTATTCAGAGAAATAAGTGACCTGTGCCAAAGTTTACAGTGAATGCTGAAGTCCTCAATGTCCCACAGCTCTTGGCCAGTCAGTCTCTGACTTACATAAGAATTTATGGTCCACATTTTCTGGTATATTTGAACTCTGATTCTGGTTCCATTCCTGTCTCCATATCCACAACTGCTGTGTTCCCACAGTGGGGTGGGGTGAATCTTCTGGGAGCCACTTATGAGAAAGCTCAATCTGAATTTTTAACTGAAAAAAATGAGACAAAGATTAAGCATTAGTAGTACTTAAAATAAGATTGACAGCAGTATAAAGTATATAGATAGAGAAAAATGTGTACTCAAAAGTTTTTGATAACTCTGCATTCTCCAGAATAGGTCACAAAACAAGGCCACAAAACAAGTCTCAGTAAATTTAAGAAAACTGAAATTCATATCAAGCATCTTTTCCAGTCACAATGCTATGAGACTAGAAATCAACTACAAGGAAAAAAAAAGACCACACAAACACATGGAGGCTAAACAGTATGCTACTAAACAACCACTGGATCACTGAAGGAATCAAAGAAGAAATTAAAAATATACCTGGAGACAAATGAAAACAAAAACATGATCCAAAAATCTGTGGGACGCAGTAGAAGCAGTTCTAAGAGGGAAGTTTATAGCGATACAAGCCTAACTCAGGAAACAAGAAAAATCTCAAATAAACAACCTAACCTTACACCTATAGAAACTAGAAAAAGAAGAACAAAACTCAAAATTAGTGAAAGGAAAGAAGTCATAAAGATCAGAGTGGAAATAAATGAAATAGGGACTTAAAAAATAGAAAAAAATCAATAAAACTAAGAGCTGGTTCTTTGAAAAGATAAACAAAATTGATCAAACTCTAGCCAGACTCATCAAGAAAAAAAGAGAGAGGCCCCAAATAAATGAGAACAGAAATGAAAAAGGAGAAGTTACAACTGACACCACAGAAATACCAAGTATCATAAGAGATTACTGGGAACAATTATATGCCAATAAAGTGGACAACCTAGAAGAAATGGAAAAAATCCTAGAAATATACAATCTCCCAAGACTGAACCAGGAAGAAACAGACCACTTTACCAGTAATGAAATTGAATCAGTAACCAAAAAACTCCCAACCAAAAACAAGCCCATGACCAGATGGTTTCACAGGTGAATTCTACCATTAAGAGAAGAGTTAACACCTATCCTCCTATCCTACTCAAACTATTCCAAGAAAAATGCAGAGGAAGGAATGCTTCTGAACTCATTTTACAAGACTAGCGTCACTCTGATGCCAAAACCAAACAAATATCAGAAAAAAGAAAATTATAGGCCAACATCCCTGATGAACATAGATGCAAAAATCCTCAACAAAATATTAGCAAATCAAATTCAACAAACCTTAAAAGGATCATACATCATTATCAAGTGAGATTTATCCCAGAGATGCAAGGATGGTTTGATATCCACAAATCAATCAATGTGATACATCACATTAACAAATTGAATAATAAAAATCATATGATCATCTCAATAGATGCAAAAAAATAAGGTTTTGACAAAATTCAACATTTACTTATGATCAAAATCTTTCAGTGAGAGAGTGGCATGGACTAATATGTACTACCAAATGTAAAATAGATAGCCAGTGTGAAGCAGCCACATAGCATAGGGAGATCAGCTCGGTGCTTTGTGACCACCTAGAGGGGTGGGATAGGGAGGGTGGGAGGGAGATACAAGAGGGAGGAGATATGAGTATATATGTATATGTATAGCTGATTTACTTTGTTATAAAGCAGAAGCTAACACACCATTGTAAAGCAATTATACTCCAATAAAGATGTTTAAAAAACAAAAAACTGTCAGTGAAGTGGGTATAGAAGGAACATACCTCAACATAATAAAGGCCACATATGACAAGCCCACAACTAACATTATACTCAGTGGTGAAAAGCTGAAAGCATTTCCTCTGAGATCAGGAACAAGACAAGGATGCCTACTCTCACCACTTTTATTCAACATAGTATTGGAAGTCCTAACCATTGCAATCAGACAAGAAAAAGAAATAAAAGGAATCCAAGTTGGAAAGGAAGAAGTAAAACTGTCATTGTTTGCAGATGACTTTATACTATATGTAGAAATTCCGAAAGACACCACCAAAAAACTACTAGAACTCACCAATGAATCTGGTAATTCTAAAATTTGTATGGAAACATAATAGACCCTGAATAGGCAAAATAATCTTGAGAAAGAAGAACAAAGCTGAAGGTATCACATGCCCTGGTTTCAAACTATACTACAAAGCTACAGTCATCAAAACAGTATGGTACTGGCACAAAAACAGACACATAGATCAATGGAACAGAACAGAGTGGCCAGAAATGAACACACACTTATATGGGCAATTAACCTAGGACAAACAAGGCAAGAATATACAATGGAGAAAAGACAGCCTCTTCAGTAAATGATGTTGTGAAAACTGGATAGCTACATGCAAAAAAACAACTGGATTACTTTCTCACACTATACACAAAAATAAATTCAAAATGAATTAAAGATTTAACTGTAAGACCTGAAACAATAAAACTTCTAGAAGAAAACAAAGGCAGTAAGCTCTCTGACATCAGTCTTAGTAATATGTCTTTGGATATGTCTCTTCAGGCAAGGGAAATGAAAGCAAAAATAACCAAATGGGACTGCATCTAAGTTTTTGCACAGCAAAGGAAACTATTAACAAAATGAAAAGGCCACCTACGGAATAGGAGAAGGTATTTGTAAATGATATATCCAATAAGGGGTTAATATCCACAATATACAAAGAACTCATATAACTCAACATCAAAAAAACAAACAACCTGATTAAAAAATGGGCCAAGGGTCTAAACAGGCATTTTTCCAAGGAAGACATACAGATGGTTACAGACATATGAAAAGATGCTCAACATCACTAATCATCAGTGAAATGCAAATCAAAACCACAATGAGATATCACCTCACACCCATCAGAATGGATATTATCAAAAAGACAGCAAATAGGGCTTCCCTGGTGGTGCAGTGGTTGAGAGTCTACCTGCCGATGCAGGGGACACGGGTTTGTGCCCCGGTCCGGGAAGATCCCACATTCTGTGGAGCAGCTGGGCCCGTGAGCCATGGCCACTGAGCCTGCGCATCCGGAGCCTGTGCTCTGCAATGGGAGAGGCCACAGCAGTGAGAGGCCCATGTACCTCAAAAAAAAAAAAAAAAAAGACAGCAAATAACAAGTGTTGGCAAGGATGTGGAGAAAAGGGAACACTTGTGAACTGTTGGTGGGAATGTAAACTGGTACAGCCACTATGGAAAGCAGTATGGAGATTACTCAAAAAATTAAAAATAGAACTATCGTGTGATCCAGCATTTCCACTCCTGAGTATTTATCCAAAGAAAACAAAAACACTAATTAGAAAAGATATATGCACCCCTGTGTTCATTACAGCATTATTTACAATAGCCAAGATATGGAAGCAACCTAAATGCCCATCAATAGATGAATGGATAAAGAAGTTCTGGTATGTATGTGTATATATATTGGGTTGGCCAAAAAGTTCATTTGGGTTTTCCCATAAAATATTACAGATTATATATATATATATATATATATATATATATATATATATATATATATATATATATATATATATAATGGAATATTACTCAGCCATAAAAAAGAATGAAATCTTGCGTTTTTGACAACATGGATGGACCTAGAGGGTATTGTGCTAAGTGAAATAAATCAGAGAAAGACAAATACTGTCTGATTTCACTTATACATGGAATCTAAAAATCAGAACAAATGAACAAACATAAAAAAACAGAAACAGAGTTATAATTACAGAGAACAAACAGGTTGTTGCCAGAGGGGCAGTGGTGGGGGAGGAAAGGAATAGATGAGGGAGATTAAGAGGTACAAATGTCCAGTTGCAAAATAAATAAGCCATGGGTATAAAATGTACAGTGTGTAGAATATAGTCAATAACTATGTAATATCTTTGTATGGTGACACTATAATAATGGTGACTATTTTGAAATGTATAGAAATATTATATTGTGTGACAGGAACTAATATAGTGTTGTAGGTTAACTATACTTCAAAAACAAACTCATAGAAAAAGAGACCATATTTGTGGTTACCAGAGGCAGGGGTTTGTGGGAGGGGAATTCAATGATGGCAGTCAAAAGGTACAAATTTACAGTTATAAGATAAATAAGTATAGGGATGTAATGTACAACATGATAAATATAAGTAACAGCAGGATGTTATATATAAAAATTGTTAAGAGAGTAAATCCTAAGAGTTCTCATAACGAGGAAAAATTTTTTTCTATTTAATTTTGTATCCATATGAAATGACGGATGTTCAGTAAACTTATTGTGATAATTGTTTCGTGATGTAACACCTTAAACTTATACAGTGCTGTATGTCAATTATATCTCAATAAAACTGGAAGAAAAAATAAGTGTTGGCGAGGATGTAGAAAAATTGGGACTCTCATATACTGCTGTTGGGAAGGTAAAATGGTGTGGCACTTCTGGAAAACAGTCTGGCAGTTCCGCAAAAGGTAAACATAACTATATGGTAAACATATAGTTACTATATGACCCAGCAATTCCACTCCTAGGTATATACCCAAGAGAATTGAAAACTTCTGTTCACACTGAAAAGTTGTACATGAATGTCAATAATAGTATTATTTTTATTTTATTTTTTATTTTAAAAAAATTTATTTAATTTATTTATTATTTTTGGCTGTGTTGGGTCTTCATTGCTGCATGCGGGCTTTCTCTAGTTGAGGTGAGCAGGAGCTACTCTTTGTCGTGGTGTGCGGGCTTCTCATTGCAGTGGCTTCTCTTGTTGCGAAGCACAGGCTCTAGGCGCCAGGCTTCACTAGTTGTGGCTCACGGGCTTCAGTAGTTGTGGTGCACAGCCTCAGTTGCTCCATGGCATGTGGGATCTTCCCGGACCAGGGCTCGAACCCATGTCCCGTGCATTGGCAGGCGGATTCTTAACCACTGCACCACCAGGGAAGCCCAGTAATAGTATTATTTTTAATAGCCAAAAAGTGGAAACAACCCAAATGCTCATTAACTGATGAATGAATAAATAAAATGTGGTATAGTCCTACAATGGAATATTATTCAGCAATAAAAAAGAAATGAAGTGCCAGTACTTGCTATAATGGATGATCTTTGAAAACATCATATCAAATGACAGAAGCCAGTCACAGAAGACCACATACTGTATGATCCCACTTATATGATAAATCAAGAATAGGCAAATCCATAGGGAAAGATTAGTGGTTCCTTAGGGCTGGGGGTGGTTGGGGAGAAATGGGGAGTGATGTCTAATCAGTACAGTGTTTTTTCGGGGGGTGATGAAAATGTTCTAATATTGAGAAAATGGTTGCACAACTCCATGAATATACTGTAACCCACTGAAGTACATTATAAATAGGAAGATTTTATGGTTTGTGATTTATACCTCAATAAAGCTTTAACGAAAACAAATACCTTAAGATGCCATAGAAATATTACACAAAACAGTGTGAGATATCTAAATTTAGACAAGCCCTGGAACCTGGGAGCCCCAGAAGGAAATGGGGAGAGCCCAGAGGAGGCTTTGACGAATACAAATACCTTAATAAAGCTTTAGCAAAAACAAATACCTTAAGATGCCATAGAAATATTTCACAAAACCGTGTGAGATATCTAAATTTAGACACAAGCCCTCGAACCGGGGAGCCCCAGAAGAAAATGGAGGGAGCCCAGAGGAGGGTGCAGTGCTCAATGCTCCTCCCGATGGCGCCGACCTACTTACTGAGTCAGTTCTTATCTTAGACCCCACAAACACCTGTCTCTCATCGGATCACTTACCTTCGTGACCAGCCTGCCCCTCCTCCGGTCTGCATTCAGGGAAAGACAACCTTCGGGGTGACACCGGGCAGCCCTGCAAAACAGTGCCCACCACCCTCGACTCCACCCAGGCAGCCAGCAGCTCATCAATGACCTAGTGTTTTGTCCGGTTGCGCCCTGTGAGCTATCCAGTGAGAATAGAGCAGGAAGCCTGCGCTCCAGCGGCCTGCCACTTTCCGGCCCTTCCGCTGCTTGTCGGTCCGCTCGGGACCGAGCCTGAACCAGCCGAACCTGGCGCGTAACTACACTGGGCAGGGAAAGAGCACCAAGGAACCAGAGGCCAGGGAAGAAAAGGAGAAGTCGAGGAAGGGGGCGGCGCGGGAGCGGGTACTCATGGTGAACGCGCCCAGGCTGGCGGCAGCGCCCAGTGAAGAACAGACCAAGGTCACGGAGCAGCAGTCGCGGCGCTTATTCCCACCCACCCGATGGCAGCAATCACTGGGGTTTTCTCTCCTTTCAACCCGCTATTTTAGTTTCTCAACTGACCAATCAAAATCCGAGCCCGTGGTAGCTCGTCACAAGTCTCTGGGCAGAAAGAGCTGTTCCAGGTTAGAAAAGAAAAGGGGACTTCCCCGTCCCTAGTCTCTCTCTCCCTCTCTCTCTCTCTCTCTCTCTCTCTCTCTCTCTCCCTCCCTCCCTCCCTCCCTCCCTCCCTCCCTCGTCTCCTGTTTTCCGAGAAAGGGTAGATCAGCAACTCTCACGCTGAGAAAAGTGGTTCTCAATGGAGGCGGTACGTCTCTCTAGGAGAAGTTTTGGAAATTAACTGTGCTTCTTTTGCTTGTTCCAATGATGGGGTCCCTACGGTATTTAAGGGCTGAGGGCCAGGGACCCCAGCCTATACACACACTCTGTTTCTCTCTCTCTGCCTCTCTCTCTTTGAAAAACCTGCTTATACCAGCTCAGTACCAAGAAGTTTTCCCTTGTATCTCCTTGCTGTGGCTTTAGGTAATTTTATGTTTTCTAGTGGGCTGTGAAAATAAATAACCACTGGAGTCAGTTGCCTAGAGCTTTACATTTTACAGAGCTCTTCTTATCACCATCCGCTTCTCAGAATAACCCTTGAACAGAATCTCAGAGTAGACACTCCATATTCATTGAATGAATGATTGATCAAATAAATGAGTAAACTTTCTGATGTAGGGATGATTCTTGCATTTTATGGATATGGTGACAAAGAGTCAAGACAGTAATAATGACTTTTCCAATTTCTTTTATGGGGTTACGATACAAACTTAAACAGTAATATGACTTTTCCCATTCCTTCTGTGGAATTAGGATTTCAACTCAAATTGGGGTTCAATGGCATTCACACTTCAATGCCAGCTGCTTAGAAACTTTGAACTTTTATTGCAAGTTTGGGGATAACATGTGTTGTGGGCCCAGTAGAGGAAGTTACCAGGAAACTCACAGTAGCTAACTGATGCCCCACCCATGGTCTATGAGCCCATCCCCAGCTTTTTCATATTTTGCTGCTATCAGCTGCACCTGCACATTACCCCAGTCCTGCAAATTACCCTCAGGCACTGGAGTGAGCTGAAAGTACCTGGGAGTTCTATGTTTCACCCCACTTCACCCTCCTGGCAGCCTATAGCCAAAGCCAGGCTGATGTGGAATACCAAAGCCCAGCTCCTTTGTTTCAAGGCAGGACAAACTCTGATGTCTATTCCTTTATTCTGAACTCCCATGGGCATAGGTTGAGTGTAGGACTTCTGAAATCACACCCTCATTTCGCTTCTTCCCATTCCCTATCCTTCATCCCCCATGCCCTTATAGGTTTCTCCTGGAAGCCCTTTCTTTTTTAAAAAAAAATATATATATTTTATTTATTTTTTTATACAGCAGGTCCTTATTAGTCATCACTTTTATACACATCAGTGTATACATGTCAATCCCAATCACCCAATTCATCACACCACCACCACCACCACCCCACTGCTTTCCCCCCTTGGTGTCCATATGTTTGTTCTCTACATCTGTGTCTCAACTTCTGCCCTACAAACCGGTTCATCTGTACCATTTTTCTAGGTTCCACATATATGTGTTAATATACGATATTTGTTCTCCTCTTTCTGACTTACTTCACTCTGTATGACAGTCTCTAGATCCATCCACGTCTCTACAAATGACCCAGTTTCATTCCTTTTTATGGCTGGGTAATATTCCATTGTATATATGTACCACATCTTCTTTATCCATTCGTCTGTCAATGGGCATTTAGGTTGCTTCCATGACCTGGCTATTGTAAATAGTGCTACAATATACACTGGGGTGCATGTGTCTTTTTGAATTATCGTTTTCTCTGGGTATATGCCCAGTAGTGGGTTTGCTGGGTCATATGGTAATTCTATTTTTAGTTTTTTAAGGAAATTCCATACTGTTCTCCATAGTGGCTGTATCAATTTACGTTCATACCAACAGTGCAAGAGGGTTCCCTTTTCTCCACATCCTCTCCAGCATTTGTTGTTTGTAGATTTTCTGATGATGCCCATTCTAACTGGTGTGACGTGATACCTCATTGTAGTTTTGATTTGCATTTCTCTAATAATTAGTGACGTTGAGCAACTTTTCATGTGCTTCTTGGCCGTCTGTATGTCTTCTTTGGAGGAATGTCTATTTAGGTCTTCTGCCCATTTTTGGATTGGGTTGTTTGTTCTTTTCATACTGAGCTGCATGAGCTGTTTATATATTTTGGAGATTAATCCTTTGTCCGTTGATTTGTCTGCAAATATTTTCTCCCATTCTGAGGGTTGTCTTTTTGTCTTGTTTATGGTTTCCTGGGCTGTGCAAAAGCTTTGAAGTTTCATTAGGTCCCATTTGTTTATTTTTGTTTTTATTTCCATTTCTCTAGGAGGTGGGTCAAAAAGGATCTTGCTGTGATTTATGTCAAAGAGTGTTCTTCCTAGGTTTCCCTCTGGGAGTTTTATAGTGTCCGGTCTTACATTATGTCTCGAATACATTTTGAGTTTATTTTTGTGTATGGTGTTAGGGAATGTTCTAATTTCATTCTTTTACATGTAGCTGTCCAGTTTTCCCAGCACCATTTTTTGAAGAGACTGTCTTTTCTCCATTGTATATCCTTGCCTCCTTTGTCATAGATTAGTTGACCATAGGTGCATGGGTTTATCTCCAGGCTTTCTATCTTGTTCCATTGATCTATGTTGCTGTTTTTGTGCCAGTACCATATTGTCTTGATTACTGTAGCTTTCTAGTATAGCCTGAACTCAGTGAGTCTGATTCCTCCAGCTCCGTTTTTTTCCCTCAAGATTGCTTTGGCTATTCGGGGTCTTTGGTGTCTCCATACAAATTTTAAGATATTTTGTTCTAGCTCTGTAAAAAATGCCATTGGTAATTTGATAGGGATTGTACTGAATCTATAGATTGCTTTGGGTAGTATAGTCATTTTCACAGTATTGATTCTTCCAATCCAAAAAGATGGTATATCTCTCCATCTGTTGGTATCATCTTTACGTTCTTTCATCAGTGTCTTATAGTTTTCTGCATACAGGTCTTTTGTCTCCCTAGGTAGGTTTATTCCTAGGTATTTTACTCTTTTTGTTGCAATGGTAAATGGGAGTGTTTCCTTAATTTCTCTTTCAGATTTTTCATCATTAGTGTATAGAAATGCAAGAGACTTTTGTGCATTAATTTTGTATACTGCAACTTTACCAAATTCATTGATTAGCTCTAGTAGTTTTCTGGTGGCATCTTTAGGATTCTCTATGTATAGTATTATGTCATCTGCAAACAGTGACAGTTTTACTTCTTCTTTTCCAATTTGTATCCCTTTTATTTCTTTTTCTTCTCTGACTGCCGTGGCTGGGACTTCCAAAACTATGTTGAAAGTAGTGGTGAGAGTGGACATCCTTCTGTTGTTCCTGATCTTAGAGGAAAGGCTTTCAGTTTTTCACCATTGAGAATGAAGTTTGCTGTGGGTTTGTCGTATATGGCCTTTATTATGTTGAGGTAAGTTCCCTCTATGCCCACTTTCTTAAGAGTTTATATCATAAATGGGTGTTGAATTTTGTCAAAAGCTTTTTCTGCATCTATTGAGATGATCATATGGTTTTTATTCTTCAGTTTGTTAATATGGTGTATCACATTGATTGATTTACATATATTGAAGAATCCTTGCATCCCTGGGATAAATCCCACTTGATCATGGTGTATGATCCTTTTAATGTGTTGCTGGATTCTGTTTGCTAGTATTTGGTTGAGGATTTTTGCATCTATGTTCATCAGTGATATTGGTCTGTAATTTTCTTTTTTTGTGATATCTTTGTCTGGTTTTGGTATCAGGGTGATGGTGGCCTCACAGAATGAGTTTGGGAGTGTTCCTTCCTCTGCAATTTTTTGGAAGAGTTTGAGAAGGATGGGTGTTAGCTCTTCTCTAAATGTTTGATAGAATTCACCTGTGAAGCCATCTGGTCCTGGACTTCTGTTTGTTGGAAGATTTTTAATCACAGTTTCAATTTCATTACTTGTGTTGGTTGGTTCATATTTTCTATTCCTTCCTGGTTCAGTCTTGGAAGGTTATACCTTTCTAAGAATTTGTCTGTTTCTTCCAGGATGTCCATTTTATTGGCATAGAGTTACTTGTAGTAGTCTCTTAGGAGGCTTTGTATTTCTGCGGTGTCTGTTGTAACTTCTCCTTTTTCATTTCTAATTTTATTGATTTGAGTCATCTCCCTTTTTTTCTTGATGAGTCTAATGGTTTATCAATTTTGTTTATCTTCTCAAAGAACCACCTTTTAGTTTTATTGATCTTTGCTACTGTTTTCTTTGTTTCTGTTTCATTTATTTCTGCTCTGATCTTTATGATATCTTTCCTTCTGCTAACTTTGGGTTTTGTTTGTTCTTCTTTCTCTAGTTCCTTTAGGTGTAAGGTTAGATTGTTTACTTGAGATTTTTCTTGTTTCTTGAGGTAGGCTTGTATAGCTATAAACTTCCCTCTTAGAACTGCTTTTGCTGTATCCCATAGGTTTTGGATTGTCACGTTTTCATTGTCATTTGTCTCTAGGTATTTTTTGATTTCCTGTTTGATTTCTTCATTGATCTCTTGGTTATTTAGTAATGTATTATTTAGCCTCCATGTGTTTGTGTTTTTTACATTTTTTCCCTGAAATTGATTCTAATCTCATAGCGTTCTGGTCATAAAAGATGCTTGATATGATTTCAATTTTCTTAAATTTACTGAGGCTTGATTTGTGACCCAAGATGTGATCTATCCTGGAGAATGTTCTGTGCGCACTTGAGAAGAAAGTGTAATCTGCTGTTTTTGGATGGACTGTCCTATAAATATCAATTAAATCTATCTGGTCTATTGTGTCGTTTAAAGCTTTTGTTTCCTTATTTATTTTCATTTTGGATGATCTGTCCATTGGCGTAAGCGAGGTGTTAAAGTCCCCCACTGTTATTGTGTTACTGTCGATTTCCTCTTTTATAGCTGTTAGCAGTTGCCTTTTGTATTGAGGTGCTCCTATGTTGGGTGTATATATATGTATATATATATATATATATATATATATATATATATATATATATATATATATATATATATACATCTTTATTGGAGTATAATTGCTTTACAATGGTGTGTTAGTTTCTGCTTTATAACAAAGTGAATCAGTTATACATATACATGTGTTCCCATATCTCTTCCCTCTTGCATGTCCCTCCCTCCCACCCTCCCTATCCCACCCCTCTAGGTGGTCACAAAGCACAAAGCTGATCTCCCTGTGCTATGCAGCTGCTTCCCACTAGCTATCTATTTTACATTTGGTAGTGTATGTATGTCCATGCCACTCTCTCACTTTGTCACAGCTTACCCTTCCCCCTCCCCATATCCTTAAGTCCATTCTCTAGTAGGTCTGTGTCTTTATTCCTGTCTTACCCCAGGATATTCATGGCATTTTTTTTTCTTAAATTCCATATATATGGGTTAGCATACTGTATTTGTCTTTCTCTTTCTGACTTACTTCACTCTGTATGACAGACTCTAGGTCCATCCACCTCATTACAAATAGCTCAATTTCATTTCTTTTTATGGCTGAGTAATATTCCATTATATACGTGTGCCACATCTTCTTTATCCATTCATCCGATGATGGACACTTAGGTTGTTTCCACCTCCTGGCTATTGTAAATAGAGCTGCAATGAACATTTTGGTGCATGACTCTTTTTGAATTATGGTTTTCTCAGGGTATATGCCCAGTAGTGGGATTTCTGGGTCATATGGTAGTTCTATGTGCAGTTTTTTAAGGAACCTCCATACTGTTCTCCATAGTGGCTGAACCAATTCACATTCCCACCAGCAGTGCAAGAGTGTTCCCTTTTCTCCACACCCTCTCCAGCATTTATTGTTTCTAGATTTTTTGATGATGGCTATTCTGACTGGTGTGAGATGATATCTCATTGTAGTTTTGATTTGCATTTCTCTAATGATTAATGATGTTGAACATTCTTTCATGTGTTTGTTGGCAGTCTGTATATCTTCTTTGGAGAAATGTCTATTTAGGTCTTCTGCCCATTTTTGGGTTGGGTTGTTTGTTTTTTTGTTATTGAGCTGCATGAGCTGCTTGTAAATTTTGGAGATTAATCCTTTGTCAGTTGCTTCATTTGCAAATATTTTCTCCCATTCTGAGGGTTGTCTTTTCGTCTTGTTTATGGTTTCCTGTGCTGTGCAAAAGCTTTTAAGTTTCATTAGGTCCGATTTGTTTATTTTTGTTTTTATTTCCATTTCTCTAGGAGGTGGGTCAAAAAGGATCTTGCTGTGATTTATGTCATAGAGTGTTCTGCCTATGTTTTCCTCTAAGAGTTTGATAGTTTCTGGCCTTACATTTAGGTCTTTAATCCATTTTGAGCTTATTTTTGTGTATGGTGTTAGGGAATGTTCTAATCTCTTACTTTTACATGTACCTGTCCAGTTTTCCCAGCACCACTTATTGAAGAGGCTGTCCTTTCTCCACTGTACATTCCTGCCTCCTTTATCAAAGATAAGGTGACCGTATGTGCGAGGGTTTATCTCTGGGCTTTCTATCCTGTTCCATTGATCTATATTTCTGTTTTTGTGCCAGTACCATACTGTCTTGATTACTGTAGCTTTGTAGTATAGTCTGAAGTCAGGGAGCCTGATTCCTCCAGCTCCGTTTTTCGTTCTCAAGATTGCTTTGGCTATTTGGGGTCTTTTGTGTTTCCATACAAATTGTGAATTTTTTTGTTCTAAGTCTGTGAAAAATGCCAGTGGTAGTTTGATAGGGATTGCATTGAATCTGTAGATTGCTTTGGTAGTAGATTCATTTTCACAATGTTGATTCTTCCAATCCAAGAACATGGTATGTCTCTCCATCTGATTGTATCATCTTTAATTTCTTTCATCAGTGTCTTATAATTTTCTGCATACAGGTCTTTTGTCTCCTTAGGTAGGTTTATTCCTAGATATTTTATTCTTTTTGTTGCAGTGGTAAATGGGAGTGTTTTCTTGATTTCACTTTCAGATTTTTCATCATTAGTGTATAGGAATGCCAGAGATTTCTGTGCATTAATTTTGTATCCTGCTACTTTACCAAATTCATTGATTAGCTCTAGTAGTTTTCTGGTAGCATCTTTAGGATTTTTTATGTATAGTGTCATGTCATCTGCAAATAGTGACGGCTTTACTTCTTCTTTTCCATTTTGGATTCCTTTTACTTCCTTTTCTTCTCTGATTGCTGTGGCTAAAACTTCTTAAACTATGTTGAATAAGAGTGGTGAGAGCAGGCAACTTTGTCTTGCTCCTGATCTTAGTGGAAATGCTTTCAGTCTTTTACCATTGAGGACGATGTTGGCTGTGGGTTTGTCATATATGGCCTTTATTATGTTGAGGAACATTCCCTCTATGCCTACTTTCTGGAGGGTTTTTATCATAAATCGGTGTTGAATTTTGTCGAAAGCTTTTTCTGCATCTATTGAGATTATCATATGGTTTTTATCCTTCAGTTTGTTAATATGGTGTATCACATTGATTGTTTTGTGTATATTGAAGAATCCTTGCATTCCTGGAGTAAACCCCACTTGATCATGGTGTATGATCCTTTTAATGTGCTGTTGGATTCTGTTTGCTAGTATTTTGTTGAGGATTTTTGCATCTATGTTCATCAGTGATATTGACCTATAGTTTTCTTTCTTTGTGACATCCTTGTCTCGTTTTGGTATCAGGGTGATTGTTTCCTCGTAGAATGAGTTTGAGAGTGTTCCTCCCTCTGCTATATTTTGCAAGAGTTTGAGAAGGATAGGTGTTAGCTCTTCTCTAAATGTTTGAAAGAATTCGCCTGTGAAGCCATTTGGTCCTGGGCTTTTGTTTGTTGGAAGATTTTTTTTTTTTTTTTTTTTTGTGGTATGCGGATCTCTCACTGCTGTGGCCTCTTCCATTGTGGAGCACAGGCTCTGGACGCGCAGGCTCAGAGGCCATGGCTCATGGGCCCAGCCACTCCGCGGCATGTGGGATCTTCCCGGACCAGGGCATTAACCTGTTTACCCTGCATCAGCAGGCGGACTCTCAACCACTGTGCCACCAGTGGAGCCCTGTTGGAAGATCTTTAATCACAGTTTCAATTTCAGTGCTTGTGATTTGTCTATTCATATTTTCTATTTCTTCCTGATTCAGTCTTGGCAGGTTGTGCATTTCTAAGAATTTGTCCATTTCTTCCAGGTTGTCCATTTTATTAGCATAGAGTTGATTTTAGTAATCTCTCATGATCTTTTGTATTTCTGCGGTGTCGGTTGTTACTTCTCCTTTTTCATTTCTCATTCTATTGATTTGAGTCCTCTCCCTTTTTTTCTTGATGAGTTTGGCTAATGGTTTATCAATTTTGTTTATCTTCTCAAACAACCAGCTTTTAGTTTTATTGATCTTTGCTATTGATTCCTTCATTTCTTTTTCATTTATTTCTGATCTGATCTTTATGATTTCTTTCCTTCTGCTAACTTTGGGTATTTTTTGTTCTTCTTTCTCTAATTGCTTTAGGTGCAAGGTTAGGTTGTTTATTCGAGATGTTTCCTGTTTCTTAAGGTAGAATTGTATTGCTATAAACTTCCCTCTTAGAACTGCTTTTGCTGCATCCCATAGCTTTTGGGCTGTCGTGTCTCCATTGTCATTTGTTTCTAGGTATTTTTTGATTTCCTCTTTGATTTCTTCAGTGATCACTTCGTTATTAATTAATGTATTGTTTAGCCTCCATGTGTTTGTATTTTTTACAGATCTTTTTCTGTAATTGATATCTAGTCTCCTAGTGTTGTGGTCGGAAAAGATACCTGATACAATTTCAATTTTCTTAGATTTACCAAGGCTTGATTTGTGGCCCAAGGTATGATCTATCCTGGAGAATGTTCCATGAGCACTTGCGAAAAATGTGTATTCTGTTGTTTTTGGATGGAATGTCATATAAATATCAATTAAGCCCATCTTGTTTAATGTATCATTTAAAGCTTGTGTTTCCTTATTTGTTTTCATTTTGGATGATCTGTCCGTTGGTGAAAGTGGGGTGTTAAAGTCCCCTACTATGAATGTGTTACTGTCAATTTCCCCTTTTATGGCTGTTAGTATTTGCCTTATGTATTGAGGTGCTCCTATGTTGGGTGCATAAATATTTACAATTGTTATATCTTCTTCTTGGATCGATCCCTTGATCATTATGTAGTGTCCTTCTTCGTCTCTTCTAATAGTCTTTATTTTAAAGTCTATTTTGTCTGATATGAGAATTGCTACTCCAGCTTTCTTTTGGTTTCCATTTGCATGGAATATCTTTTTCCATCCCCTCACTTTCAGTCTGTATGTGTCTGTAGGTCTGAAGTGGGTCTCTTGTAGACAGCATATATATGGGTCTTGTTTTTGTATCCATTCAGCCAGTCTGTGTCTTTTGGTTGGAGCGTTTAATCCATTTACGTTTAAGGTAATTTTTGATATGTATGTTCCTATGACCATTTTCTTAATTGTTTTAGGTTGGTTTTTGTAGGTCCTTTTCTTCTTTTGTGTTTCCCACTTAGAGAAGTTCCTTTAGCATTTGTTGTAGAGTTGGTTTGGTGGTGCTGAAGTCTCTTAGCTTTTGCTTGTCTGTAAAGCTTTTGATTTCTCCATCGAATCTAAATGAGATCCTTGCCGGGTAGAGCAATCTTGCTTGTAGCTTCTTCCCTTTCATCACTTTAAGTATATCATGCCACTCCCTTCTGGCTTGTAGAGTTTCTGCTGAGAAATCAGCTGTTAACTTTATTGGAGTTCCCTTGTATGTTATTTGTCATTTTTCCCTTGTTGCTTTCAATAATTTTTCTTTGTCTTTAATTTTTGCCAGTTTGATTACTATGTGTCTCGGCATGTTTCTCCTTGGGTTTATCCTGTATGGGACTCTCTGCGTGGAAGCCCTTTCTAAATACTAAATCACTTACATCCACTGGCTCAGGGCCTGCTTCTCCAAGAACTCAACCTAAGACATTTACTGACTCTTCAGATGATGAAAATGGTATGCAAAGTTGTAGATCGCTTAGCATACCAAAAAACTCACTTCAGGGCTTCCCTGGTGGCGCAGTGGTTGAGAGTCCGCCTGCCGATGCAGGGGACGCGGGTTCGTGCCCCGGTCCGGGAGGATCCCACATGCCGCGGAGAGGCTGGGCCCGTGAGCCATGGCCGCTGGGCCTGCGCGTCCGGAGCCTGTGCTCCACAACGGGAGAGGCCACAGCAGTGAGAGGCCCGCGTACCGCAAAAAAAAAAAACAAAAAAAAAACCCACTTCAAATAACAGTATGGCATTGTGTGGCATCAAGAGTCCTCTCTGTTTTTTCTAAGTGAAAACAGTAAAAAGAGGAAGTGGGCCATGGGGGAGGGGAAGGCTGCACATCACTGCGGTCTTTAGTTGGGCCTGTGTACTATAGAGATATAAATATCTCCTTAGTTTTGTAGACTTTTTAATCATCTATGTTGTGGAGGACTGAAGAAGATGAATAACTGTATCTAATTAATGAGAGAAGTTGTGTTGAATTTAGTGCATAATAAGTACTTGATACATGATCAAACTGTGATTTTTAATTGTATTTACTAGTTGTTTTTTTTTCTGTTAGCCCTTCTTATGCTCTCTAAAGTATCAGAATAGTGGGGTGTTTTCTTTTGCGGTATGCAGGCCTCTCACTGTTGTGGCCTCTCCCATTGCGGAGCGCAGGCTCCGGACGCGCAGGCTCAGCGGCCATGGCTCACGGGCCCAGCCACTCCGCAGCATATGGGATCTTCCTGGACCGGGGCACGAACCCGTGTCCCCTGCATCAGCAGGCAGATGCTCAACCACTGCACCACCAGGGAAGCCCCAGAATAGTTTTTAATGCATAAAGTTTCCAATTAAGGTACTCACAGATACTTTATTTCTTAATATAACTGGGACCCAAATTTTAGTCTTCAATTTTTTTTTGTAAAAGCCTAGAATTCAAGGAAAGATGAGGCTAATTTTTGGCCCTAAAATCTTTTGGCTACATCGCAGACAAAATACTCATTTTTATTAAAGAAAGGCTTTGAGTTTTACCTCAAGAGTTTACAACATAAGAAATATAAGTAAAAAGCAACAAGCCCAAATATATTGGGAGAGTAGTTGTTGACAAAAACTAGAAAAGAACGTTTGCCAGTTCTCTGTATTGTTTCCTTTTATGCCATGTTTTCATTTGGGACAGTGAAAAAAAAGTGAGATATAAAAATTATTATTTCAAACAATTTTTAAATAAACATAATAATAATGACCATTTTTTAAATGATAGAACAAAAATTAAAATCTCCTGAAAAGCTAACCACACCAAAATGAACACTGATAAGTGATCATATCTGGGTGGTGGGATTAACAAGTTTTTTTTCTGCCTATACAAACTTGCTATTTTTAAAAATAATGAGCACACACTCAAATAATAAAAGATGTAAAAATTCAGATCATATAGAAGTATGTAGAATTATATTTTAAAAGTCTGCCTCCATCTTTTCCTGAAATCTTAGCCCCTACCCCCAGGTAAACATTGTTAAGAGGTAGTTGGATACATTTTTGGACCTTTTCTTGTTGGTGTATGTGCTTAGAGAGGTTGAGAAAAAAAGTTAAAGTTTAATGTAGTTTGTTTTAAATCTATATAAAAATGGGGTCAGAGGTAGCACCTCAGCTTGGAGTGCCTGAGATGGCAAACGCTGATGCTCTGAAATGGGGGATGAGCAGGATGACCACCACAGTTGCCAAGATCTGAGCACCATTCTTGAGGAATACACAAACCACTAAGTTACAGTCACAGTCTCATCTCTTGATGTTTCCTTGTAGGTCTTTGGATTAGCAGAGCAGTTCCAGGTTAAAATTGATGAATTCGAATTCACATTTCTGAATTTCTTTAGACTCTCTCTTCCAGGTGTGTTTTTTCTCCCTTTAACTTGGTGAATTGCCTTAAGCCATGGGTCCCACCCTAAAGCTTTTTCTCACTATTGCTTGCTTTGGTCAGTTAAGGTAGGGGGTCCCCTCAGGCTGTCCCTGCAGTTCTAGAACCTGCATCCAATCATATGCTGTCTTTCTCTAGTTTCTTGGACCTTTCTAAATTCTTCTAAATGGGGAATTATAAGGAAATGCAAGGAGAACTATTTACCAAAGGTTAAATTTTAAAAATAGCCATAACATGAAATGGAGAGTGATGGGTACACATTGAGAGAATCCAGTGGAGTCCAAAAGGTGGTAATCCTGTTATAAGAGATTACAGGAGTTTATGATATTTTTTTCTTTATTTTCACTATTTGATGAGGGAGACAATTTTAGAACAATTATAAAATCAATTTCCTAAAAGAAAAATGTTATATATCAATTAGCCAAATAATTCTTCAAATAATCAATTTGCCCCAAACTGAGAGACAGCTTCTTTGGGCCCTTTTATCAGCACAGCCTGGGGTGAGACCAGCCCCCTGCCTGGGAGAATGGTGGAGTATTGTGGGTTCCACCCTCCTTCCATCTGGCCAGGCCATGGTAGGTGGTGGTTGGCTCAGCTGCCACATCCCAGTGTTTAGAAGAGCAAGACACAGGCTCTATTGTTGGCCATGGTGAGCAGGATGGAAACACCACTGCTCAGGGTCTGACCCTGCCATTTCCCCTCTACTCCTCCACTCTCATCCCACCCCAAAATCCCTCCTCCTTCCCCCCGATATATATGGTTTCAGAAAAACACCAACTGACACCAAGGAAAATGGATTTTAGCAAATTGATTTTCCAACACACTAGTCAGCTTTCTCTTCTTTATTTACCCCTCATCCATGCCTTGAGTAACAACTATTCAGGGCATTGCCTACCAGACCTGCTATGGTGTGTGATACAAATATAAAATGCATGTGCTTGTATATAATGGCTTCCAATATAGATTTTCTAGAAACTGCTTTTTGTTTCAGCAATATAGCATGGTTCTTCTTCCATGTCAGTATATAAGATCTAATTCTTTATTACTGAAATTGAGACTTTTTAATCTGCATTGCACAGTTATATTTAATAAGCTTAATTAAGGTCCAATAGTTCTCCTCTTTGATCAACCTCTTCTTCTGAAATGGGGGACTAAGCCATGCTCCAAAGGGGCATTACATTGAACCATTAGCCAGCAAAGCAGCTTTTCACAAAATTGTTCTGTTGAGTGACATGGAACAAAAAGTCCTTTATGATTTAACCCAATAGGTCTCAACCTTGGCTGCACATAAGAACTATTCAAAACCTTAAACAAACAATACTGTGAAAACTTATGTCCACAGAAATCTGCACGTGCCATTTATAGCAGCTTTATCCATAATTGACAAAATTTGGAATAAACCAAGATGTACTTCAGTAGGTGAATGGATAAATAGACTGTGGTACATCCAGACAATGGAATATTATTCAAAGCTAAAAGATGAGTTATAAAGTCATGAAAAGACATGGAGGAACTTTAAATGCATATAACTACGTGAAAGAAGTCAATATGAAGGACTTCCCTGGAGGTGCAGTGGTTAGGAATCCACCTGCCAATGCAAGGGACACAGGTTTGAGCCCTGGTCTGGGAAGATCCCACAAACCGTGGAGCAACTAAGCCCATGTGCCACAACTACTGAAGCCCGTGTGCCTAGAGCCCGCCCGTGCTCCACAAGAGAAGCCATCGCAATGAGAAGCCCACACACCTCAATGAAGAGTAGCGCCCCCCCCCCCCCCGCCACAGCTAGAGAAAGCCTGCGCACAGCAACGAAGACCCAATGCAGCCAATAAATAAATATTTTAAAAATAAAAATTTTTTTAAATTAAAAAAGTCAGTATGATAAAGCTACATACTGTATGATTCTGGATAAGGAAAACTATGGAGACAGTAAAAAGATCAGTGATTGCCAGGGGTGGGAGAAATTAATAGGCCGAGCACATAGTAATTTTAGGGCAGTATAATGATGGATACATGTCATTATACATAGTATATACCTACAGAACAAAACACCAAGAGCAACCTTAAATTATGGACCTTGTTGATTATGATGTGTCAGTGTAGGTTCATCAGTTGTAACAAATATACCACTCTGGTGGGGGATGTTGATAATGGGGGAGGCTATGCATGTGTGGGAGCAGGGGGTAGATGTGAAATACCTGCACCTTCCCCTCAATTCAGCTGTGAACCTAAAACTGCTCTAAAAACATAAGGTCTTAATTAAAAGAAAAAAAAACTAAGAATAATACTGATATCTGGGCTCCATGTGATTTAGTTGCTCTGGATTGGTGCCTGGAAAGCTGGCATTTTTGTTTTTTTTTAATAGACTTTATTTTTTAGAGCTGGTATTTTTTATTAAGTTCCACAGGTGATTCTAATGTGCATCGAGGGTGGAGAGTTATCAGTCTAAATAAGGCACCCCTCAATCTGCTCAGCTGAGTTCCTACAAGTCTTCACCCAGGTACCCTTGCTCCACTGGTTGGAATTATCCACACCTGTCATAGCTCCATACATCTTATAATTTTACCTCCTTATCTCAGGCCCCATTTACCAATTGGAAGAACCACTACCCAGTAAGTCTCAGCACAAGCAAATGCCTTCCTTAACACTTACCTAAAGTTTTTGTTTTTGCATATTGGAAGTTAGTTAGGCAGAAATATAGATAAATATTGGAGAAAAGGGAGCACAGTTGGTGCACTGTTGGTGGGAATGTAAATTGGTACAGCCACTATGGAAAACAGTATGGAAGTTCCTTAAGAAATAAAAACAGAGCTACCGTACAATGTACCTAAGGATTTTTGTTCCCTGAACACATTTTCCTATCACCTAGTTGTTTGAGCATAACTATGCTATACTCTTTATCAGGATATATTTTAATTGTTCAAGTGCATGTCTACCCCTCCACTAAGGCAATTTGAGAGCAGTGTTATGTCTTATTCATCTCATCAGTACCTAGCACTAACTCACTCAAATTCATGGTCAGATTTTTTTAAATGCACAAAGCTGGTCATCAAGTATAAATTATGCCTTGAAATTTTTTAATCTAGTATTTTTCATTTAGGTATATTGCTTGCTAAAATAAGAAATCCTCCAGATACTTTTGCTCCCTCTTAAAGTCCGCACAGTCCTCATTTCTTAGCCCAGGGAACAGAATTCTGGTGAAAAGACAGAAGCCAGGTCTTCCAGCAGATAGCTGTGTCACCCTAAGTCATTTAACTTCTTGCAGATGCTGTTCCTCATTTGTAAAATGCAGATCACTGATGCCCCTTCCACTGTGAGCCAAACCCTATACATCAGGAGTTCACACTCTTTTCCAAGTGATATTTGAGATCATTTCCCTGTTTGAACAAAGGGGTTAGAAGAGGAGTGATATGTAAGTACTAAACACATCAAGTTTTACCAGCATTTTAATTAGTGAAACGAAATAATATAAAAACAGGCACAACCATGTCTCATACTAACAGATGTTAAGTAAATATGATTTCATATGACAAAATGTCATCCGCTATAACAAATTTCCAATAATTCTGACAATTACCTTTCCAAAAATTTTCCAAAATTCTAAGAAACATTACAAATTGGAGGTTTACTCTAAATATGCATAGTTATCTTACTACCTAGTTTTGTGTGCAGAAGACAATAAAGACTTTAAATTTGACCAAGATGTTGATGCTGAACATGAGAGTTCTTTTCTCCCCACCTCTAAGCTGCCAGCACCCCAACTACAACTACATGCCAAGACAGGTCAAACATGGAGACATAGTGCACAAAGAAAAATTATAAAGAAGATGATATTTGTTGTAACATCAATATAACTTCTGATTTATGTCCATAAAGCATAAAAGCATATCAGTATTAAAAAGCAAGAAAACAGAATTTGGAATTAATCCAATCCAAATGAGGCATCCTCAAACCTGAAAAACAGAAAAAAAGGGTTATTAGCAAATACATTTATTTTATTTGGATTACAGATAGCACTACCAAAATTCACCTAACCTGTGCTATATAAATCACTGTTGGTAAAAGTAATAGCTGCAGGCAATTTTCCAGACTCATTAAAAGAGCATATCCTACTAGTTTATCCCACTGGTTCCCCCACAACCTTAGAGGAAAGAATGCTGGTACTATAGTTCAGATCCTGGCTCTACCATTTAGTAACTGTGTTGACTCTGGGCAGGTCACCCAAACTCTCTCATGCTCTCGAAAATTACCTTCCCTGTCCTACAGTGTAACAGGAAATTTGAATAGGTTTTCAGTGCCAAGATACCCTGTGGAGTAAAATTTCCCAGAAAAGCTGGATTATCTGCCTCTGGCCTCCAACTGAAGATGCAGAGAAGTCTAATTGCTCCCTGTTTCATGCAGCTACAGATACTTGCAAGATACGTCTGTTATAGTAGCTTTACATTAGGTTACAACAATCTGTTTCCATTTCTTTCCTCTATTGGACTGGGAGCTTCTAGAGGCAACCACAGTGCCCACACACTTAGGAACGGTGCATCTGCAGAATCATGTCACTCTTCTCTTATGGCTGAATAACAAAGCAACTGCCATGCAAAGGAAGGGACGGTTCACTTTTGAAGGCAGAGATGCCCAAGGCAGAAATGGCAGAAGAAAGAGCAAACCCTTGAAGGTGCTGTGGGTAACCACAGCCTCTGTCCTGTCACAGCACACCTGTAGCTCTTCTGTCCTCCCTTTAGAGGGTCAGTGATGCTGGCAGAGACACACTCAGGGTCACATGCCTTCCTCATGCCACCCCACAGGAGAAGGGAATGTGACCCCGTGGGGTTCTTCTCTGCCTGCTAAATTGCTACCCTGATAAATGTCCTCCAGACAGTGAGGGTTATCATATGAGAGCTGTCTATAACAGTCCCCAGGATAGTGACATTAAAAAAAGATTTTCTGGGGCTTCCCTGGTGGCGCAGTGGTTAAGAATCCGCCTGCCAATGCAGGGGACACAGGTTTAAGCCCTGGTCCGGGAAGATCCCACATGCCACACAGCAACTAAACCTGTGCACCACAACTACTGAGCCTGTGCTCTAGAGCCCGCAAGCCACAACTACTGAGCCTACATGCCACAACTACTGAAGCTGGCACGCCTAGGCCCGTGCTCCGCAACAAGAGAAGCCACCACAATAAGAAGCCAGCCCACCACAACAAACAGTAGCCCCCACTCGCTGCAACTAGAGAAAGCCCGCACGCAGCAACAAACACCCAACGCAGCCAAAAATAAATAAATTACTTTATAAAAGAAAGATTTTCTTAAGATTAGAAACTTACCTCCATGATGCTGGTTACTGGTCTCGATCTACAGAAAAGAAAATGGAGAAAGAAAAAGAGAAACAGTTAAGTTTCACTTTTGAAATACTATGTACTAACAAATGTCTAAAACTGTTATAAATAAAGCTGGCAGAAGAGCCCACTGTCCCTCACCATGAGTGCCTCGTTAAGAAAAACCCAGCAGGTCCCCGCCTTGCCTACTAGCCTTAGATCCCAAGCCAGCCAGAGAACTGAAGGAGTCTAGGATTGGAGGGCACTACCATAGCAGGACTTACAGACAAGACCGGTGCCTTCCTGAGACTCTCCTTGGTCCTGAGTATCCCTGAGGCTATCAGGAAGGCCCAAGGAAGCCAGTAGGGAAGAATCATTGCGAGTGCCTGTGCACTTGTGGAAGTGCTGCTACTGCTCCCTGCTCTCACTACAGGGAAACCACTGTCTCCGTGACCACGCTGTGCAGAGATCTCTCAGAAGGTGCCACTAATCAGAGCTTTAATAACATTCCCTGATAATCCCAGTATGCAGATGTTCTTATATCAAGGCAGCTTTATGCTGTGGCTATGTTCAGATACAACTGTCAGCAGCTAAGGAAGGAACTTGAAAACTTACCCCACTTAACTATCTGGGTCTCTCTGAGAGTAACGTGTTTCACGCGGCAGCTGTACTCATCCACTGCGTTGGGAGTGAACTCAGCGTGGACCAGAAGGTAGAAAGACCAGTCCTTGCTGAAAGACAGGTCTGATTGCTCCACCTCCATCTTCTCCCCATTCTTCAGCAAATCAATCTCAATCTGGGGTGGATGGAACCCAGACACATAGCAGTTCAGGTAATTTGGTTTTCCATTCTCTGCGGGGTGTCGTGAGTAAACCTGAACCTTCGGAGGACCTGAGGAGCAGCAGGGGAAGACAGATGAAATTGCAGAGTATTTCACTTGGGGCTACCTTGGTCTAAAGCTAGATCAGGCCCCAAGTGTTTCTATTTGATCCTCCATTTCTCCCAATTCCATTTCCCCTCATGCCAAATGAGCTTCCATTTTTCCAAAAGGCAGCCTCCATTTTCTGGGATAAACCATGACTTAGTATCTTTCCCACATAATTCCCCTACACGTGCCTTTCAGGCTTTTTCTAGCAGATTTCTCTTAACATCTTCTTCTGTCAGTGAAGATTGTGCTGTATCTTTAATAATCTTTCTGTGGAGAATCTCAAGAACTTTTCATTGGCTCCTCAGCACCCACAGAATTCCTTATCACTCAAAAGTCTACATGATTTGGCCGTAATCTACTTATCAAGCTTCATTTCTCACTTCACACTCCCCCCATATTAGCCACATCAAAAATTCCAGTTACTGTACACTGTTTCAACCCAGTCAATTTTTTCCCCTTATGTTTACTCCTTTTTTTTTTTTTTTTTTTTCCTCCTGCCTAGATCCAGACCGATCAGACTTCTCAATATGTGCTTAGTACAGTGCCTGGCACACAGCAATTGCTCTGTAAGTGGCAGGTGTAAATATTGTTACCTCCTTGCTCTGAGACCTGATTCAACCCAAAGTATGTTCTTGCAAAACACAACCTCATCATCCTACCCCAAGTTTACACACCAAACCTCTACCTGATTTTTTTTTTTTTTTTGGCCATACGCGGGCCTCTCACTGTTGTGGCCTCTCCCGTTGCAAAGCACAGGCTCCGGACGCGCAGGCTCAGCGGCCATGGCTCACGGGCCCAGCCGCTCCATGGCATGTGGGATCTTCCCGGACTGGGGCACGAACCCGTGTCCCCTGCATCGGCAGGTGGACTCTCAACCACTGCACCAGCAGGGTAGCCCCCTCTACCTGATTTTATATGTGATTTCATGAGCTTGAAAAAAAGAAACCAGACCAAAATGCCTGCAGAAGATGGCAGATACCTTAAATGAAGTTGGGCTGGGTAAGAACAATAGGGAAGGGTGAGGACTGTGGCACATGCGAGAGAACATACTGTCACCATTAGAAAACCAAGTGGAATAATGCACATGGGAATGGGCTTTGCATTTTTAATTAGCATGCTCAAGTGATTGCCATAATCTGCCAGGTTGGGAATACTGCATAATGCTACAGAACAGTGGTTTCCAAAATGGGATGCATGACTAGACCCTCCATAGGGATGTAAAGAAAATATTATAAACTCTATTTCTATATTTTTCTTCCAAAGTGAAGTGTTACTGCTACTAAATATACAGAATGACACTAATACATGTGAATAATCCACCTTTAAATACAAATACATTCAGGGTACATGATGGCAAAAGTCAGTTCATCCTTCATGTACAGAAGGTGGTGGGGTAAGGAGGAGAACCAGGCTATTCTGATCAGATGTATCTGTCTAGAAACATCCTATCATCAAAGAAAAGGTTCCTAGTCCCACCAAGAGCTGTACTGAGAATCCTAATGAACACTGATTTTTTTTTTTAATCAATTTTACCTTTTTTTTTTTTTTTTTTTTGGCTGTGCTTCGGGGTTTGTGGGACCTCAGTTACCCGACCAGGGATTGAACCCGTGTGCTTGGCAGTGAAATGACTGGAACACCAGGGAAATCCCATGAATGCTGATTTTTAAAAAATAAATTTAAAAGTGAAGATAAATCAGAAAGCCCTTCACATTTCAACTTCTAATAATCAGGACATAATAAATGCCACAGGAATCAGAGCACTGATTCATCCTGCCTGGAATTCACTCTTTGAGGGAGCCAGGGAATTTTCTGCAAGAACATCACAATAATCTCTTCCAATAGTGGGAAGAGTATCAGAATCTGGCCTCAGCCACTAATGGCTCTGTGACTTTGGGAGAGTTATTTGAGCTTCTGTAACTTAATTGAAGAGTTAATGTATGCCCACAGTGAAATAAAACCCACACAGGGGAAAGAGCAGAAAATACACCCCCTAGAGGCAATCGCAATTACACATTTCTTGTATATCTTCCAGAGAAGGTCTTGTGTATGTTCCAGGCATTACTTCGGAAATATTCAAATTAAGATAGTCTTAATGTCATTAATGACATTAAGTTTTTCGAAAGACTTACATAGTCATGTAATAATAGTGATGATACAGACATTATGCTTTATTTTGTAAATAACTTTTAAACTAACTTCCTTTTTCTCATGAACAACAACAAACAAACAAACATACACACACACAAACAAACAAACAAAAACCCGCTTCACAGAGCCTTTTGTGAGAGAGAAAAATCTGAGGGTCCGGTATATTGCAGGGTATTTAGAAGGTACTGAGTCAGTATCCATGGTGTCCCTGACAGACAGCTTGGGGAAGCATGTTGATTACTCTTATCCCTAGTATTACAACCTTTCTGAATGATAAACCTTCGCTTACTCAAAACTGAAAGTACATACTCAGTTCATCTTGGAAAGAACCAGGCAAGGAGCCAAAGGAGGAGCCCTCTGTGAAGAAAGGCAACAGGGGCCCATGTCCGCCCAGCCTGCTCCCGAGAATCTCTCCCCAGAAGGCTGTGAAAAACGCACGGATTACAGGCAAAGGGCTCACGACCCCCCAAATGCTCTGGTCAGGCTCTACTGTCTGCCATAAATCCCCTGCGTGATTAAGTTACTTCAGCTCTTCTAGCCTCCCTTTCCTCATCTATGACAAGCTGATGATAAAGGCACCCTGTTTACATCGTAGACGCATTTCACAATTAAATGACATACAGCACATAGCGCAGGTCAGTAAGCCGCCAACGGGTAGCTCTATGATTATGATTAAGAGCGACAGGTAGCGGGAACAAGAGAATGAACGACGTGAAGCGCTATGTAAACACCTCAGGACATTCCACAAGAGTCGCGTGCAACTTCCTCGCCGCGGTTTGGTCGTCGCGGATTTGGGGAACGTGCAGAGAGGCAGCTGAACCTGGCGGGCGCCTGGAGGAAGCTCGAGGCCCTCGGGCTCCCAGCGGACTGATACACCCTGGCGGCGACTCCCCCAAAGCCCACGCGTGGTCTCAACCCATTCGCAGCCCCCAACCCAGCCCTTTGGGACCCGCCAGCCCGCCCTCCGCTCCCGCTGCGCGGGAGAAGCCAAAGGCCCAGCGAACCAGCGGAAGAGAACCCCCCCACACCTCGGTCGCTCTGTCCCGACCCACCCGGTGCGGGCATGCCAGAGGTCCCCTCCCCCCATCCCGGAGAAGCCGGCGTCCTGGACTCGCAAACCCTCCCCACTCCACACACCCCAACCGCCTCCACAGCCCGAGAGAAAACCTCGTGCTACTCCACCGAACCTTGGGAGCGGGACCGGGGGGTACGGAGTTAGTGCCCAGTGGCTGCTAGCGGGACAGGGACGGGCTAGTGGAAGAGGGAAAGGGAGGAGGGGACACTCACGCTGGACGGCGTCCAGGCCAGACAGCGAGAGAAGCCCCAACAGGACCAAGGTCACGAAAGGAGCCATCGCTACAGGAGCAGCTCGGGTGTCAGAGTGAGGACCCGGTCCCGCGCCCGCACTTATAGCCAGGCCCAGGCCGCCAATCAGAACCCTGCCCGCCGGGCCGTCACCGGTCTCCTAGCAGGCGAGGCCCTGGCAGGTTAGAAAGAGGGACTTCCGGTTTTCAGTTTCATTTTCTGATAAGTCTCGTGATGCTTAGGAAGGCAGGGTTGAACCGGTGGATTCGCTGTCTGTACATTGGCGCCCTCTTATCAGGGATGCGCGCCCAAGCTTGGGGCGCGGGTCGCCCACCCGAGAGCTTCAGTCTGGAGGAACCTTCGCTTTAAGGAACAGCATCAGAAACGCTAAGGGCTCCCCAAGCATGCCCCAGCGAGTTAGGAACCTAGAACCTGGTTTTCGATCGGGAAAACTGAAGCCCAGAAAAATTAATGAGAGTAAGGACAGAGATTGAATGGTACTGGGCAGAATCAGAACTTGGGATCACAATTACAGCCCGGAAATACGCTGTAGGGCTTCGGGATTCTTTGGGCAAGAAAAGTCGTCCAGAAACCTCGAGGCCTCATGAAGACAGCTCAGAGAACCGTCCAGAGTGAAGGAGGACCTGCTTGCTTCCTGAGTCCCTTCAGGGAAAACCCTGTGTGGAGAAAGTCTGGCCTGTATCTTGCCTCTGTAGTTTAGGTAATTTTCTTTGTTTTGTTGATTTGTGGGGAAATGACCCCTGATAGTAAAAGGTAAAAGCAGTAACTGCTTAGAGCGTTAGACTTTACCGATCCCTTGAGGAACATCATTCCCTGCAAATTACCACACTAGAATGGTGCTTGGCATGGAGTAAATAGTTGGTAAACTGACTGAATGAGTGAATGGATGGATGGATGGAAGGATGGATAGATGGTTGGAAGGATGGATGGATGAACCTACGAATGAAAGAACGAACGAACATGCGAGGGAATACGTGAGTAAATATTAGGATGTAGGAATTACCCCGTTACTTTTTTACGGATACGAAAACAAAGGCTAAGTGTTAGTTTTCAGATGGGCCTGATTCATTTGTCATTCGTGCTTCAGACACTTGGAAGATAGAGAACTGGGCAATTTTAGTGAGAATTTGGGTTGCATCTGCTGTGGGCCCAGCCAAAGAAGTTAGGCCTACTGACTCTAAGAGCGTGTCAGTATTAGACTCCTTAAGGAAACCTCTACTCCAGAGATACCATAAAAAGATGCTGACATCACCTGGTGGCTGAGAACAGGGATCTTTTCTGAGTGGAACACTCAGAAGAGGAAGTGAACCATGGGGAGGGGGAGGGGCAGAGATCTTGGAAATCACCCTGGTTTGCACTTGAAGGGAGTTGGGTGGTGCTTCCCCAAAGAGCTCAACCAATGTCATCTGGATTTCTTTTACATGTTTTTAGAGGTTTCAACTATCCCTACTGTGGTGGTTGTGTCTAAACTAGAAAAAGGATACTCTCTGCAGACCTAATGAAAGGAGATAATGGCACAGAGAGAGCCCCGGGGAGCACAGAGGGAGTGTTCAGTAATAATTAAGAAGTGTACTATGATTATTGATGCTAGTTACCTATTTTTTCTACCAGCTCTTTATAACTCTCTCGAAATGAAAGAATAATGGTTAGGCATAAAGTTATGAGTAAAGACACTCCTGCCCCTCCCTTTTGTTTGTTTGTTTGTTTGTTGTTAACTCATTTAAGGGTCTTAACGCCTGGAATGTTAGTGTTGAATTGTTTTCTAGTGCCTTGGGAGCATAGGAAGAGACAGGGCTGGTGGTCACCTCTATATTCCTTGTTTACCACATCACAGACAAATACTGGAGTACTTAAAATTCTTAAAAGATAGAATCTGATCTATTCACTTGGAAAACCAGTTTTTAAAACACTTTTTTAAAAAAAACAGTGAAGACAGAGAAAATTATATTTTTTCAGTTTTTTTTTTTTTTTTTTTTAAAGGAGACCACTGTTTGCCTAGGAGGGCAAACTTCTGGAAATGTACAAACATGGCCTTTTAACAGTGTTATCTCCCATTAGTGGGATGAATGACAGAATTTTTTTTTTTGGCCTAATGACTTTTCTAAAAAACTTTTGTACAATAAATGTTATTCATAATAGTAAATATTTTCTGAATGTGGAAGAACTGGGACTTCATACACTCTTTTTGGGAATGGAAAATGTTACAACTACTTTGGAAAACAGTTTCAGTTTTTAAAAAAGTTAAACATATGCTGGCCATATGACCCAACCACTCCACTCTAGGTATTTACCCAAGAGAAAATGAAAGTGTATTTTCATGATGAGGACTTGTACAAAACTGTTCAAAGCAGCTTTATTGGTAACAGCCAGAAATTGGAAACAATCCAAACTTCCATCAACAGGCGAATGGATGAACAAACTGTGACAGCTATCCATACGATGGAATACTATCAGCAATAAATAAGGCATGGAGGCTTCCCTGGTGGCGCAGTGGTTGAGGATCTGCCTGCCAATGCAGGCGACACAGGTTCGAGCCCTGGCCTGGGAAGATCCCACATGCCGCGCGGCAACTAGGTCCATGAGCCACAGCTACTGAGCCTGCGTGTCTGGAGCCTGTGCTCCGCAACAAGAGAGACCGTGACAGTGAGAGGCCCGTGCACTGCGATGAAGAGTGGCCCCTGCTCGCTGCAACTAGAGAAAGCCCTCGCACAGAAACGAAGACCCAACACAGCCAAAAATAAATTAATAAATTTTTAAAAATCATTGAATAGACAAGGCATGAACTATTGGTACACAGAATAATGGATGAAATAATGAGGCTGAAGGAAAAAAGCAAGACAAAAAAAGAGTACGTGCTGTTTGATTCTTTTTATTTAAAACTCTAGAAAAAGCAGACTAATCTATGTAACAGATGGTTGGTTTCCAGAGGGTGGAGGGAGCATCAGGAGCCTAAGGACACTTTATCCATTATCTTGAGTATGATGATGGTTTCTCAAGTGTATACATGTAGTAGAACTTATTAAAGTGTATACTTTAAGTGTAATTTATCATATGTCAATTACACCTCAGTAAAGCTCCTTTTAAAAAAAAATAACCTAATAAGACTCCACGCTTCCAGTGCAGGGGGCATGGGTTCAATCCCTGGGCAGGGAAGTTCCACTTGCCGCGTGGCGCGGCCAAAAACAAAAAAAAAACCACAAGAAAACCTAAAAGCACAGGTACCCGTATCTTTGTTAGGCCAAGAAGAATGAAGTCCTTGAACAGAAAGAAAAAGAAGGATATTGAAGTGGGGAGAAAATCGGAATAGGTTAAAGCTTAAATGAGTTGGGTTGCACCTCAGTGGATCTCAGTCAGCACTTTTCTGGGGTGAACTCATCAGACAGCCAGAAAATCCAGGCCCCCTGGAAGGAGAGGAAAAAGCACACATAGGGCATTTGTGCCTGGGCTCTTTCAAATGTTATGTCACTAATCAAAGTGTGGTACATGCATCACAACATCAGCAACACCTTGGAGCTCTTAGAAATGGAGACACTCGGGCCCATCCTAGACCTACTAAATCAGAGCCTGCATTTTAACAACATCCCGGGTGACTCATATACACATTAAAGTCTGTGAAGCTGCTGACCCAAACTATACAATAATCCAGAAGGTCTTTCTTTTACAGGTAAAGAGACAGTTTCAGAGAATTAAGATGCTCGTCCACGTTAGCTCTGAGCTATGATTCAAATGCTGGTCCATGTGATTCGAAAGGCCTCATAAGGTCCACTAGACAACCACTTCTGAGAAGGGGTTCGTGCGAAACGGTTCATTGGGTGGCTTGGACCAGGGCAACGATTAAAAGCATATGAGAAGGTGCAGAGAAGCAGGAACAAGTAACACATGTATGGTAGTTTTTATTTAACTCACATTTGTTTTTCTCTGCCCACAAAAATAATATATGCATGTGGTACAAAATTGGAACAATCAGAAAACTATAAGGGGCTTCTCTGGTGGTGCAGTGGTTGAGAGTCCGCCTGCCGATGCAGGGGACACGGGTTTGTGCCCCGGTCCAGGAAGATCCCTTGTGCCGCGGAGCGGCTGGGCCCCTGAGCCATGGCCGCTGAGCCTGCGCGTCCGGAGTCTCTGCTCCGCAACGGGAGGCCCGCGTACCGCAAAAAAAAAAAAAAAAAAAAAAAAAAAAAAAAAAAATATAGGGAATTCCCTGATGATCCAGTGGTTAGGACTACGAGCTTCCACTGCAGGGGACCCAGGGGTTGATCCCTGGTTGAGGAACTAAGATCCCACAAGCTGCACAGCGTGACCAAAATAAATAAAATTTTTTAAAAATTAAAAATAAAAAAAACTATAAAGAGGAAAATTAAAACCACAGTGACCCTGCAACCCAGAGAGAACTATCGTTAAATGGTTTAATTTAATGAGTCTGAAGGTGGTTGCCTGCGCAGAAGTCCATCCTGAAAGCATGTCTCTATGTGTATAACTGAGTCACTTTGCTGTGCAGCAGAGATTGGCACAGTGTTGTAAATCAACTATACTTCAATTAGAAAAATAGAATTAACAAAAAAGTCAGTCCTGGTTAGGTCTGTTTTGGGGCTGGCAATCCTCAGTCTTCTGTGTTAAATTCCATTGAATACAGCCAATGTCAATTGAGTGCAGGCTTTGTGGCAAATGGAAATACTGTAAGGATAAATCAGAAGATTCCAGACTGCCAACCAGGAGAATCCAATCTAGAGTTCAAATCAGCCCAATAATTAACTTATTAGCAGCCACCTAAGGTGTTCATGCCCACTGAATTCTCAGATATGTGCTGTTACGTAACAGGCAACAGACCCAAAGGAAATGGGACACAGAGGGGAGCCGTTTTGTTTCCTGATAGTTTCAAAGTCAGACGCCATACAAAGGAGGGCAAAAACCTCACAAGATCCCGGGAAGGCAAGTACTATTCTCACTAATTGAGGGAGAGTATGTGGGAAGCCTAAAGTTGAGACAGGTGAAGTATCTCGTTGGTGAGGAATCTCTGCCTCACAGGCTTGTGTGTAGCCACCACGCTCTTCCAATTGTCAGGGTGATTTTATTGGGAAAACCACACAGACTTGGTATAAAATAAATCAAGCAGTACAGAACTATAAACAGTAGTAACCGCAGTGTTTCAAGCACTTTTTATTTTTAATTACAATTCTGATACATGAATGTATGTCTGTTGCAAAACTACAAACAGGTCTACTGAGTGAAAGTGAAAGTTGCCTTCCTGTGTCTCTTCCCATCTCACTGTCCTCTCCTCAGGAAACATTGTTAAGCTTTGGTGCCTATCCCTTCATGGATATATATTGTAGATAGTTTGGAAGGTGAGGAATTTTAAAATTATAACTACAGAGACTGCTATTGTTATGTGTTAAGAACTCAGTGCTCACTAAAAGCATAAAGGGAGTTAGAGGTAGCATCGGTCCTCAGCTTGGATGGAGAGAGCGTTAGGGAAATGCTGAAGCCAAGACCCGCTGACACTGTGGGGACAACAGGACAATCCCAGGAGCCAAGGATCGGGCACCGTCCCTGGGTGCCCAGTGACTAAGTTACTGGCACAGCCTCCTTTCATGGGTGTTTTCCTCTCATAGGTCCTTGCGTCTGCATCTCCGAACCTACTTAAAACTGCAGAATTCCTACTTGGATTTTCTATCCTGCCTTGGATTCTATTCAGCACTATTAAAAACGAAGACTCTCCTTCAAATGCCCTTTTTCCCTTTTGGCAAATTCCTGTACGCCTCACCTTCTCACTTTCCACATTGCTTGGCTGACACTTGCCTCTGGCCAACTGCAGTGTGTGGTCCTTTCTGGCTGTCCCCTGCTATGTTGAAGCTGCATCAGATCCTTTCCTCTCTACTCTCTGGTGTCTTGGACCTTTCTAAACTCTTCTCCTAAAAGAGGACTGTGAAGAAACCAGTGCCCTGAGAGTTGCGTGGGTGAGGTAGGCTCCACCATCTCCCCGAAGAAGCCAGGCTATGAACGGTGGGGTGCGGCTCAGAGAGAATTCATTCAGCATTTATTGGGGGCAAGGGAGATTCCACAAAATTTGGATCATTCTATAAATACTTACTGAACTTGCTTATTTCCATTTCATAATATATCATCGATACTATCCATGTCGTTATGTACAGAGCTGCCTACTTATCATTAACAATATTATACTTTTCTCCTTACCATACCTTGTGGTATGGAGACTAATGCCTCCCCCACTCCCACCCTCCCCCCAAAAAAGGATGTTCATAGCCTAATTCCTGGAACCTGTGAATATGTTACCTTACATGGCATAAAGGGCTTTGCAGGTGTGATTAAGGTTAGGGACCTTGAGATGGGGAGATTATCAGAAATGATTGGGGTCCGCCCAGTGTAACCACATAGGACTTAACAGCAGAGAACTTTGGGACTTCCCTGGTGGGCCAGTGGTTAGGACTCTGAGCTTCCACCTCAGGGGGCACCAGTTTGATCCATGGTTGGGGAACTAGGATCCTGCATGCCTCGCTGAGTGGCAAAAAAAGAAAAGCAGAGAACTTTCCTGACCGTGGTCAGAGGGAGATGTGACTACAGAAGTACGATCAGGGAGATGCAGCATGCTGGTTTTGCAGATGAAGGAGGGAGCGTGAGTCAAGGAATGTAGGCAACTTCTAGAAGGTGGGAAAGGTAAGGACATGGAATCTCCCATAGTCTGCAGAATGGAAAGCAGCCCTGCCTTAATTTTAAGCCCGGGAGACTTGTGTTGGACTTCTGACTTACAGAACTGTAGGATGATAAAGTGTGTTGTTTGAAGCCATCAGGTTTGTGGTAATTTATAACAGCAGCAAGAAAAAAAGAAACAAACCCCCTTCGTACTGCTGCAGAATCCTACAGTTTTGGGCCTTGGTTGCCAGGAGCCTAGCTCAGTGTAAATATTTGCCTTTTCAATGTTGTCTTTACCTGTCGGTTAACCAGATCTGGCCACACAGCGCATTTTGGGTACTCTCGTGTGAGGGAGGGCTATCATCAGCTCAGCAGCTGAGGGGGGAGGAGTTTTGCTGTAGCCTGGCTTGGTCAGGAGCCTTGGTCCTCCCCCTCCTACCACTGACCCGACTGAGCTGGGTCAGCCCCAGTGATGTGGGCCCAGCTGGCCCTGACATTTCTGGACTATTTCTCTGACCCCACGCACCCAGTGGGCCAAAGCACTCCTGCTGTACCTGCTGTTGCCAGTGCTGAGCAGGGAAGGAGAGTAAGAAGAGGAGCCCTCTAGTCCCCAGGACAAAGGTGCCCCAAAGCTTTGGCTTCTTTCTTCTTAGCCTGGCCCCAACCTATCCATCAGGCCTCAGTGTTCACAGCAATCATTCTGGTTCTACAAACTTTTACTATCACCGTGCTAGGTGCTGGGCACTGGGCTGGTCTGGGGAAAACTCTTTCTTCAAAGAATTCATGGACTCTGGTTTATATACCTTTAATAGGTTATGATTCCAGGAAAGCAACCTGTTCCACGTGGAGGGGTCAAAGAGCCTGTGAACGACTTTGGAGCCAAGAAAAAGAATGTGGACTTAACCTTTAGACCATGATGCTGGTGCCAGTTGAGCTGGGGTTTTGTTTTTGTTTTTTCCTTGTGGTTTTCTTCTGAGCATTTTTTGTTTGATATTTTAAAAAACTTTTCCACTAAGCTTAATATTTTTCCAATTATAAAATTAATATCCGTTGTGAAAAGTTCACACAATGTAGGTAAAAATAAAGATAAAAATTTAAATCACCTGTTAACCCTCCATCTAAAAATATCCACTGCTAATGAATTGATGTTTGTTCCCAGACTTTGTCTATTCATATACAGATATAAGCATGGATATATATGTTTGGAAAGATGTAATCATTCTGCCCATATTTCTTTGCAACAGCTTTTTAATTTAATGATGTGTCATGGACAATATATCTCTTTCTATAATAAAAGATATACATAGTTTTTTCATACTTTCATTGCATTTCATTATATGAATATTCCATATTTTTATCCAATCCTGTATTGGGGATGTTTCCAGTTTTTTCTATTATAACTCATCCTGCACACTAAGAAACTGCCCTCTGGTCCATGTACTATTTAATGGTCATGGTAGTGGTGTCAGCCATTCAGGTTTTGTGCTAATCCATCTATTTGAAAGTAAGCAGAAAAGCAGAACTTACTCCAGTCTATTTAACATTTTATAAAGGGGGCTGAAATGCAATAAACTGTCACAGTAGAGATTATTAATAGTCTTATAACCATGAAAAAAGAGCTCTAACTTGCATTTTTAACGTAGAGAATTAGCCTCACTTTTAGTTTTATTCAGAAGTTCTGTAAAGCCTGTGTGTTTCTGCTGAACACAGGATGTGGGCACAGAACCCAGAATCGCTGAGGGGCTAGATGAGGCGCAGATGGGTCTCAGGTTTTGCCACCAGCAGTCCCGAAGTGCTTGTTTTTGTTGTTGTTTCTTTTTCTTTTTACTCCTGAACTTCTGAACCAGTTTTCCATTTACAGCAGCCAAGAAGATATGGGATTATCTGTGTAACTCATGCGAAAGTGTTTTTAACTTGAACATCTGGCTTCTACATTCTGAGTGTAGTACCCATGAGTGGGTAGCCAACTCAAGCTCACGGGACCCAGTGAAGGGCAAGCATCACCAGGTGGACCTTAGGGGTCCACAAGCACCCTGCCCTCAAGCACTGAGAACTTGGCTGCTCAGTAATTGCCTCAAGATCCACCCAGGGATTTCTATCCAATTTAATGGAGGAGAGCTTAAGGATTGAGAGACCATAACTTCACACAGTTCGTATTAAGGGTGTGGAAAACAGGGATCCTCTTTTTAAATATCTGCTCCCCAATACTGATCCCAACAAACTGTACTCACAACCATGGATGGTTAAAAATGCACTTTAATTCTCTTGCCCTTTGTAGGGTTTTCTTTCTCATGAATTAGTGTTCTGTCATTTCTACCAGGATGCAGTGGTTGGGGATGCTGGCCCTTTAACAGGGGAGCAGGGGAGCGGCTGGGAATTTTTTTTTTTTTTTTTGCGGTACGCGGGCCTCTCACTGTTGTGGCCTCTCCCGTTGCGGAGCACAGGCTCCGGACACGCAGCCTCAGCGGCCATGGCTCACGGGCCCAGCCGCTCCGTGGCACGTGGGATCTTCCCGGACCAGGGCACAAACCCATGTCCCCTGCATCGGCAGGCGGACTCTCAACCACTGGCGCCACCAGGGAAGCCCTCTTCTTTTTTTCTTTTTTTTAAAGAGGATGTATTTTGGTTTTTTGCTTAAATTTTATTTATTTCTTGGCTGTGTTGGGTCTCGTTGCTGCTCGCAGGCTTTTATCTAGTTGCAGCGTGGCAATGCGCAGGCTTCTCATAGCGGTGGCTTCTTTTGTTGCGGAGCATGGGCTCTAGGCAGGAGGGCTTCAGTATTGCGGCGCATGGGCTCAGTAGTTGTGTCTCGTGGGCTCTAGAGCGCGTGGGCTTCAGTAGTTGTGGCGCACGGGCTTCGTTGCTCCATGGCATGTGGGAATCTTCCTGAACCAGGGATCGAACCTGTGGCCCCTGCGTTGGCAGGCGGATTCTTAAGCAGTGGGCCATCAGGGAAGCCCTGACTTGCATTCTCCTAATGACTCATGTGTTGAACATGTTTTCAAGTGCTTATTGGCCATTTATATATGACTTTGTAGAAATGTCTACTTAAATCCTGTGTTTACTTTGTAATTGAGTTATTTGTTTTTATTGTTGAGTTCTAAGAGTTCTTTATATATTCTAGACCTTTCTGAGGTATATGATTTGTAAATATTTTCTCCTATGGGTTGTCTTTTCACCTTCTCGATGGTGTCCTGTGAAACTCAAAAGTTTTTAAAAGTCAGTTTTTACCTTTTTCAGGTCACTTGCGCTTTTGGTGTCACGTCTAAGAAACCATTGCCTAATCTGAGATCATGAAGATTTTTTTACAAGAGTTTTATAGTTTTAGCTCTCACATTTAGGTCTTTGATGTATTTTGATTGTTTTTTGTGTATGGTATGACTAACAGACCCAACGTCATTCTTTTGCATGTGGATATTCCATTTTTCCAGCACCATTTGTTGAAAAACTTACCTTTATATACTACAGGATATCATTGTAGAACATTGAGTAATAGAGGAAAAAAGGAAATTTGTCACTTATAAATCTATTACTCAAAGTGATCTTGTTTACTTTTAGGATTATTTCCTTATAGTTTTTTCTTAAATATTAATGTTAACAATCAGGTGTTATCTAGTTAATCTTATCAATTTTATAGGTAAGTACTGTTATTATTTCCATTTTACAGATGAGGGAACACAGAGAGATTAGGAATTCTAATTCAGATGTACTTGGGCAGTAAGTGGTAGTGCCAGGATTTGAACCCAAGCGGTGTGACTGCAGAGCCTCTGCACTTCTACAATGTGCAGGCATGTGTGAGTTAAATTATTATTTTGTGGTATTACAGCACTGTTCTAGCCTTAGTCTCCCCCTACATACAAATGAGTGAACATGTATGATTTAATTGATAACAACAATAATAACAAAACACATACTCTTGTTCCCACCATCCAGGCAAGAACTCAGGTATCTCCAATATCTTTAAATGTGTGCCCCTTCTGTTGAATGTGTGTGCCCATCCCCATTCTATTCCCTTACCTTGCCAGCCTCAGAGTTAACTACCATTCTGAAATTTTCTACCATTCCCTGTTTTTCTTTATCTGACTTACTCCATATAAATATATACCCAAATAATGCTATTTAGTTTTGGCTACTGTTGAGTTTTGTATAAAATGGAATCACTGTATATATTTTGGGGGGACTTGCTGGGTTTTTCTTCACTCAACATTTTTTGTGATTCATCCATGTTAATTTTTATAAAAACAATTCGTTCAGTTTCACGCCTGCATAGCATTCCATTGTCTGAATGTATCTTTATCCAACTTTAGATTGTTTCCATTGTTTGCTGTTAGAAACAGTGTTGGAATAAAGTTTCTTTTTTTTAATAGATCTTTATTGGAGTATAATTACTTCACAATACTGTGTTACTTTCTGTTGTACAACAAAGCGAATCAGCCATATGCATACACATTTTATACATATATTGCAGCCCGTGTGCAAGAGTTCCTCTATGTTAGTAGTAGAATTGCTGAGTCATAGTGTATGTGCATCTTTAATTTTACTACATAATACTCTAGTTTTCCAAAGTTGTTTTATCAGTTTATGCTCTCAACAGCAATGTAATAAGTTCTCATTGGGGTATGTCTTTGCCAACACTTAGCATATCCAGATTTTTAAAACTTTTGCCTATCTTTTGGAATGATGGGTTTTAATTTGCATTAATGTTAAACACCATATATATATGGTGTGGAGTTTTTTGTAAAATGACTGTTCAAGTCTTTTGCCTATTTTTCTCTTGGGGTGTTGCCTTTTTCTTAGTGGTTTGTAGTGTTTGATATATTCTAGATACCAATCTTTGTTATAGGTATGGTGAATATATTCAATCTGTGGCTTGACGTTTTACTTTTTTCGTGGGGTCTCTTAATGTAGTTCTAAATTTTAATGAGATCAATCAGTCTTTTGCTATATGCATGTAATTTGTGACTTCTATGTTGAGGTCATAAAAATGGTTTTATATTTTTTTCCTATGTTTAAAATTTTTGAATCTTGCATCTAAATCCTTTTCCGTTGGAACTTACATTTGTGCATAGTGTGAGGTAGGGACCTATTTTCCCCCCACATATTGATAACCATTTGTCTCAGCACCGTGTTTGTTTTTTTTCAGAAGTCCTTCCTTTTACCATTGATCTGGAATGTCTTGTATGTCAAGTTTCCATAGATGCATGAGTTTGTTTCTGGGCTCTTTTCTATTCCATTGGTCTTTGTCCATCCCTGGGCCAATTCCATCCTGTTTTAATTATAAATCTCTCACTTTATTATTCTTCAGGTGTGTCTTTGTCTTTCTTCCTCCATTAACTCTCTTCCATATTTTAGGATCAGTTTGTCAAGTTTCATGAAAAACTATTAAAATTTTGTTAATAATTACATTAAATCTATATATCAAGTTAGGAAGAAGTGATATCTTTAGGATATTTAATCTTCCTATCCATAAACATACTCTCTCCCCATTTTTTTTGTCTTCATTAATTTCCTCCAATAAAACAATTCCTACAATTTTTCCATTAAGAGCTTCCATTAACATCTTTTGTTAGCTTTACATTGGTGTATGCATTTATATTTAAAAACTGTATACATTTAAATATGTGTGTATTTAAATTTAAATACTATTATTTGAACATATATAGCATATATATTTATACTTAAGTACTATGTATATTGCTACTATAAATTAAATATTTTTAATTTACATTTTGTTACCAGTATAAATGCATTTAACTTTTATGTTGATTTTTCTGTCCAGCAAATTTAAATTCTCTTATTCAGTTAAATTCTCTTATTAATCCTAATAATTCATCTTTTATACCTTATTGACATTTCTATATAGTTAATCTATATATAACATCAAAATAATATAATTTTGTTTCTTCTCTTCAAATCCTTATTCATTTTACTTTTTTTCCTTGTCTTAATTTGCTGCTGGGACCTCTAGTATAATATCACTCAGAAGTAGTACTGGGCCTCCTTATCTTATCTCTGATTTTACCTGTAAAATACTGATATCTCTCTATTAATGTGTGCATGTGTCTGTTTATGTGTGTTAAGAAAACCCTTATAAGTCTATTAGCCTATTTTTCCTCCAGCTATGAGTTTTTTATCATAAACTCACTGAGTGTTGAAATTTAATTGAACACTTATTCTGAATCTTTGAAATAAGCATATAAATCATCTCCTTTAATCTGTTACTGTAATAAACCACATTAATTTTATGATTTTTAATGTGAAATATAACATTCCTTTAAAATGTGCAGAATATATGTACATTTAACAAAAAATTACAAAGCAAAATCTCTTGTAACCACCATCCATGTCAAGAAATAAAACATTACTAGCACTCCATAAGCTCCTGTGCCCGCTACTAGTTAGATATTAAATATTCAGTTTATGTGCTTATTTTTTGATTTCTTTTTACATAGAACTGATACATTTCTTTTCCTCTTCCTTTCTTCTCACATTTTAGGCCTTCTCTCTGCCTGAAGTGCATCATTTAGAATCTCCTTTAGTGAGGACCTAAAGGGTACTGAAATCTGACTTTTTATCTAATGACGTTTACTTTGCTGTAATTTTTTAAAAGATATTTTTGTTGTGTATGGAATTGTATGTAGGCAGTTGTTTTACTCCATTCATGATTACTTTCTGCTATGTTCTGGATCCCACTGACATTGAGAAGTCAGCTGTTGTTCCTTTGAGAAGCTGAACACAGTGTTTTACCATTGTTTTAATTAGTGAAACAAACAAAATAGGCACAACCAAGTCTCTCTCTAACAGATGTAAGAGGTAAATATGAATTTTATATGGCAAAATGTTTTATCCACTGTAATAAATTTCCATAATTCTGAAAATTATCTTTCAAAATTTTTCCAAAATTCTAAGAAAAATTACAAATTGGAGGCTTACGCTAAACATGCATACTATCTTATTATCCAGTTTTGTATGCAGAAGAGACTGAAGAGTTCAGATTTGACCGAGATGTTGATGTTAAACCTGAAATTCTGTCTTTCCCACCTCTAGGCTGCCAGAGCCCCCACTACAGCTACCTGCCAAGACAGGTCAAATGTGGAGACGTAGCGCCCTAGGTAGAATTATGAAGAAGATGATATTTGCGGTAACATCAATACAACTTCTGATTTAATGCATAAAGCATAAAAACATATAAGCATTAAAAAGCAAGACAAGAATAACGGAATCACTTTGCTATACAACAGAAGTTAACACAACATTATAAATCAACTATACTTCAATAAACTAAATTTTTAAAAAAAAGAAAAATAAAAAGCAAGACAACAGAATTTGGAATTAGTCCAATCCAAATGAGGCATCTTCAAACCTGAAAAAAAGAAAAAAAGGAGTATTAGCAAATACATTTATTTTATTTGGATTACAGATAGCACCACCAAACTTATCTAACTTGTGCTGTGTACATCACTTTTGGTAAAAGTAGTAGGTGCAGGTGATTTTCCAGATCCATTAAAAGAGCATATCCTACTAGTTTATCCCACTGGTTCCCGCATAACCTTAGAAGAATGAATGCTGGTACTATAGTTCAGATCCTGGCTCTACCATTTAGTATCTGTGTGACTCTGGGCAGGTCACCCAAACTCTCTCATGCTCTCGAAAATTACCTTCCCTGTCCTACAGTGTAACAGGAAATTTGAATAGGTTTTCAGTGCCAAGATACCCTGTGGAGTAAAATTTCCCAGAAAAGCTGGATTATCTGCCTCTGGCCTCCAACTGAAGATGCAGAGAAGTCCAATTGCTCCCTGTTTCATGCAGCTACAGATACTTGCAAGATACGTCTGTTATAGTAGCTTTACATTAGGTTACAACAATCTGTTTCCATTTCTTTCCTCTATTGGACTGGGAGCTTCTAGAGGCAACCACAGTGCCCACACACTTAGGAACGGTGCATCTGCAGAACCATGTCACTCTTCCCTTCTGGCTGAATAACAAAGCAACTGCCATGCAAAGGAAGGGACGGTTCACTTTTGAAGGCACAGAGATGCCCAAGGCAGAAATGGCAGAAGAAAGAGCAAACCCTTGAAGGTGCTGTGGGTAACCGCAGCCTCTGTCCTGTCATAGCACACCTGTAGCTCTTCTGTCCTCCCTTTAGAGGGTCAGTGATGCTGGCAGAGACACACTCAGGGTCACATGCCTTCCTCATGCCACCCCACAGGAGAAGGGAATGTGACCCCGTGGGGTTCTTCTCTGCCTGCTAAATTGCTACCCTGATGAATGTCCTCCAGACAGTGCGGGTTATCATATGAGAGCTGTCTATAACAGTCCCCAGGATAGTGACATTAAAAAAAGATTTTCTGGGGCTTCCCTGGTGGCGCAGTGGTTAAGAATCCGCCTGCCAATGCAGGGGACACAGGTTTAAGCCCTGATCCGGGAAGATCCCACATGCCACACAGCAACTAAACCTGTGCACCACAACTACTGAGCCTGTGCTCTAGAGCCCGCAAGCCACAACTACTGAGCCTACATGCCACAACTACTGAAGCTGGCACGCCTAGGCCCGTGCTCCACAACAAGAGAAGCCACCACAATAAGAAGCCAGCCCACCACAACAAACAGTAGCCCCCACTCGCTGCAACTAGAGAAAGCCCGCACGCAGCAACAAACACCCAACGCAGCCAAAAATAAATAAATTACTTTATAAAAGAAAGATTTTCTTAAGATTAGAAACTTACCTCCATGATGCTGGTTACTGGTCTCGATCTACAGAAAAGAAAATGGAGAAAGAAAAAGAGAAACAGTTAAGTTTCACTTTTGAAATACTATGTACTAACAAATGTCTAAAACTGTTATAAATAAAGCTGGCAGAAGAGCCCACTGTCCCTCACCATGAGTGCCTCGTTAAGAAAAACCCAGCAGGTCCCCACCTTGCCTACTAGCCTTAGATCCCAAGCCAGCCAGAGAACTGAAGGAGTCTAGGATTGGAGGGCACTACCATAGCAGGACTTACAGACAAGACCGGTGCCTTCCTGAGACTCTCCTTGGTCCTGAGTATCCCTGAGGCTATCAGGAAGGCCCAAGGAAGCCAGTAGGGAAGAATCATTGCGAGTGCCTGTGCACTTGTGGAAGTGCTGCTACTGCTCCCTGCTCTCACTACAGGGAAACCACTGTCTCCGTGACCACGCTGTGCAGAGATCTCTCAGAAGGTGCCACTAATCAGAGCTTTAATAACATTCCCCGATAATCCCAGTATGCACATGTTCTTATATCAAGGCAGCTTTATGCTGTGGCTATGTTCAGATACAACTGTCAGCAGCTAAGGAAGGAACTTGAAAACTTACCCCACTTAACTTCCTTGGGCTCTCTGAGAGTAACGTGTTTCACGCGGCAGATGTACTTATCCACTGCGTTGGGAGTGAACTCAGCGTGGACCAGAAGGTAGAAAGACCAGTCCTTGCTGAAAGACAGGTCTGATTGCTCCACCTCCATCTTCTCCCCATTCTTCAGCAAATCAATCTCAATCTGGGGTGGATGGAACCCAGACACATAGCAGTTCAGGTAATTTGGTTTTCCATTCTCTGCGGGGTGTCGTGAGTAAACCTGAACCTTCGGAGGACCTGAGGAGCAGCAGGGGAAGACAGATGAAATTGCAGAGTATTTCACTTGGGGCTACCTTGGTCTAAAGCTAGATCAGGCCCCAAGTGTTTCTATTTGATCCTCCATTTCTCCCAATTCCATTTCCCCTCATGCCAAATGAGCTTCCATTTTTCCAAAAGGCAGCCTCCATTTTCTGGGATAAACCATGACTTAGTATCTTTCCCACATAATTCCCCTACACGTGCCTTTCAGGCTTTTTCTAGCAGATTTCTCTTAACATCTTCTTCTGTCAGTGAAGATTGTGCTGTATCTTTAATAATCTTTCTGTGGAGAATCTCAAGAACTTTTCATTGGCTCCTCAGCACCCACAGACTTCCTTATCACTCAAAAGTCTACATGATTTGGCCGTAATCTACTTATCAAGCTTCATTTCTCACTTCACACTCCCCCCATATTAGCCACATCAAAAATTCCCGTTACTGTACACTGTTTCAACCCAGTCAATTTTTTTCCCTTATGTTTACTCCTTTTTTTTTTTTTTTTTTGCCTCCTGCCTAGATCCAGACCGATCAGACTTCTCAATATGTGCTTAGTACAGTGCCTGGCACACAGCAATTGCTCTGTAAGTGGCAGGTGTAAATATTGTTACCTCCTTGCTCTGAGACCTGATTCAACCCAAAGTATGTTCTTGCAAAACACAACCTCATCATCCTACCCCAAGTTTACACACCAAACCTCTACCTGATTTTTTTTTTTTTTTTTTGCCATACGCGGGCCTCTCACTGTTGTGGCCTCTCCCGTTGCAAAGCACAGGCTCCGGACGCGCAGGCTCAGCGGCCATGGCTCACGGGCCCAGCCGCTCCATGGCATGTGGGATCTTCCCGGACTGGGGCACGAACCCGTGTCCCCTGCATCGGCAGGTGGACTCTCAACCACTGCACCAGCAGGGTAGCCCCCTCTACCTGATTTTATATGTGATTTCATGAGCTTGAAAAAAAAGAAACCAGACCAAAATGCCTGCAGAAGATGGCAGAAAACTTAAATGAAGTTGGGCTGGGTAAGAACAATAGGGAAGGGTGAGGACTGTGGCACATGCGAGAGAACATACTGTCACCATTAGAAAACCAAGTGGAATAATGCACATGGGAATGGGCTTTGCATTTTTAATTAGCATGCTCAAGTGATTGCCATAATCTGCCAGGTTGGGAATACTGCATAATGCTACAGAACAGTGGTTTCCAAAATGGGATGCATGACTAGACCCTCCATAGGATGTAAAGAAAATATTATAAACTCTATTTCTATATTTTTCTTCCAAAGTGAAGTGTTACTGCTACTAAATATACAGAATGACACTAATACATGTTAATAATCCACCTTTAAATACAAATACATTCAGGGTACATGATGGCAAAAGTCAGTGCATCCTTCATGTACAGAAGGTGGTGGGGTAAGGAGGAGAACCAGGCTATTCTGATCAGATGTATCTGTCTAGAAACATCCTATCATCAAAGAAAAGGTTCCTAGTCCCACCAAGAGCTGTACTGAGAATCCTAATGAACACTGATTTTTTTTTTTAATCAATTTTACCTTTTTTTTTTTTTTTTTTGGCTGTGCTTCGGGGTTTGTGGGACCTCAGTTACCCGACCAGGGATTGAACCCGTGTGCTTGGCAGTGAAATGACTGGAACACCAGGGAAATCCCATGAATGCTGATTTTTAAAAAATAAATTTAAAAGTGAAGATAAATCAGAAAGCCCTTCACATTTCAACTTCTAATAATCAGGACATAATAAATGCCACAGGAATCAGAGCACTGATTCATCCTGCCTGGAATTCACTCTTTGAGGGAGCCAGGGAATTTTCTGCAAGAACATCACAATAATCTCTTCCAATAGTGGGAAGAGTATCAGAATCTGGCCTCAGCCACTAATGGCTCTGTGACTTTGGGAGAGTTATTTGAGCTTCTGTAACTTAATTGAAGAGTTAATGTATGCCCACAGTGAAATAAAACCCACACAGGGGAAAGAGCAGAAAATACACCCCCTAGAGGCAATCGCAATTACACATTTCTTGTATATCTTCCAGAGAAGGTCTTGTGTATGTTCCAGGCATTACTTCGGAAATATTCAAATTAAGATAGTCTTAATGTCATTAATGACATTAAGTTTTTCGAAAGACTTACATAGTCATGTAATAATAGTGATGATACAGACATTATGCTTTATTTTGTAAATAACTTTTAAACTAACTTCCTTTTTCTCATGAACAACAACAAACAAACAAACATACACACACACAAACAAACAAACAAAAACCCGCTTCACAGAGCCTTTTGTGAGAGAGAAAAATCTGAGGGTCCGGTATATTGCAGGGTATTTAGAAGGTACTGAGTCAGTATCCATGGTGTCCCTGACAGACAGCTTGGGGAAGCATGTTGATTACTCTTATCCCTAGTATTACAACCTTTCTGAATGATAAACCTTCGCTTACTCAAAACTGAAAGTACATACTCAGTTCATCTTGGAAAGAACCAGGCAAGGAGCCAAAGGAGGAGCCCTCTGTGAAGAAAGGCAACAGGGGCCCATGTCCGCCCAGCCTGCTCCCGAGAATCTCTCCCCAGAAGGCTGTGAAAAACGCACGGATTACAGGCAAAGGGCTCACGACCCCCCAAATGCTCTGGTCAGGCTCTACTGTCTGCCATAAATCCCCTGCGTGATTAAGTTACTTCAGCTCTTCTAGCCTCCCTTTCCTCATCTATGACAAGCTGATGATAAAGGCACCCTGTTTACATCGTAGACGCATTTCACAATTAAATGCCATACAGCACATAGCGCAGGTCAGTAAGCCGCCAACGGGTAGCTCTATGATTATGATTAAGAGCGACAGGTAGCGGGAACAAGAGAATGAACGACGTGAAGCGCTATGTAAACACCTCAGGACATTCCACAAGAGTCGCGTGCAACTTCCTCGCCGTGGTTTGGTCGTCGCGGATTTGGGGAACGTGCAGAGAGGCAGCTGAACCTGGCGGGCGCCTGGAGGAAGCTCGAGGCCCTCGGGCTCCCAGCGGACTGATACACCCTGGCGGCGACTCCCCCAAAGCCCACGCGTGGTCTCCACCCATTCGCAGCCCCCAACCCAGCCCTTTGGGACCCGCCAGCCCGCCCTCAGCTCCCGCTGCACGGGGGGAGCCAAAGGCCCCACGAACCAGCGGAAGTGAACCCCTCCCCCACCTCGGTCGCTCTGTCCCGACCCACCCGGTGCGGGCGTGCCAGAGGTCCCTTCCCCCCATCCCGGAGAAGCCGGCGTCCTGGGCTCGCACCCCTCCCCACTCCACACACCCCCACCGCCTCCACAGCCCGAGAGAAAACCTCGTGCTACTCCACCGAACCTTGGGATTGGGACCGGGGGGTACGGAGTTAGTGCCCAGTGGCTGCGAGCGGGACAGGGACGAGCTGGTGGAAGAGGGAAAGGGAGGAGGGGACACTCACGCTGGACGGCGTCCAGGCCAGACAGCGAGAGAAGCCCGAGCAGGACCAAGGTCACGAAAGCAGCCATCGCTACAGGAGCAGCTCGGGTGTCAGAGTGAGGACCCGGTCCCGCGCCCGCACTTATAGCCAGGCCCAGGCCGCCAATCAGAACCGTGCCCGCCGGGGCGTCACCGGTCTCCTAGCGAGCGAGGCCCTGGCAGGTTAGAAAGAGGGACTTCCCGGTTTTCAGTTTCATTTTCTGATAAGTCTCGTGATGCTTAGGAAGGCAGGGTTGAACCGGTGGATTCGCTGTCTGTACATTGGCGCCCTCTTATCAGGGAATCGCGCCCAAGCTTGGGGCGCGGGCCGCCCACCCGAGAGCTTCAGTCCGAGGGAAACTTCGCTTTTCGGAACAGCGTCAGAAACGCTAAGGCACTTGCTCCCCAAACATGCCCCAGCTAGTTAGGAGCCTAGAACCTGGTTTTCGATCGGGAAAACTGAAGCCCAGAAAAATTAATGAGAGTAAGGACAGAGATTGAATGGTACTGGGCAGAATCAGACCTTGGGATCACAATTATAGCCCGGAGATACGCTGTAGGGCTTCGGGATTCTTTGGGCAAGAAAAGTCGTCCAGAAACCTCGAGGCCTCATGAGGACTGCTCAGAGAACCGTCCAGAGTGAAGGAGGACCTGCTTGCTTCCTGAGTCCCTTCGGGGAAAACCCTGTGTGGAGAAAGTCTGGCCTGTATCTTGCCTCTGTAGTTTAGGTAATTTTCTTTGTTTTGTTGATTTGTGGGGAAATGACCCCTGATAGTAAAAGGTAAAAGCAGTAACTGCTTAGAGTGTTAGACTACCGACCCCGTGAGGAACATCATTCCCTGCGAATTACCACACTAGAATGGTGCTTGGCATGGAGTACATACTTGGTAAACTGACTGAATGAGTGAATGGATGGATGGATGGAAGGATGGATGGATGAACCTACGAATGAAAAAACGAACGAACATGTGAGGGAATACGTGAGTAAATATTAGGATGTAGGAATTACCCCATTACATTTTTATGGATAGGAAAACAAAGGCTAAGTGTTAGGTTTCAGATGGGCCTGATTCATTTGTCATTCGTGCTTCAGACACTTGGAAGATAGAGGACTGGGCAATTTTAGTGAGAATTTGGGTTGCATCTGCTGTGGGCCCAGCCAAAGAAGTTAGGCCTACTGACTCTAAGAGCGTGTCAGTGTTAGACTCCTTAAGGAAACCTCCACTCCAGAAACCATACCATAAAAAGATGCTGACATCACCTGGTGGCTGAGTCCAGGGATCTTTTCTGAGTGGAACACTCAGAAGAGGAAGTGAACCATGGGGAGGGGGAGGGGCAGAGATCTTGGAAATCACCCTGGTTTGCACTTGAAGGGAGTTGGGTGGTGCTTCCCCAAAGAGCACAACCAATGTCATCTGGATTTCTTTTACATATTTTTAGAGGTTTCAACTAGCCCTACTGTGGTGGTTGTTTCTAAACTAGAAAAAGTAGGATACTCTCCCCAGACCTAATGAAAGGAGATAATGCACAGAGAGAGCCCCGGGGAGCACAGAGGGAGTGTTCAGTAATGATTAAGAAGTGTACTATGATTATTGATGCTAGTTTCCTATTTTTTCTACCAGCTCTTTATAACTCTCTCGAAATGAAAGAATAATGGTTAGGCATAAAGTTATGAGTAAAGACACTCCTGCCCCTCCCTTTTGTTTGTTTGTTTGTTGTTAACTCATTTAAGGGTCTTAACGCCTGGAATGTTAGTGTTGAATTGTTTTCTAGTGCCTTGGGAGCATAGGAAGAGACAGGGCTGGTGGTCACCTCTATATTCCTTGTTTACCACATCACAGACAAATACTGGAGTACTTAAAATTCTTAAAAGATAGAATCTGATCTATTCACTTGGAAAACCAGTTTTTAAAACACTTTTTTAAAAAAAACAGTGAAGACAGAGAAAATTATATTTTTTCAGTTTTTTTTTTTTTTTTTTTTAAAGGAGACCACTGTTTGCCTAGGAGGGCAAACTGCTGGAAATGTACAAACATGGCCTTTTAACAGTGTTATCTCCCATTAGTGGGATGAATGACAGAATTTTTTTTTTTGGCCTAATGACTTTTCTAAAAAACTTTTGTACAATAAATGTTATTCATAATAGTAAATATTTTCTGAATGTGGAAGAACTGGGACTTCATACACTCTTTTTGGGAATGGAAAATGTTACAACTACTTTGGAAAACAGTTTCAGTTTTTAAAAAAGTTAAACATATGCTGGCCATATGACCCAACCACTCCACTCTAGGTATTTACCCAAGAGAAAATGAAAGTGTATTTTCATGATGAGGACTTGTACAAAACTGTTCAAAGCAGCTTTATTGGTAACAGCCAGAAATTGGAAACAATCCAAACTTCCATCAACAGGCGAATGGATGAACAAACTGTGACAGCTATCCATACGATGGAATACTATCAGCAATAAATAAGGCATGGAGGCTTCCCTGGTGGCGCAGTGGTTGAGGATCTGCCTGCCAATGCAGGCGACACAGGTTCGAGCCCTGGCCTGGGAAGATCCCACATGCCGCAGAGCAACTACGCCCGTGAACCACAACTACTGAGCCTGCGTGTCTGGAGCCTGTGCTCCGCAACAAGAGAGACCGTGACAGTGAGAGGCCCGTGCACTGCGATGAAGAGTGGCCCCTGCTCGCCGCAACTAGAGAAAGCCCTCGCACAGAAACGAAGACCCAACACAGCCAAAAATAAATTAATAAATTAATTAATTTTAAAAAATCATTGAATAGACAAGGCATGAACTATTGGTACACAGAATAATGGATGAAATAATGAGGCTGAAGGAAAAAAGCAAGACAAAAAGAGTACGTGCTGTATGATTCTTTTTATTTAAAACTCTAGAAAAAGCAGACTAATCTGTGTAACAGATGGTTGGTTTCCAGAGGGTGGAGGGAGCATCAGGAGCCTAAGGACACTTTATCCATTATCTTGAGTATGATGATGGTTTCTCAAGTGTATACATGTAGTAGAACTTATTAAAGTGTATACTTTAAGTGTAATTTATCATATGTCAATTACACCTCAGTAAAGCTCCTTTTAAAAAAAAATAACCTAATAAGACTCCACGCTTCCAGTGCAGGGGGCATGGGTTCAATCCCTGGGCAGGGAAGTTCCACTTGCCGCGTGGCACGGCCAAAAACAAAAAAGAACACAAGAAAACCTAAAAGCACAGGTACCCGTATCTTTGTTAGGCCAAGAAGAATGAAGTCCTTGAACAGAAAGAAAAAGAAGGATATTGAAGTGGGGAGAAAATCGGAATAGGTTAAAGCTCAAATGAGTTGGGTTGCACCTCAGTGGATCTCAGTCAGCACTTTTCTGGGGTGAACTCATCAGACAGCCAGAAAATCCAGGCCCCCTGGAAGGAGAGGAAAAAGCACACATAGGGCATTTGTGCCTGGGCTCTTTCAAACGTTATGTCACTAATCAAAGTGTGGTACATGCATCACAACATCAGCAGCACCTTGGAGCTCTTAGAAATGGAGACACTCGGGCCCATCCTAGACCTACTAAATCAGAGCCTGCATTTTAACAACATCCCGGGTGACTCATATACACATTAAAGTCTGTGAAGCTGCTGACCCAAACTATACAATAATCCAGAAGGTCTTTCTTTTACAGGTAAAGAGACAGTTTCAGAGAATTAAGATGCTCGTCCACGTTAGCTCTGAGCTATGATTCAAATGCTGGTCCATGTGATTCGAAAGGCCTCATAAGGTCCACTAGACAACCACTTCTGAGAAGGGGTTCGTGCGAAACGGTTCATTGGGTGGCTTGGACCAGGGCAACGATTAAAAGTATATGAGAAGGTGCAGAAAGCAGGAACAAGTAACACAATGTATGGTAGTTTTTATTTAACTCACATTTGTTTTTGTCTGCCCACAAAAATAATATATGCATGTGGTAGAAAATTGGAACAATCAGAAAACTATAAGGGGCTTCTCTGGTGGTGCAGTGGTTGAGAGTCCGCCTGCCGATGCAGGGGACACGGGTTTGTGCCCCGGTCCGGGAAGATCCCTTGTGCCGCGGAGCGGCTGGGCCCCTGAGCCATGGCCGCTGAGCCTGCGCGTCCGGAGCCTCTGCTCCGCAACGGGAGGCCCGCGTACCGCAAAAAAAAAAAAAAAAAAACTATAGGGAATTCCCTGATGATCCAGTGGTTAGGACTACGAGCTTCCACTGCAGGGGACCCAGGGGTTGATCCCTGGTTGAGGAACTAAGATCCCACAAGCTGCACAGCGTGACCAAAATAAATAAAATTTTTTAAAAATTAAAAATAAAAAAAACTATAAAGAGGAAAATTAAAACCACAGTGACCCTGCAACCCAGAGAGAACTATCGTTAAATGGTTTAATTTAATGAGTCTGAAGGTGGTTGCCTGCTCAGAAGTCCATCCTGAAAGCATGTCTCTATGTGTATAACTGAGTCACTTTGTTGTGCAGCAGAGATTGGCACAGTGTTGTAAATCAACTATACTTCAATTAGAAAAATAGAATTAACAAAAAAGTCAGTCCTGGTTAGATCTGTTTTGGGGCTGGCAACCCTCAGCCCCAAAATGTGTTTTTGGAATGTGTTAAATTCCATTGAATACAGCCAATGTCAATTGAGTGCAGGCTTTGTGGCAAATGGAAATACTGTAAGGATAAATCAGAAGATTCCAGACTGCCAACCAGGAGAATCCAATCTAGAGTTCAAATCAGCCCAATAATTAACTTATTAGCAGCCACCTAAGGTGTTCATGCCCACTGAATTCTCAGATATGTGCTGTTACGTAACAGGCAACAGACCCAAAGGAAATGGGACACAGAGGGGAGCCGTTTTGTTTCCTGATAGTTTCAAAGTCAGACGCCATACAAAGGAGGGCAAAAACCTCACAAGATCCCGGGAAGGCAAGTACTATTCTCACTAATTGAGGGAGAGTATGTGGGAAGCCTAAAGTTGAGACAGGTGAAGTATCTCGTTGGTGAGGAATCTCTGCCTCACAGGCTTGTGTGTAACCACCACGCTCTTCCAATTGTCAGGGTGATTTTATTGGGAAAACCACACAGACTTGGTATAAAATAAATCAAGCAGTACAGAACTATAAACAGTAGTAACCGCAGTGTTTCAAGCACTTTTTATTTTTAATTACAATTCTGATACATGAATGTATGTCTGTTGCAAAACTACAAACAGGTCTACTGAGTGAAAGTGAAAGTTGCCTTCCTGTGTCTCTTCCCATCTCACTGTCCTCTCCTCAGGAAACATTGTTAAGCTTTGGTGCCTATCCCTTCATGGATATATATTGTAGATAGTTTGGAAGGTGAGGAATTTTAAAATTATAACTACAGAGACTGCTATTGTTATGTGTTAAGAACTCAGTGCTCACTAAAAGCATAAAGGGAGTTAGAGGTAGCATCGGTCCTCAGCTTGGATGGAGAGAGCGTTAGGGAAATGCTGAAGCCAAGACCCGCTGACACTGTGGGGACAACAGGACAATCCCAGGAGCCAAGCATCGGGCACCGTCCCTGGGTGCCCAGTGACTAAGTTACTGGCACAGCCTCTTTTCATGGGTGTTTTCCTCTCATAGGTCCTTGCGTCTGCATCTCAGAAACTACTTAAAACTGCAGAATTCCTACTTGGATTTTCTATCCTGCCTTGGATTCTATTCAGCACTATTAAAAACGAAGACTCTCCTTCAAATGCCCTTTTTCCCTTTTGGCAAATCCCTGTACGCCTCACCTTCTCACTTTCCACATTGCCTGGCTGACACTTGCCTCTGGCCAACTGCAGTGTGTGGTCCTTTCTGGCTGTCCCCTGCTATGTTGAAGCTGCATCAGATCCTTTCCTCTCTACTCTCTGGTGTCTTGGACCTTTCTAAACTCTTCTCCTAAAAGAGGACTGTGAAGAAACCAGTGCCCTGAGAGTTGCGTGGGTGAGGTAGGCTCCACCATCTCCCCGAAGAAGCCAGGCTATGAACGGTGGGGTGCGGCTCAGAGAGAATTCATTCAGCATTTATTGGGGGCAAGGGAGATTCCACAAAATTTGGATCATTCTATAAATACTTACTGAACTTGCTTATTTCCATTTCATAATATATCATCGATACTATCCATGTCGTTATGTACAGAGCTGCCTACTTATCATTAACAATATTATACTTTTCTCCTTACCATACCTTGTGGTAGGGAGACTAATGCCTCCCCCGCTCCCCCCAAAAAAAGATGTTCATAGCCTAATTCCTGGAACCTGTGAATATGTTACCTTACATGGCATAAAGGGCTTTGCAGGTGTGATTAAGGTTAGGGACCTTGAGATGGGGAGATTATCAGAAATGATTGGGGTCCGCCCAGTGTAACCACATAGGACTTAACAGCAGAGAACTTTGGGACTTCCCTGGTGGTCCAGTGGTTAGGACTCTGAGCTTCCACCTCAGGGGGCACCAGTTTGATCCATGGTTGGGGAACTAGGATCCTGCATGCCTCGCTGAGTGGCAAAAAAAGAAAAGCAGAGAACTTTCCTGACCGTGGTCAGAGGGAGATGTGACTACAGAAGTACGATCAGGGAGATGCAGCATGCTGGTTTTGCAGATGAAGGAGGGAGCGTGAGTCAAGGAATGTAGGCAACTTCTAGAAGGTGGGAAAGGTAAGGACATGGGATCTCCCATAGTCTGCAGAATGGAAAGCAGCCCTGCCTTAATTTTAAGCCCGGGAGACTTGTGTTGGACTTCTGACTTACAGAACTGTAGGATGATAAAGTGTGTTGTTTGAAGCCATCAGGTTTGTGGTAATTTATAACAGCAGCAAGAAAAAAAGAAACAAACCCCCTTCGTACTGCTGCAGAATCCTACAGTTTTGGGCCTTGGTTGCCAGGAGCCTAGCTCAGTGTAAATATTTGCCTTTTCAATGTTGTCTTTACCTGTCGGTTAACCAGATCTGGCCACACAGCGCATTTTGGGTACTCTCGTGTGAGGGAGGGCTATCATCAGCTCAGCAGCTGAGGGGGGAGGAGTTTTGCTGTAGCCTGGCTTGGTCAGGAGCCTTGGTCCTCCCCCTCCTACCACTGACCCGACTGAGCTGGGTCAGCCCCAGTGATGTGGGCCCAGCTGGCCCTGACATTTCTGGACTATTTCTCTGACCCCACGCGCCCAGTGGGCCAAAGCACTCCTGCTGTACCTGCTGTTGCCAGTGCTGAGCAGGGAAGGAGAGTAAGAAGAGGAGCCCTCTAGTCCCCAGGACAAAGGTGCCCCAAAGCTTTGGCTTCTTTCTTCTTAGCCTGGCCCCAACCTATCCATCAGGCCTCAGTGTTCACAGCAATCATTCAGGTTCTATAAACCTTTACTATCACCTTGCTAGGTGCTGGGCACTGGGCTCATCTGGAAAAATTATTTTCTCAAGGAGGAAATGTTTAAGATGTTTCACATGTTTACTTGTTATTTGTTTTTCTTCTGTGAATTTCCTGTTCATAGTCTGTCAACCAAAGTCCCTGATCACTCAGGACAGACACTGCCTGATGTAGCAGAGAAGGAGTTTATTTAAAGAATATTGCGGGACTTCCCTGGTGAATCAGGGGTTAAGAATCTGCCTGGCAGTGCAAGGAACATGGGTTGGGAAGATCCCACATGCCTTGGAGCAACTAAGGCCGTGCACTGCAACTACTGAGCCTGGGCTCTAGAGCCCACGAGCCACAACTACTGAACCTGCATATCACAACTACTGAAGCCCGTGCTCTGCAACAAGAGAAGCTACCTCAATGAAAAGCCCGCACACCGCAACGAAGAGTAGCCTCCGCTCTACGCAACTAGAGAAATCCCGCGGGCTGCAATGAAGACCCAACACAGCCAAAAATAAATTAATTAACTAATTTTAAAAAATAAAAAAATGAAGAATATTGCTAAGCAGAATGTTATCAACTGCTAAGTAAAGGATACACAGAAGTTAATTTTATTATTCTCTCAACTTTTTGTAGGACTGAAAATTTTCAAAATAAAACACTAGGAGGAAGAGGATACTGAGGACACAGAGGCCCACAAGTGTTCAGAAAGTGATTGCAGCCCAACCTGGATCTGTCCCGTTCTCTGACTATGCTCCCAGCTCTGAGGACAATTGACACCGCTATGTGGAGGTTCTCAGACAACTTGGATGAGTCCACCTCTTCCAACAGGATGGGTGACAAGAGCCAGCCTGCTCCTGAGCTAGCCTCAGCTCTTCTGTACAGTGACTTTCACCTCAGTGGAGATCAACTACCACGTTTCAGATAAAGCAGGAAAAGATATTGATTTTCATCTTGCCTCTCCAGGAATGAAAACCTCAGTTTATGAACAGAGAAAATCAGGTAGAGTACACATGGTGGACACTAAGTTTGGTGAATATACATTCAGCACCATTTCTGAAAGGTGACTTCCTCTGAATTAATCCTGGATAATATGGGGGAACAGGACCAAGCATAGGAGGAAATATATGATAGGCACAGATGAGTTGGATAGGAAATCAAAAGACATCCTGGAACCATCATCAGAATCAAATCACGGCTAAGCAAATGTAGTCATATCCATATTCTGCTTAGAGCATTTAAAGCTCATGATCAAAATTTACAAGGAAGCAACTTCGATAGAGTTGAGTTCTGATCCATGAACAATTTAATTGTCATGGTAGTACTGTCAGCCATTCAGGTTTTATGCTAATCCATCTTTTTGAAAGTAAGCAGGAAGGTTGAACTTAATACTCCCAACTATTTAACATGAAAAAAAAAAAAGGGCTTCCCTGGTGGTGCGGTGGTTGAGAGTCCGCCTGCCGATGCAGGGGACACGGGTTCGTGCCCCGGTCCGGGAAGATCCCCCATGCCGCGGAGTGGCTAGGCCTGTGAGCCATGGCCGCTGAGCCTGCGTGCCCGGAGCCTGTGCTCCGCAACAGGAGAGGCCACAACAGTGAGAGGCCCGCGTACCGCAAAAAAAAAAAAAAAAAGTTCTGCATACAGCAACTGAATCTCCCCCAACACCTGGTCTCTATAACAACCTGATAAATCACTTCTGGAACCCTGAAAGTCACCATTTTGCCCTTTTTTAAAAAATTAATTTATTAATTTATTTTTATTTTTGGCTGTGTTAGGTCTTCTTTGCTGCGCACAGGATTTCTCTAGTTGCCGCGAGCGGGGGCTACTCTTCGTTGCGGTACTGCAGGCTTCTCACTGCAGTGGCTTCTCTTGTTGCAGAGTACAGGCTCTAGGCACGCAGCCTTCAGTAGCTGTAGCACACGGGCATAGTAGTTGTGGCTAACAGGCTCTAAAGTGCAGGCTCAGTAGTTGTGGTGCACAGGTTTAGTTGCTCCGTGGCATGTGGGATCTTCCCAGACCAGGGCTCAAACCCATGTCTCCTGCATTGGCAGGCAGATTCTTAACCACTGTGCCACCAGGGAAGCCCACCATTTGGCCATTTTGATAATAATACCAGGGTAAATGATTAGGGAGTTATTGAGAGAAACAGCTGAATAGCATTACCAAAAAGGCCTGAACCCAATTAGATATTTGAAAATAATTTCAATAACTTTCAGGCTATTTAAATTTTTTCCCTCACCCATATGGTTCTACCGACAGCAAAACTTTTGAAAAGAATATTTTTCTTTAGAGGCACCAAGAATCATGGCCCTATAACCATGACAATAGGGCCCTAACTTGCATTTTTCATGTAGAGAATTAGCTTCATTTTTAATTTTATTCAGAAGTTCTGTAAAGCCTGTGTGCTTTAGCTGAACACAGGATGTGGGCACAGAACCCAGAATCGCTGAGGGGCTAGATGAGGCGCAGATGGGTCTCAGGTTTTGCCACCAGCACTCCTGAGGTGCTTGTTTTTGTTTCCTTTCCTTTTTAGTCCTGAGCTTCTGAACCAGTTTTCCACTTACAGCAAGCAGCCAAGAAGATATGAGATTATCTGTGTAACTCATGCAAAAGTGTTTTTACCTCGAAGATCTGGCTTTCTATATTCTCAGGGGTCCCTCCTCAGTAGGAGTGCTTAGTAGACTCAAGCTCATGCGGACTCAAGGACACGGTGAAGGGCAAGCATCACCAGGTGGACATTAGGGATCCACAAGCACCCTGCCCTGAAGCACTGAGAACTTGGCTGCTCAGTAATTGCCTCAAGATCCACCCAGGGATTTCCTATCCAAGTTAATGGAGCAAAGCTTAGGGATTGAAGAGAAAAGAACCTCACAAAATTCCTATTAAGGGTGTAGAAAACAGGGATCCTCTTTTTAAATATCTGCTCCCAAATAGTGATCCCAATAAACTGTGTTCATAACCATGGATGGATAAAAATGCACTTTAATTCTCTTGCCCTTTCAAGGGTTTTCTTTCTCATGAGTTTGTGTGCTGACATTTCTACCAGGATGCGGTGGTTGGGGATGCTGGCCCTTTAACAGGGGAACAGGGGAGGGGCTGGGAATCTTAAAGCCAGGGGCGGCGAGCCTGCCTGGGCCAGGCCGCCATGGCTAAGCTAAGCAGGAAGGATAGCCACAGTCCTGGGGTGGGTGTCGCCACCCAGGCCGCTGTGAGCCCCCTCCCTGTGCACAGACTGAGGCTGGTGGTGACCTCCAATTCCTAGCCCTGCTCCTCTTCTCTGTCCCTTTGCAGGACAGCTCCCTAGAGCTGGGCTAGTGAGGTCAGAGGGTGGAGGTTTAGGGCAGTCTGAGAGCCCCGGGTCCTGCTCCTTGAGATCTGGGTCAAAACTTTTCTGACAACCTTGCTGGGGGGAGACCTTGGCTGTTTGGGTGCCACGCCATCCTTACCCAGGACAGGGTCTCTGGGTCTCTTCCTTTTCCCAGGTTTACCTTCCAGAGGCTGACAGTGCTCTCTCGCCAGAGGAAACAGCCATGGAGCAAGTCTGCCACCCCGAAGAGATGAAATGCCTTCAAGGTACTATCACCAAGTGGTCTGTGGTATCTGATAAAAGGCCCGGGAGTGCGGCAGTTTGATGGTCTGGTTCAGTGGATAGACATGGGTTTGGATGTCTATCGGTTTGGAGTGATTCCCAGCGACATCGTGACGGTGACTGAGATAACTTTTATGGGCCCTGTGTTTTCCTCCCCTTCAGAGAAAAATGATCAATACCGGCCTTGTATGGTTATCGTGAGAATTAAATGAACAGATGTAAAAATCCCTGGCCCACTAGGGTTAAATTGTCATGAGTCAGGGCAGCTGGAACTCGGTTAATCAAAGAGGCACAGAAAGGGCTGTCAGAGGAGGCGAGCAGGTGGAGAAGCCTGTGGTGGGACTAATGAGGCAATGGAAGAGGGGATGAAGAAAGTGAAAGTGAAACAGCCAGGTTCTGTTTGCTCTAGTGGAGATGGTTAGAGGCGCCCTGGGGTAGTGAGGCTGAGTTGAACTCATAGAACAAGAGAAGATGTTTGAAGATGGTGCTGGACATGGCTTGTGAACAGAAGTGCTACAGAGAAGCATCCTCTCTAGACCAGACCCTTCCCAGCTGAACCCCTGTCTACTTCCTCCTCAGGCACGCACTTAAACCAAAGCCCAGGCAAGTCCTGTGACCCCTTGGCTCTTAAGGAAGTGCTGGTGTGTGCCTCCCAGTTGGAGGAAGAGGAACAAAATGAAGAAGAGAGGGAGGAGGAGCTGGACCCAGATTTAGCCCCTGACCTGGAGCGGGAGGAAGAGGAGGAGGAAGAGAATGATCTCGGGGATCCAGCTGTCCTCAGCGCTGTCCGTAACATCCAGGTACCACAGCAGGAAGACGTGGGGGAGGGTTGTCCTGAACTGTCTGCATCTCACAGGCTGTGGCTACACATCTCTCTCCTCTTCTTCACCCCTTTCTAGGTGGGCTAACACTTTCTATTTCAGGCTTGAACCCTAGTAAAGACTCTCTCCTTCCTTCCCTCCTTTCTTCTGTCTCCTACTTAGTTTCTGATGCTGCCCTCACCTGAATCCAGGTCCTAGCAGGGCTGTGCATCACCTAGAGATGCTGGTCTTGCTCCTGGTGGTGAAAGCGAGTCATCTTTGACCCTGGGCCCCTATGTCTTCCCAGTCCATCCCTGGTCTTTATTCCCTTGGATTCCCCTAGCAGGTGGAGAGACCCAAAGGAGTCCCATGTAGAAATGAAGTTACTCAGACCCTGGTTCAGCTTAACTCCTAAGATGCCAGTCTGGCTTCCCTTCAGTGGAAGGAGAGGGGTCCTGATTGTATTGACTTTGAAACTGAGGGAGGGCCAGGCTGCCACTGTCCTGGGTATTGGAAATGGTTGGTCTTGCTGCTCCCCTCCCCCCATTAACACAGGTGAATGTAGATGATGCCACAGGGGCTCATTCCAGCTTGGGGTTTCCTCCCTCTCATTCCAGAAAGGTCTTCTCAGCTCCCCTGGAATCAAGGCCCCTGGTGTGCTGGGGATGTCGCCTGCTTCCTTGCACTTTCTGTGGCAGGTGAGTCACTCCAGTCTCCATCCTGTGAGAAATAGGCTGGGTGTTGAGAAGCAGCATGCCGCCTGTGCCTTATTTCCGTTATGTTCACTGTGCCCTTGACCTTGCTCTGGAGATGCAGCGCACAAAGTGAAGTGTGGTTAGGAAGGGGGAAACGCCCCTCATGCGGGGTAGCTTGGTAAACAACAGAGGTGGTACTGGGACAACTGGCCTTCCTATGAAAAGGATAAACTATTCCATCTTACAGAATATAAGCAGCACTGAGCCTAGTGCTAGAAAGAGCATATGGTCTGGGGTAGAGCAATTGCCAGAAATCTAGCAGCGGGAATAGAAGGGAATTGCAGACTGAGGAGGGCTTCAGAGGTGTCCGAAAAGAGCTAAGCATGGCCCCAGTGGCTAAAGACAAGATCTGAGTGAACGCTCAGAGAGGAAAGGGCAGGGAGTTGACTCACACACAGTGGGGAAAGCACAGGCCCCCACATTGTCGGGGACCGTGGAGTTGCTCCCTAGGAGGTGACAGACCTGTTGGAAACAAGAACGGGCTCCACAGTCTGGTGTCCTCACAACTGGCTCGAGGGGCCCCAAGATGGCAAAATGTTGAGTGAGGTTATTGAAGGAAAAGGCAGGTGAGACCATAGAGGCAGAAAGGCAGTCAACAGCAAAAGCAGGATTCTGTTGGTGGAGATGCCCTTCTCCCAGACCCTGAAATTCCTCTCCCAGACCCTGGACTACCTGGCACCACTTCCTTTCCGGCCTGCCTTTCCCAGCACCAGCGCTGCAGCCCCGCACTTCGGACCTCGACTGCCCTCGCCAGACCCATCTGTCCTCTGCAGCCCGTCGACCTCGTGGCCCCTTAGGCTCAGGTACTGGTTCAGAGTGCCTGGTGTCCCAGGGTCCAGGACAGGCTGAGCTCTTCTCCAGAAGTCTCAGGAGGTAGTGGCTGAGGAGGCATGGCTGCCCCTCTACCAGCTGCCACAGAAAATACTTAGAGAAACTCACTAAGAGAAGGATGTGGTAGAGTGCAATTCCTTCCCCTCACAGGTAAGGAAATGGAGGCCCAGGGACTTATCTGAGGTCAGCCAGGACGGCAGAACTGAGAGTAGGACTCAGAAGTCCTGACAACCAGGCCAAATGGTTTTATATTGTGTCAGGATTTCCTGTAGCCAAGTTTCAGGGAAAACCATATCCTGGAGGGGGGGAAGTAAGCCCTGCTGAGCTAGGATAGGGACGCTTCATGTGGCTGACGCTTGGGCAGGGTCCTAAGCAGGTAGGGTCCCTTAGATGTCTGGCTGAGGTTCCCAGAGGCTAAAGGAATGGGGGCAGGGGGCTGAGAGCTTGCTCCCACCCAGCCCAAGTTTCTTTCTACGTCTTCCCAGTCATCTGACCCAGCTCCACCCTCAGCACCAGCGGATCCTGAAGCAACAGCAGCAGCATGGTCGACCACCAAGGTAAAACCGAGAGGAGAAGCAGGATTTGGGGGGGGCCCTGCATGCTGGGGTTTCCCTTGTGACAGAGCACCTCCCCCAAAGCCCCACCAGTTAAGCCTCTCACACCCTGGCCCACCTCTGCACTCTGCTGTCCTCCCCCGACATCCCGCTCCGAGCTCTCCACTCCTTGGGGGAGTTCTCTGTGGCAGGGGTGGGTAGGTCTAAAGGGACACTCCTCCTGGCTTGAAGTCCCCCAGCCAAGAAGCCTTGGTCTCAGCAGCCAGACCCCTATGCTAACCTCATGACCCGAAAAGAGAAGGACTGGGTGGTAAAAGTGCAGATGGTTCAGCTGCAGAGTGAGAGCCCCCGCCTGGATGACTATTACTACCAGGTGAGCCCCAGGGGCTCTGCCCAGCCTCTGACCTTGGCGTCAAATGGGCCTGACTCCGTGGGTCCTCTGAGATTCTCCCTTCCCCTCACAGTGGCCACGTCCCTTCAGGTGGGAGGAACGATTGCTAAAGGATGGGGGTCATATTTCTACACTTGACATCCAAACTTCTTCCCCTTCTTCTCCTAAATTTCAGCCACGTGGGATTAGTGATGATTCCCCAAACACACTGAGGTTTCTGTCTCCATCCTTTGCTGAGAATTTCTCCTATTCAGTCGGCAAATGAGGACTCTTTCATCTTTGTACACTTTGGTTTCTCTCAGAAATGACTTGTTTAAAATAAACATTCATCTACTTACTTTTTACTTTTGAAGATCTAAAACACAGGGAACTTTTATAAGTAATGGGATTCAATTTCTTGAATTGAACAAATGCTGGCAGGCTTTTGGACTCCTTTCTGTTTGCTTCCTGTCTGCCCTTTGTCCATGAGTTTTGGGTTGTCTAAGTTGTATTTCAATTTCTCTTCAACCTCCATGAGACCCCTACCGAGGTTTCCACCTTTATCTCCTTCCTATTGACATTACTTTCTTCCTTTACTTCCCACCAGCTTCAAAACCCTCTGCCTTCTGCCAGGATTGCTTGAATGTGATCATCTTCCACTCTTGACTTTTAGACATTGCTCCTCAATGAAGGAGCTGTATTTAAATTCTTGTTTGTCTCTCAGTCAGTGGCTTTATTTTAGTTCTGGATTTCACAGTCTTCCTTAAGATATTAGAGCTGCTGCACAAATCCTCACAAGCGTAGAACTGGCCTAGAGGCCAATTGAAGCAGTGTTCTCTCTGTACTTCAAGCTGCTGATTGGTCTTCGTACCATCAGATAACTGATTTTGGAGAGCACAGGTAGGATCACCAAATTAAAATGGGGAGGGGGAAGGATAACGGTGTCCCATGTGTAACCTGGAATAAAGATTGCAGGAAGGTTGCAGACCCTGGGACATGTTTGCTTCCTGGCTCTCTGCTTTGCTCTCTGCCCTGCTCTCTGCCTTTCCATCAGATCTGGTGGTGGTACTAGCTCTTCAAGTCCTTAGGATGGGGACCCTGAAACAGGTGGCATGAGGCCTAGGGTGCTTTAAGATGCATTATAGTGGCTACTATAAGGCCCTAAGGTGCCAGGAGCATTTCTGGAATGAATGCTGCAGGCAAGGGTATATTAAGAGGTTGCATTGCAAAGCCCTAACTCTAAGTTCAGCCAATGAGTATACATTTGACTGATCCATGGACTCTCAGGAATATTATCAGAAACTAGAGAAGAAGCAGGCAGATGAAGAGCTGCTTGGGCGAAGGAGCAGGTTTGAGTCTTTCAAGCTGGTCACACCTTACATTCAGAAGGCGGAGGCTTATGAGTCAGGTAGGACCGGGGCTGACCTGCTGGGTTGGGGTGGACAGCTGGGTAGACGCAGGTGGAAAGCAGAGGGGCACGTGCCTGTCTGACTCCTTCCATGCAGTGGTTCGAATCGAGGGTTCCCTGGGCCAGGTAGCTGTATCAACGTGTTTTAGCCCTCGCCGAGCTATTGATGCTGTGCCCCATGGAACTCAAGAGCAGGTAGGAGCATTATCTTCCTACAGCCTTTTTCCCTCCCCTGTTTTGGAGAAAGGTCTGGAACACTCTCATGCTTGAGTTCAGGTCGTGCCCTAAGAGTGAGGAACAAGAGTGATCGGGCTTTGTGGCCTAGCCTTTCCAGATCACGTTCTAGCTCACCTGGGTTTGGGCTGCTACTGTGGAGGTGTGGCTAACAGCCAGGGACTTTTTCTCTAGGAGACAGGAGCTGCAAGCAGTCAGAGGCTTCAGGTGTTGTACCAGATTGAGAAGGTGAGACATCAGCCTTAGCAGTGAATTCCTTACCTCCCTTGAGAACAGGATATACTTACATTGACCCCTGCTTCCTCTCTCCCCACCCTCACGTTCCCAGCTGTTCCTTCAGTTACTAGAGATAGAGGAGGGCCAGAAGGATGGGCCCGCACAGCCCTGTGAGCAGCAGAGCAACCAGCTTGAGAAGGTCTTCCAGGCCTTAAAGACCCAGGAACAGAATAATCTGGAGTGAGTGTGGGAGGGTCACACCTCAGCCCAGGAAGGGACGGCTCAGCAAAGACAGTGGCTTAGCTTCTGCCTCTCCTTTCTGGCCTGTGGCCCTTTGCTCTATGCGGATCCCTGCAATGCTCTCCTGTGTCACCTGTAGGGAGGCAGCGGATGGCTTCCTGCAGGTGCTCTCCGTGAGGAAGGGAAAAGCCCTAGTGGCCCGGCTGCTCCCCTTTCTGCCCCGAGATCGAACTGTCAGCCTTCTTCTGGCCATCACCCGCCATCTGCCCCTCCTTGTCAAGAGGGATGTGGCTGATCAGGTACTGTGGCATCGGGTGGAGGAGAGGACGGTTCTGTGGATGGGTTAGGAATGTTTACTCCTCCTCCTCTCCCCCTTCCTCCTCCTTCCAATCCCCTCCCCCAGAGAAGCCAGAGAATGTGCTGGGCAGTGAGGAGTGTTGACCCTGCTACCCTCAGGTGAGGGGGTTACAGAACAAACTACCATAGGAACAGCTGATCATCTTCAGGCAAATGAAGAAAGGAAAACCCACAGGCCTATGGTTACACAGGTGTGAATGTGCTCTGGAGGTTGAGAAGCTCAGGGCCCCCTGATAAGTGGTGAGCCCCATAGCTACTTTGCTTAGGGAAGGCATCCTAGACAAGTGGGTATTGAAGGACCAGTGTTAGGGATGGAGACACCTGAGTGGTGATAGGCCTGGTAGGTCTGACCTGACCAGAAGGGGCCAGAGGCAGGTGAGCACGGAAAGAGACCGGAGGTGAAGTTGTCGAGGAGTCAGAGAGAGGCCCTTACTGACCTTCTTGCAGGCCCTGCAAACGTTATTCGAACCTCTGGGCAAATGTATCAGCCGCTTGACCTTCCATGAACTCCTCCAAGGACTTCAGGGACTCATGCTGCAACCACCTGGCTCCTCAGAGCGGCCAGTCACTGTGGTGCTGCAGAATCAGGTAACACGCCTGGGAGGCTTTTGTCTTTCCACAGGTGCTATCTGGAATGGACCCAGGGTGGGGCTGCTTTTTTAACAAGCTCCCTGATGGTGGTGCTGCTATCACCTCTAAATCAGAAGTCACCAAACATTTTTGATAGTGAATCCCTTTTACCAAAAAATGCTGAACTATACCACCTGTGTGTGTTTATAAATCATGTACATGGAACACTATACTTACCTTAGGTACATAATAAATACAAGATGAGACTCTAGATGTGAAAGATCTCATATCTTCTAATAACCTAGTGGATTATCTTGTGAACCCCTCTAAAGATCTTTGCCTAAAGGAATGCCTCTTACAATGGGCTCCACAGCCTACCCACGTCAGATTCCTGGGTCTGTTCCCGATCTATGGTCTCTGATTCCGGGGATGGAGCCCACAAGCATGCATTTCATCAACTCCCCAGAGGAATCTTTTGGACTATTCAGAGCAGTGGTTTCCTTGGAAAGGGCTCAGAGTTCTTGGCCAGCCAGTATAAAACTTGATGGGTTTATGGGTGTTGGACTCCATTTGTACCTGTGAACTTGCCCTTTTAGTTGGGAAATAGCAGAGCCAGGGAAGCACTGAATGCCTAGGGTAAACTAACTTTGCTCTGGATACTTTATCACTTGCAGTTTGGAATATCTTTGCTCTATGCCCTGCTAAGTCATGGGGAACAGTTGATATCCCTGGATTCTTCCCTAGAGGAACCCAGCAGTGACCACACAGCTTGGTAAGATCATAAAAGCCTTCTAAATACTATTTCAGTACCCTTGGGATGTATAGGCTGAGCCAGATGAGATGTTTCCTGAGTGGTTTATTCAAGCACCAGGGAGGAGGTTGGACAGAGAAACAGAGTTGTAGCTGTTCTGCCTTTTTTTTTCTATAGTGCCCTAGAGCATTGTCCCCCATGGAAGGCAGTGTAAGATAGACTCTAAAGCTTGTCCCTTTAATTACTCACAGACCTAGGTGTGAATTCTGCTTCCGTTACTTATCAGGAACATAACATTGGGGCACATTATTTTACTTTCCTTAGCCTGTTTCCTCATCTATAAACTAGGGATCTAAGGATAAGAGTACTAACCAGTTAGAGATCTAAAGATTAAATGAGATGGAAGACGTGTGTAAAGCACGAAACATTGCCTGGCACATACCAAATGTGCAAATGTTCTTTCAGTTACTGGAGGTACAGAAGGTGATAGCGGTGGTAGAAAGACAATAAGAAACCTGGGCCCTGAGCCTATTTCCTGCGTGCATACAAAGATGCTGATGTATTACTTCTCTGCCCTCCAGGACAGACATGGTAGTTCTCACTGCCTGGGAGATAGCTCAGATGCCCACAGCCTCTCTGGCAGAACCCCTGGCCTTCCCCAGCAACCTTCTTCCTCTGTTCTGTCACCATGTGGACAAACAATTGGTACAGCAGCTGGAGACTAGGATGGAGTAAGTGACTGTGGAAACAAGGTCATAGCCCCCTATTCAAGCCCAGACTAGGTTCTGTCACTTCTCTACTACTTATTTATTTATTTTTGGCTGTGTTGGGTCTTCGTTTCTGTGCGAGAGCTTTCTCTAGTTGCGGCGAGCAGGGGCCACTCTTCATCGCGGTGTGCGGGCCTCTCGCTGTCGCGGCCTCTCTTGTTGCGGAACACAGGCTCCAGACGCGCAGGCTCAGTAGTTGTGGCTCATGGGCCCAGTTGCTCCGCGGCCTGTGGGATCTTCCCAGACCAGGGATTGAACCCGTGTCTCCTGCGTTGGCGGGCAGATTCTCAACCACTGCGCCACCAGGGAAGCCCCCTACTACTTTTAAATCAAGAGTAGGGAGGATAACTTGCTTTTAGAAGTATTTCTAGACATTGGTACTTATTGAGTAACCAGTCTGCTCCAAGTTAGGGTCGTGGGGCCTGTTTCTTCAGCCAAACCTTTCCATTTATTCCCAGGAACTTTGATTATTTATTATGCTAAGCTATCTGAGGGTAAGAACTAGTTTGAGAAGATGAACTTTTCATTAAAGAAGTATTTGAGGGACAACTCAAATGTAAATAAGATGTAAACACACAAACAACATGTAGGTCATCTCTCAGAACTTACCATCTGCTGGAAAGAGACATATTAATCACATCACACAGTATTTTAAAGGGAATGCACCTCTTCTCTTTGTAGGTTTGCCTTGATCTACTGATCAGGTTGTTCCGGAATACGTATGTGGGAAGAGTTTAATGATCAGACATTAGTTGTGTATGGGTTTTGCCTAAAGCGATCCAGAGAGTCTGAAGACAGTTGTATGCCTTGATATATTGGTGAACCCTGCCCAAAACCTTTTCTTATGCTTCAAAAACTATGAACTATGTGCCTAAAAAGGCATGGCAAAATGAGGTATAATTAAAAAGATAATAGAATGAAGCGTGGCAGTTTGTTTGTAAGTTAAGAAAACGGCTTTCATTATATCTCCTATGTGTGAAGCTTCAAGTGTCCTTAATGTAAGGGACAAGTCCTTGTTATGTCTAACAATAGACCTTGGAAACTGTTCCACTGTTGCCATTTTTTATAAGTAGCCCTAGCTGAGCTAAGAGTGTTTTATATAAATATCTCCTTTGAGATATGGGATGTTTGGTTTACTTTGACAAACAAGGTCATGCACTCATCAAAAAACACAAGAGTCCCTTTTATGAACCAGGTACCATTTTAGGTGGTTGAGAAACAGTGGTGACCAAGGAGAAGCCCCTGCTCTTCTGAAGCTTACATTCTGATTGGACAGGGACTGACAGAAGACATCAAATAGTGATAAATACCACGGTGAAAACAAAATTGGGGGATGAGTGACTGGAGTGGAATGGAAGGCCTGTCAGTAGAGGTTACAATTAAGCTGGAATCAATGACAAGTATTCCATGCAGATGCACTAGTGAGCACAAAGCCCCCAGAGTGAGAATGAACTTGGTGTGTTTCAGGAAAAGAGAGGAGGACAGTGTGGCTGAAGTATACAGGTAAGGGGGGGAGGGTGATAAGGTAGGAGAGAGGTAAGCAGAGTACACATCTGTAAGCCATGGTTATTTTTTAAAGTCTGGATTTTTAACAGCTGGGAAGTCAGAATTTTAAACAGGGAAGTGACATAACGTGATTTTGTTTTGAGAAGATCACTCTGACTGCTGATTGTTAGGGGAACAGGATAGAAAGCAGAGAAAAAAATGTTCAGAAGTTCTTTCTCCAAAGCTGGGGCAAGAATGGAAGAGCTTTAGGGACAGAAAGAGAAGAAGTTTGGAAAAGGTTTTGGACGTAAGAGTTGACAGACATTGCTGGTGGGCTGGATAAGGGTGGTGGTGAAGAATCCGGGATGACTCCCAGGCAGAGTGAATGGTGGGTGCCCTAGACTAACGTGGGGAACACATGAGGAAAAATGCATTGCGAAGGGTTATAATCAACATTTTAGACGCTTTAATATGTCCTGTTAGAAATCCAAGTAGATATATCAAGTAGGTGAAGAGCAGTCTGGAGGTGAAGGAAAAGGTCAGGGATAAAGACACAAAAGTGGGAAAATCAGCACACAGATGTATTACAAGTTAGGAGTGAGGAAGAGATGATGTAGAAAGAAAAGCCAACAGGGGACTGAGGAGGAGTTATCTGAAAAAAATAGGTTGAAAATTACGGAAGTGGTGCTACCAAAGTTGAAAAGAAAGTACTTTAAGAAAGGAGTGTGTGGACTTCCCTGGTGGCACAGTAGTTAAGAATCCACCTGCCAAGGTAGGGGACACGGGTTCGAGCTCTGGTCCAGGAAGATCCCACACGCAGCAGAGCAGCTAAGCCCATGGGCCACAACTACTGAGCCTGTGTTCTAGAGCCTGCAAGCCACAGCTACTGAGCCCGTGTGCCACAGCTACTGAAGCCCGTACGCCTAGAGCCGGTGCTCCGCAGCAAGAGAAGCCACTGCATTGAGAAGACCCGGCTCACCGCAACTAGAGAAAGCCCACGCACAGTAACAAAGACCCATGCAGCCAAAAGTTAAATTTATTTTTTTAAAAGAGTGTGGAATGAGGAGATGTGACAGAGGAGGGAGGCACTGACTACAGAAAGAGTCAATTTGGAATCTTCTGAAAGGGTAGCAGAGCAATTGGACAGTAGGTAGTAGTCTATGTAGGTTAAGGAACGATTTTCTTTTAAAGAGTGATATTACAGCATGCTTGCATGATAATGAAAGCACTGCCATTAAGTGGCCGGGGCGGGGAAGGGTGGAGAGTAATGAAGGCGAAGAAAGTTTACAAAGTCCTACAACAGGAGGAAGATGGGAATCAAAGCACAGACAAAGGAGGTGACCTTTGATAGCTGTGTAACCCCATCTGATTGTGGAAAAGTATGTGTTAAGAAAGGCATTGCTGTCCTTTAGGAGACCATTCCAAAATGCCTACTCCCCACCTCTTCTCGCCCCCTCTGCTGGCCGATCTTGGATTATACCTCCCAGAGGAAAGAGTAGTAGGAAACAGGAACTCTACCACTTCCACCCACCCTGTTCCCCTGGCTGTTACAATGGATATTATTTGATGTCAGCATCAAGTCAGCTCCCTCATCATGGATCGGTCAAATACCAAGGACGTTGCACCACTCAGGGCCTGTAAGTAAAAATAACAGCCCAATAAGAAAAGCGAAGAGTGGCAGGCACAGGCCTCCAATAGAGAGGAGGCAGCAAGGGTAAGAAAGCAAAGGGTAATGCTACAGAGTGAGAACAGCTGCTACAGCCACCTTAAGCCGCTAATGGAGGCCCTCAGCTCTCTCAGCAAACCGTGGGCTAGAAACAAAGGCAGCTGTGGCTTTGCTGGAGTGGGTGGTGCGGAGAACTTAACCGGGCAGACTACGTCAGCGCATATCTCCCCGCGGGAGTCACGAGGCTGACAGCGGGTCGGCTACACTGCGCACGCGCAGGACGCAGCGGGCTGTAGGGACCGGAAGGACCGGTGCGAGCGGGATGGCTGCAGACAAGGGGGCTGGAAGCGCTGAAGCCGTGGAGCGGGTTCTACCCGTGTTGTTGGTGCCGGTCCCCGCCGAGGCAACAGGGCGTCTGGGATCCCGGGCGCAGTTGCACAGGGAGCAGGAGGTTCTGGGGAGCTTGACGGCTGCAGGCAGCCTTCACGTGCTTCCCTTGGCGCCCGGCGGCCGGGGCGGGGGCGGCTGCCGCCTGGAAGGCCCTTTTCGGCAGTAAGTGCTGTGGCCGGGCCTGGCCTTGTGGAGGGAGTCTGCAGCCTTAGCTTGGCTGGCGCCTCTGCTCCCCTCCTACCTTGGAGGTAGCGGGAGAGGGATGACGGTGGAGGGCAACGCCTCAGAGGAGGCCCGGTTCCTTCTCGGAACATTTTCCTCTGTTTGTCGCGTCCCTGCACCCATTTCCCGTTCCGGGTGGGTGGAGACAGTATCCAGATCCTCTCCGGATGTGGAGAACCTGTAATGAATCCTAGCTTGGACGCTTTTTAAATTCATTTAACACAGGTTGATTAATCGTCACTTTGCCGTGCTCCACGCCCATTTTCTTCAGTTAAATCTGTTAAAGATGCCAGCTGAGGGGCATCATCTCTCATTTGAATCATCCTGTTACCTTTTCCTTATCTGTGATACAGATAGCTGTTTCCTTCACATTTGGGCTTCCCCTCCCCTCCACCCCCCTTCAAGGACAGAGCCTGCGTTTTCTACGCACTTACTAGTGTATTCACTCAACAAATACTTATTATGCGCTTTCTGTTCGTTACCTAGGAGCAGTGCCTAAAAGGTGTAATAACACAGTTCTTACATGTGAGGTTGTATGGTTGGGAAGACAGAAAAGAAACAATTTCAGTCATATATTACTTTCCACATATGTAACTCTTACAATTTACATCATTAAGTTTGAGAGTGCCTTCCGACGCTTTGGACTCTTTAATAACAAAACATTTTAGAAATGTTAACAATTTTGAGTAGCCACAGAGGAGTTCTGGAATATCCAGGTCCTATAAAAGTGCCTCACAGTAGAGATTCGTTTGTTCAATCACTGAATGTTTTAACCTGTTTTATGTTTGTCTTCTTTATTCCTGATCTCCAGTTGCTAGGAAAAGGAATCCCTCCTTACCATAAGTTAGTTGATTCAACAGTATTAAGTACGTATGAACACAGCCATATAAGGAAAGGAATGAGGCAGAGAGAGAACCTCACAGAAGATAAGCAGAACAGACATAAAATAATGGGGGCTTTTGTAAGCTATAGCATGAAATTAGTGGGGGAGGATCAAGAAGGGCTACTTTTTAGTTTTCTTAGTTGAATTGAATTCAGTTAAAATAATTCGTAGGGTAAAAATAAGGACAAGTTTATAGTGTACAGAATTTGCTTCCTCCTTTTCTCAAAGTATGTATGGTCCTTTGTCTGTTGTTGAAATCACTGTACATTCTATATTATGTTCACTGAAAATTCTCTTTCCACGTGACAGTATAGTCCCATGTGCTAATGATGTTACTGGTTTCACAGTATTCAGCCTTTTAAATATATCTTAATTTGTTTAACCTTTTTCATATTTGACATCAGATTTCAGTGTGAACAGTCAGGAATTGGCTGTTTATGAAACATTCTAGGTATAAAGACAGAAATATAAAATGTCAGTGTTTTTTTCTAATAATAACATGGTAGCACCAAGTCCACTGTTTTTAGATATAAAACTTACTACTTCTCTAGAAAAAAAGCTTTTTTTAAAAGATGAAACTATCAGCATGGTAACCTTATCTCATTCCATTGCATAGTTTTCAGAATTGGGGCTCTCTTTTTTCTCTTTTAATGTAACTTAATTTTATTATTTAATTTGAAGCTGTAGCATCATTAGCCTCTTTCCATCCTTGTTAGTCATGTTGGTATGTTGACTTTACACTGCTTTAAATATTCTATAATTGCACTTAAAATTGAAAATTTAGTTCCTCAGTTGCACTACCCACATTTCAAGTGCTCAGTAGCCACATGAGGTTGTTGGCTACTGTATTGGACTTTGCAGTTGTGTAGAACACTTGCATCTCATGGAAAGTTTCGTTGGACAGAGCTATTGTATAGTATGCCAGTTTAGAGTCTTCAAAGTCTATAAATGCAAATAATCGCTTTCTTTTTTTAAAGTTATTCAAAGCACTTATGTTAGCAAAACGTATTTTGTTAATTGTGAAGACCACCTCTTATAAATAATAGACATATTTGGTTGTTGAAACATATCCTTGATCATGACAGTTCCTTTAAACATACCGTCAGTCCAGATTTAGGATGAAGGAAAAAAGCAGCCACCATTTCTTGCTCTTTGCCCCCTTTTCACAAATGACTCCTATATTCTTGTGTTGCCCTGAAGGGGCTGGAAGTTCTAGAGCAGTTTACATTCCCTTAGGTTGTATATAGAAGTAATGCTTTTAGGTGAACCAAAGAGTTGTTCTCTACTTCTTCTGTCCTACCTTCACCATTGTGGGTAAGTATTATTGTGGATATAGAATATAATAAATAGTCTAAACTTTTTCCTTAGGTTTGTATGGGAGGACTCTCATAACAGTGGGACACCAACAGACAAGCCCAGACTGCTTGCTCTTAGTGAAAATAATGCACTGCTCATCTGTGAATTTAGTTTGAAAGATGGGAGATGTGATGCAACCATTTCATATAGCTATACTGAGGAGACATTGCAAAAGCTCATTGAAGATCAAATTATCAGTAAGTATTTGCAGGTGGTCTTTTAGCATGTTTGAATTTGTGTATTACTATGTAATTTTATGTATTTCAGGAAAAGCTCTTATAGAGGTGAAGTCAGGGAGGGATATTTGTCCAGTATAGTAGGCACTAGCCACATGAGGCTATTAAGCCCTTAATGTGCTTAATATCAACTAATATGTCCTTTAAATGTCAAATGTTGATACATTCCAGATTTGAAGACTTGGTACTAAAAAAGTAAAATATCTCACTAATAGTTTTTGTGTTACATGTTGATAATGATATTTTGAATATGAGGTAAATAATATATAATAAAATTAGTTTCACCTGTTTTCTTTTTTCAGTGCAGCTACTAGAAAATTTAAAATTACATGTGTGGCTCACTTTTGTGACTGACATTATATTTCTGTTGGATAATGTGCTGATCTAGACTGGTTACAGACCTGTTTGCTATGTCCCATCCTGAGGGCTGCAGGGAGCAGAAATCAAAGCACTCAGGCTTCTATTTTTAAGGCAGTTGCATTCTCGCTACCCTGATTATAAGGTTCCTTCTTTTCCTTTTAAAAAAAAGAGTCTGTGATTGTTCTTATTTGGTCTCATGGGTAAGTAGGCTTTTTTGATCATCTTCTGGTGTGTTGTCACACTCTGGCTGTAAACAGAAGGCACAGAGACATTGTAGGCCATCTTTATTCAGTTCCTTACTTACCTTCCACTTGCTTAGGTGAGTTTGACCAATAATTGTCTAGAGTTGGACTAAGTTAAATGCTGATTCTTTTTTGTTTTACCTGTTTGTGTTAACAGAATCAAATTTACCAGTTGTAAAATTGTAACCAGTGAGTTTGACGTAATATCCTTTTGTTTTATAGGTATTTCCTTATTATCTTTGAGAATTCTGTCATTTCACAGTAACACATCATTATTGTTCATCAATGAATATATCATCCTGCACATTATATTTCCTGAAAGAGATGCTGAGATTAGGGTACTCAGCTGTTTCACATTATCCTTACCTGCACAGGCAGTGGACAGGATTATTGACACACAGCTCTGCAGAGGAATTCTTTTTGTTTTGAGTCGTTTAGGCTGGATCTGTATCCTTGTTGGTAAAGATGTTGATGTGTGGGGGAGGAGAATACCTGGAAAAATGAGCCTTTTTATAGGCTTTTAGTTTTAGGGACTGGGCTGTAGGTAGAAAGATTAATTTTTCAGTAAAACTTTCAGGGAAAAAGATCTTCATGAACTTAAAATACTCAAACTACATTGCTTTATATTCCATTCAAATATTTTTCAGTTTATAAATCATAATCATGTTGTCCAACTTATTTATGTTGTTTTAAAATTGTATATGTTCTGCATTACCCATTTATTTAAAATATACTTATTAAATATCTACTTTGTGCTTGTTCCAGGAGAGATTTAGATGACTGCTTATGATATGATACACACATTTTCATGTGTGAATATAACCTATCTCTTATCGTCTCTGATGGTGATTCCATCATATTAGGGAATCAGATGGTTTGCATAACTGTTTGAAATTTGTTTTTGGAAAACTATCACAGATTTTCTGTCTTCAGCAGATTCATAGGTCACCAGCAAAATTATTTTGAAGATAATTTGAAGAACGACCCGTTATGTGTTTTTGGAACTTTCATTTCTGCATTAAAGAAGTAATTTTTCTATTTTACATGTATCATAGCCTGTGTTAAAATTTATTTTGTAAAAAATGTTATAGAATATTGGATTAACTTCATTTTTGCTGCCAGGTTACAGAACTGAGCTGTCCGACGTGGTAGGCAGTAGGCATATGTGGCTGTTGAACACTTGAAATTTTTTGGCTAGTGTGACTGAGGAACTGAATTCATAATTGTATTTAATTACTTTAGATTTAAAGTCTGATACTTGATTGAGTTATTGGAGGACTCTTGAGTATGTTTGGAACAACTCTGGCTGTTCCAAGTTCTTAAATGTAAATTTTTGAAGTCTAAATACAGACCAGATATTTCCAGTGAAAATTTAATTGTCCAAATTGAGATGTGTTGTAAGTATAAAATAACTAGGGTTGAACACTTATGTGAAAAAGATGTAAAATATCTCAATTTTTTAATATTGATTACATATAGAGATGATATTTTGGATCTACTAGGTTAAATGAAACGTTCTTAAAATTAGGTTCACTGGTTTCTTTTTACTTTTTTAATAAGGCTGCTAGAAAATTTACAGTGACAAATGTGCCTCGCGTTGTTTCTTTTGGACAGCACTGTTGTAGAACACTAGTGGAAAATATTATTGTTGTCTCAGGGCCTGGCACAGAGTGGAGATTCAGCAAGTATTGTTGAGTGAACTCTCTATCAGGTTGTTTATTGGTTCCCCAACTTCATAGTCACCTGGTTAATATGATGGGATTTTTAGTGTCCGTCTTCCTTCTATTATTATTCCTACAAGGTTGGAGCAGTGAAGTCTATAACTCTTATTTCGTCCTGTGTTTTAAATGATTAGGCATACTTAAGACTGACGTTTTCTTTAACTCTAACTCGAAGACATTTTTGACACTGTGGATGGTAGACATGTAGCTCATGTGGATTTGGCACTTCCTCAAGAAGATATGTATAATGAGCAGCAACAAGAGCCAGCCAAGAGTTCTTCCTTTACTTCATTGAAAGTGTCTCAAGACCTAGATGTTGTAGTGATTGTCAGCTCCTCCAACACTGCAATTGCTCTTAACTTAAATTTGTATTTCAGGTATGTAGATTACTTCCTTCTCTGATTTCAGGTAAATAATTAGAGCCATAAGAGGTTAAAAATGTACTTGTTAGCTTCTTTTTATTCTTTTAACCAGTTTTTTTCCCTCTATTTGCTTGATCGCGTTCTAGCTACTACCTAGTGAGCTTGTTACTATATAAAAGTATGTACAAGTGACCACTGGCTACCTTTTTATTTCTGGATACATATCCAAGTTTGATTTTGATTTATGTTTATTATTATTATATATGGCTTATATCATCATAAATGAAAAGTAACCAAGCACAATTTTAAAAGCCCTTAGCTATTATACATTATCTACTCACTTCTTCTCAATACTAGAGTAGAAGAAAAATGGGACGTACCCTGTGTTAGAATTGTGTCTGACGTGGGTTAGGGTCCTGGCTGCCTAGGGGATCACTTTTCACTTAAGGACTTTGACAAGATGTATTAACTGTGCTTTCTCCATTTTAGGATTTCCTCAGGTGTTTCCTTTTGAGGACCCACACACTTCCTAAATATATTAGTGAAAATTGAGTATTTCTTTGTGTAGCTTTTTGATTTAGAAATTCTAATTGCTTCTAATTTTATAATGTTTGAAAGGAATATGTGTGTATGTGAATATGCATACACACACACACACACACAGCACCCTGTTTATTGAAGCTTGCAAGTAGGGTAATCCACATTTATGACTTTCAGTATTAAGAGACATTTCAAACCATTAGGATTTTTGGTCCTAACTTAATATGAATGAAATAAATATATCCTTGAATAATTGGGAATGCACTTTGATGGGTTTATTGCTCATTGTCTGGATTACAAAAAAGGGTTAATTTCATCTTCACATATCAGCCAGAACTTCTTACTACTGTGAGTTTTTCATTTGTTTTCAATGGCCTTTTAATACTTTTTTTTTTTATCTTTGAGCAGGGATGATTATCACATTTTCAGACTGTGTGCTTGTGTATCAGTAGGCCATTTTCACTGACTAAAATATATCCTGTATGTGTAGAGTTACCTTCTAATCAACTTCCTTGGAAAATAATTTGACAGGTGAGGGGGAAGGAACGCCCACTCAGCTACTCTGATCCTTGAGTGTAGGGTTCTGTTCCTCCAGATGTTTTGGCAACACCCCAAGAGAAGAGCACTGAAGTGGGCACCAGGCACATCCCTTTGAACAAATTTCATTGAACTCAGCCACTGTAACATCAGCCAGTGAAGAGCTGCTGTTCTGTTCCCTATAGTCAATTTAGGGATCTGTCCTGTCCAACTAAATGAGTGATCGCTGTTTGTTAATTATTTACATGAGTGCTCTTTAATTAGTATAATTTCTTGAGGAAGTTGACTGCATGTTTATTTTCTAAGTGTACTCTGAAATCTAACTGTTTTTTTTACCATTCTTGCCTCCTGACCCTAGTTGTTCTTTCCTGCTATACAAAAAGTCAGCCACCCCTTTTCATTTTATCAAGTTCTATTCATGCTTTGAGATCCACTTCTTTAATGAAGTCATTCCTTACTAAAATCCCTTCCACTTGTAAATTTCTACTCATTTAATAATTTTTCTCTCCTTTGGACTTCTGTAGCACTTTTGCTTTGAACTACAGTTTAGCACTTAATTGTGTATAGTCTTGTATTATTTCTCTAATTTTTTTGTGTTTCCTACAGAGTTTGTAAGCTCCATGTAAGCTCCTCATGGTTTGTTCATTCAATTCACTGTCAATGACTTTTCCTTCCAGTTTACCTTAGCTGTCCATTCCCATAGTCATACCCTGGGCTTTGTCATTATATGAAACAGCTCCTCCCGCAAATCACTCTTCTACACATCCCACTCTGAGCACGACTTGCCAGACTGTACAGCTTGCTTACTCAAGTACCCCCCCCCCCCACTTCTCTTATCTGACCTCACTGGAATTTCTAATATGCTGACTTCCCAAGTGAAGACAGGAGCCCCCTCTGTCTTCACTGCCCTCCCTTTACAGCATAGATTCTGTGATCTGTCATTTCAGTCACTTTCTTGAATGAGCCCTAAACTCTTGTTCCTGCCCTGTGATAGCACTTGATCTGACAAATCTTTTTTTTTATTCTCTCTTCTCGTTCCCTGCACTCAAGCAACTGAGCACTTGTGAGAAAACCACAGAGGAAAATTGATACCACTATAAGTTCACATTCACTGTCTTCTGTGGTCTCTCATGTTGCCTGGAAATTTTACAATGACTTTTCATGAGTCCATTCTTCTTTTTTTTTTTTTTGCGGTACGTGGGCCTCTCACCGTTGTGGCCTCTCCCGTTGCGGAGCACAGGCTCCGGACGCGCAGGCCCAGTGGCCATGGCTCACGGGCCCAGCCGCTGCGTGGCATGTGGGATCTTCCCGGACCGGGGCACGAACCTGTGTCCCCTGCATCGGCAGGCGGACTCTCAACCATTGCGCCACCAGGGAAGCCCATGGGTCCATTCTTTACAACGTTTTAAACCTCCATTTTCCTCAAACCTTTATTCATCTCTTTACCCCCAACTGTTCTTGGATGACTTTACCTCCAACTTTATAAAGGAAGTAGAACCCATCTAATGGGCGCTCCTTCAGTTTCTCACATTAAATTGCAAACCCACTTTCCTGCACTCGTCTTCTCCATCTTCTGTCCTGTTACAATGGAGAGATTCCCTCCTCCTATGAAGGCCAGTCCTTCTGTGTGTACTCTGGACCCCATTCTTTCCCTCCTTCTCAGGGACCGTTTTCTGTTTCCTCTCTTTTCTAGATCTCTAGCCTCTTTTAAGTATTAGATCCACATCCAGCTAATCATGGTCCTAGCCATTCTAGCTCCTGAGTGTGTCTTGAATCTGCCCACTTGTCTTAACTCCTCTGTCATCACTGTGATCTATTCTGCTATCATCGCTTACCTGAACTAGCTTACCAGCCTCGTAATTGGTCTCCCCATATCTGTTCTTCCCCCCTCAAATCCATCATCTACGGAGTAGCCAGAGTGGTGGTGTTACAATGCATGTCTTATCAGAGTATAGCCAGGTATGAACATCTGGGGCAGGGTATGTCTTTTGTTGGTGCGGGAACTACCTTCTCCATGGATCATGTTTTCTCACTGTCACCCTGCCTTCTCTAACATCATCTCCTTGACAAATGTATATCAAGCTGTTACCTTCAAATTGTTGAAAGGGTTAATAATTTAAGTGTTCAGGGGGTTTACATGCATCCCATTCTCCCCACAGCTACTCTTCTGTGTCTGATCATATGGCTTCTCTGCATAAAACCCTTATTTAGCTTCTTCCCGCGCCTCCCTCACCCCAAGATAGAAGCTAAGAGTCCTTAGTAGCCCATAAAACGTGACCGCATCTGGCTCTTGCCAGGCTCTCCAGCCTCATCTCACACCACCTTGCTTCTCATTCACTATGCTTTAACCACCGTAGCCTTCTTTGTGCTTCTGCAACGTGACAGCCCTCTTTCCACATATACTCTCCATCCACACCTGCACTCATACTTTGCTTTCCTAACTTTTATGTATTCCCAGGGTCTCAGCCCAAGTCTTAATTTGTGGTGATGGTATGGTGAGTGATTAAAAACCTGGGCTTATGGTCACATTCACCTGGTTCACATTAAGCTCCACTGTTTGAACCTTACTTTCTGTATGTACAAAACTGGCTTCTATTTACCTCATAGGGTTGTTGAGAGGCTCGAATACCTTAGTTTAGGTAAAGTTTTTAGCACAGCATCTACAATGTAGCAGATAATCCATGCTTTTATCTCTACATAAAGCTAACTTCCCTTAAGGGTCAAATTTTTTTTAATTGACATAAACATTATATTAGTTTCATATATACAACATATATGTGTGTATATTGTGAAATGATCACCACAATCAATCTAGTTGACATCTACATACATAGTTACAGGTGGGTCAGATTTTTAAGGTTGACTTTATCAATCTGCCTTAAGCAATGGAGGTAAGGAGTCTGGGTCAGGGAAACTTATTGTCTATACTCTTTCTACTCTGTAACACCTCCATCCCATACCCCCTTCCATTTTTTAAAAAATATATATTTATTTTATTTTTGGCTGTGTTTGGGTCTTAGTTGCAGCGTGCAGGCTTCTCTCTAGTTGTGGTGCACAGGCTCCAGCACACGTAGGCTCTGTAGTTGTGGCGCTCAGGCTCCAGAGCGCATGGGCTCTGTAGTTGCAGCATGCAGGCTCTCTAGTTGTGGCGTGCGGGCTTAGTCGCCCCGCAATATGTGGGATCATAGTTCCCTGACCAGGGATCAAACCCGCATCCCCTGCATTGGAAGGTGGATTCTTAACCACTGGACCACCAGGGAAGTTCCCACCCCCACCCCCACCCCCACCGCCCTTCCATTTTTAACAGGAGCAATAATAACACAGATTTTGTTTGATCATCATTTTTTTTACCATGACTATTGTTTTTAAAACATAGGCAATACCCAGGACACCTACTATGTGAAAGAACACTAGAAGACATTCCTATTGAAGGCCCTAAGGGGATAGATGAAGATGATCCTGTTAATTCTGACTACAACATGAAACTGACCAAGTTTTCCTTCCAAGTTGATCGGTACAGAAACCTCCTTTTTGGATTTACTTTATTATTTCCATTTTTTGTCATGCTGACACTGTACCTTTTCACTAAAAGTCTTTACAGAGGTAGACACTTTTATTTTCCTAATTGCATCTTTGCTTGATTTACTGCTTTACTTTGTGCCTTTCACTGTCACAGATGTAAGTTCTGCCCTATCTTCCAGGTCTTGGAAAGCCCAGCTGTCATCACTGAATGAAACAATAAAGAACTCCAAGCTGGAAGGTACCTGTTGTGCTCCGTGGTTCCAGGATATTTTGCATTTGGAGCCCCCTGAATCTGGTAACCACAGTACCAGTGTGCCAAACTGGGCCTTCACTCCACAGGATGTAATGTGCAGCCAGTATAGTTTTCCACAGAAAGGTCCTGTCAAGACCAGTGATTCAGGAAGATCATGGAAAAGAATACACATCAGTGAACAGGAGGAACCCCTTGAGCTTACATGTATGTCTGTGACAGGCTTCACTGCGCTGTTTACTTGGGCAGTTGAAAGGACGGGCTGTACCATTGTCCTGTGGGATTTGGAGACCCAGAGCATGCAGCGTTTTTCGCTGGGCAAGAAGAGTATTCCTGTAGACAGTGGTGGAGACCAGCAACTGTGCCTTGTTTTGACAGGTGAGAATGTCTTGTATCAGGTTGAAATCCATGCTGAGAGGTGCTCTCTTATCTGTTTTACTTCTGCTGCCCGGGTGGTGGTGGTGCCTACTCCTCTAAGCCTAGGCTTTGATGGAGAAAATTTGGTGTTACTCTCAGTAATGTTGTCTCATGTGTTTTTTTTTTGTTTTGTTTTTTTTTTTTGTGGTACGCGAGCCTCTCACTGTTGTGGCCTCTCCCGTTGTGGAGCACAGGCTCCGGACGTGCAGGCTCAGCGGCCATGGCTCACGGGCCCAGCCACTCCGCAGCATGTGGGATCTTCCCAGACCGGGGCATGAACCCGTGTCCTCTGCATTGGCAGACGGACTCTCAACCACTGCGCCACCAGAGAAGCCCATGTGTTTGATTTTTAATTAAAGTTATTTCTGCTCAGCTAAATGCTAGGACTGAGTCAGGAAGAGTTTAAGAGTAAGAAAGGTTGGTTTTAACCCAGCGAGTCGTTCATGAGACTTCAGTCTGTACAGGCAAAGGATGCAAGCTGTTTGCTCGTGGGCCATGCATGAACTCAGATTCATTTTGTTTAGCCTACACTACCTAGGCTTTTTTTTTTTTTTTTTTTTGGCAGTACGTGGGCCTCTCACTGTTGTGGCCTCTCCTGTTGTGGAGCACAGGCTCCGGACGCGCAGGCTCAGCAGCCATGGCTCACGGGCCCAGCCGCTCCGTGGCACGTGGGATCTTCCCGGACCGGGGCACGAACCCGCGTCCCCTGCATCGGCAGGCGGACTCTCAACCACTACACCACCAGAGAAGCCCTACCTAGGCTTTTTAAAAAAGATTCTATTTATTATAAACATGTAAAATTAGAGGGTTTCACACGAAATCTGGAATTTCAGTTGTTACTGAAAAATTAAAAGCTCTGCCACACTGCCCCTCATCCCTCATAGTAATTTATGGATTGGAGCCAAATTTCAGTGCTCTTAGATGGGTTAGTTTCTTTCAGGTTAGGTTTTCTTGCACTTCTTCTCCCCACCTGTTTGGTCCCATAGGCATTTAGGTTTGGTGTGTCAGATACACATTGATTCAGCATTTATGCCATAACCTCCTATAAAACTACTGAGTGTTCTCATTGAACTAACCATGTGTTTCTTCTTCAGTATCTCAGTTTTGGTAATCATGTATTTCTTTGTGTCAAGAGCATGCTATTAATTGTTTTATTTTAGTAAACCAGAAATGTGACATCTCGGTAAATAGTTAAAGGTTCCAGGTATTGATTGTGCAATATAGTACAATGTAGAAAAGAGAGATTCAATGTTATTTCATAGGATGCATTGTTCTTATGAGCATTTGTCTTGCAGTTACTGTTTTAAAAAATAACATTCTTTGAAAAATTATGATGAATTTATTACTTAAGGGCATTAGTTACTAGTACCCAATAAATCTGTTTGTAATTACAGTGCTAAAGTATTGAGTAATTAGAAATTCCTGTCATAATCCTGAAACCTAACTCCTAATAATTTATTAAAGCTAACTTTTTTTTCTTACAGAAGATGGACTCTCTCTGATTTTGTTTGGTTTGACTCAAGAGGAATTTTTAAATAGGCTAATGATCCATGGAAGTGCCAGCACTGTGGACTCTCTTTGCCATCTCAATGGTTGGGGGAGGTGCTCCATCCCCATACATGCGCTAGAGGTAACAGAATTAAATGTCTGTAGAACTTTGCTTGGTTATTTTCTGTCATCTACCCTTACTTGACTAACAATTTCGGAGATTCATTTAACCTAGCGGCAAAGGATCTGTAGCCTCTACCCATCCATTTGCTTAGTTTTGGCTGTTTTGTTACCCTAATTTTGCTTAGCAGTTTACCCTTTTTGGCTTTAAAAGATAAAAGATTATAATAAACACTATTTAAGAAAAAAAAGTTACAAGAGTTGGAGGCAACAATAAGCTGATGAGAATAAGTGAAGTGGAAACAAGCTATGGAAAGCTCGAGCAGGAGTGATCTCTTATTCCTACTCTATAGCCCCCAATCCTCTAATCCAGCTGTGGTAGTGACATACCTGAATTTATGTAGCATTTTATAGTTCACAAACAGTCTTTTTTATGCATTCTCTAAATTGTGCTAAAATAACCACATGGGACGGGTTGGGTAGTTTTTATTCATTTCATTTTACAGATGAAAAACGTAAGGCTCAGAAGGGTTGAGTGAGTGGCCCATAGCCATACTAATAAGGCAGGGTCTAGAATCAAAATCAGGGCACTTTCTACTGTACCACACAGCCCAGCAAGGTCGAAAACTGGAAAATGTTATGTACCAGACTGTTTTTTTAGTGGCAGCTTTATTGAGATATAATTTACATACCATAAAATTCACCTATCTAATGTACAATTCAGTGGGTTTTAGTATATTCAGAGTTATACAACCATCCTGTCTAATTCCATAACATTTTCATCACCCCAAAGAGAAACAGCATACCCATTGGCAATCACTCCCAATTCCTCACAAACCCTAATTTCCAAACAGTTAATCTCGTTTCTGTCTCTGGATTTGCCTATTCTGACAATTTCATATAAATGGAATTATAAAAAATGTGGCCTTTCATGACTGGCTTCTTTCAGTTGGCATGTTTTCAAGGCTCATCCATGTAGCATGTGTCAGTACTTCATTCATTTTTATGGCTGAATAACATTCCATTATGTGGATAAAGCAGATGTTTTTTATCCATTCATCAGTCGATGGACACTTAGGTGGTTTTTCCTTTTTGGCTGTTAGGAATTATCCTGCTATGAAAGGTGGTGTACTAGTTTTTGTGTCGTCATGTGTGTTTATTTCTCTTGGGTGTACACCTGGCAGTGGAATTATGAAGTCATTTAACTTTCTGAAGAACCACCAAACTGTTTTCACAGTTTCACAGTGGTTACACTATTTTACATTCCCACCAGCAATGTATGGGAGTTCCTGTAGCTCTCCATTCTAACCAAAACTTGTTATTGTCCAATTTTTTATTATCATAGCCATCCTACTAGCTCTGAAGTCAAAGTGAAGTGGTATCTCATTGTGGTTTTGACTTGCATTTCCTAATGACTAATGTGTTGAACATGTTTTCAAATGTTTATTGGCCATGTGTGTATCTCTTTGGAGAAATGTCTACTTAAATCCTTTGTTCATTTTGTAATTGAGTTATTTGTTTTTATTTTTGAATTCTAAGAGTTCTTTCTATATTCTAGACCTTTATGAGATATATGATTTGTAAATATTTTCTTCTGTTCTGTGTGTGGGTTGTCTTTTCACCTTCTTGATGGTGTCCTTTGAAACACAAAAGTTTTTAATTTTGATGAAGTTAGTTTACCTTTTTTTTTGTTTTTTGGGGTTTTTTTTTTTTTTTTGGTCACTTGGGCTTTTGGTGTCATATCTAAGAAATGAGTGCCTATTCTGAGGTCATGAAGATTTACTCTTATAAGAGTTTTATAGTTTTAGCTCTTACGTTTAGGTCTTTGATGCATTTTGATTAATTTTTATGTATGGTCAGTGGAAGGGACCCAACCATTTTTTGTCATGCTGACACTGTACCTTTTCACTAAAAGTCTTTACAGAGGTAGACACTTTTATTTTCCTAATTGCATCTTTGCTTGATTTACTGCTTTACTTTGTGCTGGACAAATGGTCCAGCACCATTTGTTGAAAAACTTACCTTTATATACTAGAAAATATTTATTGTAGAAAATTTGAGAATAGGAGAAAAAAGAAAATTAGTCTCTTACAAATCTATTATTCGGAAGGAATAGTGTTTACTCTTAGGTTATTTCCTATAGTTATTTTTCCTAAATATTAATGTTAATAGTCAGATGCTAGCTCATTAATTTTCTTATCTATAGATAAATATTGTTTATTATTTCCAGTTTATGGGTGAGGGAACACAGAGAGGTTGTGAATTCTAATACAGATATACTTGGACACTGAGCAATAGCACCAGGGTTTGAACCCAGGCAGTGTGACTGTAAAGCCTCTGTCTTTATACATAGTGTGTCCGTGTAGTGAGTTTAATTAGGATGATGTGGTATTACAGCATTGTTTTGGCCTTAGTCTCCCCCCACATACAAACGAGTGAATTTGTTGAGACTCAGGTATAGCCTAGTAAGTACTCAGTTTCATAAATGTTCCATGTGTGTGAAAATTGAATGTGCATTTTCCAGTTGTCACAATGGTACTTCAGTCAGAAGTAGTTAGAATTTTCATACTTTCCTCAGTTTCTCTTAACCTCTCTTAACTCATGTCTTTGGATAATTCCTTTATATCACTCTTTCAGCTCATTACTTCTCTTTTCAGCTATATCTAATCTGGTATTAAATACATCCACTGAGTATCTGGTTTCAATTTTTATTTTTTTAATTTCTAGAATTACTATTTGGTCATTATTTTTAAATGTGTTATTTTGAAATTTTTCAAATTTATAGAAAAATTATAAAAATAATAAAATGAGCATCCATTTACCTCTCCCATTTACCGACTTAACATTTTGCCACATTTGTTTTAGCTGTATGTGTACTTCTTATTTTTGCTGAACTATTTGAAAGTTGCAAACTTTGTAACTTTTCATTCTAAGTACTTTAACATATATCTCCTAAGAGCAATAATATTCTTATTTAACCATACATAGTATAGTTTTTCCTTTCACTACCTAGTGCAAAGGTGTGGTTTGTTTATGGTCTCCCTCTGGTGGAGTAATTTTTCTAGTTCATCTTCTTTTGGCGATTGTCACTGTGCATAGACCCTAGGTTTATCCTCTTTCTTCTTCTTCACACATAACTTTCACCAATACCTCTCACCTAGCCTGCCTGGCCTAGCACCCAGAACTTCAGCCCATTGATTCTCAGTGTGGTCCCCAGACCAGCAGCATTACCATCTCCAGCAGATTTATTAGAAATGTAAATTTTCAGGCCCCAACCCAGACTTAGGGAATCAGAATCTCTGGGGAATGGGCTCAGCAATCCACATGTTAACAAGCTCTCCAGGTGATTCTTAGGCACAGTGCTCTAGGCTAGGCATGGGAAACTTTTTCTGTCAAGGACCAGAGAATAAATATTTTAGGCTTTCCAGGAAGATTTCTGTTACAAATACTCAGATATGCCATTATAGCCATTGACAATAGGTAAATGAACGGATGTGGCCGTGTTCCCATAAAACTTCATTTACAAAGACAGACAGGAGTTGAATTTGGTTGGTGGGCCCTGTTTTTCAGCCCCTGCTTTATTTAGGTCGTCAGAGATTTGTTTATACTCTCTGAGGATTTTTCTCTTTCTTTCCAGTTCAACTGAGCGTTTAAAGGTATATTTTATAAACACACACACGTAATTAACCCTTGAACAACATGGGTTTGAGCTGCGCAGGTCCGCTTGTATGATGACTTGTTTTCAATAGTGAGTACTACAGTACTGCACAATCCAAGGTTGGTTGAATACATGGATGTGGAACCTCTGATTCAGAGTGATGACTGTAGAGTTATACATGGGTTTTTCACTGCACGGGAGGATCAGCGTCCCTAACTCCTGAGTTGTTCAAGGGTCAACTGTATATATATTTTTAAATCTGTGATTTTTACGTGTTCTTTATAGAAAACTTTCCTCAGATGCTTACTTTAGAAATGGGAGTCTGTATTTAGCCCGCTTTTTCAGTTTAACTTTTTATCATACTGCTTTAACATTTTAATTAAAATAGACGATAACTGTGAGGGTGATCCCTGAGTACCTAGCTTTGAATGGTGTTAGAATTACAGAATGGTAGAACTAAAGCAGAACTGAAGTTCAGAAAGGTTACAGAGACTTGCCCCAAGTCATATGGTCATTGTCAGAATCCTCACTAGAACTCAGGTACTCTTGCAAGATAAAGATAGCCTTGTGGGGACTTCCCTGGTGGTCCAGTGGTAAAGAACCTGCCTTCCAATGCAGAGGACGCGGATTCGATCCCTGGTCAGGGAACTAAGATCCCACATGCTGCAGGGCAACTAAGCCCACACGCCACAACTACTGAGCTCACGTGCCTCAACTAGAGAGCCTGCGTGCCACAAACTACAGAGCCCACGTGCTCTAGAACCTGCACACCACAGCTACAGAGCCCACGCACCCTGGAGCCTGCGCACCACAACTAGAGAGAGAAAACCCGCATGCCCCAACTAGAGAGAAGGCTGTGCGCTGCAACGAAGAGCCTGTGCGCCGCGATGAAAGATTCTGCATGCCTCAGTGAAGATCCCACGTGCTGCAACTAAAGACCTGATGCAGCCAAAAATAAATAAATAAATAAACATAAATCTTAAAAAAAAAAGATAGCCTGTGTCTCTTTGTGTTAGTACATTAAGTTGTAAAGTTTAAAAAATCTGTATCCCAATTTTTTTTCCTATTGTAATTTTTTTCTGATTTTCTCCCACCTCAGGCAGGAATAGAAAATCGTCAGCTGGACACAGTAGATTTCTTTTTGAAGAGCAAGGAAAATCTTTTGAGTCCATCCTCAAAATCTTCTGTACCTGATCAGTTTGATCACTTTCCATCCCATTTATATTTAAAACGTAAGTAGTGTAGAGACTTCTACATTTGTATTTATCATCTTTCCTTTTTAATCACTTTCAAATTATCGTTGTGTTTTCTGATGACTTATTTATTTGCCAGGAGTCAGTCATAACATTTTATTTACTTTCTGGAATCTTGAGATAGTTGTGAGAATCTATAAATGTTCTTATCATATGCGTTGATTATTCATATCCTGTACTGTGCTTTGTATCTTTGGTATGCAAAGAAGAGATGATCTTTCAAATTCAAGAGCATTTTATTCAAAAGAGAATAAACTTCATTTGCAAAAATTTCCAGCTCTTGCAGTTGTCTGAGATATTGATGTATAGTGGCAGTGCAGCTGGCTGAGTTGGGGACTGGGACTTGTTATAAGACTTCTCAGCCTGACTCTTCTGCTTTTTTGCTACATTAGCAACACTTCTTTTCAAGACTTTGGCTTTCATTTTTAATAAACGGGAGCTCTGCTTTTCTTCTTGGACCAGGTAGTCATGCAAATCCTCTCTTTAGAGGACAGGGTAATAAAGTGTGTTTTCCCTTGTACATAAAGTTTTATAATCTGCTTTTTTTTTTTTTCACTTGATAATATGTTACAGACATCTTTCTTGATAATGATAGATATACCTATTATCTATGGTGGCATAGAATTTCATTGTATGGGCTGTACCATAATTTACCCAACCAAACTCCTATTACACATTAGGTTGATTCTAATTTTTACTATTATTGGCAATGTGCTATAAATGCTGTGTGTTTGTGTGATTTCACATATGTACAATTATTGGGATTAATTTCTAGATGTGGAATTCACAGGTCAAAGAGACACACAATTTACATTCTTAAATTTTTTTTATAAATTATCCTCCAGAAAAGTTTCACCAATTTGTACTCTTAAGTGGAGAAAATGACAACCTACTTTTTCTATCAATTTAATGTTAGTCCTTACTGACAATGTGGATTAGAAATTTTATTTTTTAAAAACATTCTCTTTTGTTTTGCGTGCAGAGTTTGGTCTCCTCCCTCTTGAATTGCTAACTTTTTTATGCTCCATTGTTTTTTTTAAGCCTGCTTGAATTTATAGAGAAAGGCCTGGTTTGTGGTGTTGAGGGGGACTCCATCAATGATTATATGGTCATTACTCACTTCTGCTGTTGGGTGGTCGGTGATTACTCCTTATTCCACTCTCAGCTGCACTGCTTTTCCTTAAAGAGTGGGGATGGATCTGGAAACAAGAAGCATAGGACTAACTTTACCTGCTTTCTCAGGGTAAAATCCATGTTTCCCATCATTCTCACACAGGTACAATTCTAGAGGTGGGGCCAATGCTAAGATAAACAGGAATCATTTTATTTATTTGAAGCTGGCAAATAGAGGATTCAGGGGCCTTGCTTTCACCTGTGTGTTTAAGAGAATGGTTTTGGAATCAGACAGGCTTAAATTCAAATTTTGTCTGTACTTTCAAATTAGCTTGGACAAGTTATTTATCCTCGCTAAACCTCAGTTTCCTCATCTGTGGAAAGGGGGCTATAACACCTACCTCTCAGGTTGTTAAATGGAATAAATGAGATAGCATTTATAAAACACCAACTACGGTACTTAAAATATAGTAGTTGGGCAGCAAAATCGTAGTTACTAGTCATACCGGTAAATGATGACTAGTAGTAAGTAGAGTAAGTAGCTAAAGTAGAGTAAGTAGCTAAAGTTTGCAAGTAATGAGACTTCATGAAAGTTTTGTGAGCTTTTCGAGAATAAGACATTAGTCTTTGTCTTATGTTTTAAGATATTGCAGCATGGTATTTCTGGATAGGTTAATTTTACTGGGAGTATCCTGGTGTTCTTCATGTTCCTTTCTTTGATTTTTCCTCAGATGTGGAAGAGCTGACACCAGCATTGGATTTACTTTGCTCAGCAATTAGAGAAAATGATTCTGAAACCCAGAGCAAACACTTTTCGGAACAGTTGCTTAATCTTACACTGTCTTTCCTTAACAAACAAATAAAGGAGCTTTTTATTCACAATGAAGGTAAGAACAGCAGCAAAGGAGGGGATAATTAGCCCATTCTTATGTCAGGACAGAGATATAAGTGGTCCTATTGCGTGAGAGAGCGTAAGCCGGGGAGTGCCGTTTGCTTAGGTTGGGTCAGTGTGTAACTGAGTGAGTGAATTGGGTTTTAATACTGGGAAATTTGGCAGAAAGAACTAATCATTGTGAAGAGGGTGAAAAGGGTTATATTAAAACATGGACGTACTTGTAAATAGGAGAAAGCTCAGAGATTTTTTTGTTTGACATGAAAACGCTGAGTTTGAATTTTGCCATTTTGTAAACTTCTTTATGATAGCTCAGAGTTTATTCTGTCTGTGCGCACGCACACACACACACACACACACACATTTATGTATATGAAATTGGCACGTTGGTGTTTTCCATAGGGCTAGATGAACATCTACAGAAAGGAGTGAACATTTTGACCAGCTACATTAATGAACTTCGAACCTTCATGATAAAGTTTCCTTGGAAGCTAACAGATGCTATAGATGAATATGATGTAAATGAAAATGTCCCCAAAGTAAAGGAGAGCAATATATGGGAGAAGCTCAGCATTGAGGTAAATATGAGTAATTATCACTTCTTTTATTTGCCAGACTTAGAGGATCTGAGAAAATGATAGAAGAAACAGAATTTAGAATCTGAACACTTGTGATTCAGAATCTTTGGCAAGGGTTTTAGGTTTTATAGATTTTTGGATCTCTGGGCACAACTTCAAATTTATGTCTGCAAGTTTCATTTACTTAATTCAGAACACAGATAGGCTCCCTCTTTATGCCAGATCTGCCCATTTGGATCCAGGGACAAACACCCGACCCCAAACTCATTGTGAACTGTCACTCCTTCAGTGTCTAGGGCCTGGCACTTTGGACTTATGCATTCTGCCTGACCCTTGAATAAATCAAATTGCTGCTGTTGATTCTATGTTAGGAAAATTTTATGACATTATTGCTTAGAAGTATATTCGAGTCTTATCTCAGATTCTAGTTAAGATATTTTGTAAATTAAGTTTCCTGTATTTATCAACTTGCCTTTCTTTGTATAGTGTAAGTTAATACAGCCAAACTCTGATTCTTTTTTCTGACTAGGGACTGGAAGAATTCCTCTAACCTCTTGGAGAGTGTTGGCATTGGAAAGACAAAGGCCAGAATAGCTTAACCCAGAGGATCAGAATTGATAGGGTTTGAAAGTTGATAAGGCTGAGATGCTGCCAGGTTCACAAGACTGCTCTTCCTGGGGTGGAAGGGTAGGGAAGTACCTGCTGTGACTGCATTTTCTGTCTCTTAATCATTCTCTAGCCAAAAATAACTTGATTTTCTTTCCACTCTTTAGGGCTTCCCTCTTCCCGTCTCCTTTGCAGGTTTCATTCATTTCCTGTTTTCCCCTCTTTTAATGTGCTCCATGGCTTCATCCATGGTCTTCTGTTCTTTTTACTCATATTCATTGATTTCTAATTTTGGGGGAGGTTACAGTCCACTTTGATGAAAGCAGTGGATGCTGTCTCCAAGAACATGCATATGAATACATGTTCTTTTTAAAATATGTATATCTTCCTAAAATATATATATGATTATATCACCCTTGCTTTTAAGATCCTTCAGTGGCTCTGCATAAGTTTCAGGATAAAATCCATCTCACACACACAATGCCCTTTATGATGGAGCCTTTGCTTTTCTTTCAAGTCTCGCCTGCTACTCTCTTCAGCTTTTTCTCCAGTTATATTAAGTAATTTGGAGTTCTCTGAATGCTTGATAACTGTTTCTTGCCTTTATGCCTCTGCATATAATATTCTCACTTTTTGGAACACATGTTCTTTTTTCAATAAATGTATGTAACACATACTTGTCTTTAAAACTTTTACTTTATCAGTCATCTCTACTAGGAAACCTTTTTTTTTTTCATCTCTCTTATTTAGATGTTCCTTTTCTGGACCCTCCTCTCTGGAACCCTGGGATACCTATATCATCACCCTTATCATACAGTACTATAATCAGTCTTTATTTGCATTTCTTGTACTAGTCTAAAACCTCCTAGAGAGCAGAGTCCATCTTTTGGTCAATTCATGTCCCCTGTGCAAAGCCCCAAATCTAGTAGAAGGTTTTTGGTAAAAGTCCCTTATTGAGGTACTCAGTAAATGTATAAGTCCCATGTTGATAGTCATAATAAGGTAATAAAGAGGGACTCAAAAAGCAAATATTTTTTTTCCTTCCTTCTTTCCTAGGAAGTTATTGCCAATGCCATTTTAAACAACAAAATACCAGAGGCACAAACTTTCTTCAGGATTAACAGTCATTCTGCTCAAAGACTCGAGGAGTTGATTAGAATAGGCCTAGATTTGGTCTTTGACAATTTGAAAAAGAATAATATAAAGGAAGCCTCTGAGCTTTTGAAGAATATGGTAAGTGGCATAATCTGTTTGATCATAAAGTCTCTAATGTAAGAGAAGTTCTCTTATGTATTTAATATAATTTCTGGTTGATATAAAAATTGATTTGTATTCATAGATGTGTCACAAACTAAGAAATTTGTGTAACTTTTACTAAGAAATTATGACAGTAATACTGGGAAACATTCTTTGGTACTAAGAACTTTCTTGAAGAAATTTTTGATTGGAATTTCCATCATTTGTTCTCTGTTAGATTTGGTACTTTGGTTAGAAGGAGACAGTATTTCTCATAAAAGATTTCACACATGTCAGAGCATGCACAGGACCTCATTATTTGTTGGGGGACATTCTTTATTGTCCGTGTGACCTCTTATATCTCCATTTGAACTTTCCAATGGCTTTTACCTTTACTTTGTGTTCCATGGTTTTACTTCATTTGAGAAGGGAATGTCCTAGAGGTGGGGTTCCTGGACAAAGCTGAGATCTGGGCCTCATCTGCGTGGTTGAGGTCTTGCCCACGGTAACTTTCTGAAGTTCAGAGGAGTGAAGCTATGTAAAGGTTGTTATTTACACAGACTTTTGTCTTCAAGTGAATCATCATAACAGATAGCTGTAGTTTTGGTACTATGGTAGCCTGGCATTACCCTGAATTGTTCTGTGTGCTGCCTTTCTTCTGGCAAACAAAGTGCCTTAAGGACTTTAGGGATAGGCAGTAAATATGCATGATAGATGTAGAAAATGAATGTTTACAAGAGCTGAAAAGTTGTGGAATTCTAACAAGGCGTATGTCTATACTAGACTACTTCTGTATTTAACATATATTTATGTTCAAAATAGCTCCATTACAAAATGTAAGTTTTCTTGATTTTCTATGTTTACTTCAGGGCTTTAATGTAAAAGACCAGTTGCTCAAGATATGCTTCTATACAACTGATAAAAACATACGGGACTTTTTGGTAGGTAAAGGTGAGACTAAGTAGTTTACATTTTCTAGTAAATGTTGGTGAAATTTCAAAATGAATTATTTTAATATTCAACTAATACCCAGTAAGTAAAAGTATGACAACTCTTTTGTCTTTTTAAATGATCATTTTGCATTTGTGGTAATGGAAAATTTGTGTGAATACATACATTGCCTCAAAAATTCAAAACATTATTCTTAAATGATATTTAAAATCATGACATTTGTTTTGCAAATGTTCTTGATTTTTGTGAGGTCACTGCTTTAATTACTTTTTTTTAAATTACTTTTTATTCAAGGTTGAAATTTTAAAAGAAAAAAATTATTTTTCTGAAAAAGAAAAAAGAACTATAGACTTCGTGCATCAAGTTGAGAAGTTTTATTCAGGACATTTCCAAGAAAATATGCAGATCCAGTCTTTTCCCAGGTAGTCTCATTAGCCCCCTTTTTATAACATGGGAAGAATATTGTAGACAAGGCTTAGCTTATAACTGTTAGCATGGCCTTCTTATGTGGAACTGAGCTTACATTCCTTATGAAGATAAAATTTGTATCATCTAGAAGAGACTTAGGAATTCCCTGTCATTTCAATATGTGCGTAATCAGATATATATTTTTAAGATAATAAATACAAAATTAAGAGTATTGAATTTTGTGTTCCCCAAAAGAGTAGAACTTCTTGAACAGAGAAAAAGGAATGATGCTTTTTCCTCTAAAATTAAAAAAATTTCTTATCACTCTTTTAGGTATTCGATAAAGGAACAAGATTTTTTCAAGCACAAGTCTGTTTTGGACTCATTCCTTAAATATGATCATAAAGATACAGATAAACTTAACAAGCAAGATCACAGAATTGTGTTAACTTGGGCTCAGTGGTGGAATCAACTAACACAAGAATCCATCCTTCTCCCCAGGATAAGTCCAGAAGGCAAGTGTGAAAGAGCCTAAAATCTGAGCATAGTGAATGAGGATTAAATAAGGCATTGGTATTTGAATATTTTGGTGTGTCCTCATTTTAGAATTCCTTTTGGGGAAAAAACATATTCAGTTACTTTAAAATGCAAGTCATTACATTGAGATTGAGCCCTTATTCTTGAGGTTTTTGTAAGGGATTTATAATGTGATAGCGAAAGAGAAAAGTCCAGTGGTTCAGTGAATTGAGATTTCAAGGCTAAGAGTTCTCTTCCCAGCCTCAGAGTGACATTCTTTGTTTTTCCAAATAGTCTTTGGTTTCTTCCTATTTAAACTGAGGATCTGTATCATACCAGGGCTCTGGGGAATAACTAACACTGGCAAACAGTGGTAATTCATAGGGTGTCAAATTCGTGTTTATTATTACAGCCAGAGTTTTTATTTATATTAAGGAAAAGAAAAGAGAAAAGAGGGCTAATATATCGATTATAAAATGAACAACACCACAAAAAAAAAAAAATGAACAACACCACAAAAGAGGAAAATAGTAAAAGAAGCAGAGGGCCTGAATAATTCATCTGTTATATAGATATTTGTCCAGATCATCATATTTACTCAATTAGTGTTGAGCTTTGTGTCAATAATCATCATTCATTGCTATTTTAAAATGTATTTTCTTCTTAATGTAGAATACAAATCATATTCTCCCGAAGCCCTCTGGAGATACCTCACAGCTCGCCATGATTGGTTCAGCATTACCTTGTGGATTGGAGAATTTCAGACCCGGAATAGATTTGCCTCACTTCAGCAGAACAAATGGCCCCCTCTGACTGTTGACGTTGTTGATCAGAATACTTGCTGCAACAACTACATGAGGAATGAAATTTTAGATACGCTGGCCAGGTACTGTAAACTATGGGGATGTGTAAAAGGAAGAACAATAAAATACAGTGGTGCAACTTTTCCTCTGAAATGCCATAAATCCAATGCAACATTGTTTCATAATATTGATATTTTAAAATTGAAAGGGCATTATTGTATATTGAGGTTTTAAAATCACATGTATTTAACATTAGGTAGTGAATAGGCTCTCAAATTCTACATGAAGGTTCTTGCCAAAACACTGTATATGCTTTGGGGTAGAAATGGTAAGCTATCCATGGGGATACAAGGACCAAGTGACAAGAGCTTGCGATGAGGATACCTTAGTATCCTGTAATGTTTCCCACTCTTCTCAGTACTATCACTGCACCCGTACGCCATGTATGGCCTTGAACTAAAGAGGACAGCTCAATTAAGAAAACAGGGGAAGTATCACTTGAAGTGATAACTGAAGACTTTAAACTTTTTTTTTTAATTTATTAATTTATTTATTTTTGGCTGTGTTGGGTCTTCGTTTCTTTGCGAGGGCTCTCTCTAGTTGCGGCAAGCGGGGGCCACTCTTCAACGCGGTGCGCGGGCCTCTCACTATCACGGCCTCTATTGTTGCGGAGCACAGGCTCCAGACGCGCAGGCTCGGTAGTTGTGGCTCACGGGCCCAGTTGCTCCACAGCATGTGGGATGTTCCCAGACCAGGGCTCGAACCCGTGTCCCCTGCATCGGCAGGCAGATTCTCAGCCACTGCGCCACCAGGGAAGCCCAAGACTTTAAACTTTTAATTCATTTCTAAAAATAATTGTTAGCTTGAATCATGTGAACTTGCCGTTTGTGGAGGTGAAAAATGGTTGAATATCAGCAATTTCATAGAGCTCAACCTATCTCCCTAAGCTGTCAAAATAATGAGACTTAACATATTTGTTAATTTTTAAGTTTCTTAAAATTATTTCCCATGTATTCTTTTATATTTATACTTATTGGGGAAGTATAACTGTACTGTCCTACCCAACTTAAAGATGTGGAGAGGGAGATCTAAAGAAGTTAAGAGCTTTGCCTAACCCAGTTACTTACAGGCTTCAATCATTTTACCCCTGACTTTCTAGTTACTGTTCTTTTCATTGCACTAAATCCTTTTCTTCTTGTTTGCTAAAAGTAGACTTTTGTATAACTTGTATGCTTATCAAATATTTTGCTTAATACTTGATTGTTTATAAAGATAATATGTATGTGTTTTAACATGAATTATGACAATAATGAATTAGTGAGATCTACTGTATTAACAGATTAAAGGGAAAAAATCATACCACCCTGATAGATACAGAAAAGCATTTGATAAAATTCAACATCTATTTATAATAAAACCTATTAGCAAACTAGGAATAGCTGCAAACTTCCTTAACTTTAAAGAGATGTTAACAAAAAATCTTCCAACTAATATTATACTTAATGGTGAAACATCACAAGCATTCTCTTTAGATTTGGAACAAGACAAGCCTGCTATCAATTCTTCCCAAGTTGATCTTTAGATATAGTGCAATCTCAGTGAAAATCCCAGCAATGGATTTGACAAGCTGATTATAAATGTTTATATGGAAATTCAGAGGGTCAAGAACAACCCTGAAAAAGAAGAACTTGCCCTACCAGATATTAAAACTTACTCTAAAGCTATAGCAATTAAGACAGAAGAGTGAGCATAGAAACACTTTTTTTAAAAAATTATTTTTATTGATTTATTTTTGGCTGCATTGGGTCTTCGTTGCTGCGCACGGGCTTTCTCTAGTTGCAGTGAGCAGGGGCTACTCTTCATTGCAGTGTGCGGGCTTCTCATTGCGGTGGCTTTTCTTGTTGTGGAGCACAGGCTCTAGGCATGCGAGCTTCAGTAGTTGTGGCATGTGGGCTCAGTAGTTGTGGCTCATGGGCTCTAGAGTGCAGGCTCAGTAGTTGTGGTGCATGGCACCACATGGCATGTGGGATCTTCCCAGACCAGGGATTGAACCCGTGTCCCCTGCATTGGCAGGCAGATTCTTAACCACTGTGCCACTGGGGAAGCCCTGAAACAGACATATATGTATGCTCACCTTATATATGACAGAGGTGGCACTGCAGAACAGTCTTTTTGGAGGAAAGAATAGTCTTTTCAACAAATGGGGTTGGGATAACTAAATAGCTATATGGGAGAAATGAAATTGGACCCTCTGCCTTATATCATGCATAAAATCAATTCCAGGTAGATTTTAAAACCTAAATGTAAAATGTAAAAATTATAATGCTTTTAGACGGTAGGGAAGAATATCTTCATGACCTTGGGAGTAGGGTGGGCTTTCTAAGAGGCCTGGCAGGGCAAAGGAAGACAGCAGTTACTGAGACCAAGGGAGCTGCCTGGCAGGAGTTGTGTCTCTTAGTGGAGAATGTTAGCCAACCTGCTGTCACCTCACACAGAGAGCGCCAAGGTATCCCCATCCTCCCTTTTTCTTTAATTCTTATCTCCCGATGGGAGTCTCCCATAAGAGACGAAACCAAAACAGAAACCTGAGGGCACAGGAGTCTTCTAGAGCAACCCATACAGGAGAGCCTCCAGGGACGCAGAGCAGGAGAGTAGAGCTTGGATCTGGAGGGGAAAGATACCAGCACACATAGACATTTCACAAAAGAGGAAGCACAAATGGCCAATAAACATGTGAGATGTTCTTCCTCATTTGTAATCATGGAAATGGAAATTTATTTTACCAAAAATCTAGGAACAATGACCATCAAAGTTAGAGCAGATAAGTAAAATGTAGTATAATCGTACAGTGGAACACTATATAACAATGAAAACTAAAAAACTATAGCCATAGGTATCAACATGGATAAATCACACAATGTTGAGTAGAAGAAACAAGACAATAATATATCTAAGATGTTCCCTTCTTATATAAAGTTTGAAATAGGCAAAACCAACCTTATATTATTTGGGGTTACACACATGGGTGGTAAAACTATATGGGTGAATAAAAGTAAGGGAATAGTTATCATGAAAGTAAGGATAGTGGTTACCTCTGAGGGCAAAGCACATGTAAAGGGGGAGGAATACACAAAGGACTTCTAGGTACAGTGTTCTGTAATCTGGGTGGTGGCTATGCAGTGTTTCTCTAAACTCCACATAATATGTTCTCTGTACTCCTTTAATGGTATGTATGATGTACTTAACAGTAAACTTATAAAAAATATTTAAATGCAAATTTCTATTCTTTAATGGTTGGTCTATTTAAATTATTCTGCTTTAATTTCTTAATGATTTTGTTTGGATATTTTGGTGAATTCCTCAGTGTGTAAAGCATCTAGCTTCAAGATTTAACCACTGTTGCCACACTGGATTGTACAGTTTCAGTAAAAACAAAGTAATCGAGGTGGCTTAGTTTAGGTTTTTGAAATATTTAATATAACTGGAGACTGTCATTACTACATTAAAATACTACAGTGGTGCAGAAACCTTTATTGGAAGCTAGCAAAATATGTGTGTCTCAACATATTTATGGGGTAAGAATTGGCAGTATTAATTTGTAAATACTTTTAACTAGTTGAGACTACTTAACAATGGAAATGATTTGGTCTGCTCTGAATATAGCAACTTTTTAACTTGCCATCTTTTATTTAAACCTGCCCAATAGGAATGGAATTTTTCTTACATCTGAACTAGAAGACTTTGAACTCTTTCTCAAAAGACTGAACCGTATTGGGGGCGTGATGCAAGATACCCTCCCTGTTCAAAACTATAGGTCCAAAGATGGTTGGGATTTCCATTGTCACTTCATTCTCTATTGTTTGGAACACAGTCTGCAGTATCTTCTTTATGTCTTTCTTGACTATTACAAGTGAGTACTAAGAATTAACTTGTCCTTGAGCAGGCCTTCATGTTCCCTCTTTCCGTACTACTTCTGAATGTGACTTTTAGGAAAATATTAAGCATTCTCGTGAGGAACGCTGATCTTTTTGAAGTAGTTCCTCCCACTCTAACATTTGGTACATCTTTTAGTTCAATACTGCATTCAACTAAATGCTTATTATGTGTTTTTTTGTGATGTTAATTCTGTAACATCTCTGTTAACCTTTTAAATAACCAGAAATTAGAAAGAAATGCTTTACAAGTTTAAAAGAGGGAGGATTCTAAAGGTTAACTTGGACTTCTTTGATATTTTCATTACCAAGCAAATGTTAAAAACTTTGAATTCATCGCCACTGCAAGGTATCTTAGAAATGCTCTAAAGCTTATATTTAGATAGACAGATATCAATATATATTGATATCTAAGATCAACCTGCAGTATTGTTATCTGTGGCCAGTGTTAATTGCTATTGGGTCAGTAATAATAAAAACAGTAGTAGTCTCTAACATATGAGTGCTTACAGTGTTCTTGACACTAGGCTTAGTACTTTACATGCATTATCTCATTTAATCTTCAGAAAACCCTGTGAGGTGGTTACTTACTCCTCCATTTCACAGATGAGGAAACTGAAGCTTTGAGAGAGACTAAGTGCCCTGTTTAAGGTGTACAGCTAGTAATTGGTAAAGCTAGATTTAATTATACTTATGTTTGATTCCAGAACCCACATTCATGTGCTAGGGAGAACATTTTTATTTTATTTTGTGTAGTAAAGACTAGGAAGTCAAGCAAAGGGTGTATTTCTTGTTCATATCATTAAGACTTACTTTGAACACAGAAATGTTTTCCTGAAAGCTACTGGCAAGTGAAAGTTTAAAAGCTGTATTTTTAGAGGACCTGTTATGAGCCTTAACTGCTTAGTCCCAGCTTCTCTTGTAGTTACGTAAAGGTTTTCAAAAACCTCTTAAGTTTGAAAAAGCTAAAGAGCGTTTGTTGTTAAAAAAAAAAAAAAAAAAAACCAATACAGCGTATCTTCAAGTGCAAAGATATCTGGTGGTAATCTTATACAGAGTTGGTAAAATTTCATCACAGTAGGAAATACATTTTAAGTGATATTATCCCTGTCTCTAAAATTCTCTATTTCCAGATCATAAGGCATATGTAAAACACAACACAAGACTGGGATTATATTGTGTTATATTTACTTTTTAATTACAAAGTTCTTTTTTTTTTATGCTAGTTATCCCCTGAGCAAACATGGTTGTAATTGTCTGTCTTATCCTCTATGTTAATCAGATAGTTTTTTTGTTTGTTTGTTTTATATACAGACTTAGTCCTCCAAATTGTCCCTTTTTGGAAAAAAAAGAATTACATGAAGCTCACCCTTGGTTTGAATTTTTAGTCCAGTGTCGACAAGTTTCCAGTAATTTAACAGGTATGGGTGTATTGTATTAAATAATAAAACTTGCTTTGGATAAATAACTGGTCTGTTGAATGGAATTTAAATTGCGAACTCTTTGAATAAACTGTCTAGCTGTAGACAAATATTTGACCATAATCTAGACTCAAGCTTTATTTAAAAAGCAAAAGACCAAAAATGTTAGCCTCTTGACAGTGAAGAAAACCAGACTTGGAGCAGATAGCATGTGTGGTTATGTTGGCTATCTCTTACCCTACCAGTTCATCACAGGTTCCTGCTCTTTGGTAGACTGACACCCTGTTTCCATGAGGAGGTGGTCTGTCTTCCAAATGGCTGCCCTGAATCTTTCAGTAAGGAACTCCAATTGGAGTGAAAATAAATCCATAGTATATGTGGGATTGTTGTGTCTTCTCTCGTGGAGCCAATGATGGAGAGCCTTGCTCTGGTAATAATCAGGTAGAAAAACCCTGTGACCCCTGAGGGCTTAGTGGGTGTTATCCTAGAGGTTCAGGAAAGGGGACGGGCCAAGCCACAACATACGCAAGGAGTGTCAACAGCCAATCTTTCACTTTTATGTAATGCCTGATTTCTTTCCTAATGAATAACTTTTTTCATAATGTGGGTTGAGGGGTTTTTGGTTTTGTTTTATTTTTCTGGTGATCATAAAGTAACATGTTTCATTGTTAAAAAATAATAATTAAAAAAATAGGAAGCCACAGACAACTATCAAGATAACACCTCAATAGGTAGATAGCTTAAGTGAACAGGAAGATAGCTATCCGTAGGGAACTCTTGATATGTTTTAATATATTTTGTTCTAGTTATTTTCTCTATACTTTTTTTAAACCTAGTCAATATTGTATTTCATTCATCCAACAAATATTTATTTATCCCCTACCTGTGACAGTCTGTAAGTGCTAGGGATATAACCAGAAACATCTATGTATTTGTATAGTGTGTTTTTTCATATAGTAATTATAACATAAGAATTTTCCTATGTTCTTAGAGACAATGACCATTTTATGTCTACATAATATTTCATTGTATAGAAATACTCTTGTTTAATTTACTATCCTCTCATTTTTTGACATTAAGGCTGTTTTCAATTTTTCCTGTTATAAATAATAATCTTGAGTATATTTGAACATAAAATTTTTGTGCTTGTTTCAGATTATTTCCTTAGTACAGATAGGTTCCTGGATATAAAATTCCTGGGTCTGGGGTTATGTGCATTTTGAAGGTTCTTTGTTTTTTTTTTTTTTTTTTTTTTGAGGGTTCTTGATATAAGGCTAGATTGCTTTCCAGGAGGGTTACACCATTCTTTTCTGTAAGTCCCAGCTTCTGTGCACACTGACCAGCTCTGTGCTTGACGATGAATATGTTTAAAAATCATTGCTGATTTGATAGGTGATATATGGCATCTAATTACTATTTTAATTTGCATTTCTTTATTGCTAATGAATTACATATTTTTATGTGTCAGACATTTATATTTCCTTGTTTGTAAAATGGTTATTTCTTTTGTCCATTTATCTGTTACAGTCAGTATTTTGGGCTTTTGTATTGATATGAGCTCTTTGTTGAAGGCATTAATTGTTAGGTTGTCATCTGTTGTTGATTTTTCCCCTTGTTCATTACTACCTTTCAATTTTCTTTGTTTGAATGGAAGTTTTTATTTTTATGTGGACAAATATTTCTTTTTTTTCCTTTGTGACATTTTCCCATTGCTCTTAAACTTAGAAAATCCTTCTTACTGTGGATAGAGTTAAAAATTAAGTTTCTTTCTCAGAATTATGTAATCCTTAGTTTAGTATTTCTCTCTCTCAAGGAGAAAAATGTACTCTCTTATTTTTCAGATCCCAAACTGATCTTCCAGGCTAGCCTTGCAAATGCTCAGATACTGATTCCCAGCAACCAGGCCAGTGTAAGCAGTATGCTATTGGAAGGACATACCCTCCTGGCCCTTGCTACCACAATGTATGCACCTGGGGGCGTCAGCCAGGTACAGACAGCACTTTTACCTGTTATGGCAAAATAGGACTGATTTTAAATTTAGCAGAAATATCGGTGGATTTTCTAGGTCTCAGTTGATATTAAAATATAACCACTTACAAGTATTTCATCAGATTAAAGAGCATAAAACAAGGGTGAATTTTTAAACTTTATATCGTATCCTCTTAAGTTGAAAGGAGACTGCTATAGTCAGCCCTCGATATTCGGGGGTTCTGCATCCACAGATATGGAGGGCTGACTGTACTACAGTATTTTATATGAGGGACTTGAACATCCTCGGATTTTGGCATCTGTGGGGGTCTTGCAACCAATCACCTGTGGATACCAAGGGGCGACTGAATGTTGTATAGTGATTTTTTTCCCGTTTATTTGTTCTCTAATACTCCAGGTTTGTTTTCAGGATAGAATCAAGATCTAATTGCTCCTTGGAGTAAGTATACTTTAAATCTGTGACTTGGGAATTATTCTCTGTTATTTGACCTCTTTGAGAGTTAAAAAGGAAATCATAATTTTTAGCTACCCTTAAAAACTCTTTTGAGGAATCCAGTGAAAAGTTGCCTGTCTCTGCTTTTTTGAAAGTATAGTGTGGCTGGTTAGAGGGAACTTAAGAATGCTGTTAAACATCTAATCTGCAAAAGTTTGTTACTGATGCTAGCTTAATTTAATACCACCTCTTTTAGATTGTTGCAGTATACCTTAACTTCATGGTTATTTATTCTTCCTGTTTTTGATCACCTGTCAGAAATCAGTCAGAATAACTTGAGACCTGAGAGGAAAGGACCTAAGAGTCATCTAGTCTAGTAGGTTTTTTTCTTGTAAAATATTTACTATTTAATATCTGAAATTTTTAAATATTGTAGTAGAGCCTTTTTTCAAACAGCTTTTCCTTATGCAGTTTGAAAACCACTGATCTAGCTGAACTTTCTAATTCAGTAGATGAGGAAACTGAAGCCTGCCTGATATTAAATATCTAGACCAAGGTCATACAGCTAGTTTGTCTTAGAACCAGAACTAGAACTATTGGCTACTGACTCCTTGTCCAGTGCTGTTTTCACTACCACCTATTATATCAAGCTAATCTTGTTTCACAGGCTACTTATGAAAAAAGGACTTAAATTTGGAGAAGAGAAAAACATTATTCTATACCATGTTATCTTTTTATTTAGGTTGTTCAGAATGAAGAAAATGAGAACTGTGTGAAGAAAGTAGATCCCCAGCTACTGAAGATGGCATTAACTCCTTACCCCAAGCTTAAAACTGCTCTCTTCCCACAGTACACTGCCCCTAGTGTCCTGCCACCAGATATTACACTCTACCACCTGATTCAGGTACAGTATTTAGGAGTATCAGTCAGCGTTCAGCCAGGAAAACAGGAACCACTCTGGGTCTTCCAAATGGAGGACATTTAATATAGGGAATTACTTACACAGAATGATAGCAAAATGGAGAAACCAAACGTGTGATGATGAGACAACCCAAAAATTAACAAAGAAGGAAGCAGTCAGCACCCCCTAAGGCTGCAAGAAAGTGGTGTTGTCTGAACCCAACAGCTGTAGCCTCTCTGGGAGCTAAAATCACAACCGGGCTACCTACTGGGAGCTGGGACGAGAGGGTAGGGCTGGAACCATGCAAGAGATGCCCTAGAAAATAAAGAAGGGGAAAATATCTTGGTTTCTCCCCTCTTGCCACCTTTAATCTCCCATGTTGTCTCTCATGGCTATACCTATCTGGTAGCCAGAGGGCAAGTGAGTTTGGGAAATGCAGTTCTCTGCAGTTCAGGGCAGAACATGGGAAAGGTAGAAATGGATCTGAGAGCAGACAGATAGTTGGCCAGCATACTTGTCTGCTACTTTCATTGAAAGCTGCTTCATTCTACCACTGATAATTTCTGTCTCTTCTCAGTGAATAGGGCTGTTTATTTATTTAAGTCACCTTTAGGACAAAGACCTCTTTAAGAATGTGAGAGACTTCCCTGGTGGTCCAGTGGTTAAGAATCCACCTTCCAATGCAGGAGATGCGGGTTTGATCCCTGGTCAGGGAACTAAGATCCCACATGCCGCACGGTCAGCTAAGCCTGTGTGACGCAACTACAGAGCCCGTATGCCTCAAGTAGAGGGAAGCCCACGTGCCACAACTAGAGAGCCCACATGCCGCAGCCAAAAACAATAAATTAAAAAAAAAAAAAATGTGAGAGAGCGGTGAACCCTCTTCCCAGAAAAGTTGCACATAATTTTGCTTATATTTCAGAGGAATTCACAGATTCCCTGAAACCTATCCTGGGATCCTCAATTAAGGACACCTTCTTTTGCTCATTTCTCATTCCAAAAGGCTTTTGCTTTTTTTCCTGGGTACCAATATTCCTATAGTGTCTTCAGTTCAATCTAAACTCTATAATCCTATGAAGGTACAAAACCTCTCTTACTCTAATGTGAAATTTTTTAGGGTACAGACTGGTGCTACTTAAAAATGTAGTCCCCAGGCAGGTGCCAGTCCATGAACTGCTTGTTGCTTGTATGTGTCAGCAGGGTTGGTTTTTTTTTTTTTTTGGTTCGTTTGTTTTGTTTTGATTTTATGTAGCAAGACTTTCTCAAAGAAGGAAGCAGTAAGCTAGATTTATATTTATCACAAGCTTCTTATCTCATTGCAGGTCAGCACTTTGAGTAACATTGGTATATAAACTAGATATAAGTAGATTATATAAAAACATAGTTTTACTACCTAAAGTGGATTCAATCAGCCTAAAACATAAGAGGTTTCAGGTTGTTCTTTGTTCTGTTTTCAGGTTGACTGATGCAGTTATTTAGTCCTGTTATTTTAGGAAGAGTATTCCTTCCTTAATAGACCACAAGATTCTCCCTTAATTTAAAATTAAAGCTGCTTTGGAATTCCATGGCGGTCCAGTGGTTAGGACTTGGCACTTTCACTGCCATGGCCCAGGTTCAATCCCTGGTCTGGGAACTAAGAATTAATAAGTAAATACATACATACATACATACATACATACATACATACATACATAAATACATAAATAAAATTAAAGCTGCTCTTTTCTTAGCCATCCAGATCTTGGCCTAAGAGTTCTGTTGTCTCCTGTATCCCTCCCACCATCTATTTACTGTCTTTGCTAAACCTTTGGCCTACAGATTTCAAAACAGCCAGCGCTCCTTGCTCTCAAACCTTTTCTGACTGACCTGATCTTAGTTGGCTGTTTTTTCTTTGCTGTTGTTAGTGATGATTTGTTCATCACATTCCTTTAACCCTTGATCTAGTTGTCTCACTCTTTCCTGACCTGCCTCAGCACACCTTGTATTTATGGTGGTAACATTTTCTAGCCTCTCAGTCCTCTTGACTTTTGATTCCAAAGGACTTCTAAAGCCATTTTTACATTATAATTGATGCTGGTTCTATCAAAAGAGAGTATACTTTGCAGACATAGTTTGAAGTGCAGAGAGTCTTTAAAAGGAACATAGCCAGTTCTATTTTTATTAATGTAGAAAAATGTCTCATATGCTCTGTGTTCAAAGAATTTATGTCTAGAAGGATAAAAGTTTTTAATTGCCCTGAAGAAGGGAAGCTGAACTGCCTGTGAAGCTCTTTCATATGATTTTGTTTACTTCACTTTAGAATCAATTAACTTTTAACTCTGATTTGACTTTTCCCCTTTTTCAGTCATTATTGCCCTTTGATCCTAGCAGATTGTTTGGCTGGCAGTCTGCCAACACACTGACTATAGGAGGTAAGTCATTATGGATTCTTCTTGCTTTAGAAGCATTTCAGCAGTGTTGACAGAAGTTCATTTTTGTAAAGCCAACCTAGTTTCCCCCCTGCTTTCTATTTTAAAAATAAAGGCATGGGCTTCCCTGGTGGCGCAGTGGTTAAGAGTCCGCCTGCCGATGCAGGGGACGCGGGTTCGTGCCCCGGTCCGGGAAGATCCCACGTGCCGCAGGGCGGCTGGGCCCGTGAGCCATGGCCACTGAGCCTGCGCGTCCGGAGTCTGCGCTCCGCAACGGGAGAGGTCACAACAGTGAGAGGCCCGCGTACCGCAAAAAAAAAAAAAAAAAAAAAAAAAAAAAATAAAAATAAAGGCATATTCCACTGGAAAACATTTTCTTTTTTCTTTTTTTTTAATTGAAATATCGTTGATTTACAGTATTATGTTAGTTTTAGGTGTACAGCACAGTGATTCAGTTGTATATATATTCTTTCTCTGATTCTTTTCCCTTATAGATTATTACAAAATATTGAATATAGTGCCTTGTGCTGTACAGTAGGTCATTGTTGGTTATCCGTTTTATATATAATAGTGTATATATGTTAATCCCAACCTCCTAACTTATCCCTCCCCACCCTTTCCCCTTTGATAACCATAAGTTTGTTTTCTGTGTCTGTGAGTCTCTTTCTGTTTTGTAAATAAGTTCATTTGTATCATTTATTTAGATTCCACATATAAGCTATATCATATGATATTTGTCTTTGTCTGACTTATTTCACTTAGTATGATAATCTCTAGATCCATCCCTGTTGCTGCAGATGGCATTATTTCATTTTTTATGGCGCGCTCTCTCTCTCTCTCTCTCTCTCTCTCTCTCTCTCTATATATATATATATATATGTCACATTTTCTTTATTCATTTATTTGCTGATGGACATCTAGGTTGCTTCCATGTCTTGGCTATTGTAAATAGTGATGCAGTGAACTTTGGGGTGCTTGTATCTTTTCTGATTATACAGAAAATTATACAGAAAAAATCAGAAAAAATCTGATTATACAGAAAAAATCTGATTATACAGAAAAAATCTAGATCTGTAACTCTATTTCTGTCTTGTAGATAAGTTCATTTATACCTTTTTTTTTAAGATTCTACATATAAGCAATATCATATGATATTTGTCTTTGCCTGACTTACTTCACTCAGTATGACAATCTCTGGGTCCATCCATGTTGCTGCAAATGGCATTATTTCATTCTTTTTTATGGCTGAGTAATATTCCATTATATATATATGTACCACATCTTCTCTATCCATTCCTCTGTTGATGGACATTTAGGTTGCTTCCATGTCCTGGCTATTGTAAATAGTGCTGCAGTGACCATTGGGGTGCATGTATCTTTTAAAATTATGGCTTTCTCTGGATATATGCCTAGGAGTGGGATTGCTGGATCATATGGTAGCTCTATTTTTAGTTTTTTAAGGAAGCTCCATACTGTTTTCCATAGTGGCTGTACTAATTTACATTCTCCCCTACAGTGTAGAAGGGTTCCTTTTTCTCCACACCCTCTCCAGCATTTATTATTTTTAGACTTTTTATGATGGCCATTCTCACCATAGTAAGGTGATACCTCATGGTAGTTTTGATGGAAAACATTTTCTAGGAAGCTGAATTGAAAACATACTGTGAGTTAAAAGTCATTGTATGAGGTCACTAGTGGTTTACTTGCTGGGGAATGTAATATAGACCTTCTGCTTAAATTTCTCCCTGTCCAAAAATCCTTGTTCACTTGCACTATAGTATTATAAAGGTTAAGAGCATAGGTGTTGGCATTAGACAAATCCTGGCTCTACCATGTAATAGCTGTATGACCTTGGGCAACTGATTTAACTTCTCTTCAGTTTTCTATAAAATAAGTAAGTGACAGTGTCCACCTCACATGTTACATGAGAATGAAAGGAGACAAGGCATTTAAAAAGCTGTTGCAGTTCCTGACACGTGGTAAGCACCAGATGCGCACACAGTGCCATCCTCTCTAGACCATAAAACTTCCCCTGATTTTTTTTTTGTGTGTTGTTCTTAAACTCTGCTTTTTCTATTTCTTTTTTACTTATTCATTTTGAATTAGCCTTTAATATCATATTACCTGTGGTGCCTCTGCCTACATTACTCTAAAGGAGGCTTCAAATTAGTACTTTTCACATAATATATATCTTGTAATATATACCCTGTAAATATTTATTGACTTATGTAAAAGTGCATTTTCTAATGTGTCAGTTTTATAAGTTCAAATTTCAATATATTGAATTTACCTAGTGCCTAGTGCAGTGCCGGGCCTATAATAGATATTCAATCGATATTTGTTCAGTGCAGGATAAAGTAGTGCTTATTGCATTTTCAAGTGAAAATACTCATTCTAATCTCAGTGAGGTTACCGGAGAGTAGACAGAATCCCCTGTACTGTTCTAATGCCTCCAACTCCATCAGCCAGAGTCCTGAGGCCCTGGTGGAGATGGAACACTCTACTGGGTACACAGAGGAAGCTGAAGGCATGTTCCCTGCCTGATTTTTAGAAGTTTAAAGCATATTTGAGGAAATAAAGCACAAATTAAATGAAACAATTATCATGAAGACATAATACGGATTTTTTAAATTGGAGAGTTGTGTTTAATTAGAATGTTGACTTCTTTTATCATATGGTTTTACCACTGAAAGTGGCCACAAGGCAACTGCGTGGTGATTTGGCTTCTGCAGCAGGCCAGAGAAAAATTTCTCTTCAGGTAGAATTTTCTCTTATACAAAATCTCCATACTAGCCACCAAACCACTAAAAATTCAGGGTCTTATTTGAATAAAAACTCAAGTTTGTTCATTCAGCTTTATATGAACTCAGCAAATATTGAATGAATGAATGGTTTTATATGTAATTGTAAGTTACCAGAGTCACTCTGATCTTATACAAAGAATACAGATAAGGCGTGTGACAGTTTTTTAATCTCAAAGGAGGTATACTTTTAAATAATAGCTTTGTAAGATGACAGACTCCTCTAAAGTCTTCAAGTCCCGTTTTTTTAATAAGAGCTAAGTCACAATATAAAAAGCCCTTGGAATTCCATGGGAGGGATACAACTTTATTTCAGAAGTAAGCTTTGAACTTTGAAAATAAGAGCAGATGCACTGTTAACAGTTCAAAATGTTGTTTTGTCTCGTTTTTTTAATAGGTAGTAAGCAGTTAAGCAGTTAACTGTTCCTATCAAGCCCTAACTTTGTTTCATACCAACTTTTCACATCCAAATATCTTTTGACTTCGTATTTTTCTAAAAAGATAAAAAAAATTTTTTTCTGCTTTTTTCGTGGACACAGAGGAACTTTGACTACTCTGCTGGTCTTGGAAAGTTGGTATCATGATGTAGATAATAAGGTGCTCTATGAATCCAACATCAGAAAGTACAGGTAGTGATAACAAAAGTTTATTAGGAGGGTATTAATATGGAGAAAAGGATGTTCTTCTCAAAGTATTTGTTGGAGAAAGGTACAGTGAGTTGGCCTTGGTGAATAGAGGATTCATATAAATATGAGCTGCATGAATGAATTAAAAAGCTACACTTGCAAATCATTAGCAGAGATTTTGTAGTTAAAGGGTTATTGCCACTGTGAACTTAATGGATCATCAGATACAAAATTAAAGCATCTAAAATAACAAGTAAGTTCAGTAGGGGAAAAGCATAGTTTATAAGTTTTGTTTTGGTTTTTTTTGTGGTATGCGGGCCTCTCACTGTTGTGGCCTCTCCCGTTGTGGAGCATAGGCTCTGGAGGCGCAGGCTCAGCGGCCATGGCTCACGGGCCTAGCTGCTCCGCGGCATGTGGGATCTTCCCAGACCGGGGCACGAACCCGTGTCCCCTGCTTCGGCAGGCGGACTCTCAACCACTGCGCCACCAGGGAAGCCCCTGTTTATAAGTTTTTATGTAGCTTCTCAGGTACACATTTTTGTATAAAATGAGGGCTACCTCCACATATTAAAATAAAATTATTACATCTTGGTGGTTCAAAGTGATACACAGTGGTACAAAATGATTACAGCAACCAGTTTTCTTTTACCATTGCAGAGTAAAGTTTTCCACATGCAGATCTGAAACTAATCATGGTGAGGTGCAGGGGATTAATACTGCTTCACTTTCCCCCCAGATGCAGCGAGTCAGCTCCCACATTTCTCTAGCCCTGACCTGGTTAATAAATATGCTATAGTAGAACGTCTGAATTTTGCTTATTATTTACATCATGGACGACCATCGTTTGCGTTTGGTACTTTTCTGGTTCAGGAATTAACCAAGAGCAAGACCCCCAAGCAGCTGTAAGTATTTAAAACATAATTTGTACTCTTAATAAAAGGCATATCTGTGTACTTTTACACATGCATATAAATGCATATAAAAAACCTATTGGAAACATACCACAGTTAGTAATTATATTTGACCGGGGAATTATATATATATGTATTTTTTCATTTGTGCTTTTCTGTATATCCCAGGTTTTTGGCATTTAGCTTGTCTTACTTTTGTGTTTTTTGTTTGTTTGTATTTTGGCCCGCGCCATGCAGCTTGCGGGATCTTAGTTCCCCCACCAGGGATTGAACCCATGCCCCCTGCAGTGGAAGCATGGAGTCCTAACCACTGGACCGCCAGGGAATTCCCTTACTTTTGTTAATAGGAAAAAAGATTAAAATATATTTTAAATAAGATAATAAATATATCTGAAAAGCATGTTTTTAAATAATGATCCAGGAGCTTGCCAAATGTTAGCAATTACTATAAAGAGGGAATTCTATAGTGAGATGTGAATTCTGTATTTAAGATCTTGGTCTTTTATAATTCACTTTTATAAAGCACAGAATTGGGAGGAGTATTTGATATAATCAGCAGCTAAATACAGATTTATTTTATTTATTGTTTTATAGTTAACAAAATAATGCATCTTTATGTTAAAATATTTAAGTAGGTCAGAAGGGTGAAAAATGAAAGAAAAAAGTCCCTCATTCTCTCATCTTCATTCTACATGGTATATAAACATGGTTAATTTCTTGTGCATCTTTCCTCAGAATTTTTCTATTCATGTAAAAGTACATATATGAGTCGTTTAAAATGTATGTGCTTTATGATGTCAAATTTTAGGTGGCATTAATTTTCTTGGTAGTTTGTGTACATACAATTAATAAGATCATAAGTTGGTAGTCTTTCATAAGTTCTATTCCACGTTCCCTGAATAAAGTTGGAAGCAAAAATAATTTGGACTATGAGTAGGCACTTTAGGAGAAGGTAAATATAAGGGAATAGGGGGCTATGGAGCCAGAAGGAGACTAAAAGCTACCTAGAACCTAAATGGATGTATATAAGGGGTGAAAAAGGGAAGGGGGAGGAAGTCAAAAATCGCATGCATCTGATGCTCCAAGTATCACTGATGTAATTCAATCTGCTTTTCCTGGTGAGAAAAAATGTTCACGTGCTCATGTGATTTTGATTCCTTTCTTTTTCAGAATCCAGCAAGTAGGCAATGAAGCCTATGTTTTAGGGCTCTCCTCCTTCCACATACCATCAATAGGAGCTGCCTGTGTTTGTTTCTTAGAACTGCTTGGCCTCGACAGCCTCAAGCTCAGAGTTGATATGAAAGTGGCCAATATAATTTTGAGCTACACGTGTAGAAATGAAGATGCTCAGTACAACTTTATCAGAGAGTCTCTCGGTACAGCACCTTTATGTCATTTGTTGAGAGGACAAGGGACAAATAGGTCTAAGGCATTGAATTGTGAGTGATTGGGGAGGAAACAGTTATCTTCTGTTTCATCCTTCTTCTGCAGAATTTTTGCACTTTATTTCACTTTATTGGGCCCTTTAATGGGTTTCTGAAATGTCTCTGGGCCATACTCTTCAAACAGAACTGCCCAGTTCCCGACCTTTTCTCTTGACCATATTTTGTTGTTTATATTTCTTATAGCTGAAAAACTATCTAAACTGGCTATGGGTGAAAAGTCAACCATAGAAGAATTGCTTGTTCTCTTAGAAGAAGGTATATGGGACAGCATTCAGCAGCAGGAAATAAAGAGGTTTGTGAGTTGCGATCCCAGCCTCTTTTCTAGCAAGCTTTATTGTTCCAATCTGTTTGCCTAGTCTTTCTGCCAACACATGTTTTCACCAGACCTTATCTTCTTACTCATCGAGCACATAACAGATTTCAATTGCATCTTGCCATCAGTAAAAGAAGGGTGAAGATAATGATTCCCTCTTTACAGATAGAGTTTCCAAGAGGTGGAGAAGAGCTTTGTCTCCTCTACTGTGCTGCTGGTCTGAGAAGTCTCTTAAGTGTTACATGTTGAAATCATTTCAGAAGGAGCACGATAGATGTCACAAAATTTGACTCTTAAGTGATGTCCTTGATTTTTTTCTTGCTAATGTATGTCCATATAATATATGGAAGGTGAGGTGACCATCTGGCCACAAAAGCCCCTCTCCTTATACATTTATGTCATCTTTCCTCTGTGCTATTCTCCACTGGGGCTGACCCGCTACCCCGACCCTGGGAATGCACCATTCTCGTGTACCTCCTGTCACTGACTGCTCTCAGCAGTTTCCTTCTCAGCAGGTACCCCCCTCCCCTTAGCAAGGAAGCCCAGGCACCGATCAGGGCTCTGATAGTCTAAAGTGAATCATGCAAGAGAATTAAGCACTCAGACAATTTCTTGAGTGACTATTTTTCTCAATTCTCCTAAAGATGGTGCATAGCTGGTTTGATAGATACTTGGTTGATAAAAAAGGAATGAATTTTGCCAGTATGCTAAGAAAGTTATTGTACATTATGGGTGAAAGAGTCCTTTTTTCCCCCAAAGCAGTCTAATAAGTATTTGTTGAAAGGCTTTTTAGAGAATATACTGTAGTTTATTTTTTACTAAGTTTCCAGTTTAAAGCTACATTTTAACGAGTTTTTTCCTCTTACCCCCCAACCCCACTCCCAATTATAGGTTATCCAGTGAATCCAGCAGCCAGTGGGCATTAGTGGTACAATTCTGCAGGCTCCACAATCTGAAACTGAGCACATCTTACCTTAGAGAATGTGCCAAAGCAAATGATTGGTTACAGTTTATTATTCACAGCCAACTCCATAATTACCACCCAGAGGAGGTAAGCAACCGATTGTTGCCAGTTTTTCAAGAAGAGAAATTGGAACACTTCTCAGAAGACAGTGTTCTTTCTGTTGTATATACATAGGCTTTTGTTTGCTATGATACTATTATTTTTACTAAGATTTCAGTGGGTTGGCTTCAGAGGACTAGTCATTACTACTAAAGAGCTGAAGGAAGAGTTTTTGTGACTCCAGATTGAATATGGAAACTTACTCAAACACAACAACTATGTAAAATTATATGGTCACCTCTGATGCAGTTCAGGGTGAGAAAGAACAATTGTGCCTATGCTTTTCTCCAACATTTTCAGCTCCAGCTGAAATTGGAAGTTGGTTGTCTTTTTTGATCATCAATCATCTAATATGTTTTCTAGGTGAAATCTCTTCTCCAATATTTCAGCCCTGTTCTTCAAGACCACTTAAGACTGGCTTTTGAGAACTTGCCCTCAGTGTCCAAGTCTAGAATGGACAGTGATCAAGTCTGCAACAAGTCCCCGCAGGAACTGCAAAGAAACAAAGTAGAGATGACTGATTTCTTTGAAATTCTGCTTCAGTGCTCAGAGGTGCCAAACTCCTGGTGCTGGCTCCTGGCAGAAGCAGTGAAACAACAGGCCCCAATCCTTAGTGTCCTGGCCTCATGTGTCCAGGTGAGAATCTTGAGAAGCCTACATTAGGGACTCAGAGGGCAGTAGAAAAAGTGGGAAGAGACAGGGAAGGCTGATAATCAGGGAGAATGTGAGGTGATGACAGTGAGGCCCTAGCATGTGCTTCCAAGGTCACTGCCACTTTTTGTGCTTCCCCAGCTTAGGCTTCAGGCCATCTAGTGCATTTCCTTGTGCCTTAATGTTCAGTAACTTAAGTGATCAGAGCCTTGGCTTCCGGTTGGCAGTCATAGAGAAGGATGCTTTGGTGGACCGACCACATCTGTGTCTTGAGCAGGAAAGAGGGATGCTCCGAACAGTCCCTTGATCAGCAGTTCTGTAGAGGACAGTCTTGTTTTCTTATACTTAGTACTTTGCTGACCTCCACATATATCCCCTCGGTTTCTTGGCCTTTTGACCTACTATACTCTGCAGGACAGTTTATAACTGGTTGTTCCCTTGGTTGTTCATTAGAGTTTGTTTCATGTTTGAAGGATTTTCAAGTCATTTTAACCAATTTCGTGAGGTGACTTGTTCTAAACAGGAAATATCCATCTGTAGTTGTAGCATTGCTGGAAGCTTCTGCAGTCAAGTAATCCATGTGCAGTCATTATCTTATTTTGAAAAGTTCTTATCCACTGGCAGGACGCCAGTGCTATTCCTTGCCTCTGTGTTTGGATCATCACTTCTGTGGAGCACAGTGTTGCAGCTGAAGCAATGGGACACATTCAGGACTCAATGGAGGGCCATACTTGGGACCTTGAGGACCTCTCAGTCATCTGGAGGACATTATTAACACGGCAGAAGAGCAAAACTCTCATCAGAGGTTTCCAGCTTTTCTTTAAGGTAGTGTTAGTCCATTTCTTTCCTCAGTTTAAAAGGGTTACTTCAGAATATCCCCCGTTGGCTTTTAAAATTATTCCTATCTCTGGGATTTTTTTTTTAAGCCAACAACAGATAACGATATTAGAACTATCATTTATTTAGCACAGTGCTTTATATGTATTATTTTAGTCGATTCTAACAATAATCCTATATAAAGTAATATTTTAGAAGAATGTTATGAAGTGATATTATCCTCATTTTACAGAGTGATATACCAAGGCTCACAGAACTTAACTTAAGTAACTTAAGTAACATGCCCAGGGTCTCAGAGTACTTTAGTAAGTGGTTTACTTATGGTTCAGATCCATAATCTCTACTTCTAAAACTGCTATCCTCTGACCAAAAAGCTCCCACCAAAGTGATGGAAATGTATGGATTAATGCCACAAACAAGCAGTAGGTTAACAGATCAGTGGAGCCCATTACCCAGGAGTGTATGTAGAGGTGTCTTAGCAGCGTCTAATGGAATATCTCCTGCTCATGTGTAGTGGACCAAGTATAGACTGGAGTATGGACTGTTGAGTAGGTGTACCTGGCCTGAGTATCTTTTTTCCAAAAGGAAATATAAATTTAATTTCCTTTCTTTTTAATATATATGATTTCATTCTACTACAAAGCTGTTATTAATAGTTTTGTTTTTTACTTTAACCTCTCCTATATTGGCATTACTCATTGAGAATGTAGTATTGATTAAGTGTCAGGATTTTTAACTTCATTCAAACTCTTCCTCAAAGGAGTCCCCATTACTCTTCATGATGGAGATGTATGAACTGTGTATGTTCTTCAAGAATTATGAGGAAGCCGAAGCTAAACTTCTGGAGTTCCAGAAGAGCCTTGAAACTGTAAGTTGGAATTATAGTGCTCTTTCTTGCTGATCTGAAATTGGCTAAAGTGGCCTCTCGTCTGCTCGTAGTCAGGATGTGGCAGCAGTTGAATAGCTGTTACGTGGCATAATGCAAACTGAATCATTTGTATTGTTCCAGAGATGGAGAGGCAGGACAGGAGTTGCAGGGACCTTGCTTACAGCACATCAGTTGCCATGGATGACAGAGAGGTTTCATCCAGTGTGCTAATGAACTCTGATCAGTATCCTGAGGCCGCAGCCAAGCTCAGTGGGAAAGGGAATAATGGTATCCACTGTGGATGATACAGAGGAGTGGGGTGGTACAGGGGCCATGTTTTGCCAATCCACAATAACTCCAAGAGCATTGAGAGTGAGGGGTGTTTAATACTGCTTTATTCACTGTGACAGAAAATAATGGTTTTTTCCATCAACACTCCTTGTGGTCTCTGTCCAAATGATGCTGAGCCTTATGGTCAATTTCAGGCTTTACCTATTCTGATGCTTGTTTCAGACCTATTTACATGTGGAGCTAATTAACCCTATGGAAGAAAGAGGAAGCTGTAAAAAAGGAAAATATGCCTTAGTCCTGCTTGGGGTTTCAGCACTTTTGCCCTCTCTATCCCGAAAAAGCTTTATGATAAATGAGACAAAACCGTATACTGATTTTACCCAACAAATACATCACAGTGGAACTTGTGTATATGATTTTCCTCTCAATCACATTCGTCTTAACTGTAATGAAGATTTTAAAGTTTTATTATTCGAAAATACTGAATCAGTTATTCAAATATGCCTGAAGTTCCTAAATCACAGAAAATAGGGACATTCATTTCCTTCATCTGTCACTCTCCATGGCTAGAGCCATACAGTATCTTCTTTTTTTTAAATTATTTTTAAAAATTGTGATAAAATACACATAACATTTACCATCTTAACCTTGTTTTCTTAAACAGGCGTCTTTTTTTAAATTTTAATTTATTTTATTTATTTATTTTTGGCTGCGTTGGGTCTGCGTTGCTGCACACGGGCTTTCTCTTGTTGCGGCGAGTGGGGGCTACTCTTCCTTGCGGTGCACGGGCTTCTCATTGCGGTGGCTTCTCATTGTGGAGCACAGGCCCTAGGCTCATGGGTTTCAGAAATTGTGGCATGCGGGCTCAGTAATTGTGGCTCATGGGCTCTAGAGCGCAGGCTCAGTAGTTGTGGCACACGGGCTTAGTTGCTCTGTGGCATGTGGGATCTTCCCGGGCCAGGGCTCGAACCCGTTTTCCCTTGCATTGGCAGGCAGATTCTTAATCACTGCACCACCAGGGAAGCCCTATACCATCTTAACCATTTTTAAGTACATAGTTCAGTGGCATTAACTACATTCACATTGTTGTGCAACCATCAGCACCACCATCCATCCCCATAGCTCTCTTTTCTTTTTTTTTTTCCCATAACTCTCTTTTCATCTTGTAAAATTCTCCACTCTCCCCTCCCACTAGCCCCTGTCAATCACCATTCTACTTTCTGTCTTTATGATTTGACTAAGTACCTCACAGAAGTGGAATCATACAGTATTTTTCTTCTTGTGACTGGCTTATTTCACTTAACATAATGTCCTCAAGATTCGTCCATGTTGTAACGTGTGTCAGAATTTCCTCCCTTTTTAGTGCTAAATAATATTCCATTGTATTTATATATCACATTTTGCCTATCCATTCATCCATCAGTGGACATTTGGGTTGCTTCTATTTTTTAGCTTTTGCAAATAATACTGCTATGAACATTGTGTACGAATATATATAGACCTTGCTTTTAATTTGTTTGGGTATCTACCTAGAAGTGAAATTGCTGGATGACATGGTAATTCTATTTCTGATATTTTGAGGAACTGCCATACTGTTTTCCATAGCAGCTATACTATTCCCACTAACAGTACACAGGCTTCCAATTTTCCACATCCTCTTCAGCACTTGTTTTCTGTTTTTTTGTTTTTTTGTTTGTTTCTTTTTGCAGTTTGCAGGCCTCTCACTGTTGTGGCCTCTCCTGTTGCGGAGCACAGGCTCCGGAGGTGCAGGCTCAGCGGCCATGGCTCACGGGCCCAGCCGCTCTGCAGCATGTGGGATCCTCCCGGACCGGGGCACGAACCCCTGTCCCCTGCATCAGCAGGTGGACTCTCAACCACTGTGCCACCAGGGAAGCCCTGTTTTCTGTATTTTTGATAGTTGTCATCCTAATGGGTGTGAGATGGTATCTCATTGTATTTTTGATTTGCATTTCCCTAATGATTAGTGATGTTGAGCATCTTTTCATGTGCTTATTGGCCATTTGTATATCTTCTTTGGAGAAATGTCTATTCAAGTCCTTTGCCCATTTTTGAATTGAGTTGCTTGTTTTTTTGGTTGTTGAATTTTAGGAATTGTCTATATATTCTGGATATTAATCCCATGTCATACATATGATTTGTAAATATTTCCTCCCATTCTGTGGGTTGCCTTTTTACTCTGTTGATGGTGTCCTTTGATGCACAAAATTGTTTAAATTTTCATGAAGTCCAATTTGCATATTTTTTTTTTGCTACCTGTGCCTGTGGTATCCTAGCCAAGAAATTATTGCCAAATCCAGTGTTGTGAAGCTCTTGTCCTGTGTTTTCTTCTAAGAGTTATATTGTTTTAGGTCTTACATATTTAGGTCCTTGGTCCATTTTGAGTTAATTTTTTTTTGTGTAGGTTGTTAGGTAAGGGTCCAACTTCATTTTTTTGCATGTGGATATCCAGTTTTCCCAGCACCATTTGTTGAAAAGACTGTTCTTTCCTTATTGAATGGTCTTGGCACCCTTGTCAAATATCATTTGACCATGTATATGAGGGTTTATTTCTGGGCTTTCTTTTCTTAGCCATTGGTCTATATGTCTGTCTTCATTGGCTATTTTGATTACTGTAGTAGCTTTGTAGTAAGTTTTGAAATCAGGAAGAGTGAGTCCTCTAGTTTTTTTAGTTTTTTTCAAGATTGTTTTGGCTATTTGGGGTCCCTTGAGATTCCATATGATTTTAGAATTTTCTGTAAAAACAAAATGTCATAGGGATTGCATTGAATCTGTAGATTTTTGGGATAGTAATGAGATTTTAACTATAGTAAGACTTCCAATTCATAAACATGGAATGTGTTTCCATTTACTTATGTCTTTAGTTTCTTTCAGTGGTGTTTTGTAGTTTTCATTGTACAAGTCTTTTACCTCATTGGTTAAGTTAATTCCTAAGTACTTTATTCTTTTTTTTTTTTTTTTTGACTGCACCATGTGGCATGTGGCATGTGGCATCCTAGCTCCCTGACCAGGGATTGAACCCCCATCCCCTGCAGTGGAAGCACAGAGTCTTAAACACTGTACCTCCAGGGAAGTCCTATTCTTTTTGATGCTGTTGGAAATGGAAACATTTTATAATTTCCTTTTCAGATTGCTCATTGTTTGTGTATAGCAATGCAACTGATTTTTGTGTGTTGACTTTGTATCCTGCTACTTTGCTCAATTCATTTACCCTTAAGTTTTATGGTGGAATCTTTAGGGTTTTCTATATAAGATCATACCTGCAAACAGAGATCATTTTATTCCTTTCCAACTTGGATGCGTTTTATTTCTTTTTCTTGCCTAAGCACGCTGGCTAGAACTTACAGAACTGTGTTGAATAGAAGTGGTGAAAGCAGGCATCTTTGCCTTGTTCCTGATCTTAGAGGAATGCTCTCAGTCTTGCACCATTGAGTATGATGTTTGTTGTGGGTTTTTCACATAAGGCTTTTATTATGTGGAGGTAGTTTCCTTCTATTCCTAGTTTGTTGAGTGTTTTTTTTTTATCATGCGGTGGTGTTTTAATTTTGTCACATACTTTTTCTGCATCAATTAAGATGATCATGTGGGGTTATTTTTTTCTTCATTCTGTTGAAGAAAACTGTGACATATACATTGAATTTTGTATGTTGAACCATTCTTGCATTCCAGGAATAAATCCCATTTGGTTATGGTATATAATCCTTTTAACACGCTGCTGAATTCAGATTGCGAGTCTTGTGTTGAGGATTTTTGCATCAGCGTTCATAAGGGATATTGGTCTGTAGTTTTCTTGTAGTGTCTTTATCTGTCTTTGGTATCAAGATTATGCTGGTTTCACAGAATAAGTAGGGAAGTGTTCTCTCCTCTCCAGTTTTTTGGAAAAGTTTGAGAAAGATTGGTATTAGTTTTTTAAATGTTTGGTAGAATTCATCAGTAAACCCATCAGGTCCATGGCTTTTCTTTGTTAGGAATTGGTTTTGGTTTTGTTTTGCTTTTTTGGTTGGGAGATTTTTGACTACTGATTAAATCTCCTTACTAGGAGATTTGGTCTATTCAGATATCTATTTCTTTGTGATTTAGTCTTGGTAGGTTTTGTGTTTCAAGGGATCTGTCCATTTCATCTAGATCATCCAGCTTTTTGGCATACAGTTGTTCATAGTACTCTCTTATAATCCTTTTGATTTCTGTAGAATAGGTAGTAATGTCCCCACTTTCATTTCTGATTTAGTAATTTGAGTCTTCTTTAAAAATGTGTTGTTTAATTTCCACAATTTTGTCAGTTTTCCAGTTTTCCTTTTGTTACTGACTTCTAACATCATCTCATTGTAGTCAGAGAAGATACTTCATATGATATCTGTATTTTAAAATCTATGAGACTTAATTGGAGTTAACATATGTTGTATCCTGGAAAATATGCCATGTGAACTCGAGAAGGATGTGTTTTTTATTGTTGTTGGGTAGAGTGTTCTGTGTATGTCTGTTAGATCTAGTTGGTTTATTGTGTGAAGTCCTCTCTTTCCTTACTTGTCTCCTGTCAGGTTATTCTGTCCATTATTGTAAGCAGAGTACCGGCATACCTTTGAGATATTGCAGGTTCAGTTCCAGACAACCGCACTAAAGTGAATATCACAATAAAGTGAGTCACATGGACTTTTTGGTTTCCCAGTGCATATAAAAGTTATGTTTACACTATACTGTAGTCTGTTAAGGGTGCAATAGTATTATGTCTAAAAATATATATATACATACCTTAATTTAAAAACACTTTATTGCTAAAAAATGGTAGTTCTAAGTTCAGTCTTTTAAGGAAACTCCATACAGTTCTCCATAGTGGCTGTATCAATTTACATTCCCACCAGCAGTGCAAGAGGGTTCCCTTTTCTCCACACCCTCTCCAGCATTTATTGTTTGTAGATTTTTTGATGATGGCCATTCTGATTGGGAGGTGATACCTCATTGTAGTTTTGATTTGCATTTCTCTAATAATTAGTGATGTTGAGCATCTTTTCATATGCCTCTTGGCCATCTGTATGTGTTCTTTGAAGAAATGTCTGTTTAGGTCTTCTGCCCACTTTTTTTTTTCTGCCCATTTTTTGATTGGGTTTGTTGTTTTGATATTGAGCTGCATGAGCTTAATATTTTGGAGATTAATCCTTTGTCAGTTGCTTCATTTGCAAATATTTTCTCCCATTTTGAGGGTTGCCTTTTCGTCTTGTTTATGGTTTCCTTTGCTGTGCGGAAGCTTTTAAGTTTCATTAGGTCCCATTTGTTTATTTTTCTTTTTATTTCCATTTCTCTAGGAGGTGAGTCAAAAAAGATCTTGCTGTGATTTATGCCAAAGAGTGTTTTTCTATGTTATCCTCTAAGAGTTTTATAATATCCAGTATTACATTTAGGCCTTTAATCCATTTTGAGTTTATTTTTGTGTATGGTGTTAGGTAGTGTTCTAATTTCATTGTTTTACATGTAGCTGTCCAGTTTTCCCAGTACCACTTATTGAAGAAACTGTCTTTTCTCCACTGTATATTCTGCCTCCTTTGTCATAGATTAGGTGACCATAGGTACGTGGGTTTATCTCCAGGCTTTCTATCCTGTACCATTGATCTATATTTCTGTTTTTGTGCCAGTATCATAGTGTCTTGATTACTATAGTTTTGTAGTATAGTCTGAAGTCAGGGAGCCTGATTTCTTCAGCTTCGTTATTTTCCCTCAGGACCACTTTGGCTATTCGGGGTCTTTTGTGTCTCCATACAAATTTTAAGATTTTTTGTTCTAGTTCCATAAAAAATGCCATTGGTAATTTGATAGGGATTGCATTGAATCTGTAGATTGCTTTGGGTAGTATAGTCATTTTCACAATATTGATTCTTCCAATCCAAGAACATGGTATATCTCTCCATCTGTTTGTATCATCTTTAATTTCTTTCATCAGTGTCTTATAGTTTTCTGCATACAGGTCTTTTGTCTCCCTAGATAGCGTTATTCCTAGGTATTTTATTCTTTTTGTTGCAGTGGTAAATGGGAGTGTTTCCTTAATTTCTCTTTCAGATTTTTTCATCATTAGCATATAGGAATGCAAGAGATTTCCATGCGTTAATTTTGTATCCTGCAACTTTACCAAATTCATTGATTAGCTCTAGTAGTTTTCTGGTGGCATCTGTAGGATTCTCCATGTATAGTATCATGTCATCTGCAAACAGTGACAGTTTTACTTCTTTTCCAATTTGTATTTCTTTTTCTTCTGTGATTGCCATGGCTAGGACTTCCAAAACTATGTTGTATAATAGTGGTGAGAGTGGACATCCTTGTGTTGTTCCTGATCTTAGAGGAAATGCTTTCAGTTTTTCACCATTGAGAATGATGTTTGCTGTGGGTTTGTGGTATATGGCCTTTATTATGTTGAGGTAGGTTCCCTCTATGCCAACTTTCTGGAGAGTTTTTATCATAAATGGGTGTTGAATTTTGTCAAAAGCTTTTTCTGCATCTACTGAGTTGATCATATGGTTTTTATTCTTCAAGCTGTTAGTATAGTTTATCACATTGATTGATTTACATATATTAAAGAATCCTTGCATCCCTGGGATAAATCCCACTTGATCATGGTGTATGATCCTTTTAATGTGTTGTTGGATTCTGTTTGCTAGTATTTTGTTGAGGATTTTTGCATTTGTATTCATCAGTGATACTGGTCTGTAATTTTCTTTTTTTGTAGTATCTTTGTCTGGTTTTGGTAACAGGGTGATGGTGGCCTCATAGATGAGTTTGGGAGTGTTCCTTCATCCGCAATTTTTTGGAAGAGTTTGAGAAGGATGGGTGTTAGCTCTTCTCTAAATGTTTGATAGAATTCATCTGTGAAGCCATCTGGTCCTGGACTTTTGTTTGTTGGAAGAGTTTTAATCACAGTTTCAATTTCATTACTTGTGATTGATCTGTTCATAGTTTCTATTTCTTCCTGGTTCAGTCTTGGAAGGTTATACCTTTCTAAGAATTTGTCCATTTCTTCCAGGTTGTCCATTTTATTGGCATATAGTTGCTTGTAGTAAGTAGTCTCTTATGATCCTTTGTAATTCTGCAGTGTCAGTTGTAATTTCTCCTTTTTTCATTTCTAATTTTACTGATTTGAATCCTCTCTCTTTTTTTAAAATATTTTTTTATTTGGTTGCACTGGGTCTTAGTTGCAGCTGGTGGGCTCCTTAGTTGTAGCATGTGGGCTCCTTAGTTGCTGCTTGAGGGCTCCTTAGTTATGGCTCACCAGCTCCATGGTTGCAGCACATGGGCTCCTTTGTTGCAGCTCATGGGCTCCTTAGTTGCAGCTCACCAGCTCCTTAGTTGTCGCATGCAAACTCTTGGTTGCAGCATGCATGTGGGATCTAGTTCCCTGACCAGGGATCGAAGCCGGGCCCCCTGCATTGGGAACGTGGAGTCTTAACCACTGCACCACCAGGGAAGTCCCTCCCTTTTTTTCTTGATGAGTCTGGCTTAAGGTTTATCAATTTTGTTTATCTTCTCAAAGAACCAACTTTTAGTTTTATTGATCTTTGCTATTGTTTTCTTTGTTTCTATTGCATTTATTTCTGCTCTGATCTTTATGATTTCTTTCCTTCTACTAACTCTAGGGGTTTTTTTGTTCTTCTTTCTGCAGTTGCTTTAGGTGTAAGGTTAGATTGTTTATTTGAGATTTTTCTTGTTTCTTGAGGTGAGATTGAATTGCTATAAACTTCCCTTTTAGAACTGCTTTTGCTGCATTCAGTAGGTTTTGGGTTGTTGTGTTTTCATTGTCATTTGTTTCTATGTATTTTTTTATTTCCTCTTTGATTTCTTCAGTGATCTCTTGGTTATTTAGTAGTGTATTGTTTAGCCTCCATGTGTTTGTGTGTTTGTGTTTTTTATAGTTTTTTTTTCCTGTAATTGATTTCTTTTTTTAAAATATTTATTTATGTATTTGGCTGCATCTGGTCTTAGGTGCAGCGTGCAGGCTCTTTATTGCAGTGTGTGGGCTCTCTAGTTGTGGTGTGCAGGCTCTCTACTTGTGGCGCATGGGCTCCAGAGCATGCAGGCCCAGTAGTTGTGGTGCACGGGCTCTCTAGTTGTGTTGCACCGGCTCCAGAGCACACAGGCTTTCTAGCTGTGGTGTGCAGGATCCAGAGCGTATGGGCTCAGTAGTTGTGACATGTGGGGTCTCTAGTTGTGGCACAGGGGCTCTAGAGCACGTGGGCTCAGTAGTTGTGGTGCACTGGCTTAGTTGCCCTGTGGCATATGGGATCTTAGTTCCCTGACCAGGGATTGAACTTGCGTCCGCTGCATTGGAAGGCAGATTATTAACCGCTGGACCATCAGGGAAGTCCTGCCTATAATTGATTTCTAATCTCGTAGTGTTGTGGTTGAAAAAGATGCTTGATACGATTTCAACTTTCTTAAATTTACTGAGGCTTGATTTGTGACCCAAGATGTGCTCTATCCTGGAATATGTTCCGTGTGCTGTTGAGAAGAAAGTGTATTCTTCCACTTTCTAGTGGAATGTCCTATAAATATCAATTAAGTCTATCTGGTCTACTGTGTCATTTAAAGCTGTGTATCCTTATTTATTTTCTATCTGGATGATCTCTCCATTGGTGTATGTGGAATGTTAAAGTCCCCCACTATTATTGTGTTACTGTGGATTTCCCCTTTTATGGTTGTTAGCATTTGCTTTATGTATTGAGGTGCTCCTATGTTGGGTGCATAACTATTTATAATTGTTATATCTTCTTCTTGGATTGATCCCTTGATCATTGTGTAGTGATCTTCCTTGTCTCTTGTAACAGTCTTTATTTTAAAGTCTATTTTATCTGATATGAGCATTGCTACTCCAGCTTTTTTTTGATTTCCATTTGCATTGAATATCTTTTTCCATCCCCTCACATTCAGTCTGTATGTGTCTCTAGGTCTGAAGTGATCTCTTGTAGACAGCATATATATGGGTCTTGTGTTTGTATCCATTCAGCCAGTTTGTGTCTTTTGGTTGGAGCATTTAATCCATTTACATTCAAGGTAATTATCAATGTGTATGTTCCTGTTTTCTTAATTGTTTTGGGTTTGTTTTTGTGGGTCTTTTTTTCTCTTGTGTTTCCCACCTGGAGAAGTTCCTTTAGCATTTGTTGTAAAGGTGGTTTGGTGGAGCTGAATTCTCTTAGCTTTTGCTTGTCTGTAAAGCTTTTGATTTCTCTGCTGAATCTGAATGAGATCCTTGCTGGGTAGAGTAATCTTGGTTGTAGGTTTTTCCCTTTCATCACTTTAAATATCCTGCCACTCCCTTCTGGCCTGCAGAGTTTCTGCTGAAAAATTAGCTGTTAACCTTATGGGGATTCCGTTGTAGGTTATTTGTTGCTTTTCCCTTGTTGCTTTTAATATGTTTTCTTTGAATTTAATTTTTGTTAGTTTGATTAATGTGTGTCTCGGCATGTTTCTCCTTGGATTTATCCTGTATGGGACTCTCTGTGCTTCCTGAACTTGCTTGACTATTTCCTTTCCCATGTTAGGGGATTTTTCGACTATAATCTCTTCAAATATTTTCTCAGACCCTTTCTCTTTCTCTTCTTCTTCTGGGACCCCTATAATTCAAATGTTGGTGCATCTAATGTTGTCCCAGAGGTCTCTGAGACTGTCCTTATTTCTTTTCATTCTTTTTTCTTTATTCTGCTCCTTGGCTGTTATTTTTACCATTCTATCGTCCAGCTCACTTATTTGTTCTTCTCCTTCAGTCGTTCTGTTATTGATTCCTTCTAGTGTAGTTTTCATTTCAGTTATTGTGTTGCTCATCACTGTTTGTTTGTTCTTTAGTTCTTCTAGGCCCTTGTTAAACATTTCTTGTATTGTTTCGATCTGTGCCTCCATTCTATTTACAAGATTTTGTATCATCTTTACTGTCAGTACTCTGAATTCTTTTTCAGGTAGGTTGCCGATTTCCTTTTCATTTATTTGGTCTTATAGGTTTTTACCTTGCTTCTTCATCTGTACCATATTTTTTTGTCATCTCATTTTTTTTGACGGGTGGGGCCGTGTTCCTGTCTTGCTGGTTGTTTGGCCTGAGGCGTCCAGCACTGGAGTTTTTAGGCAGTTGGGTGGAGCCGGGTCTTGGTGCTGAGATGAGGACCAATGGGAGAGCTCACACTGATTAATATTCCCTGTGGTCTGAGGTTCTCTGTTAGTCCAGTGGTTTGGACTCAGCACTCCCACCACAGGAGCTCAGGCCTGACCCCTGGCCTGGGAACCAAGACCCTGGTCACACAGGGATTCCTCCCGTCCCCTTAGGTGTCCAAGGTCCCTCACCAGCGCCTGACTGGTGCCCTAGATATGAGGAGACATGAACTCTGCGTCCTCCTACTCCACCGTCTTGACTCCACACCCTGCATTTAAGTTTCTTTCATGTCTTTTTCATAGCTTGATAGCTCATTTCTTTTTAGTGCTGAATAATACTACATTGTCTGGATATACCAGTCTATTTATCCATTCAGCTACTGCAGGACATCTTGGTTGCTTCCAAGTTTTGGCAATTATGAATAAAGCTGCTCTAGACATCCGTGTGCAGGTTTTTCTGTGGACGTAAGTTTTCAACTCATTTGGGTAAATATCAATACCAAGGAGTACTCAATCATATGGTGAGAGTATGTTAGTTTTGGAAGAGACCACCAAACTGTCTGCCAAAATGGCTGTACTGTTTTGCATTCCCACCAGCAGTGAATGAGAGTTCCTGTGTCTCCATATCCTTGCTAACCTTTGGTGTTGTCAGACTTCCAGATTTTGGCCATTCTAATAGGTGTGTTGTGATATGTCATTGTTTTCATTTGCATTTCCCTGATGACATATGGTATGGATCTTCTTCTCATATGCTTATTTGCCATCTGTATATGTTCTTTGGTCAGGTATCTATTAAGCTCTTCGGCCTATTTTTTTAATAGTGCTGTTCGTTGTCTTATTGTTTAGTTTTAAGAGTTCTTTGTATGTTTTGGATAACAGTCCTTTATCAGATGTACATTTTGCAAATATTTTCTCCCAGTCTGTGGCTTGTCATCTGATTCTCTTGACATTGTCTTTTGTAGGGCAGTTTTTATTTTTAATGAAGTCCAGCTTATCAGTTATTTCCTTCATGAATTCTTCCTTTGGTATTTTATCTAAAAAAGGCATCACCATACCCAAGGTCACCTAAGTTTCCTCCCATGTTATCTCCTAGGAGTTTTATAGTTTTGCATTTTACATTTAGGTCCTTCCAGGTCTCTTCTTATTCTTGCTTGTCTGCCCCTGCTGCAGTCTCCAACCAAGGGGCAGTGCAGCTGCTCCATTGTTACCTGAGCTCTTTACTTCCATATATTTTTTACTTTAACAAGTTCCATCATCTGTCTGACATAGACCCTCTTCTTAGAGCAATAGAGGTAGGGAAACAAGTAAATAAAGACTAAGAACTAATGCTCTGAGGGCTTCCCTGGTGGCACAGTGGTTAGGAATCCACCTGCCAATGCAGGGGACCGGGTTCGAGCCCTGGTCCAGGAAGATCCCACATGCCGTGCGCCACAACTACTGAGCTTGCACTCTAGAGCCCGTGCTCCACAATAAGAGAAGCCACCACAATGAGAAGCTCGTGCACCACAATGAAGAGTAGCCCCCGCTCGCCGCAACTAGAGAAAGCCTGCATGTAGCAACGAAGACTCAAAGCAGCCAAAAATAAATTAATTAAGTAATTTTTTTTAAAAAAGAACTAATGCTCTGATTCAAGCTTAATATGGCTGCTTCTTGGGGTCATCTTCCTATTAATATTTTTAGCATTTGATTGAAATGACAAAAGTTCAGGCTTACTAATTGAGATCCTTCTCTAATGATAGTATAAACTACAAGCAAACTAATAGAACCAGCTCAGCAATGTTAAGCAAGTCTTTTTGTTTTCTTTGTTTTTTTTGCATTATGCGGGCCTCTCACTGCTGTGGCCTCTCCCGTTGCGGAGCACAGGCTCCGGATGCGCAGGCTCAGCGGCCATGGCTCATGGGCCCAGCCGCTCTACAGCATGTGGGATCTTCCTGGACCGGGGCACGAACCCGTGTCCCCTGCATTGGCAGGCGGACTCTCAACCACTGCGCCACCAGGGAAGCCCAAGCAAGTCTTTTTAAGAGGTCTTCATATGTGAATTTCAAATCTTCTGGACTCAGGGCGGGACTAGACCCCTCTCTAAAGAAGCTGCTAAGTGAAACATGTCTGGTTAATTTCACAGCCACTCACAGGACTGTTACTTCGGCAGTCACTAACTTGGCAGTATTTGCATTGCTTCACTCCATTCAGTCTTTAGGTCTCTTTCCCATTTTTGACTTTCACACACACAGCTCTCTACAACAGGATTTCCCACAAAGAGAAAAACTACAAAGCTGCCAGAGAGGGCTTATTTTTGCTACTCCTCTGAGCTGCAATCCAAATTACTGCTGTTTGAAAAGGACCTGAATAAGCATCCTCCTTTGTGATAGGAGATGCCTTTGATGGTACCTTGGCTTTCTTAGACATTCCCAAGTTCAGAGGTTTTGATTTGCTGTTCCTGAGAAACCACTTTCCTAACCCTTTTTTTTCATAGCTTGAAATGGCTGCCACAAGGGTCCACGCTATCATTCCTGCCCCATGGCTGAAGGAGCATGTGTATTTTCTTTTGAAGCTTATGCTGCAGCAGTGTAGGACCCAGTATGAGCTGGGGAAGCTTTTACAGCTGTTTGTTGGAAGAGAGCATCTCTTCTCTGATGGTAAGACAATACTTACAGGTAAGTTGCTGTTAGGACGTTAGCTTACTTAATCCTGAAAATATTTTAGAAGGGCATTCAGGAAATTAAAATGCATAGGATATAAGACATTACAGTCCAGAACGGGGTGTGAAGAAGAGGTTACAGGAAACTTCAGTCATGGTTAAAGCATTTAAAACAGCACAACAGGATATAAAACAAGTAATACAACTATCTACTAATTCTAAGCAAATAGCCAAATTTCCCCTGGCTAACCTCTATAATACCCTGTCACTATTATTGTTTTCTTTGACAAGTAACCTTAACATGTCATCGTTGCTCAAGGTCACAGACTTGCTTCAGGAATGCCTAATTCATTTTGAAGGTTTTAAGAGACAAATTGTGTCGATTTTTTTGCAGATTCCTCCAGACATTGGCAGTCTCTAAGCTTGTTGCTGATTGAATGAAACCAATATTGCCTTACCCTCTTTTCTACTTGTTTGATAATTTCAAGTTTTTGTTGAGTGATAATGTTGTTCTTTTACGCTGGATTCTGGTATTTTTCACTACCAGGGTTATTTTATCACATTTAAACTCACAGATGTTCAACTGGAAAGCTCACATTTGCACAGAACAGGCGCAGAATGCCTGGGCTTCATGCCCGTGTTGTGGGCTGTGGGGCTGATGACTAGAAGGGAAGGGGGGTGTTTCCAAAATGCAGTGTATATAAGCTACTGTCAGTTACTACATAGGCCAAACAGTAGGTCCTTTTAATATAAGATACTTTCATTGCTCTTTAGTAACTTTAATTAAGAAATAAATTTTCTGTTTTCTTGCCAGAGTTAACCCTATCCTTAAAAAATTACAAGGATTGTCTACATTGTTAACCATTACTATAATGCTTTTATTCACGTGATTAAATTATTTGTTTTTATAGAATATTTGTATATCATGTATGTGCTTAGAGAAAAGAAAGGTTTTTTAAAAGACTTATGTTTTATATTATGCCTGCAAAGAAACCCAGCATGCTCGTACTGGTGGTTATTGTGCAAGGTGTCTCACTGTCCCTGGAACTACCTAAATCAGACCACAGCTCAGCAGGTGGCATTAGGAGCAGGCTCCTATAGAATGTTTTTCATGCCCCTCCTTCATGGTAGGGCACACGTAGGCTCTATGCATACTATATTTGGGAGTGGGAGCAAACCCAGCCACATAAATTATTGGCAGAGAATTCCTAATGTTACTAAGGGTAAGAATTTGTTTGATTTCACTTATATGTATAATCTAAAGAGCGAATGAACAAACAGAAACAAACTCATAGATACCAGGAACAAACTGGTGGTTGCCAGAGAGGAGGAGGGTGAGGGGATGGGCAAAATAAGTGAAGGGGATTGAGAGGTACAAACTCCCAGTTATAAAATAAGTAAGTCACAAGGATGTAATGTACAGCATAGGGAATATAGTCAATAAAATTGTAATAACTTTGTATGGTGACAGTAACTAGATGTATCATGGTGATCATTTTGTAATGTTCAAAAATATCAAATCACTATGCTGTACACCTGAAACTGATATAATATTGTAAGTCACTTATATTATACTTTGATTAAAAAAAGAGTCTCTCTTTTTTTAAAAGAGACTTTCCTGGGGACATCAGGAAGTGCTTAGCTGGGTCTCCCTGGGTTAAGTTAGATAGATATCTGGAGGAGCAGGTGGTGCTCCATTCTGAAGACAGTGTACCACAGGAGAGCTTTGGCTGTTGACCACCTGCAGTTTCAGCTGTCCTAGAAGTTCTGTGTCTTGATCCACATGCTGCCTGCAGTGAATGAATGAGTGAACAATTATAAAAACAAATTTGTTCAAGGTAGGAGGAAAATCTGGAAAAAGATGGAACTAACCTGAATGAATGGCCAAATCTTCCCAAGGTTAACTGAGTCGCTACTACATAGCAGGCCACCAACTTCTGCCTGGTATATAAAGCCAGATTGATAGATGGAGTCCATGTGCTAATCTTAATAGTTCTTACTGTATAGGAGCTGCCTTTGGCTTCCTCTGTCAGCCAACCAGAGTAGAAAAATAGGTTTTTATTTTCCCTTTAACTACATTATTATGTTAAATATAAATATTCTCCCCTCATATTTAGTTACTCTTGAAATGCCATAGCAGTATTTTACTGATTAAATGCTTATATCTGCTTCTCTTTGGCACAGGTCCAGATGTGAAGAAGCTGTGCGTCCTTAGCCAAATTTTGAAGGATACATCCATAGCCATTAATCGTGTAATTATTACCAGCTACAGCCTTGAGAATTTTCAGCATGAATGTAGATCAATTTTAGAAAAACTGGAGACAGATGGATACTTTGCTTTGGCCAGAAGGGTAGCAGAACTAGCTGAGCTACCTGTGGACAACTTGATTATTGAAGAGGTATGATTAGTCTTTTAAGTTATTTAAAATCTTAGCTTTGTGAACCAGCATTAAACAGAGAACTAAATGATGTATGTGATTTACCAGTGATGATACTTTTCACTTTTTTTTTTTTTTTTTTTTTTTTGGTACGCGGGCCTCTCACTGCCGTGGCCTCTCCCGTTGCGGAGCACAGGCTCCGGACGCGCAGGCTCAGCGGCCATGGCTCACGGGCCCAGCCGCTCCGTGGCATGTGGGATCTTCCCGGACCGGGGCACGAACCCATGTCCCCTGCATCAGCAGGCGGACTCTCAACCACTGCGCCACCAGGGAAGCCCTACTTTTTCACTTTTGACACAGACATTACTTTCAGAAATGGATGAGCCTAGAATGCCCATTTTTGAGGAGTGTTTGCTTTAATATAAGGTTAGCTTACAGGACATGCTACAACTATTTTACTTTGAATAGAATTAAATATAAGGTGGCTTCCTCTTGAACCTCATTCAATTAGATAAATTTAGATTTGTTTTTCATACCTTAACTTTCCAGATAAAATATCCAGGATCATCTGTAGCCAAGTCCCATGTTCTCTAACTTGATTTGGGTTTTAACAAGTATGGTATACCGAGGGAGCATTAGCATTTATATTTCTTTATCCAGGAAAGGCTAAAAATTGCTGTGTTCAATTTCACAGATAACACAGGAAATGCAGACCTTAAAACACATTGACCAGTGGTCCCTGAAACAAGCAAGAATTGACTTCTGGAAAAAATGTCATGAGAATTTTAAGAAAAATTCCATTTCAAGCAAAGCAGCTTCTTCCTTTTTCTCAGCCCAGGCTCTTACGGCATGTGAGTGCCCAGCTGAGGAGGGACCAAGCAGCACTGAGGAGCGCCATCTGCTCCTCACTCTGGCAGGACACTGGCTTGCCCAGGAGGACCTGGTGCCTTTGGAAGAGCTGGAGGAGCTAGAGAAGCAGATCTGGCTCTGCCGCATCACCCAGCACACCCTCAGGGGAAGCCAGGAGGAAATAGCCCCCGGATGTTCTCAACAGATTTCAACTAGTGGTGAACTTTCCTTTGAAAGCTTAGCCAGTGAGTTTTCATTCTCTAAGTTGGCTGCTCTGAACACATCAAAATACTTAGAATTGAATGGCCTTCCATCCAAAGACACTTGTGAGAACAAACTGAACTGGAAAGAGCAGGAGTCCCTAAACTTTTTGATCGGGCGCCTATTGGATGATGGCTGTGTGCATGAAGCAAGTAGAGTATGCCGATATTTTCATTTCTATAACCAAGATGTTGCCTTGGTGTTGCACTGCAGAGCACTAGCTTCAGGGGAAGCTAGTGTGGATGACCTGCACCCGGACATCCATGCTCTCTTACAAAGTCCTGAGCTGCTTGAGGAAGAAGAAGAACCTGGCGTTCCTCTAAGGAAAGTCCAAAGCAGTAAGTGAAGGAGATCAAACTGCCCTGAGTCCTGTGAGGTGCTGTTGGCATTCTCTCCAGGAAGAAAGGGTCCCTTTTGGCACACCAGTTACACTAAGTTAAGGGTAATTCATAAACTAGTTAAGTAGTCAATGAAGTAGGAAAACCTATGTCTTTTTTTTTAACCTAGAGCTCCAGTTTATCACACTTATTTATCTATTTACTTATTTATTTATTTGGCTGCATTGGTCTTAGTTGTGGCATGCAGGATCTTCGTTGCAGCATGCGAGATCTTTAATTGTGGCATGTGGGATCTTTAGTTGCAGTATGCGGGATCCTTTAGATGTGGCATGCAGAATCGTTAGTTGTGGCATGCGAACTCTTAGTTGCAGCATGTGGGATCTAGTTCCCTGACCAGGGATCGAACCCGGGCCCTCTGCATTGGGAGTGCAGAGTCATAGCCACTGGACCACCAGGGAAGTCCCACCTAGGTCTTTTAACTAGCTAAGTAGCAAAGTTAGAGGGAATCTATCTGACTTGTGGCTAGTTCACTGAAATTTATCCTATGTAAATAATCATGTTTCCAATTGTACATGATCACATAGAAATATAATTGATTTTTTATGTTAACCTTTAATCCTGTGATCTTGCTAAACTCACTTATCCTAGGAGTTTTCTTATAGATTCCTTGGGATTTTCTATGGAGATAATCATATCTGTGAATAGAGGCAGTTCTTTTTCCTCCTTTCCAATCTATTTGCCTTATTTATTTTTCTTGCTTTACTGCTCTAGCAAGGACTCCCGGCATGATGTTGGATAGGGGTGGTGAGAGTGGACATCCTTGCCTTGTTACTGACCTTAGGGAGGAAGCATTCAGTCTTTCATCATTAAGTGTGATATTAGCTGTAGGTTTTTTGAAGACACCCTTTGTCATGTTAGGGAAGTTCCCTATTTGCTGAGAGTTTTTATCATGGATCAATGTTGAATTTTTTCTGCATCCATTGATATGATCGTGTTTGGTTTTTTTTTCTTGTTTAGACTAGTAATACAGTAGATTACATTAATTGATCTTTTAAAATATTGAACCAGCTTTTTTGTATTCCCAGGAAAAACCTCACTTGGTTATGGTGCATTATTCTTTTTGATATATTACTGGAATCAACTTGCTATTTTGTTGAGAATTACATTTATGTTTATGAAGAATACTGATCTGTACCTTTTTTTTTAATACCATCTTTGGTTTTTGCATCAGGGTAATGCTAGTTTAATGCGTTTCTGGAAAACATTACATGGAATTGGTGTTATTTCTTCTTTAAATGTTCAGTAGAATTTACCAGTAAAACCATCTAAACCTGGAGATTTTTGTTTTGGAAGATTTTTTTTTATTTTTATTTATTTACTTTTGGCTGTGTTGGGTCTTCGTTGCTGCACACGGGCTTTCTCTAGTTGGGGTGAATGGGATCTACTCTTCATTGCATGTGCAGGCTTCCCATTGTGGTGGCTTCTCTTGTTACAGAGCACAGGCTCTGGGCTCACAGGCTTCAGTAGTTGTGGCACGCGGGCTCTAGAGCGCAGGCTCAGTAGTTGTGGCACACCGGCTTAGTTGCTCCGCGGCATGTGGGATCTTCCCAGACCAGGGCTTGAATCCATGTCCCCTGCATTGGCAGGCGGATTCTTAACCACTGCGTCACCAGGGAAGCCCTGGAAGATTTTTAACTACAAATTTATTTCATAGTTATATGACTAATCAGGTTATCTTTTTCATCTCAGGTGAGTTTTGGTAGTTTGTGGTTTTTGAGGAAACCTTTTCTTACCTTTGGGTTATTTGCACATTTTTTAGTCATCCATTTTAATTTGTGATTTTGACTGTATAGCTTTGCATCGCTTTTTTAATTGGTTGCTTTATGGGTTACATTATACATTTGTAACTTTTCACAGTCTACTTAAAATTATATTTTAAGGGTAGAAACCTTACCACCATGTAGGTTACTTTACTTCTCTCCCTTTATGTGTTAGTTGCCTTATTATATTACACCTACATACACTGAAAATCTCATCAAACAATGCTAGATTTTTTGTTTTCAACCGAAAAATATATTTTAACAAACTCAAGAGGAGAGTAGTTTATTATATTTACTCAGATATTTACAATTTTTGTTGCTCTTCCTTCATTCCTGATGTTCCAAGTTTCCTTCTAGTTCCTTTTTCCTTCTGTGTGAAGGACTTCCTTTAGTAATTCTTTCAGAGTTGTCTGCTGGAAACAGATTCTCTTAGTTTTACTTCATCTGAGAATGTCTCTATTGCACCTTCATTCCTGAAGGATGATTTTTGCTGGATATAGAACATTTATTATTTTCTTTCCACACTTAAAAATGTTCTGCCGGGCTTCCCTAGTGGCGCAGTGGTTGAGAGTCCGCCTGCCAATGCAGGGGACACGGGTTCGTGCCCCGGTCCGGGAAGATCCCACATGCCGCGGAGCGGCTGGGCCCGTGAGCCATGGCTTCTGGGCCTGTGCATCCGGAGCCTGTGCTCCGCAACGGGAGAGGCCACAACAGTGAGAGGCCCGCCTACCGCCAAAAAAACAAACAAAAAAAACGTTCTGCCACTTCCTTTCGACTTCTGTGGTATTTGATGAATAACCTGCAGTCATTCGAATCACTGTTCCCCTGTAGATAATGCAGTTTTCTCTTGTTGCTTTCAAGATTTTTTTCCTGTCTTTTGTCTTCAGCAGTTTGGTTATAGCATGACTGGACATGTATTTTGGGGGGCTTATGCTATTTGGGGTTCACTGAGTTTCTTAAATATGTAGCTTTATCAAGTTTAGGTAGTTTTCAGACATCATTTTTTTCAAATATTTTTCCAGCACCATACTCTTACTCCTCTCCTTATGGGACTCCACTGACCCCAATGAAACAAAAACAAAAGTTATTGTTTCACAAGTCCCTGAAGCTTCGTTCAGATCGGATAATTTCTATTTTTCTATCTTCAGTTTCACTGACTCTTTCCTCTGGCACTTCCATTCTGCTATTAAGATTTTTTTTTAATTTCTGTGATTTTAAAATTTCAGTTCTACAACTTCCATTTTATTCTTCTTTATACCATTTATTTCTTTGCTAAGACTTTCTGTTTTTCTCTTTATTTTAAGAGCGTTCATAGTTGCTTGTTGGAACATTTGTAATAGCTGCTTTAAAGTCTTTTTCAGATAATCAACATTTATGTCATTTTAGTGCTGGGTTTCATCGTTTGTCTTTTCTTTGTCTTATATGAGTTGAGATCTTCTTGTATTTTTGTATGCTGAATAACTTCATGTTGTATCTTGGACATTTCGAATAGTGTGTTATGGGATGCTGCATCTTGTTTAAATCCTATGAAGAATGTTGATATGTTTTTAGCAGGCAATTGACCTGGCTATGTTCAGACTACACGTTCCAATGTACTTTCTGTGGGCTGTGGTTGTAACATCAGTTCGGTTTTCAAATTCTTTGTGGTGCTGTTCAGATCCATCCTGTATGTGCCATCCTGTGGTCAGTCTGCAACCTGCGTAGTGGTCTGTCTGTTGACTTAGTTCTCAAAGTCTTTGATATGTTGGTCGGGATCAGATCCATACATGCAAAGCCTAGGAATGAGCCCTAATGTTTATAAACAACTTGATTGTGTTGCTTTCCTGAATCTCTCTTCCAAGTACTTTCTGGTTGCCCAAGGCTTTCCTTTTCAGTCTTCTGGCCAAAGCTGGAGGTTTAGTTACCCCATCCTGTCATGTACTTTCCTGACTGCCCGCATCTAGGGCCAGCTGACAGGAGGATAATACAAAAAGGAACAGGGATTCACTCTGCCCCCTTAGGACCAGAGCACCTCTGATCGGAAAAGAAGGTCCCTCTCTGAGTTTTGGCTCTTGCCAACTGCTGCTGCAGCCCCTCCCACCACAGCTGAGTGGTTGCTTAGGAGCTAGGACCAGAGAGAAAGGGCTGTGGGAGTTCCCTTTCTGCTCTTGAGCCTGTTCTGGAGGACGTCTCCTGGAGCCCACTCTCTTTGTGAGCTGTAGTGCTTGGTTCTGGGTTTCGGGCAGCATTGCATTCAATCTGGAGATTCCTAGAGGGGAGAAAATGGTGATGCAGGTTATCTTCGATCCATCTGCTACTATTTGCTCTTCAGAGTCCTCATATAGCACTGCATGCACTGTGTCCAGGTTTTATATTGAGGTCAGTGGGAGAGACCTAGAACTGAAAACTCTAATGAAGGATTTTAAGCAGGGGAATAACATGGTCTGAGTTGCTTTTTATAGTTTTGTGTTTAAAGCATATTTTTAAAAGAGTAATATCTTAAAAGCAAAAGTATTACATGCTTAATATAATAAATCACACAATACAGAAGTGCATAAAGTAAAAAGTGAAAGTTATTTATCCGTTCAATACCACGCCCACCAAATTCCCCAGAATAACATCTTTTACTTGCTTAGCGTACATTATTTTCTACATGTGGGCTCGCACATGTGTGCGTGTGTGTGCGTGTGTGCACACACACACATTTATTTTCTACAAAAATACAGTTATATTGTTCTGCAACATTTTTCCCTGTCAGTACAGATAGATTGACCTCATTCTTTTAATAACTGCAGGGTATTCTACTATATGAATGTACTATGATTTTTTTTAAATTGGAGTATGGTTGCTTTACAATATTGTGTTAGCTGATTCACTTTTCTGTACAGTATAGACTATATGTATACATATATCCCCTCTTTTTTGGATTTCCTTCCCAGGTCATGTACTATGATTTTTTTAACAATGATTTACTGATACACATTTAAAATTTTTCAATTTTGTTTTTGCTATTAGAAACAGTGTTATATAAATATTCTTTTCTACTTTTTTCCACTAACGGAAACCCTTTCTCAAATTAAGAAAGTTTTATTTTAGGCTAAGAGCTTTTTTTAAAAAAGCAGGAATGGATTCTAATTTTACTGTGCCTTTAAGGTATCTGTCAGATGATCCTTGATTTTTGTGATTTGCATTTTAGAATGTGAAGAATGCTGAGTGTGTGGAAGATGGAGTTGGGGAAGAAGGGAGGCTGACGGCAGGAGACAGTAACACCTCTTAGATGCAGGGTGATAAAGGCTGGAACTAAGGTGGTGACTGGAGAGATGTTTTGGAGATACAGTCAGGTAGACCTGGTGATTATTTGACATAAGGGGAAATTGGGAGACAGTGTATGTGGAGGACAGTCTGGCAGGCATCTTTGGTGATGATCTCTAGAGTGTTCATTAGGTGGCTTTGAGTCTTTGAAGTATCCTGGGCTGGGGATTTCCTAGAAGGCGGCAATGAAAGAAGTTTAAGTGGGGTGTGAGCCCTGTTAGAAGTGGTCCCAGACCCAGGGGGAGTCAACAGGGTGCAGTGAAGGAAGCTGTGAGCAGAGAGGTAGAGTCATAGGGGGCTGAGGAGAGACCTTAAAAGCCCCTTAAAGCCCCCCTCAGACCTGTATTTGCTTCCAGCTTCAAGTTTGGACAGTCAGTCATTTGTGATACTGCCCCCCAGTGATGAAGTGGTGACTACTCTGGAAACTCTGACAAGCAAATGCCTCCATGGGAAGAATTATTGCCGGCAGGTCCTCTGTCTCTATGCACTTGCCAAGGTATGTGCCAAAGGGCTGGGTCTCCACAGGAGCTCCCTCTGAGAGGGAGGGAAGGGAGAAGGTGAAGGTGGATTTTGGACATTGCCCTCGGTCAGCCCTTCAGATTATAATCATGACCTGGGAGTAGAGCTCTTGTCAGGATGTTGGCCCTTATAAATCCATCCCTGGGGAATAGTGGTGAGCTTTCCATATGGGAAAGAGCCCAAAATAAGTTTTAAAATAAAATTAAATGGAATGTAATGACTGTAAAACAGGAAACAGAGCAGCCAGGAATTGTTCTGGCTTTGTGCTGATTGAGGGAGAAAAAGAGTAGATTCTAAGTGCAGTGGAAGAGCACGAGAGAAAGCAAGCCGAGCACTAAAAGCCCTTCCTTGGACAACAAGGCTCAGAGACTTCTTTGGAAATTGAGGGTTTCCTTGCTGCCACGGGAACAATAAAGAAGGGGCTCTGCCTTTTATTCAACTTCCTTAGGTTTCATAACATTTGAAAAGCTCAGTGTTCAGTTAGAGATCAGTCACCTGATGTTTTCTGAAGACAAGCCTTTCTCTTGCTTGGATTCACCTCATTGGCAAAGCAATTTAGAAAGGGCTAGAAAACAGTGTTTGCTTCTTCTAAGGTTTCTGCTCAGGATGAGGGATCTTTAAGCTCAGAAAACCATGGCGTCTGTCCACATCAGATTTCAGGGAAGGCTGTCTTCTGCTGGCTTTCTCCTGGTTCCTAACGATGGCTGGGATTGGCTCTGCCTTCCTCTCAGGAGTTGGGCTGTTCCTACACAGATGTCGCTGCCCAGGATGGTGAGGCCATTCTCCGGGTAATCTTGGCCTCTCAGCAGCCTGACCGATGCAAGCGAGCTCAAGCCTTCATCAGCACCCAGGGCCTCGAGCCAGACACAGTGGCTGAACTTGTGGCTGAAGAGGTGACCCGGGAGCTGCTGACCCCATCAGAGGGAACAGGTGCCCTACCTTTCAGGCCTCCCCAGCCTTTCAGATCACATTCTCAAGTTCCCAGCATTAAGGATTTGATGTTATGCTCATATATATCTTGTATGCTGTCCTTTCAAGTTGCCAGGTTGCACTTGTAAGAGGAGAACACATTGCATTTATTTTGTTGTTATTGCTTTTTGTTTATTGTTTTATGATTATATTTAGAGTAACTGTGCCTTTCTCTGAGCTAATGAGCTCCTGCTGTCCTGTAAGATGGCATCTCACCTGAGATATTTGACCCCAGCAAGAGGAGAGCTGCCCGGGAGCGCCTTCACTATTACCTCCTGGTGCCCAGGCCTGGGCAGAGTGGGCCTCCTGCTCTGGGGCTCTTGTCTTCCTTTCATCTCTCTCAAGGTAAAACTAGCACCTTTCTCCACATCTTTCTGTATAGGACATAAGCAGACGTTCACCCCAACAGAGGAAAGCCAGACGTTTCTTCAGCTGACTGCTCTGTGTCAAGACCGCACCTTGGTAGGCATGAAGTTGTTGGATAAGATTTCCTCCGTTCCCCATGGGGACTTGTCTTGCAGTAAGTTCTTGGCCACTTTCTTACATGTTTTGGGCCCAAGCAGGTCTCTAAGAAGTCTTCTGAGGTTAAGTCTTTTCAAAACTCAATTTGGATCCTTGTTCCTTCTCTGGATCCCTACTCCTCCAGGATTGTTTGTAAGTTCTTAGTAGAAAGCCATAAGTTCATTGAAGAAAAGTTAGAAGATATATATGGCGAAGCAGCCCCAAATTTAACATCACACAAAAAGGTAACCTTTTAACATTTGGCATATTTAGCTTATTTTCTTCTTACATTACCCTGAAAAATGGCTATTATTGTCCCCATTTTAGAAGGAAACTGAAGCTTTAGAAAAGTTGATTAATTTATAACTATTAAGCAGCAGAGCTGGCATATGAACCGTCTGTGTGATTTCAAAGCCTGCTCGCTCTTCAGTGTTGTATGCATTCAGTAGCATGTGTCCCTCTCATCTTTTTCTATGCAAGTCCATAGGTTTTTATTTTTCAAAAATAGCATTATACTGTGTATACTGTTTATAATTACCAATATGCTGTCATTAATATCTTTCCATGACACTATTCTATATAATTTTTTATAATTTTTAGTCGTTACATATTATTTCTCTTATATGTAATTAAAAAATGTATATACCCTATTGTAGGACCTATAGATTGCTTCCAATTTTCTGCTGTTTTAAACACTGTGATAGACATGCTTATAGGCAAATCTGTGTGCACATCCATGGTTATTTCCCTAAGACAAATTCCTGATTCAGGAGTATGCCCATTTTTAAGGCTTTATATATATATTGCCAAATTTACTTCAGGAAAAAAAATTCACTTTCATTCCCTCTTAAGCAGTGTGTGAAAGTATCATTTCCTGGAGCCCATTATACTCTGCAAATTTGACTGACGCGTAAAAGGCATTTTACTGATGTTTTGTGAACACGTGAGATTTTAAGAGGTTGAATACGTTTATTTTATTTTATTTTTTTTTTGTGTGGTACACGGGCCTCTCACTGCTCTGGCCTCTCCCTTTGCGGAGCACAGGCTTCGGATGCACAGGCTCAGCGGCCATGGCTCACGGGCCCAGCCGCTCCGCGGCATGTGGGATCTTCCCAGACCGGGGCACGAACCCGTGTCCTCTGCATCAGCAGGCGGACTCTCAACCACTGCGCCACCAGGGAAGCCCTGAATAGGTTTATTTTTAAAACAGCCTTTTGGGAATTCCCTGGCGGTCCAGTGGTTAGGACTCGGCAATTTCACTGCTGTGTGCCTGGGTTCGATCCCTGGTCAGGGAACTAAGATCCCACAAGCCGTGCAGCACGGCCAAAACATAAATAAATAAAATAGCCTTCTGTATCTCTTCTCAGTCCAGTTCAGCAACATCTACTGAGTACTGACTGTGCGCCAGGCACTCTAAAAACAGGGGTATGGTGAACAAGTTAAGCAGCAGTCCTGGAGCTCACAGACTAGGGGTGTCATTCACAGTAAGCATACTGATGGGGCCAAAGGTTTTTTTTCCTTTCCTTTTTTTCCTTTCCTTTTTTTCCTCCCAAAGGTTTTGGGAGGAAATGTGCAAACCAAGACCAGAAGCATTAGTAGCCAGTAGGTTTGGGGAGGGCCCCACAGGTGCAAAGGCCCAGAGGGCACAGCATATATTAAGGCTGAGAACCCCTCTTCTGTCTTCCAGCATTGCAAGTATTTTTCCCAGTTTGCCTTTTAATTGTGCTCATAGTGATTGTGTATAGTAGTTTTAAATTTGTGTGCGTCACATCTCAATCTAGAAAGCCTGTAGAAGCGCAGAGCATCAAATAGCACTTGATTAGGCCCTAAGACTCTCCACTCAGCTACAGAGAATGCCCTCGGACTTGTATTGGCAGGTACTCCATCAGTTTGTCTGCAGAAAGTTTCTCCATCTTTAGAAAGCTAGCGTTCTTTGTTCTCATTTTTTGAGCCTTTGGGAAATGCTGTCACTATATGCAGACTGTCTGAGGAGAGAGTTAATCCCTGTGCTGTCACTGAGAGAACTGACTTCATCAGGGGGCCGTCCCAGAGCTAGAACTGGTGAGGTCAGGGATCTCAGAGGACTGGTGAGAGAGCCTTCTCCAGACAGGCCCAGCTGTACCAGGCCCCTTGACCCTCCTGCCAGGTACAGAGCTAGACAGGGGTTAGCCAGGGTTGAAAGTCCTGTCTTACCAGTGCCCAACCCACCCAGCCACAGAGCTGCTGATCCTGGCTCATCACTGCTTCACACTGACATGCCACATGGAGGGCATCATCCGAGTCCTGCAGGCCGCCCGGCTGCTCACAGACAACCACTTGGCCCCCAATGAGGAGTACGGACTGGTGGTAAGTCACCCCCTCACCTTCACCCTCCATCCTGAGGAAACCTTTGATAGAACAGATAGGCTGGAGACTATCAGCTCAGAGCTGATGTGGTCTTAGGGAATTTACCTATCTGGATACCACTACCTACTTGGTAGCTGGCTGGGCAGTTCAACCCTCTGCTCCAGGTTATGATTTCTGTCCAAATCAGAGATTGCTCCAAAGGAATAGAAATCAAAGAGGATCCCTGCCATGCTCCAGGACTGTCATACCCCCTTACCAAGCAGTTCGCTTTTCTAGAGGGCTAAGACGGCAGTTACTTCCCCCACAAAACAAAGTTCAGACCTGCCTCTTATATCTGAATTGAAAATTGAAATGAGCTGACAACTCAAGCTTCCTGTACCTCCCCCCAAATCCTCTAGGCTTGAAACTGACCCAAGTGTGTGAGCAAGCCATTGGGTGCTGTAATGAGGAGTGGTGGGAAGAGGAAGAGTGCCTGCCCAGGAGGGTGGCACTTCGGCACTTGATAGTCACGTTTAGAGACAACAGAGGAGGGGACGGCCAGCCAGTGGTTTCCCAATGACTAGCATTTCTGAATCCTCCAGAGAAGGCCCCTGTTGAGTACATGGGATGGGAAGGAGGGGAGACAGGCAAGGAGGAAAGGAGTTAAGTATGGCAGCCTGGCCACTAACCCTTCTTCCTGCCAGAGGTCGGTATTTGAAAGCAACCAAACTGTTGGGGTAGTGGTCTGGCTCAGAGAACTCCAAGCAATGCTGATGCAAGCTTCCCTCTCCCTTTGTAGGTGCGTCTCCTCACTGGCATTGGAAGGTACAATGAGATGACATACATATTTGATTTGCTGCATAAAAAACACTACTTTGAAGTGCTGATGAGGAAGAAATTGGACCCGGTAGGTGTACCATATTTTTGAGCTGCAGTATGACATGTACTACTGACACTTGGGAGTCTCAGGTTTTCTCAGGATTAATTCCAATCAGGATGGACTCCCGGGATATAGAGGGAGGGAATTAAGGGCCTCCCTAAGACATATACTGTAACCAGTAGCTTAAGGTTACAGAGCTCAGACCAGTTTAGAGTGGAGAGTTTTCAGGGGACCATGAAAAAGTGTGTTGTCGAGAGCTATTCAGAAGTGAATGCCAAGGTCTGGGTCTAGAAAGCTGTGGAGCTATTTATGATGATGACCAGGAAGGAGGCTGGGAAGCAAAAGCCTGACTTGCCAGGCCTTTGGTCTCCGGGCGCTTGTCTGTCCTCAGCATACTATGTGACACCAGGCACGCACTCACAGAGCCTCTGTTTTCAAGTTATTCATTGACTGATTCATTGTTTTCACCCATTTCACCTCTAAAGATTTAAAAACCTATGGGACTTCCCTGGCGGTCCAGTGGTTAAGACTCTGCGCTTCGGGGAACTAAGATTAAGATCCCACATGCTGCGTGGCAAGGCCAATAAACAAATAAATAAATAAAAACCCAGGTGCACTTTTGACATCTGGGAACTTGGGTCCAGCCAAGCAGGATTAAGAGACAAAACAGAAAAACTCTCCTCAATGCTGGGCTAGTTTCAGGAAAGGAGCAAGTCCTGGACATAGGGACACCTTCAGGATTTTAAAAGCTGTTTTTGAGGCATTTTTCTTCCTGCATTTAAATATTCTTTTAATAACTTTGTTTCTGATTACAAAAGTAATGAATATTCAACGTTAAGACGCTTAACGGGTGCTCACTTCGGCAGCACATATACTAAAAATTGCAACGATACAAAGAAAACTAGCATGGCCCCTGTGCAAGGATGACATGCAAATTCGTGAAGCGTTCCATATTTTTTTTTTTTTTTTTTTTGCGGTACACGGGCCTCTCGCTGTTGTGGCCTCTCCCGTTGCGGAGCACAGGCTCCGGACGCGCAGGCTCAGTAGCCATGGCTCACGGGCCCAGCCGCTCCGCGGCATGTGGGATCTTCCCGGACCGGGGCACGAACCCGTGTCCCCTGCATCGGCAGGCTGACTCTCAACCACTGCGCCACCAGGGAAGCCCGCGTTCCATATTTTTAAAAAAAAAGCCACCTGGAAAACAGAACACGAAAAAAAGCCCTGTGTGTCTAGCTACTGTCTGCAGACAGCCACTGCTAACAATTTGGTATAGGCCCTTTCTTTGCACATATACCCACAAACATATACATACATGTTCACATATTTTTATCAAACTTCTGTCATGCTGTGCAGATAGGAAATAGCCTGCTTTTCTCAGTTAATAATAAGCATGAATAATTTTCAAGTCAACATCGGTTTTAATGGCTACATGGTGTTCTCTTAGATCTTATTCTGGACATCTGGAATATTTCTAATTGTTTGCTATTAAATATCCTTGTTACATCCATCTTAGCACTTTCCTCCGCCTGCTTCTTTAGGGATAGAGTCCTAGAAGTGGAATCGTTAGACTAATGCACGTGTGTACATTTTTAAGGCTTCTCACCTCTGACAGGTCTTACCATTTACACTCCCACCAGCAGAGATGTGCCTGTTTCCTTATACTCAGGATAGTATAAACTTTTGTATTCATTTTTATCTTTTCCTTTTCCTTGGGAGTTTCTGAGGAACTTTCAGAATCAAAGGACTAGGCCAGTCCTGCTTACCTTGCAATACATGGCTGAGACCTTGGTATCCCCCGCTTTTTTCTGGGCAGAGTGGTACCCTGAAGACGGCCCTACTGGACTACATCAAACGCTGCCGCCCTGGGGACAGTGAGAAGCACAACATGATTGCCCTGTGTTTCAGCATGTGCCGGGAGATTGGGGAGAACCATGAGGCAGCTGCCTGCATCCAACTGAAATTGATTGAGTCTCAGCCCTGGGGTGAGCAGAGGTCACAGCAGCACCTCCAGGGTGCTGCTGGCCAGGGAAGGTTCTCAGGGCTAAGCAGGGCAAGAGTCCATGGGACTAATACCCACCTCAGCTTCTAACATTTATTTAGTGGGGCCCCAGGGGGCAGAAAGGAGACAGAAGGGGGGTTGGAAGGCATTTTACCCCTCTTGTAGCCAGTGCATCCAGGGGTGTCACCTGTCAAGAACCAATGTATGTTGATGCCATGTAAGCCTGCCTTGCTGTTTCAGAGAGAAATTGAACTAGATGGGGCAGTGAATCCTACTCCAGTGTGTGTGTGTACTTTTGGCCCAATAGCCTTTACCTGAGTGAGACATACCTGCCTCCCTGTGAACATGAGCTGGGTTGTTTCTATAGTCCACCCTACTACTGAGTGGGATGAGAGTACCCAGCCTTGGGAGTCAGACACACCCAAGTTTCCTTTACTCCCCTACAGAGGACAGCCTCAAGGATGGGCACCAACTGAAGCAGCTGCTGCTGAAGGCCCTGACTCTGATGCTGGATGCAGCAGAGAGTTATGCCAAGGTAACCATGAGAGTCTTACTCCAGACTGGACTTGGGGCTTGGTGTCTGCAGTAGGAATAATTTTATTTTGTTCCATTGCTGGAGGGTTCACGGGGGGGATGACGGCAACAAAGTCTTTATCTGTGCCTACTGCCACCCTTATCCCTCAGGACTCCTGCGTGCGACAGGCCCTGCACTGTCACCGGCTCACCAAGTTGATAACACTGCAGATTCACTTTCTGAACACCGGCCAGAACACAATGCTCATCAACCTGGGCCGCCACAGGCTGATGGACTGTATCATGGCCCTACCTCGGTTCTACCAGGTGAGCAAAGAAGAAAAACCTAGCCCGTGCTGCCAGCATCCTCTCTCCTGCTGTCCTTGTCATAGGACCCAGAAGCTGAGTGGTTTCCCTAAGGTCTCAGGGCTAGTGACAGAGCCAGGACAGTCCAGCTCTCCAACTGCCTTTCCATAGTAGTATTTCTTACCAGCATATTGTCTGGGCAGAGGTTGGAGAACAGTGAGACATACTGTCTCCTTTCCCCACGCTATTAAGCCAGCAGAGAGGCAGACATCTTTGCACTTAAGATAGTTGAGGTTCAGGGGAACATCCCTGCTAGTGGTCCTGTGAGCATCTCTTAGCCCCAGCATTTCTAGACCAGTGCACTTGGGTTAGCATAAAAAGTCAGGGCTTCTGAGAGGCTGGTTCTAGCCCTTTAACAAGGAGGGATGGTTATCAGGGAATCAGCCCTTTCACTGTTTACCTTAGAGAGTTGAGTTAGTGAGAAAAATATTCATCAGCAGTTCTTTTAACCCACTGTGAGGAAGATTAAAAACACTGAAGGAAGGTGTTTGGGGTGTCAGGGAAGGGGAAATAGCAAACTTTTCACCAACCCTGATACATAGAGTCTTCTAACATTATTGGTGATAATACTGTACACTCATAGAGTGAATATGAAGTCATTTTCTAGAGCAGTTTGCCTTCGGTTTTACATCAAATAGGCTCTAATGGTGTCCTCCTTCCCCTCCATCCTTTTAAGGCTTCTATTGTGGCTGAGGCCTATGACTTTGTTCCTGATTGGGCTGAAATTTTATACCAACAAGTGATTCTTAAAGGAGACTTTAATTACCTGGAAGAATTTAAGCAGCAAAGGTTATTAAGATCCAGTATATTTGAAGAAATTTCAATAAAGTAAGTATTAAAATGCCTCTGCTTTCAGCTCAGGCACGGGTAAGAATTTTATGACTACGTATAACATGCCGATAGGCTACCCCTCTGCTTGAGATGGCAAAGAGATGTCAAGAATACCCAGAAAGACGATCTTTTAACAAATTCATGCAAACAGATGAATGAGAATAGTTTGCTTATGGTGCTCTGTACTTAAAATGGGAGAACTACTCAGCTTGTCTGAGGTGCCAAAAACACTAAACATCAGAGGTCCCCTTTGGAGTACTGAAATTATTCTAATTAAGGCCAGCATTAAGATACTCATTTTTAATGAAATAATTTCATTGTCTATCAAGCACTCCCTAATAGTCTGAATGAATGATTCCTCAGATTCAAACACCTTCTCCTCTATAGACAGTGATAAGTATCAGAGCTGATAGCCCTCGTTCAAGATGCAGTTATCTTAACCTGTACGTTCTTGTTTCTTTGTCTAGATGTAAACATCATCAGCCTACTGACTTAGCTGTGAAAAACCTGAAGAAGTTACTCACATATTGTGAAGACGTCTACTTGTATTACAAGCTGGCATACGAACACAAATTTTATGACGTTGTAAATGTGCTTCTGAAGGACCCTCAGACAGGTTGCTGTCTAAAGGACATGCTAGCAGGTTAGCTGGATTCAGATGACATGAGGATGGTTACTGCCAAAAATTCATACATGCCTGTTTTCTTATACTGAAATGAGGTACTGACAGATGTTTGTGGTCAGACTATAGAAATGCCATGTAAAACCCCAGGACTGACCATACCAGTCCTTTGTGAATAGTGGGTGAAGAAGGAGAATTTTCACAAGGAAATTCCTATTTGAAAATAATTATTCATCTATACCATTTTATATAGATATTGGTATTAAGATCAAAAGTCCATCTTCCTCAGGATAGCTTCTACTTTAGGAGATGATACAATATTTAGTAAAGAATGCCTGTGCCTGCAGATTCCAGTTTCAAAGGAATTTAATATTATTTACACAGTTAAGGAACAGATGATACATTTCCATTTATTAGAAACTGATCTCTATAATAAAATAGATTTTAAATTCAGTGTATGTCATTATTACTGCTAAGGAAATCTTAGCCCTTGTCTACCTTAAAACAATCTTTATTGGCTGTAATTATTGCTGTGTAGTCACTGCTTTCTGTTAATTCCTCAAATCATTTAGATGGTCCTGTCTTCCACTTAGTGGTCTACAGAGCTTTGATTGAGGATCCTACTTCCCGTGTAAGAGACATTTAAAATATTTTTTGCTCTGTCCCTACTTTTGGTTCTGTGGCAGTTTAAAAAAAGACTCCAACCACAGATTTGGTTAAATTGCTTAAAAGAAAATATATAATAGAGACGATCACCCTATCTCTGCTTACAGCCACAACCTGAGTTATAAGTTCAATTACTCCAAATAAATAGTTCTTCTAGGTACTTAATTAGGCCTTAGTATCTAAACAACCAACCAATTTCCTCAAATAAATAAGAAGAGGAAGGCAGCTCTATGCCTTTGTTGCTCTAGGGTGACACTATTAAGGACCTCACATCATTTTTGTTTTAAAACTACATCTACTTATCAAGCACTTATTAAGCTTTATAAGTATACAGAGAACTCTAGTCCCAAGAGCTTTGTTCTTTACTCTCCAAAAATATCTCTTGGGAGGTAACACAAAATTTAAGTCCTCACAATAGTGACTTTATTAAATTAGTTGCTTTATAAAACATTGCAGATGTCATAATTGTTAACATAACAATTTACCAAACTGTAGTTAAGTGGCGCAGTTTGCTAAACACGTTTTATAAAGGAAAGGAAATGCCAAAACCCTGTTAAAGCTGATCCACTGCAGCCTCAGAGAACAAAGGAGATTTGTTTCTCAGACACTTAAATCAGACAAATAAAATAGGTAAGGAGTTTCCCTCCCCCATCTGAAGCACTCCAGCAGTAGAATAGTCTGATAAATAGAAACTAGACAGTCTAGCATTCAAGAGATTCCACAACTTGGTAGTGCAATAATGGAGAGGTTTACCTTCTTCAGCTTCCAAGTTGGAGGGTTTTGGTCATTTAATTTTTAAGTATCAAACTAGTGCTTTTCAGCCGCCGTATCTTCACTCTGAGATAAGCAGTCTTCTTCACAATGTATTTTTAATATCCTCACGCTCAATTTTAAGACAAAGCAACTTTAATACTAGGTGCACACCACATGCCCTTGCAGCAGACTGCTTTTCTTGACAAGTTATGAAGTAGTTCAAGGAGGTATGGTTAAGGCTGTATTACTGAATGGTGCTGGTAAATACTACACAATTTTTTGTCATGTTGCAACCTTTGTTTCCAATTTAGTGACTGCTGCTATGGAATCAGATAGCAACAACATTATTAGGTCTGTTTTTTAAACTATGATTTAGTAGCAATGGAGGTTCCCAATTTTAACCCCTTGGCAGCAAGATCCAAGTTCCCTCATTTGCACATTAGCACCTAAGTGTCAAGGGGTTAATAACCAGCACAAAAGATACTGCACTTCTGATTGTAGCATTTGGCAGAACTGAAAGGAAAGGAAGTTGTGCTACATGTTGAAGGGATTGTGGGCAACAGAAAGAAGACACCAGGAGAAGATAAAACGTCACATGAAGTCTTCAAAATCTTGTACATATCCTCCATCATAACCACCATAATCTGCCAGATCATCTTTCATGGTAGCCTTTAATCCCCCTCCGGGAACCACACCTTTCTTCTTCTTTTTGGCTTTGCTTTGCTGAAGATAAAAAGAGAATTAATTCATGAGATTTTATCTACTGTGGGCATCTTATATGGTACAGCAACCCTCATAGAGTCAACAAAGCTCTGCTTCCAGAAAAAACTTAGTTCTCTAAGGGAGATCCCACACCTGACCCAGAGAAATTTCTATTATTAATTCAGGAGAACATGAACATGTCTGTAAACAAAAGGATGGTAATGGCACTCATACTCCTGTTCTATTCCAATATAAATGGTATTGGTGAAGTGCTTGACTTCTCAGGCTCCTACTACACTTGTTGAGAATATTATGCCTATACCCCATCCTTGTGTAATACACATTTCCCACGCAGCTAGCTCTTACCTTTTCTTGCTTTTGTTTTTCACTGCAAAGTACAGTCAATGAATTGGTAATCTTTTTCAAGTCATCAATTTCCACTAAAAAAAAAAACATACCAGTAATTTTTAAGCATTTTGGAGAATAAGTAAAAGCAAAATATACATTCTTCCATCTAATTTGTCCATCATTAACTTCGGTAACTTGGAAAGGCTATTAATTTCTCCTGTTTAACATAACACGATGGAGAATCATTCAGTCTATGGCTAGGCTCACAGATCAGAACCGTTTAAAGTAAAATGGCAAACTCAGCAACAAAAATTTATAATGAACTAATTATAATGACACTGCTCACCAGCGAGAAACTAGAAATGTCTTTATAGCTCACAATGCTCCCTACCATTTTTCCTTATCCGGTCTAAATACGCAGAGAATAACCATGACTTATGGAAATAAACATCCTTGATGCTCAGTGAGGAGTAGCTGAATGACTATGTAACGACAATTCTTTTTTTTTTTTTTTTTTTTTTTTGCGGTTCACGGGCCTCTCACTGCTGCGGCCTCTCCCGTTGCGGAGCACAGGCTCCAGATGCGCAGGCTCAGCGGCCACGGCTCACGGGCCCAGCCACTCCACAGCATGTGGGATCTTCCCGGACCGGGGCACGAACCCGTATTCCCTGCATCAGCAGGCAGATTCTCAACCACTGCGCCACCAGGGAAGCCCATGTAACAATTCTTAAACCTACAGATGATAACTCCCCACCCCTTGGGGTCTCCATTTTCTAGCATAGGAATGAGAATGAAAGTGGTAGTTATCTGAGAAATCTAAGTGCCCCACCAGGAAATAAGCCCATTTAGTGGACAACACATCCTTCCATCCTTATAAAAATATAAAGCTGGAAACAGACATGAGTTTTTAGCTACCCAAAAAAAGTGTTCAGTCTGGTTAGAGAGCACCTTCAAAAACAGTAAAAATAGTATACGGAAAATAAAATACCAACTATGGGTATATCACTGATAAAATTCAGAACCTTCAGCTTAGTAATAATTTCCCAAAGAAAACCTAACTTAAAATTCATTGTGTAGGGACTTCCCTGGTGGCACAGTGTTTAAGAATCTGCCTGCCAATGCAGGGGACACAGGTTCAAGCCCTGGTTCGGGAAGATCCCACATGCCGTGGAGCAACTGAGCCAGTGCACCACAACTACTGAGCCCACGTGCCACAACGACTGAAGCCGTGCGCCTAAAGCCCGAGCTCCGCAACAAGAGAAACCACCACAATGAGAAGCCCGTGCACCGCAGGAAGAGTAGCCCCCGCGTGAGGCAACTAGAGAAAGCCCTAGTTGCGTGCAGCAACAAAGACCCAACGCAACCAGACTAATTAAAAAAAAAAAAAACTCATTGTGTAGAATTTATTTTTCTCAATCTTAAAACAGCAGACAGGGCTTCCCTGGTGGCGCAGTGGTTGAAGAGTCCGCCTGCTGATGCAGGGGACAGGGGTTCGTGCCCCAGTCTGGGAAGATCCCACATGCCGCAGAGCAGCTGGTCCCGTGAGCCATGGCCACTGAGCCTGCACATCCGGAGCCTGTTCTCCGCAACGGGAGAGGCCACAACAGTGAGAGGCCCGCGTACAGCAAAAAATAAAAATAACAGCAGACACTAGCAAAAGCAGTCCTTCCCACCTTAGTGCTATACCACCCCAGGTTGTCACTCCCATACCCCCTGCCCCTGAAATATATGACTCAGCATGAAACCAAATCCATGGACCCAGAGAATGGGTGTCAGCTCTGCTGAGCAACTTGCACCTGGCCATGGGCTTCCTCATTTATAAAATGAACAGACACTCGCTGTGGTCTCACTCAGCTCTAAAATTCTGTATGATTTTCCCCAAAAGACACTTTGCTAGCCGCCGCCTCCAATATATAATTAGATAAAATAAGAAACTAGTGTTTTATTAGCTGTTGTGCCAACAAGCACAGATGTCTCTTTGGGAAGCCACTGTAACACTCAGAAAGCACCCTCAAAAAACAAAAACAAAACCACTCAATGTATATCTGCAGAACAACACTCCCAAGCTAACTGCTAAAAAGCAAATCTTAAATATATTAGAGCATCCCCTCCCCTCAAAAGTCAATCTCCATTCTCCTAAGTATGATGTGCCCCTACACATCCATTCACAGAGGCCAGAGATTAGAATTACTTACATGAAATACACACATCTCGAACTAAGGCTTCCAAAAAACTGGCATAATATAGTGATTTTTCATATTGTGTAATTTTATCTTTTAGTAACTTTCCAAACTCTGTGAAGTCATCCCTTGAAGATGGGTTCATAGCATCTATTCCATAAACTGTATTATTAACACCTGTAGGAGAAAGGGGACACAGAAAATATCAAAGATTTTTTTACTCGAACTAAGGCTTAAAAAAAACTGGCATAATATAGTGATTTTTCACATTGTGTAATTTTATCTTTTAGTAACTTTCCAAACTCTGTGAAGTCATCCCTTGAAGATGGGTTCATATCATCTATTCCATAAACTGTATTATTAACACCTGTAGGAGAAAGGGGACATAGAAAATATCAAAGATTTTTTTACTCAAACTAAGGCTTAAAAAAAACTGGCATAATATAGTGATTTTTCACATTGTGTAATTTTATCTTTTAGTATAACTTTCCAAACTCTGTGAAGTCATCCCTTGAAGATGGGTTCATATCATCTATTCCATAAACTGTATTATTAACACCTGTAGGAGAAAGGGGACAGAAAATATCAAAGATTTTTTTAAAGTTTAGAAACTAATTAGATACCTGAATAACCCTGTTATTTCATTCTAAAACAGAGGTTCTTAACCTGAGTCTATTGAAATCCTTGGACAGAATTCAAATGGTCTGTATGTAATTACTGTATCACAGGTTATTTCAATATTTTGATACCTATTTCATTATAACAGGTTTCCTTTGTAAGTAAAATCCTGTGTATTTTATGCATTTAAAGACAGTATATTAAGAAGGGGCCCAAAGGCTTCACCACACTGCCAAAGGAGTCCCTGGCACAAAAGTGATGCTCTTAAAGCATCTGTCCAAGAACAGCCCACAGAAAAGTTGGGAGAGAAAGAAAAATGCAAAGCAAACTAAGATGGTTCCTGTGAAAGTATCCAGCTAACTACAGAAGCTAAAAAAGAGCAAACCATGTGTTAAATCCCAATAGAAAAATTAACCTGGCCTAAAAGGATTCCAGGCGATTAGATACTATGCTTCTGTATACTCAATTATCAAGTAAATTAGTTGTTAACAATAACATTGATCCAGTATTTTAGTATGAGAAACACAACATTAAAATCCTATTAACCAAATGATCACCATATGAATACATGTTTTTGCCTTTTAATCTATAACTGGTGTTCCATCTTAGAATTTATTACCACATAAACCCTCCTCTTTAATAAACACATGGGTGGCTTTTACCATTCTACAAAGACAGGATAGTGGCCAAGTGCTCTCTGTAATGAGATGAGTGTGGTTAAGACATGCCAAGCACTCACCAGTGGAGCATCCATAGCAACTCTTGAGATTGCTAAAGACCCACTGAGAGATAAGGTCATACTTCCAGTGAAAAGGAGAATGATCACTACAGTCAGCCTGCTTGATCCATTTTAAAGAAGAGGAAGGAGAGGGGAGGAAAAAATCAAAATAACTAGATCCTTCTTGGCTCTAGGTTTCATTTAAAAGTTATTTAACTGTTTCAGGACTTCCCTGGTGGCGCAGTGGTTGAGACTCTGCACTCCCAATGCAGGAGGCCCGGGTTCAATCCCTGGTCAGGGAACTATATCCCACATGCATGCCGCAACTAAGAGTTTGCATGCCGCAACTAAGGAGCCCGTGTGCCACAACTGTGACCCAGCACAAGCAAATAAATATTAAAAAAAAAAAGTTATTTAACTGTTTCAACACAACATTCTACTCTGAAAAGCACTCAATAGAGACAACAACAAACTTGGTTAAATGAAGTGAGAACTTTTAATTATTTCTCTGACTGTGTTTCTTACATTACCCTCTGTGCCATGTAACTATCCTCCTGGAACACTCTGAACTTATCTATTTACAGAATCCTGAACATATCTTTTATCTTACACACTAACCACAGCTGCAGGCATGGCACACAGAAATGGAAGTCCTCTAAAGATAGGGCATGGTGAAGGCCAAGAAGGGGTACAGAAAGAAAGGACCTTGAGCACAAGAAGGCACAACCAAAGCTGAATGCCCCACTGGGACCAGCATACTATTGTCTAAATCTTATCCAGACTTAAGACAACAGGACAGTCCTACAGTCCGTTCAATATTTAAATCTCAAAGCTACAGACTTCACATTTCACCCAAATTTCATCCAGCTGATACACACATTTAAAGCAGCAGTATACTTTATTTGGGTCCAATGACTTTTTTTTTTTTAAATCTTTATTGGAGTATAATTGCTTCACAATGGTGTGCTAGTTTTTGCTCTGTAACAAAGTGAATCAGCTATACATACACATATATGCCCATATCTCCTCCCTCTTGCGTCTCCCTCTCCCCCTCCCTATCCCACCCCTCTAGGTGGTCACAAAGCACTGAGCTGATCTCCCTGTGCTATGTGGCTGCTTCCCACTAGCTATCTATTTTACAGTCGGTAGTGTATACGTGTCCATGCCACTCTCTCACTTCATCCCATCTTACCCTTCCCCCTTCCTGTGTCCTCAAGTCCATTCTCTACGTCTGCGTCTTTATTCCTGTCCTGCCCCTAGGTTCTTCAGAACCATTTTTTTTTAGATTCCATATATATGTGTTAGCATATGGTATTTGTTTTTCTCTTTCTGACTTACTTCACTCTGTATGACAGACTCTAGGTCCATCCACCTCACTACAAATAATTCAATTTCGTTTCTTTTTATGGTTGAATAATATTCCATTGTATATATGTGCCACATCTTCTTTATCCATTCATCTGTCAATGGACACTTAGATTGCTTCCACAATTACTTTTTATCTTAATCACCTTTTATACAATACTCAAATTATTCAAAAATCTGAACATGTATCTCACTCTACCTTAAGTAATGAAATCTCAAATATAAACAAAAGAGATTAAAAACTGTTTTCTACTATCTAAATTAGCCAGTATCATGTTTCTTCAAAAAAGGTGTTTTCTGAATTTTCGTAACTAGTAAGACTTCCATAGTATCACTTGGAACTCCAATACTGCACTGTTATCAAACCCCCACTTACCAAAAGTTTCTTTCGCTAATTCGAGGTCTGCCTCTTCCTGTAATTTCTTTAGCCGCAGTTTATCTGCTAATTGTTCGTCTGGTGTTAGCACTTTAGGTTCTTCAGGTTCTTCTAACTAAAATGAGACAGCAATGAAGTTTTAAAAGGGCTGGGATTATAATGGACCCAGAACATTTCTGTATTGTATGAATTTTTTTTCTAGACACATATAAATAATAGCAAACACTTATAAAGTGTTTACTGTATTTCAGGCATTCTTTTAGATATTCTTATCCCAATTTTACAGGAAAAACACCTGAGGCACAGAGAGGGTAAGCAACCTGCCCATGGTAACAGAAGGTTACTCAGGTGGTCATGTGACAGGGTTCAGATTTGAAGACTGGGTTTATTTTGTGGTTATGTTTTTAATTAAGGAATTGAGATTGCAGACAAGTTGAAAATGGCACTCTCACATACTTTAGCTAAGACTGTATATTGAAACAACCTTTCTAGGGTAACTTGGTAATATTTATCAAGTCTTAAAAATATTCTTATATGCTTTAATCAAATAATTCCACTTGTAGGTATTCATCTTAAGAAACCAAAGCTGCATACAAATATTTAACCAAAAGGAGGTCAAATGGGGTATTATTCATAATATCAAATAAATTTAGAGATGATCTAAATGTTCCACAACAGAATGGTTAAATAAAGTATATGGCACATCCATATGACAATACAATGTAGACAGAAAAAATATTTTTTTCGAAGAATTAGAAAAACATTTCCCCCCATTTATCTTTTTGTTCCACTTCTCTGAGATGACAGTTAACAGTTTAGTTTATATCCTTTCTATATACTGTAATATAATTTTCTACAATATGTTACTTACTACAAGGGGCTATCTTTGATAATATTTATCAAAGTGGGAAAAAGATGAAGGGAATTTGTGCCATTCATGGTTATCCATGCCTGTGCAGTTCGAAGAGTTTGATTCAGAACTCCACTTCTGAAATAGGTCACATTTTATTTCTCATGGAGAAGATGAAATAAGAAAGGTCATGGGCTTCCCTGGTGGCACAGTGGTTGAGAGTCTGCCTGCCGACGCAGTGGACACGGGTTCGTGCCCCGGTCCGGGAAGATCCCACATGCCGCAGAGCGGCTGGGCCCGTGAGCCATGGCCGCTGAGCCTGCGCGTCTGGAGCCTGTGCTCCGCAACGGGAGAGGCCACAACAGTGAGAGGCCCGCATACCGCAAAAAAAAAAAAAAAGAAAAAAGAAAGAAAGGTCATGATGCCAAGTTAGGAAATCTCAGAACACTTTCTCGAAAGAGAAAGGGAAATATCTCAATTGCCTTAGTAGACCTGAACATCATTTCCTGCATCAAAATTGAATATATCTTAACTCAATACTTGACCTAAGATAAAATTAATTTACGCAAACTAAGGTTTCTTTACGTTGGGACTAATATCAAGATACAACAAAATAAGTATAATTCTAACTTCAATGACCAAGAAAGATCAAATCAATACAACTTCTTAGACTGAGCTATAAGAATCCATTGCTTGTTCTGATCATATAAACACACATGTAGGGACTTCCCTGGTGGCGCAGTGGTTAAGAACCCGCCTGCCAATGCAGGAGACATGGGTTCAATCCCTGGTCCGGCAAGATCCCATATGCTGCAGAGCAACTAAGCCCGTGTGCCACAACTACTGAGCCTGCGCTCTAGAGCCTGCAAGCCACAACTACTGAGCCCACGTGCCACAACTACTGAAGCCTGCGTACCTAGAGACCATGCTCCGCAACAAGAGAAGCCACCACAATGAGAAGCTTGCACACTGCAATGAAGAGTAGCCCCCGCTTGCCGCAACTAGGGAAAGCCCTCGTGCGGCAACAAAGACCCAGCGCAGCCAAAAATTAATTAATTAAAAAGCATACATGTAGGTATTTTTAGATATACAAATTATTAAAAAGCATCTAAAATGTTCCTGACTTGGGGAAAACAGACATTCTCACACATTGTTGGCCATGATAATTTGCTACTAAAAAGGAATTTTAGTAGCTGATTCCAGGCCTAGGGGAGTCTATCAGATAAGCCAGGCATTACTTTTTTTTTTTTTTTAGATTTTTATTTATCTTTGGCTGCATTGGGTCTTTGTTGCTGCACGCGGGCTTTCTCTAGTTGCGGTGAGCGGGAGCTACTCTTCATTGCAGTGCGCGGGCTCTCACTGCGGTGGCTTCTCTTGTTGCGGAGCACGGGCTCTATGTGTGCGGGCTTCAGTAGTTGTGGCTCATGGGCTCTAGAGCGCAGGCTCAGTAGTTGTGGCGCATGGGCTTAGCTGCTCTGCAGCATGTGGGATCTTCCCAGACCAGGGCTTGAACCTATGTCCCTGCATTATTGGCAGGCAGATTCTCAACCACTGTGCCACCAGGGAACCCCCGGGCATTACTTATTGTGCCAGAAAACAAGGAACCTTTCAAAGACTAATGGAGTTCTGTCAAAAGGATGAAGATAGGAACAGCTTTGAGGGACCCCTACTGTCCAATGTTGGGACAATTTAAGCATCAAAAAAAAAATCACTGTGGGCTTCCCTGGTGGCGCAGTGGTTGAGAGTCCGCCTGCTGATGCAGGGGACACGGGTTCGTGCCCCGGTCCGGGAAGATCCCACATGCCGCGGAGCGGCTGGGCCCGTGAGCCATGGCCACTGAGCCTACGCGTCCGGAGCCTGTGCTCCGCAACGGGAGAGGCCACAACAGTGAGAGGCCCACGTACAGCAAAAAAAAATAAAATAAAAAATAAAATAAGAAAGCTTGCCATGATCTATGGCAAGATTTCCATGATATATTAAATAAAGCAAGATGAAAACTATAAAAATTGGGAGGAATATGACTATACAGTTGTATACAAATGTACAAAATCACCTTGGAGACATCATAAACCAATATTTACTTATGGGATAGAGGGAGAGAAACAGGACAAATGAGTGAAGAGTTGGGAGTGCTTCTTAATACCGTTCTGATTTTTGAATCATGTAAATGTGTTTTCTATTCAAAAAGCAAGTAAATTAACACAAAATTCCTGATATTGCTCCAAATAATCAAGAACAAAAACATTTATACAGCACATGGCAGAGAAATGGACACTTTCTGTATTCACTCAAAATGTACACTGCAAAAAAAAAAAAAAGACTAATCACAGCTAGAGAGAACTGCAGGCACTGACAAAAATCACTGACTATGGTCACAACACAGTCATGTTCCAAAATGTCTGTGAAAACTTAAAAAGGCATTCTAATACATACAGCTTCTGGGTTTGGTTTTTGCAAAAACCACAAATTCAGTTTGTTTGGGATCATCTTATCTGACAGTATCCATTTATAGTCCTTACAAAGCCCTTCAAATGATTAGGTAATATTGCCTATTAAGATACTGCACCACTACTGATGTGAGAATTCTATATTTTAGAAAATAAATAGTACTATTTATTAGGTAATATTAGGTAATACTGCCTGTTAAGATGCTGCACCACTACTGATGTGAGAATTCTGTATTTTAGAAAATAAATAGTACTTACCCTCTTTTTAATTTCTTCTTGCCTTTTCTTCTGCTGCCGTTCTTTCTCTTTTATCTTCTCTGCTGTTTTTTTCTTTTCTGAAATTTTTACTTCTGAAAGTAATGTTTTAATCACAGTTATCTTGAATACTTTCCAGTTTATGAATGAGACAGACATGATACTTATATACTTCAAGAGACCAAACCTCACCCAGCTCCAATTTCATATGGTGATTTCCCGGCAAATAAGAATAGGAAAGTTCTGGGACTCTTCCTTTCTCCTCTCTAATCTGACCCCTAAGATCCAAACATCTCCCTTCTTATTTCCCTACAGTCCTTTAGGCAGGACTTAGATCATTCAACTATGATGCCTTATTTTTTACTCTCCTTTAACAAAAGCACTCAAACAGAAATTTGGCAGGTATCTAATCTGATTATGTTTTGAGGAGAGAGAAGAGATACAGGGAGAAGAGAATGAAGTGGGAACGGAAGGATGTTTGGTTTCTAAAAATAACCAAAATTTCTGATTTTGTAGGCATTTTCTCATTTGTCTTAACATAAGCGTCAGATGTTCACTAAGATATAAAACCAAAAATGGAAGAACCGCAATGGCTTACCTGGTTTTACTTCTGCTTCTTCTTTTTTTTCATCATCATCATCATCATCCCAGTTATCCTAAAGAAAAGGACCTCCGTTAATAATTCTTGCATGTTTACTTTTCCACGTGATCTTTATTATTAGCTTGTCTAACTCCACAGAAACAAGTTTGTTGGGGGTTTTTTTTGGTGTTGCATTAAATTTATAAATTAATTTTGGGAGAACTGACATCTTATAATGTTGAACTGCCCTAGCCAAGAAAAAGGGCTATCTTTCCATCTGTTCAAGGCTCCCTCTGTATCTTTCAAGGAGTGTTTTAAAGTTTCTCTTAGAGGTTTTGCACATTTCTCTTTAGGTTTATTCCGAACTATTTCATCTTCTCTGTTGCCACTGTAAATATATTTTTTTTTCCTTTTATGTCCTCTAACCAGTTACTATTTTAGTATAGAAAAGCTATTGGTTTTTGTATGTTAATTTTATACCTTGCTACCTTACTAAATTCATTTCACTTAAGTTAGTTCCATCATTGATTTTCTAGGGTTTTCCCAGGTGTACTACCATATCATCTGCAAACAAGAGATAGCTTTATTCCTTCTTTATCAATTCGTGTGCCTCCACAATTGATTTTTCTTATCTAACTGCACTGGCAAAACCTCTAGTACAGTGTGAATGAACAGTGGCAGAGAAAATGGGCATCATTGCTTTGTTCTTCTCTTAATGGAAATGCCTCTAGTGTTTTCCCCATTAAGTGCTACGTACCCCACCACATTTATGCAGTAAAATTTAATCTTTTCTTTTATTCCCTCTGGATTCCAAGTCAATTAGAAAGTCTTTTTTTTTTTTTAATTTATTTATTTTTGTGTTAGGTCTTCGTTGCTGCACGCGGGCTTTCTCTAGTTGCGGCGAGCGGGGGCTACTCTACGTTGAGGTATGCAGGCTCCTCACTGCGGTGGCTTGTCTTGTTGTGGAGCACAGGCTCTAGCCGCGCAGGCTTCAGTAGTTGTGGCTCGCGGGCTCTAGAGCGCAGGCTCAGTAGTTGCGGTGCACAGCCTTAGTTGCTCCGCGGCATGTGGGATCTTCCCAGACCAGGGCTCAAACCCATGTCCCCTGCATTGGCAGGTGGATTCTTAACCACTACACCACCAGGGAAGCCCAGAAAGTCTTTTCTTAAAGCAAGGAATTTTCTTCTAGAACATGTATGCTTTCATTGTTTTTTCATTTAGATCTCTGATCCACTGGAGGTTTTTCTTTTGTATGGTGTGAAGTATGGATCTAATTTTATCTTTTTCCAAATGGTTACCCACTGTCACAGCACCTTGGAAAGGTCCACCTTTCCAATATTTTCTAACGATAAATGGAGTATAATCTCTAAAAGTTGTGAACCACTATGTTGTACACCTGAAACTTATAATATTGTAAATCAGCTATATCTCAATTTTTAAAAAAGTCCATCTTTGCCCTGTGATTTGCCATATACTAAATTTTCTTAGGTACCTAGTCTATTTCTGTTTTCTATTCTATCGCACTGGTCTGTTGTCTCTTCACGTACCAGCACCGACTGTTTTGATTAGAGGCTTTATCGTATGTAAGCTGGGGCTAGTCACCCCTTGCAGGTTTTCAGGGTTTTTTACTGTTTTCCTGGCCATTCTTGCACATTTGTTTTTCCATATGAATTTTTATATCAACTTGTCTAACTCCACAAAAAAGCTTCTCCATTAACAATTAAAACACAAGACAGCCAAGCCAAAACTAACAGCCTCTCTTAAATAATTCAGTTGTTTTAAATGAAAAACTGAGCAGTCTTTATACTTCTTACTTCCCCAAATGTAAAAGCATCCAACACTCTAGCTAATGGCTTGATTATTTCAAGCAATATTCCATACAACACAACCCTGGTTAATGAATTAAATCTTTATAAAAATTTAAGCCCAACACTATAAATCAACTATACTTCAATTTTAAAAAATTAAATTAAAAAAAAAGTTAATCCCAGTATTAGAAAAGTCAAGAGCTGATCAACAGCTTCATGGAACCCACTCCCTAACTTGGGCGGGGCACTTTAAGGTGGATCTATACTGTCTTTACAGTCACAGTCACTGGGCAAAATATAAACCAATTATCAAACAATCTTCTAAAGGCTCCACAGAATTTAGAAGGTTTAATAGACAAAGACACAGCCCTGTGTTTAAATAGGCTTTAATCTATAGGTAGCCTGACCACTGTCTCAACAACCGCCAGGCACACCAGGACACGCCCACTGGAAGCTGAGCCACAGCATGGCAGGTGCAAAGCAGGAGGCCCTGATGCTACTGGAAGAGGCAGAAGCTGACTAATGTGCCATAACTATGACACCAAGCTTCTGGTTTTTAACAAGACAGGTCATAAATCTGAATCAGCAGCCTAGGTATATAAACTAACCAAGCCTTGATTCTTAATAAAAATCTGTAAATCCAAAGAAATAAAAAATCCTGATTAAGGCTGCCATGGGGTCTGCAAGCAGTGGGAAGAACTTTGTACAAAAGCATTTTTATAATAACTTTACCTTCGCAATTTAACCCTTAGTTCATAGTTAACAAACAGAATGAAAGCAAACCAGCTAGTCATTGTTTGAACATCTAAGATACTAGATTAGAAATTAGACAGCAAACGTTTATATTACCCTGCTGGTTTGCTTAAGTGCTTGTATCAATACACCATAGTACAAAAGGAACCAGAGAGCTAAATATAAAAGTTAACTACTACCAGGAGTTTTTTGTCATTTTAATCTTCACAGAACACAGGGAAGCTGGGTCTGTGAGTGATATGCTGCTTAGATGGTGCTTCAGATAAAAGGACCAACTGCTTACTTCCAGGGGATGTTTATTTATAACTCCCTACTAATAACAGTGATGATGATAATAATAATAGATAGCATTTACTGAGGGCTTACTTTGCACCAAGCACTGTGCAACGTACTTTATGTTTTATTTTTACTTTTTAAATTTTGGCTGCACAGAGAGGCTTGTGGGATTTTAGTTCCCCAGCCAGGGATTGAACCTGGGCCCTTGGCAGTAAGAGCACGGAGTCCTAACCATTGGACAGCCAGGGAATTCCCCAAAGGATTTTACATATAGTAACAGTTAACCCTCACAAAAGTTCTGTAAGTAAGGTGGTGTTATCCCTACTTTACATGTAAGTACACTAAGGCCCAGAGATAGCTATCCCACAATCCGAATGGAAAAATAATGAAGGAACCTGTTTTGAACAGGCCAAAGTTCCTTTAAAGCGTCATATTAAACATGACTTCTTACCTGAGTGCTGAAGTATAAAATATATGTCTGGGAACTAGGTCCCTCCACACCAAAATTTGTTCTTTCAATTAGTTCTGGAATGAGGTCCCCTGGAATTTCAAGGAACCCCATATCAAAGAGAAGGGTTACAGTACATACTAAGATATGCCCAGCTACAAATATGTCAATTATTCATCTCAAATTGCCTGTGCTAGATTTCCACTAATTTTAACAAATGAGTCTAGCAGCCTCTGGTACTAGGAGGCCAAGAAGGGAGAGGTATAGCTGAAAATGAGCAGCTCCATCCCAGTAACTCCAACATAGAGAAACAGCACAACAGAGTAACATTTCTGTTCAATGCTGATGTGCCTCAGTTCCCTTTAAGAGTAAAACATCACCCCACCCATATCACTGCTCCTTCAGTATCTCATTCGCACTAACTCTATGCCCCACCTCTACCCCGCCCTGGTTTCCCTATCAAAGAATAAACCTTATTCCAGACAGTCATTACATTGTCCCATCAGTGCAAGCATAACAAGGCTACAGAGAATTCCACCACAGAATGGATTTCAGTAGCAAAAACAGTGGTTCCTAATAAGTCCTGGAAACAACCATGACATCTGCTCCTCAGTTCATAAAAGGACCATGAAAGGCACCCTCACCCCAGACTGCCTGAAACAGTAATAACTGCCCTGAAGCTATTCCTATACTGGGGACAAGTTCCTAAAGAAGGGAGCATAGTGATGTCAGCAAAAAGAGCCTGGCCATACTTCCAAATAGATGCAATCCCAAAAGCAGAAGGCCAGGTAGCTTTCCCCCAGAACTTAAAGAGTTTTTGCATCCTTAGTTATAAAAGTAAATGTATAAAAGTAGAATGTCTATATCTGCCTAATTTTCCATAAACATCAGGACTTTGTAAATACTGACAAAAATTCAGATAAAATGTAAGAAGGGTTCCAAGAGAAACACCTAAAATGAACACTTAAAATAGGGAGTTAAGTCTATAATTTTGTAAGCCCTAAATGGTTGTTTTTGGTTCAAGAGATTACCTATAAATACCCAGTTAAATTCTTTACCCAATTATCATTGGTAGCCAATAACTCTTCCAACTATAATATCCGATCTATCTCCAAAAGTATTAACCAGGCTGCTCTCCTAAAATGGCCAGCTTCCTCAGAAGAGAGGCTGTTGATAAACTACTCACTTATCTATACTCATGTTCTACAGACACACACCCAGCATCATTTCAGCCATTTCTCTGAAAGAGATGGCTGCTTTTCAAGTTTAAAATCTGCTTCCCAATCAAATATGACTAAGAACTGAAAACATAACATAAAAAATTTAAACCCTGCTTTCTTTATTCCTAATAATGCAGTCAGTAGTTGGCCAGTCTGTCATTTTTATAATGTACAACTACAGAATGTCACATGCAATGAGAGAACACATTTAGGGCTGAAAATGTTTTCCAACTTAAGCAAGATATATTTATAGATCGTCAAATAGAAGTAGCTTCAAATGAGCAGTAAATTTCTTCTGTCCCATAGCAATAGTCCATTAACTAACATATACTCCTCCCCCTTTCTTCTTTAGTTTGGTTTAGATAAAGCATAATCTCTTGCAGTAAGAGTCATTTACTGGTGTTCTGTAAGCTGTACCAACCTGCTCTGAGAAGCCTCAGAACTCTGTAGTGAGCTCCTGCCATGGCTAGACCCGCCAGGAAACTTTAGTTCTTAAAAGAAGCCCAAATATTCTTCCATCACCTCAGAACTATGATGGTCTCTGGAAGCCAAGGTACCTGCCTCAATAAATTCTACTTCACTTAAGTCAATTCATTAAGTTTTTAACACCCTACTATGGCTCAGCACTCTGCTGAATTCCATCTTAATGCTGACCTGTCTCATATTTGGAACTGTTATCAATTCTACTTTAAATTCCTGGCTAAGCTAGATCAAGAACAAGACACTGAACTCTAAACAAGTGGCTTATTTATTTTCAATGGTCCAGCATGACAAATATATTAGGTAAATATTTTTCAGTATTTTTTTTTGCCTTTTAAATTCTTAAGATGTCATTTATTGTGTTTTTCTTTAAAAAAGGAAAAAACAAAACAAAAATGTAAAATGAGATTCAAATTGCAAAACAAAGGCGAATACAGAGGCACAAGTGGAGGAGTTTACTCGATAGAAACAAGGTAGCCGAGTCTAATTATGGCGAACTGGGTGGGGGGCCGGGAAGGAGTAATGGATGCCTTATTGTAAAAATAACCATCCTAACTAAAAACTTACTAGTTTATAAAAAAAACTGTCAGGGTATTGAAATGATATAATTGGTATTTTCTTCAAAATAATCTGGTTGGGGGAGGAGAGCAGTAAGTGGGGATACAGAAGATAAAAGATTGGTCATGGTTTTTAAAAATTTTATTTTTCTTTATTTTATTTTTTGGCTGTGTCGGGTCTTAGTTGTGGCACGCAGGCTACTCTCTAGCTGTGGTGTACAGGTTCTCTCTCTAGTTGTGGCGTGCAGGCTCCAGAGTGGGTGGGCTCTGTAATTTGCAGCACATGGGCTCTCTAGTTGAGGCGTGTGGGCTCAGTAGTTGCGGCACGCAGGCTTAGTTGCTCCGTGGCATGTGGGATCTTAGTTCCCTGACCAGGGATCGAACCTGCGTCCCCTGCATTGGAAGGCAGATTCTTTACCACTGGACCACCAGGGAGGTCCCTGGTCATGGGTTTATTAAACTTTTCTTTCCACTTCTTTATATGTTTAGAACTTCTCATAAGTTACACACACACACTTCCAGATACCCATTTCCTAGCAAAATGCCACCTTCTGAGAATTTCCCAGCAATCTCCAATTTCTTTGAAATACAGATGCCCTACTTCAGAAGTACTGTTTCCAACGCTTAAAAATGTCCTTACTCTGGTAGATATAAACTATTAACCAGGATAGGATCCTCACAGACAGTTGAATGGGCATGATGTGGCAGGCAGTTTTCAACTAAGTCAGCTCTCTAGGATCTTTTTTTGTTTGTTCGTTTGTTTTTGCAGTACGCTGGCCTCTCACTGTTGTGGTCTCTCCGGTTGCAGAGCACAGGCTCCGGATGCGCAGGCTCAGCGGCCATGGCTCACTGGCCTAGCCGCTCCGCGGCATGTGGGATCTTCCCGGACCGGGGCACGAACCCGTGTCCCCTGCATCAGCAGGCGGACTCTCAACTACTGCGCCACCAAGGAAGCCCTCTCTAGGATCTTTTAAAGAAATTCTGTAATAACATTACAGAAGCAAATGTCTGAGAAGATTGATCACAGCCAGAAGTTTTCTCAAAACAAACTCCACACCCTTTGAATAAATCTAGCTTCTAATCTGTTTTACTGAAATGATGGGATACTAGTAAAATGGAGTAAAAGTTGTATTGTTCCTGCGTGCAGTGGGTAGGTACTCACTGCCTTCTTTCTTTCTTTTTTTCTATCTATCTATTTGGCTGCGTTGGGTCTTCGCTGCTGCACGTGGGCTTTTTCTCTAGTTGTGGCGAGCAGGGGCTACTCTTTGTTGCAGTGCACAGGCTCCAGGCGCACAGGCTTCAGTAGTGGTGGCATGTGGGCTCTAGAGCGCAGGCTCAGTAGTTGTGGCACACGAGCTTAGATGCTCCACGGCAAGTGGGATCTTCCCAGACCAGGATCGAACCTGTGTCCCCTGTACTGGCAGGCAGACTCTTTTTTTTTTTTTTTTTTTTTTTTTTGGCAGGCAGACTCTTAACCACTGCACCACCAGGGAAGTCTGTGCCTTCTTAATCAACATAGCCTACACATCATTCCAGCAATGGGGAAGGAGTCCAGAGATATATGCCAAGAAAATAATTCCTCCCACTGCCTCTACATAACATCAGGATAGTACAGAAAGGGAATATAAAGCTAATGTGACAGGAAAGTACGCTCCCTAGTTCTTTTCACTGGGAAGAAGCATAGACTCCCCCCCAACCATGAATATTAAAAATTCTACAGTTTCACCTATACGCACTGCCACTTTCAGACAGCTATCTGAAAAGTCAAGGGCAGCAAAATGCTATATCTACTGAAAAACAGTAAACTACTGAAGCAAGTTACTGTAACGAGGACCTCAGTTTTCCTTTCATTTCTCAGGACACTACAAATGACATTAAACCTATACTCTTAAAGGTTAAACACTAGATGCTGACATAAACTGAAGAACTTACTGTTTCTACATACCTTACTTTTGAAGGACTTTTCAAAAATTCACATACTGTATTATTTAAGGACTATGATTATTCGATCTCATGGTAACTAAACCTTGTTAGCATCTCCTTACAAAAGGATTAAACGCTAAAACATTAGAATTCAGAAATTTGGTATTATAGGTAACCCTCACTTTTTAAAGTTCACTTTATGCCACTTCGCTTTTTCGAATGACCTTCATTAATAACTGTGTTCACTAAGTGAAAGAAATCCAAAGAGGATTTTCGCTTTTATTACAAGTGAAAATAGCATTCGTTTTTGCACTGAGACATTATAGAGGCAGCGTGCACCCAAGCAGCAAGAGTGGCACCGCCAAGGCCAAGCTCCTTCTCCACCAAACTACTCAGCATCTCAGCATCAAGCTGCCATAGCTTTGAACTGTGTCTGCGAGCATCTGTGCTTTACCTTGATTCATCCTGTGCATTTGTTAGCAAGATGTGTCCTAAGGCAATTGCTTCTTTCAGCTTAGGGAAGGTTTCATAGGAATGCTCTACTTTTGGATAGCAGGGAAAACCTGTACTCACTACCATTCAAGGTGACAAATTTCAACTCTAGATTGGTAACCTCTGAGCAAGCAAAAACTTGCTTGATAACCATGGTCATTCAGTTCAAAACAAAAAATTCACAGTAAACAGCCACCGTGGAGAGAACTTACTCCTACTGAGCTTAAGCTTATTTGTGAGCGTGGCACAAAAATAACCCCAGCTACTCGATCTAAACAACCTAAAGATATTTTCCATTAGCCAGAAAAATATTCTCTCTTGCAGAGAGAGAGAATTAACATTTACTGAGTGCCTACCAAGTGCCAGGCAACTCTGCTTAATGCTTAATATTATCTCATTTAAAGTGCAAAATAATCCTCTGAGATAGCTTCTGTAATGACAAGATTGGGAAATGGAAGAGAAAGAAAAAAGTATTAAAAAACTGGTTCATGACCACAAACAGAAAATGTCAAGGCAAAAATATAGATCCAGGTCTGTCTATTCCAAACTACTAGGAATCAAACTACTCCATGAACACCTTAACTTGGAAATCTTGAAGAAACTCAACAGAAATAAACCAGCATTTCAACATGGAAATAAAATGGACAAGTTCAGCTTTCTACTCCAATATCAACTTCAAAGTTTATGTAAAAGAAATAAGCTACTTGTATAAAAGAAAGAAATTCTGCACTAAAAGAGTGCAAAGAGGTGAGATGACCTTTAGGGTACATAAGATTTACCTTTTTGTAAATAAGATTTACAACTTATAAATCTCCAAAATTAGTTCCAAGTGGTCAGAATTATATTTATCAGGATTGACACCATTTAGATACAATAATTTCAGTCTTCTTCATGATATCAGTCTAGACTACTTCATTCAAACTTCATTATCTGATAATTATTTTCTGATTTCTCTAGTCGTTTCTTCTCACTTATTCCCAATTTTCATAACAGATGTCTTAACTCCTACATCCACTCTGCACAGAAAAAGTGAAAGGACAAATCTGAACTAAAGACTCAAAACAGAAAATCTGCTACAATGTAGGGAGGTAACTAATATCTTGCAATGAGGCTGATAACACAATCCATTCCTACGTCTATACAACATTTAAATGAAGCATTTAAGTATCTTCACAATAGTATTGCTCATTTATTAAACCCAAGATTTGCAAAGCTCTCGTCATCCCTGAACCTCACAAGCTGTTCAATGAATTGGACATCCACCTCATCAGACTCAGGTAAAATGTAACACAAGCAGTATTAACACAAAATTGAGTGATTACCTAGCTTAAATTTTTTTTCAACCCAAGCAGAAGGATTTGTAGGGTTGTTAGCATGAGCTGAAGGGTAGAAGTTAGAAGAGTAAAACATTCACCGAATGAATCGAAACCATAAACCACCATTTTCCAACTCATACTAAACCTTATCTTCACAAAAATAAAAAGATTTTGAGAAGTTTGTTAGTAAGAGTCTTAACATTCTGTGCTTGAGACTTTTGTAGCTACCTGAAAAACAAAAACGAATGCAGTAGTCATAATGTCATCTGAAGCCCCCAGGAGTTCTCAAAAACAAACGAAGACGGTAAATCAGGTTCAAATCTATAAGGCATAGGAAAAACAACCAACCACCAAAAAAACACAAAACACTGACTCCCTCGTCTTCTCCAACCACCAAATCTTCACTATTTCCTTATGCGTTCGTGTGTAAATGAATAATAGGTCGCTGTGTGGACTACCCAGGTTTCTCATCACTAACTGCTAGCTATCTCAGTACTCAGTTCATCCTTTTACCACAGGATGGGAGAAGGGAGGCTAAAAATTATTGCATTTGTGTGGGGAAAAAAAAAAAGGTGGCTAAAATTAAACCACAATATTTCACTCATCTAACACCTCGAACAAACTCTACAAATGAGCCTTCGGGGATATAAATGAGTTACTGGCCCTGGGGAGACCTGAGCTTGAAAGGGCAGGTGGGTTGCAAGACTTTCCATATGGGATAAGCCAGGGGCTCCATTCTCAGCTTCCCAGTCTCATCCCCGCGAGCAACTCCAGACCGCGAAGTTTGCACGTGGGCCGGTCCAGCAGCTGCTGTCACCTCCCGTCGCCAGTTGGCGGGTGGGATCCAGGCCGGAGCGCAGACCTTCAAAGAAGGTCTGGGGCTAGGGCTAAGGCTAGGGCTGGGGCCAGCGACTCGTTAGGGAAGTTCAACAGACCACGCTGCCCGCCTCCGGCCCATATGGCCGGCGAAAGGAGGGGAACAGGGCACCGCCAGGCCCTACGCTCGAGCCTAGACCCACGGCCCGCAGGCCCGGGCGGCGCCCCTGGGCCCACAGTCCGTCCGCCCGCCCGTTGGCGGGCAACTCTGCCCGCGACAGCGCCAGTCCGCTCCAACACTGCTCGGAGCCCCGGCCCGCACCCACCTTGACGTCCTCGTCCTCGTCCTCGCCTTCCCAGCGGTCCCCGCCGGCGGTGCCGCCGCCCCCCACCTTCCGCACCGGGTCTTCCACGGAGAACGTGTCCGCGTCTACGGAAGAGAGCGAGCCACGTTAATGCTTGCCTGGGTGTGGAGCCAGCGCCGGCCCAGGCCCTGCTCCCGGAACTTCTCCTCACCCCAGGAGTCGGAGTCCCCCGCCGCTGCCGCCGCCATCTCGAGCCGGGTGTAAGCGTGTGCAAGTAGAGAGCGAGCAAAGAGTTAGCGCGGCGGATGTGAGTCACTGGATCTGCTCTCGTTGACCGCCGCAGGGCACGCTGGGACCTTGGCTGACTGAACGCCAGGGCCCAGGCCCCGCCCCTTCTGGCGGCGGCTGGGGCGACGTGCGCGCGGGCCGGAAGGGGCGCGGAATGCGGCGGGCGAGGCGGAGCGTCCTGTACTCCACGCCCCGGGGAGGTCCTGTGGGCTAGTGGGGTGGGGAGAGAGGAAGGGGCTGAGGGAAGGCACCCAATCCTGGGCCCTGGGAAGGAAATGTAAGTGCGGGAAAGTTAGCAGGGTGGTACCTTGCCTGGCGCTGGGCTCTCGCCTGCCCTCTCCACCCCTCCCCTGCCAACCCCATCCGCGCCCCAACCAGTCGGATGCGCCCTTCCTCTGGTCACACGGATCGCCTCTCGCTGCCGCTGGCTGACACCTAGGAGACCCACAGCCTCTCCACGCCGCACTCAGAAGCGGGCTCTGAACTCCACGCCCACCTGTGGGGGCGGTGGATTGGCCTCCCCGATCACTGGAGGGCGCGGTTGCGCTGGGCGAGGTGGGGTCCCTCTGGAAGCCGGGGTACGCAGGGCTCCCGGGAAGAAGCGAGCGGAGAGGGCCGAGCTCCTGGCAGCCTTCCCAGCCAGGGTGCTCAGAGTCAGCTCCTTGCACACTTGCCTCCAGTTCGTCACGAAGGGATCGAAGGCAGCCCCAGTGCTCAAGGATTTTCCCTTCCTTTGAGCTCCTTGAAGCCAATACATGATTCATTCTTTCGCAGAATAATTTCGGAACTCGGTCTGCGCTAAGCATAAACTCTAGCCTTGCCCTAAAGGAGCGCACAATCAAGTAGCAAAAATAGACATGTAAACAAATTTCGACACAGTGCGATGACTGCAACAAAAAGAAACATTGCGAGGTTAGATATAAATGGGTAACATTAACCGCGGGGGGCGGGCGGGGAGCGGTAGGCCACTTGAAAGGCTTCGGGAGGGTAAGCACTGCAGTAACGAGTTTTAAAGACCAAGTGAAATTTGCTCCAGTGCATTTCCCGTAGAAAGATTGCATGTAGTCCCTGGTCTGACTGAATGGCGCAATTGGAGATAAGCTGAACAGGTAAACTGATCGTAATAAAGGGTTTAAGATGGGTTAACCTGCACTCTGTCCTTCGGGCCATTGGGCTCCACTGCAGGATTTTCAGAGGCGTGCAGTTTCAGATATTTTTATTTTGTTTTTGTTGTTTTCTTAATTTATTTTTGAATATGTAACACACGTACTTGGTACAACGTTCAAGTTATAAAAGGGTATACACAGTGATCAGCCATTCTGTTTTTTCTGGTGGCAACTATTGTTTCCCATTTCTTGTGTACCTTTTCAGAGTCTACAAATAGTACACATTTTATAAAAGATGGTCTTCCAGAAGATATCCTACAGCCCACTTACTCAAAGTTTGTTCCTGATCAGCAACACCTGGGAGCTTGTCAGAAATGTAGAATCTCAGACTCCATCCCAGAATCAGAATCTGCCTTTTAACAAGATCCTCAGATGATTGTATGTTAAAGTGTGAGAGGCAATGCTATACAGCCATCCATTGATAAAGAGGGATTGGAAGGAGGTAAGACAGAAGGCAAGGAAAGACTAGAATGTAAGGTCCCTAGGGCACAACCTGTCTTTTATTAACAGTTATATCTCCAGCATTTGGCACAGTATCTAATACATCAGTAAATATTTTATGAATTAATAGAGAAGAACACCATCCTAAAGCAAGGCAGTGGCCAAAGAGGAAGGAACCAATCAGATAAATAGTTAAGGGTCAGAATCAACAGAATTTAGTGACTCTGATGATTAATTTTATGTGTCATCTTGGCTAGGCCATGGTACCCAGTTTTTGGTTAATCACTAGTCTAGTTGTTGCTGTGAATGTATTTTTTGTTTATGATTAACCTTTAAGATGCAGATTTTTAGTAAAACAGATTACCCTCCATAATGTGGATGGGTCTTATCCAATGAATTGAAGGCATTAAGAAAACACACCGAGGGCTTCCCTGGTGGCGCAGTGGTTAAGAATCTGCCTGCCAGTGCAGGGCACACGGGTTCGAGCCCTGGTCTGGGAAGATCCCACATGCCGTGGAACAACTAAGCCCGTGTGCCACAACTACTGAGCTTGTGCTCTAGAGCCCGCGAGCCACAACCACTGAAGCCTGCGTGCTTAGAGCCCGTGCTCTGCAACAAGAGAAGCCACCGCAATGAAGAGTAGCCCCTGCTCGCCGCAACCAGAGAAAGCCCACACGCGGCAACGAAGACCCAACACCGCCAAAAATAAATAAATAAATAAAATTTTTAAAATTAATTATTTTTATTTTTTTTTAAAATGGGGGCTTCCCTGGTGGCGCAGTGGTTGAGAGTCCGCCTGCCGTTGCAGGGGACGCAGGTTCGTGACCCGGTCCGGGAGGATCCCACATGCCGCGGAGCGGCGGGGCCCGTGAGCCATGGCCGCTGAGCCTGCGCGTCCGGAGCCTGTGCTCCGCAACGGAAGAGGCCACAACAGTGAGAGGCCCGCGTACCGCAAAAAAAAAAGAAAAAGAAAAAGAAAACACACTGAGGGACTTCCCTGGTGGCACCGTGGTTGGGAATCCGTCTGCCAATGCAGGGGACACGGGTTCGAGCCGTGAAGATCCCACATGCCTCAGAGCAACTAAGCCCAATGCACAACAACTACTGAGCCTGTGCTCTAGAGCCTGTGAGCCACAGCTGCTGAGCCTGTGAGCCACAGCTGCTGAGCCGTGTGCCACAACTGCTGAAGCCCCTGCGCCTAGAGCCCAAGCTCTGCAACAAGAGAAGCCACTGCAATGAGAAGCCCGTGCACCGCAATGAAGAGTAGCCCCCGCGCTCCACAACTAGAGAAAGCCCACGCCCAGCAACGAAAACCAAAAAAATAATTAATTTTTTAAAAAAAGACAAGAAAACACACTGAGGAAAAAGGGATTCTGCCTACAGACTGCCTTTGGACTCTGCAGCATCAGCTCTTCCATGGGTCTCCAGCCTGCTGACCTGCCCTGCAGATTTGAGACTTGCCAGCTCCCACAATTACGTGAGCCAATTTCTCTTTCTTTTTCTTTCTTCCTTCCTTCCTTCCTTCCTTCCTTTCTTTCTTTCTCTCTCTCTCTCTCTCTCTTTCTTTCTTTCTTTCTTTCTCTGCGCTGCACAGCTTGTGGGATCTTAGTTCCTCAACCAAGGATTGAACCCGGGCCCTCAGCAGTGAAAGTGCCATGTCCTAACCACTGGACAGCCAGGGAATTCCCTGTGAGCCATTTCTTAAAATAAATCTTTCTCTCTATATATACACATGCTACTGGTTCTGTTTCTCTGAATAACCCTAACACAGTGACTGACTGGATATGGAGGAGGAGGGGAAGGGAGCTGTAGAGGATGATGCCTTTGGAGATTGAGTGGAAGTAACATCCATCTATAGGTGCTCGAGTCAAAAACCTGGGAGCTATCCTTGCTTTCTGCCTCTCACTTACCCCTTAAATTTAGTCCATCACCAAGGTCTGTGAATTACTTCCAATGTTAATCTCGAATCCATGTCTCTTGCTACCACCTTAATCCAAGCTTTCTCTAGGCTGTTCTACTATAATATGCTTTCAGTTGGTTTTCCTTCTTCTACTCTTCCCTCTCCACAGTCCATTCACTATACACCAGGCAGTTTATTTAAAAAATGTAAATTAGATCATCACACCCCTTCCTCCTAGTTGAAATCCCTTCAGTGGCTTCTTGGTGTTTGTTTGTTTTGGATTTAGATTCAACTCCTTATGATGGCCTACAAGGCTCTGCATAATCTGACTCCTACCTCCCACCAACCCCCTTATGATGCCATTCCGTCTCATTAACATCATTGTTACTGGCCCTCTGAGGCTACTAAGCCTCTTCCTATTTTTGGACTTTGTGCTTGCTATTCTTTCTGTCTACAGTGCTCTTTCCACACCTTTACATGGTTGGCTTTTCTTCCTCCAAAATTCAGGTGTTACCTTTGTAGAAAGTTCTTCCCTGTTCTCCCTCCAGCAAGGGGCCTCTCCCAGTTACTCATCTTGTCACTCTGGTTTTGTCATAGCATTTATCACAATTTCTCATGACCTTGTTTCCTTATTTAATATCTGTTTGGAGCACAGGTATTTTGTCTGTGTTCTTTGCTACTGTATTCCCAGTGCCTGGCATGTAGTAAATGCTCCGTAAATGTTTCTGAAGATGCCTGAATGGTGTTTCTCACCATAATAAGGAATGAGGATAGGTTAACTTTTGGCCACACAGATCTTGACATTCCTCTGAGGCATCCAAATAGAAATGTCTAGTATATATTTGGAACTAGAGAGGTCTGAGCCACAGATAGAGGATTAGGAGTTATCTGATGATGGGGGTAGATGGAATCAAGTGAAGTAGAGGCCATCTGAAGATAGGATAGAATGAGAAACCTTGAAGGACATCAACATTTAAAAGTAGCCAGGAGAAAAAGGTATATAAAGGATAGTAAGTTAAAAAAAATTTTATATCCTTCCAATTCTACTACATTTTTTAATACAAATTTTTAAATACTATGCAATATAGTATATTTGAAAATTCACTGTTGTAAGTCAGGAGACCTGAGTTCTAAACATTCAAATGATCAGATTATATTGAACTTAACACTGGACACTTATGGTGAGGAGTGGGGAAGGCTCACAATGATTTCTCCTTTTCTGGAAATCGTCCTAGTATACAAGAGTAGGTGGGCTCCCCAAGCCATTCTACTCCCTTACCATAGCTGATTTGAGAAGGGGGGTCAGAAGGAGATTATCTATGAATCTAATGAAGCTGTAGCTTCAGGGCCCCTCATTGCATAGGCCCCTTCCATTCTTCAAGAAAGCCCTCCAAATTGTATATGCTTCAAGCTGTATAAAATCTGAATCTGCCCCTAGGTGGGATATAAATAACCCAGTGGAACCATCAAATTATCTGGTAGCTAGTCTCCAAAGATGGCCCTTTAATGAATAGTATCCAAGCCCTTATATAATTTTTGAGTCTGGGGTAGCCCTATGATTCATATTTAACCAGTAGAATAGGACAGAAGTGACACCCAAGGCTAGGCTATAACAAGCCTTGCAGCTTCCACCTGTGCCTTTTGGAATGCTCACACTGGTAGAAGCCAGCCGCCATTTAAGAAGCCTTATTACCCTAAGATTGCCATGCTGTTTCAAGATAACTTTACAGAGAGCCTGTTTAGGGAGAGAGAAGTATTCAGCCAGCCCCTGGCTGTTCCAGATTATCCCAGCAGAGATGCCAGACATGGGAGCAAAGAAGTCATCCTGGACATTCAGTCTAGTTGAACTGTCAGATGATTCCATCCACAGCTACCCTTTTTTTTTTTTTTTTTTTTTTTTTTTTTTTGCTGTGCAGCTTGTGGCATCCTAGTTCCCTGGCCAGGGATCAAACCCGGGCCCCCTGCAGTAGAAGCTTGGAGTCCTAACCACTGGACCACCAGGGAATTTGCAATCCACAACTACGATTTGATCACAACCACAGAAGACCCCAAGCAAAAGCTGTCCAGTTGAGCCCAGCCAGCCCACAGATCTGTGAGAGATAACTTATCTTAAGCCTCTTAAGTCTTGAGGTGAATTGTTATACAGTGATAACGGAAAGATTCTCTTTCCCAGGACTTTAGAATTTGGAACTCAAGACTCTCAGGGCCTGGGAGTTGGTGGCAGATGACAGCAGCCTGAAGGAAAGACCTCCTGATGAAGTGATGATTTCCCAAGCGACCTTACTTCCTCTTGCCTTCCCTTGAGGTCCAGTTGTCCAGCTCTTCCTTAAATGCCATGAGGTACCCCAGTATCTTTCCAGTAAATTCCATTATTGGCCTCAGCTAAAATTTTTAACGAATACATCATAGTAGTCTTATCTGCAGATAAGAAATCTTGAGAGGCTAAGCTCTGCTATACTTAAGTCTGTTTGGCACATAGTGGGCACTTAATAACTGTTGAATGACTGCATGAATAAATTTCTAGGCAAAACTGGTTTTTTCCTCAAAGAAAAACTCGCCCATCAGGCCATTGTTTCTCCTCATGAAAGGTAGTCTCAAAAGAAAATTAATACAGCTGCACCCCAAAGAAAGCTGCTTTTTTAATATATTACTAGTAAGCCCACAGCATTATAGCAATGACCTGAACTAGGAAATAGTAAATAATTGGCTAAGAAGGTGCCAGATTCAATCGAATATCCCAAGGTGAAGACTCAGGAAAGCAAGCCTGTGTATTTCTGAAGTGGTAGTACAGTCATCTGTAATTACTTGCCTGAAGATGTTCTAAGACAATGTACCTTCAAACAAACAAAAAATGTTAACAGAAAGAAGGTGAAATATAGGGGAGGTGAGGCCAAAGAATAAGATTTGGACAGTCCCCAGAGAAAAGGCTAAGCTGACCTGCAGACTTCTGGCAGATACCTAGCAGAGATGAAGATGAGGGCATCCTGTTGACTTGATATTAGCCGTTATGATTCTCTTTCAGTAGACCTTTTTTCTGGTTCTACCCTTACCAAGATGGCATCGGACTGTGATTTAGTTTCATAAGGAGGTAAATGAATGGAATTGATATTTGGCCTAAAAATTAGTGTTTTGTGAGTTTAGTTAGTGTGAACCAATTCCTCTGAATTTCATCAATTCTAAGTTGCACATTCAGAATCAATTTTCTGGACTTATAAATTGAAGTCCAAACTTTGAAATATGAGCTCATTCATTATATCATGTATTCAACAAATAATTATTGACGGCCTACCCTGTACCAAGTACTATTCTAGGCTCTGGGGTGTTAACTTCAAGGTATTAAACCACATGCAATTGAAACTAGGGTGTGAGAGTTGGAGGTGCTATGCAAAAAATACATGGGCTCTATGTATGCTTCATTGATAAAGTTTTGAAACAGAAATTGAGAATAGAATTTATTCACAGAATTGTGCATGCTGCTTTTTGAAATAAAGAAGCTGGGAGACAATTGTCAAGAACTCTGTGCTGGAGACTTCGATTATTCCTTAAAACTAATCTGTGAACCACACACTAATCTCTAGGGAAACCCTATAATCACACATAACACTATTCCCATCTTACAGATGAGCAGAGTGACTGATCCGTGTTTGTTGAACAAATTAACATTAAAACTTCTGCCTTTAAGAAGCTTCATCATTAAAGCCATAGGAGAGTAAATGCCAGCAGAAAAGAAGCAGGGCTGCTTATGGCTTATTTTTAAGTGAAGTGCCTTAAGCACCAGATTCAAAATCTCCTAAAGATGAAATAAGGCCAGGCTGAGGAGGCGGTTTTAATTGCAAATAGCACCAGATTAAAACTCATTTATAGGGACTTCCCTGGCGGTCCAGTGGTTAAGACTCCGCACTTCCAGTGCAGGGGGCACAGGTTCCATCCGTGGTTGGGGAACTAGGATCTCACATGCTGGCCCGCTTGGCCAAACCACCCCCCCCACAAAAAAAAACCCCACTCATTTATAAAATACCAAAATCACTGATTTGATTTACATGATTTGATGTAGAAACAACTAATGACTTTTTCCATTTTAACCCTCCTCCCCTAAAGAGCCTACCCAAGACGTGAAATGACAGCATCTGTCTCCTTTCAACTCCTATACATTTTTCCGTACTTAACTTTTATATGGTGCCATAAAATCCTGGAGTACCTTCCCATTTCTATCATTAAGCTGGGCAAGCCATACTTTCCCTAGAACTTTACCAATCTCCGACCTCAGATTGTCCATTACGATGCTACCCAATACATTAATACATTACATTACATTACATTACATTGGGTTAATACATTAACCCAATACATTAACCATATTATCGTGGAGAAAGGAAATTTTTTGTGTGGAACGAATTAGGTCAATGTCTGTATTTCTTCAAACTGGTCTCCCACTCAATCTATTCCCTATTCAGCAGTCAAAGTGATCTTTTTAAAACAAATCTGATTATTTACCCCCTTGCTTAACTTTACCCCCTCCCCCAACCAAGCCTGGCTTAATATTCTTTCAATAAATGTTCTACAGATCTCAACTTAATACTTCTTCAGCCAATCCAAGCCTGACTTCAGATTAGATTGTGTTATTAGCCCTCAAAGCCAATCTTTTCGTTCGTGTTCCTTTTCCCAGCAAATGTCAGTCTCCACTGCTAGCCTGTTAGCTTGAGGGCAGTGTCAGGTTTGCTTTCTTCTGCCATCCACAGAGCCTAGCATAGTTAAGGCAGTGTTTTTAAACGACTTGTACTGTCATCAGAAAGGCTACCTACAGCTACCCTCAACAATTGTCATACATCAAATATAACATTAAAGCTCAGTATATGGGAGCCACTAAAAGCTCTAGTTCATTTGGTTCACTGATTACTAAGAGACTTCTAACTCGGCAAGTCATTTACATGAGCCTGCTACCCCAACTACTTACTTCTCAAGCCATTTAATACTCACTCTTTAATTTCCTCATCCTCCATTTCTTCCTTCGCAGTTAGCATTATTTTCATCCAAAATGTTCTTAACCAGGGGTCCCCAACCCCCGGGCTGCGGACAGGTACCGGTCGGTGGCCTGTTAGGAACCGAGCCGCACAGCAGGAGGTGAGCAGCCGGTGAGCAAGCGAAGCTTCATCTGTATTTACAAGCTACTTCCCGTCGTCGCTCGTATTACCGCCTAAGCTCCGCCTCCTGTCAGCATTATGGTGAGTTGTGTAACTATTTCATTATATATTACAATGTACTAACAATAGAAATGAAGTGCACAATAAATGTAATGCGCTTGAATCATCCCGAAACCATCCCTCCCGCCACCACCAGGCCGTGTTAAAACCGTCTTCCACAAAACAGGTCTCTGGTGCCAAACAGGTTGGGGACCGTTGTTCTTAACAATCATAGGTGACCTCTCCATTACCACTTCTCCAGTCTTTCTTTCCAGACTGCTTGCTGCTCATGTCTTTCTTAAAAAATCTCCCTGACATCTGTGGTATTACAATAACCTGATTCTACTGCTCATTTCTGCCCCCTCTAGCTTCAGACATCTCCCAACACCCTGTATAGATCTCACACACCCTCAAGAAAATTAGCTGCTTTAACATTTCAGTTCTGGTAGTTATTTGTATACATGTTTCACCACCCATTTTACAGATGAACAAATTAAGGATCAGAGAACTCCTTTGTCTAGTAAGTGGATGAGTTCTTAAGTTCTTGAATTCAGGTCTTTTGACTCTGAACTTTCCTTTTTATTACCCATACTCCTAAGTCAGCTATTCCCAAGTCCTGTCATTTATTTCTAAAGGCCTACTGCAGTGACACTCAAACCAGTCTGTGTGCATCACACTCCTTTGAAGCTCAGGGAAAATAGTTATCAAGTCTCATCCCAGCCAGGAACTGGCGGGGTGAGAAAAATGAAGAGATGTTGGTCAAAGGGTACAGACTTCTAGTGGTTTGAGGATCTACTGTTCCAAGGATCTAACGTATAGTATGGTGACTAGAGTTAACAATACTGTATTTAAGTCTCATCACAGAGATTGCGGTGGGACCAGCTTGCTATTTTGTTGTTATACTGGTTCGAGTTATTTAGCCCATTACATCAAGTATAATTTCATTTTAGCTCACCATAATCTGGTTCTTTCTTGCCATTTTCTCTCTACTTTTTAAAGCTAACCACTTCATTATTCAGGTTTTATGCAACTTCTGCACTTCTGGTAGTTCCAGAAATTAAGACTGTTATTCCTCCTAAAGTCATGACTTTGAGTAATGGTAATTAAGAGAGCTAGATTCTAATCCCAGCTTTGTGATCTTGGGAAGACACTTTTCTAGACACATTTTACATCTGTAAAATAAAGATGTACACTTAGAAGATGGAATTTCCTTCTAGTTTAAATATTGGATTGTTAAACTCTAGGGCCTAGTTTGTACCACAAGCTTTTGCACTGAGTTAATATATTCTTTTATAAGAACATTTTGTTGGCTACATTCATTTTATAAACTAGGGAAAGCTTTGTATTTATGTACAAACATGATTATACAAAAATGCCAATGCCTTGGGAAATAGCCTGTGGTAATGATACTTGAATTCAAGTCTCCTAGAACAGCTGTGTGGTCTTGGGTCACAGCCCTCTCTGAGCTTGTTTCCTTATCTGTAACCTGCTCTACGTTCCTTACAGATCATCGAAAGAGAAAGCAATGTGAAAAAATTGTGTACATGTAAACAAAGCACTATACAAATATAAGTTGTTAGATATTATATTGTTTCTAATGGCTGATAAAATATCACCAAAGAAAAGTGCTTCCATAAAAGTTTTATTTATCCCCACAACAACCCTGTGAGGTAGGGTGATCAGGGCATTTGAAGATGAGAAAACTAAATCTACATTACTTGTTCACGGCTATACTGCATAGTAAATATGTAGAAATTAAATTGAATATTTTAAATGTCCATGACTTTATATTGATTCATGTGGAAAAAGGCAGAGAGAATATTAACTCCCCCCTACCTTAATGCCAAAAGGACACTGCCTTGAAAAATCCCATTTCAAAAGATGAAAGTAGTATTTCATTGCTTATTTCTACAAAGATTTATAAAATAAAAAAATAGTGAAATATTTTACAGTTAATATATATAATGGTCTCATTCAGGGATATGTCCTTCAGCTGTGTATATGATCAACTATTCCAAGTGCTAGAAAATGCAAACTCTTAAAAAGTATGAAAGACATGAATGATAATAAGCAGTAACCTCAATCTTCTTTATTATTCCTCCATGCATCTTGAATAAGTTCTGTGAAATCTGGTCCCAGTTAAAAAAAGAAAACTCTACCACAAAGAGATGTCTGGTAAACTTAATTTTGTTGCCTATTCTCAACTCCCAAACCACTGTCACATTAAGTAAAGTAGTGATTTCCCAAATCTATGAGAATCACTTGGAGAGCTTTCAAAAAATACAGAACTCTCAGGCCCCACTCTAGACCCAGTGAGACAATTTGGCAGAGGTCAGGCCTCAAGAATCTGTATTTCAAAAGCTCCACAGAGTAATTCTAATGAAGAGTCAGGTTTGGGAACCAGTGATATATTTTAAAATACTAATAACTAATATAAAAACCATAAAGTAAGTATAAACTTGTTGCTCTCATCTCCCCTTTTAAAAATTTCTCAAAACACATAATCCCGGAACTCTTGCCTCTGGGCAAGTAATTTCAATTCAAGATACAGAGAAACATTTTATAAAAATGTATCCTAGTGAATGAGACTTGGATTCCAATAATAATTTAAATAGCATTTAAATATAAGATACTGAGTTCTGTGGTTCTTATTCTGAAATTTTTTAAATGTATTTTATACAGGTTCTTAGCAGGCTTTTAACTCAGGGGACGACATGAAAAGTAATGACATAATCAAGCACATAAGCACTGAAAAAATACTATACTCAAAAACAGCTCATGAGAGGAATAAGAAAGTGAATGAATGACAACCTAAGGCCTTTTGGCCCATACATTTTTGTTCCCAGTCCACTCTTCCCCTATAAGGGGAAATAAAATAAACATTCTTTCCTAGTTACTTGGCATAGTTATTTGGTGGGTGACTATTAACACTAAGTTAATTTAGAAACACAAGTTTAAAAGAGATAACAAATAAATACCTAGGAAGACAAAGAGAAGTCAGGTCAGAAAACCTTAACTAGCTAATGATGTAGTATATAACACCATAATGTTAGGACAATTAAATGAAGGCTTCAGTGTCCTTTACATTTCAGCTTTATGTGATTGACACAAGACGTGGAAAAGATCTGGTCCTTATGAAGAAGTCTGTGCTCGCTGCAAAGATCTGTAGGAATAATGAAATGCTTTCTTCATTGATGAGATGAAGTCTCTGTTTTTCAGCAAGCTGACTAAACGAAACAGTAAAAAACAAACTTCTTTAGATGGTTGAATGCAAGTAATATCTAGTTGAAAAAGTCATTGGCCAAAGATAACTTTTTTTAAAAAAATGATTCTATGTTTAACATCCCCCCCAAAACCCAAAAAACAAACAAACCAGGAAAACCAAAGTAATATAAAAACACAATGTACACATCCATTTTCACTGACAGTTACAAGAAAATAGCCATTTATAGAAGTTACAATGCTTTCAACAAATGCCCCCAAAATTTTGGGAAACAAGATAAAGCCATCAGGTAAATAAATATACATACTAGCTAATATAAAACAATTTATGCTTTTAAATTGTTGTCAACTCTCTTTTAAGACCCAAGGAGAAATATGGTGCTATAAATCTGATTAGGGCTACATATATTACATGGAATTAAAAAACACAACTGATTAAAACATCCTAACAATAATACAAATATTTAAAAGAATGTCTTTAAAAGTCAGACATTTACCACTGGAAATATCACAATTATAATATGTACTTCAGAGTCGTAATGTGTATATAGGTCACTTTTGCCGTGTCTTATCAGGTATCCATCTCTCCTGCATTTACTAGTCAGTTTTTAAGAGTTCATGTTTTCTGTGTGAACTGAAGAGGCTGGGCACATCTCAATTCATAAACACCTCCATTTAACTAATGGAAATGTTTAAGGTAATATCTACCAACAGATAAAGCAAAGAAGGGGTAATAAGATAACACATTTTAAAGTGGAGGAAGCTGGATAACTGTCTCTATAACTTATTTTAAATTTTGTATTAATAACAAATTTAAAATGACTCAAATCAAGTAATGAAGAAAAAGAGACTGAATTGATCTCAAGAAATTTTCTCAGGCCATATAAAATTCTCCCTTAGTTTATTTCTTTACAGAATCTTGTTAGGCTTGATTCATTTGTCAGTCAACTTAAAAGAGCTCTGCTAGCAGGGGATCAAAAACAGCTTTACCAATAAAAGATGATTAAAAGTTGTTTTTAAAGTGCCTATAGGCACAGTGGTATATATAGGTGCTTACATTTCCCTTTTAGTTGTGGGAAAGCCCGTTGAGACTGTAGTTACTTAATCAGAAAAGCTTTCAGCAATTATAATGCAAGCTGAAAATTTAGATCCTGTATAGGTTTTGGGTTTTGCTGTTTGAACATAAAAAGGGAGCAAGGAGAAATGTAACCAGGTTCACAATTTTGAGCAAGAGCATATGTAAAGGTAACATATGTACATTTTATTTCAAGAAAGACAGAAGACAAACAGCATAAAGATGCCCAGATGCCCTAAAGATAAATACATTTCAAAGATTCTCATTAAAATGAATCTGTAGTATTTTTTCCTGCAAGCAAAATACCTTTCTTTAAATTAAAAACAAACAAACAAAAAAAACCCCAGTATTCTGAATTGCAAATGCTTTTGCTTTTTTTTTTTTTGCAGAAAATCTGCCATGATTATTTTTTTAATGAATAAGGATTTTCCACAAAACAGGCTTGCTCTACATGCTAGATTTTTAAACAGTTCAGTGACACAATATGCTAACTACATACACAACAGATAATATAGTAAGAAAACACTCAACCTGATGAAAAGTTAAAATCTTCATTAATACACTGAAAATTGACATAACTCATGCCTTTAAAATCAAAAATACAAAAATTAAATGTTTTCCTAAAAAGATTTCCTTATTTTAAGGATTCATTTGAAAATGAAGCTGCATGTAATTTGTACAATAAGTTGTACAAGTAAACAGGTAATATACATAAAAAATTAAGTGACATACTCCTCAATTATCAGTTGTCCACCTTTAATTTCCAATACTGTACTTTCTTAACAAGCATACAAAATATCAAACTTCTCTTTAGAAAAAGTGCCGTTCTTTGACATCCTTTACACAAAAACAGTCTGAGCCTGTGGCATGATAATGCAGTTGAGAGGCAAAGCATACTAACTTTTACAAATTCTACCTTCCATAAAAAGCCTCCCGAAAAAGAGATTACACGCCACTATAAAAATATCAACCTCTTGTGGTAGCTGCATTAGAGAACCAAGGCTTGAAGACTATTTTCATATAGCATAGAAAACCACTATGAGAACATATTAACTGCATTGGTGGCTTGGGAGTTTACTGTGCCACAGGATTATGCATAGCTACTGTAAGGTACCAAGACTGTTACACAGAGTTTTAATTGATTGTAACTGAGAGCATAACAGAGGTACTACCAGCCCATGCAAAATAACTAAAAATACTGAATCACTGTGCTGAATACTTCATTCCTGGAGAAAACCAAAGGCATCAGTAACCAAATCAAGCCCAACAGGTGACCAAACTCATTCTCCTCAAAGATTGGTGAGCACAGTGAAGTCTGAGGTATACCTTTTATCCATCAAATCTGTGTGCCACTGCAAGATATTACCACTTGGGAACACATGCCATCACAATGGTTTAAATCTTTTGAATATTAGTCATTCATATATTCTTATCTACCCAGTCTCTTGATTTTTGAAAAGATTTCACCTACAGTAGAATATTACAGAAACAAAATATAAATGCATGTTCTAAATGAAACTTACATGGACTAAAAGTAGAGAATATTTTTAAACAAATATACAATATGCAGGCAGACAAAGCAGGAAAACGGCCATTCAAATGTATAATAAAAAACTAAAAATTGACTATTTCCAGAAAACTATGAAGCGCCTCAACTAAAAGGAATGCATAATGAAATTCTAATCTAATACAGGTCAAAAATGTAAAAAGGTTATAAACCTTAACAGGAAAAATAAAACAACTTTTACTGGCCATTCCTGTTGAAATGAGAATTTTAAAGTAACAGAAAAGTGGCTACAAACCCACTTAGAGCACCAAACAGAGAGAAAATAAAAGTCCATTTTCATCTCTGTTATTATCATAAAATCCTGTGTGACTACAGGTCAAACTGCTGGTGGCAGAAACAGAATTCTTTATAAACTGCAGATGTCCTGTACATAAAAAAATTTCACTGGAAGTTGCACTAGTTCTAAAGACTCTTCTGTTTTAGCCTACCTACTGTATGTATTCAATCTGAGATAAAGTCTCTTTCTGTAACCCTTGATTATTATTGGGCACCAAGATAAGAAAAGCAAGACGGGGTACAAAAATGCAAAATTTCAACAGTAATGGCAATGTTTTTGTCTTAGTCCAAAAGGGTCCTGCATTCTCTCCCCCTTCAGTGATTTGACAAGTCTTTGTACTTAATCTGGGGGCAGCAAATCATGCAAGCGAAATCGGTCTCTGATGTGAGGTCGAACATCTTCATTCTGTGTGGAGAAATAGACATTTTAAAAGCCACGTAATTTCAAAGACATGATCCCCATAACATTATGAACATTCTTACTTTGCAAAGAAACTATACCACCATTTATCAATATTTTATAATTTACATTATTTTGTTTGCCAAATAAAAAGATACTACACAGAAGCAGTTAAATTTAGATTAAAAAAAAAAGCCTCTCATTAATGTATTAATTTTGTAAGAACAATTATGCAATAAGAGGTCAAACCAAAAGATAGGTAAAGCATTCAGTCAATGAATTCTACTTTATATAGTAGTTTTAAAATTAATCCATGGACACAGAGGAAAAAGTTCCCAGAATAAAGTTTCAGTACCATAAGCATTAATTCTAGACCTGAACTACAAAATCAATTTAACAAAACTAGTTAGTAACAACTAGTTAGCAAGAGGAAGTCTGGTAAAATAAAACATTCGATATATAAATTTTTAAATACTGATAAACATAATTTTAATATAATTTATAAGTTTCAAAAATGCTTGTAATCTTTTTTCAATCTCTGCCCTAATGTCCCACCATGTTGACTTAAAGTTAGTACACATAAAGCAACTGAGAAGATTTATTTCAACAGAGTTAAAGCAACAAAAACCTAACAAAATGATAAGATATACTTACCAGTTCTACTAGCTTCTCCAGAAATGGAATCAATTTTAGAAGTTCATTGTCATTTTTATCCATAAACCAGCTTTCTATAGGGATTCCATTAGATAGCTAAAGTGAAAAATAAGTAATTAACTCTTTTCATTTACATTTTGCCTACTTTGGAAAAGCTTAAAAGTAACAGATTTTAGTAAACATTAATCAGTAAGTTCCTTTGAAAAAAGGAATGCCATCAGAGTTTATGTCTGTCATATTCTTTGACAGCTTAATAGTGCAAGAGACAGATGTTAAGGAAGGAACTGAAACATAATTGGTTTTTCAGAGTAATTTATTCTTAGAGTATATAAAACTTAATAAGAAATATTCATTAAAACAAGTTTTGCATTAACATAACTAAAAACATTATTCATTCAAGAAATATTATTAGTCAATGCTAGGCATTTTGAATAAAGGAATTTTACCAGTCTCAACAGAGAATACTACTAGAAAGCATATACTCTTACACAGGGACTGTGTCCCATTATTTTATTCCCAGCAACTAGCAAGATAACCTGAAACATAGTAGGAACATAACAAATTGACTCAATGGTATTTCATTGGTCTAAAAACAAAAATACAAACCATATTTGCTTTATAGTAAATATTCTCTAGGATAAAATATCTTTTAACATTTATGCAGAACACTGTGTTTGAGATGGAGGATAACTGAAATTATTTTATTTACGAACCAATTCTTAAAAACATTATTTCAAAATGCAAGTGAATAAAAGTAGTGACCTAAACTGAACATACTTCAATACCATATATGCAATTTTTCCCCATGTATTCTTTTTTACGTTTTATTATGGACATTTTTGAAACAGAAAAGTTACGGGCAAAGCTTGTTTCATCTACACCCAACCCACTTTCCACCATTCCAATTCTGTACTGATTTATTCTGAAGAAAATCTCAGCCATATCACATGAACATACTCATAATGTAAAATATATCTTGCAAGGATGGCTAATCTCTTGTCAGTCTGTCTGCTATCTATCTATCTATCTGTCTATCTATCATATGCTGTGCTGTATGGCCTACGGGATCCTAGTTCCCTGACCAGGGATGGAACCTGGGCCCTCAGCAGGTGTAGGTGCTGAGTCCTAACCACTGGACTGCCAGGGAATTCCCTCTAGTTGAATTTATATTTCTAAGAATCATTGACAAAGGGTACAAACATATTGACAAAATAGTCTAAGAAAATATTTTGAAATGCCAAATCAAACAGACCAGAAGAACATGGTTAAGCTATTCATAATTCTGAAACATGTTTATAATCAAATTACTGATTTAACAATAGATAAGAATGCTATTAAATGATATATATCTTATAGTCCCTTCTTAGGGATTTACTACTTCAGATTTACTACTCAGATTTTTATGTATGTTGTACTTCATTTAAAAGAAAAATTTCCACAAGGAATATACTAATTTGGCATTCCTAATTCTAAAAGATGACACTAAACAGGGAAATTCCACCAGTGAAAATTCTGTTATCCCATCAAATCTTTTGGCAGCATTTGTCTGAGTTTGTTTAGCAACCCTCTTCCTACCTGATATGCAAAGGCTTGTGGTGAGTTGTCAATTATTATAGTTTTTGAAAGATCTCTTCCAAGGATATTTAAGTCCTTTATATAGTTTCCTTGTACACAAACACAATGTTCGCGGAAAAGCCGGTGCCTAAACATAAAAGTAAAAACAAATTAACTAAAAAAAAAAAAAAAATATATATATATATATATATGTAAAAAGCACAACATATACTGAAACACATATACAATACACATACCATAGGCTTTTCAAGTTAAGCCTTATCATTTTCTCTCACAAAGGAAATTCAAATGCAAGTGTGGGCCTAAGCTTTGGGCTACAGTTTTATTATAAAAATTCTTAGTGGGCTTCCCTGGTGGCGCAGTGGTTGAGAGTCCGCCCGCCGATGCAGGGGACACGGGTTCGTGCCCCGGTCCGGGAAGATCCCACATGCCGCGGAGCGGCTGGGCCCGTGAGCCATGGCCGCTGAGCCATGGCCGCTGAGGCTGCGTGTCCGGAGCCTGTGCTCCGCAACGGGAGAGGCCACAGCAGTGAGAGGCCCATGTACCGCAAAAAAAAAAAAAAAAAATTCTTAGCAATTATTGAAACCTTACAACCAAATATTACCATGCCTTAAAGAACTTTGTTTTATCCCAAAATGTTATATTAAATGATAAAGAGGGATTAAAAACTCTGTAAATTGTTTTTGTAATTTATTTACCCAGGAAAGCTCAGTTCAGATGCAGCATCTGGTTGTCATCGAGGTCCTGCTTTTTAACCAATTTTCCAGATGGTTGACTGAGGCACAAGGAGGTCAAGTGACTTGCCCAAGGTCACACAGTAAGTCAGTGGTTAGCCCCGCATTGGAACCCAGGATCCTCCTGGCTCCCAGTCCTTTGCTCTAACCAGAAGACCACACAGCCTCCCTATCCCTGCACATGCCAGAACAGAAAATATAAGAAGGAATGTTTCCGTGTTGGCATTTTTAAAAAATGTTTTTAGTTTCTCTTATAGTTTTTGAGGAAAGGTGCAGAGGCCAAAACATTCCATCATTTCAACTTTTCCCAAACACCCATCTTTATTTTAATTGCATGCGTGTGTGTGTGGGGGGGTGAGAGATCATTTGAAAAAACAGGGATTGAATGAAAAGATGAATTCAGATTTAAGTATTACAAATGTAAACTTATCTTTCACCAATGAAACTGAAAAATGCTATATCATTTTAAAAAGGTATTAAGGTTTTATAATAATATTTATATACTTGTAATAATCTCCATTTAGCACTCAGAATATTAGATTCTGAATATTACTAATAACTGATACAGATCACCTTGAAATACTCCACTTGCATACATTAATTCATTTGGTAGTTTGGCTTCCTTGTGTCTTAATCCCACTATACAATTTTTCAGGAGCTAGGGCTTACACATACCTATATTTTGAATTATCCAATTTCAAGAAAGGGGCATTTTCTACCAACAAAATCTGCCATAGCTCTAATAACAACAAAACTGATATTTTAATCAGGGCCAATGGTGATGGAAAAGTGGAAGAATTTTAAAACCAGACAAAATGTAGTATAAACAATTCTTTTTCCCTTATTACAAAGAATGCTTTTAATTAAATGTTCATAAGTTAAATGATCACCTACCTCTGAAAGGTTTAAAGACAGTCCTACTTTGAAAAAAATAAGACTAGGCAAAAGAATTTAAGTCCTGGTTGGACCTAAGTAAGATTCCATATTTTATTTGTATAAACATTTAGATACGAGGAAATTGGAGAGGCAGGTACAGCACATAACTGCAAATCACTATTGATAACTCTTCTCCAATAGCAGCAAATTCACCAGACACAGGAGACAGCTGAATATATATATATGGATACTAATGATTATTTTAATTAAATTATACTAAACCCCTTCCAGTTATTCAGGAATCTGAGGGTCAATAGCATGTATTTGCAGTTTTAGAAAGAAACTACTTTTGCTAGTCATCAAATTTGCATTCGGACTCACAGGATTCAGAGATCACAGGAATTTCTGAGTCTACCTTGTCACCAACATAGATGATTCCCTAAAGCACTCTAACGCATTCAATATACTGTTCAAAAAGTTTTTCCTGTTTTAACTTTTTCAAAATACAACTAGATAAAACAAGTTTAAACTCCCAAATGTGTAGATTTTATAAAACTAGTTTAAAAGAGGGGTTTTAATTTGTAACGTAACTGTGTGACTATGATTTGTCCCCTAGTAAAAATGAAAGCTCCAAGAGGGAAGGGCTTGTGTTGCTCACCACTGTTCCCTGGAACATTGGAGGGGCTGAATAGAAATCTTCAGAATAAATGAAGTCATGAGAGCAAAATCACTTGTATGCTTTTATAAAAGTTAGGTAAAATGAGCATAAATTATAATAAATTATATACTTTTATGAAACACACACATTTTCATTTGTGTGTCTGAAGCTTGCTTATATGGAAGATAAAATGGAAACTGACTACAGGACACATTTTGATCCTTTAGATTAAAAAAAAAAAAATCACATTCTATTTACAAGGGAAAAATCTCCTAAATGTGGACATTAGGAAAAGCCTTTCACCACAGCTGAAACCACTCAATAATACAGGTACTTTTAACAGTAGAAATTAAGTTTAGGATTTTCCACTAAGACAGTATGGGAGAAAGTATTCAAGACAATGAACACCCAGCTATTAAAGCTTTTAGGAGCCTTTTGTGGCATCTCAGCTCTTGATCAAAACTCAAACATTAACTCCTATACCTTAGAGGATGCAGCAAGACTGCTGAGTCTTGGTATCTCACTTCAGTTGACAGAAATAATGAAACTAATTTTCAAATTGTTTTAAATTCCCATCTAACCAGGAACACACTCCCATCTAACCAGGAACACACTGCATCTGCTGGCTCAGGACACACAGAAGGAACTGAGTCCAGATCAGGAAAACCTGAGTGACTAAACCAACTGCAATTTCCAGTTAGATTTCATGTAACATTTTCTTTCCATGGAAGATAAATTTGCTCTTGAAAAAAGCAAAAGAGTTTAATTTGATCCTTTTTGTTAAAATTAACTTTTATTTCTCTAAGCCATTAAAAAGATGACAACACATGCATTATCTCAGAGACAGAAGGAAGGGAAAACATCATGCACACAGTGAAAAATTCCACATACCCCCAACCTCCTCCCAATCCCAAAAGAAGTGAGGATACAGATGTACAAGTGAATAAATACATTTGATCTTTGTATCCTTTAAAGAACGTCTGTCTGGAGTTAAATAATTAGGAACTCTTAAAGACTTTTGGGGCTTAAAAAAAAATTCACTTATTTTCCCCATTTAACACACAAATCTCTATATATGCAGCCAACTGAAAATGGCTATCAAAATTAAGTAGAAGCATAGTAATTTCATAGATCAGTGTGACAGACATTTCCACTATTTCTTAATTAAATTTACCTGACCAGTTGCTTTTTAGGGTCTAGTATGTTCAGTAACTTGTCTGCATACACCTTCTTAGAAGCAGTAAAAAGAATGATCTACAAATTCAGGGGAAAAGAAGTAATCATTATACATGATCTAAATATGGGTACTATATTGAATAAAATAAAAATACTTATATAATTAGCTTAAGTATATTTACCTCATACATCTGAGACATTCTTTCCAGGAATTCCCTGAAGAATGGTCTTAATCTCACGTAAACCTGAAAAAATACAAAGATAGGCTTCAGCAAACAAACATATAAAACAGGAACAACTTATTTATAAGATATGTTCTAACTTTGGATATAATTTAAAAGTTCATATGTTAAAGTAATACAAAAGTTTACTAAGTACCACTCAACCAAATATATTTCACATATACCAAAAGGTACTTAAAACAATCTTTTGGTAGGGTAATAATAATCGTTGGTGATCATTTCACTTTTTAATAGTTAAATAGCAGCATATAATAGTACTTCATGGAATATAATTTTAATAAACATTTAAACTAAAAATGGCAGGTTTCCCTCTGAGATTTTGATCCACCAATCAGCTCCATCTTCCAGCCAGGTAGCATCCATCCAATTATTAGGCAGGCTGTATATCCACCTCTAGCTGACCTATCTCAATGACCTTCCTCAATAATTACTCAGAATTTCTTCTTAACAATCACCTGCTAAGAGTACCTTTATTTTAAATTTCTATTAAGGTAAATAATGTTCAAGAAAGAGATGTCTGGATTGGTGGGTTTAAATAACTGGAATTTTTCAGAAATCAATCTTGTTCTATACTTACTGATTCAGATGTGGTATCTAAATTAGCGCTACTGGGCTACTTGAGATTGAAAATATAACAGTCAAATACACCAGTTATCAAAATCAACTGACAATATCAGGAAAGACTACAGTACCCAAAGAACTGACTTAAATACATTATTTTCTTATTTCTGTCTTCTTTTTGCCTACATTTAATGTAGCTCTTGTAATATACTCAATATTCAAAAAGCACAGAAATATAAGCCATGAGCAACCACTAAAACTGATTTACGAAAGAATTTGACTCCTTTAAATTGTATTTATTTTGTGACAAAAATTTATAAAAAGAAAAGTTTGTACTCTACTCAAAGGTGATTATTAACATCAAAAAACATGAACAACAAATACTTATAGAATGCCTATGCACCAGATTCACTTGATTCAGATTTTTTTTAAAAAGCTGTGGTGGCAACAAATTCAAAATTTAGGCTTCATGGAATTTAATTTTGTTGTCAATACACATCTAAACAAAAATGCCCTTATGATAAAAATCTAGTTCTAGGAATGTTTTAGGGCAGAACAGGGAAATCAGACAAAGGATATTAGGAGGTAGGGACTATGTACTACCAGTCTTTGTAAGTTCTGAAGCCCAAAGGGCGTAAGACAATGCCAAATATATAGTAAGTACATGATAAAAATCTGTTAAGTAAATTAAATATAATTGCCTGAACTTAAGCAATATAAACAAAATAGAGAAAGAGAGGCAAGACTACATACTACACAGGGACAACTACTGAATTTCCTTAAGAACTGATCACTTGTGGAAGACCAATTTCAAACATTAATATGCTAATAATATCACTCTATCCCTGCCTACAGGCTAGAATAATAAAGGTTTACTCATTTTTAAGCCTATTAGGCAGTTTATCTCAGCATCTTGACTAATCAAAAACCAAGTAAGCCACACACCCCCACCCCTAGCAAATAAATATGACGAAATCCTTAGTATCCAATCCCTATCACTTAGGATGAGGTATAAAATTTTTAACTAGAGTTGTGCTTCTAATTAATTTTAACATTTACATTGTGAAATATTTGGTATAGTTTGGTTTAGTTTTCAACACACCTTATTTGTTTGATAATCCAAGTAACTGATAGATTTAGATACATTTCTACCTTAACTGACAAAACCCCACAATTCGGCCAATACTTTTTTTCAATTACCTTATCTCATGGAGGATGATAAACCATGAACCATCAGAGCCTTCTGTTTATTGCTAAGAAGGCTTATCAGTTAAATGCATTTAATAACCAAAAATACTTCATTTTTGCGTATGTATTAATGTTTTCATTTGCTTTCAATATCCCTGCTATCACTCGCTCCATATTGTAAAGTAAAATAAGCAGGGCCTCTACAATTTGGGATTTGTCTCCTTTGAACACTAAAACACTTCCACTGTAAAGGAATACTTCTATTTAAACAGTATTATCTAAGCATAATAAGTGGAGCACTGTACAAAGGTGACATTTTCCAACTTCTTACACAGTGACTTCCTGATTATGTCAAAACTATAACTTCATTATGCATTCTACTACTTTGACTATACTTAAATATAAAACACATCTTAAAATTTGATATTACTTTCATAATGTACCTGTTCACTGGGGATGAAAGGTGGCACTGAGATAGAGGAATATAATGCTAGAGTGTTTCCTTACCATGAGAACAGAATAATTGTTGACTGTAAATGTTCCTATTCTCAGAACAGATTCACCATTTGAAACACAGGAAGGTGTTTCAGGATTAAAAGATACAGGCAGAAACTGAGATGGTTAGCGGGGGGTGGGGGTGGGGAAGGAATGTAGAAAGGTACAAAGTAACAGCAAGCTAGGATGTGGCTGGGACCACAGGAGGTTCTGCCATGTGCTGAAAAGGTAAAATCTCAGAAAGAAAAATAGAAATAGAGACATAGGGCTTCCCTGGTGATGCAGTGGTTAAGAATCTGCCTGCCAATGCAGGGGACACGGGTTCAAGCCCTGGTCCGAGAAGATCACACATGCTGTGGAGCAACTAAGCCCGCGCGCCACAACTACTGAGCTTGTGCTCTAGAGCCCGTATGCCACAACTACTGAGCCCGCGTGCTACAGCTACTGAAGCCCGCGTGCCTAGAGCACATGCTCCGCAACAAAAGCCACCACTATGAGAAGCCCATGCACCGCAACAAAGAGTAGCCCCCACTCGCTGCAACTAGAGAAAGCACGCGTGCAGCAACAAAGACACAACACAGCCAAAATAAATAAATAAAACAAAAAATTTATAATAAAAAAAGAAATAGAGACATAAGGCCAACAAGGTCTAACTCATTTGGATGGATATATTAAAGCAGAAATATATAGAAGTTAAGAAGCACTAAGCACTGTCCAGTAGGAAATAAGAACAATTTTAAGGTATGTATAATACAGTGAGACTACGATCACTTATTGTATTAGGTCAGAGATATACAAACATACAGATACACACATAGACATGCTTCCAAATGCTTCAAAATCTATTCCACAGATGCTCTTAACTCCATTTTTCTTCTCCTAACCTTCTCGTAACAAAGATTCCTGTCCCAAGCTGCCTACTTCCTATTTTCTACATTCTTCTACTACTTAGTACTTCAGAAACCATCCTTCTTCAAACCTGCAATTCTTCAAAATGATATAGTCTCTCAAATGTAAGACTAGGCCATACGTTTCATTTCAGGCTGGTATACATATATTCCTCCAAATATACAGCAATTATTCTATCTACACAACACATAGTTTTAATCTATCACTAAACCAAATATATTTTGAAAAAGTCAGTTTTAAAATAATGCATAATACTATAATAATGAACAACTGTTATACAAAAATACCATACCTAAAACATGTCTTAAATAAGACTGCCTACTACCCAAAGATGTTCATGTTATGAAATGTTTATTATGTAAAATTTTTGTACATTTCATGCTCGTGACTCTATTTTGTAACTGGAAGTTTGTACCTCTTAATCTCCCTCACTTACTTCATTATATGTTCATGATGTAAACTTTTAAAACAAAATCTACTAGAATAATGTCTGCAAAATAGTGATAATGGAACTAATCTTGTATAATATATTGTGGGCTGATTTTACCAAAACTTAAATTTTATATAGAAAAATGATAAATATATTATAGAAAAATAATATTACATTAACAGTACACTAACACTACTTGATTTGAACAATATCTGACAGTCAGCCTGTACTTTCTTTAGTACAAGAGGATGTCCTATAACTGTGCATGTAAGATGATCCTAACAGGCAATAAATGGTTAATGGAACTAGATTTAATAGTCATTAAAATAGCAAGCCAGTTATAAATTAATTATAAATATTTTCTGACAGTCTGCCTAAAGTCAAATTCATGTCTAAATATGCAATGTCAAGTTATATACACGAATTTCTGACTATTAGTTTACCAAACCATTATCTAAGTTATCTAGGTAACTTTATGAGCACGACCAAAAAAGGGGGGTAGGGGGAGAAAACATCCAAAAGATAAGCAATTTCAATTTGTGGGCAAAATTGAAAAAAAATTTCTTACATGTGGATCTTTTTAGGAAAAATATTTCTAAATGGTTTTAAGCACAGATAATATGACCCTAACATATTCAAAAAGAAGTATCTTTAATAGTTTTTCCATGAAATCCTTTGAACTTATTGCTACACTGTTGCAGGAAGGAAAACAAAAAGATAAATTTGGTGGTATTCACCTACTTAAGAGTAGGTACCTTTAAATAAAAAGATGATTGGTGGATGCTATCTATTTAATCAGCAGTAATAAGTTAAAACAGTAGAAAACTAACAACACTGAACAATGTGAAGAAGAGATGCTACAGGTATTAGCAGATACCACAGGTATACAAGGGGCTCTACCATTTTTTTTAACCCTTCTGCACACTTCTGTTTCTTTATCTATAAAATGCATATAATAACAGTACCTATATAGTGTTGTTTATTAAATAAGTTAATACATATAAAGCACCTAGAACAGTGCCAGCACACTGAGACTCCTAATAGCTATTATTACTATCCACTTTATTATTTAAAAGTAATCAGCCATAAGGAGAATAGCTGGAATGAGTAGGATTTTATGGGGGCAGAACTGGGCAACCTCAACTCAAAGAGAAAGCCATATCTATACTTTTAGAAGACGTAAAGTAAGTCAACTGATTACTTAACTATTTAACTTAGTTAACATTGTCTTAGCATCAATACCAGATCATAGAGACAAAACCCAAACCTTCTCCATAGAAAGAGGGTTGCTCAGATAGGCCTTGTGGAGGCCTCAACTTCATAACCCATTGGGTGATTTTACAAGTCACCTTTTGCTTCACACAGTTCCAATAAGAGGCTGCTGGGGATAGTATTTGTAGGTGGATCAATCTGAGGATGAATAGGTAAATACTAAAACATCAGAACCAATAAAAATAAAAACAAACAAAACCCCCAAACTAAAACCTTCTGCAAAACCTTATACTGTATTAAATAGAAATAAATTTGAAAAGATATTTTCTTATGGAGTCCCAAAGGGATAAAGTGCTTAATGTATTCATACAGAAGGTATATTAAAAATTAGCAACGAAGCATACTTTTCAAGTCATGGCCATTTACATACATATATAATATATATACAATATACATATATAATTTTTGAATTTAAATATGTATGTACACATATTTGTGCATATATATAAAATATTAATGTGTTTATCTTAAAGTCAAGTTTACTCATTTTAAGAGCAAAAAAAAAAAAACCCCACAAATGTTGCCTTTAAAAACAAATTCTAAATTTTGAAGCCTCCAATTTAATATGCTTAGTAATCAACTGTCACATCTCCTATATTTGCAAAATATTTTTAGTTACTGAACAAGAATTTTCTGTATTTTTAAATGAACTTCTTCTAATTTGAAGATACATTTATAAAGAATACAAACCATGATGAAAAAATTAGTGCCAATGACTAGCTATAAGGATGGAAAAATTACTTTAAAATTATTTAAAATATTGACTCACAATTAGTTACCAAAATATTCTTCCCTACCAGATATAAAATATTACTTTTATCCTCAATACTGTGTCGATGACCCCAGATGTTTTAAGGAACAAAATACATACTACTTTTTTTTTTTTTTTTGCGGTATGTGGGCCTCTCACCGTTGTGGCCTCTCCTGCTGAGGAGCAGAGGCTCCGGACACGCAGGCTCAGCGGCCATGGCTCACGGGCCCAGCCGCTCCGCGGCACGTGGGATCCTCCCAGACCGGGGCACGAACCCGTGTCCCCTGCATCGGCAGGCAGACTCTCAACCACTGCGCCACTAGGGAAGCCCTACATTCTACTTTTGTACAATAAAATTATGCTTTATGAATGTCAAAACAAAATGCCTCTTATTTAGTATCAATTTAAGCCAGAGCTTGAGGGGAGGAAAAACTTCATTAGGTGTTTACTAACAAAACTCTTCATTTAAACGATTGCTTTTTTCTTCGTGAAGCAAAAATAATGCTGACTTTTCTTCTTAGACTGTGGAAAAGAGATAGATGCCACTGACCCTCTACTTCTATTTTTCTGTGGTATAAAATATTTGAGATCCTTATGAAAATTATCCTAGGTTGTAAGTTTCCCAAGAAAACAAACTATAATAATGAGGAAGAGGCTGAGCTTTGCTAACATGGGGCTTCCCACCCACCTCTCCCCCCAACTTTTCCCATAAAGGCAACCTCTACTATTAAAACAAAGCATCCTTTAGCAAGTAGCTCCCTACAGGATCCTATCTCTCCTTGAGTGCTTACCACAATCTGATTTCTGGACAGCTGACCCAAAGTTTGTTGATTTTACTGATCTTCAGAAAGCCACTGACTGGCTAAAGTCTTATTGGTGAACAGAGTCAAAAATCAGATGCCCCTGCCATACTTTACAGAATGAGGAGTTGGACAACACAGTTACGTTTGGTTGCACTGTAGTGAAACATATGAGGCATCTTCTTTTTGTCTTCAATTAGCCACGTTTGGGCTGAGTAGCTCTATTACATCTTCAAAAAACTGAGCTCCAGTTCTTGATGGAGACAGAGGAAGGTCATTGAGGAGGTGGTTCAGCTCAAGAGCTAAGTGAAAAATCTGTCTTTTGATTCAGTCCTGCTTGTGGATAGAAGTCATCTTCTGGATGGAAGAGGGAGTGAGATGACCTAGAGTCTTGAATTGGTGGATCTGCAGGAACAGAAACTAAATACAGTGGAGACCTCTTAACTGAGTAACACCACGAGATGGATTTCCTGACAATGTGTCAATATAAGCTAAATATAAAAATTAAAACATGTGCATTGGAACTGATCACGCACTTGTTTTTCCAGATATCAAATGCATTTGTACCATTCTATGAATAAATACGTTTCCCAATATCTAACTGTAAAACAATTCATGGAAAAACTACCAATTAAGGGAGAGGAAAAGACCCATTCAAACAAAAATCCATATACTTTGCCTTTGTGAATGCCACACCCTCACTTTAAAAACCCAGTTCTTCTTTCAAATGACTTTTTCTCCATATACACAAACTACGATCTGTCTATCTGTATAGTGTCAGTGGTAACATATAACAAAATTTTAATTTGAGTTGGATCTTTTAGGTTTATCTCCTAGAGAAATGGAAATTCAAATACATTCAAGGTACTAATTGAGGCTTGAATAATCTACATCCTCATATATTCTAAGTCTTGCATTAACTAGGTTGAGTCCTACTTATCAATCAAAAGAAGAGTGTGTATCATGAAGTAAGGCAATCTTTAAACGTGAGTAGTGACCACCTTAAATTTCCCTCAAACTTTCATCTGAATAAACCTAAGAAAGCCCATAACCAGGTTACAGTGGACCTAATTTTAAATCTCTCTATATATTAACAAGAATTTTGATGAACATTTGATTACTTACTTCCACTTATAATTTGAATATGTAAATTTATTGCATATACTCTCATAATTATTAGACCAAGGGTCAGCAAACTATGGCCTTTGGGCCAGATCATCACTTATTTCTGTAAATAAAGTTTTAATGGGACACAGTCATTGCTTATTCATTATGTATTGTTTAGGACTACTTTCATGCTACAATGGCAGAAAAAGTAGTTGTAACACAGACTGCAAAACCTAAAATATTAACAACTGGCCCTTTAAAGGAAAAAGTTTGCCAACCCCTGATACAGACCATTATCAAAAGATACGTAAGACAACTTATATTTTAAATTGTTTTGAAAGAAAGAGAGTAACAAATAGAATTAACATTAGATATGGTTCTACTATAACAAACTTACCATAAACAAAAAGCAAAAGTAACAAAAGTTCCAAGAGGAAATTTATCTAGCTTTGAATCAGATGAAGAATTTGATCCTATCTTAACATTACCATTTTATTTTTAAGAGTATATACATAAATGTTATGGAATTGACATATTCAAGAGTATATAAATGCCATGAAACTGTTCCCCCTTAAAAATGGTTAATTTTATGTTGTGAATTTCATCTCAACAAATTATTTTTTTAAGAGTATATACAGTATTTTACAGGTTTCTACCTTTAAGTGGGCCACATTATACTGTAGTGGTTAAACATGTAAGTTACATCTTACCTAATAATGTGGTTTCTCCAAAATCTCTTAGATCATCCCAGACCCTTGTGTATATTTCTTCTTTGCCAGTAGATGGAGACAACACCACTGAAAGTTTAAAAGACATCATTCCCTGTTTAAAGGGAGCTTGCTGGTCTGAAAACTGGGGGAACCCTAACCCAAGATTTCTTCAAAGTTATTTTTTAAAAAGCAGACAGAATGGCTATGCCAAAACTAGAAATCCAGTATTAACTATGGACATCCTCAAAACTTACTGAAAGGGAACTAAACTCTGTACATGATGTAGTAACTAAATCATTTTAAAATACAATCATCTCTATAATTTTTAAGATTCAAACTTCCTGCTCATTGCTCCTGATTTAGGTTAGCTCATTTAATTTTCCTGTTTCAGAAAGTATAACTCAGATATATAAGAAAAAGAATTCTTTGAATTCCACAGAGGTAGATGCAGTACATATGAAGTTTTTTTTATATTAGTCATATGCACTGCTAGGAGCCTTTTATTCAAAATAAGACAACTGTCTGGATCCACAGGAAACAGTAAGAATTTTATAAAGAAGAGAACTAAAGAAGAAATGGTGGAAGCAATAAGAAAAAAATTCAATTTTATGGTCACACTGAAAAGAAATACACTCATGAAAGGGAAATCAAACTCATCTACTCTCCAAGTTTCTTATTTCACTACTAAAAATTATGTAAACAGACCAAAACCATCTATCAGAAATAAATTTCAAATCTGGAAGCTTAAGAAATCACATCAAAATAATTATTTATAGTTTTCAGTAACAGTTTTCTTTTCCAAATTCAAAAGCCTGAAAGCCATTGTTTTTAAGGGCAATTTTGAACATAAAAACAAGGTTATCAAGCTAAAAAGAGAGAACATATTGCCATGCTATTTATATTTGCCACAAGACTCCTGTCCTTGAATTACACTAAACAAGAACAACCTATTTGGCAGAAAATGTCTTAAGAAAAAGATTTACCTTAAACAAATAATATACAGTTAAAAAGGAATTCAAAACCCTAAAATCCCTCATTTTTATGTATATTTTGCTCATCCTCTGATCTATATCAGAACTAAAATCAGTTTACATAAAAGGGAAATAAATATATTGATAGTATCCAGATATTACCATACCTACAGTACCTTTCTAGGTTAAACCAGAACTGACAATAACTGCTTAAATCCTCTTATGACTGATTACAAGATAACGTAGGTAAAGTAGATCCTGAACCACAAACTATTTAACTCTAAAATTTTATGATTTCCGAGCTATAATAACTATCATGTGCCAAGAAAACTATACACATATTCTAACTGCCTATTAAGAGCACATAAACAACCATAAACACCTTTTCATTGTTCACATGGTAAATGTTCTGTGACTTTATTTAGTTAATCCTTGGGTTGGCTTCCACCTGACAAACAACAAAGTTTTTGACCCTTTCCCAATCCTTCAACAACTGGTTTATAAGAAGGTAATGCTAGTTCAATAACAACCTCCATGAACAGAAAGGCACGTCGTAGTTTTTGAAGTGTATTCACATATATTAATTCAAATTATATAATAGGAAAATCTGAAACATAAAGTAAAACCTATGGTCAACACACATAATCTGCAGTGAAATGTAAATGGTATTTGTATTTTGCACTGTTACCTGTCCATCGACACAGAGGAGGAAGAAATACTTATACTCTAATTTTTTAAGTAAAGCAGTAACTAGAAGAGTGTCCTGGAATTCTGTGATTAAAATAAAGTAGATCTACTACACTGCAACCTACACACCATATTACTACAAAAGGCAATAAAAATGACCAACAAGGAATAAGGTTTCTTCCTATTAATTGGGTTTTGGAAAAACAACAACAACAACGCCAAGTGTTAACCTGGCAAGCTCTCGGGGACCTAAGATGTCAGTGTTCCTGCCTCCACCTGCTGGCAAACAGGTTATGAAACTAGCAGAGAGCAATGGGTAAAAAAAGTTCACATTTTTTTGGTAACATTTATGTTGTTTTATGTAGTTATTTATTTAGCATGATGCTACTTTGTGTTACTAAATCATTAAAATACAGATGAAATCCATTAGGAATAAACACATTAAATTTCACCAAAAAAAAAAATTTACAGAAGATTTCTTGGTTCAAAATATCTAACAGGCCAAAACTCAAGTTAAAAAGTTTTAATTACCTGATAAATGACATCTTGGAAAAGGACTGGAAAAGTAAGTGCTGCATCTTCTAGCTCATTTAAACTACAGTGTACTAGTGTTTCATCCTTAAAATAAAAAGGACATATTGAATGAACCAAGATATTACGACATTTCAATTGATAATTTTATGTATTCATGCTCACCAAAAACATTTATTAAAGCACCCATTCATACATGGAATTTTATATTTATAATACATTATTGTGTGTGGCATAGCAATCTGGGATAGAATTTTCTAAGTCACTTGTTCTCACGTGTGGCTGCTAGAACAGCAAGCAGCATCAGCATCATCTGGGAACTACTAGTTAGAAATGCAAAACCTCCAGCTCCATTTCTTATCATTCAAACTCAGCAAGGAGTAGAGAGGAACTCAGCAATCTATGTTTCAATAAGCCTTTTAGGTGATTAGGATGCATACGCATGTTTGGCAACCACTGTTCTGAGTCCTGCAGTTGCCAACTTTCTGTTAAGTAAACCACATATAAACTTTCTTAATTTTTTTTTTTACAATTTGCCAATGGAAGTTTAGTATCTAACTATTAAAAATATATATCTTCTATTTATATATAGCTCCTTATTCTTAAACCTTTTATAAAGAATTTTATTTTAGAAAATGGATATTTCAGTATCTGTTGAACATGTTTCATAGACATAAACATTGTTTAACTAAATTAGCAGTCAATCAAGACTTCTTTCTCATCTTTGATTACCAAGCCCTGTTTTCTCATGAGGAAAAGAAGGTAAGGATCATTCAACGTAAGGTATGTGCAAATATGTATATTTCTCAAATCCTGAAGGATAAAAAAAAAAAAAAAGGCTTCCATTTGTAGAAAGTGACAACACTTAAAAAAATAAAGCTGCTAGTAACTACCCCCCAAATTTTTCAATGTGTTTAAGATGAATTAAAATGAAACACAAATGCTCATACCTTGTGATTCCACATCTTATTAGCTGGAGTGTTTCTTTTAACCTAAAGTTAAACTGTGAGGAGGCAAAGAGCAAAAAACACTCTAGATATGCCTCATTTTCTTTTTCTTTTTTTAACATCTTATTGTAGTATAATTGCTTTACAATGTTGTGTTAGTTTCTGCAGTATAACAAAGTGAATCAGCTATATGTATACATATATCCCCATATCCCCTCCCTCTTGAGCCTCCCTATCCCACCCCTCTAGGTGGTCACAAAGCACCGAGCTGATCTCCCTGTGTTATGCAGCTGCTTCCCACTAGCTATCTATTTTACATTTGGTAGTGTATACATGTCAAAGCTCACTTTGTCCCAGCTTCCCCACCCCGCCATGTCCTCAAGTCCATTCTCTACGTCTGCATCTTTATATCTGTCCTGCCACTAGGTTCATGAGAACCATTTTTTTTTTCGATTCCATATACATGTGTTAGCGTATGGTATTTTTTTTTCTCTTTCTGACTTACTTCACTCTGTATGACAGACTCTAGGTCCACCCACATTTTCTTTTAATAGCATATCAGAGTACACAATTCAAGGTATTCCCTTAGTATCTTTAAAAAAGGTATTCTCTTTCTTATAATTGAATCATAGCTAATTCTACTTTCTTCATCTACAGCCTATCTAAATTTTGATCATTCTTCTTTACCCAATTCTGTAAAATTACTCATTTATGCTCACCAATTCTTATCTTTCCCTCTCTATTTACCTCCACATTGGATTAAAAATTATATGGCCAAACTTGCTATCATGACATCAACTGCTAACATAAAAATCTAGCAAAATCTTTTTCAGTTTCTGTATATCAAATCTAAACTACTCATAATCAGTTTCAAAATTTCTCTTTTTTTGCCTACTTATCCTCTAATAAACACCTTAAATACTTAGGCCTTCTGGATGCCTATTTTATTTATATCTCTTTGGCTAGGCAAAGGCTAAGGTGCTCAACTCTCAAAACAACTATATATGCTAGTTAAGATTTTAAAAATATGCTTTTCCTTAAGATAAAAAAAATTTTTTTAATAAGAACTAAACCACATTTCCAACTATAGGTTACTAGTAACAAAGGCTTTTAAATAGTAAAATGTTTTCCAGTATTATATAATAGATACATATTTTTGCTAATATCAAGAAATTGCCGGCAGATGGTAAATAATGGTGACCATATATTAAATTTGGTTAGGAAAAGATAAGAGATATTCAGTTTTCAAAGCTCTTCTGGTACCCTAAAAAAATATAAATTTTAAAATTCACACCAAGAGAGCATATTAAAGGTTTTATTAGTCAGCATTAAGAAGTCATGCTTTTGAGAGTCTATTAATAAAGTTATTAGTATTAGATAATACTAATACTTAGTATTAAGTATTACATAGATTGCCCCTCCCCCCCAAAAAGGAACAAGAAAAGGAGTATGGTCTTGCATGAGGTTAACTCATTAAGACCTAGGTCCTTCAGGGGAACATGACTGGGACTCCCCCACCCCCCAAAAAGGTTGAAATCTAGCCATGAAATTAGAATTTATTGGGAGATTAAAAAACAAAACAAAGGGTATAGGAGTATGGGGGCAATAATTAATTTAATTTAAATAGAAAAATAGTGAAATAGCGGGGGTTGTTGGGGGAGAAAAAGAAAAAGAAAGCCTAATTTATTTTCAAAGGGTACTGGAAACCAACAAATTGGGGAGGCCCTGGCATTAGACTGTGCTTAAAATAAAAACATTTCAGAACACCTAAGACATGTTTTTATAGTAAATGTATGTGTAAGGCTATTCATTCACTTGTATTCTTTTAGGTATTTTGGGCTAGTATTTTTAAAAAGAATTTAACGCCTTTATTTTCCCTAACTCTACAGATAATATACTTACCAAGTCTAAAACTAGGGAGAATTCTGGTGTGCTTCTTGTCTTCAGTGGAAGGGCAGGTTTCCTATTTAGTTGTTCTTCTGTCAGTGGTGGAACATGTTTGATGAAATAATAGCTATAAATCAAATTTTAAGAAAATTTCAACATTTCTACTTTTTTGTAAATATAAAACATATTACTAAATTCAGCCCATCTTTAAGTTTTTAATTAAATAATGCATATTTAAACCTAGTAAACCAAACTTATAAAACACATAAGTAAAACTGAAAATATACAAATTAGTATTTCAGTAACTCAGCAAAGTATTAATACCTACAGGTCAAATGCTCTTTGCAATATACCATTTAGCCACCCCGCTACACATGTACTTTCATTCCTTTCAAAGAGAGAAAGGAAAAAAAAAAAAACTCACGGGTCAAATACTTCCCAGTCTTCTTCATAGGTGGCCTCTGCGTGGGCTGATGAATAACCACTATCTGGAGTTACTGGTGCTATTTAACAAAGTGAAAAACAAAATGTTGCTTTTACTCACTTAATGCTTCCATGAAGTATACATTTTTACTGCTTTTATTAAGATCTTCCTGAAGCCCTGTGTATTTTAGGTTAAAGATAAGACAGAAATAATTTGTAAACAGTATTTAAAAGTAAATTTATAAACACATAGATCTAACTCTGGATCCAAAGGAAAAATTTACCATTACATACAAAGTGGCAAGTTATATCGTGGCTAGCAAAATTTAAATCCCTAACAGCTAAGAGAAAATTTACTACTTACACTATTTCCTACTATTTACTACTTACACTGTGGAGTGTATTATTAGGAAAATACACTCCACAAAATTTCCATTTCTAACTGGATGATATTTGTATGTATAACCATAAAAATTTCATGGTGCTCATAGCAGTAATACTTCACAAAGTGCACAGTACATACAGGCAGTCAATATATGTGTGCTGACAACATATCCCGAAGGTAGTTTTAAACCTAAGATCCATGAACAGGCTTTAAGAGGTCTACAAACCCCTAGACTTATGAAAAAATGTTTTATGTACATTTTTACAGGATTCTCAAGGTTGTCTATGATCTTAAAAGTTAAGAAATTATGCTGTATATAGAAATCAGTGCTTTAGAAGACCCATTATTTTACTTCTCATTTACAAGCAACTTAAAAATAATCAAGAAACAATTCTGTATTCCACGACACATAGTCCATTCTAAGTTTGAATTAAAATTTGATCAATTGATAAAGCTTTAGAAATTATGTTAGGAATTTTCTAAGACAATATTTACAACTTAAATTCACTGAGACAATGTTAACTTACAAGCTAAACAGGTAATGTCTTGGAGATGAAAGTTTAAGGTGGATGCTAGAGACTGAATGTTTGTGTTGCCCCAAAATTCATATATTGAAACCTAATCCCCAATGTGATCGTGTCTGGAGATGGAGTCTTTGGGAGGTCATGAGGTCATTAGGTCATGAGGGTGGAGCCCTCATAAATGAGATTAATGCTCTTTAAAAAAGACCCCTAAAGAGCTTGCAGAGCTTCTGGCATAAGAGGACACAGTAAGAAGACAGCTATCTATGAACCAGAGAGCAGATCTTCACCAGACACTGAATCTGTTGGGGCTTTGATCTCAGATTTCCTAGACTCCTGAACTATGAAAAATAAATTTCTATTGTTTATATGTCACCTAGTCTAATGGTAGTTTTTTACAGTAGCCTGAAAGGACTAAGACAGTGGGCCTCAATAAAAATTGCTGTACTCTATCTATAGGAATGGAATACTGGTGGATAGTAGTCTTTCAGGATAAAAACTTATGTTTTTTGCTATTACCATGTATTAATACCTTCTGAGACAGAGCCAATACAGTGTGTATGTTCAATAAATGACAACAGATGTAAAGCAGAATTTTTGTTCATTTCTAACAACTTTATGCCAGTAACGGTTCATTAGCACAAGGGGACAAATGGAAAAATATATCTTCCTACCACTTTACTATTTCAAATTCCTATTAATCTCAGAGAAAGGGGGACAGGAAGTAATTAGTATTCGAGCACCTCCATGCTAAGCATTTTTCATATTTCATCTCATTTAGCCTTCAAAGCTCTAAATTATTATTGCCATTTTAAAGCTAAGAAAACTGTCTCAGAGAGCTTAAATAAGTTATCTAAAGTCACACAGATAAGTAAATGGTAGAGCCAGCCTCCTTCCTTCTTGTTCTCTCTGGCTACGTTCTTGAAGTTGGGGAAAAGTACCACTTTTGTCACTCATACTCATATTTGAAGATCAGCAAAACTTTTACTTCTTCCTTTCATGATCCTCCCAGAGTAACTGCAATGTGCCACCTCAATATTTTGCTCATTTATTTGTAACAACACTCACCACACTGTACAGTAATTTTTGTGTATACTTGGCTCATCAATTAGATCATATACTCTTCAGGGTCAATAAGCACATCTTAGTCATCTTTATAAATAGTGCCCATCACAAAAAGTACGTGTTCAATTAAATGTTAGAAAAACGAATGAATGAGACAAATGGAGTAAATCTTACTATTCCCCTCTAGAAACTAAAGTTATAGAAATCCCTTCCCGGTAGGCACAGCTGTCAGAAAAAAACGAGTACAAAGGTTTATATAGAAGCACAAAAACAGAAAAAACATCAAAGAAGTCAAAAGCCCTGGCTTCGGGGCTTCCTTGGTGGCGCAGTGGTTGAGAGTCCACCTGCCGATGCAGGGGACACGGGTTCGTACCCCAGTCCGGGAAGATCCCACATGCCGCAGAGCGGCTGGGCCCGTGAGCCATGGCCGCTGAGCCTGCACGTCTGAAGTCTGTGCTATACCTTATCATTCACTAGCTTGTAACAACAGGCAAAGTAATCAGCATTAGATTTGCTTGTTAGGTTCAGTATTATTCTTAAATTATAACATTATAATTAAACATTATCAATATTAACATTTTATTTGTTATTGATTGATTGAGTGCCGCACCACATGGCTTGGGGGATTTTATTGGGTTGGCCAAAACGTTTGTTAGGGTTTTTCCCTCAAGATCTTACAGAAAAACCCAAACTTTCTGGCCAACCCAACAGTTCCCCAACCAGGGACTGAACCCGGGCCCTCGGCAGTGAGAGCACAGAGTCCTAACCACTGGATGGCCAGGGAATTCCTTATTTGACAAATTTAAAATAAACCTTGGACTTTCCTGGTGGCACAGTGGTTAAGAATCTGCCTGCCAATGCAGGCGACATGGGTTCGAGACCTGGTCTGGGAAGATCCCACATGCCTCGGAGTAACTAAGCCCAGCACCACAACTACTGAGCCCACGTGACACAACTGCTGAAGCCCACGTGCTCTAGAGCCCACGCGCCGCAACTACTGAAGCCTGCACACTCTAGGGCCCGTGCTCCGCAACAAGAGAAGCCACCGCGATGAGAAGCCTGCGCACCGCAACGAAGAGTAGCCCCCACTCACTGCAACTAGAGAAAGCCCGCGCACAGCAACGAAGACCCAATACAGCCAAAAATAAATAAAATTTAAAAAATAAATAAAATAAACCTTAACTCTATTATGTTGCTTTTCTCTTCATACTGATACAGGGTTGCACTGTATATAAGTTTCATAGTTGTATGCATTTTTTCTTTAAATGTTATCATGCTGTTTCAATGACTTTTTTTCAAGTTTCCCCTTTATATCAGAGAGATCATCATTTTGCTTCCTTTGCCAAACTTATTTCTCAACCAATATATATGTACTAGGCTCTCTCAAATATCTGGCACCACAAGGAAAAACAAACAAATCTAAAATAAAAGTCTAAGATCTTCTCCTTCTGGGAAAAGATGTCCATCCTCAGTTTTATTTCTGCTTTTAATCATAATGGAATACAATTTCATCTTTTAGCCTTATATGTCTGTCTACCACCTCAGAAGTGGTCTATCTACCACCTCTATCTAACCCTCAGAAGTAACAAATGCTGACCTCACATGTTTCTACATTTCCATAACAACTGGCTCAGGGACCTAACTATTATGTTAGGGCTTTAAAAGCATCCAGGATTAGGCTGCAAAGTTTGTGTATAGGAGAGACCCAAGAACAGAAGCTTGTTCTTTGGGAATGTCATCTGTATATGAAACAAATCTGAAGGTATGAGACTACCTCTATGTAGGGACTTCAGACATTAAGGATCTAAGACTCGTGCAATTATAATAAATATGTTCATAAATGTAAGCATATTATTTTGTTAGCTGTGTTAAATTTCTCTAAGTGGTAAGACCGGTACACATAATTAAACTGTAAAGTGACTAATATGCAGTAAAATAACCTTAAAAAAATTCAATTTCAAAATGACTGGATTTGGGGGGAAAAGTTTTATTTCCAGTTTTAACTTTATTAACTTCAAGGAAGAAAAACTTATGCATTTAATCTGCCTATTTAAGAAAAATTACAGTAGTATTTTTACAAACTATTCATGAAAATGTATAAGAAAAAAAGGAATCTTATTTACCTGTAAGGGGTGGGATATCACGATTAACTGTTTCTTCTGCTTCTTCTAAACCATTTATTGATGACCTCACTTGAACTGCTTGATTTGAGTAAGCTGCTCCATTAGTTGATGTAGTAGTACTGGTAGTGATTTCATCCACCTGTTCCATATCAAGCTGTTTTACTATCTCTTCAGCTTCCACAGCCTGTCCTGGGGAATCAGATCCTGATGTTCCTGAAATCATGATTAATTGTACATTAATCGTCACTTAAAAGCTCATAGTGGGTGGGGAAAGATGGGAACAAACTTAAAACAAGTAATAAATAAGCCTTAGAGATCTAATGCACAGTATAGTGAATACAGACAACATTGTATTATAATCATCAAACCTGCTAAGAGACTAGTACTTAATTACTCCAACCACTAAAAAGAAAGAATAATTATATAACATGATAGAGAGCATATGCTAATTATCACTACGATGATGATCAAATTACAATATATAAATTATCAAATCAACATGTTGTACACTTTAAATTTATACAATGTTATATGTCAAATATATTCAATAAAAATTCATAAATATTTAGAAAAACTAAATGGAACAGAAACAAAGCTGAGGATACCATTATTTAGTGACTCTTTACTAGACATTTCAAAAATAAGGAATAAGACTATTATAAGCTAGAGTAATATTTGTGAGCAAAGTTTTTCTTAAGAGTGTTCAAATAGCTTAGAAACACCCATTTATAGTCAAACAAGTCAATTTAGAACTTTAAAAATTTTAAATGAGATATAATTAACATAACATTGTGTAAGTTACAGGTGTACGTATTGATTTAATACTTTATATACTGCAATATGATTACCAACTGAGCGTTAACTAACACCTCTATCCTGCCACATAATTATTTCTTTTTTGTGGTGAGAACATTTAAGATCCAGTCTCTTAGGAACTCTGAAGTATATACAGTTGACCCTTGAACAACATAGGGGTTAGGGGCACTGACTCCCATGCAGTCAGAAAACTGAGAATAACTTTACAGTCAGCCCTCCATATCCACAGTTCCACATCCTCAGATTCAACCAACCACAGATTGTATACTATAGTATTTATTGAAAAAAATCCTTGTATTAAGTTGACCTGTGCAGTTCAAACCCATGTTGTTGTTGGGTCAACTGTCATATAGTATTTTTGACCACAGAACTTCTCTTCATTAAAGCAAATATCATTTATTAAGTGCTTACTATGTGCTGGGCAATACACACAACACACACACACACACACACACACACACAATTTTCCATTATCCTCAAACAGCTCCTGATCTTTCTAGTACTAAGCATCCTAGCCATTTTGTGCAGTTGTAATTTTTAAACCAGAGACAGTTCTCTAAAAATGAGCTAACTGTTCCCCTAACCATGAGACCCTTTTTATTCAAAGACACAAGAACAATTTCTCAATGAAATTCCATCTCAATAACAAAGATAGAAGCTAGTTTCCTCATTATATTCAACCATCCCCTAGATGAACCCACTGCCCAATTTTTCTTCCACTATGGACTGACCCCAAGTCTCCATTTCTTTATGAAATCCTCCGAATGTCACTGTCAACAACAAAATCAACCGCCAATAACTCTCAACTTCCTCACAGAATATTCTTTCTCCCTCATTGCCTTACATTTAACCTCTTTCCAAAAGACATCTTTTCCTGATACCCTTCCCTCAAAGCTGTTTATTTTCCCATACTTGTTACTCAATCAGAATTCATTTACCTCCATTGCCGCCACCAGATCATTGGTTTTCCACTAATGTGTAAAAATGTTTGCTCCTTTGAGATTGCTGTCACCTGGCTATACAATTCTTCGCTTATGCCCTCTGCTGTCACCTACCATCTATTGCCAGCATCCTCTCTCAATCTCAGAGGAATTTAACACCTAGATACCAGTTTACTGCTCTATTAAATGCCTATATAGTTATTGCAGGTGATGTCAATGACTCATCCAATAACTAACCCTCAAAGGTCTTGCCCTATTTAGCCCCATCTACATTCGTAATGCTCTTTAGTAGTTATTACCATGGCTAAAACCTGGACACTATCACAGAGAAACTGTTCACCTCTGAAACCTATAATTCAAATAATTAATCTCCTACCACGACCTCCTAATCTTCTAATTATCTATCTATCTAATATTTCTATTACATGTGATCTTCACGTTTGATAAAAGCCAATCTCTTTTATCCAAACACATCCCTCAATGGCTTCTTCTCCACCCTCCTCATCTAGTTAGACTTCATGGTGTATTATTTAAACCACTCTCAAGCCAGCAGCCTCACTGTCCTCGCTTCCTTGTCTTTCCACTGTCATTCATCATAGAAATCCCTCTTGAATCAATCTAACAGGCTTCTCAGGCACTAGACCCAGGTAATAAAGAAAACAATAGAATTATAAAGACTGATTTGTACTCCAAGTAAAATCCTCTAATCTTAGCTACGCCTATAGCATGCTGCTTCAGTATTTCTGTGTGTGAGTCATTCAGCTTCTTTTACTTATACCAAATAGCAAACATTCTAAACCTTCATTCTCTTCAATCCCTGCCACCAGGACCATCTCAGCAAAATGATACCATGTCCTCCTTCAAAGAAAAAATTCTATCAAACATGAACTACTGCTGCCCAAACGTTCTTTCCTCCAGCATCAGAGAAAAATGTCTATTCTCCTTGTTTCAATTCTAATCCTTCTACCTGTTCTCTTGATCCCATCCCTATCAGTAGATCCTAGAAACTTTCTTCATTAGTTTTCCTTTTTCCCTTATGTTCAACCTATTAGACCCTTCCCTGAGGCTTAACAACATGCTTCCTTCTCACAAATACAAAACATCCCTTGAGGCTTCATGACCTCTCTAGTTTTTCTCATACTCAGGTTCCTCATAACAGTAATCTATATGTGCTGATCCCTTTCTTACTCTCCATTTCACTCTTTTAACCCATGGATTAGGCTGCCAACTGCAATCACTCCTCTGAAACTCTCTGGCAAACGAAACCAATGACCAGTTAATTACCAGGTTTAATGATACCTTTTCAATGCTCACTTCCGTTCCTTCTATCTTTACAATTGTTTGACCCTGGGTTTGACAGTCTCTTCTTTTGGCTTCTATGACTCAGTTTCTCGTGGTTTCCTCCATTTCTCCTTTGTTGGCTTCTTTAGCTTTGTCCAGTCCTTAAATGTCTTTCCCCAAGATTCTGGTCTTAGTTTGATGAACCAAATGGACCATTTAGTCCACTGGTTTCAATTAATATTTGTAAGCTGATAATACCATGCTCTACTGCTTATTCAGATTTCTAAGCCCCATACCTGAATGACAAATTGTTAGTAGACATTTTTATTTGGTTGTTTCAAGGCCTCTCAGGCTCAGCATGGCCCAAATTAAATTCAATTATCTATCTCCCAGGAACTTACTTTTCTCTCTTGAAAATCTAATGTGTACATCTTACTCTCTCTCTTCCTTCACCTCCAATCTGTTCCCAAAATTTGTCCATTTGTATCTTTGATCCTTCTTTTCTTCTCTAATACTACAAGTAAGGTTGTATGAAGTCTCACATGGACTACAAGTCTACTAATGTTCTCCCTGCATCCAGCCTCTTTAGAATTTAGCCTACATGCTACTGCCAAATAGATCTTTAGAAAACACAAATCTGGGCTTCCCTGGTGGCGCAGTGGTTAAGAATCCACCTGCCAATGCAGGAGATACGGGTTCGAGCCCTGGTCCGGGAAGCTCCCACATGACGCAGAGCAACTAAGCCTGTGCACCACAAATACTGAGCCTGCACTCTAGAGCCTGTGAGCCACAACTACTGAGCCTGCGAGCCACAACTACTGAAGCCCGCACGCCTAGAGCCCAGGCTCCGCAACAAGAGAAGCCACCGCAATGAGAAGCCCGCACACTGCAACAAAGAGTAGCCCCCACTCGCCGCAACTAGAGAAAGCCCACACACAGCAACGAAGACCCAACACAGCCAAAAATAAATTAAATAAAAATAAAATCTGTAAACTTAAAAAACAACAACATAAATCTGTTCATATTACTCACAGTTTAAAACTTTTCATTCATCCCCCCATGACTAAGGATAAAGTTCAAAAACCCTACAAAATTGGCTCTATAATCTGACTTCTTTATAATTGTCCTATCTTATCCCTTCCCATGCACTCCTCAAATCTGATGCTCCATCTGTGACAAACTAATTTGTTTCTGAAATACACTGTACCTTTGCTTACACTGCTCCTTCTACATGGAATGCCCTTTACCATCTTTCAAGATTCAGCTTTTCTATGAAGCCTTTTGTGAGCCACCACCCAGAATACAGGACCATTCCATTCTTTGAATACTGTTCCATACCTCTCTCAAGGCACCTATAAAAATTTATTATACTTATCACAATGGCTGGAACATAGTAGATGCTCAATATTTGTTGAGTGAACTGGAATCTTCACTCCTCACATTTAAGTATAATTACCTTTTCTCATGGATTAAGAGGCTCAAGAGTTTAAAGAACTGGTCCAGCATAACATAAGTAAACAGTGGCAGCTGGGAACAAATTTAAAACAAGTTTATCTAACTCCAAAGCCTGTTCTTTTCCCACTACCCCAGCATTTCCAAAGATGTTTTAGGAGGCACTAGTTCTAAAAGATGTTAAGATGTTAACAGATGTTCCATAGAAGAGTACTTGGTCAGATATGTCTAGGGAATACTGGGTTAAACAAAGTTAAAGGTAGTTTTTTGTTTCTATTCTAGGACTTCACAGTCCTTTAATGTGCTAATGTACATTATTTCTGCCCCTACATCATCTTGATTTTACAGTGCACCATTCTGCCTTTTAAAAATTGCTTTATCATCCAGAAATCAGGCAACAGGTATTTAATGCCTATTTCCCATGTGCCCAATACTGTATCAAACAACATGGTAGATGTAAAAATAAAGACATGACCTCTTGCCCTCAAATAATCTAGAGACTAAATTATCATGTATGAAATTAGACATTAATTATCAGAAAAAATAGGACACCAGATAATTTTAAAAAGATATTTTGAGAAAGAGGCCATTTTTAATTTTTTTGCAAAGGCATACAACGGGAACCTTCAATTCATGTGAATTAGGGTAGTTTTACTATTTGTCTAAACTGAAGATTCCCTACGGGGGAAAAAAAACAAGCAAATGATAATAAAAATAAATTGTATTACCAAAAAAAAATCTGGTTTCAACTCACTCAAAATATTCAACAAATTCTACTTTACTAATCTAGAATATTGAAAATGCTTCTCTCTAAAGATGCAGAAGTCATCCCAAAGCAGAAAAAATAATACTTTCCCTCCAGCCCAAAGTTTATCATCTAGCTTTTCAGATAGTTAATTAAACATAACCTACATTTATTTCAGTCATTTAAAAAAAAAAAAAAAGCCTTTTAGAAGCTGTGTATTTTGGGGACTTCCCTGGTGGTCCAGTGGTTAAGAATCCACCTTCCAATGCAGGGGACTTGGGTTCAATCTCTGGTCAGGGAACTAATAAGATCCCACCTGCTGCGAGGCAACTAAGCCTGTGTACTACAACTACAGAGCCCACATGTCACAACTGGAGAGAAGCCCACGTGCCGCAATGAGGAGCCCACACACCGCAACAAAAGATCCCGTGTGCCGCAACTAAGACACGATGCAGCCATAAATAAATAAAGTAAATAAATATAAAAGAAAGAAAATATATTCTTTAAAAAAAAAAAGTCTGTGTATTTTTAACGAGACTGAAAACAAACATAAGATGCTAACAAAAATATGCCCCAAAAATCAAACAGATCTTTTAAAAAGCCAGGAAAACGATTAATCTTTTAAACCCAAATTATGGTTAATGAATTATATTTACCATTTTTATTTGCTGGTGAAAAAAAGTTGAAGACAGGAGAAAATATGGTCCCCAACAATGTAGTCCTTGGAGGACTGCCAGAGGAAGGATTATCTTCTAATTTTCCATTTTGTTTTACATGTTGATTTGTCATTTCATAACTACCAGCTTCTAAGAAAGAAACAACAAAAATAGTTGCAATCTAGAAAACATGACTTTCATAAATATGTTCTAAACGATTCATTATAAAAATAACTTTTTCCCTCAAAATACATAAGGAAAACTGATGAACATTAATGTTAAAAAGCTTATTATTTCAAGAAATCCTGAGGTAAATCACTTGTAAATCAAATGATCTTTGTAACAAATTTATTTATAATGGTTTATAAATGCTAAAATTTACTGAGTTTTTACAAAGTAGATTTATATCTGGAATTACACAGACTGAAAGTCTTCAAATCAACACAGTGTAACAGAAAATGAAATAAAACTCTTTGTAAGTAAAGCAAGCAAGTTACAATATGAAAAACACAAATGCAAGATTTTGTCTTTGTTTATTTACATTTTGGGATGCTGCCTACTTCACAAAACTTACCCCCCAATCTATTTCTAATGAGTAACAGCTAAATAAATAGAGGCAACTATTTCTACTGAAGCAGAAGACTATATATACAGCAGTGTCAAAAACTACTTATGGATATTGTGAGGCACCATTTCAGAGTAGTTAGGAAGAATAACCAGTTTTTTTTTTTAAGTTTCTTATAAATAAAAAAATTTAATGGGTTTTGGGAAAATATAAAATACAAATGTCTTAATAAATCATCCTTGACCCTCCACAACTTTAGCACATTTCTTTCCTTCTTTGTTAGTGCTCTTTTAACTTGTTTATCCCTTTTCTCCCTTATGGTCAATTCTAACAATGGAGATACATCACTGCATTAAGAGGAAAGAGGTAGGGAATTATTATCACTGCTGTGTTTAAAACAGTATTGGTTAAAAGGTAGCACTCCATGCTCTAAAGTGCTATTCTGTATAGGTTTCTCTGCTTGTCCATCTTTTTTTTCTCCTTTTTGACTTTGAGGAGCTTGTCAGCAATACAATAAGGTACTGATCTAGAACAGGATTTATAAATAGCAACAACACTATTGGCTTTTGCGCTGGATAATTCTTTGTTATGGGAGGATGTCCTGTGCATTGTAGGATGTTTAGCAGTGCCCCTGACCTTCACCTGCTAGATGCAAGTAGCAATCCCTCCACAGGTTGTGACAAACCAAAAAGGTCTTCATACACTGAAAAGCGTCTGCTAGGGGACAAAAACACCCCTAGTTGAGAACCGCGGACCTGAGAGCTCCAAGCCCCCTCTATAGCCCTGAAATTCCATAATCCAGAAACAAATTCTTTGTACATATTTCAAATAAATTAAGTCACAATTATTACTGCTTTAAGAAATGAGTTTCATATACATTTTCATGCTAAACACTATAAAGCTAGTTGCTCTGCCTCTGTCACTTTAATTCATCAAAGTAGATTTACATTAGGAAGGTAAATTTTTATTTACTTCATGCCACTAATATTTAATACAAAGGAGATTACAAAAATAAGGCAGAAATTGCTCAAAGTAGATTTTTAAAAACAGAACACAAACATGTCAAGTGAGAACTCTGCTTACACCTAATAAAGCAATATGTAAACATTAACAAACCTCCATTTACTTGACTTTTCCGTCTTACTCGAGATATCTGTTTGTTAGGCTTTTCTCCTGCTCTTGGTGTTGATGTGATCAAATTATTATCTATATCACGTTCAATTCTACTCCGTTTTGAAGGATTTTCTCTCTCTTCCTTAAGATATAAGAGGGAAAAACATGCATTGAACAGAGTCATTCTGCTTTACAGGTTACTTATTTTTTTTTTTGCCACACCACGCAGCTTGTGAGATCTTAGTTCCCTGACCAGGGACTGAACCTGGACCCATGGCAGTGAAAGCACCGAGTCTTAACCACTGAACCGCCAGGGAATTCCCTACAGGTTACACTTTTAAAATGATAAAATATGACACGTACCCCCATGTTCACTGCATTATTTACAATAGCCAATTTTATCCATTATCAATTGATGGACACTTAGATATGGTTGTTTCCATATCTTGGCTACTGTAAATAATGCAGTGAATATATATATATATATATGCATATAACACACACAGACACACACGTATACATACATACATAAACAATGGAATATTATTCAGCCATAAAAAAGAATCAACTCTTGCCACTTGCAACAACATGGATGAACCTAAAGGGCATTACACTAAGTGAAAAAAGTCAGACAGAGAAAGACAAATACCATACGATCTCACTTACATGTGGAATTAAAAAACAAAAACAAACAAAAAACAAAAACAGCAAGTTCACAGATACAGAGAACAGACTGGTGGTTGCCAGAGGCAGGGAGGTGGGGATGAGTGAAATGGGTAATAGGCGTCAAAAGGTACAAAAGGTTATAAAATAAATAAGTTGCAGTGATATAACGTACAGCACGGTGACTACAGTTAATAATACTGTATTGCATATATGAAAATTGCTGTGAGAGTAAACCTTAAAAGTTATCAGAGAAAAGAATTCTGTAACTACGTATGCTGACAGATTTTAACTAGACTTATTGTGGTAATCATTTTGCAATATATAAAAATACTGAATCAGACTTCCCCGGTGGTCCAGTGGTTAAGATTCCACGTTTCCACTGCAGGGGCACAGGTTCAATCCCCGGTTGGAGAGCTAAGATTCCACATACCGTGTGGCGCAACCAAAAAACAAATTGAATCATGCTATATATCTGAAACTAATATAATGTTGTATGTCAACTATGCTCAGATTTTTTTTTTCTTTTTTGCGGTACGCAGGCATCTCACTGCTGTGGCCTCTCCCACTGCGGAGCACAGGCTCCGGACGCGCAGGCCCAACGGCCATGGCCCACGGGCGCAGCCGCTCCGCGGCACGTGGGTTCCTCCCGGACCGGTGTCCCCTGCATCAGCAGGCGGACTCTCAACCACTGCGCCACCAGGGAAGCCCAGATTTTTAAAAAGATAAAATATGTTGTAATATGCTTTCTCCTCTTTTTTCATTTCCAGGAGAAACAAACAGAATTAATACCTAACAGTAGAAGAAAACACAGAAAAAATCTGACAGTCATAAGAGTATTTATTAACGTTATTACAATACACAAATATAATTACAGCATCCTCACAATTCAGATTCTTTCCCCAGGGTCCATTAAATTTTCATGCTACTGAAATACTGAATCTCACAATGTGGTCTAAGTTTCCAGCAATTTTCCTTACTTTTAGAATTACTCAAAAGAACAGGGGTCATTTCCTTGAGCGAACCCCACTGGAATTTGCTGGCATTATCACATAGTCCCAAAAATGACACAAAATTAATAGGGCCTGCCACTGCCACACACCTAATGTCAATTCTCAAAATGTCCAAATTAACACTAAGGAGTCTACTCCTTAACAAAGCTCTCTATTCATTTCCTTATATGGGGCAAATCCACATGACCAGTTTACACTATTTTTGCAATATAGACTTATCATAGTTTGACTTAAAGATTTTTTGACTTTACAGTGATGTGAAAGCAATACATATTCAGTAGAAACTGTACTTAGAATTTTTAATTTTGGTCTTTTCTCGGGCTAGCCATTTGCAGGTACTATATACTCTTGTGATGCTGGGCAGCGGCAGCAGTGAGCCACAGTGAGCCACAGCTCAAAGTCAGCCACTTGATCATGAGGGTAAATAACTGACACACTTATAACCATTCTGTATCCATGCAACTATTGTTTTTGGCTTTCAGTATTCAATCAATTACATAAGACATTCAACACTTGTGATTTTGCCCAACTGTAAGCTAATGTAAGTGTTCTGAGCATGTTTAAGGTAGGCTGGGCTAAGCTATGATGTCCATCCAGTAGGTTAAGTGTCTTAAGTGCATTTTCAGCTTACAACATTTTCAACTTACAATGGGTTTATCAGGACTTAACTAAAATATTATACTCCATGCAATAACCTGATTTTTCTCCATTTATACATCCATCTTCCTCATCTGTACAATTTTTCTAGAGTCATCCATCACATGAGCAATCTTCTTCCATTACTGTAATACTGGCCTATAATTCCTTGCTGTTTTAAGGAAAGTACCCAAAATCTTTTGATAAGGATTAGATTTTTCCACAACAAATAATAATACAGTATACTACTATGCATTTTCTGTAAGTTGAATATTATTATTTCTGAAACAAACCTTGATATTGTAAATGGCCCAAATTACAATTCCCTACCAGGATCAAAATAGAAAAAAGATAATACTGTATCATCCAATACAGAATTTTACATTTACTCACCAGTTTCTCTAATTTTAGGTAGGTTCATCAAAACAATCTCATTAGCACAAAATAAAGCCTCAGTGATCCACAACATAATTCCTCAAATTTTTACTGTTTATTATTCCCCTGCATTTAAAAATGATGAATAGGAAGCCTCAAATCCCAAACACTGGATCTTTATTACAGGAGAATTATAGGGGCTCTTTTTATAAAGTCCTTCAAGAACAGAAACAATGCTGTAAAGCCTCACTACACTAAGCTCCAACATTTTCTTGAAGTTTCTTAGTACATCTGGTATAATGTAAATACATACATACATTCCTGGAAACTTTGCACTCTGCAACCCTAAAAATAACAAGGCTTATGGGGAAAAAAATGGGTCCAGAAGGGTAGAGAGGGGTACATTGGGGCAGATCAGCCAATGCCCCTGTAACTCTGTAACCACAGCACTAAGAAAACCAATGATTGGAACCTCCAGAGATAACTTGCACACCCCAGTTAAGCAGCTAAGAGCAGCTGAAATGCTTCCTCAGAGCTTAATATAAAGGTATTAGAAGCAAAGAAGTAGAGGGGCTTCCCTGGCGGCGCAGTGGTTGGGAGTCCACCTGCCGATGCAGGGGACACGGGTTCATGCCCCGGTCTGGGAGGATCCCATATGCCGTGGAGCGGCTGGGCCCGTGAGCCATGGCCACTGGGCCTGTGCGTCCGGGGCCTGTGCTCCGCAGCGGGAGAGGCCGCAGCGTTGGAAGGCCTGCGTACCGAAAAAAAAAAAAAGAAGTAGAAACGAGGGTTTATGGGAGCTGAGAAGTGGAGCTTTAAGCCAGGAAGACTGCTAAAATGGACAAAAAAGGAAATGCAAACTGCCATATGAAAACAAGAGTCCCTGCTAGACCAGGGTGTACCTCTCTGAAAGGGAACCCCATACACAGCTTACCACTTTTAATTAAAAACTCTGTGCAGTATAAAATTCTACCCCCATTATTCAGGATCCCCCTGTCCAGTTTAGAAAAAAATCACGTATAAACCAAAACCCACCCATGTTATACTGAAACTACTTCCCTATTTACCAATAGTATATAAGCTAACTGATAATATGCAGGTGCCCCATATAACAGAAAAGGTTATACTGTGGTCAATTGAGAATATATTCAAATACTTGAGCTTATATCTCTAAAGAGAAAGAGGAAGCTGTTAAGATCAGGATTCAAGGTCTGCAGTCATTGACAATAAAATTCCACCCTTCAGAATAATGCATTCAAATGTCTGATGATGCTCCAATTCTGAAATGTGTCACCAAATCCTACTCTTCCTTAAACATTCAAGTATATAATTTGGGGACATTTTTGGATATAGTATGATTTTTAGAAGAGGAACTAGGAAAAACAAGATTTCTACATTACTGTACATTTTTAAAATTTAATAACCCTACAATGTCTTGTCTGGAATTTGTATTTTTCAAAGTTGCCTCTTAAGATAGGCTTTTAAAGGGAAAATCTTGGGAAGGTCGTATTCTTAAATCTCTGAATCTCAAAGGAAAAATACAGAGAACTAAAGAGGCAACAAAACCCCAAAAGCCAATTTACAACAAAAGCAGGAAACAAGGTTTCTCCCCCAAACTCCAAGCAGATGAGAACAAACCAACAGTCATTAACACTGGAGTAACTATCTGTACCAGTGCAGAAGAAAGCAAAGGAATGCAACATGGCATGTGACACATCTGAGAACAGGAGAAGCCCCAAATAGCTAACAGGCAGATATTCAATTGAAAGCATGGCAGGCCAATTTAATGACAGCAGATGAAATACGAGGGACTTTCCTGGTGGTCCAGTGGTTAAGACTCTGCGCTTCCACTGCAGAGGGTGTGGATTCGATCGGGGAACTAAGATCCCACGTGCCGCGCAGCGTGGCCAAAAAAAAAAAAAAGAAAAAAAAATGCACACGAGAACAGACAAAAATTATACCTTTATTTCAAAAAAGACAAAAAAAGTTAAGAAAGTGATATGACATATACATCAGAGTTAGAAAAAACTCAGTAACAGAACAAAATAATTAGAAATGAAAAAAAAAATTTTGGAAATAAAGACTAAACTAGAACAGACATAGAAGTGAGTAAATAGAATAGATTATGCCTTTAAGAGAAAGAGAAGGTAAAATGGGGGAGGGGGGCTGGATTTTAAGACACCAAAATGTGTCAAGCACTGAATATGGACAAAGAAGATCCAACAGACAGAAAACAGTAGGCCGAGACGGAAGCCAAAACAAGAGCATATCAGAAAGTTTTCCTCAAATAAAATATCTGAAATTACATACTGAAAGAGTACACTAGTTTATTTATTTATTTATTTTTGGCTGCAACCACTGCGCAGCTTGTGCAATCTTAGTTCCCCAACAAGAAACTGAACCTGGGCCCTCGGCAGTGAGTCTGGAGTCCTAACCACTGGACCACCAGGAAATTCCCAGACTATACTGTTTAACTAAAACTATCAACCCCAAAAAACAACTACCAAGATCCTAAACTTAACAGAATTTAAAGGAAACAAATCCTTTGGAGAACAAGGCAAAATCCATTTATCTACATAGGGAAAATTAGAGTACCATCAAACTGTGAAAGCAATGCTTTTTATGCTGGAAGAAAATGGAATAATATTTTAAAAAATCAAGAAGAGAAACTGTGAGACAAGGATTTCATATTCAGTAAAACTGATTTTTAAGCACAGAACTCAGATAATAGTGCCCATGAGTGCTTTGTGTGGCATCTACCAGAAATTGAGCTTTCAACAACAAAAATGACTACAGATCATAACTAGAGGACTGAGGATAAGCATTAAACATACAGAACACATGTAGAACCTGTGTAAGATAAATGAAGATTAAAAGATAGTATGTAGGACTTCCCTGGTGGCGCAGTGGTTAGGAATCTGCCTGCCAATGCAGGGAACACGGGTTCGAGCCCTGGTCTGGGAGGATCCCACGTGCCGCGGAGCAACTAAGCCTGTGAGCCACAACTACCGAGCCTGCGCGTCTGGAGCCTGTGCTCCGGAACGGGAGAGGCCGCGACAGTAAGAGGCCCGCGCACCGCGATGAAGAGTGGTCCCCGCTCACCACAACTGGAGAAAGCCCTCGCACAGAAACGAATACCCAACACAGCAAAAATAAATCAATACATACATACATACATACATACATACTTTATCAGACCACATGTTGTAATTAAAAAAAAAAGATAGTATGTAATGGCTACAGGCTCAGAATATATAAACTGTTAAGAAAAATTGGCAAGAGATAGTAAATATATAAATTTTTTAAATTGTTCACTTTAAAAACATTCTGAGACAGAAAAGCTAACAATTCATTTCCAGCTGATCTTCACAAGAAATAACAAATGAAGTTCTTTAGGCATAAAATAAATAATACCAGATGGGATCCTAAATTTGCAATAAGGAATGAATACCACTAAGGCAAATCTATGAGTAAATACAAAAGATCTTTGTGTTCAATATTTCTACTGTGCCTTTACTGTCTTCAACACTAATACCCGCTATAATCTCTGTAGTCTCATTATGATCCAATAAATTATTCTGAAGTCTCAAAGTTTTATTTTTTTTTCTCTATGTATATACGGAAACATAGTAAGAGTACTCTTGTTTTGCTTTGCAATATTATTAAATTTGGTTTTTAAAATTTCACCTAAAACAGTTATTTTAGAATTTAGTAACTCTTTTTAAATAAAAGAAAATTTATAATTTATAACTAAGAATGGATTGTTGGATTGAAAACTGGAGCTGGGCGACTTGTAAATTCAATCCATTACTGCAAGTGATAAAAAGAAACCGACATAGAATTCTCTAACTCATGAAAGGGGGGAATATACTCTAAGAAATAACTGAACGAAACTGTAAATCACAAATGAAAATATGATAAAACTAATGTCCCTTTGGCTGTAAAATTAAGTTGTCTTATGCAATAGAACATATTCAAATAGAATTATGGTGCCGATTCAGTTGCATTTGAGAACAATCATTTCGTTTTAAAAACAGAAACTCAATATTTTAAATGTACACATGATGAGATCTTTAAAAGCCAAAAAGTTATAGTTTTTCAAACTTAAATTACAAAACCCAATGAGATATCTTAAAAAAGTTATCATATTGCATTGTTCGAAGAAGTGTACATAACTTATGAGAGACTTATAAACTCTTGCACAGTAGTTTGTGCTGAAGCCTGCTCAATAAAAGTCGATAAAAGAGGGACTTCCCTGGTGGTGCAGTGAATAAGAATCCACCTGCCAATGCAGGGGACACACGTTCAAGACCTGGTCCGGGAAGATCCCACATGCTGTGGAACAACTAAGCCTGTGCGCCATAACTACTGAGCCTGTGCTCTAGAGCCCACAAGCCACAACTACTGAGCCCGCAAGCCACAACTGAGCCCACGTGCCACAACTACTGAAGCCCACGTGCGTAGAGCCCGTGCTCCATAACAAGAGAAGCCACCACAATGAGAAGCCCCCGTGCTGCAACAAAGAGTAGTCCCCACTCACCACAACTAGAGAGAACACGCGTGCAGCAACAAAGACCCAACACAGCCATAAATAAATAAATATATAAATTATGAATCTGGAAGGTCTTACCTTCCAGATGAGTGTATGTTTAAAAAAAAAAAGGTCAATAAAAGAAACAGGCACTTCCACTTTCTCATGATAAAGTAAATCACTGAATTAAACACTTAACTGTAAATACAGAAAATGAGTTAAAATCTGGTGTGTTGAATTGTACTTTAGCCTTACTAATGTGGTTGGACTTTCTGTTTTGACTGTACTTGTCTGATACTAGTATCAACTAATCATCAAAAATTGTCTTTACTGTGAATGCATGATAACAAACACAAGTGGTAAATTATTTTTTTACATCTCAATTTATCCTAGAATAACTTGTGCCAAAATTTGCAATGACTGTGCAAAAAAAATGGTTTATAACTACTGCCACCTTAGCACAAATCAAGGCACTGACACCCAATAGTTATTTTTCACTGCCATGCACCCGCATGGGGGGAAAAAAGCCAGCTCTACTTAGGAAGGTCCATGATGAAGCTGTAAAATTAATTAAATCTCAACCCTTAAATATGTGTTCAATTCTGTATGACAAGATGGGAAGTACACACAAAGCGTTTCTGCTGCAAACTGTTTCCACAACTGTCTTGAGAAAAAGCATTTGTGTGACTGAATTGTAAGCTGAATTAGACCACTTTTTCTGATAGAAAACTATCTTTACTTGAAGTAGATTATTTTCTGAAAAGTGAACAAAGCAAGCCTGTCACTTCAAGAAAAACCGATACTTCTTGCTGCCAACAATAAAATTTGAGCATTCAAGCAAAAACTGAGATGTTTGAAAACTTGGACAAAGCACCATGAGACTGACAGCTTCCCAATACTTAAAGATTGTTCTGTTGAGATCAGTGGGGTTGTTCAGAAATGTGATTTTTAAGTATTAAATAATGAACTATGTCAATGTGGACACATATGTGGAAGATCTACATAATTCAGGGAACCAATATTTTCCAAATAATCAGTGCATGATGTTACAAAATCATATATAGATAAAAGATTCATTCCAAGCGCAAGACAGACCAATGAAAAGATCATTGTAGTGCTCTCAAATTCAATCTTGGAACAAGAACTTAAGATACTACACAATTTGTCAAGTTTTGGTATAATATCTGCAATTATCTACAAAGAATATTAAAATACTCTTCCCTTTTCTAAATACATGTATAATTTTCTTTATATGCTTCAATGACAACAAACTACCTTCTATGAAGCTTCGATTAAAGAGCTTTATAAAACTGTAATGTCATGTTTCCCACTAATTTCCTTTTTGTCTTTAGAAAATAGTTAAAATATTATTTGTATCAACATGTAGGGTTTAGAATTATAATTTTGATATTTTCAAAATTCCTCAGTTTTAATATCTAATGAGATATATTGACAGATATAACCCACATAAACAAATGTTCTTTAGGGTTTCCAATCATTTATAAGAAGGTTAAGGACCCGAAGTTCAAAAGGTTTAAGAACCACTTGCTCAAGAGGCACTACTAATGAAATCACAAGAGAAGATTTTAAAAGTCACCCCCAACAAATGAGAAAAAAATTTAAGCTGGAAGGTGGAGCTGACAAGTGAGAGCCAAAGGGTCCAGAGTTTCTTTGGGGAATGATAAAAGTGGTCTAAAATTGACTGTGGTAATGTCTGCGTAACTTTGTGCATACACTAAAAGCAACTGAATTTATACCTTAAATGGGTGAGTTTTATGGTATGTGAATTGTATCTCAATAAAGCTACCATAAAAAAACACACATATATCATATAATCCAGCGATGCCAATCTTAGTTATTTACCCACGTTTAACCTAAATATATGCCCACACATGGATTCAAGACCGAAATAGTCATAGCAACTTCATTCATGATAGCCAAAAACCAGAAATAATCCAAGTGGATAACAAATTATGACATGTGGTATACTCATACAACAGAATACTACTTGGAGTACAGGAGAGGGAGGGGATAAATTACGGATACATGCAGTAACATAGATGAATCCAAAAACTTTATGTTGAGTGAAGGAAGCAAGACATGTTATATTCATAGGTCACTCTAGAAAAGATTTATACAATCTATAATGATAGAAAGCAAATCAATGGTGTTTAGGGTGATGCTGTGAGACTGCAAAAACTCCAAGGGTACTTTTTGGTCATGGGTGTACAATTCTGTTAAAATTCATGAAAACATATACTTTAAATCAGTGTGTCTTATTGTGTTTCATTATACCCCATAAAGTTAATTTTTAAAAAGTCAACATAGGAGAAAAAGTGGAATTCTAAAAGATAACTAGTTCATCAAAAAGAAGGCAGGATAAGAACAGAGTAACAAATAACAAATGGGATAAACACAGAATAAATAACAAGATGGGAGACTTTAAACTCAACCATATTAATAACTACATTAAATGTAAACAGACTAACCATGCCAATTTAAATATAAATACACGGTGGAAAAAGGTGTATCATGCAAATGGTAAGCAAGAAAACTGTAGGGCTTTATTAATATTAGGCCAAGTAAACCTCAAGGCAAATAATATTACTAGAGATAATGAGGGACATTTCACAGTGGTAACAAGAACAATTTACAACCAACAATCATAAATGTGTATGCACCTAACAGAGCTTTGAAACACATGTAGCAAAACTGACAGAACTGAAAGACAAGGTAGACAAATTCACAATTAAGAGTTGGAGATTTAAAATAAGACACAGAAAACTGGAGTATTATCAACTAACTTGACCTGATATTTATAGAACTGCACTAACCAATTCCAGAATATGCATATTTTTTCAAATACATAAGACATTCACCAAAATAGTCTATATGCTACAAAATATCAAGACACCAAAGAAATGAAATCATATAGAGTATATTCTTGGATAACAATAATATTAGATTAGAAATAAACAATTAGAAGATATCTAAGAAATGCCCAAATATCTGATCTGGAAATTAAATAACATATTTCTACATAATCTATGGGTCAAAGAATAAATCACAAATAAGGTAACAAAAATATAGTCAGAGGACTTCCCTGGCGGTCCAGTGGTTAGGATTCCGTGTTCCCAATGCAGGGTGCTCGGGTTTGAACCCTGGTCGGGGAACTAAGATGCACCGCATGACACGGCCCCCCCCAAAAATACACACACACACACACACACACACACACACACACACACATAAAATCAGAATGTGCAGGAAAGCAGTACTTTGAAAATCATAGCTTTAAATACTTGACTTAGAAAAAAATTAAGGTGTAGTATTAATGACCTAAGCAAGGGGCTGGCAAGCTACAGTCCAAACGCCAAGTCCAGCACATTGTTTTTGTATGGCCAGCAAACCAAGAGTAGTTCTTATATTTTTAAATGGTTGGGGGGGGAAAGAAAAGAACGATAATATTTTATGACTCACGAAAATTATGACGAAAATCAAATATCAGTATACAAAGTCATGCTCATTCATTTATGTATTGTCTACAATGGAAGAGTTGTGTAGTAACTGCAATTACAGACAATATAGTCTGCAAAGCCTCAAGTATCACTTATCTGAAATATTCACAGGAGAAGTTTACTAATTCCTATTCTAAGCTCCCACTTCTATGAGTTAGAAAAGTAGAAGTAAATCAGATAAAGTAGAAAATAGTAAAAATAAAAAGTAGAAATCAATTAAACAGACACTGGAAAGAAAAGAGAAAATGAACAAAGACAGATGTTGGTTCTTTGAAAAAGTAATGAAACTGATAAAGCTCTAGGAGCAAAACGGATCAAAACAAAGATAAATCATAAATTATTCACATCAGGAGTGAAAAGAGGAACATATCATTACAGATCCTGCAGACATTATTAGGTTAATGCAGAAATACTGCAAAGACTTTACACCTAAAAATTTGACAACTTTGATGAACAGACAAATTCCTTGGAAAACACATGACCAAAACTGAAGAAGAAATAGAAAAGCTAAACAACCCCATATATATTAAAGAAATCAAATTTATAATAAAAGCTATTCCATAAAGAAATCCCAGTCACATTCCAGAAATCCCTCTCCAGAATTCATCAGTGCATTCTACTCATAATTTAAGGATGAGATAATACTTAGTCAACACAAGTTCTTTTAGAAAAAAAAAAGCAGCAGAGGAACAGTTCTTGACTTGTTTTATGATACCAGAATAATCCTGATCCCAAAATCTTAAAGCATTACAAATCAAAACTACAGACCAAAACCCTCATGAACACAGATGTAAAAATCCTTAAAAACAAACCCAGGAGCAAATCAAATCCAGCCATACAAGTTTGGTTTTCCATTCAAAAAAATTTATGTTCTACTCCACATTAAAAGAGGAAAATCTGAAGAATATCTCAATAGATACAGAAAAGTCTTTGATAAAACTCAACAACATAATAAAATCTTATAGCAAACTAGGAACAGAAGGGAACTTCCTCAAACTGATAAAAGATAACTACGGAAAACATTTAGCTAACATCATACCTAATGTAAACAAACTCTCTTCCCCTAAGATCAGTAACAAGTGTTTGCTCTCACCACTTCTACTAAACAATGTACTAGAGGTCCTAACCAATGCAATAAATGAAGAAAAAGAAATAAAAGGCCTAAAAATCAGAAAAGAACAAGAAAATTATGGTTATCTGGTATATGATTATGTATGTATAAAACACTATGAAATCTTAAAGAATAGAATGATTAAGTGAATCTAGCAATTTCACATAGTACCTGGTCAATATAGAAAAATAAATTATATTTATATATATTAGCAACAAACAGAAAGTAAAAACTTTAATGTATTACATCATTTAAAACAGCATTGTAAAACATAAAATGTCTAAGAATAAAACTAATGAAAGGTGTGTAAGACCTTGATATTAGCAGGAAAAAATTAAGAACACCTATATTAACATAGAGATATATCACGATCATGAAGTGGCAGACTCAATATTGTTAAGATGTCCAGTCTCACTAAATGATCTACATGTGATACAATCTCTATTATAATTCTAGTAGGCTTTTCTGGAGAAACAGACAAGCTAATTCTAAAATTTACATGCAAGGGGACTTCCCTGGTGGTGCAGTGGTTGGGAATCCACCTGCCAATGCAGGAGACACAGGTTCGAGCCCTGGTCTGGGAGCGTCCCACATGCAGCAGAGCAGCTAGGCCCGTGCTCCACAACTACTAAGCCTGTGCTCTAGAGCCCACGAGCCACAACCACTGAAGCCCACACACCTAGAGCCCGTGCTCTGCAACAAGAGAAGCCACCACAATGAGAAGCCCACGCACCACAATGAAGAGTAGCCTCTGCTCGCTGCAACTAGAGAAAGTCCTTGTGCAGCAACAAAGACCCAATGTGGCCAAAAATAAATAAGTTAATTAAAAATAAAAATAAACGGTAAATTAATCTAGTTGTTAAAGAACTCATCTAGAAAGACGTTCTTTTACACAAACAAATGAGATTTAACTCTGGAAGGAAGAAAATTCCCAAATATAACTATGAAGCTTAGTAATACAAAGGTTAAAGAGAACAAAGTTTTCATCTAATCATGTTTTTCACACTAAGGAGCACAACCCATCAGTGGATCATAAAATCAACTTAAAACATGAAAATCACCTTTAAAAGGAGAATAAGAAACAACAGCATAGAAAAGAAAAATCAGAACACATCAAGTATGTTAAGGGTGAGTTTTGTTTCATATGTATGAATGTAGTATAGAAGATGTTATTTCTTTCTGTGGATCATAGTTGAAAGATCTAAAAACACTGATTTATGTAACAGGAAACTGATGACTCCTAACTATGACAGTGTAACAGTATTTAGGTAACAGAGAAAAAGACCATTTTGTTATGGGAAAACTCTAGAAACCACCTATTTAGAAAGGAATAGAGAGATCACTGGTACAAAGCAAATACATTTTAGTTGTGAGGTCTTCTTTCACTTCAAATATATATTAGGAATCTCATCATGCTAAAAGCAGAAAGACTGAGTATGAACACTTCCTGAGTACTCTTACTGACAATTACATAATTCTGAAATGAGAGAAGTGGTAGATCCTTGAATCATAAAATCTAGATCTGAAAGACATGAGAGATTTCATTCATTCTATTACAGTCTGAGTTGTGTCCCCTAAATTCCTATGTTGGAGCTCTAACCCCAAAAGCCTGAAAATGTAGTCATACTTGGAGACAGGGCCTTTAAAGAAGTAATTAAAGTGGGATCATTAGGATGGGCCCTAATCCAAATATGACTAGTGTCCTTACAAGAAGAGATTACAAAACAGACAACACATACACCAAGTGGCAACCATATGACGCCACGGCAAGAAGGTGACCATCTGAAGTCAAGGAGCGAAGCCTCAGAAAAAACCAACCTGGCAACACCTCATCTTAGATTTCAAACTGCCAGAACTGTGAGAAAATAAATTTCTGTTGTTTAAGCTACCCAATCTGTGATATTTTGTTATGGCAGACTATTACGTACCCTAGTAAACTAATACACACCTCTTAGATGAACAACATATGTTTAAATTATCTAAATACTCTCATGGCTAATTTATGCCAAGTTAGGACTAGAATACAGATTAAAACTTATAAGGAAAATAAAAATAGGTCAGTGAGAGTAAACTGGCAAGAATACCAGCAGCCATTCAAACTAGAAATCATACAGTAAAGAAGAGCAAAAGAGTTGGCCCATATGCAGAGACCAAGTTTCAAAAAGCCAGACTCATAAGACAGGCATGAGAGCAATGTCAGACACCTTAGAAGAAAGACAACTCAAAGAGAAAGCAAGAAGACTTGTCTATAAAGTTCAATTCTAACCACATAACTTTAAAAGTCCAAAAGAAGAGAAAGGAAAGGTACCAAAGAAACCAGTGGCTGCATAGGGAGTTATCTAGCTAACTTGGATTTTAAAAGGACACTTGTAGAAATAAGAGAAGCAGTCTATCATCCACTCAGAAAGACTGAAGACAGAGGATGATGATACATGCAAAAAGTACTAGGGAAAAAAAAATTTCCTAGAAGAAGAATAAGCCTCAAGCTTTGAGCTGATGATAGAATATAAATAAATGACAAAATCAGCAGCATAGAAAGACTCAATTCTTATTTACTTTCATCAAGAAAGTTTTCAATCCTTACACAAGACAGGTGATGCTATAAAGATATTATCTAGCTGCTTTGAGACAGAATGGTATAGGAAAAAGAGCACAGATATCAGAGTCAAATTGTACCTGGGTTAAATCCCAGCATTGTCACTTATTGGAAAGGCAGTAGTGCATATTGTTAAATAATTGACAACAATTACTATAGAAAAACCCTGAGTGTTTTAATTGACATGGGCAAAAATTTGCTGACCAACAAAGAAGATCTAAAACTACTAAAGGAGAAAAAAGAAAGCATGACATGATATATGATATAATATAATATAATGCCACATTAGTAGAAGTATGTCCAAATCAACGGAAATAAATATGAACAGAAGTCAAAAGACATAGGAAAAACCAATGTTCGCTTCTGGTTGTTACCTTTCATGAACAACAGAAAAGGGTGACCAAGGTGGTGATCTATATCATATATGTCATATAATGAAAACTAGAAATATTTAGCCAGGACAGTGACTGAGGGTTTGTACTTGCACATAAAGAAAAAGAACCTATGAAAAAGTAAAGGGTATGGGCTTCCCTGGTGGCGCAGTGGTTGAGAGTCCACCTGCCGATGCAGGGGACACGGGTTCATGCCCCGGTCCAGGAAGATCCCACGTGCCGCGGAGCGGCTGGGCCTGTGAGCCATGGCTGCTGAGCCTGCGCGTCCGGAGCCTGTGCTCGGCAATGGGAGAGGCCACAGCGGTGAGAGGCCCGCATACCAGAAAAAAAAAAAAGAAGTAAAGGGTAGGTATATTTTCTTCAAGATAAGGAAGAACTTTACAACATTTAGAAGTGTTCAGAGAATGAACTGACATACAGTGATGTTCTCATCAACAGAGGCTAATGATAACCCATACGGAATTTAACGATTCAGGAATTCATGTTTCTGGAAGGAATTTTATCATTGTTATACAATAATACTAGAATACTTCTAGGCTCATGTAAATTAACTCAAAGAAACTTAAAAATTACATTTAAAATTAACAAAAGAAATTTTACTTATATTATTAGAAAAACAAAATAAAACCACCAAAACGAAAAAGAAAATTCTAACACAGAATACTTCTAAATCTTGGCCAATGGTTCACAATAACCAGGCTTTTTTAGTTCTATGATGACAAAAATCTATCACTATGAATAAACCATCACATTGATTTATTTTTCTACTTATCAAAGTGACAAACTTATATTATAATAAGAAATTTATCATATATATAATAATCCCAAGAAAGAACATGAGTAGGCAACAGTGATAACAAAATCTACATACAATGAATGATAATAACATTATCATTAATGCATTAAAATTTCTCAAAATGCTTTTCCACCTGTTTGCCATCCAATCTGAAAACAACTCTGAGGCAGACAAAGCAGTTAGTATTAGTCCCATTTTACTGTCTTCCTGAGGCTAAGAGGGGCAAATGCCTTTCCTCAGATCATTTAAGTTGGTCCAGAGTATGAAGTATGAATCTAGAGCATATGACTCCTGGGCAGTGTCCATTCTTTCTTTCTTTCTTTTTTTTTGGCTGTGCCACATGCCTTGCGGGATCTTAGTACCCCGACCAGGGATTGAACCTGGGCCCATGGCAGTGAAAGTGCCAAGTCCTAATCACTGGACCGCCAGGGAATTCCCCATTCTTTCTTTAATAACTTTTGTTTTCTCATCAATGAATAATACATTTTCATTGTACAAATGTTAGAATTCAGATAGATAAATCATCTCCCTAATTAGACAATGTATTAACAAGAAACTTTAACTTATCTTTGAAATGAAAAAAAATGGAAGTAAAAGAAATAATTCAAGTAAATAAGAAAAAATTTATTTTACTTCCCATAATTCTAAGTTGAGAAAACAGAAGGCTAAGTGGATCAGTTAAGTAGAATAAATAATGTTTTCTTGACCGACCATTAAATATTTTACATGTCAATACTCTTAACACCAAAATGTAGACACATTCCCTTAAATAGGGCTCTAGCAATATTAGATTTCTCATCTTTACATGCTTAAAGAAAACAACCTAAACTTCATTTTTAATGATATAATTAAAAGGTAAAACCATTACTTTGGGTGTGCTTCCTTTAATGAATTTTTTAATTGAAGACAACAAGCCAGTTTCATTCTTCGGTGGTTTTTCTCCTCCTGAAGGCAGGCTATCATCAACCTCTGAATATTTCCTCTTTGCTCTGGCAGTGCGTTGTGTTTGGATTTGATTTGATTGCTGAGAAGCTTTCCGTGTTCTCAGCCTCATCTTTTATGGGTGCCACATGTAAAACTATAAGAGAAAAATAATACAGGTTATTAAAATTAAACCTAGCATACCCATATGTGCCCAGCTTATATAATAAAAATATCTTGATTAAAAAGAAGTCCAGGTCTATAAGGGATTGAAATAAGAAACTGACATTTTATTTATTTATTTATTTTGGCCATACCACACATGACTTGCGGGATCTTAGTTCCCCAACCAGGGGTTGAACCCAGGCCCTCAGCAGCGAGAGTGCGGAGTCCTAACCATTGGGCCACCAGGGAATTCCCAAGAAACTAACCTTTTAATTGAAACGTGTAGTGCTTTGAATTTTATTACATTCTCCCAAATAACCTTCCCACAACTTCTGAAATATTATATCCTATGATCTAATAGAGCGTGCATGTTCCTTCCAGAGCACTATGCTGCCTCCACCCATGCTGACTTTATCATTCATTTAATCACTCATTCATTCATTCAACAAGTATTTATTGGGCACTTACCACATTCTAGGCACTGGGCTAGGTAAGTGCCTAGTAAAACAAGATAGAGAAGGTTTTTACCCTCTGGAGCTTACAATGTAGTGGAAAAAACCCTTAGTCAATGAATGAATTAATTCCATGAGCACAATTCTAAATATCAACAAGTATACAAGTATCAATATAACAAGAATGACTGGATCATTCTGTGGTATTTGATGTTACCATATGTAATGATCTTTTTTTTTAAGTGTTCAATTCAGTGACATTTATTAATTTGCGGTGTTGTCCAACCATCACCATTATCTATTTTCAGAACATTTTCAATCACCCCCAGAGGAGACCCCATACCTATTGGCAGTCAATCCCCATTTCCCCCTGCCCTTAGCCCTAAGCAACCACTAATCTCTTTTCTGTCTCTATGGATTTCCCAATTCTGGACACTTCATGTAAGTGGAATCACACAATATATGGTCCTGTATAACTGTTTCTTTCACTTAGGATAATGTTTTCAAGGTTCATCCATGTTGTAGCATGTATCAGTACATTATTCCCATTTACGGCTGAGTAATGTTCCATTGAATGGGTAAGACTACATTTTGTTTATCCATTCATCTACTGATGGACATCTGTGTTGTTTCTACCTTTTGGTTAAGTGTGAATAGTGCTGGAGTGAACATTCATGTACAAGTTTCTTTTTGACCACCTGTTTTGAGTTTTATTGGGTATGTAACCAGGAGTGGAATTGCTGGTTCATGTGGTGATTTTATGTTTAACATACTGAGGAACTGCTGTTTTCCACAGCAGCGGCACCATTTTATATTCCCACCAGCAATGTACAAGGTTTTCACTTTTTCCGTATCCTCACCAACACTTGCTACTTGTTTATTTTTTTATTATAGCCATTTTAGTGGGGGTGAAGTGGTATCTCATTGTGGCTTTGATTTGCATTTCCTAATGGCTAATGATGTTGAGCATCTTTTCCTGTGCCTGTTGGCCATTTGTTTGTAATGACCCTTTAAATACCAAATTCACATCAGACAGAAAATATGAGGCCATCGATTTGAACTCTCTCATTTCACTGATGAGAAAATTAATGGCTGGCAAAAATTGTCCCAAGACTTAGAAGTAGTTGAGAACATTCCCTGAATTATAATCTGTGAAATAGAATACAAAAACTACTACACTAATAATTGAGAGATATTAATTAGGTCTAATCCTACTTCAATCATAGCTAAGCTATAGCCACTTAAATATTTTTTCACCTGTATAATGAATACATTATTCATCTTACCATCTTGATGCTCAAAATGAAGAAGGAATTAGAAAAGCTATAAAGTGCAGAGAAGAGTAAAACTACTCACAACAGTGAATGCATTAGCAAAAAAGTCTAACCAGTTAAGCACTCTAAACTCCTAAAGGTGAAGAAATTCTTGGCAAAGAGTAGGGTCTTCGCAGACAAATTAGGAAGCTTAAGAAGTCGTGTCTTGGGCTTCCCTGGTGGCGCAGTGGTTAAGAATCTGCCTGCCAATGCAGGGGACATGGGTTCGAGCCCTGGTCCGGGAAGATTTCACACGCCATGGAGCAACTAAGCCCGGCACCACAACTACTGAGCCTGCGCTCTAGAGCCCGTGCGCCTAGAGCCCATGCTCCGCAACAAGAGAAGCCACCACAAGAAGCCTGCGCACCTCAACGAAGAGTAGCACCTGCTCACCGGAACTAGAGAAAGCCCGCGGTGCAGCAATGAAGACCCAACAGAGCCAAAAACAAAAAACAAACAAACAAAAAGTCGTGTCCTTAGTAATGCAACACAACAGTCACAGAAAAAAAGTTAGGACCCCTCCCTTTTTTAACATATAGAAACTACACACACACACACACACACACACACACACACACACACACACAAAATCTACTCCAACAAAAAAGTCCCAACCTCAAAGGCTTCACCAGAGGAGTCCTAAAATATCTTTCCAAACAACCATTTGTTTTTCATCACCAAGTAGTGTTCAGTTTTAAGCTGTCATCCCCAAATAAAACAAATACTGCCTTTTCTCCTAAAGAGTCAATGTTAACTTCTAAAGGGATTTACTCAAGGTATGTATTATTTACTTAAATAACTCTATTTACAGTGTATAAATTTGTCTTAATTCCTTTGTTCTTCAGCACAGCACTCCTTAAAAAGGAAAATTCCCATAAAGCAAATGCATGGGGTAATTTTTCAAAAAGAAAGTTATTTGTATTCAATTTCTTTAAAAATCTGTAAAATTTTTTTTTAATATTTTCAAAAATACCTATGGGTGAACCTATCTTAAACCCAGAATCTTTAATGGAAATTTAAAAATTTTATGAAATAATATCTTCATATAAAGTAGGTCTTAAAAGACTAAACACATATAGCTAGTTCAGTCCAAGGGGTTCAGCTCATTAAATTTAAATATTGGTCACCTGCTACCAGTATGGTAATAAAAGGATAAAAATGATACCTCTTCCCATGAGAATCAAAAAGTTTAACAGGTTAAGGATAGATACACATCATAGTGTATATATAAAATGCTAGATCACTCTTCATGGAGAGTGAAGATTTTAGGAAAGCTTAGGAGAAAAGTCCTCTGAACTTAAAAATAACCAGTCACTGGAAAGAAAGACAAGAGCATTTAAAGAAGGAGGCTGAAATGTAGAGGGTTTTAGTCCATTCCAATAATGAGTTGTAAAAGGTATACTTAATAGTTCTAAAAGGGCTGGAGCAGTCAAGCCCTCATGAACTTTTGAAACTGACCATCAAGACTAAAATCTTACAAAGTATGTTCCTTGACCACAATTATAAATCAAAAACAAAAGAAATCTTAAATAGTACCATATACTTGAAATTTTTTAAATTTATAAATAAATCATGAGTCAAACAAGAATTCACAAGGGAAATACAAAATATTTTGTAATGAAAATTAACAAAAAGAGAGCACATCAAAATTTCTGGGATGTAATAAGCAGCACTTAGAGGGAAATTATAAACATACACGTACCTAACAACAGAGTCCCCAAATATATAAAGTTAAAATTGTCAATCAAAGTGAAAAACAGGCAATTCAACAAGAGTTGGAGGCTTTAATACTCCACTTTCAAAAACGGATAGAATAACTAGACAAAAGATCAATAAGGAAACAGAAGACCTGAACGATTCTTGAGACCTAAGAGTCATATACATAGAACACGCCATCCAACAACAGAATACACATTCTTCTCAACTTACAAATGGAATATTCTCCATGAAAGACTACATGTTAAGACACAAAACAAGTCTCACCTTTAAAAGAACTGAAATCGGGTCTCCCTGGTGGCACAGTGGTTAAGAATCCACCTGCCAATGCAGGGGACATGGGTTCCAGCCCTGGTCTGGGAAGATCCCACACGGTGCAGAGCAACTAAGCCCATGTGCCACAACTACTGAGCCTGCAATCTAGAGCCTGCATGCTACAACTACTGAAGACCACGCGCCTAGAGCCCGTGCTCTGCAACAAGAGAAGCCACCACGATGAGAAGCCTACACACCACAACGAAGAGTAGCCCCCAGTCGCAACTAGAGAACGCCTGCACACAGCAATGAAGACCCAACACAATCAAAAATAAAATAAATAAAATAAATAAATTTATAAAATAAATAAATAAAATAACTGAAATCATACAAGTATATGATCTCCAACCACACTGGAATTAAATTAGAAATCACAAGGAAGGAAAGTTGAGAAATTAACAAATGTGCAAAAATTAAACAACAAAGTCCTAAATAAACACTGTGTCAAAGAAGAAATCACAAGGGGAATTAGAAAATACTTCACAATGAATGAAAACAAAAACACAGCACACCAAAACTCATAGCATGCCCCTAAAAGCAGTGCTCAGAGGACAACTTATAGCTGTGAAGGCTAATATTTTTAAAAAGACCTCAAATCAATAAAAAAGCCTTCTAGCTTAAAAAACCAGAAAGAGAAAAGCAAACTAAATGTAAAGCAAGCAGAAGAAAGAAAATAATAAAGAAATAGAACAAAAATAAATCAAACAGATAATTTTTTTAAAAACAATGAAGCCTAAAGTTGGTTCTTTGAAAAGAGCAACAAAATTGACAAATCTTTAGAACTAGACAAGAAGAAAAGAGAAAACTCAACCTACTAAAATCATCAATGAAAGAAGTGACATTAATACCAACTTCACAGAAATAAAATGGATTATGAGAAAATACTACGAAAAACTGTACAGCAACAAATTAGATAACCTAGATTCAATGGACACATTTTTAAGAAGACACAACTAAAATGACTCAAGAAAAAACAGAAAAAGACTCATAACAAGTAAAGAGATTTAATTAATAATAAAAAAATACTTGCCACAAAGAAAAGTCCAGGACCAGGTGGCTTCACTGGTAAATTTTACATAATGTTTAAAGAAGTAACACCAATCTTTCTCAAATTCTTCCAAAAAATTGAGGAACACCTCCCAACTCAATCTATGAGGCGCATTACCCTGATACCAAAGTCAAACAAAGACACTACAAGAAAACTACACATCAATATCCCTTAGGAACATAGACAGAAATATCCTCAACGAAATACTAGCAAACCAAATCCAGCAGCTTAATAGAAGGATTACACACCATGACCAAGTGGTATTTCTCTCAGGAATACAAGGGTGGTTTAATATGAAAACTAATCAATCTAATACACCATATTAAAAGAATAAAGGAAAAACTCCACACAATCATCTCAGTTGATACAGAAAAAGTATCTGACCAAACCCAACATCCTTTTCCAATAAAAATACTCAACAAGGGGCTTCCCTGGTGGCGCAGTGGTTGAGAGTCCGCCTACCAATGCAGGGGACACGGGTTCGTGCCCCGGTCCGGGAGGATCCCACATGCTGCAGAGCGGCTGGGCCCATGAGCCATGGCCGCTGAGCCTGCGCGTCTGGAGCCTGTATTCCGCAGCGGGAGAGGCCACAACAGTGAGAGACCCGCGTACCGCAAAAAAAAAAAAACAAACCTCAACAAACCAGGAGTAGAAGGGAATTCTTACCCAATAAAAGACATCTACAAAAGCCCCAGAACTAACATCATACTTCATAGTGAAAAGCTAAATGCCTTTCCTCTTACGACCAAAAATAAGACAAGGATGTCTACTCTCACTATTTCTATTCAACATTTTACTGTAGGTTCTAGTCAATTAAGCAAGAAAAGAAAAGAAACCTATGTCAGAAAGGGAAAGTAAAACTATTTCCTTGTAGATGAAATGCTCTTAAACAAAGAATAACTATAAAAGCAATAACCATAAAAGGAAAAACTGAATAAACTTGGCTTAATAAACATTAAAAATGTTCTGTTCACCAAAAGACACCAGTAAAAAAAAATCAAAAGGCAAGCAACAAACTGATGCAATATTCATAAAACATGTATCTTGTAAAGCACTTGTATGCAGAATACAAAGAAATCCTAAAACACAACGAAGACAAACAAACCAGTAGAAAAAAATGAGCAAAAGATTTGAGAAGATATTTCATAACAGCTAGATAACTTGCCACAAGCATATGAAATGATACTCGATATTATTTATTATCAGAAGTGTAAGTTAGAAACATTAATAGCATACTAATCCGCATCTACTTGAATCGTAAAAAGTATTGTACAAGACTGACAACAATAAATGGTAGCAAGGATGTAGAACAATGAGGACTCTCATATTTTGCTGATGGGAATGTAATTTTGGTAAAAGTTGAGCACTTTCTAATAAACAACACATAGCCCTCTGATCCAATAATTTCATTTCTAAGTTTTTAAACAAGAGAAATATAAACATGTCCACAAGGTTCTTTTACCAAAATGTTCCTGGCAGCTTTATTTACAATAGCCCCAAACTGGGAACAACGAAAATGCTCAGCAACAGAAAGATGAATATTGTGGGTTTTGCTTTGTTTTTTACAGTGGAATAATAATCAGAAACAGAAAGCAACAATTACTAATATCATCATCAACATGAAAGAATCTCACAGACACTGAGCAATGGCAGACACAAAAGAGTATGCATTTGGTGATGGCATTAAAAAGGCAGAGGCAAAAATAATCTAAGGAGAAAAAAAAATCAGAATAAAAGTTGCCTTGAGGAAAGGAAATGTCCTATATTGTGATACGGGTGTAGATTTGTCAAAACTTACAGCTAAGATCTATGTATTTCAAAGTATATAAAATTTACCTAAATAAACACCTATAAAAAGTTCTTATGAATAACAACCAACCAGGTAGGAGTGGGTGGAGGTATAGATCAAAGAAGACAGACAAAGTGTTAATAACTACTAAAACCGAGTGATGGTTATATGGAGATTCACGATACCATTGTTTACTTTGTGCATATGTTTGATATTTTCCATTAAAAAATAAGAACAAAAATCCTGACTATGAGAGCTACTGACAGGGTTCAATACGAGGAAACTGCCGAATAAAGTCAAAACAGAGTAGGACAGAATCAAATGAGAAAAGCAAACAGAATACTAGAAAAAGACAGAAAGAGGAACATAAACTAAGCAATCTCAGAGAGCAGTCCTCCATATTTTCAAACACTATAAGAAAACAACAGAAAGTTCCACTTAAGCCAAAACCTATCTTTAACCAAAGCTCCTTCTAAAAGTTTAGGAAAACAAATTTCACATTAAAAAGTAACAGAAATCAGACCAGAGCCCATATAGTTATCATAAGAAGAAGAAAAAAAAAAGAGAAGCAGAATAAAATCCCTAATTTCCTACAAACAATAAAATTACAAAAAGTAACCCCATAAAGACAGATCGCAACTATAAACCACTTCCAAGGAAAGGTTAAAACCACTAATATAAGAACAAATTTAACTGGAATTCAGGGGGATGGGGATAAAGTGACAGAAGTCAGAAAAAAATTAAAAAGTAAAAAAAAAAATTATTTCATAAATGAAGACTAAAGAAAAAAGAACAAAGAAGTAAATGAACACAACAGATAGAAAAAAGAAGACATATTTCTAAACATTAAAAAAATGCAGATTCAAGAAAAACTGATCAAATATTGAAGAGAGTCAAAGATCAGACACTCAAAAGTACAACAAGAAAACTTTCCAGAAACAGAAGTCTGAAACCATGTATTGAAAGACACAGACATGAGAATAGCAACCCAGAAAGACAAATACCAAGACAGTCTAGTATGAGCTACTAGAACTTTAAATTACTGAATTTTAAGAAATGGGGGAAAAATTCTTTGGACATACAGGCAAGATAGACATAGGCAAACTTTTTCTTACAGAATCAGAGAGTAAATATTTTAGGCTTACAAACCATAGGGTGAAAGTTATATGAAATTCAAATATCAATGTCCAGTGTCCACAGCCATGCTCACTGGTTTCCAAATTGTCTATGGCATTGCATAGCATAAGCAGCCAAAGACAATATGTAAATGAACAGACATAGCTGTGTACAAAAAAAGTGTTTACAAGCACAGGCAGTCAGCCCATGGGCAGTAGTTTGCAGACCCCTGATTTAGGCATACACTAAGTGACTTTATAATGGACAGAATATGAGACTATTCTAAATTTTTCAATAGCAACGCTTTATGCCAGAAAAAAATGGAGTAAAATATTTAAAATAAAATAATCAAGGAAAGAACATGTAAACTGGCCTTCCCTGGTGGCGCAGTGGTTAAGGATCCGCCTGCCAATGCAGGGGACATGGGTTCAAGCCCTGGTCCAGGAAGATCCCACATACTGCAGAGCAACTAAGCCTGTGCGCCGCAACTACCGAGCCTGCGCTCTAGAGCCTGCAAGCCACAACTACTGAGCCCACGCGCCTAGAGCCCATGCTCCGCAACGAGAAGTCATCACAGTGAGAAGCCTACACATCACAACGAAGAGTAGCCCCCACTCGCTGCAACTACAGAAAGCCCACATGCAGCAACTAAGACCAAACGCAGCCCCACCTCCCGCCCAAAAAAAAAGAACATGTAAACCAAGGATTTTACATCCAACAAAAATAACCTGTAAAGGGACTTACCTGGTGGCCGAATGCCAATGCAAGGGACATGGGTTCGATCCCTGGTCCAGGAAGATCCCACATGCTGTGGAGCAACTAAGCCCGTGAGCCACAACTACTGAACCTGAGCCCTAGAGCCCGTGAGCCACAAGTACTGAGCCCACGTGCCGCAAGTACTGAAGCCCATGCACCTAGAGCCCACAACAAGAAAAGTCACCGCAATGAGAAGCCCACACACAGCCCCCCTCGCCACAACTAGAGAAAGGCTACGTGCAGCAACGAAGACCCAATGCAACCAAAAATAAATAAATAAATTTATAACCAAAAAAACAAAAGATAACCTGATCAGCCCCATATCTAAAAAAAATTAAATTGCAGGAAAAGTCTCCAACATAGAGAATTCCAGACCCAGATGACTTCACTGGAGAATCCTACCAAACATCTTAATAAAAACAAAACAAACAACAAACTCTTCCAGAAAACAGAAGGGAACACTTCCCAACTTATTTTATGAGGCCAGCATTACCTGACCAAAACCAAAAACAATACATACCAATTGGGCCAAGTACTGATCAGAAATTGCCTACATAATATCTGCAATAGTCTAATTTTATTACCTAAACATAAAATATAAAAGGAAGAGTTTTACACATACATATACAGCCTCATCTTGCTAACTCTACTACTTATGTTAGAAATTAACAATCCTCTAGGTTCTTTAGAGCTCCATTACTAGATAAATTCTTTTCTATTACCAGTAAAAATAAAATAATACAAGTAAAGATTGGGAAATGAGTACATCAGGGAAATAAATCTACTACTAATGAATGAAGTAGATACAATTTAAGTAGATTACATCACAAAACAAACATAGCAATGGATGCAACAACATTTTAAGCTTAAGAACTCATGACATTGGGGGGCGAGTATATAATGTAAAACATTTCCACTTTTCAACATTTGAACCAGATCTCATCTCAGGAATAGAAAAAGCTGATTGTTCAGCAATTTAAAACCAAGCAATTAAGTTTGCTTTCTATGTATCTGCAGCCCAGCTAAAAAGATTGGGCGTGGGTGCCTCTTCCAAATTGCAACATTAATTCTTCTAGCTTTTGTATCATCTATAAATTTCAGACTATCATCCAACAGCTTTCTCAACACTTTCACTCTGCACCTCAAATTCAACTTACCCAAGGCTGAATTCACCTTTCCTATCCCACCCCTATTCCCAAACCTGCTCTTCCTTTTGTATATTTCCTGCTGTATTCCTTTTTAGTTCCCTGAGCAGGGATGGAACCCGAGCCTCCTGCATTGGAATTGTGGAGTCTTGACCACTGGACCGCCAGGGTAGTCCCCCTACTATATTCTTTTTAAATAAAATGAGCTCAGCTTTTTTTTTTTTTTTGGCTGCATTGGGTCTTCGTTGCGGTGCGTGGGCTTCTCATTGTGGGGGCTTCTCTTGTTGTGGCTCTAGGTGTGTGGGCTTCAGTAGTTGTGGCATGCAGGCTCAGTAGTTGAGCCTCGTGGGCTCTAGAGTACAGGCTTAGGAGTTGCGGCACACAGGCTTAGTTGCTCCGCGGCATGTGGGATTTTCCCGGACCAGGGCTCGAACCCATGTCCCCTGCATTGTCAGGCGGATTCTTAACCACTGTGCCACCAGGGAAGCGCCTCCCGCCCCCCCGGCTCTACTATATTCTTAATCACAAGTAATCTGCCTAATCAATGAAGCCAGAAGCCATCCTAAACACCTAGTCATTCTTCCCCTCCCTTGTCCCCTACAATCACCAAATCCTCATGATTCTACCTCTAAAATATTTCTCAGTCTTCCCCCTTTAAATCCATCCTCTGCACTCTACAAATCTGCCTGTTCCATCCCACGAACGCTCTTCAAAATAAAGACTAAACTCTAGCAATATATATAAAACCCTCCAAGATCTACCTCTCCAAGTCTTTTTTCACTGCTATTTGCTGCCTCACTCTTTGCACTCCAGTAATAATAGTTTCTTGCCCACACTGCTGTATCATGCTTCTGTTTTTTCTCTATACCTCAAATATTCCTTCCTTTCAACTAATTCTTATCCTCATCATTTAAAGCTCAGCCCAAGTACCATGCACCCCAATAAGTAACCACCCCCACATGCCCATGCCTGTGTAAACTGGTGATTATCTCTCCTTAGCTTTTAACAAATCGTACTGAAATAATCTATTTATATATCTTTAACTGCACTAAATTGTAAGAGTGTTGAAGGCAGAGATCTTATCTGTAACTCCAACAACCCGGTACACATGAAAGCTCAACCTTTGTTGAACTGAACTATAATTTTTCTCATTTCCCTCAAAGAGACAAGAGAATAGGGAAAAAAATATGTCACTGAAACACAAAATCCTCACTGCAGTAATCAATTCTTGCTCACAAAAAGAGCAAGAATAAAACTAAAAATATTCCTTCCTCATAAGATTTCCTTCCTTTTCACAAAATCCCTGACCCCAAGCAATATTTGATGCCAACAATTATGGCTGCAAATTGTCTTGTGCTAACAAGATTATAATAATGATACAAGCATAAACTCAGTTGATAATTCGCTGTTGAGGTCTTGAGTACACAATTTTCTATCAAAACAACAAAACAGCACATTATATATGAAGGATTCTTAACAAATTATCTAGGACTAATCTAATGTGCATTCTTTCAAACAAATTTTTGCTGAATAAAAGAGAGAAAAGGGAAACGAAAGTGGACAAAAAAATATGAATAAGAAAATTGTAAAAAGATCACAAATCAAACTTTAAAGGCAACAAAGTCTGGGTTTCCCCATAAAATTTAGGTATATATAAGTTATAAATTGCCTATATAAAGAAAATATGCATGCAAAGTTCTGGAGTAGGCTCCTGAGGGAGTTACTAGAGGAAGAGCCCCTGGACTGGGAGGTATCAGTCCTGAATCTATCACTAGTTAGCTGTAACACTGATTAGACACTAATTAAGTCATGCAATCATTCTAGCATTTCATTTCCTCAACAGCAAAAGAAGTTATTGGACTTCAGATCTATGCATTTTACTACATGTAAATTTTACCTAAAAAGAGAGCTGTCACAACAGGAGATGAGTCATTAATTAATCTGAGCTGTTTTCATCCTTCTATCACATACAACTTATCTAGAAGCACCCTAATTAAGACCAACACTTACTACATGTTAAAAAGTCTTCAGATCGTTCATCATTAAGGAAACAAAGACTAGACGACCCTTTTAGTCTCCTCTAGCTCTAAATTTCTGAGTTTGTTAATTTATATTCTATTATAAATGGTATCACTACTCAATTTACACTCATGAAAGAAAAAGCTAAAAATCACTGCCTTAGTTGACACCAAATGACAAAAGTATCAGTATCTGTTTTCACTATATTTCCAGTTGAATAATCTGAAATCAACAGGTTCAGATACTACAACTGTCCACTTTTACTCTCCTTCCTTTACTACTTTCCCAAGCCCTTCATTGAATGACTTTACAGAAAGAAGAGATTTCTTGGTCCCTCCCACTTATCACCTAATAAAAGTCAAAAGTCAAATAGGGCAGGAGGATTAAGTAGAGGAGGATTATATAAAGCATCAACTCCAAGACAGGGAGATTCTTTTCCCTGAACCCTGCCCAACAAAGTATGTGATAAAGTGGTCTTTTCAGGTTATTATTATGTGATACATAACTTTCTCTCCTTTTTTAAACTAGATAATGGAATTCTTCAAAAACTACTAACTATAAACATAATCAAAAATATTTGGGAAAAAAAACTGCTATTGAGTTGGGTTGATAAAATTATGGCTCTTTTTCCTCTTAAAGTTTTCTTCAATGAACAACAACCAAAAAAAAAAAAAAGTTTTTTCTAAAACCATGGTCAATTAATTTTCTCTGGGTTGTTAGATTATTGATGACTAAAATGCTCAATGAAAATATGAAATGATTTTTTAAAGATGGCATTATTTCGTTTGTTGATCACTGAAAATACAGCCACTCACATACATGTTTTAAAATACTATTATCAGGACCCCAACTTAAAACTTTGCATGTACTCAGCAGAAATACCATTAGGGCAAAATCAATATTTGTTATGTACCGAATGAGACAGTATGTGCTTCTGCTGAGGACAGACTTGTATTTCTCTCACCTAAGCTTTAAAGCAACAGTAATTTGGAGATTGTTCTAATTTTAACTAACTGCAGTAAGTATAATGTACACATCTTGTAAAAAGAAGTATTCTATTACACAGCATGAAAGAAATTCATACCAATAAAACTTTATAACAAAATGTGCTATTTTAGAAAAAATATAGTTATGAATTCATAAGAACTGAGTACTATAATATTCATTAGAAACTTGTCAAAAGTACATGGGAGGGCTTCCCTGGTGGCGCAGTGGTTAAGAATCCACCTGCCAATGCAGGAGACACGGGTTCGAGCCCTGGTCCGGCAAGATCGCACACGCCGCAGAGCAACTCAGCCTGTGCGCCACAACTACTGAGCGTGCACTCTAGAGCCGGCGAGCCACAACTACTGAAGCCCGCGAGCCTAGAGCCCGTGCTCCACAACAAGAGAAGCCACCGCGATGAGAAGCCCACGCACCACAGTGAAGAGTAGCCCCCGCTCACCGCAACTAGAGAAAGCCCACGCAATGCAACAAAGACCCAATGCAACCAAAAAGAAATAATAAAATTTAAAAAATCATATTAAAAAGCTATTAATGAGATTAAAAAAAAAGCACATAGGAAACCTGTCACTCCAGTGTATCACTTTTCATCATATTACTATCCTTTCTATGGAATATATTCCAATATATGCAATTTTTAAAATTTACAGGAGTTACCTGTATACATGCAAGTTACAATGTACTTATTGGATACATTAAAGAAAATTTGAAGAATAAAAACGTGAAGTTAATTTTGGCAGAATTTTCCTAAGAATGCTTTTTAAGTAGTTCTCACCAAAATTGGGCAAGGGGAGAGATATAACTACTCCTTCAATAAAAGCTTCTATTTAAAGAAAATTAATTTTATATTCAACTTACTCTCAGGCCAGTAGAAATATGGAACTCTCAGAACACATTAAGTTGATAATAAAAGAATCAATGAGATGTTGGCAAAAAGGAAAAATAGTTATTAATTAAAAATCTTTGAGTACCTGAAATAATTTCCTACTATTCTTATTAATGCTACCTACCAAAGAAAAACTAATCATTATGATTGAATAAACCGAAGACAAAAAGTTTTAAGAAGAGTTTTAAGAATTTTTATCTAAATTACTAGTCAAAGAGGAGGTAAGATCATAATTCTCTAACAGAAGTGCCCTCTTGTTTGCTACTACTAAAAAAGTAAAATAAAATAAAGTAAAATGGTATATTACCAATGAGGGAAAAATGCATGATTGTTTGAAATGTGATTATATTTTTCAAATAATTTTTATCAGTACATCAGAAAATTAAAGGATTTTACTGTATAATTATCTTATTTAACAAAATACACTAAAGCAGGTACTTGTAAAGTCAGTGTGAAGTTAATCAATTTCAACTCAATAGAATAATCATATATATTTGGGGAATATCAGAAAGAAAGCAATTATTACTGAAACAAATAATCATAGTTGTTCCCAACTGAAAAGATACTTATTGGTTCTGTATATTTTTCTTTAACAAATAATATACTCTTCTTTTAATAAAATATATTTTGAATTCCTACTTAAACATTACTTTAACTGGTCAACACGAGAAACTTAAAATATCATGTCATGATGCTAACAGATTCTTAATATCCCTTTCTTATTTATTTTTAGCAATGATTCTGCCTTTTTAGTTTCCAATTTCTCCATATAGAAGTATTTAGTCCAAAGAAAGAAAACATTCTTCCTAAACTATATATAAGCCACTATTACTAAGTATAATCCCAATTATTTCTGAAGTATTCAAGTGCCTTCTATTAGAACAATTTTATGTTTCTTTAATCAAAGTAATAAACACAGTTCCTTGTCCTAAAATTATTATAGCTATTATGGAAACCTGACTGCTAGAACCTCAAGTCAAAGCACAGTTGATAATTCATGTTTAATCTAGATAAACTTCCTTTTCTATAATTTCTCTAAATGAATATAGGAGAGCCTATGATTACCATAAAACCTGGGGTCCCTAATATAGTTAACTGGCCTACTGTGACCTTATATTAAAGTTAAAAGACTTTTTATGTAAATATTTTACAACACTTTCTTTTTCAATGGCATTTTAGTGTTTTCCTTCACTCTTTTCTAAAAATATCATACTAAATGGGGACCTGCAGATGAGGTAAATAAACAAAAGGGCAGGCCAAAGCTATAAACCACGTTTGTCCTTAAGGTCCTACAATTCTTTTTGGGACCACACTTAGTCTCACTCCTCATTACTGTCAGTCAGATTCACAAGATTCCCAAAGGACCCCAAGAGGCCCAAGCTTCTCACTATAACTCTACTCCCACCATGCCTTTCTCCCTCAGACAATGTTCCTACATGCCACACCTCTCCTGATCACAGCCAATGCAAAGAAGCTTAATTCTGTTGTTCCACTGCCTCTGAACCCTCACCTGTTTGTGGTATCAGCAAATTTATTTGATAAACTAATCTGTGCTAATATTGCCAATAAAAGGCAATAGTTTAAAGTTTTCCTTCCAGAGAATTTGTAATTTTAAATGAAACATTTTAGAAAGAATTCCATAACACAAAGGAGAGACACAAATAAAGTTTGGCATTGGCAATTCTCAGATTATACCACACAGTCAACCACCTAGTCCACCTATTTGTAATGTAGATCCAATTATAATTTAATACAATTTAAATTAAAAATTAATGTAGTCATAAACCAGTAGTGAATATATGTCTGGCTTAGATATATGTCTCATGGCAAATGTAAAGTGGAAACTAAAAGTTGTACGGTTTTATCTTAAGTCCCATCTCTGTTAAATCTTCTCATCTTCAAAGTAGAGCAAATGACCCCTGTAGCCAATCCAGTTAAAATGGTCAGGTAACCTACACAAAAGAATTACTTAGAGAATATCATATATGAGGTCTTCTTAGAACATCTGGTATTTATGACTTAAAGTGTCTTTTCTACTTTATGCTTTCACAACAACTCAGTAAATTACAATTTAGTTAGATATTGTTTATTCAGACAAACCACTTTTTCTTTATCGCATTAATCGAAAAATCTCTTATGAATGAGATCAATTTATACCATTTTATTCAATCTGCAATTAATCCTATAGTTACAAGTCTCGAGTCTAGAACATCCTTTCTGAACAAAAGAGCCAAGGTTTTTTTAAAATCAGAATTGGATGGATTCTGCTAATATAATAATCTAGTGAGGAATCCTCTTGACCAGAAATCTCAAACATCGGATCAGCTAGATGAATTTCAGAAAGATAAAACACCCCTAATTCTTAATTTCTTGATAGTGAGAAAAGAATAACCTTACTAGCTCAAATGAAGTGTCCAAGAGACACTACGTAGAATACTATAAAACCCACCAATTCTATTTGGTTTTTCTATGGAATCCTATTTAGAACTTCTGTACAGCTACACGTCCACAAAGGTTAAGGACTATACCACTTAGAGCTTTCACAGCCTTTCAACGTATACTGGGAAGAATATTAAAAGAATCAAATGAATGAAGAATTAAAACAATTTGGAAGAGTTCTTGAAGACGAAGTCTACAAACAGTGCTCACTCAGCTATCCGTAAAACAAATTTTATTTAAAACATTAATGCTTCATAAACTACCCAAAAAGATCATTAAAGTACAGATAAAACCTACACTAGACCAATAATTTATTTTACATCCTTTTAAGTCAAATATTTGGCCCTATTTTTTAAACAAATTGACTGAGCAAGTATCCAGTATGCCCTCACCTCCACTTCCCACCCCCTGTTCTTTTGGTTTTGAAGATAAGTATGAAGTTCAACACAATCCTAGAAGACTGCTTCACCTAAGAGCTACATTTTGCCTTGACTTTCTTTATGACCTTGGGGGGGAATCTACTAAATGACAATTGTAATAATGTTTGTTCCTGTTTATTAATGAAATTTAATCCTAATATGCAAACAATAGTGAAGTCTTTTAAACTGAACCTAGAGAGCTGAAAGCCTTTGAGTTACAAACATCAAATGACGTGTAATGTGAACCACATTTTCAAAACTTAATTTAACTAGTTTAAAAAAAAAAAACTACAAAGGCCCCAAATTCAACAATATTGAAAAACAAATTCTGAAAAATACCAACAGTCTCCTTATTACTTCTCTTTATGGACAACTGGTCTGCAATGTGGAAAAGAACAAGAAGGAAGAATAAAAGTAGCTTTAGCCATTTCCTTGCTTTTATAAGGATAACAGCTGGACAACAAACGAAAACTTAAAACTTGGCAAAGAATGGGGAGAGAGTATATAAAGAAATCTACAACCTGAAAATTACGAAGATAAATCTTTTAAGTCACTAATTGTATACCTATGTTAGGCAGTAATCTTGGTATTGCCTTATTAGCATTGGAAAGGTAAATCCCTGCCTTGGAGGAACATCTACCAAGTACATTTCATTTCAGGATCTTAGTGCAGTTTACGAGCAGTATCTCTGTAGGTTTCCCTAAGGTACTCTAAAGTGCTTAACATCCTTCACACCTCCAGCCACCACTCAAGTGAGAAGTAAATAAAGACGATTTACTTATACAATTATTTACCATGGAATTCTAGTCAAGAATACAAAAATAAGCATCTATACAGGCATTTGATACCCAAAGAAAGTGTAGAATACGAAGTACAGTAAGATTCACCCTTAATTGACCACTACAGAAACCAGAGGCCTTCCACATGGGTTGTTCTTTACCACCACTCTTAATTTGAAAAAGCTAACAATGTCAACTCAACATTTTAACAGTAGACAAACAGAACTTAGTGAAATCTCTTCTTCCAGATCCTCAAAAGGTATTTATAAAAACTGAGATAGAGCAACGCCCTCCCCCCGCAAAAGCACCCTACTAGAAAGAATGAAATGCCTAAAACGTCAGACGGGTCAAGGTTAGAAAAGCTGATCTAACCCAATTACCGGGAGGGACGACCACAGGTTTTCGGACTACGAACGTGAGATCGGGATGGGGGTGGGTAGCAAAGTGAAATCTAACCCCAGAAATCACAACACAGGCCGCAGCCTGAGAGCCGAAGCTGGCGGGAAGTGAGCTCCCTTTCTGTTCCCAGGGGAAAGTCCAGAGAAGAGCGGCTCCACACAGCGGACGTACGAGGCGCCAACAGTGCATGACTACCAAGGCGCCGCAGCCGCTGGAGAACCCGGTTAAGAAGGGGAGGAGATCCCGGCAGACGGCCCTGGAAGAGGAGGACTAAGACTGGGAGCAGCGGCAGCGTCTGGACGAGTGGGATTACCTAACTGTGACGACAGAGAAGTGTCCTCAGGCTCCGGCGATGGTCCCGACTGCGCAACGCGTGGTGTCTTTCCCGCTTAGCCCGCAGCAGCAACAGAACCAGCTCCTTCAGCCAGTCGCCATTTCCCGCCTACCGACCTGCTGCACCGCACGGACGGGGACCCGGATGGAAAGCGGCCTCTCCGCGCAGGCGCTTTGACTTTCTCCTCCCCCTCCCGCCACAATTCCGCGAGGTGGGAGGGAAGGAATGCGGGCAGCCCCAGCGGCCAAAAAAAAAAAAAAAAAAAAAAAAAGCCACCTCCCCCCGCAAAAAAAAAGCCAACAAAACAACTTTACTTCCGTGAAAAGCGTTAGAGTTCCTGCCGCCGGAAGAAACGCAGGAGCTCGAATTCCTGACAAAAGCAGAACGCAGGGCCCTGGAACGGGATGAAGTAACAAGGACAAAATCTATCAGGCTATGGCAGTGCCTAGGGGATATTTGTACTTTAGGGGCCTCCGTAGCTGTGTGTAGTGGTCGCAAGGGGAGTAGGGAGTAAAGCGTTGGGAGCGGAGAGGCGGGGACCCGAAGGACGGTTTTTTTCCTCCCGCTGCTAACGGAACTGTTTAGGCAGAACTGGGAGGGGGAGGGCGCCCTCGCCCCGGAGGCGGGGCTTAGGAACGCCTCGCGCAACCTGGCGACTAGGGTTTATTAACCCGGGCTCGCCAGGTGGGTGGAGCCGAGTGGGACCGGGTGGTACTAACGGCTTGGCGCGCAGGAGGAGGTAGTGTGTAGACAGTGCTGCCAGAGGCCAGGTTAAGACGAATCTTTCGTCTTTCCTGAGTTACTGGTGGCCCCTGAAGATCCTCTTTCCACCTCGTTACCTAGAGGGCATAGCAGTTGCTCGTGGGTCATAGAGACCCACGCCACGCGTGTCGGCAGTGGTTCTGCTAAGTCAGATCATTCAGATAAATGGGTTGCTACCTGCAGGCCTGGTCGAAGGGCTGCCAACCTCACGAGGTGAAAATATATCAATCCGGAGCGTCCAGTCCTAGCTGAATGGCAGAAAACCAAGCGTAGTGATTGGTATCTGTCTACTAAAACTCCGGACCACTCTCGTTATTCAATCAAGAAATATTTATTGTAAAACCATAATGTGTTAGAACCATACTACATGCAAGGGATATAACAGTGAACAAGGCAGACACAGACACTGCCTTCCCAGAGTTCACAGTTTATTGAAGAAGACAGACAAGTAAACAGAATTTAAATACCGTGTGATAAAATGACTACAAGAAGGAGTTCATGACAGGCCTTTGTAAGAGCACAGGAGGTCTGGAAAGGCTTTTCATGAGATGATATCTAAGTGAGACAGAAAGACTTGATGTTACAAAGGAAGAGTGTCTAGGTAAAGGAAACAAGAGATGGAAAAGTCCAAATATGAGATTGCGTTGAGCATTTGGGGAAGTTGTTCTGTGCACCGGGGATGGAGAAGTTGAGGGGAAGACAGTGGAGAGAGATGAGGCTGAGAGGTAGGCAGAGAACCTTGTGATTCTGGTTGTTGCTGTTTGAAAGTGTGGAGCAGGTGGGTTGTCTTCTGAAAGCCTTATATTCTACAGATCCTGTCTGTCAGATCTCAGAATTCATTTGGATCCTAAATCTTCCTGCTACAAGAATGCTCTGTATGTGACATTTATTGAGAGCCCGTGGTATACAGCGTGTAGAACTGGCAACAGTCCACAAAATAATAGGTTACTGTAAAACTAATTGAAAATCAACAGATAATTACTAATTATCCAGTGTGTATTGTGGAAGGCAATAGACTATAAACAGTTACCCCAATTGATTACTAAAATAATTATTAAATCAGGTTAAAATTGGAAATATTTCTGAAGAAAAAATTCAAGTAGTAATTGTTTCAAACCTTCATTCCTAAAACTTAAGTAAAATATGCTATTTACAAAGCGCTTTTATATGCATTTTGATTCTTCCAACAACTCTGAGGGATAGGTAGGTGATATTAGTCCCTCCATTCTTTAGTTGAAGACACTGAAAATTTTTTTAAAGGGGGGAAGAAAAAGGGAAAAACAGATACCTTATCCAAAGACAAGTGCAGTCAGCTAGTAAGAAATACAATCAGGATTCAAGTCCTCCTCCTGCTCATTACATCACATCCTACTGTGTCCTATGACAGTGTTACTATTGTTAGATGTTAAGATTAGAAAGGGTACTGGTAGTAAGCCTAACTGCTTTTGCAATTTAGTTAACATTTTAACACCGTTTACATCCAGCAGTCACTTTCTGCTAGCCTTTTTTTCTGCAGCATCAAAAGATCAAATGAGATTATTTATGTTTTCCTTTCTCCTTAAATGGTAGTTGTTAATGTCATTAAGCTTCAATAGCCCTGCCCAAGATTTTAGAATAAAATAAAGGTTTAAAAATATGGACTTTAAAAAAAGTGTGAAGTGTATTTAGATGCAAAGCATTAACCATAGGACAAAAATAATGCAAAAAACTAGTGGCATGTATCTGTTTTTTGGTTTTTTTAATAAATTTATTTATTTTTGGCTGCGTTGGGTCTTCGTTGCTGCGCGTGGGCTTTTCTCTAGTTGTGGCAAACGGGGGCTACTCTTCGTTGCGGTGTGCAGGCTTCTCATTGCAGTGGCTTCTCTTGTTGCAGAGCACGGGCTCTAGGCGCATGGGCTTCAGTAGTTGTGGCACACAGACTTCAGTAGTTGTGGCTCATGGGCTCTAGAGCACAGGCTCAGTAGTTATGGCTCACGGGCTTCGTTGCTCCGCGGCATGTGGCTTCTTCCAGGACCAGGGCTCGAACCCGTGTCCCCTGCATTGGCAGGCGGATTCTCAACCACTGTGCCAGCAGGAAAGCCCCTGTTTTCTTTTTAAATTTAATTTAATTTATTTTTTTATACAGCAGGTTCTTGTTAGTCATCCATTTTATACACATCAGTGTATACATGTCAATCCCAATCTCCCAATTCATCCCACCCCACCCCCCACCTTCCCCCCTTGGTGTCCATACGTTTGTTCTCTACATCTGTGTCTCTATTTCTGCCTTGCAAACCAGTTCATCTGTACCATTTTTCTAGATTCCACATATATGCATTAATATACGATATTTGTTTTTCTCTTTCTGACTTACTTCACTCTGTATGACAGTCTCCAGGTCCATCCATGTCTCTACAAATGACCCAGTTTTGTTCCTTTTTATGGCCGAGTAATATTCCATTGTATATATGTACCACATCTTCTTTATCCATTCGTCTGTCAATGGGCATTTAGGTTGCTTCCATGACCTGGCTATTGTAAACAGTGCTGCAATGAACATTGGGGTGCGTGTGTCTTTTTGAATTATGGTGTTCTCCGGGTATTTGCCCAGTAGTGGGATTGCTGTGTCATATGGTAATTCTATTTTTAGTTTTTTAAGGAACCTCCATACTGTTCTCCATAGTGGCTGTATCAATTTACACTCCCACCAACAGTGCAAGAGGGTCCCCTTTTCTCCACACCCTCTCCAGCATTTGTTGTTTGTAGATTTTCTGATGATGCCCATTCTGCCTGGTGTGAGGTGATACCTCATGGTAATTTTGATTTGCATTTCTCTAATAATTAGTGATGTTGAGCAGCTGTTCACATGCCTCTTGGCCACCTGTATGTCTTGTTTGGGCGTGTATCTGTTTAAACTGTTCAAAACTATGCTATATGAAAACATTAAAAAAATCCTATTTATCATTTAATCACTAAGTAATGTAATACAAGTATCTTGAATCTTCAACAGTCTTTCAGTAGATCCCTTATTCCAGAATATATGGAATATATATTTACCTTTTACCTGATATATAAGGCATGTGCACTTCAGAATCCATTCTAATTAATCCTATCTCTATGAGTTATATGTTTTTTTATCACTCTTATAGCAACTAAGAAAGTAATATTTATAATAAATATCAAAATATCAGAGCTGTCATCTAGCTCCAATTTTGCAATCACTTGATGGCAATGACCATCTAAAACATAACATGGTCAAAACTAAATTTAATTTTCTCTCAAACCTGTTTCTCAGTGTTCTCCAATTTACAGAATACAGTTTTTCTTTCTTATGTCTAACATCCAATCCATTGTAAATGCAATAATCTAAACCTTTGAAATATATCCTGAATCTAAACACTTTTCGTCACCTCAGCTACCTCCCTAGTTCAAGAACCATCATTGCTCACCTGGAATACTGTAACATCGCTCACCTGTAACAGTCTTTAAAGTCTTCCTGCTTTATTCTTTAACCTCCTTCAATCTTTCCAACACAGTAGTCAGACTGATCATTTTAAAAGTCTTTATAAATTTTCCATCACACTTAAAATAAAATCTAACGTCTTTACTATGACATGAAAAACCATTAGCTGACTCTTGGCTACCTCACTGACCACATTCCCTACCTCTTGTACTCCAGTCATATTGGCCAACTAACTGTTCTTTGAAAAAGTGTATTCTTGCATAAAGGGCTTTGTATTTGTTGTTTCCCCTGCCTCTAATTCTCTTCCCCCAGACCTGTGCTATTCAATAGCCACTAACCACATGTGGCTACTGAGCACTTGAAATGTGGCTAGTGTGGTGGAGGAAGTTAATTTTTAATTTTACTTAATTTTAATTAACTTAAATTTCAAAATTAATACTTGAGTGACTGCTTAACAGTGTTTACATTTAGGGTAATGAAAAAGTTCTGGAACTAGATAGTGGTGATGGCTGCACAACACTGTGAATTTACTTAATGCCACTGAATTGTACATTTTAAATGTAAATGTGCAACGGTAAATTTTATGTGTTTTTTACTACAAGGAGCTGAAAACTTAGGTCCACACAAAACCTGCACACAAATGTTTACAGTAGCTTTATTCCTAATTGCCAAAACTTGGAGTAAACAATATGTCTTTCAGTAGGTGACTGTGTAAAAAACGGTGGTACATCCATACTATGGAATATTATTCAGCTAAAAAGAAATGAGCTATCAAGCCATGAAAGGACATGGATGAATCTTAAAATGCATATTACTAAGTGAAAGAAGCCAATCTGAAAAGGTTATATACGGTATGACTCAAATTATATATACTATATGACTCCAATTATATGGCTTTATGGAAAACTCAAAACTTTGGAGACAGTAAAAAGATAAGTGGTTTCCAGGGGTTTGGTAAGGGAGGAGGAATAAGTGGAATATAAGGGATTTTTAGGGCAGTGAAACGATTATGATACTATAATGATGGATACATGTCATTATACATTTGTCCAAATCCATAGAATGTACAAGTATTAATCCTAACATAAACTAAGGACTTTAGCTGATAATGATGTGTCAGTGTTGGTTTATGAATTGTAACAATTTTACACTGGTGCAGGATGTTGGTGGGGAAAGCTGTGTGTGTGTGTGCATGTGTGTGCGCACGCAGTAATAGGGTATGTGGTGACTCTGCTTTCTATTCCATTTTGCTGTCAAGCTAAAACTGCCCTAAAAAGTAAAGTCTATTTTAAGTATGCTTGGAACCTGAGTATGTAAATATACTTATTCAACTATAAGTTTAATGAACTCTAAATACCAATAAAATATTTTCAGTGGCAATTTAGTGTCCAAAATGAGATGTACTGTAAGTACAAAATATACACTAGATTTCAGATTTAGTACAAAAGAATGTAAAATATCTCAGTAGTATTCTCTATTGATTTCATGTTGAAATGGTAATATTTTTGGTTAAATATCAGAATTTCACCTGTTTTTAAAGGTGGAGAAAAATTTAAATTATAGGTGACTTGCATTATTTCTATTAAGTAGTTTTGCACAGGTTATTCAAATGGCTTGTTCTCACACCACCTCTTCAGAAAGGCCCTCCCTGATTATCCTATCTAAAATAGCACTCTTCCATCACTAGTTATTCAGATCTATTTTTCTCATAGCATTTATCACTGTGAGTATAGAAAATAATTATCTATCTCTCCCTCTGGCATATAAGCTCCATGAAGGCAGTGACTTTGTCAGTGTTGTATCCCCAGTACTCAGAACAGTTCTCTACTTAATAAGTAATTGAAAACATGATCCATGTTCTTTCATGACGGACTCTTTAGGCTTATGTGTTAGGGAATGGAGTGGACAGCATCTTGAATACTTAATAAATATTTGAAAAATGAATCCCAAATCCACATTTCAGGGTCTCTCAGCATTTCAGCCCTCCATTTCCAAACACTTACAGAACAACTACACTTGTATTGCTTTAAGTTCATTCTATTGCCATCTCCAATCTGCTATTAAACCCATCCAATGAATTTTTCATTTCAGTTATAGTACTTTGCAGTTCTAGAATTCCCATTAAGGTTGGGGAACTCCTATAAGCCGAGCAGCCAAAAAAAAAACACAAAGATACACACACACACACACACACACACACACACACACACACACACACACACAATAGAATTCCCATTACATTTTTTGTAACTTTTGTTTCTGTGCTGAGATTCTCTATCTGTTCACTCATATTTTCATTTAATCTTTGAACATATTTTTAATACCAAGGCCATCTCAATTTTTCTAAATATGGATCACAATTTCTTGTGTCTTTGTACTTCTAGTAGTTTTCCATTGAATACCAGATATTGTGTATATCTTGTAGAAATTCTGAATTGTGTTATCTTCTTCTGAAAAGTGATGATTCTTGTTTTAGCAGGTACTTCAGTTACTGAGTGGTCACCTTAAACTAGTGTAGGCTTGGTTTTTTTTTTTTTTTTTGTAGGCTTGGTTTTATGCTTTGTTAGTTCTTATCTGTGGAAAGGAGTTTCATAAGTTCTAACTTGGCAGGACTCAAATCTCCATACTCTGTCTCCCATGTCAATGGTGTCAGAGCATGTTATGGCAGTCTACAGTAGGTCTTACTCTAGGGCATGGTCTTTACTCCTAAGGTGCAACCTTTCTAGTGTTTCAGCTGGATGCCACAGTTGTTAAGGAGATTTGCATCTTGTCAGGCCCAGACACCCAATGTCCCTTAGCACTCTTTTTATGCCATCACTGCTTGACCTCTGGTATCTGTTCCATTCTCAAGTTTGTCACAACTGCTATTCAGTACACATGAGGTGGTTTTGCTATGGTTATATACAGCCTGTCCTCAGCCATGGACTTGTGGGGACCCCTATATGGATTTCTGGGGCCACCTCTCTGAATTGCTTCCTTCTCTGATGCCCCATCCCATAATTTCCAATATTTCAGCTGCTCCCCACTGTGATCTCTATCTTCCTGGCTTAGCACTCCAGCCTCTCTACACTGCTGGAAGCCCAGTGATTGTGGGGCTCAACTGCTTAAGTTTCCCTTATCTCAGAAATTTCAGTTTTGTGCTACCTGAAAACAGTTGCTTAATATATCTTGTCCAGTTTTATAGTTGCTCCTAATCCAGGAGGTCTAGGTAAGTTACTAAATCATAGCCAGAAGCAGAAGTCTCCCTTTCCTCAGATTTTTTGAAGTGGAACTAAGAGGAGGAGCCCCTTTAAAGTGGCAAAACTAGGAAAACATGACCTGCTAGAAATCTTGGTTAGAGCTTTGAGCAGGGGAGCTGGTCTGAGAGAATGAAGAACAAGTAGAGGGAAGCAGAAATGGGAGCTGGTGAAACAAGTTGGCAGCATTCAAGTCCTTGTTTCAACTGTCTTCAAGTCCAGGAGACACCTGCCCTATATGCAGTTTGCTTACATGGACCATTAAATTCCCTCTTTTTTCTGGGATAGTTGGTTTAATTTTCATTTGGAACCCTTAGTGAGGAGAATCTTTTAAAAGGAACTAGATGTATTCCAATTAGAACTGAATGTTGATGGCCCGCATGTGATGTTAAGACTCAGTAACCTAAACTTTGGAAATGTATTTGTGTCACACTGTTTGTCTTATTAAAACCATACAGTAAGACATGTGAAAGAACGGAAGTTTCCAAGGTCAGCCATTATGGGAAGTGACTACCTCCCTCATGTTTTTGTTTTTATTTTTTTTTAAACATTCTCTGCCCTAATATTCTAGCAAATTTTGTTGTTACAGGATGATACAAATGAGAAGTCAAAAAGTCATACAATCTTATTTTTTTAAATAGAGGTATATGCTTGAGAAATGACTTTGAAGTCATATTTACATTTTCCCTGGAACCATCTTCCAATGTATATTTTATATTCTGCATATTCTCTTTATGGGTCAGTAACAAATAACCTAAACTTACGAGGTTCTCCCTAATCTTACCCCTTCCATACCTCTTTAGCCTCATTTGTCTTCTCCTTGCTCATGATACTCTAGCCTTACAACTGCAATGTTTCAGTTATGTGAAAACCTGATTATTTGGAACTTTATAGACCTTGGAACCTTGGAACTGTTTTATTTATAATAGCTCTTACCACTATTTAAAATTATCTGATTCAAGTATTTACCTGTATATTGTCTGACTGCTCCCACTTGAATGTAAGCTCCATGAGAACAGAAACCTGGTCTACCTTATTTACTACAGTATTCTTACTAAGTAGAACAACGCTGGGCACATAGGAAGCACTCAGAATTTGCTGAATAAACTAGCATTACAGTAAACAGTGCTAGTGTAAAAATTTCTGCCATTCTAGTTTAGCTTAGCTTAAAATGAGTTCTAAATTTACTCAAATTTTAGTGTTAAAATCTAACTGCATCACATGAGTGTGATGTGTGTATATGTATCAGAATCAGCAAAATAGTAAAACAAGTTTAATTTTTAATTTATTAGAACCCAGTAAGTGATGGTTTTAAAAGCAGAGTTTCCATCAAATTAACACTTAATTCAGGGCAAAAATACATTTAAAAAACGTAAATCTTAAGGCAGAAGTAAAACGTTATAAAACCAGCATGTCTAATACAGACTGTAGAATGTCAGAATTTTAAGAGATTCACATAGTATTTTATAGCACTAAAATGTTAATACAGTCAAAAATATTATCAATTGATCCAAGATTTCTCAGTTTATAAAATGTCTAGACTGATAATTGAAGAAATTTTGCTGTGTAAGTAATAGCTACCATATAACCAAGTGATTGTTTTTATGACAAAGGAACTAAGGCAGGAAATTTCATGGTTTTCATTTGTAAAGATTTTACAGTATTAAATATAAAGTATTACTAGGAATTTGTTTTAGATTCATCTTCCCACCCTAACTTCCAAAAGGTGTAAATCAATTCCCTTTAACTCCACTTAAAAAAATCCTGTGAACTATCATACCTATTCATTATAGGCCTAACTCTACAGCAAAGCCATGAATTACTAACTTTGATATGGTAGAAAAAACAATTTTAGTAAGTCACTACATCTTTTCTGGGTTGCTAAATAATTTAAAACTGAAGTCTAAGAATTTCTGCACCTCCAATAATTGAACAACCTTTTTTTTGTTTTGTTTTTTTTAATCTCTGTAAGTTTGAATTTTGACTAGAACCTGAGTACGGGGTGGGGGGGAAGCATCTTATGTTCATGTGCAATTAACAGTAGCCCTTCTGAAACACAGAGTTAACAAGCTTAAATTTCTCATGATCAAAACCTTTTATTTGGGGGGAGGGGGATAAGATTTAGAAGTTCTTTCAATCAGAAAACAAGGATTAGCTAGCTTACACGTTCTACTGAAGTGTCAAAAAAGACAAATGCATTTAAAATAATTTTGTAAGTCTAGCAAATATGAGGTTTATGGGTTCTTAACTAACATATTAAGTAAATACAAAGGTTCTTCATCTTTATTACAAACTTTTAAGCTATTTTAATAAAATGGCTGTAGATCTCACTGTACTTCTACTTATCTGTGCATTAATAAAAATCTGTTAAAATTGCTTATTTAATACTTCTGGAAAAGTCTAGTCAAATAAGATCACTAAAACTACCAGAGACGCTTTGAAATACTGATTGCAAATTCATTTCAAGGTTGATTTAGCCTCTTTCAGAATCTGGCATTTAAATCATTAATATCTTCACCAACTTTAACTCTGAAAATATAAAAATTTTAGCCAGTAACGTTTAAACCGTACTGGTATTACCTGAAAAAATAAAAATTGAAAGTACATCATCGATCATGCATTTCACAATTTCATGAACTAAGTAAGGTAAAACTCATAAATATTGTTATGTCTTTGCAGGTTATCTCAGCTTCCATCAGGCCTCAGCTGAAAGCTTATCTGCCGAAACACATCATTACTCATGTAAAATAAAGAGTAGGGAAGTGATTTTGTACATTGCTGCCCAGTGTTTGGCTTTCAGGTTCCCCTCTTTCATGCAACTATTCTAGGTATGATTCCTTGAACAGCATGAGATGAGGGGTGGATAGAACAGAACACCTGTTGGGCTAACAAGCATGTATTAGTGTATTAAAAGTTTTCCAGTTGAATAATTGTTCTCTTTGTGGTTATGCTATGTGCAACATATAAACTGTACAATCATTTTTCCTGTTTGTCTATTTGTGGAAAGAATTAGGCTCAATAAAATGTAAAATATACATTAGTTTGCTTTAAATGCAAAGATTACAGTTTTGCTTACTTTGTTTTTGGCTCAACTGTAACATAACCCCAAAGTCTCTGCTTTAATAATACAATATGAAAAGTTCACATATGTACATGGGTACATTCCTTCATTTAAAATTTTCCTTAAATCTATCTCAATGTATCTTTACAACTGATACAACTGATCTTTACAACAAAAGTCAAAATCGACAAAGTAGAAATGATTCCATTTTACAGCACTTTAGGTTTTCTGAAGTTTTCCTTTACGGCTTAAAGGGCATCATTGAAATGTTGCTTTCCATAGTCTGCAGGATCCATTTGCAGTTCTTGTTCTTCATCATCTGTAAGGAAAATAATCAGGTATCAAGAATATTATTTTTAAAATCACTTACAGAAATCCAATCAAATAATCTCTCTCTTTTATTTTCTTCCTTCAGCCTTAATGTAGTTTTCTACTCGTTATCTTACACCTCTGTAAATGCTGTTCTGTTTCTTAGTTGCTTGGCAAATGAGTGAAAAGTCTGTAACTGTTTTGGAAAATCACTTAATTTTAACAAATCTTTTGATGATAGAGAAAAAAGAAAGAAGGGAAGGAAGAAAAGAAGAAAAGGTGGGGGGAGAGACAGAAAGGAAAGAAGAAAGGAAGAAGGGAAAAGAAAGAGGATGAAAGAAATAAGTAGAGCTAGATAGCAAAGCTTTAGGATTTCACAAGCACTGAAGAATTGATCCTTTTATGTAAATATATTATTTCTATATAGATGAAAGTTAGTCCTTTAAATTAAAGCTTTGGTAGAAATCGTTCTTTATACATTTTCATGCCTTTAAAAACCAAACATTTTTTCTAATAGTAAAATTAATCCATAGTCATCAAGTAAAAATTAGAAAATAAAATAAAAGTTACTCATGATCCCCAAATTTAGCGTTTAAATGAATTTCTTTGCTATTCTGCAAATAGCTTACCAGCAACTTCCTAAATGGAGTATGTTAAAAAACAACCTTTTCTTTACTGAAAAGAAAAAAACTATCACACAATATTATTAGACACTAACATCCTCAAAGTCACTTTGAGTAGCTATACTAAACGACTCCATATAGTGCTTCAGAGTTCGACTTATTTGGCTATTGACAGGTTTTTCTGGGTCCTTCTCGGCTATCACCTGTCACTTCACTACTCTCAGCTTAACTACCAACAACAATTCTTCTCTTCCTTTCTAATTTTATAGTTATTTCTATCTTCAAGTTTTGAAATAAGACTGCTCAGAGTATTAAAATTAGTATTTTAATTAGAGCTTAAGAGGCTCCCTTTTTAGTACATTGTTGTTGTTTTTTTTGCGGCACGCGGGCCTCTCACTGTTGTGGCCTCTCCCGTTGGGAAGCACAGGCTCCGGACGCGCAGGCTCAGCGGCCATTGGCTCACGGGCCCAGCCGCTCCGCGGCATGTGGGATCTTCCCGGACCGGGGCACGAACCCGTGTCCCCTGCATTGGCAGGAGGACTCTCAACCACTGAGCCACCTGGGAAGCCCGTACATGGTTTTTAATGACATCTTTTGTCTCCTCCACAGCCTTAAAAATAACTTTTGTTACTTTCTGGTTCACAGTTACAATTACCCAATAGTTTAGTTTTTGATATATTGAAGTATTACTATCATAACTGTCTGGGTATATATTTTAAAGAGGGGTTGGATTCCAAATTCATATGTATACTATAGCTATCTCCAATCTATTCTTTTAGGTTTGATAGGTTTTCCACTCTCAGTTTCTCTAGTATATTGTATGGTAACATTTTGTTCAAGAAAGATGCCATGTGGTGTATGTACTCTGTACGTGTATTTGTATGTACCATGTAGTGTAAGTACTATGTGTAAACTTTCCATAATGATGTGTTCTTATTTCTTCTTTACATTTAGTTATTAGAAATGCCAAACAAACCAACTTTCTCTCACCTTTCAATAACTTTCCTGTTAAATTTACAGAAATTCTCTTTTAGAATTGCAGGCAATCATTCTTCATATTCTAGCAAATTGATCTCATATTTTTAATACTGTAATTCAACAGCAATGATAACCCCAAATCTGTTAGGTGCAAAGGCTGAAATTACATCCATAATCACATTTGTATTTTGAAAATATACTAATCATTCTCTTATCAAAGAACTCTTCATACTTTAAAAAATTATCTTGGTTTTAAAAAGGAAAATAATCACTGGCACCTCTCCAGAAAGCTCTCCTTAGGACCCATGTTATGGGACCTCACTGTATGGCTATAAACACATCTTTTAGGACTTTAGTAATTAAATGAAGACAATCACCATGGAGCAGTGGGAAAAGCTACTATATAAAGAAGAATTTCTAGAAATTTACAGGAAAGTTATTCAAAGGAAAAAATGATGTTACTTTTTGAGATTTTTAAATAAATAATTGTAAAGAGAAAACAAGATAACAGCAAAGGTCTAGGAACAGAAAAACAACCCTAGTCCTGGCTCAGGCACTTAACAAACATGATCTAGTTCCTAAATCTCTTTAGACTTCTAATTACCTTCTCGGTAGACTAGGGTAACAACTATTTTTCCAACTTCAAAGTAAATTAATGCATAGGAAGGCAGTCTTTACTTCCGAAGTCCTCTATAAATATAAGGAGGAGTTTGTTGGTTTTATTAACTTATGCTCTTTAGCAAAGTTTTAATATGGTGCCTTCACATTGCTTTTTCATAATTTCATAGGACTTCTGATTGCCTTTCTCTTACATTGAGCTACCATTTACATTAACTAGAGTCTACTTTCAGTGTAGCTATTCCAACCAGAATTCATGTTTCTACCAACAACCTCTTTGCATTTATCTATGACAAAATTACCTAACCAAATCTGATATACAATAACAGCCACTAAATACAATTATATGGACTGATATTTTATTTCATTTTACAAAGAAGCAAAATCTGTAAATAACTCATCAACATAAAGTGACTATTAAATACAAAGATATTTATAATTTATCAAATAATTTCTAAATTCCCTCTTAAGTCAAGAAAGGACCACCTCCATAAAGCAAGCTCTACCAAGCAAGAATGCCTTGGGGAAATAAGGCAGTGAGCCTCCATTAAAATGTACAAATTAGGGCTTCCCTGGTGGCGCAGTGGTTGAGAGTCTGCCTGCCGATGCAGGGGACACGGGTTCGTGCCCTGGTCCGGGAAGATCCTACATGCCATGGAGCGGCTGGGCCCGTGAGCCATGGCCGCTGAGCCTGCGCGTCCGGAGCCTGTGCTCCACAACGGGAGAGGCCACAACAGTGAGAGGCTCGCGTACCGCAAAAAAAAAAAAAAAAAAAAAGTACAAATTAATCCACAGGCCAAAGTGCAATTGTCCTCTAAAGCAGGCAACCCAGGGAAAAAACTCTACACTTGCTTTTACTTTTTAAAAAATTGTTTTATTCAACACTTACACAGTGCTTACAGTGTGAAAGATCCTGTTCTAAGTGCTGAATAAATATTTAAATCATACAATCCACATAACAATTGTTGAGTTAGGTAACTATATTTATCCCTAGTTTACAGATAAGGATTTCAAGGCATAGAGGTATAGGTAATTCACAAGGTCACAGAGCTAGTAAGTGGTGGAGCTAGGATTAAAATCTAGGCAGTCTGGCTCCAGAATCCGGGCACTTAGGCACTATGCTAAACTTCCTTCCATAGGTATACTTAGTAATGTGCATTTCATATTCTATTAAACAAACTTGGAACTTCTATGGCATTAAAGATAAGAGTAAAGGGAATTTGTAAACATCCATATCCTTTTTATAATAAAGAATGAATTAAAAGATATATCTATCAGATGTGTAGTGTTTCCAGAGTTAACCTTTTAGTTAACCTTTTCATTGGATCATTAGCAGAAGTCAGGGAAAAAATGTTTACACCAATGTAAATAATATAATATCTCTTTTAGGATGCTTCAGGAAACCAGGAATTAAAAATCAAAATAAACCAGGATTGTAAACACAGGAAAAACAGGCTTCACTTAATTCTACAGAATTAAGTGAATCTGCAGGCAGTACTGACCCAAATGATCAATATGCACAAACAGGCATCAGAGATAAAGCTGGAATTCTTTAGCTCCCTATTGGCAGAGATGCTGTCAAAGCCTCCATTTCATAATCCAGAATTTCGGAGACCAAAGTCAGTGTCTTTAGCTGAAGCTAGAACCTCAGTCCTGCAGCTGGAATGTCTAATACTAGGGACCCAACAGCTTGAGAAAAAACAAAACAAAACAAAACAAAAAAACACAACTGCTTCTAATACCAGGGAGAGCAGAGCAGAGCCCCTACTGGTAGAAACATTAAAGTGCTTCTGAAGTGCATGCTTCAATTTTTGAAATCTCTGGCTGCAGAGTTTCAATGGGAGCATAAAGTTTCCACTTTTCTTTCTAGGGTTTGGGGGAAGATGTTATTTTAGATGCTGAAATATGAAACACATTTGTCCCTAATACTTGTGTTACAGTGAATCCACTATGAATGTGACCACAAAATTTTAGAACTAAGAAGGATCATCTATGTATTCTAGTTCAACACCCTTACATTACAGATGAAGAAATGGTGGCCCAGAGAGTATAAGTGACTAGAAAAGCAATACACAGCTGGTCTCCTAGTTCTAAGGCTAATGGTTTTTTCCACTCTACTGCCTGCTTTCGCTGAAAGTGCAAACTGACCTAGGAACCCAACCATTATTTTTACACTGAAGCTATGAAGAAATGCTTTTAAATACTCTAACTTAATAATAAACATTTGGAATACATATTGTTGATAAACTAGGGAAGAACCATAATTCTCACTCTCCACTTTTTAGACAGTTAATACTATACCTAAAGAATCTCTGAAAACATGTTTAAAATTATTTGGTATTAAATATCCAAGTCTCCAGTATTCCTTTTTAGTCAGTTCACCCAAACTTCTCTCTCTGTATTTGCTGGAGCAGACGTTCTTACATCTTTCTGTTCCCTATGATAAAGGAGTCCCTTAGTAGCTGCACTATCCTTCTGCTGCTATCATCTAGTGAACCTCAAAATGGGATAAAAAAAATGTTAAATGGCAATCTCCAGCTCAAGTAAGATTCACTTGCAAATGAGGAAACCCCCAAATTTAACCATCCCCTCCCTACTTCATTGAGAATATCATCTTAGGTCATTTCCTTATATTCCTGAGAATCAATGGATTTATTCTCTTGTGAAAGGAAAAGGAGGGGTTGAATGAGGGTACCGGGGACCTAAAGTAGAAAGTGGCAATGAGAACTAGGGGTGGGAGAGGGAGAAGAGCATAGGAAAGAGAGAGAGAAGGCACTGAAGATAAATGTATCTATTATGGATAAAAATCATAAAAATATCAAATGAGAACTTTGTGATAAAAGTCATCAACATTAAGATAGCCAAAATATAAGAAATAATTTTCAATACCACTGAAATTAATTGTTCTAATAAAAACCTCAAAATTATACAATGAGATGATAGAAGCTTCTATGAAAGAAAAACAGAGAATGTTTAAAGTGTAAACCAAGCAAGATTATAAGACCAGAAGTTAATGGGTTATTAACCTAGTCACAGTTGTACGAATAAAAACTCAATGAGAAAGGCATAAAATGATCAGTTAACAGTATTTATTGAGGGCCCTAGGTACGCTAAGGACTACTGTGGGGGTGGGGGCTGAATATGAAGGCAGAAAAGGATACAAACAAAATAGAAGGCAAAATAAATGAAAATTCCTGCCCTCCAAGAGCTTACAATCTAATTGGTGATACGATATGCATGCATGAAAAAGCCTTAAAACTAAGTTATAAATAATTGCAAATAAATATAATCCAAACAAATTACAAAAGCAATGAGAAAGAAATGGTAAGATTTATGAAAAATGGATGAGATTGAAGAAAAATGGATGAGTACAATTTTTTCACTGATACCAAAAAGTGTTTGAGAATTTCTCATTAACATCCGTATATAACTCCTAGCATTTATTAATCTCTTTCTAATCCAATAACCATTCTTCCCAAACTAGAATGTACTAACAAAATAATGCCTAGGTGGAAGTCAGAGTCTCTAGTTTTCCTTTTTCTATTAACTATGTAGTATTCTAGGACAACTATATTTTCTTCTGAGTTTTACAGAAACAATTCTTGTCAGGAACCTAAATAACATTTAATTACTTTAAAAAGAGTTAAGGAAGAAATCAAGATAGGTTACATTGAAAAATATTTCATGCAATGTATTATAAAATTGAATACTTCACACATTAAGTTCATAATCAATTTTTATAGAAAAGAGAAAAAGCTCCATAAATGCTACTAAATGATATAAGCAGGCAGAAAACAGGCCTAAGAACTTGCAATAAAGCAACATACTCTGATATGCATGCGTGGGTAGGGGTGCATGCAAACAAGTAGATTCTGAACTTTCACTAAGTTAAAAGTTCAGAAGGAACACAGTTAACAAGGAAAATATGTTGAATCTGTGTATTAAACACAAAACAGACAAATCTTCAAAAACTGATTGTTTAGTATAAATTTTAAGCCTCTCAGAACAAATTTCAAAAAGAGCCTTCCTATGCTGAATCATTAGTGAAATAATCCTGTCTTCATTGTGGACGAGACCATTCCCTTTGTGGCTGTCTGGTTAATATCTGTACTTAAAATGATGAAATGCTTTCAGATGAGAAATTGGAAAAGATTTTTTTCTGGGAGTATTTGCCTTAGGTAAAGTCTAGAGCCATTTTAAACAATTTAATTCTAAAATTTCTGAAGAGTCTGAGTTTCAGATTGTAACTATAAACACTAATATATATCACATAATAACTAAAAATGAAAAAAATTAAAATGATTTATTTAAAGGTCTACAAATACCACTATCATAAAATTGTTTTCCAAAATAAAATTGAAAAACTGCACAGAACCTCTCTGTATTAAGACTGTACTGCTATTAAGTGGGGAAAATTCTACACAAATTCAACCAAAAAACTTAGAGGTGGGTTTCACGGTCACAGCATGGAGGCCAGGCCCACGCTCACCTTGGACGTCTTCCTCTCCACCATCACCATCTTCTTCCTCATTGTAAGCCAGCTCAGCCTGCTTGTCTGCCTCATACTCACCTACGTTACCATCATCCCCATTATAATCCGCCAGTTTAGAGCCATGCTGCGGATCAACAGGGGATTCATTCTCATCAAAGAATCGGCCTGTGAAGTAGGTAGAGGATTAATTCAAGAGTGAAGAGAGAAGAAAAGAAGGGACCTATACTGGAGGTAGACCAGAAAGTAGACAAGTGAAACCTGGCAATTTTCAGGATACTGGTTATAAAAAAAAAGATACACTTTCTGAAGGTTATCCAAGATAAAAGGAAATAAGAATGAAGACCGAAAATAATTTTATTTAAGAATTTCTCTTTTGTGTTAATTCCAGTACTTGCTGCTTAAGGTTTGAATGTTTTCTTAAAGAAAAGGGCACAATTTTCAGAATTGTTTTCCTAATAACCAGCAACTTCTCTGACAGAAGTATTTGTCTAATTTAACACTTTAGGAGAAGAATAAATAATTTTATTACTAGATACAATACATACTTGAAATCTGTAGTCATTTACTGCTTTGTGAAACATCACTTTCCACGAATAATTTTGATAACTTTTCTTATCAGAATAAATGAGTACCGTGTAAGCTAGTTTCTTTTTGGAAAATAAGACAAACTAACATACTGGAGGGCTATTTTAAGTTTCTTCACTAACAGTGATTCACTATAGTCATGGATTTCCAAGGAGGGATGGCAAAGAGAGTAAACTATCAGAATCCCTAGTGGTATGTGTTTTGAAAAACATCCCAAGTAATTCTGATTTATTCTTTCTCATTTCCTGAACAATATTTCTAAAAGTCAATGACAGAGGAAGCTTAAGAAAGTTGACTGACATGAGGCTGTTATATTATATTCATAGCAATTAGAAATCAAGAAGAGCAACAGACATAACACCTACTGTAGAAAGCTATTCAACAATATTCAACAAATGGACATTGAAAATAAAAATGCTAGGCAAACTAAGGTGTGACTCACAACACAAGTTAAACTCTACTTTGACACTGAAGTGGCAAAAAAGTAAATTTAATAAATCCCTAAAATATGAATAACATTAACTTACTGATGATGTAAGAATTTAAGACTTTTTTAGAAATTATAAACACTTTCTATGATAGGTTTAAAAATTTTCAAATTATATTTTTAAAATCCACATTGCAATGAGACAAACTTCCTCTGCTTGGAAAGAAAAGTTAAGTATAAAGAGAAAGAATTATGGAGGTATTGGTCAATTCTACAGATGGCTCACCACATCATCAGGCCAATATATTTCTAATTGCTGTGTAAAGAGTCATTCAGGAAATATCAAAATACATAAACAGCTTATACAACTCAATATCAAAAACACAAACAACCTGATTAAAAAATGGGCTGAATAAACATTTTTCCAAAGAAGACATACAGATGGCCAACAGGCACATGAAAAGATGCTCAACAACGCTAATTACTAGAGAAATGCAAATCAAAACCACAATGAGGTATTACCTCACACCAATCAGAAAGGCTGTCATCAAAAAGTCTATAAATAATAAATGCTGGAGAGGGTGTGGAGAAAAGGGAATTGTTGTGCCCTGTTGGTGGGAAAAAGTAAATTGGTGCAGCCACTGTGGGAAACAGCATGGAAGTTCCTTAAAAAACTAAAAATAGGGCTTCCCTGGTGGCACAGTGGTTAAGAATCCACGTGCCAATGCAGGGGACACGGGTTTGAGCCCTGGTCCGGGAAGATCCCACATGCTGTGGAGCAACTAAGCCCGTGTGCCACAACTACTGAGCCTGCACTCTAGAGCCCGCGAGCCACAACTACTGAGCCAGCATGCTGCAACTACTGAAGCCCGCATGCCTAGAGCCCGTGCTCCACAACAAGAGAAGCCACAATGAGAAGCCTGTGCACCACAATGAAGAGGAGCCCCCACTCACCACAACTAGAGAAAGCCTGTGCACAGCCAAGACCCAACACAGCCAAAAGTAAATAAAATTAATTAATTAAAAACCTAAAAACTAAAAATAGGGCGTCCCTGGTGGCACAGTGGTTAAGAATCTGCCTGCCAATGCAGGGGACATGGGTTCAAGCCCTGGTCCTGGAAGATCTCACATGCCGTGGAGCAACTAAGCCTGTGCGCCACAACTACTGAGCCTGCGCTCTAGAGACCACGAGCCACAACTACTGAGCCTGCATGCCACAACTACTGATGCCTGTGCACCTAGAGCCTGTGCTCTGCAACAAGAGAAGCCACCGCAATGAGAAGCCTGCGCACCACAATGAAGAGTAGCCCCCGCTCACCGCAACTAGAGAGAGCCCACGTGCAGCAACGAAGACCCAAGGCAGCCTAAAATAAATTAAAAAAATAAAACAAAACAAAAAAACCCCCTAAAAATAGGGACTTCCCTGGCAGTCCAGTGGTTAAGATTCTGCACTCCCAATGCAGGGGGCACAGGTTTGATCCCTGGTCGGGGAACTAAGATCCCACATTTGGCACTGTGTGTCCTAAAAAAAAAAAAACAAAAAAAAACCTACCATATAATCCAGCAATTTCAGTCTTGGGTATATATCTGAAGAAAATGCAAACACTAATTCAAAAAGATACATGTACCCCCCAATGTTCATAGCAATATTATTTACAATAGCTAAGATACGGAAGCAATCTAAGTGTCCATCAATAGATGAATGGATAAAGAAGATGTGGTATATATATATACAATGGAATACTACTTAACCATAAAAAAGAATGAAAATTTTGCCATTTGCAACAACATGGATGGACAGGGAGGGTATTATGCTTAGTGAAATAAGTCAGACAGAGAAAGATACATACTGTATGTTATCACTTATACGTGGAATCTAAAAAATAAAACTAATGAATATAACAAAACAGAAACAGACTTGCAGATACAAAGAACAAACTAGCAACAACGAAGACCCAATGCAGCCAAAAATAAATTAAAAAAAAAAAAAAAAAAAAGAACAAACTAGTGGTTACCAGTGGGGAGAGAAAAGGGGGGAGGTGCAAGATAGGAGTAGGGGATTAAGAAGTACAAAGTACTATATACAGAATAATTAAGCTATAAGGATATATTGTCCAACACTGGGAATAGAGCCAACATTTTATAATAACGTTAAATGGAGCATAATCCATAAAAATTTTGAATCACCATGTTGTACACCTGAAAATAATGTAATATTGTAAATCAGCTATACCACAATAAAAAAAATAGTCTATCAGGAAAATAGTTAAAAAATAAATCATACTCACATAGGCTTTTTTTTGGTGGGGGGGGCAGTAAAAAAAAAAGGGGGACTGAAGTAAATGGGGATAATGAAAAAGAGCATAAAGTCATCTTAAATCTATTCTAGAATAGAGTTGGGTATGTACAATAAATAAATGGAAAAGTTGATAAAAGAGTTAGAGAAAAGAAATGGATATACAAGAGTTAAGAAGGATAAAAGGATATACAAGAGTTATATAAAAGGATATACAAGAGTTAACAAGAGAAGAATAGGTAAGCTATTTGTGAGAAAGACCCTGTCTCCTAATGATAGTTATACAAAACAAAACATTTTGGTGTCTTTTATTATTATCTGTTTCTCTAATGATAACATAAATGATGCCAATGTAAGAAAGAAAAAAGGGAGATTTATAGAAATCTATATTTTCTTTTTTTAATATGCAATATTATGGACAAAATACCTGGAGCAGTTAAATCATCTTTATGCAATGTGAAATTGCTGTTTTAAATATATAAACGTTTTGATATGGTACTTACTAGTGAGTTTCTCAAGGTACATTATTTCCTCCAAGAAAATATTTTCATTTTTTATGAGAATTATGAAATATAGAAGACCAAAAAATTAGTCTAAAAAAGTTATTGCAAAATATAGTTAATTTAACTAATATTATAAGGACATGGTATATTAATCAAAGAAATGGTCGACCTGTACCTATTATAATATTCCAACAGAACAATTTACAAAGTTTCTTCTCTTTTTTTAAAAGGTGTTTGGTGTTCTGACTAGCCTGAATTCAGTCATAAAATTTTCATACTACAGTTACAGTGACCTACAGAGATAATAAGAAAATCACTAACAAGAATGGATGACCACAATAGTAATTCATACAGTACAATAGACAACAAGAGACAAAAAAACAGAGCCAACTACATAAAATTGCCAGTCAAGTTGGGGATATCAAACTTCACAGTAGACAGTGAATGAATATGGCTATATAAATAAAATGCATGATGCTGATCAATATAACAGACTGCTAGATTATATATTAGGCATCATATTTGCAAAAAATTATACAAGGGAGAAATCAGTGTGGGTTAGAGCTAGAAAGGAAGGTTTCAAAAAAGAGGCAATCAGGTTTCTATAGTGTAGTGGTTATCATGTTTGCCTCACAAAAAAGAGGCAAATATATTGGACCATGACAGAGAGAAGGAAAGGAGCGTTCAAATAAGAACGAAGATGGAGTATTCAGGAGACAGTAAAGAGATTAATTTGACTGGATTTATATTAGGAAGCAGAAAGATGAAGTCTGAAAGATGAAGTTTGAATTGGGAATAATTATGGAAGACCTTTAAAGTCAGAGATTTTAAAAGGCTTCCTATATCTACTTCACAAGGTCATTGTACACTGCAAAGAAAGGCTTGTCTTCAGGACTGGTCCTTGGCTTGATTGTGGGATATAACTTCTGAGCCCTTGAGCCATGCTTACCAGTTTGATTGGACAAATTTATCCTAATGAAGTGATTCATGGTGAATATTTGTTTTTGCTAGGTGGAGGCAGGCAGGTCTAGAGTCTGAATAGCTGACCTCAGTCACGTGGGCACTACATGACTACATGAGGATACTACATGAATGACCCCCAATAAAAACCCTGGACACCAAGGATCACATGAGCTTCCCTGGTTGGCAACACTTCACATGTGTTTTGTCACACTTCTTTGCTGGAGACTGGAAGGAGACACCTGGAAGCTTACATCTGCTTTTTCCTAGACCTTGCTCCATGAGCTTTTCCATTTACCAATTTTAATCTCTGTCCTTCTGCTGTACTAAACTATAACTGTGAGTATTATAACTCCTCTGGGTCCTGTGAACTCTTCTATTGAATCATCAAGCCTCAGGGTGGTCTTGGGGGACTCCCAACACAGCACCTTAATATATCTGTTCTGCAACTTGCTTTATTCCCTCCACATTATGCTTTTGAGATTTACCAACGTTGATAAATGTAGCTTTATTCATTTATTTTAACTCCTATGTGATTCCACTGTATGTCTGGTACATACACCTTGATATTATCATACTGATGATTATTTGTTTTCAATTTTCAATGTAATAAACAATAAATATTCTTGTACATGCCTCCTTATATATAAGAACGTTTGTAGGTAACATATTAGGTGCTAAATTGCATGGTATGTACATCTTCTCACACTTATGATCGATTTTTTTGTTTGTTTTTTTGTGTTTTTTTTTGCGGTACGCAGGCCTCTCACTGTTGTGGCCTCTCCCGTTGCGGAGCACAGGCTCCGGACGCGCAGGCTCAGCGGCCATGGCTCACGGGCCCAGCCGCTCCATGGCATGTGGGATCTTCCCGGACCGGGGCACGAACCCGTGTACCCTGCATCGGCAGGTGGACTCTCAACCACTGCGCCACCAGGGAAGCCCCGATCTTTGGATTAACAAAAGTTCTTAATTTTAATAAAGCCCAATTTATCATCTTTTTCATTTATGGTTAGCTTTTTGGGGGGCTTATCTGGTTTTAGAAATCTTTGCCTACTCCACATCATGAATATATTCTCCTGTTTTCCTCCAGAAGTTTTATTAGCTTAAAATTTTAAATCTGTAATCTATCTTGAATTTAATTCTGTGTATTGTGTGAGATAGGGGAGCCAAGGTTATTATTTTTCCATTTGGCTATCCAACTGACTCAGTACTATTTATTGAGAAGACTATCCTTCCCCCCATTGCATTGCAGTATCAACTCTGTCATAAATCAAGTGACCATATATATGTAGTCAGTTCCCGTATTCTTTGATCTGTTCCATTGGTCCATTTGTCCATTCTTGTGCAAATACCACACTGTCTGAATTACTTTATCAATAACAGTTTTTATAGTAAGTCTTGATATCTGGTAGTGGACATCAATAAGTTTTTTTCTCCTTATAGATTGTCTTGGCTATTCTTAGCAAGACACATATATGTATAGCTGAATCACTTTGCTGTATACGTGAAAGTAACACAACATTGTAAATCAACTATACGTCAAATAAAAATAGTTACCTGCAAAAAGCTAAAAAAGTTTCTTTTTAAAAATTTCATTTTATATGTTTACTGCTGACATGTAGAAATGCAATTAATTTTTATATTAATCCTATATCTAATAACTTTGCTAAATATATTTATTTAATAGTTTGTAAATTGGTTTTGAATTTTCTACATAAAAATCATCTTAATATCAGTTTTGTCAGTTTTATTTCTTCCTTTCTAATCTCTATACTGTTTATTTTCTTTTCTTGTACTGTATTTCATTGACTAGGACCTACAGTGAAAAGCTGAATAAAAGTGATGATAATGGTTATCCTAGTCGTCTTCTGGATTTCAGGGGAAATTTTTTTTTTTTTTTTTTAAAGTATCAGTTGTCTTCCAGTGCTCTGACTCTTTATTTATTTATTTATGGCTGTGTTGGGTCTTCGTTTCTGTGCGAGGGCTTTCTCTAGTTGCGGCAAGCGGGGGCCACTCTTCATCGCGGTGCGCGGGCCTCTCACTGTCGCGGCCTCTCTTGTTGCGGAGCATAGGCTCCAGACGTGCAGGCTCAGTAATTGTGGCTCACGGGCTTAGTTGCTCCGTGGCATGTGGGATCTTCCCAGACCAGGGCTCGAACCCATGTCCCCTGCATTGGCAGGCAGATTCTCAACCACTGCGCCACCAGGGAAGCCCCCTTAACCATTTTTAAGTGTATAGTTCAGTGGCATTAAATACATTGACAGTGTTGTGCAACCATAACCACCATCTATGTTCAGAACTTTTTTCATCTTCCCAAACTGACACTCTGTATGCATTAAATAATACCCCCTTCCCCACCCAGCCCCCGGCAACCACCATTCTGTTTCTATGAAATTTTACTACTCTAGGTACCTCATATAAGTGGAATCACAACAGTATTTGCCTTTTGTGACTGGCTTATTTCACTTATCATAACGTGTTTTTTTTTTTTTTTTTTTGGTACGCCCCCCCCACCCCCCGCCGCGGCCTCTCCCGTTGCGGAGCACAGACTCCGGATGCGCAGGCTCAGCGGCCATGGCCCACGGGCCCAGCCGCTCCGTGGCACGCGGGACCCTCCCGGACCGGGGCACGAACCCGCGTCCCCTGCACCAGCAGGCGGACTCCCAACCACTGCGCCACCAGGGAAGCCCTATCATAACGTTTTGAAGGTTCATCTACGTTGTAGCATGTGTCAGAATTTCATTCCTTTTTAAAGCTGAATAATATTCCATTGTACATATATGCCACATTTTGTTTATACATTCATTTGTTGAATACTTGGGTTGCTTCCACCTTTTGGCTATTGTGAATAATGCTGTTATGAATATGAATGTACAAATACCTGTTCAAGTCCCTGTTTTCAATTCTTTGGGGTATATACCCAGAAGTGAGAAGCCTCTTTTATAGTCCTTTTATTTTCATGTTTTCTACATGTTTGTGTTTAAGATTTAGTTGTAAACACTATATATAGCTGGATTTGATTTGCATATCTTTTTATCATCTCTTATAACAGGTAACTTTAATCTGTTTATATTTATCGTGGTTTTTGTAGTATTTGATCTTAGTTCTTTGACTTTACTGTTTGGATGCCTTTCTTTGAATTTTCTTCTTCCTTTCATTCAATATTATCTCCTATTCCTCCTCTACCCACTGAGTACATCTTCATTTTGTCCTTGCTGTCCTCATTAGCTGGTATAATAGTCTATGTTGATAGTTATTTTCTACTCATCAGGATGAAGATATTATTCTATTACTGTCTGGCATTTAATTTGCTGATGAAAAATCTGCTGTCAATATAATCGTCACTCCCTGGAAATAATCTATATTTTTTGGTATCATTTAAGATTTTTCCCTTTATTTTTGGATACTCTGAGGTTTTCCTACAATGCCTAAAAGCAAAGACTTTCTTCATTTATCCCAGGCATATCTGATCTAACAATTCATGTCTTTCTTCAACCTCAGAAAACTCTGAGCACTTTAAAGTTTTCAAATATTGATTATCTACCATTTACTCTATTCTCTACCCAAAACTCCTATTAGACACACATATATATTCTGTCTCTCTTAACATCTCTGTCACATATACATATGATATATACTTTTGTTTTATCTTTATTCACAAAAGTATACTTTTGTGAATAAAGATAAAACAACTACTTTTTCTCCCTACCTAATCCCTCCAGAATTCAGGAGCTCTTAGTCAGAAATCTTGTTTTCATGGCAATATAGTTATTTTAAGTTCAGTAAGAATCTGCTCTCCTTGTAATAGAACACAGTTGGAAACTTTGGCTATATTACCAAGGCCCTGACTAGAATGTCATATTTGAGAATGATGCATAAAATCTGATATGACCAGACAGCTTCATGGAACTAGGGCTGGGTTTAAAGTGTCAATACTTATAAAGTGCCCCCATCCCCCCTCGGAAAAACCAGCTTATACCTGGTATACAAAGTTCCCAGCCTTACAGATGAATAAGGAAGGTCACTTCCTGGCAGGCCCAGGAACTTCAGGATATCTTGTGAACCTCAAGAAGATAGGAACTGTCTCTAGGTACTGCAGGCGAAGTCTGAAGGCGAGTCTTTGGCTTGGCTTCCTCACCTCCAGAGGCTTTTAAAAATCCAATCTGAGAATCCTTATGAAAAGTTCCAGCAAAGAAAACTCAAAAGACCTATGTGGTCAATCACTATTCTTGTACTCACATAAATAATCAGGCCAAGTTTAATGAGACTAGACTTATTTTGAAAAATAGTCTTTGATTATCTTTGATAGAAATGGGGTGACTATAGAGAGAAAAATGATGCTTCAATAGAAAATGACAGTAAACCCTTGTGGCTATTAAATACTAGTCCTATTTATTGTCTTTAAGATCTCGTTACCTACCTGCAAACTAGACTAGATGCGGAATCCTTTTAGTTTCCTTCAATATCTGGCTGCAACTCTCCAAATTAAAGTTTCCAATTTTTCTCACCCCTTCTAACTTTGAATCATTAAAACTTAAAACTGTCCTTTTCCCAAAGTCTTGCAAGCTGAAGATGGACAATTTGATATAAACTTCAGAGAAATCACCACAACAGTTCATGTATGGACAACCTTTGTGCCTGTTGCCATTTAGGCCACTTAGAAAGTTCAACAGATCACCTGATGACATTACCAGATATTCAAAGAAAAGCTGTTATATTGCCAATGCAATATGAAGCATCTGAAGATGGTTCAGGTCCAACATCTAGAAAATCTTCTTGATTGACTGTCTTCTGGACTAAAAAACCGAGTTTACAGTTTGTACCAACCATTAACCTTTGTTTTTCTTATGTTTCCCTTGAAATACCCAGGACTGAGACTAGTTCAATGGGTTATGGAGCAAGCTAACAACTCAGTTTCTGGATTGTGAAACTTCATATGGAACTTTCAGACAGAGGAATGACAGGTTTCAGGACATGCAACCTGAAAACATAGCACCTTGAAATATCAAATATTTCAAGCTGAAGGAATTTGAGAAATGGCATGTGCAGAAAGGACTTTCTGACCTTCCCCTGAAGCAGGTCATAAAACCCTCATGTGAGTGGTATCCTCCCTATACCTGGAGTAAAGGAATATCCTTATATCCAAGACAGAAGAACATCAAGAAGAATCTGAACAAATGAGCCTTGCTAAATTTCTCCCAGTTTACTACACTTACTTCATATCCTTTGTCCTATCATATCTTTCCACTCTTCATCAAGCCTATTACAAAAACATTCAACGCTAAGTATTTAGCATTGATTGGAAAAGGAATAGTTGGTCCTAAAATCTGCCTGTACCATAGTGAGATGCCAGATTGCACTATATAATTATGTAACAGCTAATAAAAAAACCCCAAAAGATTTGGAAGGAATATTCAGCTAAGACTCCCATTAATTTGGGCAAGATAAATACATTTCTTTTGAAGACTGAATAACAAATTTGTTGAAGGGTTCTCAATTGGAGGGGGAAATGGAATATTACTCAGCCATAAGAAGGAACGAAAATGGGTCATTTGTAGAGATGTGGATGGACCTAGAGACTGTCATACAGAGTGAAGTCAAAAAGAGAAAAACAAATATCGTACATTAACACATATATGTGGAATCTAGAAAAATGGTATAGACGACCTTATTTGCAAAGCAGAAATAGACACAGACGTAGAGAACAAATGTATGGATACCAAGAGGGAAGGGAGAGGTAGGAGGAATTGGGAGATTGGGATTGACTTATATACACTATTGATACTATGTGTAAAATAGATAACTAATGAGAACCTACAGTATAGCACAGGGAACTCTACTCAGTGCTCTGTGGTGAACTAAACGGGAAGGAAATCCAAAAAAGAGGACATATATGTATACGTATAGCTGATTCATTTTGCTGTATGGTAGAAACTAACACAACATTGTAAAGCAACTACACTCCAATAAAAATTAATTAAAAAAATAATAAATTGGAAGGAGAAATTAGCCTAATAATATAGATTTGCACTTTGAACACTAATCTAGAGGAAACAAAAAGTAGGCAAATATGTTCCCAATTCTGCGTTAATTATTTTTATTTTATTTTTTAAAATTTATTTATTTATTTTTGGCTGCACTGGGTCTTCATTGCTGCATGTGGGCTTTCTCTAGTTGCGGTGAGCGGGGTCTACTCTTCATTGCAGTGCGCGGGCTTCTCACTGCAGTGGCTTCTCTCGTTGTGGAGCACAGGCTCTAGGCACGCGGGCTTCAGTAGTTGTGGCTCGTGGGCTCTAGAGCGCAGGCTCAGTAGCTGTGACACCCGGGCTTAGTTGCTCTCTGGCATGTGGGATCTTCCTGGACCAGGAATCGAACCCGTGTCCCCTGCATTGGCAGGCGGATTCTTAACCACTGCGCCACCAGGGAAGCCCTGCGTTAATTATTAACTCGGAGGGCTGAGCCCATGAAGTTCCAGACATGAATAATGATCACTCATTTGTATCAAATCTATAACTTGTTTATTGGCAAAGGAAACCTCTTCTTTATGAACGGGTCACTCACTAAATACGTTTTAGACTTCAGAGATAATTCATGAAAAAAGGAAACTTTTGCAGCATATTGACATTCTCATTTACCATTTCAGTTACTTGGAGGTAAAACTTACCCTAATGTTAATCTAAAATATTAATCTTGAAAATGTGTTTTTAAGAAAGAAGATATCACTCAAAATAGAAAAAAGACAAAAAATACTACATATACATTTCATTGATTCTAAGATGGACTTTTTCACATTTAATACTGCTAACATCAGGATACATCTTCAAATCAGTGATGTGTCATAGTGTAATTAGCAGCAACTTTTTTCCTTTCTTGGTGGTAAAAAAAAAAAAAAAAATGTGTTGGGACTTCCCTGGCAGTCCAGTGGTTAAGACTTCACACTTCCTTTGCAGGGGAAACGGGTTTGATCCCTGGTCAGGGAACTAAGATCCTGCAGGCTGTATGGCGTGGCCAAAAAAAAAAAAAAAGTGTTGAACTTAAAATTAATGACTTTCAGATTCAATGAAATATGTGATCTGTCTTCTGCCTTTCTCTGTTTAAACTGAAAGGATATCTCTCCCTCTGCCTCTTTTTTCCTGCCTTTAAAAATGTATCTTAGGGATTTCCTGGTGCAGTGGTTGAGAGTCCGCCTGCTGATGCAGGGGACACGGGTTCGTGCCCCGGTCGAGGAAGATCCCACATGCCACGGAGCGGCTGGGCCCGCGAGCCACGGCCGCTGAGCCTGCGCATCCGGAGCCTGTGTTCCGCAACGGGAGAGGCCACAGCAGTGAGAGGCCCGTGTACCGCCAAAAAAAAAAAAAAAAAAAAAAAAAAAAAAATATCTTAAAGAATCTCTTACTTTTCTCTAATATTTGCATGAGTATTAAGTGTTGTGTGTATGTATATATATTTTACATATACATATTATGTAAACATATAATTTTATAGTTAGGCATATTATTATGGAATATGTTGAAATTATTTCACTAAGGGGAGGAGACAAAAGAGAGGAGATTCTCAGTAAAAGGGTGGGTAAACTCATACAGTATTTCCATAATCATGTTTTGGTTTGTACCAATAGTTTATTGCACAATGACCTGGAGAGAGCCACCTTGATACTGACTGAAAACAAAACGAAGATTAAAAACTTTCTTGGGGGCCTTCCTGGTGGCGCAGTGGTTGAGAGTCCGCCTGCCAATGCAGGGGACACGGGTTCGTGCCCCAGTCTGGAAAGATCCCACATGCCGCAGAGCGGCTAGGCCCGTGAGCCATGGCCGCTGAGCCTGCGTGTCCGGAGCCTGTGCTCTGCAACGGGAGAGGCCACAACAGTGAGAGGCCCGCGTACCGCAAAAAACAAAAACAAAAACAAAAAACAAAAAAAAACTTTCTTGGATATCATGTTCCAAAAACTTTTTATTCATCTTATATTTTTTCTCAGTTATATCCAAATGATGTCAGTAATAATAATGCCAGTTTCTCTAAACTAAACCACTTCTGCATAAATCATTTTTATAATGTAAAATGATTAAATTTTTTGTACTACCACAGTAATTATTTCACATATATATACTTACTGTTTAAATTTTTTTAAAAATAAAAATTCAGGTTTAACCATTTATTTGGGTCTCCTTTTCCTTATGAAGGGCCCTGTGTCACATTAAATAAATTTGTAGGGTTTTTTTTCCTGTTAATCTTTCTCATTTTAATTTTCAGACCCAGCCAGGGATCCTAAAAAGGTCATGGAAAAATTTTTCCTCCCCTTCAACAGTTAATTACATAATGATGTGGTATATACACTAATGATAATATGTTCAATGGATTGAAGTACAGTTGACCCTTGAACAACATGGGGGTTAGGGGTACTGACCCTCTGCACAGTCAAAGATCTACATATAATTTAAAGTTGCACCTCCATACATGCAGCAACCACATCCTCAGATTCAATCAACTGCAAACTGTGTAGTACTGTAGTATTTACTAGTGAAAAAAATCCACATATAAGTGGACCCATGCAGTTCAAATCCATGTTGTTCAAGGGTCAACTATACAGTGAGAAGGGAATGATTGATTTGGTCAAGACAGTAGGGATATGAGAAGGGCTTTATCAAATAGATGCCAGCAGAGCACAGCTTTAAAGTACAATTAGGAGTTTGCCAGAAATAGAACAAGAAAAGGAACTATTAAAGAACTTTTCCAAAACTTTAAAAGTATAGAGGAGGTAGTGGATACAGTGAAAAAGCAGTGAACCTGAAGATAAGGGACCTAGATAATAGTCCTGGTTGTTCCACTATTTGCCTTAAGTAAATTAAACACTCTGGATCTAAATTTTCTTGTCTGTAAAATGAAGAAATCACATAATAGTGGAGTCTCAAACTTTAATGTTAATATAAATAAGGTCTAGGGTAGGGTCTGAAATCTTAACAATCACAGGTGATGTGGATGCTGCTAGTCCAGAGTAGTGAGTAATAGGGCATTAGATTATCTCTAATGGTTCTATTAGGAAACCATTGACCAAAACCACCCACCTTGGCCAGACATGGTAATAACCACCTGCATGAGTAGTCTCACAACAGGAGGTCCTGATAATGAACACAGTGCTGCCACCACAAACCAACCAGGAGAATTTGGTTCCCAAAGAAGGGAGGAGACACCAGTCCATAAAATGTCCTGCCAACCTCCCAGAAACCCTCCTGCTGGAAACCATCTTGACTGAGAGATGCACACGCCATCAGGAAGGGCCTTGAATAGGACCAAATATGGGCACAGGCAAGATGACTGGCCAGAGACAACCCAGAAAGCTAACCCTATTACCATAAAACCTGAGACTGCAAGCCAAGTGGCAGAGCAGTTATCCTGGGTTCCCTTACCTTGCTGCTCTCTGCTCGAGCACTCCTTTCCAATAAAGTCTTTTGCTTTGTCAGTAAATGCGTCTCCATGGACAATTCATTTCCAAGTGTTAGACAAGAGACCACTCTAGGGCCCTGGAAGGAGTCCCCCTTCTGGTAACAGTTCCTTGTATATACCTTAAATACTTGTTTTCTATTCTATTCTATTTTTCCTTTTTGGTCACTCTGCGCAGCATGCAGAATCTTAGTTCCCCGACCAGGGATGGAACCTGCACCCCCTGCAGTGGAAGCATGGAGTCTTAACTGCTGGACTGCCAGGAAGTCCCAAATGTTTATTTAAAATAATTCTTCTACTGTATAGAAACTTTTAGGCAAGTAAGATTTTGAGAAGGATAAAACCAAAGAAGAAAACAGTAAGGATTAAAAAAAAGGATAAAATTGTAATTAAAACTACATTTGAGGCTAGTCATAGAACTTGATAAACTGACAGTGAAATTCTTCTGGAAGAACAGAGAAAAATTTAGTTTTTAAAAAATTTTAAGGTAGGTTCAGATTATTATAAAGCAATGTAATGAATGTGTATTGCCTATGTAATGAAGCCTCCATAAAAACCCATGGAGATTTAGGGAGATTGGCATGCTTGGAACAGGCATGGAAGCTCTGTGCTGTCCTATGCAACTCTTCCGTATAGCTCCTCCTGAGTTCTAGTTTTTATAAGCTGGTAATCTAGTAAGTAAAATGTTTCTCTGAGTTCTGCAAGCTGCTCCAGCAAATTAATTGCACCCAAGAAGGTGGCTGTTGGTACCTTAGATCCTCATCCAGTCAGTTAGAAATATAGGCAACAATCTGGACTTGTAATTGGCATCTGAAGTGGGGGAGGACTGAGCCCTTAACCTGTGAGATCTGAGGTTATCTCCAGGTAGATAGTGTCAGAATTGAGTTAATCTGTAGATACCCAGCTGGTGTTAGAGAATTGCTTAGTGGTGTGGGAAAAACCCACACACATGGGAACTGGTATCAGAATCGTACCATATGCTAGGGATAAAGACAAGAAATGGAAAAAAATGGAAATTCTAGAGAGAGATAAAAATAGTGAAATAATATAATGTGAGTTTATGTGTGTACAAGATAAACCAGAAGTAAATATCACAAAGGGAAAATAAATAATAATCCTCGGACAAATGGTTATCAAGATAGAGACAACTAAATTTGGATCACTGTATATTCCAAAGAGGTCAAATAATCCATTCGTGGTAAAAAAAAAAAATGAAAATTGAGTAGTATATTTACAGCCAGAAAAAGGACAGATGATTTGCAATAAAAGAAATGAAAGTTGTCGTAAGAGTCAAGATGGATATGTTGGAATATACACAAATAAAAACCTATTGTGTTAAGTTCAGCTAAGTTGTAGGATACAAGATCAACAAACAAAAATCAGTCATTACTGGAGAAATGTGGAGGAAAGGGAACCCTTATGCTCTTGGTAGGAATGTAAATTGGTGTAACCCCTACGGAAAACAGTATGAAGGTTCCTCAAAAAATTAAAAATAGAATTACCATATGATCCAGAAATTCCATTTTGGGTATTTATCTGAAGAAAATGAAAACACTAACTTGAAACAGGCACCCCCATGTTCATTGCAGCATTATTTACAATAGCCAAGATATGGAAACAACCTAAGTGTCCATTGGTGGATGAATGGACAAAGAAAGTGTGGTATATATATGCAACGAAATATTATTTAGCAACAAAAAAGAATGAAATCTTGCTATTTGCAACAACATGGTTGAACCTTGATGGTATTATGCTATGTGAAATAAGTAAGTACCATATGATCTCTTTTATATGTAGAATCTAAGAAAAAGTAAAACAAACAAATAAAAATCAAGCTCATAGGGACTTCCCTGGTGGCACAGTGGTTAAGAATCTGCCTGTCAATGCAGGGGACACAGGTTTGATCCCTGGTCTGGGAAGATCCCATATGCCATGGAGCAACTAAGCCCGTGAGCCACAACTACTGAGCTTGCGCTCTAGAGCCCACAAGCCACAACTACTGAAGCCTGCATGTCCTAGAGCCCAGCCCGTGAGCCCGCATGCCGCAACTACTGAGTCCACGCACCGCAAATACTGAATCCTGTGTGCTCTAGGGCCCACGTGCCGCACCTACTGAACCCATGTGCTGCAACTACTGAAGCTCCTGTGTCTAGAGCCCGTGGTCTGCAACAAGAGAAGCCACTGCAATGAGAAGCCCACACGCTGCAACGAAGAGTAGCCCCCGCTTGCCACAATTAGAGAAAGCCCACAGCAATAAAGACCCAATGCAGCCAAAAAGAAAAAAAAAAAAATCAAGCTCATAGATACAGAGAACAGATTGGTGGTTGGCAGAGGTTGGGGGTGGGGACATGGGAGAAATGGGTGAAGGGACGTCGAAAGGTAAAAAGAAAAAAAAATGTAGTTGATGTAAAATACTCATAAAATTTTTGAATCATATTCAAAATATTGATTTTTTATATATATATACACATATGTTTATGCTAATGTATATAACACAGGTATATCTTTACAGTATATTTAAAAACACGATTATTTCTAAAAGAGTGAAAATAAAATACCATTCTAAGATGAACCCAAATATTAGCAATTCTTAGAAATTTGCATTAAAATTTTAAAACCAAAAGCCAAGTAAACAAATAAATCAGTCATATTTCTATGCACTAGCAATGAACAATCTGAAAAGGAAATCAAGAGAACAATTTGATTTACAATAACATAAAAAAGAATTAAATGTTTAGGAATAAATTTAACCAAGGAGGCATAAGACTTGTACACTGAAAACTACAAAAACTGCTGAAGAAAATTAAAGATACCCTAAATAAATGGAAAGACATCCCATCTTCATGGATTGGAAGACCTAATATTGTTCAAATGATAATACTCCCCAAAGTAATCTACAGATTTAATGTAATTCCTATTAAAATCCCAACTGTCTCTTTAGTAGAAATAGACAAGCAGATCCTAAAATTCACATGGAATTGTAAGAGATGCCAAAGAGTCAAAATAATCTTATAAAGAAGGGCAAAGTTGGAAGACTCACAGTTCCCAATTTCAAAACTTACTACAAAGTGACAGTAATCAAAACAGTGTGCTCCTGGCATCTGGTCTCAATGGAACAGAATTAAGAATCCAGAATAAACCCATACATGTGTGGTCAACTGATTTTCAACAAGGATACCAAGGCTGTTCAATGGAGAAAGAAGGTGTCCTCAACAAATAGTGCTAGGACAACTGAATACCGATGCACAGAAGAACATAGTTGGATCCTTACCTCATACCGTATATAAATATTAACTTAAAATAGATAAAAAACTTACATATAAGAGCTAAAACTATTATTGTTGTGACCATTTTGCAATGTATACAAACACTGAATCATCATGTTGTACACCTGAAACTAATATAATATTGTAAATCAATTATACCTCAAGTTAAAAAAAGAGCAAAAACTATGAGGTTCTTAGAAGAAAACATGACCTTTTTGATTTGGCAAAGGTTTCTTAGATATGACGCCAAAAGCATGAACAACAAAAGAAAAATAGACAAATTGGACTTCATCAAAATTTAAAACTTTGTGCATCATAGAACACTATCAGAGAGTGAAAAAACAAATGATAGAATGGGTAAAAATATTTGCATATCATACATCTGATGAGGGTTTAGTATTCAGAATATATAAATTATGCTTAAAACTCAACAGCAAAGACAAACAACCCAATTTTAAAATGGGCAAAGGACTTGAATATACATTTCTCTAAAGAAGATATACAAATGGCCAACAAGTACTTGAAAAGATGCTCAATGTCATTAGTCATTAGGGAAATGCAAATGAAAATCACAATGAGATACCACTTCGCAGGCACTAGGATGGCAACAGTAAAAACAACAGCAACAGTGGAAAGTACTGATAGTGTTGACAGGGATGTCGAGAAACTGGAGCTCTCGTGCATTGCTGATGGAACCGTAAAATGGTGCAGCTGCTGTGGAAAATAGTTTGGCAGCTTCCTATAAAGCTAAACATAGAATTACCACATAATCCAGCAATTCTACATCTAGGTACACAAAGAATTGAAAACAAGTGTTCAACAAAAGCTTGTAAATGAATGTTCATTGCAGCACTATTCACAATAGCCCAAAAGTGGAAACAATCCAAATACCCATCTACAGATGAATGGATAAACAAAATGTATTCATACAATTGAATATTATCCAGCCATAAGAGAAATAAAGTCCTGATACCTGTGACAACATGGCTGAACTTTGAAAACAGTACGCTAAGAAAAAGAAGCCAGACACAAAAGGCTACATATTGTATGATTCCATTTACATGAAATATCCAGGATTCCAGGTGAATCCATAGAGTCAGAAAATAGGTTAGTCATTGCCAAGGACTGTGGGTAGGAGAAAATGGGGAGTGACTGCTTAATGGGTACAGGGTTTTCTTTTGTAGTGATGAATACTTTCTGGAACTAGACAGTTGTAATGATTGCACATTATAAATGTACTAAATACCGCTGAATTGTGCACTTTGGTGAATTCTATATGTATTTTACCACAATTTTAAACTTACTTTTAATTTCTAAAAAAATCATTTGCATGATACAATAAAGTCTCATATCACAAAAGGCAGAAGAGGAAACTGCAGTAAAGTTAATTTATCAAAGGTTAGCATCTGAATTATTGATAAAGATTCGACAGAAAGGTATAGGATCAATCTCCAAAGTTATCAGGCTCAGTGGTCAAAACTAATGCACAGATTATATACCAAGCTATAATTATAGTATAATTCCTCACATAAAAATGGACAGGCGGGCTTCCCTGGTGGCGCAGTGGTTGAGAGTCCGCCTGCCGATGCAGGGGACGCGGGTTCGTGCCCCGGTTCGGGAAGATCCCACATGCCGCGGAGCGGCTGGGCCCGTGAGCCATGGCCGCTGAGCCTGCGCGTCCGGAGCCTGTGCTCCACAACGGGAGAGGCCACAACAGTGAGAGGCCCGCGTACCGCAAAAAAAAAAAAAAAAAAAAAAAAAATGGACAGGCCAACAGAAAGTAAATGCCTATTAAAACACCCTTAAGGAATCATTATATTCTAAATGCCTTACAAAAGAGTTAAAAAGCAAATGTGGCCAGGCCTTAGGGAAAGAAATAAATGTAAACATCTCCAGTGACATTGTAAAACTGTTCTAGAGAACAATCTGACATTATGTAACAGGAGCTATAAAGTTAGTCAAGTACTTTGACCTAATAAATTCAGTTAGGGGACTACACTTTTAAAGGAATACCCAAAGTAGGAGAAGCAGGAAATAATTTGAAAAAAAGATATTCATAATCACGACATCTAACATAAGAAAATACAAAATAATTTAAATAATCAAAGAGTAGAGCTAAATGAACTATTATTATTGCCTAAACACAATGGAATATATGCATATGTCTACATGTGTGTATATGTATATATGTATATTTTTAAATCACAACTACATAACTATTTGATAGGTTAAAACACAGGTAAGAAATAATGCCAAAGTAAATCACAAAATAGTGCTCACATTGATTTCAACTCTATATATACATTGAAAAGAATTCAGAGTAAGATTTTAAAACTCAATAGGCTCTTTTAAAAATAAATTGTAGGGAATTCCCTGGTGGTCCAGTGGTTAGGACTCCATGCTTCCACTGCAGGGAGCACGGGTTTGATCCCTGGTTGGGGAACTAGGAACCCACATGCCACACGGCACCGACAAAAAAAAAAAAAAAAAAATTGTGGAATGTAGTAATTTCCTGGTGATCATTTTCCAATCACATTCTTTATCCAAAGACTGGTTAAAAAAAAGAGAGGTAAGACAACAATAAAAATTTTTATAGAATAAACTATAAGTAGAAGAAAATCTTAAGTGATAAAATTAAGATATTTTACCTTAGTAAGATTCTGACCTTACTATACACCTCTTTTTTTGAGATAAAAGTTTTGAAGCCAATTCCCCAACAAGATTTGGAGGTAATATTTTTTCACTGTATTTAAAATGTTAACCATATTCTTGTAAATAAAAATATTTTTTATATAATACTTTAGTCAAGATACATGGATACGCTTTAAAATGTCAAGGAAGGAAAGTCAATTAAATGTACACAAACTATATATTCATATAGATGCAGAAATATGAATAACTGTCATAAGACCAATTTAAAAATGTAACACTGTGCAGTTATCACAGTACAAACAACCTGTGTACAAGTAAATGCCTAAACACTGCTCTGAAGAGTTGTTGCCAAAGAAGCCATCATTAAAAGTAAACAAAAGCAAACTGGAGCTTTCAGACATTCTGTCTATTCAGAAGTTGAAGGGAAGAAGCCTTAAAAAGCAGAAGCAGTGAAAAGTACAGTTTAAGAGAGCTGGTCTAAGAGCCACTGTCCTGTCCCCAATTCTGTCTACTACTGGAATTTTTTCTTATACATCTTGAAAATCTACCAATTAGAAAATTATGCAGATTAACAGGTATTGTCCATTTATCATAATCAATACCTCTGAAACAATTAAGCAGTCAAACATTATTACACAGTATTATGAGTTTGTTCAATTTCTTTCACTTCTAGCACCTAAATGAAGCAAACTGCAATTGGAGGGAATGGAAAAGGAAACAGCATTGAACTTTCTACCATGGCAGTCTTTATTTCTTCCAGAACTCATTTTTCAAAACTCTTTATCTTCCCTCCTTTCTAATCAAAGTTTTCATATATTAGCCTAACAAAATATATCTTCTCTCACTTCTCAGAAAAATTTTACATTCATAAGAACTAATAGCATTTTTTAAAATCAACTCACCTGATATTTATTTTTTAACACTGGAGAACAAGAGAAGTTTTTGAAAGTGTTCTTTAAAATATCTCTATCCATTTAAAACCTGCTTTTCTTTTAAATTTTATAACCGCCATACTTTCTCTTTGTATGTATATAACTTCACTATACATCCATTAGTTAGAGATTATAATAATGAAAACCTTAATTCAGACTTGTAAATAAATATATTTAAAGAAATCTTTTCAGCATAATATTCATCAACTGATTCTTACTTTGCTTCAATTTATGGAGATCACCGGCTCGATCCTTAGTAGCCTGCTTTAGAATATCTGCTTGAATTCTGGGTTCACTCTCCAAGTTAGGGCCTGGAATTAAATGTTGAAGAGGATTGGAAGGCTTCTGTTTTGAAGTTCTGGGGTTTCCATTGTGGTTTACATGAGAATCTATGGCATAAAAACATCAAATTAAGGTCATATTTTGCAGAAGAATTTCATAAGATGTACCTGAGAAAAGGTAAGACACTGTTATCTGATACTGGGTAGTCAGGTAGCTTTTTTTTAAAGCCTTATTTCATTTCTTTAATCAAATCTTATAACCAATGTGATTTTAGTTGTGTGAAGTTTACTAATCATTCCCAGGTGGGTATCTTTAGTATTGATTATAAACCTATTCATCAATGGAATATATATCAATAGTAGAAACCCAAAGATTAAAATGTCAGTGATACCTGTAACTTTTCTTCCCTCCAAATTCTATATTGCTGTCAGAAATCTCCAAAATCCAATAAGGCTCTTAGAATTTCTAATCTTGAAGTCATTTTCATCTACACAGCGACATAACTGTTAACTCTTGATTCTTTCTTATTAGTATCTCCTGGATATAACTTTTCTTTCCCCCACCTTCCTTTTTAACTCATCAAAGCCTCGATTTAGATCTTTATTACAATTAATTTTAATTATATCAATTCTCATTTTAGGGGAATATTTCTGTAAAATTGAGTAGGTACTCAGTAGAAAACACACAGATAAGTACAGAGTAGGGAGTTTAATACAGGCGGATCTCATTTTATAGAAGGTCTCTGTGAGATAAACTTGAACACATTTTGGAGAAGGTAAATACATATATACTGGTAGTGATGAAAGGGAACGTAGTCCAGAGTGGCAGAACAAATAATTCTTCCACTCTTAATAGTCCAGTAGACAAAGTTCATTTTGTAATGATCTCTCCCTGAGCTTTTTTCTTTTTTTTAATGAATCAGTTATATATACACATATGCTCCCATATCTCTTCCCTCTTGCGTCTCCCTCCCTCCCACCCTCCCTATCCCACCCCTCCAGGAGGTCACAAAGCACCAAGCTGATCTCCCTGTGCTATGCGGCTGCTTCCCACTAGCTATCTACCTTACGTTTGGTAATGTATAAATGTCCATGCCTCTCTCTCGCTTTCTCACGGCTTACCCTTCCCCCTCCCCATATCGTCAAGTCCATTCTCTAGTAGGTCTGTGTCTTTTTTCCCATCTTACCCCTAGGTTCTTCATGACCTTTTTTCCCCTTAAATTCCATATATATATCGGTTAGCATACGGTATTTGTCTTTCTCTTTCTGACTTACTTCACTCTGTATGACAGACTCTAGGTCTATCCACTCATTACAAATAGCTCAATTTCGTTTCTTTTTATGGCTGAGTAATATTCCATTGTATATATGTGCCACATCTTCTTTATCCATTCATCCGATGATGGGCACTTAGGTTGTTTCCATCTCCGGGCTATTGTAAATAGAGCTGCAATGAATCTCCCTGAGCTTTTATCAGTCGTTTGATGATATACAAAGTTAAGTAGAATAATGAATGATACTTCACTGTGCTGCTAAATGACATCTTTTATTCACTATGTAACAATACATGACCAGAAAATTGATTTTCAAATGGAATTTTAAGAATAAGACTTCATACCTGGAACCATATTTGGGGAGAGAGGTTGTCCAGTTGGAAGATGGGAGATTACTTGATGACTTTCATATTGAGAAAAGGAAACAGGCGGTTTCTTTAAAGCTAAAATTAAAAACAGATCCATATTATTCCCCGTGATATTATGGTTTCTAAATACCAACCACCATGAATCTGTTTACATTACACTAATCCTATGATGCTTACTCTAATTTTGTAATCCTTATAATTGGTATATTAACTAATTAATTTATGGTTACTAATTGATATATTGCACCATCCATCACAGATTTTGATGATCAATAAATCTGACCAGAATACAAGATAGGAATTCTGTCTTGTTCATCACTATATCCCCAATACCTAGAATAGTGCCTGGCATATAACAGGAGCTCAATTAAAATTTGATGAATGAATAAATAAATGAATCTCTTCAGATACAGTGAGACCTTTTTATATGGATAGCATAAATAAAAATTGACATTTATAGATTAGGCAAAGCTATGAGAATATGCTACTCTAAGCTGCTCAGATTTTAAATAAAAACTAAATATGACTGATTCAACAAGTTCAGGTCTTAGTTTTGAAAAGGGAATTTTTTTTAACATCTTTATTGGAGTATAATTGCTTTACAATGGTATGTTAGTTTCTGCTTTATAACAAAGTGAATCAGTTATACATATACATATGTTCCCATATCTCTTCCCTCTTGCGTCTCCCTCCCTCCCACCCTCCCTATCCCACCCCTCTAGGTGGTCACAAAGCAGCGAGCTGATCTCCCTGTGCTATGCGGCTGCTTCCCACTAGCTATCTATTTTATGTTTGGTAGTGTATATATGTCCATGCCTCTCTCTCACTTTGTCCCAGCTTACCCTTCTCCCCCCCCATATCCTCAAGTCCATTCTCGAGTAGCTCTGTGTCTTTATTCCCATCTTACCCCTAGGTTCTTCAAGACCTTTTTTTTTCCCCTTAGATTCCATATATATGTGTTAGCACATGGTATTTGTTTTTCTCTTTCTGACTTACTTCACTCTGTATGACAGTCTCTAGGTCCATCCACCTCACTACAAATAACTCAATTTCGTTTCTTTTTATGGCTGAGTAATATTCCATTGTATATATGTGCCACATCTTCTTTATCCATTCATCCGATGATGGACACTTAGGTTGCTTCCATCTCCTGGCTATTGTAAATAGAGCTGCAATGAACATTGTGGTACATGACTCTTTTTGCATTATGGTTTTCTCAGGGTATATGGCCAGTAGTGGGATTGCTGGGTCGTATGGTAGTTCTATTTGTAGTTTTTTAAGGAACCTCCATACTGTTTTCCATAGTGGCTGTATCAATTTACATTCCCACCAGCAGTGCAAGAATGTTCCTGAAAAGGAATTTTTAAGTTTTCTACAAAAAGCTTTACTAGCCAAGATGTACTTACTTAGAGTTGGGACTTTCTTCTCCCTTAAGAAATAAAGGCAATAGGGAAAAAGATCATTTTTCACTCACTCCACTGCAACCTTGGGCAGCTTAATGTGACAGAAAGGCAGAGAGCAAGAAGGAAACTAGAGAGAAGGCAAACAGATAAAGAGAAAAAAAAATAGAGAGCCCATCTATAAGATATGGTTAGTGGCACATTTTATTCTTCTAAAACTTTGGTGTGGCAGACACGATGCTTTGTGACCCCATTTCATTATATTTTTCCTAGGCACAGAGGAAGATAAGCCTTCCTTACTTTTATGTGCCACGAAACTGGGTTCTAACCATAAGAATGTAAGTGAAACAGAATGTAAGTGAAACAGAATGAGCCACTTCCAACTATGCCAATAAAATCTTCTGTGCAAATCACCTACAATCTCTCTTCCCTTCTGTCACAAATTAGGAGGCTACATATGAAGATAGTGGCATCAAATAATGGAAGAGGACACTGCTTAGAGAGAGCTGCAAAGAGAATCATAAAACCTGCATCAGTCTGTAATGTGAACAATAAATGAAACTTTATTGCTTTAAGCAATTGCAATTTGGGGATTATTTGTTAATACATAACAGCCTCGTCAGTCCTAACTAGTATACTTGGGTTATTTTTATAATCCTCAAAGTTTATTTCGGTGACTGTATTTCATTTATTATTATATAGATTTCTAAACTTAAGGACCCAAGAAGTTTAAAATTCACTCTAAGAAAGCAACCCATTCAAATTTACAGAAAGTTGAGGTTCTCTATATCTTACTGTGTTCCCCCATTTCCTTGTTCGTATTGCCAGCTGCAATGCCCAACACCCACCACTGCACGTAAGACAGCTAAATAACAACAATCAGCTAACATCTTTAAAGAGCAGTACTTTCCCAGGTTTAACACCATTTTGATTTGCTAACAGACTCTGAGGACAACTAAGCATCTGGTAGATATACTGGAAAGAGAAGTCAGTCACAATGTACAAACATGTGGATCACTGTTGGACCCTAGCTGGCTCCAGTACTATATAAACCAAAAGACAAGAGAGGGTACTTTCAATACTAAACAGGAAATGATCATACATGTTCTTAGCTTTATTTAATAATGCCTCCTGCCCAAGAACAAGGTGACTATTCAGAGGCAAAACTATGAAGATTTAGATGGGTAGAAAAAGCTGGATTAAAAAGAGTCTTTATATATGGGTTCGATCCCCGGTTGGGCAACTAAGATCCCACATGCCATGTGGTGCAGCCAAAAAGAGCGAGCCTTTATAAAACATCCAGAGGAGTTTAGAACTGATATACAGGCATACCTTTGATATTGCAGGTTCAGTTCTAGACCACTGCAATAAAGTGAATATCACGATAAAGCGAGTTGCATGCATTTTTTTGGTTTCCCAGTGCATATAAAAGTTATGTTTACACTATACAGTAGTCTATTAAGTGTACAGTAGAATTATGTCTAAAAATCAATGCGTACACACCTTAATTTAAAAATACTTCATTGTTAAAAAATACTAAACATTACCTGAGCCTTTAGCAAGTCATAATCTTTTTGTTGGTGGAAGGCTTGAAATATTGCAAGAATTACCGAAATGTGACACAGAGACAATGAAAAGAGCAAATGTTGTTGGGAAAATGGCACTGATAGATTTGCTTGACACAGGATTGCCACAAACCTTCAATTTGTAAAAAAAACACGATCTGTGAAGTACTGTAAAGCTAAGCACAATAAAACACGGCGTGTCTGTAGCAGAAACTATACAGTCAAGCCTTGACATCCATGGGGGACTGGTTCCACGACACCCGACCCCACCCCCATGCTCAAGTCCCTTAGTCAGTCTTCCTTATCCATGGTTCTGCATCTGAGGATTCAAACAATCACGGAGTGCAAATATAGTATACAATCTGAGGCTGGTTGAATCCACCAAGGAGGAACCTGAGGACGTGACTGTGGTAATATGGAGCCTTATAAGTTTGACGTGAATTACTACATTTCTGTAAAAATTTAGAAAAATAGAAAACCAGAAAGAAATTTAAAATGAGCTGTAATTCTACCACTTAAAGATAACCACTGCTACCATTTCAAGATTATCTGTTTTGTTTTTTTCTGTACATTACACCATATACCATAAACAAAATTAGGATACCATCATATATACTATCTTATAATCTGATTTTTTATTTAATATTTTACATACATTTTTCTATGTCATCCCATTTTCTTTTACAGCATTCCTAAATGGTAGTACTGAATCAAAACTTCCAACTTACTAGGTTTGGCTAGAAAGATCTGGGTAAAGAATTGCCACAAGGACTTTAGAGTGCCATAAACTGCATCAGCTAAGCTAGTTGGTGGATAGACTTTTACTACTTAGGAAAAAGTAATGTGTGTTCTGTAAACACTTTGGTTTCTATGCTTTCACTGTGACTTTTTTGTTTATTTTCCTAGAAAAGTTCCTTTAAAAAAAACTCCAGCCTTTTTCCTTTGTTGAACTAAGGAGAGAGGTGATTTATTTATATCTAGGACAAGACAGAGGCTTTCCTAGGAGCCAGAATTAACAGTTACAGTTAGTGGTACCAAAACAAATGAACATCCGGAAAATTACCAGTGGACTTGGACACAAAATAAGACTGCTAATCTTGCTCTCCGATTTTGGATAGGATTCTTCAGACTTTTTTCTATACACATACAAGTATCTAATTTTTCCTCCACAAAAATGAGATTATATTGTACGTGCTTCCTTGTAACCTTTTTTTCATTAAAAAAATCATAGGTATATTGGGAATTCCCTGGCAGCCCAGTGGTTAGGACTCTGCACTTTCATTGCCGGGGGCCCAGGTTCAATCTCTGGTTGAGGAACTAAGATCCCACAAGCCACATGGCGTGGCCAAAAAAAAAAATCATAGATATATGTATATGTTAATAAAAACAGCTCAACACTATCTTTTTTAATGACTACATATCACATTTATGGATAAAACACATTTAATGAACTAATAAGCTTACCTATATGGTCTTCAATTTATCATTATAAATAATTTTATGGTGAGAATTTTTGTAACTACATGATAGAGTGAGTTCTCAGGGAAGTACTAAACACTAGGTCAATGACTATGTGTACTTATTAAACAAATTAAGAGAAACGATAAATGTGAGCTCAAAGACAACTGAAGTCTGGGAAAGAATTAAGACACTGAAAAGAATGCAAACAATTATGTATGATATTAAAGTTATAATCTGTGATATACTTTACTCAGGTCCTCTCCATTGACGACCACTGAGAGCCAGGGGAAAACATACAAGTCAACAGAGAATAGCATGCTGCTATCAGATAATATCATGAATAACTAGGCTGTTAAAATATATATCATTGATAAAGCCATTATTAAGTAAAATTACCAAACATAAAATGGTAAAACCTATTTAACATAAAGATAAAATACCGGTTCATTGCAGCTCTATTTACAATAGCCCAGAGATGGAAACAACCTAAGTGCCCATCATCGGATGAATGGATAAAGAAGATGTGGCACATATATACAATGGAATATTACTCAGCCATAAAAAGAAACGAAATTGAGCTATTTGTAATGAGGTGGATAGACCTAGAGTCTGTCATACAGAGTGAAGTAAGTCAGAAAGAGAAAGACAAATACCGTACGCTAACACATATATATGGAATTTAAGAAAAAAAAATGTCATGAAGAACCTAGGGGTAAGACAGGAATAAAGATGCAGACCTACTGGAGAACGGACTTGAGGATATGGGGAGGGGGAAGGGTGAGCTGTGACAGGGCGAGAGAGAGTCATGGACATATACACACTAACAAACGTAGTAAGGTAGACAGCTAGTGGGAAGCAGCCGCATGGCACAGGGATATTGGCTCGGTGCTTTGTGACAGCCTGGAGGGGTGGGATAGGGAGGGTGGGAGGGAGGGAGACGCAAGAGGGAAGATATATGGGAACATATGTGTATGTATAACTGATTCACTTTGTTATAAAGCAGAAACTAACACACTATTGTAAAGCAATTATACCCCAATAAAGATGTTAAAAAAAAAAAAGATAAAATACCAGATACGCTAGAGCACATAGCTTTTATCCTACCACTATGATACTGGGTTTTGTCTTTTTTATAAAGGAGAGCTATCAAATATAGAAATTCAATCTTTCAGCAATACTTTTTTTTTTACATCTTTATTAGAGTATAATTGCTTTACAATGGTGTGTTAGTTTCTGCTTTATAACAAATTGAATCAGTTATACATATACATATGTTCCCATATCTCTTCCCTCTTGCATCTCCCTCCCTCCCACCCTCCCTATCCCACCCCTCCAGAAGGTCACAAAGCACCAAGCAGATCTCCCTGTGCTATGCGGCTGCTTCCAACTAGCTATCTACCTTACATTTGGTAGTGTATATATGTCCATGCCTCTCTCTCGCTTTCTCACAGCTTACCCTTCCCCCTCCCCATAGCCTCAAGTCCATTCTCTAGTAGGTCTGTGTCTTTATTCCTGTCTTACCCCTAGGTTCTTCATGACCTTTTTTTCTTAAATTCCATATATATGTGTTAGCATACGGTATTTGTCTTTCCCTTTCTGACTTACTTCACTCTGTATGACAGACTCTAGGTCTATCCACTCATTACAAATAGCTCAATTTCGTTTCTTTTTATGGCTGAGTAATATTCCATTGTATATATGTGCCACATCTTCTTTATCCATTCATCCGACGATGGGCACTTAGGTTGTTTCCATCTCTGGGCTATTGTAAATAGAGCTGCAATGAACATTCTGGTACATGACTCTTTTCGAATTATCGTTTTCTCAGGGTATATGCCCAGTTAGTGGGATTGCTGGGTCATATGGTAGTTCTATTTGTAGTTTTTTAAGGAACCTCCATACTGTTCTCCATAGTGGCTGTATCAACTTACATTCCCACCAACAGTGCAAGAGGCTTCCCTTTTCTCCACACCCTCTCCAGCATTTATTGTTTCTAGATTTTTTGATGATGGCCATTCTGACTGGTGTGAGACGATATCTCATTGTAGTTTTGATTTGCATTTCTCTAATGATTAATGATGTTGAGCATTCTTTCATGAGTTGTTGGCAGTCTGTATATCTTCTTTGGAGAAATGTCTATTTAGGCCTGCTGCCCATTTTTGGATTGGATTGTTTGTTTTCTTGTTATTGAGCTGCATGAGCTGCTTATAAATTTTGGAGATTAATCCTTTGTCAGTTGCTTCATTTGCAAATATTTTCTCCCATTCTGAGGGTTGTCTTTTGGTCTTGTTTATGGTTTCCTTTGCAGTACAAAAGCTTTGAAGTTTCATTAGGTCCCATTTGTTTATTTTTGTTTTTATTTCCATGTCTCTAGGAGGTGGGTCAAAAAGGATCTTGCTGTAATTTATGTCATAGTGTGTTCTGCCTATGTTTTCCTCTAAGAGTTTGATAGTTTCTGGTCTTACATTTAGGTCTTTAATCCATTTTGAGCTTATTTTTGAGTATGGTGTTAGGGAGTGATCTAATCTCATACTTTTACATGTACCTGTCCAGTTTTCCCAGCACCACTTATTGAAGAGGCTGTCCTTTCTCCACTGTACATTCCTGCCTCCTTTATCAAAGATAAGGTGACCATATGTGCGTGGGTTTATCTCTCGGCTTTCTATCCTGTTCCATTGATCTATCTTTCTGTTTTTGTGCCAGTACCATACTGTCTTGATTACTGTAGCTTTGTAGTATAGTCTGAAGTCAGGGAGCCTGAATCCTCCAGCTCCATTTTTCGTTCTCAAGATTGCTTTGGTTATTCGGGGTCTTTTGTGTTTCCATACAAATTGTGAAATTTTTTGTTCTAGTTCTGTGAAAAATGCCAGTGGTAGTTTGATAGGGATTGCATTGAATCTGTACATTGCTTTGCGTAGTAGAGTCATTTTCACAATGTTGATTCTTCCAATCCAAGAACATGGTATATCTCTCCATCTATTTGTATCATCTTTAATTTCTTTCATCAGTGTCTTATAATTTCCTGCATACAGGTCTTTTGTCTCCTTAGGTAGGTTTATTCCTAGATATTTTATTCTTTTTGTTGCAGTGGTAAATGGGAGTGTTTTCTTGATTTCACTTTCAGATTTTTCATCATTAGTGTATAGGAATGCCAGAGGTTTCTGTGCATTAATTTTGTATCCTGCTACTTTACCAAATTCATTGATTAGCTCTAGTAGCTTTCTGGTAGCATCTTTAGGATTCTCTATGTATAGTATCATGTCATCTGCAAACAGTGACAGCTTTACTTCTTCTTTTCCGATTTGGATTCCTTTTATTTCCTTTTCTTCTCTGATTGCTGTGGCTAGAACTTCCAAAACTATGTTGAATAAGAGTGGTGAGAGTGGGCAACCCTCAGCAATACTTATTAAGTGCGTACTATATGCTAAGCACTGTTCTAAAAAGCTGGAGATTCAACGGTGGACAAAACAGACCAAGTTATATAACAAGTAAATTAAAAAGTATGTACATGGGGTGACCCAACACTGGAGCCTGCCTGGGCTCTTTGGTAGGGCTGGTGGCGGACTCTGGGAGGGCTCATGCTGGGGGTTGCTTCCCAAAACTTCTGCTGCCAGTTTCCTTGTCCTCACGGTGAGCCATGGCGACCCCCCACCTCTGCAGGAGACCCTCCAACACTAGCAGATTCCACATATAAGCGATATATGATATTTGTCTCTCCGTGCCTGAGTTGCTTCACTTAGTATGATAGTCTCTGGGTCCATCCATGTTACTGCAAATGGTATTATTTCTTTCTTAATGGCTGAATAATATTCCACTGGTATGTACATCTTCTTTGTCCATTCATCTGTCAGTGGATATTTGGGTTGCTTCCATGTCTTGGCTATTGTGAACGGTGCTACAGTGAACAATGCAGTGCATGTACCCTTTCGAACCATGTTTTTCTCTGGGTGTGTGCCCAGGAGTGGGATTGCTGGATTGTATGGTAGCTCTAGTTTTGGTTTTTGGGTAAACCTCCATACTGTTCTCCATAGTGGCTGTACCAATTTATATTCCCACCAACAGCATAGGAGGGTTCCCTTTCCTCCACACCTTCTCCAGCGTTTGTTGTTTGTAGACTTTTTGATGATGGCAGTTCTGACTGGTGTGGGGTGATAACTCATAGTGGTTTTGATTTGCATTTCTCTAATGATTGGTGATGTTGAGCATCTTTTCATGTTAAAGACAATATATTTTTAACTATATTCACCAGATCCAATCAGCCCTTGATTTATTTCTATTGTATTAAAATGCTACTTTACACTTGAAACTAATATAAAATTGTAAATCAACCACACTTCAATAAATTAATTAATTAAATGCTACTTTAAAAAAAAGTATGTACAGAATATAATATAAATGTCAGAGTGAAAATGTTATGCATAAAGTAAAACAGGGACGTGTGAGAGAGAGTAGTGGGACATTCTATTTTAGTTGGTTGGTCAGGGGAGGTATTTCTGAAGAAGACATATTTGAGCAGAGGTATGAATGAAACATGGAGGAAGACTATTCAGGCAGAGATCAGTAAGTACAAAGGCCTTGAGACAGGAACATGCACAGCACATCTGAGGAAATGCAAAGAAAGCAGTGAAGGGAAAGCATAGAAATGAAGTCAGAGAGGAGAGGAGGGGCCATATTAGAGACAACGAACAATAAAAAATGTTAGGATAGGTAGTTTGGGGGCTGAGGGCTGGTACTAAACTGGTAATTCCAAAGGAAGCAGTAATAGTACTAATTATAATAATAGTAGCTCCCACTTTCTGAATACTTAGTATGAACCAGGCAATAATCTCATGTCACTCTCAAATCTATCTGAGATAGATATCCCCTTTCACAGATGAGGAACTGAAACTCATGACAGTAGAGATGAGACATACCTCTCACTTGACTTAAAAATTCAAAGTAGTCATTTCTGGAGAACCTGGCTGATATGCTTACAAAAGGTAATAGGAAGTTTAGGGCTAATCCTCCTCAACTTCTCTATTAGCCCTCCTGAGAACCAAAAAAGAAGTATATTTGCCTTTCACTCTCATTTTCTTATTTCAGTGACAGCTACAATCTTTAAAATGTTCACATTCCTAGTTTTCTGCCTTACAGGGCTTCACAACCCAGTGCCTGTGACGATGGAGAAGGAATATGGCACTAGTAACCAGTGGTGCTTAAATCTGGCAACACTTCAGTTTTACAGATACCACCCCGGACATACTGAATATCGGGATGGTACCTAGGTATCTGTATTTATTAAAAGCTCCAAACGTGGTTCTGTTGCACAGCTAAGAGAATAAAAGATAGAATAAAAAGCATGGGCTTTAGAGTTAGACCAGGGCTCAAATCATGGCTCTGTAATTTATTAACTGTAAGACTTTAGTGCCTAATTTCTTAAAGCCTCAGTCTTCATCTGAAAAACAGGGATAATGTCATCTGCCCTGCATGATCAATGTGGAGAATAAGTGAGAATATTTGCTAATATATTATGATAGATGCCTAGAAAATAGTAGGTGTTCAACATATACTAAGTATTTAGAGTTGTCAAAGTTAAGCATTTATCACTAAAATGAAAAAAGAATCCAAGATTCAGGTTGAGGAAACAAAAACATTTAAATGTAAAACTACCAGCCCTAACCAATTTATTGAGCCTCCTGATTACACAGTTTGCTCACACTTAGGAATCCTGAGGAATGTTTACTTATAGTAATGTTTTTGGAAGTTCACGAAACTCTGATCAGTAATTACCCATTAAAATAGTAATCATTCAGAAGCATGAATGCTCAATACAAAACAATGATGTAACATTCTTATGTTATTTTGTTCTGCGTACATAAACAGATGTAACATGCTTGTAACTGCTCAAATATTGACCAGTGGAGCCATCTCAGCCCTCTAAGAAATACAGGTACATGTCTATAGAGACTATTAAAATGATGTTCTCATATGGCTTCTAAGACCTGGTCTGTGAACTCAAAATTCCTTCATACTTAAAAATCCATTTATATAATTTAAAAAGAATAACATGGACGTCCAATGTTAGCCATGATGTAATAACCAGTACTGGACTTACCCTCTCTCACATCCTAAACAATTTTTAATATGGACAAAATAGATAAAGCATTGGACAACCAGAGTACAAGACCAATTCTTGAAAGAAGCGATATACATGAGATGAACAGTCTCAGTGAGCAGAGGAAGCAGATTGGGCTGCTGAGGTGGCTGGAACCTGTAGGACAGAATACTATAGAAAAAGAAGCTGTGTGAAATGGGGGACAGAAATCTGCATGGATAGTCCCCTTGGGTCTCTGGCCAAGACCTGGGCTGTGTATACATACGGTGAGACTCTATGGGGCCTAACACACAGTACCTGCTGCAGGGCTGAGAGCTGAACAAAAAAAACAGAGGTCATGTAGCACTTGGAGACGACTGGATCTCTGGCCCACAGTACAGAATCTTCACTGAGCATCTTGGGCATTCAAATGAAATGCTAAAAGTCTACTTTAAAAGAAGGGATCACACCTTGGAGTTAAGGGCCATGTCCTCAGACTAAGAACAAAATCAACACTGACCTGCCCAAACAAAGCATAAAACCAAGCCTAACAGATTTAACTGTCTGCAAGAAAAAAACTCAGCACCCTTTAAAAGAAGACAACAAAATCCATTCATACAGTACACGATAAAGTTACTAAGCATATAAAGAAATAGGCAATACCACCCGTAATCAAGAAAAAAAGCAATCAACAGAAACAGACTCAAAAATGATCCATTTGTATAAACTAGCAAACAAGGACTGGTAAACAACTGTTTTACACACACACACACACACACACACACACACACAAAGATTTAAAGGGAAAGATAGGGATATCCAACAGAGAAGTGGAAACTAAAACAAGAACCACATGGAAATTCTAGAGCTGAAAATACATCTGAAATGAAAAACTACACTAGATGGGTTCTGAACAGCAGTCTAAACACTGCAGAAAAAGGGGTCAATGAACTTGAAGACAAATCAAAGACATTAAAAAGTTGAAAGAGAAAAATTATTGTAAAAAAATGAACAAAAACTTCAGTGACATGTGGGACAATATCAAGCAGTCTGCAATGCATGTACTTTGAGTCTTAGGAAAAAAATAGGACAGAAAAATTTCTAAATAATATTCGAATGTGAATAAAGGCTGAAAATTCACCAAATTTGGTGAAAAATATCACCCCCCAGATTAAATAACCTCAGGGAATTCCAAGCAGAATAAGTACAAAGAAAAACGAGACCAAGGCACACCTTAGTCAAACTGATAAAAATGAAAGCTAAAGAGAAAAATTTTAAAGCAGTTAGAGAAAACGAATACACACTAATACAAAAGCACAACAGAAAGAATAACGGTTGACTTAGAATCATTGTTGGCTAGAAGGCAATGGAACTGTGTCTTTAAAGGGCTGAAAGAAAAAAAAAACAACAACCATATTTCTATATCCAGTAAAAATATCCCTCAAAATGAGTATGAAATAAAAATGTTTTCAGATAAACAAGAGTTGGAAAAATTTGTTGCTAGAAGACCTGCATTTCAAGAAATGCTTAAGGAAGTTCTTCAAGCTGAAGGGAAAATGATAATCAAGATAGAAATTAGAATCCATGGGAAGGAATAATGAGCACTGTTTAAGTGGTAAGTATGTGGTAAATATAAGAGACCATAATATTTTCTTCTCCCATTTTCTTAAAAGGTTTTTTTTAAAAATTTATTTATTCATAATTTTGGCAGCCTTAGGTCTTTGTTGCTGCGCGTGGGCTTTTCTCTAGTTGCGGCGAGTGGGGGCTACTCTCCATTGCAGTGCACGGGTTTCTCATTGCGGTGCCTTCTCCTGTGGCAGAGCATGGGCTCTAGGCACGCGGGCTTCAGTAGTTGTGGCTTGCGGGCTCAGTAGTTGTGGCTCGCAGGCTCTAGAGCACAGGCTCAGTAGTTGTGGTGCACGGGCTTAGCTGCTCCGCGGCATGTGGGATCTTCCTGGACCAGGGCTCGAACCCATGTTCCCTGCATTGGCAGGCAGATTCTTAATCACTGCACCACTAGGGAAGCCCTTAAAAGGTTTTGTAAACCAAAGTAATAATGAAAACACTGGGATTTTTAACATATAGAAATACCATATATGATAACAACCGCACAAAGAATGAGGCAAAGTAAATGGAATTATATCTCTGTAAGGGTCTAACATTTTACATGAAGTAGTACGATACTATTTCTAAGTATACCATGATACGTATAGGATGCATATAGTAATCACTAGAATAACCACTAAAACACAATACTTTAGAAGTATAGTTTTTAAAAAGTGAGAGAAACAGGTACCAATTAAACCCTCAAACTCACTGAGTCCTATTCTATCCTATTCTCCCTGGATGATACTTGCTGGTTCAAGGCTATTTTGATTCCTTTTCTCTTAATTGTGGCCAATATAAATTGTGGCCCCATAAAATATGACAGTGAAAGAAATCTTTCAATTATAAACCAAATGTATCATTAGAAGTTTATGTAATTATGTACCTTTACTAGCAGTTTCCAGGACTATGTACAATTTGATAATGTGCTAGTATTTCTCCCCTATAACAACAATAAAAAATGCCCAATTTTACCTGATTTGTTTCTTCTATAACAGGGATCTTTGAAAACTTTTTCTTAAAGGGCTAGATAGTGAATATTTTAAGCTTGTAGTCCATACTCAATTCTGCTGTTCTAGCACAAAAGCAGTCACTGACAATACACAACAAATGAGCATGGTAATATTTCAGTAAAACTATTTATTAAAACAGGCAACCAAGCTGTAGTTTGCCAATTTCTGTTTTACAAGATGCCTAAAAGTCTATTTACAATGATTTAATTTGTTAAAATATTTTAATTTGTTTTTATAAATTTAGATAATTTTTCCTCTAAAAGCTCTGAACTTTAGAGAAAGAACCTTTGCCCCCCCAAAAAAGATTAACTACACTGCTTCTTTAAAACATAATCTTCTTTTTTCGCCTCTCAAATATCACTATAATTATCTCTCTTTAATTTTTAAAAAAATATTTATTTTTGAATAGGTATTTAATAAAATTACCTCATAAAATTTTGAAACCAACATTCAAAAGGTTATATAATGAAAAGTCCCCTTTTCATCTCTATCCTCAGTCTTCTTCCCCAGAAACAAACCCTATTACCAGTTTCAATTAGAGCAGCACTATCCAATAGGACTTTTTGCAATTATGGAGATGTTCTATATCTGTGCTGTCCAATACAATAGCCAGTAGCCACGGTGACTATTAAGCCCTTGAAGTGTGGCTAAGTTTGACCAAGGAACTGAAATTTTAGTTTTGTTTAAGTTTAATGAATTTAAATAGCTACATGTGACCAGCGGCTAATGTACTGATATTAGGCAGTACAGATCTAGAGAATCCTCTGAGAGCAGTGGTGTTCTAGGTTGGCTACATAATACAATCACTTAAGAAGCATTTAAACATTCAGAGCCCTAGCCGCAACTCAGATCAAATATATAAAAATCTCTGGAATGGGGCTCAGGCATTGGTTTTTTTTTTCTTTTTTAACTCCCCAGTGATTCCAATATATGGCCAAGGTAGAAATCTTCTGTTCTAGAAAATTAATTATCTTATAAATAGAGTAGCTCTACCTAGAAAGAAAAGCAAACTTTTAGAAAACCAAAAAGGTTTTCTTTATAAATTATTAATTATAAAAGAACTTCTGACTGCTTAGGTACATAAAAATCTTTATAACTTTATGGGGTTTTCCCCAAAGTAAACCATTAGAGGCAATTTTTACTGAGATTAACTAGATCTTAAAACTAGAAAGAAATTTCCAAGTAAGAAATAAGATTTTCCTCTCTGTTGATATGCATGATATGGAAAAGGTATTTGCATTACATACTATTAAGGAACTCTTAAAAATCAATAAGGAAAATACTAACAATCCAATAGAAAAATGGGCAAAAATGATTACCAGGCAAATCACAGAAGAAGGCAACAAAAATGGCCAATAAACATATGAAGAGATGTTTAATGTCACTCATACCAAGGCAAATTTAAGGTACCATTTCAGATTGGCAAAAAGTTTAAAGTATAGCAAACCCAAATATTAGTTGAGGATGTGGATAAACAAAAACTGTCATATATTACTAGCATAAGTGTAAACTGATATAAGTATAGTAAAGCTGAAGATACTCTATAATGCAAGACTTCTACTTTTAAGTTCATATCCTTGTGCACAGCTTTGCAACCACTGCGCTGGGAATTGTTTACAGACTACCAGTGTGTTGAGCTATTGATCTCCTCAACCTTCAGTGACTGGGTAGGACTTGGGACAGCTAGATCTCTAGGCCTGTCCTCTAGTCAGCAACAAGCTCACCTTTTAATCTCAATGTACTAATCAAATACTAGAAGTATCCAGAGACTCTCAGGTGCACAAGAAGATATATATGAGAATGTCCACTGTAGTATTTGTTTGAAATAACAACAACAAAATAAACACCTGGAAGTGGCCTAATTGTTTATTATATATGAATAGATAAATTATGGTATACTTATACAGTGAAATAATTATAACTGTTAAAAAGCCACAGGTATAACGCAGGTAAGTCTCAAAAGCATAATACCGAGGGGAAAACAAAGTTGCAGAATCATATAAACAATGACATCATTTATTTAAAGTTTAAGAAAGCAAACAAAACAATACTTCATAGTTTTACAGATGTTTACAAGTGCAGTAAAAGTCGAAAAACATGTATGGAAATTGATACACACCAATCTCAGCACAGTAGTTACCTCTGGGGAAGAAGAGACAGGATTGAGATCTGGAGGGTACACAGGGAGGCTTCAGTTTATCAGTAATGTTTTATTTCTTTAACGATAACATCAATAACAGAAATATCTGAAACTAATGTGGCAAAATGTTACATTATCTTTGTGTGTTTTTTTTAAAGGGCACTGGATACTTGAGTATTCACTATGTTATTTTCTATCTTTTTCTGTATGTTTGGAATGTTTCTGAAACTAAAAAAGTTTAAAAATTAGTGATATAAATATGTAACTGCCTAACATCACAGGTGCCTAAAATATCCAGGTCAAGAAGGTAATGGGTTAAACTACAAGACTCCTGTAAAATCTTATGACTAGCTCCAAATCAACATTAAAAACAAACAAAACAGGGTCTTCCCTGGTGGCGCAGTGGTTGAGAGTCTGCCTGCCGATGCAGGGGACACGGGTTCGTGCCCAGGTCCGGGAGGATCCCACATGCCGCGTTGCGGCTGGGCCCGTGAACCATGGCCGCTAAGCCTGCGCGTCTGGGGCCTGTGCTCCACAGCGGGAGAGGCCGCAGCAGTGAGAGGCCCGCATACCGCAAAAAACAAAACAAAACCAAAACCCATTAAGGTTTAGCTCTATGGCTTTGGCAGCTGAGAAGCTGAAGCATCGTGCTAACCATAGGCGCATGCTATATACCCCTTGACTGTTTCAGAGCTGTATTTTAAGATAGTTCAGCACTGCTCTGCTATAGCTTCTAGTACAGTCTTGGCTATCGTAAACAAAACTGCTATTAACACATAAGGGTCTGTTTTTAAATTACAAGGATGGAAAAAAAAATACAAGGATGAACTGTTCTTCCCTCTACTTCCTCTGTGGGATTATTGCCTCTATAGTCATTAGGGACTCCACATACACACCAGAACTTGTACTGGCATTAAGAATTATGACATAGATTATTTCAGGGAGAAAAGACAATACTCAGTAAAAGGAGTGACAAGGAGATAAAAATGTGTTTCTAATAATATAAAATAATCATGGTAATAACAACAGCAGCTAAGATTTATATAGCACAGGCTATATGCCAGGCACACTGTTCTTGGTGCTTTACATTTAAACCTCACATCCACCCTATGAGGTTGAAACTGTTATCCTCTTTCACTGATAAGGATAAGGGCAAATAAATGATCACATGCCTGTTAAAAGATAGAGCCAAGGGTCTGAATCCAGCAGTTTGACTCTAGAGACCATTGCCCCACTGCTAAAGATATTCTGGTAATTCAACCATACACATTTACTGGGACCTTGCCATGTGCAAGGCATTACCATACTGAGAGCTCAAGGTACGAAGGTACAACATGGCTCTCCTTTGTGTTTGCATCTAACTAGACTCTATAGCTCAAAGTTTCTTTTCACCAGTGACTATATCAAAATAATTTTTATACTCAAAACACTTCTCTAAATAATTAAGGATAACTGTTATGAACAATGATTCTCAAAGCAAACACCAACAATTCAAAGAGGTTCAAAAATTAATCCAGAAGACTTCTGGTTTCTGGTTCTGCATACAAGGAGCTCAGAAGTTGCCACTCTATCCTAACAACAAGAAAAAAGCTAAACAGTCTGAAAAATCAACAACTCTCCTTGGGTCCATAAGAAAGAGTAGAACACAGGGCAAACTACTACCACCATGATTAGAGGGACAGGCAAATATGGGAGTCTTGGTTTACAAGAGACACTAATGAACAGAAACTGCCATAGAAGGCAGTGACAGGGTACCAAAACCTGAACTGTAACTAATTAATTGCCAGAGGCTCAGTATGGGCAACTCACAGTTAAAACTCTAGGGGGACCCAGTCACAGAGCGGGCTCCCTCAAAGCTGTGAAATTTATCTCCAGGAGCTCAACTAGGTTCCCACAGTAAATAGGGAGAAACATCCCCTCGGGCAGGGGGAGGGCAAAAGGAACCATTTTTGAAATACACCAAAGCACTCAGTTCTCTGTCTGCCCTCTGCAGAAACTAGCTGAACAGCGCCTAAACTGCTAGGGCGTTATCAGAGTCTAAGTGACCTGGGGAAGGGAAATACCCAACTCCAGCCCACTCTAGCCACCCTGTCTCACCTAAGGGGGGAGGAAAAAAACGGAAACACTTGTGAAGTTCAGAGTCCAGAGACACAGGCTTGCTAAAAGCCTGGGACCTAACATAGGACTACAGAATGCTTTCCCTCCCCAACACCTCACCACCACATTACTAAAGACCTATTTACAACAGTTTCTTTTCCCTGGTATATCATGTTAAGGTATCAAGGAAAAATTACAAGGCACACTGAAAGGCGAAAAATGCAATTTGAAAAGAGAGAGTAAGCTTCAGAACCACACACAGCAGAAATGTTGCAATTAAGAGACCAGGAATTTAAAACTGTAATTAATATGCTAAGAACTCTAATGGATAAAGCAGACAGCATGCAAGAATAGATAGGCAATATAAGGATAGAGACAGAAATCCTAGAAAGAATCAAAAAGCAATACTAGAGATCAAAAACACTGTAACAGAAATGAACAGTGCCTTTGATGGGTTTATTAGTAGACTGGAGAAGGCTGAGGAAAGAAGCTCTGAGCTAAAGGATATATCAATAGTATCCTCAAAAACTGAAAAGCAAAGAGGACAAAGACTGGAAAAAAACAGAACCAAATACCTAAGACAAGTACAAAAGGTGTAACATATGCATAATGAGAATACCAGAAGGAGAAGAGAGAAAAGAACAGAAGAAATATTTGAAATCATAATGACTGAGAATTTCCCCAAATTAATGTCAAACCCCAAACTACAGATCAAGGAAGCTCAGGGAACACCAAGCAGGATAAATGCCAAAACAAACAAACAAAAACTAAACAAAAAAACTGCTCCACAGTATATCATTTTCAAATTACAGAAATCAAAGATAAAAAAAATTAATTCACTTGTACACTGTTGGCGGGAATGTAAATTGGTGCAGCCACTGTGGAAAACACTATGGAGGTTTCTCAAAAAACTAAAAACAGAGCTACCATATGATCCAACAATTCCACTCCAGGGTAAGTATCCAAAAGAAAAATACCACTAATTTGAAAAGATACACATACCCCAATGTTCCTAGCAGCATTATTTACAATTACCAGGATATGGAAGCAACCTAAGTGTCCATCAACAGATGAATGGATAAAGAAGATGTGGTATAGGCAATATAAGTACAGAGATAGAATAGAATACTACTCAGTCATAAAAAAGAGTGAACTTTTGCCATTTGTATCAACATGTATGGACTTGGAGGGAATTATGCTAAATGAAGTAAGTCAGAGAAAGACAAATACTATATGATATCACTTACATGTGGAATCTAAAATATACAACAAACTAGTGAATAAAACAAAAAAGAAGCAGACTCACAGATATAGAGAACAAACAAGTGGTTACCCGTGGGGAGAGGGGAGAGGGGAGGAGCGATATAAGGGTGGGGGAAAAAAAGGGGTTATTATGGGATTATATGAAATCATGTGTGTGAAACTTTTGAAAATTGTGAAGCACTACAGAATTTAAAGAATCTTTCATTCAGTTAGAAAAAGTAAGCACAACGTAAAGAGAAAAATCAATCTAAAACTCGGTAAGCCTAGGACTAGAGTAAGTACTGCAAAAATTCAGAATACATAGTCCTTGCTTTCAACATTTCTTTAAATTTACATCTAAGCCAGTGGTTCTTAAACTTTAGCAAAGATCAAAATCACCTGGAGAGCCTGTTAAAACACAAACTGCTGGGCTATATCTCAAGAATTTCTGGGCTTCCCTGGTGGCGCAGTGGTTGAGAATCCGCCTGCTAATGCAGGGGACACGGGTTTGAGCCCTGGTCTGGGAAGATCCCACATGCCACGGAGCAACTAGGCCCGTGAGCCACAACTACTGAGCCTGCGTGTCTGGAGCCTGTGGTCTGCAACTAGAGAGGCCACGACAGTAAGAGGCCTGCGCATGGCGATGAAGAATGGCCCCCGCTCTCCGCAACTGGAGAAAGCCCTCACACAGAAACGAAGACCCAACACAGCCAAAAATAAATAAATAAATAAATTTATTAAAAAAAAAAAAAAAAGAATTTCTTATGCAGCAGGTCTGGAATGGGACCTAAGAATTAGTGTTTCTAACAAGCTCCTGGGTAATGCTGATACTGCTAGTCCAAGGACCACACTTTAAGAATCACTGGATAATTTCATTGCCTTATAAACAAATCATGCTCATCCTTACTCTTTATTTTTAAACTCACGTTCTTCCTCCTGTCCCGACCTTTATTTCAAGGGAATATACTGTGAATTGGAAACTCAAAAGAATAGATACGAAAGAATTTGAGAAGATAAAAAAACTATACAAATGAAAGGACTAATACTTTATGCATTTGGACCTCAGACACTCAGCAGTTTCAGCCACATACAATGAGCTATATAACCACAGAAGTGATCACAGAGATGGAAAAGGAACAAAAACAGCTAAGAAGGACCAAAGATGTGCTGTTTCTTCCTATTTTCCACCATAATATACTGCAGTCAGCAGGGAGGGGTACCTATGATAGCCAAGAAAAATAGAAAAAACTGAATGTGATTAGGATAGCAGCAGTGATACAGACCAAGTGGAAATGGACAAGAAGTAGACACATTAATGGAGAGAAAGATATACACTGAACAGAAGTAGCCATAAAACAAGGGAAAAAAGTGAATAAGCTATTTAAAGTGTCGGGTGATTAACTGAAAAGAAACGCCAAGTCCTAAAAACCTATATAACGGTATTACTATGCCATATTAAAGCACATCAACAACACAGCAATCTAGGAACATTTAGCCTGAAAGAAATAAGCCACACATACTTTTAGTAAACATAAGTAACTAACATAGCATAACTGTCATGAGAAATAACTCTGAGTCATCAAGAAAAAGTTCAAATATGTTTGACGCTTTTTTTCTTTATGCTTGACTCTTAAGGCAAAAACAAGTACTTTACACATTTTAGCAAAATTTTTCATAAAAATATATCCAAAACATTTATATCTTGGCAACTAATGGGGAGTTAGTTAACTGGAAATATCAATCATCCAGATATCTGTGACTCTTCTCAGGTGTTACTCAGAAAAACAATAGTCACATGATGGGCTTCCCTGGTGGTGCAGTGGTTAAGAATCCGCCTGCCAGTGCAGGGGACACGGGTTCGAGCCCTGGTCCGGGAAGATCCCACATGCCGTGGAGCAACTAAGCCCGTGCACCACAACTACTAAGCCTGCGCTCTAGACCCTGCGAGCCACAACTACTGAGCCCACATGCCACAACTACTAAAGCCTGCGTGCCTAGAGCCCATGCTCTGCAACAAGAGAAGCCACCGCAATAAGAAGTCCATGCACTGCAATGAAGAGTAGCCCCAACTTGCCACAACTAGAGAAAGCCCATGCGTGGCAACGAAGACCCAACGCAGCCAAAAATAAATAAATAAATTTTAAAAAAAACAAACAATAGAGTCACATGAAAAATAACATGATCACTTCAGTTAAATATTCTATTAACTTTTACTTACCAATGGGAAGATCTTCAGCTTTTGCAAGGTCATTCTCTTCTATTCCAGGCATTCCTGCATCACCACCTCGTTTGATTTGTTCTGACCAAGTAACAGTAACAAAAAATATAATTTTATATTTTTCATTACATAAATTGAAAATATTTGGAAGGAATGTAATAATCAGTTTGTAGAGCAATAGGCTATATCAAATGAATATCTTTATATCTTGCTTTGGACATAGTTGTAACTCTATAAACTTACTGTTTTTTCTTCTCTATTAAAGAATCCAAATTTGAAAAAGACACCTAATCATAATGGAAGTAAAATCAAACAATATTCTTTATGATTCAATAATCCACTTCAAAATGAGAAAAATAATAGTTTTTCTATTAACACAAACTATTAGAAACTATTTCTATTAGTTTTTCTATTAACACAAAATAATAGTAATACCTTTCCCATGTGGAATATGATTGCTTGAGGGTTCTTCATGCTTGTCTGCAGCATTCTCAGCAACTTTTGGAATGTTTTTAGGTACCGCATGATGGTTTATATCCAATTCATTTCCATCTTTTGATTCAAACTTGTGGGCCTCTTGCTGTTAGATTAAGATTTGGTAACAGTAAGTATTTTTCAGTTCAAAATGTGAAACTACTGAAACAACTATTAACTTAATATTCTGAAACAATTCATTTTTTTGAAATACATACCATGGGTCTAAATTCTAAACACTTAGAGATGTGGGATATATTATTTTCTGTTCAGTTTTTATACCTGATATGAATTCAGAGAATAAGTAATATTTTTTAAAAGTCTCTATCATAAATGGCCTAAAATTTTAGGCAGAGATAATTCCCTTTGGCTATGCTGATAATTCTCTTTGGTGATTCTGTGAGAAGACAGTCTTGCTGAGCACTGTAGGTTGCTGTGGAGGCCTACAGTTTGGCACAGTCTTGGGTGCTGTGGGCAGAGTGGATTCTGCATAGGCATATGTTGTAATCGAGTAGGATAGCAGAGAGCAGGAGGATGGCACACAGGTGTCCCCTCAAGTGTGATAGATGGCTACTGACATTGTCAGGCTTTTCCCCACGTAGAAACAGCAAGGGTAGAAAACAGGCAAACTTCTTCCCAGGTGCACTGGCCACTCAAGCATACGAAGGAATGGCAGAACAATGCACAAGTAGTGCTCCCTGTGACCTGCTTCAACTAACCATATCTCCTCCTTGGAAACTTGAATCTTCAGGTTTATGATTAGGTCTGACTCAATTCTGTGGGGGGCCAGTTTCCTCTTTTATATTGGTTGAGTTGCCTCAGTGGAAAACTGGGAGAGGCAAGGAGTCAAGTACACATGCTTGGGTTGCCATATTAATAGTTAATGCATAATAATATTAACATTAAATGTTCTGTCAACTCTAAAGCATTATGCAGTGCAATCATTGGTAACATGATAAAAAACAATAGTACTAAAAAATCTGTAGAAAATCTAGAAAAATAGGAGGCAAATTGTAAGAATTTGTCACAATAAAGAAGAAAGGGTGCTTTGACAATCAGGTGTAGGTATACCAGTCTACCTGGCAGATAAAATCAACAACAAACATTTGCACTGTGTTTCATAGTTTACAAATTGTTTTCAAGTCTATCCTTTAGTGGAGATAAATGAACAGTTTTGGGAAAAACAAAATAAAACTGAGGCTTAAAGAAGTTTAAGCAGCTTGTTCAAGATTACAAAGCTAGAGAAGTGTGGAAAAGGGATTCAAACCACAGTCTTTCTCACTCCCACAGTTTTTGGGAACTTGGTAAGCGATAGCCAATTCTGAGAGCTTAATTGCTGATGAGTGAAACGATAAACTGAAATTTCTGAACATGCCAGTATGAAGGCCAAAGGTGAGAAAATCATTGAGGTACAACCTGAGCAGCCATCCTCCATCTCTGTGCATTTTTGCTATAATGCTACATCATAAGGCTACTTCCATAATATTCCACTGCTTTTTGATGTGGATAAAACAAACAATAATAAACAAAACTTAAAAGTCAACAAACTACTGGTCAAAAATACTTTTCCATTTAAAACAGTTAATAAAGATGTTGTCCCTTTGATGCATTATTAACAGCAATACCTTTACATGAATGGACGATATTAAATACTATTAACAAAATAAGATGGCTTCCTAAATGCAGTACTGTTGATTTGGTAAGGGGGCCACCTAATTGTTTTTTTGTTTTTTAATAAATTTATTTGTTTTTTTATTTTTGGCTGTGTTGGGTCTTTGTTGCTGCGCGAGGGCTTTTCTCTAGTTGCGGAGAGTGGGGGCTACTCTTCGTTGCGGTGCGTGGGCTTCTCATTACGGTGGCTTCTCTTGTTGCGGAGCGTGGGCTCTAGATGCGTGGGCTTCTTGTGGCACGTGGGCTCAGTAGTTATGGCTCACTGGCTCTAGAGTGCAGACTCAGTAGCTGTGGCACACAGGCTTAGTTGGTCCGTGGCATATGGGATCTTCCCAGACCAGGGCTCAAACCCATGTCCCCTGCACTGACAGGCGGATTCTTAACCACTGCGCCACCAGGGAAGTCCCCCTAATTGTTTTTTAAATAAACTTCTTACTCTGAAATAATTTAGATTTACAGAAAAGTAATTACCCATCTCCCAATTTCCCTAAGTGTTAACATCACATTAGCACAGCACATTTACAAAACTAAGAAACCAACATTAGTGCATTATTAACTAAACTCCAGACTTTACTTAGATTTCACCACTTTTTCCATTAAGACCTTTTTCTGTTCCAGGATCCAATCCAGGATACTACACTGCATTTATTTTATTTTATTTATTTATTTATTTAATTTTTTACTACATTGCATTTAAGTACTCAGGTCTTCTTAGTCTCCTCTGGTTTATAACCATTTATCTTTGTAGCATGAAAGCAAAAAACAAATGAGTGTGGCTGTGTTCTAATGTATTTGTAGACACTAAGATTTGAATTTCTTACAACTTTCCCATGTCATAAAATATTCTTTTGACTTTTTAACCATTTTTCAATGTAATGAGCATTTTTTGCTGATGGGCAGTTAAAAACAGGCAGGAGGCTGGATTTAGTTTGCTGACCCCCTCCCCAGAGTAATTTCCAAGACAGGAATGTACTTAGTTAAAAAAAAAAAAAAAAAAACCTCAATACAACTTATGCTTGTTTCATATAGCTTACAATGGATTTGTTCCTATGAAAAACAACTCAAATTTCACAGAATCAACTAGTTATAGTAGTCGAAGAACAGAGAATGAGGAGTAGATTAGGCAGCTGGTATGTCACCCTACAAAGGAGAAATGCTCTTAAGCATCTCCATTCCTCCCCACCTTGCTCCATTTAGGGCAGGATAAGTGCAAAGAAGAACTGGAGTAGATATTAGCTAATTAATAATGTAAAAATAGCCTAATATAGAAGAGCAGAAAGGGAGAACTACACTTGGCAGGAAAAAGGAAAAAGCTTATATACGTGCTTCTTGGGAGAAGAGAAGAGAGCAAATTCATCCCATTATTTGTATACCGGGCTTGTAATAACACAATTGCAACAGCAAGCCTCTTGTCCCCTTCCTTCCATGTTCTGCTATGCTCCTCTAACCATCCAGTGTCTCAATAATACCTTCTGGCTGCCCTCAATGCCACCTAGGTAGCTCACTCAGGCCTGCCATCTTCCAGCAATCTATCCCCATGTCTCTTCATGGAAGACTGCAGATAGGCAGCAGCCATTCCACTTTATAGATTAAAAAGAATGATGCCCTCAATATCATGCTGCAAAATAGTGAAAGAGCAAAGAATGAAAACCTGGTTTCCTTAGCTTCTAGTCCTTTAGATGAGATGCTGCCAAAGACCAAGAAAAATACTTTTCACTATTCAATCTCTCTTAACTCTAAATCACAAGACTTTATACAAACCACAGCTAGTCAGATTAGATTATAGTGTATAAAAAAATGAATGTCCTAATGACTAGTAAACTTCAGACAAATTCCCTCCATTTATAGCAGGACTTTCATAATATATATCAACTGGAATTGTATGAACTAAAAGAATTTGCCACCCCCAAAATATGAATCAAAATAGTGGCTTGTGTTTCATTTCTGTGTTTTAAGAAAGGAATTCAGAATAACAAAGACTGATAATTAAGGAAAAATTTTCTCAATTTTTTTCTATTTCTCAAAAGCATAAAATAGCAAATAGTTGATTTTCAAGTAAAATGATCATCCACTTTACAATCTAAGACATAAATAGCAAAAATTATTTTTAAAAGTCAGATAAAAGATATTTAGCTCAAAATTAGTTTTAAGAGTTGAGGTTATACTTTTGTAAATGTCTAATTTACTCAGCAGTAAAGCCACTGCAAGTCACTTTTAGAGTTAGGCAGGCTAAAATACTTAAAAATATAATGTTTTATAACAAAAATACAAATTTTAACTTCTAAATTTTAAGATTTATAACAAGAACATATTTTAAGTATTTTTAAAATTTACCTTTTGTTCCTGCAAAAACTGGTCTGCTAACTTTTTAATGTTTTCTTCATGCTGTGCTCTTAATTCCTTGATCTGTTGTCCACACTGAAAACTAAATTACAAGTCATTCTTTTAGACTATTATTTTGGATTGATTCTCAAAGATGTCTAGAAGTTGAAAACATACATTTATAAGGATAAAGCATTCAGTTAGCAGGGGAGTGGGTAGGGAAGGACAACGAGCAGACATAAAAATAGCTCACAGTCAAAATTCTTATAATATTTGAACCTTTAACAGAGGATAAAAATAATGATAAAACTAATTAAAAAACAGAAATTAGAAAGATGAAAATTTATTTTTATAAATTGCATTTATAAAGAAACAACTGTCAAAGTCAACTTCAATCATAGAAGAGAAAAACACTTTAGAAGAGAAAACTGTAAGACCAATATATAGTAATAGATAAGAAAAGCTAGCATTATAAGAGTTGATAAGGAGTGGCAGCAGATGATTCATCAAATAGTTAGTACTTTCAACGCAATAATAAAAGCCTAAACCATAAGAAGAGCAACAATGGAAGAAACTAATAAAGAAGAGAGAATGCAACCAGCAAGAGAAAATGTAAAGGAACAAAACACATAAAGATTGTGAATTTCCACTGGATGAGTAGTCAAAGAATACAAATAGATCATTCATGCAAAAAGAAACAAAGAATACATACACAGAAAAATGTTATCTTCCACCATTTAAAATGCAAATTAAACTTCTTATATGTATATATAGTACTATCTTATTACTATGCTAGCAAAATTAAGTTAGAAATATAAAAGCCAATGTTGGTGGGGCTACAGGGAAACATTTACATTATAAATTATTATAGTCATTTTACAAAGCAATCTTTCATATATGTGATAAGAGCAACAAGATCAATAAAACATTCCACCTCAGAAGTTCTATATTTGAGAATATAACCAGTGAAATAACGTAAGAGGGAGAAAATGCTTTTTGCACAAAGATTTTTATAGTTGATAGTCATAACAGTGAGAAAAGGAAAACTCCTACAATGGTCCAGCAGTTGGGAGAGATTAAACAAGCTTTGGTACACTAACATGCTGGAATAATATTTCTTTAATCCTAAAGATATATGTAAAATTACTGAATACTATTAGATTAAAATACATATATGTAAGTAGATGCATATTGATAACCTACAAGAGTAAGAAGTCAGAAATGGATAAACAGTTTAAAATACAGTGAATCTTTCTAATTTTTGGTGTGTAGACCCAAAAATACCTTTAACTGTAGAACTGATTTAATACACAATAAACCTTTTTAAAGAGTAATTCTAGAAAGGCCCCTAAGAGGTTTCCCAACCTCATCACCAACAGTGCAGAGGCATAAGCAAAGGGACTGAAGTGCAGAACAGGAGAAGCAGCTGGTGCTTAGTCCCTCAGCTATTCTGGGGATATCTTCCACTGCCAGCTTTATCTTCTGGACTGACCCTCAAAAAGAACTACAGAATCTTCTTTCAGTCTTTGCCACATCTCATTCAATAAAACTCAGACCTTGAAAGATTTTCTGTCTCACAACGAACTCTACTACATGGGTAGATTCAACATGCCTTATAAGAGATACTTTCATGTTGTTCAACATATCAAAATAAAAGAGTGATTTCAAAGAGGCATAGAAAGATAACAGAAAAGGAACTTAAAAGACCTAGTAAAATGAAAGAAGAGAAGAAAAACAAAAGCCAGAAAGGAAGAAATGAATTGAAAGTTGGACAAATATTAAAGATTCATAAATATTTGTTGCACGTAGCATCTTACCTCTCATATTCTAACCTCTTCACGAGGTAAGTACTGTTCTTCCTATAGTCCTGGAGCTGGTCTTCTTGTCGAAGAAACTCCTGACGAAGCTCAGCGAGTTGCTCTATCCACAGAAGGTAAAAATCAAAGGAATGAAGTTTACTTTACTGCTTCCCATTGAGAAGGTATGGGATTTTCAAAAATTATATACAGGAAGTTAAATTTATATAATTAGTACCACATTTAATTGCCTTTCACACACATGCATGGGCAATAAAACAAGATAGCCTCAGTGGTTTCACATAAATCAGAAATATTAAAAATATATACATCTTTCACATTAGGTAGACAATACGCTAAGTTGTAGAAATAGTACAAAAAGAACTATCTCTCTAAACTTTACTGCTTTATAAAAGTAGAGAAAAAATCATATTTTTTAGGTGTATTGGATATGGATACAGAATTCAATTCATTCTAAATCATACTTGATTCCCAAATTAGGTACCAATCATTTTAGATCTCATTTCTAGTTCTGCTACTGAGGCTTAAGGTCCACATATACCAAAATTCCATTTTCAAAGCTTATAACCTCCAGACTACAGATAAAAGTTTTAGCTGTAATGAATAACATGAAATTTCAAACTGGATAGTAAATTAAAAGCTGGACCAGATCCCCTTTGGGAAACTTTAATCCATCATCACTGGCCCCACATTTTCTAGTCACTCCCTCTTTATCTAACCCTACAAATAAAAGAAATTCAGCCAGAAAAGAGAAATGTCAGTTTCTTGGATAGAGGATTAAAAAATTAGCCAACAGCCTTAGAAGTTAAGCAAAAGTAGTAAAGAAAGTTTTAATTTTTATAAATGGGAACAGAGGTCTATTCTGTATAAGCAATAATGACTTATTAAGATTAAAGTGTAATATCTAACCATAATGTACAATATTATAACTATAACATAACATCTACTTTTCATAGAGGGCTTACAGAAATAATCTTGTCACTTTAAAGGCACTCAAAAAATGCTTGTGATGTAAGTTTTTAAAAAGCAGATATAAACATATATTTATAATATAAAATATATCCATGTAAAACAGATGAGAATAAAAATACATCAAAATGCTACCAGTGATTAATTACACTTAGTGGTGGGATTCTGAGCATATTTTTTTCTCTACTTTCTAAATTTTATTGTGGAATCATAACTATGGTGATGACAAAAAGTAAAAATGTTAAAGTCACATGAACATTCGTTGAAGTATATAAAGTTTAATAATATGCATAATAACAGCTATTGTATAGTATTAATAATCAAATATGAAAAGTAAATGATTTACATAAAGTGCTTATAGGTAGTAAATATGCTTGCCTATTCAAGCCACATTTTTATTATTATTTTTAAAATTTATTTTTTTAAATTTATTTATGGCTGTGTTGGGTCTTCGTTGCTGCGCATGGTCTTTCTCTAGTTGTGGCGAGTGGGAGCTACTCTTTGTTGCGGTGCACGGGCTTCTCACTGCGGTGGCGTCTCTTGTTGCGGAGCACGGGCTCTAGGCACATGAGCTTCAGTAGCTGTGGCATGTGGGCTCAGTAGTTGTGGCACACGGGCCCTAGAGCACAGGCTCAGTAGTTGTGGTGCATGGGCTTAATTGCTCTGCGGCATGTGGGATCTTCCCAGACCAGGGCTCAAACCCATGTCCCCTGCATTGGCAGGCGGATTCTTAACCACTGCGCCACCAGGGAAGCCCTATTATTTTTACTTTAATTGAGATATAACATTGTGTAAGTTCAAGGTGTACAACATGTTGATTTGATTCACTCACGTATTGTGAAATGATTACCATCATAGCATTAGCCAACATGTCCACCATCTCACATAATTACCACTTTTTTTGTGGTGAGAACATTTAAGATCTACTGTCTTAGCAACTTTCAAGTATATAATACAGTGTTGTTAACTATAATCACCATTCTGTATATAGATCACCAAAACTTATTCATCTTATAACAGTTTGTACCCTTTGACCAACATCTCATTTTCCCCACACACCTCCCAGCCACCTCCCAGTAGAATGGTAGCCACCATTCTACTCTCTGTGTCTATGAGTTTAGTCAAGTCACATTTTAAATTTCTCTTCTTACTCTATTAATTCTCCAATATATAAACACGGTTGATTTCTGTAGTTTTTCACATTACTCCCACCCTAGATAAAAGTAACAAATCTGAGGTCAGGTATCCCTGAATAACATATTCAGCTTGTTACCTGATCCCTGGTCCCATTTACTAAGAAACAGAGGGCTAGAGGTAGCAGAACTCTGGCCTCAGCTATGGATGTTGAGTCTACAGAAACAATGAGATCCCAGCAGGAGGCAGTGACAAAAAGCCTTGTAGTTTACACACAGTGTTAGCCAGTTCCCTGAAACTGTACTCAAGAAGGAAATATTTTAGAATTGAAAGTTACTACAATTAAAAAAAGAAAAATCAAATCAGCACTACCTAGTAGCTACTAGGGAATGGACCTCAACTGGTGGTCAGGACTAATTCAGGCTTCTTTTTCCTACACAGTAAACTAACTGAAGCAGCTAAGTTTACCTTCAGAATGAACCTGAGGCTTAGTATGATGTTAAGATTTGGGATGGCTTCTCTGCCTCCCCACAAAGTTTCTCACTAACAATATTTGAAATACCTTTATCAGGAAATAAAGTTTTCATTTTTAAATGCAGATAAAAGGCTTAAAATTCAATTGACAGAAAAATAGAACATCAGTATGAGTTAGTTCCAGTCCATGTAAAATATCAGATTCTAACCTATCTGAATACACGGAAAGGATTATAAAGCATGCAGCAGATTGATGCTTTGAGTGGGCCAAAATAAAGACTTGAAAGGGGACAAGTAGAGTTCTCTAGTGGTATAGTGGTTAGGATTCGGTGCTTTCACTGCAGTGGCCAGGGTTCAATCCCTGGTCGGGAAATTGAGATCCTGCAAGCCGCGTGGCGTGGCCAAAAAAATGGGGGCAAGGGGAGTAAACAGATCAGAAAGCAAAACTAAAGACAAAATTTTCCTATATCACAATTTTACTTTCAACTGATTGCCATGTGTTTTCTTCATTTTAAACCCAAAGATACTCTGTGTCTAGTGTGGTTGCTCTAGGTCACCACAGCAGGATGCTCAGAGTAACTTTTTTTTTTTTTTAATTTTTGGCTGCGTTGGGTCTTCGTTGCTGCACGTGGGCTTTCTCTAGTTGTCGCAAGTGGGGGGGGCTATTCTTCTTTGCAGTGCACAGGCTTCTCATTGTGGTAGCTTCTCTTGTTGCGGAGCACAGGCACTAGGCTTGCAGGCTTCAGTAGTTGTGGCACGTGGGCTCAGGAGTTGTGGCTCGTGGGCTCTAGAGCACAGGCTCAGTAGTTGTGGTGCATGGGCTTAGTTACTCCGCAGCATGTGGGATCTTCCTGGACCAGGGATCAAACCTGTGTCCCCTGAATTGGCAGGGGGACTCTTAACCACTGCAACACCAGGAAAGTCCCCAGAGTAACTTAATATGAGATCAGGTCCAAGGTTGATTGTGCAGGGTAGTCTAACTCTGACAGTAATATCAGGGTATGCTATAGAAAGATATGGCCATAATCTCTCAATTTAACTTCTAGGATGATCTTTTAAAGCCAAAAAAAAAAATTTACTTCTGGAAATTTTTTATTGCAAATTTTCTTTCAGTAATAGGAATAAAAATAAGGTAAGCTATTCAAAATAAATCAGTGTATAGTAGAATGTTAATTTACTTTCTCAGGCATTAAAAACCAACCCTAATCCTCTTATTTCCAAGAAAATATTAAAAGATTTTTTTTAGGATCTTGATGTGTATTAATTCCATTATATCCGACATTAATGTCAATGAAAATAGTCAAATACGGATTTTACTGTCAACTTGTCAAGAAGTTTGTTTCAGCAGAAAGAGTTCCCAGGGTGCAAAAGTCACATTAATGAAATTCAATCTCAAGCATCCAAGCTTCAGTAACTGCACTAAAACCAAAAGTTGCATGGTATGAGTTCAAATCAAAGCTTTTTTCTCTGCTAAAGATTATCATCAAAATTTCAAAACATCTCAAGATCTACTTCAACACATACAGCAAAATAAAGATTTTTTACTCAGTAACATAGGCTGTCATTTTCTCTGACATGTACTAGCAAAACCCATAGGACTTCCTTTTCAACTGATCTATTACTATTTAATAAGAAATATACTTTGATGACAAGCAAAATCATTTGTAAAAATTGCAAGCTGGAAGCAGCACTGACAGTGTGTCATCTTCTGTGTCATCCTGTGCACTCCTGTGAGTCAAAAAGAGTAGAATATGGACACAAATGCAACAACAATTATTGTGGCCAACCAGAAAGTAAATTTTTTTTTTTTTTTTTTTTTTTTTTTTGCGGTACGCGGGCCTATGGCTCACGGGCCTAGCCGCTCTGCGGCATGTGGGATCTTCCCGGACCGGGGCACGAACCCGTGTCCCCTGTATCGGCAGGCGGACTCTCAACCACTGCGCCACCAGGGAAGCCCCAGAAAGTAAATTTTTAACAGAAAATCAAAGCTGTTCTAAATCATAGATAGTAAAAAATTAATAATTCCTATGTCTGGATTATAACATACAAATGATATTTCCTAATGGATTTGCTAGGTGAGAAGCAAAACTTACATAAATTACAAAGTCAACTTAGGTTGACTTCTTCAAGAGGATGTTTGAAAATATATTACCTGGGATTTCCCTGGTGGTGCAGTGGTTAAGAAGCTGCCTGCCAATGCAGGGGGCACAGGTTCGATCCTTGGTCTGGGAAGATCCCACATGCCGCGAAGCAACTAAGCCCGTGCGCCACAACTACTGAGCCTGTGCTCTAGAGCCCGCAAGCCAAAACTACTGATCTCGTGCGCCCCAACTACTGAAGCCCGTGAACTCTAGGGCCCGCATGCTGTAACTACTGAGCCTGTGTGCTGCAACTACTGAAGTCCACGTGCCTAGAGCCCGTGCTCCACAACAAGAGAAGCCACTGCAATGAGAAGCCCACACACTGCAATGAAGAGTAGCCCCAGCTCATGGCAACTAGAGAAAGCCCACATGCAGCAACAAAGACCTAACACAGCCAATAAATAAATATAAATAAATTTGAAAAATATATGTATATATTACCTAATTCTATCTAAACAGGTTTAAAATGGTTATAAAGATATAGTTATGAAATTAGAGAGCAAGTATTACCCACATATATAAACTCAGAGTCACTGCAGGCAAAGTTTTAAAATATATAGGGTTGTAATCAAAAGATATGAGGGAGAAGCGGGATAGTCCTCAGACCCCAAGCTCCAAAGGCCAGTGACAGTGTGAAGTAATGTAAGCAGATGACAGAGCTTGTTCTCTTCACCTATTATTTTTCATAAGAGCTTTAGTCATCTCCTATCACTTCATCTAAGTGAAAAAAAATCTGTCTTCTTACTTTCTTTCTACCTATCTATCTACCTACCTACCTATCTATCAAATCCGTCTCCAGGTTTCTTCCCAGTTTTTGTTGAAGGTTTCTTTGATCCTGGGGTATCTAAAACATTAAGTTTGGAGGATCTTTCCAACGCATCACTAGATCTGAGTGGATTATTTTAGCAGACTGGACACAGTACAGAGGAATCATCCCTAATCTTTTCCCTAGAAATCTGACAGTCTCCGAAGTTACACCTCAATTTTCCTTGAGGATTCTTCTAACATTTCATTGCATGAACTCTGTCTACAGCACAAGATTAAAATGCAGACCTCAAATATTAACTTGCACTTATTATATATAAAGCAACATTAAAAATTTTTCATTATATCTTAAGACAAAAGGATAAATGTTTTGCCATCAGAGGAGCTTTGTTCAAAAATTCTATTTCATTTAGCTGTTTAACTTGAGGATTTCTTAATTCTTCAGGATTTTAGACATTTAGTGACCTTTATCTTTAATCTGTAATTAAGTTTCTTACCCTTTAAATGATGTATGTCTGCCATCTGATACGATATGTTGTTCTGCAGTTTAACCTGAAAAAAAATCATTTTCATTTTACTAAAGAATATGTAGTTTTGCTCATATTTACTTTTGTTCTCTCATATTCACTTTGAGCTTGATCATAAGTACAAAAGAAAAATCCTTAAGTTATGCATACCACACCACTTTCCAAAAAGAATTAGAAATAAGTTCTGATTTTGTAATACTCATTTTAAATTTGCACAAGAATATTCATTTTACTTAATATATAGTATAACAATTTTCAAAAGTTTTTAAGTTTGATTCCAAAGGTGATTTGGAGGATGAGACCATAGGAAAAAGAACAAACATGTTCCTTTCTTCATCTCCCAAACATTCAGAGGGTACCTTCCTTTGGAGAAGAACCACCAATGCTTCTCCAGCTCTTTTTAGGGTAAAGGCAGTCTGAAATCTCTACCTAGAACTTGAACAACAGTGAAGAAGAGCGCCTTTATCATCAAAGCTGTGTGAATGAAAGGCTCTTGGTGCTGCAGCCAGGAGTCAGTGCTGTGCCTCTGAGGTGGGAGAGCCAACTTCAGGACACTGGTCCATAAGAGACCTCCAGCTCCACATAATATCAAACGGTGAAAATCTCCCAGCGATCTCCATCTCAACACCAACACCCAGCTTCACTCAACGACCAGCAAGCTACAGTGCTGGACATCTTATGCCAAACAACTAGCAAGACAGGAACACAACACCATCCATTAGCAAAGAGGCTGCCTAAGATCATAATAAGTCCACAGAAACCCCAAAACACACTACCAGACGTGGACCTGCCCACCAGAAAGACAAGATCCAGCCTCATTCACCAGAACACAGGCACTAGTCCCCTCCACCAGGAAGCCTACACAACCCACTGAACCAACTTTAGCCACTGGGGACAGACACCAAAAACAACGGGAACTACAAACCTGCAGCCTGCAAAAAGGAGACCCCAAACACAGTAAGATAAGCAAAATGAGAAGACAGAAAAACACACAGCAGATGAAGGAGCAAGATAAAAACCCATCAGACCTAACAAATGAAGAGGAAATAGGCAGTCTACCTGAAAAAGAATTCAGAATAATGATAGTAAAGATGATACAAATCTTGGAAATAGAATAGAGAAAATGCAAGAAACATTTAATAAGGACTTACAAGAACTAAAGATGAAACAAGCAATGATGAACAACACAATAAATGAAATTAAAAATACTCTAGAAGGGATCAACAGCAGAATAACTGAGGCAGAAGAACGGATAAGTGACCTGGAAGATAAAATAGTGGAAATAACTACTGCAGAGCAGAATAAAGAAAAAAGAATGAAAAGAACTGAGGACAGTCTCAGTTCTTTTCTCAGAGACCTCTGGGACAACATTACACGCACCAACATTTGAATTATAGGGGTTCCAGAAGAAGAAGAGAAAAAGAAAGGGTCTGAGAAAATATTTGAAGGGATTATAGTTGAAAACTTCCCTAATATGGGAAAGGAAATAGTTAATCAAGTCCAGGAAGCACACAGAGTCCCATACAGGATAAATCCAAGGAGAAACACGCCAAGACACATATTAATCAAACTGTCAAGAATTAAATACAAAGAAAACATATTAAAAGCAGCAAGGGAAAAACAACAAATAACACACAAGGGAATTCCCATACGATTAACAGCTGATCCTTCAGCAGAAACTCTGCAAGCCAGAAGGGACTGGCAGGACATATTTAAAGTGATGAAGGAGAAAAACCTACATCCAAGATTACTCTACCCAGCAAGGATCTCATTCAGATTTGATGGAGAAATTAAAACCTTTACAGACAAGCAAAAGCTGAGAGAGTTCAGCACCACCAAACCAGCTTTACAACAAATGCTAAAGGATCTTCTCTAGGCAAGAAACACAAGAGAAGGAAAAGACCTATAATAACAAACCCAAAACAATTAAGAAAATGGGAATAGGAACATACATATCGATAATCACCTTAAATATAAATGGATTAAATGCTCCTACCAAAAGACACAGACTGGCTGAACGGATACAAAAACAAGACCCATATATATATTGTCTACAAGAGACCCGCTTCAGACCTAGAGACACATACAGACTGAAAGTGAGGGGATAGAAAAGAATATTCCATGCAAATGGAAACCAAAAGAAAGCTGGAGTAGCAATTCTCATATCAGACAAAACAGACTTTAAAATAAAGACTATTAGAAGAGACAAAGAAGGACACTACATAATGATCAAGGGATCGATCCAAGAAGAAGATATAACAATTGTAAATATTTATGCACCCAACATAGGAGCACCTCAATAAATAAGGCAAATACTAACAGCCATAAAGGGGAAATCGACAGCAACACATTCATAGTAGGGGACTTAAACACCACACTTTCACCAATGGACAGATCATCCAAAATGGAAATAAATAAGGAAACACAAGCTTTAAATGATACATTAAACAAGATGGACTTAATTGATATTTATAGGACATTCCATCCAAAAACAACAGAATACACATTTTTCTCAAGTGCTCATGGAACATTCTCCAGGATAGATCATATCTTGGGTCACAAATCAAGCCTTGGTAAATTTAAGAAAACTGAAATTGTATCAAGTATCTTTTCCAACCACAACGCTATGAGACTAGATATCAATTACAGGAAAATATCTGTAAAAAATACAAACACATGGAGGCTAAACAATACACTACTTAATAACGAAGTGATCACTGAAGAAATCAAAGGGGAAATCAAAAAATACCTAGAAACAAATGACAATGGAGACATGACGACCCAAAACCTATGGGATGCAGCAAAAGCAGTTCTAAGAGGGAAGCTTATAGCAATACAATCCTACCTTAAGAAACAGGAAACATCTCGAATAAACAACCTAACCTTGCACCTAAAGCAATTAGAGAAAGAAGAACAAAAAACCCCCAAAGTTAGCAGAAGGAAAGAAATCATAAAGATCAGATCAGAAATATATGAAAAAGAAATGAAGGAAGCAATAGCAAAGATCAATAAAACTAAAAGCTGGTTCTTTGAGAAGTAAAACAAAATTGATAAACCATTAGCCAGACTCATCAAGAAAAAAAGGGAGAAGACTCAAATCAATAGAATCAGAAATGAAAAAGGAGAAGTAACAACTGACACTGCAGAAATACAAAAGATCATGAGAGATTACTACAAGCAATTCTATGCCAATAAAATGGACAACCTGGAAGAAATGGACAAATTCTTAGAAATGCACAACCTGCCAAGACTGAATCAGGAAGAAATAGAAAGTATGAACAGACCAACCACAGGCAATGAAATTGAAACTGTGATTAAAAATCTTCCAACAAACAAAAGCCCAGGACCAGGTGGCTTCACAGGCAAATTCTATCAAACATTTAGAGAAGAGCTAACACCTATCCTTCTCAAACTCTTCCAAAATATAGCAGAGGGAGGAACACTCCCAAACTCATTCTACGAGGCCACCATCACCCTGATACCAAAACCAGACAAGGATGTCACAAAGAAAGAAAACTACAGGCCAATATCACTGATGAACATAGATGCAAAAATCCTCAACAAAATACTAGCAAACAGAATCCAACAGCACATTAAAAGGATCATACACCGTGATCTAGTGGGGTTTATTCCAGGAATGCAAGGATTCTTCAATATACGCAAATCAATCAATGTGATACACCATATCAACAAACCGAAGGAGAAAAAGCATATGATCATCTCAATAGATGCAGAGAAAGCTTTCAACAAAATTCAACAGCCATTTATGATAAAAATCCTTCAGAAAGTAGGCATAGAGGGAACTTTCCTCAACAGAATAAAGGCCATATATGACAAACCCACAGCCAACATTGTCCTCAATGGTGAAAAACTGAAACCATTTCCACTAAGATCAGGAACAAGAAAAGGTTGCCCACTCTCACCACTCTTATTCAACATAGTTTTGGAAGTTTTAGCCACAGTAATCAGAGAAAAAAAGGAAATAAAAGGAATCCAAATCGGAAAAGAAGAAGTAAAGCTGTCACTGTCTGCAGATGACATGATACTATACATAGAGAATCCTAAAGATGCCACCAGAAAACTACTAGAGCTAATCAATGAATTTGGTAAAGTAGCAGGATACAAAATTAATGCACAGAAATCTCTGGCATTCCTATACACTAATGATGAAAAATCTGAAAGTGAAATCAAGAAAACACTCCCATTTACCACTGCAACAAAAAGAATAAAAAAATATCTAGGAATAAACCTACCTAAGGAGACAAAAGACCTGTATGCAGAAAATTATAAGACACTGATGAAAGAAATTAAAGATGATACAAGCAGATGGAGAGCTATACCATGTTCTTGGATTGGAAGAATCAACATTGTGAAAATGACTCTACTACCCAAAGCAATGTACAGATTCAATGCAATCCCTATGAAACTACCACTGGCCTTTTTCACAGAACTAGAACAAAAAATTTCACAATTTGTATGGAAACACAAAAGACCCCGAATAGCCAAAGCAATCTTGAGAACGAAAAATGGAGCTGGAGGAATCAGGCTTCCTGACTTCAGATTATACTACAAAGCTACAGTAATCAAGACAGTATGGTACTGGCACAAAAACAGAAATATAGATCAATGGAACAGGATAGAAAGCCGAGAGATAAACCCACGCACATATGGTCACCTTATCTTTGACAAAGGAGGCAGAAATGTACAGTGGAGAAAGGACAGCCTATTCAATAAGTGGTGCTGGGAAAACTGGACAGCTACATGTAAAAGTATGAGATTAGATCACTCCCTAACACCATACACAAAAATAAGCTCAAAATGGATTAAAGACCTAAATGTAAGACCAGAAACTATCAAACTCTTAGAGGAAAACATAGGCAGAACACTCTATGACATAAATCACAGCAAGGTCCTTTTTGACCCACTGCCTAGAGAAATGGAAATAAAAACAAAAGTAAACAAATGGGACCTAATGAAACTTAAAAGCTTTTGTGCAGCAAAGGAAACCATAAAGAAGACCAAAAGACAACCCTCAGAATGGGAGAAAATATTTGCAAATGAAGCAACTGACAAAGGATTAATCTCCAAAATTTATAAGCAGCTCATGCAGCTTAATAACAAAAAAACAAACAACCCAATCCAAAAATGGGCAGAAGACCTAAATAGGCATTTCTCCAAAGAAGATATACAGAGTGCCAACAAACACATGAAAGAATGCTCAACATCACTAATCATTAGAGAAATGCAAATCAAAACTACAATGAGATATCATCTCACACCAGTCAGAATGGCCATCATCAAAAAATCTAGAAACAGTAAATGCTGGAGAGGGTGTGGAGAAAAGGGAACCCTCTTACACTGTTGGTGGGAATGTAAATTGATAGATCCACTGTGGAGAACAGTACGGAGATTCCTTAAAAAGCTACAAATAGAACTACCATATGACCCAGCAATCCCACTACTGGGCATATACCCTGAGAAAACCATAATTCAAAAAGAGTCATGTACCAAAATGTTCATTGCAGCTCTATTTACAATAGCCCAGAGATGGAAACAACCTAAGTGTCCATCATCAGATGAATGGATAAAGAAGATGTGGCACATATATACAATGGAATATTACTCAGCCATAAAAAGAGACGAAATTGAGCTATTTGTAATGAGGTGGATAGACCTAGAGTCTGTCATACAGAGTGAAGTAAGTCCTAAAGGGAAAGAAAAATACCGTATGCTAACACATATATATGGAATTTAAGAAAAACAATGTCATGAAGAACCTAGGGGTAAGACAGGAATAAAGACACAGACCTACTGGAGAATGGACTTGAGGATATGGGGAGGGGGAAGGGTAAGCTGTGACAAAGTGAGAGAGTGGCATGGACATATATACACTACCAAACGTAAAATAGATAGCTAGTGGGAAGCAGCTGCATAGCACAGGGAGATCAGCTCCGTGCTTTGTGACCACCAAGATGGGTGGGATAGGGAGGGTCAGAGGGAGGGAGATGCAAGAGGGAAGAGATATGGGAACATATGTATATGTATAACTGATTCACTTTGTTATAAAGCAAAAACTAACACAGCATTGTAAAGCAATTATACTCCAGTAAAGATGTAAAAAAAAAGAAGAAAAAGTTTTTGAGTTGAATATTGGTTAATAGTATGGTTTTTCGAAATCTTACCAGAAGATTTTCAACTCTATATTAAGAAAAGAATTGTTTGAATCAATTAATGTCAAGTCAAAAATAATTATTGTTTATCAACATTCCACAGGATGACAGATACTACACAGGACTCATTGCTGCAGTCATTGTCCTCTAGGTGCCAGTATACAAGAGCACCAGGAACTTAAAGCGTACCAAAATATGACTCAGTTTAAGGCTCACCACTTAATTTAAAAATTAAGACAAGGCCTTGGATAGCCAGGATATCAAAGAACTACTTTGTCTCAGTTCTTGCTTAAACAGGTTTCATCTAATTGTAAAATGCAACTAAAATACTGTAAACAGGTTATCTTGTCAACCTCAAGAGCAACATTATTTTGAAAGGTGCAGACTGATTCATACTGATGAAAAGCAGCACCATGAGTGGCAAAATGATTATGCTAAATACCACTTCAATCTCTAAAGAAAAAAACTTTAACTTTTCATCTTGAAATAATTATAGGTTCATAGGAAATTGCAAAGATAGCACAGATAAATCCGATATACCCTTCACACAATTTTCCCCAATGGGTACATCTTATACAACAATATGACATCAAAATCAGGAAACTGACATTGGTACAATGTGTATGTATACAGTTCTATGCCATTTTATCATACGTATAGATTCATGTAAACACCATCAAAAATCAAGATACAGACCTATTCCATCGTCACAAATATCTCCCTCATGCTATCATTTATAGTCAAATCTATCCTCCTTCCCCACTATACCTGATCCCTGGTAACCACTAATTTGTTCTCCACTCCGTAATTTTGTCATTTCAAGAATATTATATAAATGGAATCATATAGTATGTGACCTTTTGAGATTTTTTTCAATCAACATAATGCATAGTTGTATACATCAATAGTTCATTCCTTTTTATTGCTGAGTGGTATTCCGATACGAATGTACAATAGTTTGTTTAAGCATTCAACTACTTTAGAACATATTGGTGGTTTCTAGTTTTTGGCTATAACAAACACAGCAGCTATGAAAAACTGTGTACAGATTTTTACATGAATATTAGTTTTTATTTCTCTGGAATAAATGCCCAGGAGTGAGACTGCTGGGTTGTATGGTAAGTCTATGTTTAGTTTTTAAAGAAACTGTCATGTTATTTTCCAGTGTCCATGACATTTTCAACTACGTTTTAAGAACTTATTGTGCCAAGGTACTGGATGGGAGAGTATAAAACAATTAGAAAACATGAGAGCAGTCTCAAAGAATCAGTAGGCAAGGTAGCACCTAAAATAGTATAATTACTGTAGGATTTCAGAGATGATTCCTACCTAATATGATCAGGAAAGTTTCTTGGAAGGGGTCTTATCCGAATTAGGCATTGAAGGCTAGGTAAAACTCTAAATAAGTAGAAAAAAGCATTTCAGATAGAGGAGGTGGCATTAAGAAAAGGTACAGAGGTAAGAAAGCATGAGACATGTATGAAGACCCCACCAAAGTACCGTTTGGCTAAAGCACATGATACAGGGAAAACTATAATAATGAAGAAGGTTGGGAAAAAAAAGACTGGAGGGCCCTTCCACTGATATGAAATGTCCAGACTAGGCAAATCCATAGAGACAAAAAGTAATTAGTGGTTGCCAGGGGCTGAAGGGAGGGGGAATGAAGGGTGACCCCCTAATGGGCGTGGGGTTTCTTTTTGGGGTGATAAAAATGTTCTGGAATAAAATAGGGAGATGGCTGCACAACTTTGTGAGTATACTAAAAACCTCTGAATTGCACACTTTTTTTAAAAAGGGCAAATTTCATGGTCTTTGAATTATATCAACATTTTAATGCAAAAAATAAAAATAAAAATGCTGAGGGTACTATGGGGCACCATATAGGAAACTGGGGATGAAATAATGGATAAACACTAGGCACTCAAGTTTACTATTTAGAAGACACAGTCAAGTAGACAGGCAATTATAGTAAAATAAGTGCTATTATTGGATTCTACAGACAGGATGGCAGAACTTAGTAAAAGCATTTAAATCCAGCCTTGGGGAAATGAGAGGAGGTTTCTGGAGATGATGATAACTGAAATAAGTCCAGCAGGAAGAATAGTGGCTAGCCAGTGGAAGTAGGGAGAGGGTAAGGAAACGTGTCAAAATTTCGAAGTTAAAAACACTGCACATCAGAGAAACTGCAAGCAGTTCTAAGCAGTTTTAAGCTGGAACAGAGAGTTGGGGGAAATGACGAGAAATATGTCTAGAAAGATAAGCAAGGTCCACATTACAAAGCGTCTTGCCAAGGAATGTGGATACATTCCACTGGCTATGGTCAACTTTTAAAGGACTTCAAACAACGTAATGAAACCCAATTTGCATTTTAAAAAGTCAATCTGGCTTCAGTATGATGAGTGGACTAGAGAGACAAGACTAGAGAGACCAGGTAAGAGAGTAGGAGAATGGGGGACTACTGTTGTTTTTCAAGTGAGAGAAAATGTTCCTTTAAGCCAGAGGTGGGCAAATTATGCCTGTGAGCCAAATCTAGCCTGCTGCCTGCTTTTGTATGGATGGCAAACAAAGGATGGTTTTTACATTTTTAAATGGTTGGAGAGAAAAGCCAAAAGAATATTTCATGAATTATATGAAATTTAAATGTCAGTGTCTATAAATAAAGTTTTATGGGAAATAGCCCCATCCATTCATTTCCATATTGTCTATGGCTGCTTTGGAGCTGCAGTGATTGCAAAAAAGATCATATGGACTGCAAAGCCTAAAGTATTTACTATCTGGCCCTTTATAGAAAAAGTTTGCCAATTCCTGGTCCAAACTAACAGAATGAGAACAGAGAGATAAATATATGTGAGAGATATTAAAGGGGAACAATGAATAGTCTAACTGATTGATTAGATAGAGGAGTAAAAGAAGAAACATTAAGGATGATGTTTAAATTTCTAGAGTAAGGGGACTAAGGTAAGACTGCAATACTCCATAATAGGGAAACACAGGAGAAACAGACTTGGGATGGGAGGGAGAAGTGGGGACATGATTCTTTTTCAGATTTGGACCTACTGAATTTGAGGCACTTGTGACACACCCGAGAGATCTTTAGTAGGAAGTTGGACATATGGGTTTAGAGCTTGGGCATAGATGATTTGAGAGTTATTCGCATACGGATGGCGATTAAAGCCATGGGAGTGATATCACTGATGAAAAGCTGCAAGAGGCAGCAGGAAAATCTGATACCAACAGCTATGTGATCTGCTGACTACTAAGAACTGCTTTCTAATAACTTCTAATTAGCCTATGTCTATTTTCTTTCCCGTTTCTTTTACAGTAGTCCCCCACCCACCCCAACCCGTGGTTTTGCTTTCTGTGGTTTCAGTTACCAGCAGTCTGAAAATTCCAGAAATAAACAATTCATAAGTTTTAAATTGCGGGCTGTTATGAGTAACGTGATGAAATCTGGGTGACACGCTCCGTCCTTCCTGGGATCCCTAACCATCAACATCACCCGCTCCTAACACCCAACGACTCACAGTGCCATGGCTTGATGATCCAAGATCACCCAAAGCAAGTGATCCTCCTTCTAACCTATCAGCAAAAAAGTCAATAGTAGTTTAATGCTACGTCATTCATCTCATTTCATCGCACCACGCAGGCATTTTATCATCTCACATCCTCAAAAGAAGGGTGAGTAAAGTACAAGATATTATATTTTGAGAGAGACCACATTCATGTCACTTTGATTACAGTATATTGTTATAATTGTTCTATTTTATTATTATTAATCTCTTACTGTGCCTTATTTAGAAATTAAACTTTATCGTAGGTATGTATGTATGTATGTATGTAAAAAACATAGTATACATAGGGTGTAGTACTATCCATGGTTTCAGGTATAAAATGCGGGTCTTCGTATGCATCCCCCGAGGATAAGGGGGGATTATTGTATTCTCATGATCCAATTTCTTTTTACATTTTTTGCCCCTCCAAAGAACATAGCCATCCTTTATTTTTGTTTTCAACAAGTTTGCATTACTTTGTTTTTTATCCATTTTTATGATGCTCTTCCAGCTTCCTGTACTCTATTTTAAATTTACTTTTGAAACAGCTACAGAGATGCTATTCTTTTTCTTTTTTTAATTACTAATTAATTAATTTTGGCTGTGCCAGGTCTTAGTTGCGGCCTGCGAGATCTTTAGTCATGGCATGCGAACTGTTAGTTGCGGCATGCATGTGGGATCTAGTTCCCTAACCAGGGATTGAACCCGGGCCCCCTGCATTGGGAGCATGGAGTCTTAGCCACTGGACCACCAAGGAAGTCCCCTATATCCTTATACTCTTAAAATTTTTTTTTAACGGAGATGGGGGAATTCAATCTACAGACTTCAAAAATAGTAAAGGATATTATGAGCAGTACTACTTTATTCTTATCACTTTAATTTTCTCTTCAATCTTTTTAATTGAGAATGGAGATGCTGATCCCAATGGCTCATATATAAAGTCCTCACATTTCAAAAGCTGCTCTGGAACAATATATTTTACATGGTATTAAAGAGAAAATCACAGCTTGTCTAAATAAAAGCCTTTCTTAATCCAAACAGAATGAATTTATTTCCCACCTCATTCTTTTGCCATGCAAGGATTTTCCAGTTAGCTTCTAAGACCCACTTTATGGCATATTGTTTCCTTGGCATCTCATGTTCTCTATTATTCCTGTCAGTCTTTCTTTGCACAAAAATCTTATATTCAGGGTTCAGTATTATCAGGCACCAGTTCCCAATTTCTCTCACCTCCTATTAATACTAGTTTCAGTGCTATGGTTATCTCACCTTCCATATGCCTTTGAACAGAGGCACCACAGATTTGCTCATAGATCTCTGGCAGATCATTAATCCCAGTTCTCTTCCTTCTAGAATAATTTTATTATGTTGCTCAGTTTTAGAATCTAGATGTCTGCTACTAAATTATCTGTTCATCTTTTTGACACTGCAATATTACAGGCATCTGATATCTCTTCTCTCCACATATACAACCCAATCCCCAAAATTCTTATCTAGCTTCTAAAACAGTTTGACAAAGAATTCCTCTAACTTTCAATCTTATCCTTTTAAGGCAATCTGAATGTGTTTTTACCTACCATGGCACTCCCTTGTATTTTTGCAAAATCTAAGAATGTAAAGCAATGACTTAATTTTGGCTTTAATCTTATGTTTTCTACCATCTTGGATCTGTTTAAAGACTTCTTCCACTAGGCTTCTGATTTTTAATGTTTTCTTCAATGTCTTCAATCTGGTTTTCTTTACTTTTATGCTTCTCATTAATCATTTCTGCATATAGATAGGTCTCTTTAGTTCTTTAACTTCTTTGGGTTTAACCCTCTGAGATCCTTCATTTCTTTTAATACTTCCACCACCTCATCACCTTCAAAAGGAAGCTGATCATTCCTCCTCATAGTTTTAATTTCCTTGTGTTCTACCAGGAATTTGCTTATGTTCTAAATTACTCTATCAAAACTTCCGAGCTGCTGAGAAATTAATTTGAGTTCTCACTACTGCATAATTAGAAAAAAGGTATTTCACTTTACCACATATATGCTCTCTTGAACTGGCAATGCTATAAAATACAGATGGTCCTCTGCACCCACCATTTTATATAAGGAACTTGAGCATACATCTCTGCACAGGGGCTCCTGGAACCAATCCCTTCAGTACCGAGGGACGACTATACTTTCTTTTCTTTCTAAGTATATTCCAGACAAGTAACAGTATATAAACCCTAAGAAGTATTATTTAATCCTTATTTTATAAATGGATTCTCATTGGCTTCTTAGGTCCTTTCTTGGTTACTTTCAGACTTTTCCCATAATATCCTTATTTACAATACGCAAGAAAGATACCAAATAATCGTTTCCTTTTTAAATTTCTTTGGGGATGAGAGATAGATGTGTTTAGACAGACACACACACACACACACACATACATTCACAAACACAGACCCATCTCTTTGCCTAATTTACATCTATGGTCAGATAGACTCCAACCCAGATTCGAATATATCCTCCAAACCCCCTCAATGCTCAAAATGCCTTGCCTGGCTTCAGAGTCTACTGGGGAAAGCTCATATTCAGTCCTTTCAAAAACAAAACGTTCTTTTATCACATGCAGCCCTATTTCCAACCAGAATGTCACTTTGTCTCTTTTCTACCCCCAAGGTTCATCAGAAATGAGAATTCCATGAGAACAGAAACTGTCTCTCGTTCATCCCTATGTCCAGTGTCTGGCATACTGCCTGACCCCAATAAACACTCAATAAGTGTTTGCTGAATGGCTCCTTAGACTTTTGTGTTCCATATTCTTTGTACTACATGCTATCCTACCTGAAGCTGTACTTTAGCCCTATTTATATAATTCTAATTATCCTTCAATACTGCTGAACTACCTCATTTATTTCCCTTTGTTATCAACTTCACTGCTGTAGTTAGGCTTCACTTTCCCTCTCTCCTTCTGTAATACTTGTTTCTCCGGGATTTGGAGTCCATCTATAACAGGCCGATTATCCATGCTTCCTTTGGCCTTTTCCATGTTAATCTCTCAAAATGTGTTTATGACCCTTCCTGCAACCTCTTTTTTCCTTCTTCTTCTGAGGCATGTGTTCTTTATCTCTTTTTTTCAGTAAGAATTATCCTCTCCTGATATTTTCCTATAGCACTTCTTAGAGCTCACCCTCAGCTACTTCATTTATTTTCCTCTAATCTTTGTTTCTCTAATACCTAAAACTTAATCTTTATATTTCTACCCCCTCTTTTCTGAAGCTCTCTTAATGCTTTCCCCATCCCACACGGCTACTGTGAATTAAGTTTGGCAGCTGTTACCAGCTCACTTGCTCTGCTTTTCTTTTCATTCTGGGACCTTGAAAATGGCTCAGCTGTGCATGCTTCACTTTCATTATGACCTGTTCTCAGGCAATCAGCACAACTATGACCACTGATCCCAAAGATTACATACAATTGGCTTTTTAGAGATGTCATTTCTGGCTCCTTTTTCTCCACACTAGAAACATTTTTCCTGATTATATCTCATACTCAGATGATTTCTGGAAACAAAACTATTTTCTGTAATATAATTGCCAAACCTGGCTGATGCTCAGAATCACCTGAGGAGCTTTAAGAAATATATATCCTTGCCTCCCCAACCCCACTTCAGTCCGATTCAGCAGTCTGGGGATGAGTCCAGGAATCTTTTTTTCTAAAAAGCTAAAGTGATTCTGATAAGCAGCCATGTTTAGCAATTACTCATCTATAGTATGTCTCTGGCTGGCAACTATACCAGCTGGATCAAAATGGAATAACATTAATAATAACTATTAAATGCTTATTCTGTGCCAGGCCTTGTGCTAAGTGCTAATCAAATATTATTGCATTTAGTCCCCACAACCACCCTCTGAGGTGGACTCTCCATTTCACAGATGAGGAAACTGTGCTCTGTATCATATGCCTACAGTAGATTCTGGATATTCTCCCAAGCAGTCCCAGACCAAAGTCTGTGCTTATGACCCCCATGCATATACTAGATCAGTAGTTAGTAGGTGTCTATAACCTTTTTTTCTTATTCCTCATACATTGCACACATGTAATTCAGTCAACATTCCAAACACACTTGCAACTTTTACTTGATCTGTCAAAGAATTAGTCTCTCTTGAAGCAAGTTTTAGTTTAAACTATACCCAGTTACATTTTTAAAGAGAATAAGATAAGCAAGGTCTTTGGTCTTAGTTGGCTACAATGAATCACTACAAAGGTTTTTTATTCACTCATTCTTTTTTTTTTTTGATAAGTCATTTATAATGCATTTACTGAATATGCACTATGTGCTAGGCCTGAGGATACAAAGTATTTGGTTTTGGTCTGTTAAGAAGAGTCACAAAAAATCACTAGTTTGTTTATTCATTCATTCTGTCAGCCAGTCATAAGGAAAGCATTAATCGAACACCTACTAAGTGAAAGACAGTGTAGAAGGCCTAGAAATACAGCAATATACAAGAAACAGGAGAGAGGTCTGGATAAAGGATACACATTTTGGAGACATCAGCGTAAGTGAAGTTTTCTGAGTGATTATGATTATTTAGGAAGAGAGTAGAATGAGAAGAGGATCTCAAATAGAAAACTATGAACTATAACACTTAATGATGAATAGGAGAGAAGCCAGTAAGGGAGACTAAGAACTGAGAGAAGAAAAACGGGAGAGTCTAGCATGATGGAAGCCAGGAGCACAGTGCTAGGTAAAAAGATGCTGAGAAATTAGGTATAGGGAGAGAAAAATGCAAATGTGGACAAAGACAATTCTCTGTTCAAGAAATGTGATTGGGAAGGGGAAGAAAGACTCAGGTATATTTTAAGTGCTGAGGAGCAAGTATAGATAAAGGGATTGAATATAAGAGGGAGGCTGGATTAATAACAGGACGAGGTCTTTGAAAAGGTAGAGGAGATTGGACCCCGAGAACAGGTGGAGAGGCTGGTCCTGGAGAAAGGATGAACCCTTCTTTATTCTAACAAGGAGGAAAGACATATGGGTGGAGATGTAGGTATGCCTGCAGATTTGGTAGGGTAGTAGTTCCTGTTCAATTCTTGGTCAAGCAGGAAACAGGATCACCTGTTGAGTTCAAGGAGAAGAGGAGTTTAAGGCAGGCAGGGTCTGAGGAGGGTAGAAGTTTGAAAGTTGTTGGAATGAGTGTGTTGACTAGATATATGTAATCTGTAAGGTGCTGATGAAAATCCAGTTGGGGTAGCTGATCATAAATTTCTGTAAGTACCAGTATGGTTGTATGAATTTCTCCACCTGCACTTGAAATAGACATGTAAAAGAATAATGGCAAGAAACTAAAACAACAGACCATTGAATCTTAGCTGTATAGAGAGGAAAGTAAAGAATGAATAGGGATACTGGAAAGGAAGAAGAAAAGGATCAGCAGTCTAGGTGAAGTTGAAAAACAAGTATAGTTTGTTCGGCAGTTCTAATCCTTTTTTTTTTCTTAACATATTCTCCCAAGAATATGCATGTTTGAGGTTCACAAACTTTCAGTTTCAAGGATTTGAAATCTTATGTCAGGTTCATGTTACAATGAATTAATAATTAAGGCCTTTGGTAGTCATTAATGTTGGCAAATATTTCTAGCTCTCATCCCAGGCACTTTGTAGGATTGCTCCTCCCCATTCTTCTGAAATTGGGTTAAGGGAGGGGCAATGAAATGTGAGCAAAATGACAGGAATCGCTTCCAGGCATAAGCAATTATAGGGAGCACAGTTCATTATTCTCTCATTCTACCAAAGCCACCAATGTTTCAGATGGTGACTGCTCAGTCCTCTAGGGTCATAAAAAGACAAAGACACAGAGCAATGCCTCTAGTAGACCCACAGAGGGCATGATGAATGAGTGAGCAATTTTAAGCCACATAAGAGGATGCAGATGGAGGACTATGAAAGGGAAGGAGAGAATGAGAGATAGGTAGGGAAATCAAGGCAGATTTGGAAGGGAAAGCAAGGCAGACCTGGAAAGTATGAGAGCAAGAGTCTCCTCCCCACCTGCCATATCCAGCCCATAAGACATTTCCATTTGCACATCCACTAATACTTGAAACTTGAAATGTAAAAAAATCAAAAGAGTTTCTCCACAAATTAGCACCCTTGTCAACTTTCCCATTACTTTCAGTGGCATCATCATCCTTTTGGTTCTCCTGCCTCTTACCTCTTCTCATCCTATTCACCAGTCCATTAGTGCATACAACTACATGCCTTCATATGCTGCACAGGCTATCACCAAGTCCGGGGAATTCCCTGGTGGTCCAGTGGTTAAGACTCGGCACTTTCACTGCCATGGGCCCGGGTCGGGGAACTAAGACCCCACAAGCCTGTGCGGCATGGCCAAAATAAAGAAATAAATAAAATAAATAAAAGCTATCACCAAGCCCTGGCAATTCTTCTGCAGTTTCTCTCAGATCTGACCCTTAACTTATTCTGTGTTCATGGCATCCACCTACATGGACTATTCTCATCTAGCTGCACTAGAATATAAGCTCCATAAGAGCAGAGAACTTACTTCTTTGGTCACCCCTGTATCCCCTGGAATACTGCAGGTACTCAACATTATTACTGAATAAATAAACGAAGATATCTAATCTATCAATTGTCTTTTCCCACTTTTATTTATTTTCTAGCCATAGTGAGAAACATCTTTGGAAAAACTTTGTTTTCCATCATCTTTCTTCTAGTCAAGATCTAACAATAGAATACTACTGACCCTAGCATAGACTATAAAATTCTTTGGGGCTTCCCTAGTGGCGCAGTGGTTGAGAGTCCGCCTGCCGATGTAGGGGACACGGGTTCGCGCCCCAGTCCGGGAAGATCCCACATGCCGCGGAGCGGCTGGGCCCGTGAGCCGTGGCCGCTGAGTCTGCGCGTCCGGAGCCTGTGCCCTGCAACGGGAGAGGCCACAACAGTGAGAGGCCCGCGTACCGCAAATAAATAAATAAATAAATTCCTGTTTCCTGCATAAGCTAGCTCTAGTTGGAAAAAAATAAATAAATAAATAAAATAAAATAAAATAAAATTCTTCTACTGAGGATTTAATGCCTTCCATAAGGTGGGCACCACTTTCTCTAGCCAGTTATCAGAAATGATCACTTTGACATAGTCAAGTTAGTTTTAACCATCTCTAATAATTAAATTTCTCTTTCCTATGTCCATTTATCATTAGCAAATGGAGTATCCTTCCCTTTCCTTTTTACTACTACAAATTACATTGCCTCCTTTAAAATCAGAACCAAAACTTAAATTGATTCTACAGTAGCATGATGTTAATTTTTACAGATAAAAATGTCATTACATTCACTGTCCCCCATCCTTCCAACAAGCTCCCAAGTTTTTACGCTATTAGGCCCTATTCATACCATCCACTTCCAGGTTCCCTCTAATTTAGTCATGTCCAGCTACCTCCTGCCAAGACTACCCACTACCGTTGCCAAATCCTGTTTTAGGTCTTGAGGGCACATTTAATTTCTTCCTATGTTGATTATTCAGTATATATTTATTGAGTACCTATTTTGCATAAGTCACTGTTCTAAGCACTGGGGATACAGCAAATCAAAAATAGAAAAACATTCCTACTCTTGTTGATGGGGGTGGCTACAATAAACAAAGAAGTTACACAACACATTAGAAACTGATAACTGCTGTGGAAGAAATACATTAGAGATGGAGAAGGGGGGGAAGGCCTCACCAAAATGGTGTTATTTGAACAAAGACTTGCAAGAGTGAGAATTACCATGTAGCTCTCTGGAGAAAGAGTGTCCTAGGCAGAGGGCATGAAGCCCTACCACAGGAGAATGATTTCTATTTCACAGAACAACAAAAAGGCCAGTGTGGTGTGAATGTTGTGAGCAACAAGAAGGGTAGTAAGAGACAAGGTCAGAGAACTGTGAGCAAAGCAGACGGTATGGGGCCTGTGGACCACTGTAAAGACTTGGACTTTTTCTGCAGTTGAGATGGAAGCCACCCGAAGCATCTTGGGCAGATAAGGAGCATGATCTAATTGACATTTTAACATGATACTGTGTTGAAAATGCATTGAAGTGGAAGCAAGGAGAGAAGGAGGCCAGATAAGCCATCACCAATACTCTAAGCAAGAGATAGTGGTAATTCAGACTGGGGTCATAGTAATGGGGGTAGGGAGAAGTGTCTGGATTCTGGATATATGTGTTGTAACCTGGGCCAACAGAATTTGCTGGTAAGTTGGAAGTGGCGGTGAAAAATAAGGAGTCAAGAAAAACTCCAAAGTTTCTGGCCTGATAAAGGAAGGAGTTGCCATCAACTTCGTTGGGGATGGCTGTGAGTAGAAGATCTGGGGTATGGGAAAGATCAGTGGTTTGGCTTTGGACAGGTTAAGTCCAAAACTGTACTTGCCATCCAAGAGGAAATAATGGGTAAGGAGTTCAAGATGAGTAGGAATATCAAGCCGAGAATTCAAGAGAACAGTTTGGATAAGAGATATAAATTTGGAAATTAACAGTATATAGGTGATACTTAAGTAGGTGTTAGTAGGAGCTCTCCAAGAGACTGAGTAAAGATAAGGAAGAGGTCCAAGAACTAAGCCGTAGGGCATTTCCTTTGAGGAGGAACCAGAAAAAAGTATGAGAAGGACTGGCTAGAAGGCAGAAGGAAAGCTGGATTTCCGGAAAGCCTGTTTCAAAGAGGAGGAGAAGGAAGGAG